>NW_026555242.1:0-1382747 GCF_021234165.1 Pteronotus mesoamericanus | reverse complement strand
CGCAAGTTTTTGGTGTATGGATCCATCCGGCCGGTGCTAGTAACTCCTTAATGAATACGATCCTAAAAGCTGGAGGGCTGCTAAGTAGATACCATCTTATTCCACTTTCGTCCACATTTTAGAGATGAGAACACGGGGGGGGGGGGGGGGGTCCATCTTGTGTGAAATAATAGGACAAATACAACCAGGAACCTGGATTCAAATTCTGCCTCTCTGTGCCCCTCCATAAGCTATAACCATGCTTTTCTGGGGCTTGAGTTCATTCCCCTGTTAAAGAGGATCATCATACATAACCTCATTGGTTGGCTGGGAATCTAAGACAAAGTATGGGAAAACAGGGGTCCAAATGTTCACTGAGCACGCAACCAGCACTGTACAGCTAATGTAAAAGCAGAATCTGGGTACTGCACTCCACTGAGGCCTCCTTAAGACTGAGATCACATGTCACTTCTGTATCACCTCCAATAGTTTATAGCACAAACTCACCTCTTTTATGGCCAGATGATACTTGGTAAGGGTACCAAAACCATTCAATGGGGAAAAAATAGTCTTACTCAACAAATAACCTTGGGAAAACTGGTTATCCACAAACAAAAGAAGGAAGTTAAACCCTTACCTTTACACCATATACAACAATTAGTTAAAAATGCATGGAAGAACTAAATGAAGGAACTGAAACTACAAAAATTTTAAAGATTTTACTTATTTTTAGAGAGGGGGAAGGGAGGGAGAAAGAGAGGGAGAGAAACATCAATGTGTGGTTCCCTCTTCTGCACGCCCCAAATGGTGACCTGCCCACAACCCAGCATGTGCCCTGACTGGGAATCAAACCAGCAACCCTTTGGTTTGCAGACCAACGCTCAGTCCAGTGAACCACACCAACCACAGTGAAGCTATAAAACTTTTAGAAGGAAACATAGGGGGAAGGCTTTATGACATTAGATTTATCAATGATTCCCTGGATGACACCAAAAGCACAGGCAGCAAAAGAAAAAAATAGATAAATTGGATTACATCAAAATTTAAAACTTCTGTGCATTAAAAGACACAACAGAATGAAAAGGCAACCCATGAAATGGGAGGAAATATTTGCAAATTATATATCGGCGAAGGAGTTCATATTTAGGAGATGTAAAGACCAGTCCTACAACTAAACAACACAAAAAACCAATCCAATTAAAAAATGCACAGGGGACTTGAATAGACATTTCTCCAAAGAAGATATACAAATGGCCAACAACACATGAACAAGTGCTCAGTATTACTAACATTAGGGAAATGCAAATCAAAACCACAATTAGGCTCTAGATTACACCTATTAGGATGGTTATTATTTATTTTTAAAGGAAAATAACAAGTGTTGGCAAAACTGTGGAGAGAGCGGAACCCTAGTGCACCAACGGTGGGAATGTAAAATGGAACAGCCACTATGGAAAACAGACTGGTATATTTTCAAAAAGTTAAAAATAGAATTACCATAATATCCAGCAATTCCACTTTTAGGATATACCTCCAAGAATTAAAAGTAGGGTTTCAAAAAGATACCTCTACACCCAAGATCATATCAGCATCATTCACAAGAACTAAAAGGTAGGAGCAACTCAAGTGTCCATTGACAGAGGTATGGATAAACAAAATATGGTATATACATACAGTGGAATATTATTTAGCCTTAAAAAGGAAAGACAGCCCTGGCTGGGTATCTCAGTTGATTGGAGTGTCTTCCCATATACCTAGAGGTTGTGGGTTTGATTCCTGGTCAGGACACATACCTAGGTAGCTGGTTTGATCCCTGACCGGGGAGTGCATGGGAGGCAACGATCAATGTTCTCTCTCACATTGATGTCTCCCTATCTGTCTGTCTCTCCCCCTTCCTCTCTCTCCTAAATTAATAAACATATCCTTGGGTGAGTATTAAAAAAAAAAAGGAATGACATTCTGGCACATGCTACATGGATGAACCTTTTACGAAGTGAAATAAGCCAGTCGCAAAAAGATAAATATTGTATGATTCCACTTATATGAGGTGCCCAGAGTAGGCAAATTCTTTAAGACAGTAGAATGATGGGAATGAGGAGTTATAGTTTAATGTGTTTAGAGTTTTGCAAAATGAAAAGAGCTCTGGAGATGGAAGGTGGTGACGGTTGCCAAACAAGATAAATGTACTTAACACTACTGAACTATACACTTAAAATGGTTAAGATGGTAAATTTTGTTATGTGTATTTTGCTACAACTAAAAGTAATTTTTAAGAAACCGGAGGGAGCCCTGGCCAGTGTGGCTCAGTGGTTTGAGCATCATCAGGTAACCGAAAGATTGCAGGTTCGATTCCTGGTGACGGCACATGCCTGGGTTGCAGATCTGGGTGCTGGCACATGCGACCCACCCCCCACCTCGTCCAGACACATATGATCCCTGGTCCTGGTCCCAGTGCAGATCCCTGGTTTGGGTGCATACAAGGCAACCAATCGATGCTTCTCTCACATCAATGTTTCTCTCGCTCCCTTCCTCTCTCTCTCTAAAAAAGCAAATGAAAATGTCCTCAAGTGAGGTTGGAAAGAGAGAGGGGGAGGAAGGAAGGGAGGGAGGGAGGAAGAAAGGAAGGGAGGGAGGAACTGGAGGGGGAGCGGAATTTATGGCAGTCTCCTGGAGTATAGTGAGTGTTTTTAAAAAGCCACTGATTGACTTAAATGAAATTCCAAGCATAGGAAGTATTTTCTTCTAAAAGGAAAAATAAAAATGTGACTGATAGAGAGTTTTAGAATCTAGGAATTGAAAGGCATTTAATAAATGAACAAGTTCAACAACTCTTCCCCCCTTTATTTTCCAAATGCTAAACTGATGTTTGGAGACGTTAAAAGACTCAGTGTCTCAATACCAAATCCAGTCCTTTCCCACTAAATCCTCCTTCTTCAGCCCTGCCAAGAGATCTCCCCTGAAAACCTTCAAAGGTCTCTGACCATTCACTCAGTCACACCCTGCCCACTCTGAGCCAACTAGGTAGGCTTTCCCTAGTCTTGGTCTAATCTCTCCAGCCAACACCTCAGTTTCTGGAGTAGAATGTTCTTACAAGCCCCAGGTCTTTTGTAGTTTGAGCATATAGTATTCACTCTCTATATATTTATTGATTGATTCATTAAAAACAGTCTCATACAGACCCATTTCCTGAGAACTCACCAATTTTCAGTCTCATTTTATGGCTGGAAACATGTCTGCCCATACTTGAATGTTCGTGAAATTTAAGTTAAAACACAAAAGAAAGTGTATTCAGTCAACAACTGTTTTTTAGTATCTGTTTTGGTCCAGGTACAAAGTTAATATCCATTCAGTAAAAATTTTGTCAAGCTTCTAAAAATGACAAGTCTAATTCGTAGGGTAAGAGAAGGCATGAAAGTGCTAGTACACAATAGGAAGTCAACAACTTTGAGTTTCCCCCATTATTCTTGTGCTGCAGAGTGATTGGGCATATTTGGGTGGAAGTTCCTTTAAATGACCATAATTAATATTTACTTATATAGTCAAACCAAGCAATTCTATGGGTCACAGAGACAAGCAGTTTAGAGAAAAGAACTGCTTTGAGGCCTGAACATCGGGGTAAATGGATGTGAACAAACGTCTTGTGCAGAAAAAAAAAAGAAAAGGTGGTGGGAGTGTGAGAGGACACAGGATCGGTTGTGCCTTGTAATGCTCTAGCATTATAACCGGCATCCTGGCTTTATCCACTCCTCAGGCTCTCAAGGTAGATATTATGGTGACAACCTGCTCCTAGGCAGCTTAAATAATTTAACTTAGGACACGCAGATACTAGGTAGCAAAGCTGGCTTATGACTTAAGCCTGACTACAGCCTACAGGTGAGAATCAGAAAGCCGAGGAAGGAATCACCCAGTCCCTTGAGAGGAATCGAGAGAGGGGTTCTTTAATCACTCCATGGTGATAAATTTCTCTCAGAGCTCTGGGCCAGACAGACCTTCTTCCACGGGTCTGGTTGTTGTTTTTTCTTTTTTCCTTCAAGATTATTGTCTTAAAACTTTTTAGGGTTAAAGACCCCTTTGAAAAATCTGATGAAATCTTTTCATTCAGTCAGTCAGTCAGATATTCTTTCAATAAACATCTCTGAGTTACTAGGCTCTGTTCTGTGGGCTGGAATACAATGACAGAAAAAGTATTTAGGATCCCCAGCCGTATGGAACTACAGTCTGCTTATGGACCCTCTCCCTGGAAAAATGCACTTTCACCTGAATGTTTTCCTGCAGTTTCAGTCAGTGGAACCTCAGTCCTCCTGAAACCCATCCATGGACAAGAGCTCCTACTTATTTAGTAACATTCCTTCTACCCTAGCTGGACCTCAGTTTTGTGTTTAGTTTTATATTAAAGCTGCTTGATAAAATTAGTCCTTCTCTCCCCCTTAACCATTAATACTTGGTTTTATCCTGCGCTTATTCATTCATTCAGACAACTGATTCATTCATTCATCCCGCAAACATTTGAACACTTGTTAAATGCCAGGCACTTGGTTAGGCACCGAGGGAAGTGAAATGAAATCCTTAGTGAAAGAAGCAGATACACAAAGAATTACAATAAAATGTTAAATTCCATAATAGATAATATATAAGAACAATGGGTATTCTGTACAGAATAACTTCTAAATGGTCTTAATGTTGTTTTGTTCAATCATGTTAATAACAAAAAAAAGTGGCTTTTATCCCTCTTTTACAGATGAGAAAACCAAAGCTCAGCAATGTTAGGAAACTTGCCTGTGCTTTCCAGCTAGTCAACAGCTACACGTTTATAAAGCTAGAGTAAGAGATACTTTCTAAAGCAAGACATAAATATAGAAAAACCATAATTGAAAAATGGATCAACTTAATTATTTAAAATTAAAAGCCTCTATATGATAAAAAGACTCCATACAAATGAGAAGTAGGAGAACATAACTGAAATATATATTAATAGTCAAGGGATTAGCAGTAGCTAATAATGTCCCCTCCCCGAGATAAAATTTACATTGAGTAAAGTGCACAGATTTTAAAATGGAGGACTGAGGATATGATATACAGAAAACAAATAACAAATAGCAAAAGTCCTTCCTTATCAGTTGTTACTTTAAGTGTAAATGAATTAAACTCTCCAGTTAAAATACATAATTTGGCCAAATGGATTTTAAAAAGAAAACATCTGCCCTGGCTGCCGTGGCTCAGTGGATTGAGTGCCGTTCCTATGAACCAAAAGGTCACTGGTTCAATTCCCAGTCAAGGACATGCCTTGTCCTTGTCCTTGGGCGTGGGGTAGGCAACTGATGGATGTTTCTCTCCCTCTCTTTCTCCCTCCCTTCCCTTCTCTCTGAAAATAAATAAATAAAAATCTTTAAAAAGGAAACGTCTACATGCTATTTACAAGAGATTCATTTGAGATCTAAACACATAGGTTGAAAGTGAAAGGATAGAAAAAAGACACTCTATACAAATAGTAACCAAAAGAGAACAAAGGTGGTTATGCTAATATCAGATAAAATAAATTTTAAGTCAAAAATGATTTCAAAAGACAATGAAGGCCATAATATATTGATGAAAGGGTTAATTCATCATGAAGAAATAACAATTATAAACATTATACACACCTATCAACAGAGCCCCAAAATATATGAAACAAAAACTGAAAAAATTGAAGGGAGAAAAAAACTAGTTCTTTAATAATAGTTGGAAATTATGTATGTAAATGTTCAATCACTATGTTGTAGACATGAAACTAATATAATATTGTATGTCAACTATAACTGAACAATAAAATTTTAAAAACTGTTAGAAATTTATATATCCCACTTTCAATAGTCAACAGAACAAATAGGACATCATTAAGGAAATAGAAAATTTGAACTATGCTATAATTCAGTTAAACCGATTAGACATGCAGAGAACACTCTACCCAGCAATAGCAGAGTACACATTTTTCTCAAGTGCACATGGAAGATTTTCCAGGATATACCATATACTAGGTCACAAAACAAGTCTCAATGAATTTCAAAGATTAGAATCGTACAAATGATTCTAATATTCTCCAACCCCAGTGGAATAAAACTAGAAATCAGTAACATGAAGAAATTGAAAAATTCATAAATACATGGAAATTAAACAACACACTCTTAAACAATCGGTGATTTAAAGAATAAACCACAAGGAAATTAGAAAATACTTTGGGATGAGGGCAAATGAAAACATATATATACTAAAAAAGACATTTTGCACCCTTTGTAAGGAATGCAAAGAAAGCAGTGTTCAGAAGGAAATTTGTAGCTGTGAACACCTGCATTAAAAAAGAGAAAAGAGAGAAGGCACTCCGGATTCCCCCATCTACAGTTTACTCTCCGGAACTCTAGAGTATCATATTCCGGGAGTTCAGTTGCCATCTGAAGCTGTCCCATTTAGCAGGGACCCTAGCCTGCTGCTTGGGAACCCCTGATTTACGCAGCGGCTGGGAAGCATTGGCAGGAACCCAAGCCTGGCGTGACCACGGTGCCCTGCTGTGCATACCTGCTGGCTCAGGTCTGTTCCTTAACCATGATGATTGTATCTGGAGTCAAAAGGTGACCCTTTAGTGTCACTAAGTCGCGATTCCTCTGGTTGTGCCACATAGGAGCCCTTCAGAAGGTAAAAGGGCTTGAAAATAAATTGTTATATCAAGAAAAAAAAAAAAGAGAAAAGATGTCCTGATTGGTGTGGCTCAGTTTGTTGGGCATCGCCCCACAAAGCAAAAGGTCACTGGTTTGATTCCTGGTTAGGGCACGTGCCTCAGTTGTGGGTTCGGTCCCTGGTCGGGGCCTGTATGAGAAGCAACTGATCAATGTTTCTCTCTCACATTGATGTTTCTCACCCTGTCTTTCTCCCTACCTTCCCATCTCTCTAAAAATAAATAAAGGAAATCTTTTTTAAAGAAAGAATATTACACAGTGAAAAGCAAACCCACAGAATAGGAGAAAATATCTGCAAATCATATATCTGATAAGGAGTTAATATCTATAATATATGAAGAACTCCTACAATTCAACAACAAAATGAACCCAATTTTTAAAATAGGCAAAGGACTCGAATAGACATTTTTCCAAAGGGGTTATAAAAATGGCTAATAAATACAAGAAGAGATGCTCAGTATCATTAGTCACTAGGGAAATGCCAACCAAAACCACAATGAGATAATACTTCACGAGACTTCTGGTCAGGATGGAAGCATAGGTAAACATGGCTCACCTCCTCGCACAACCACATCAAAATTACAACTAAAATATAGAGCAACCATCATTCAGAACCATCAGAACTTGAGTTGAATGGAAGTTTAACAAGTACTGAATTAAAGAAAACACATCCATCCAGACTGGTAGGAGGAGTGGAGATGTGGAATGGGCTGGTACCTCACCCATGTATGGTGAATAAAAATTAAGGAGGGATGTCTTGGGAACGAGGAGTCCCAGACCCACACCAGACCCCTCAGCCAAGGGTTTCAGTGCCAGGAAGATAAGCCCCCCATAACTTTTGGCTGCAAAAACCAATGGGAATAGAGTCAGTGGAAGAAACTTCTGGATTCCTAAGCAGTTCCTCTTAACCCTAAAATATTCTTAACCAGACTCACTCCTGAGCTCCGGCCCCAGGCTAGCAGCTTGAAATGCACGATGGTATACAGGGAGAAAGTGAAGAGTCTGGTATCAAGGAGAGAACTGGGGGTCAGCCTCCACCCAGACTGAAAGGCAAGCCATTGTCCCTTTTCTGAACTCTCTCCTCACAGAGCCACAGAACTGTGAGGCTGGTACTATATCTCAAACTCCATAAACCTGGCTGACACTGTTTGCCCCACCCAGGAGGTCCCCAGAGACTCTGTCCCACCCAACTTACAGGCCCATCCAAGCAGCTTTTCCATATGAATGGCTGGTCTTGGTCATGTTTCACAACTTCCTAAATCTTCTCGAACAAGCAATAGCTTGACTCACTGAGCCCCCAGACCAAATACCTCTTGCTAAGGGCCACAGGTCTGGCACCAGCAGCTACCAGCTTAGGTTCACACCTTGGCTACAGCTGGGAATCTCCAAGGCCAGCACAAGTAGCAGCCATATCAGATTATTTTATAGCTCAGGCAGGGTGGCCCAGGCAAGACACAGGTGGGGGCTAACCTTGGCCTGCACCACACAGGAAAACCCAGGGCCACCTTATGTTTTCCACTTATATGTTTTAGTGTACCCAGTGGACAGCTGCAGACCATGTCGGAACAGCAACACCCTGGCCCTGCACAGCTGATCCTCCACAGAGAGCAGAGGTTGGTTGTCGGTGGTCACAGCCAATCCTTGCAACTGACTGGCCTGGGTGAATCCCTCCCATTGATCTGCCAACAGGAACCAAGTCTCAACTACAAGAGGAGGGAGTACTCAGCCCACACAAAGTGCATACCTCAAGTACCCAGCTTGGGTGATAGGGGAGGCGGTGCCACTGGACCCTACAAGACACCTACTATATTAGGCCACACTACCAATACAGGGAGTCATAGTAGCTCTACCTAATACATAGAAACAAACACAGGGAGGCTGACAAAATGAGGAGACAAAGAAACATGGCCCAAATGAAAGAACAGACCAAAACTCCAGAAAAAGAACTAAACGAAATGGAGATAAACAATCTATCAGATGCAGAGTTCAAAACACTGGTTCTAAGAATGCTCAGGGAACTTAGTGAGAACCTCAACAGCATGAAAAAGGTCCAGTCAGAAACAAAAGATGCACTAGTTAAAGTAAAGAACAATTTACAGGGAAGCAATAGTAGAGTGGGTGAAGCTGAGAATCAAAGCAATGATTTGGAACACAAGGAACCAAAAAATAGCCAATCAGAACAAGAAGAGGAAAAAGGAATCCAAAAAATGAGGATAATGTAAGCAGCCTCTGGGACAACTTCAAGCAATCCAACATTCGCATCATAGGGGTGTCAGGAGGAGAAGAGAAAGAGCAAGAAATTGGAAATCTATTTGAAAAAATACTGAAAGAAATCTTCCCTAATTTAGTGAAGGAAATAGACATGCAAGTCCAGTAAGCACAAAGGGTTCCAAACAAGATGGATGCAAAGAGGCCACATCTTAATTAAAATGATAAAGGTTAAAGATAAAGAGAAAATCTTAAAAGCAGCAAGATAAAGGCAGTTAGTTATCTACAGGAGAGTTCCCATAAGACTGTCAGCTGATTTATCAAAAGAAAATTTGTAGTCTAGAAGAGCTTGGCAAGAAATATTTAAAGTCATGAAAAGTAGGGACCTATAGCCAAGATTGCTCTACCCAGCCAAGCTATCATTTAGAATCGAAGGGCAGATAAAAAGCTTCCCAGACAAGTTAAACTAAAGGAGTTAATCATCACCAAACCATTATTATATGAAATGTTATAGGGACTTATTTAATAAAATACAGATCAAAACTATGAACAAGAAAATGGCAGCAAGTACATATCTATCAAAAATGGAATCTAAAAAACAAACTAATCAAACAGGATAAACAGAGACAGAATAATGGATATGGAGAGTGTTCTGATGGTTGTCAGATGGGAGGGGGGTGTGGGGGAATGGGTGAAGGGGTGAGGGGATTAAGAAGTACAAATAGTTACAAATGGCTATGGGCATGTAAAATACAGTATAGGAAATGGAGTAGACAAAGAACCTAGACATGACCCATGGACATGAAAAATGGTGTAGGGATTGTCCAAAGGAGTGGGGGGTGCTGGGTGGAGGGAGACAAATGGGGAAAAATTAGGACAACTGTACTAACATAATCAATAAAATATAATTTAAAAAGTTTTTAATACTTCACATCCACTAAAATGGCAACCGTAATAATAATACCACCACCACATTGGTGTGGATGTGAAGAAATTGTACATGGTACGTAGAAATGTAAAATGGTGATCACTGTGGCAGTTTCTCAATAAGTTAATTATAGAATTACCACATGACCCAGCAACTGCACTCCAAGCACATACCCTCCAAAACTGAAGACAGGTGTTCAAACAAAAACTTGTATACTAATGTTTATAGTATCTCTATTCATAATAGCCAAAAATTGACATAATCCAAACATCTATCAACAGATTAATGGATAAACAAAACGTAGTGTAGACTTACAATGAAATATTATTCAGCCTTAAAAAGGAAGGACATTCTGATACATACCACAACATGGATAAACCTTGAGAACATTACGCTAAGTGAAATACGTCAGTCAGAAAAATAAATACTGTATGATTCCACTTATATGAGGTACCTAGAGTAGTCAGATTCACAGAGACAAAAAGTAAAATCATGGTTGCCAGAGAATGCAGGGAGAAAGGAATGGGAGTTATTCTTTAATGGGTAGAGTTTCAGCCTTGCATGGGCAGCTCAATTAGTTGGAGTGTCATATCATGGACCAAAAGGTTACAGGTTCCATCACCAGTCAGGGCACGTACCTAGGTTGCAGGTTTGATCCCTGGTCAGGGTGTGTATGGGAGGGAACCAGTGGATGTTTCTTTCTTACATTTATGTTTCTCTCTCTCCCCCTTCTCTCTCTAAAATCAATAAATATACCATCAGGTTAGGATTAAAAAATGGTAATGGATTCAAAATTTCAGGAACAAACCTTTTGTATCCAACATCCACCAGCTGGTGGAGAGCTTTATAGTCACATAAAATTCAGCATATCCAAATAGGACTCATGGTGAGTTCATGTTCTTTCTGCAACTGCTCCTCTTCCATCTCCACTGTACCCTGTCTTGGCTGACACCACTATGTGTACTCTCACCCTAGCCCAAAACCATAGAATCATCCTTGCCTCTTCCTAATTCCTGATCCCTCATATCCAATCAGTCACTGAAACTTTATATTTTTAATTATTTTTTATTGATTATGCTCTATTACAGTTGTCCTGATTTTCCCCAGTTTGCTCCTCCTCCACTCAGCACCCTCCCTTCCCTCAGACGATCCCCGCACCATTGTTCATGTCCATGGTTCCTATACATAAGTTCTGTGGCTACTCCATTTCTTATCCTGTGCTTTACATCCACATGGCTATTCTATAACTACCTATTTGTATTTCTTAATCCCCTCACCTCTTTACTCGTTCCCCCACACCCTCCTCCTATCTGGCAACCATCAAAACACTCTTCATATCCATGATTCTGTCTCTGTTTATCTTGTTTGATTAGTTTGTTTTTTAGATTCAATTGTCGATAGATTTTCAATGTATTTGTTGCCATTTTCTTGTTCATAATTTTGATCTTCTGGTTTTTCTTAAGTAAGTCCCTATAACATTTCATATAATAATGGTTTGGTGATGATGAACTCCTTTAGTGTTTTCTTGTCTGGGAAGTTCTTTATCTGCCCTTCAATTCTAAATGATAGTTTTGCTGGGTAGAGCAATCTTGGCTGTAGGTTCCTGCTTTTCATGACTTTATCACTTGCCAATCTCTTCTGGCCTGTAAAGTTTCTACGTATTAGGTAGCGCTGCTTTGATTCCCTGTCTTCATAGTGTGGCTTAACGTAGCAGGTGTGTTACAAGGTCCAGTGGCACAGCCTCCCCTATCATCTGAGCTGTGGGTGTGCCCTTCATGTGGGCTGAGTACTCCTCTTGTAGTTGAGACTTGGTTCCTGTTGGCAGATCAATGGGAGGGATTCACCCAGGCCATTCAGTTGCAAGGATTGGCTGTGACCACTGGCAACCAACCTCCGCTCTCTATGGAAGATCAGCTGTGCAGGGCCAGGGTGTTGCTGTTCCGACATGGTCTGCAGCTGTCCACTGGGTACACTGACCCTGGGTTTTCCTGGGTGGTGCAGGCCAAGGTCAGCCCCCACCTGTGTCTTGCCTGGGCCACCCTGCCTGAGCTATAAAACAGTCTAAGATGGCTGCTACTTGTGCTGGCCTTGGAGATTCCCAGGTGAAGCCAAGGTGTGAATCTGGGCTGGTTGCTGCTGGTGCTGGGCCTGGGGCTCACTGAGGACAGCTGTTGCTTGTTTGATAGGATTTAGGAAGTTGTGAAGTTTGATTCAAGACCAGCCATTCATATGGAAAAGCATCTTGGGTGGGCCTGTAAGACTCTCCTAGGAGAGTCTCTGGGGATCTCGTAGGTGGGTCAAACAGCATTAGGCTGCTTGATGAAGTCTCAGATATGGCACCAGCTTGCAGTCTCTATTGGGAGGAGGGTTTAGTAAAGGGACGATGGCCTCTGCTCACTTTGATGCCATACACTTCAGTTTCTCCCTGTATGCCACTGGTGCCTTTCAAGCTGCTAGCCTGGTACTGGTGTTCAGAACGAGTGAATCTGTGTATTTGAGTCTGTGTGTGGGTTCTTTAAGAGGAACTTCTTGGGGCTCCAGAAGTTTCTTCCACTTACTCAATCCCCCATTGGTTTTTGCAGCCAAAAGTTATGGGGTCTTATCATCCTGGCACTGAAATCCTGAGCTGAGGGGTCTGGTGTGGGTCTGGGACTCCTCGTTCCCAAGACATCCCCCCTTAATTTTTATCCACCACACATGGGTGAGGGACCAGCCCATTCCACATCTCCACTCCTCCTACCAGTCTGGATGGATGTGTTTTCTTTAATTCAGTACTTGTTAAACTTCCATTCAACTCAAGTTCTGATGGTTCTGAATGATGGTTGCTCTATATTTTAGTTGTAATTTTGATGTGGTTGTGCGAGGAGGCGAGCCATGTTTACTTTAGTGTTTTCTAAACTAAACACTATGCTGCCACCTTGACCAGAAGTCCTAGTCACTGAAATTTTAATGCCTTATAGATATTTCTTAAATCCTCTGTTTTAAGAAATATTTTTATTTATTGATGAGAGAGAGAAAGAGAGAGAGAGAGAGAGAGAAATATCGATTTGTTGTTCCACCTATTTATGCATTCATTGGTTGATTCCTGTATGTTCTCTGACCAGGGATTGAACCCACAACCTTGACGTATTGGGATGACATTCAAATTAACTGAGCTACGTCGCCAGGGCTCAGTTCTATTCTTTCCTCTCTTTTTCTACTGTCATTGCCTTTATGAAGATGCTCAACATCTCTTTTGCCTGGACTGTTGAAACCATCTCCAAACTGTTCCCCAGAATTCTTTTTCTGATGCAGAATGATTATACTAAAATACCATTTTTGTCATTCATCTTTCATTGTAGAGTTGAATTTTCTTGGTTTGGTCCATAAGGCTCTTGGCAGTAGTATTTCTGCTGACCTCTACAGCATTTTCCACGTCTGCTCTCACCTTCCATTTTCTTGTTCAATGAAAGCTGAACGTTTATAGTTTCCCAAACATAAGTTGCTGTTTCAAATAGTTGTGCCTGTTCTCAGCTGTTCCTTTCACCTGGATTGCTCCCCCCTCTTCATCTGCCTGACAAACTCTTATTCATCATTTAGGTGCTGAATTTATATTTCTAGTCTAAACCTCTCTCTCAAACTCTAGGTTGATATATTTCACTGTTTACTTGACATCTTCACTTGATTATCTAATAGGTCTCAAAAAATAAGCATACCCAAAACTGAATTCTTGGTCTTTCCCCCCTGTAAGTTTCTTTACCTTCAGCCTTCTTACCTCAGTTAATGGCAACTCCATTTTTTTTTCAGTAGCTTAGGCCAAACATCTCTTGGTCATGTTTAACTCCTCCTTTTCTCATGCCACTTCCAGTTCTATGGCTCTACCTTAAAAACATATCCAGAATTCAACCGCTTCTTACCACCTCCTCTGTTACCATGTTGGTCCAAGCCGCGATCACCTCACACCTGACTTACTGGTGTTTCTGCTTCTACCCTTGCCCCCACGGCAGTTGGTATTAAATATAGCAGCCAGAGTGCCTTTAAAAAGAAAAGCAAGATGCCCTGGCCGGATAGCCCAGTTGGTTGGAGTGTTGTCCCCTACGCCAAAATGTTGCAGGTTCTATTTCCAGTGCCAGCACAAGCCTGGGTTGTGGGTTCAATCCCTGGTCAGGGCGTGTACGGGAGGCAACCAATTGATGTCTCTTTCTCACATATGTTTCTCTATCCCTCCCTCTGTCTCTCTAAAAATCAATAAACATATCCTTGGATGAGGATTAAAAATTTTTTTAAATAAAGAATGAAAGTAAGATCATGTTACTCTTCTGTTTAAACTGTACAATGACTGCTCATTTTACCTAGAGTAAAAGCCGATAGTGTCTCAGTGGTTTGTAAGGCCCTCCAAGCTCTGGCCTCCTATCATCAATCTGACCATCTTCTACTGTCCTTCCCCTCCCTCAGTCCCCTGACCTCCTTGACGCTCTTCAAATAGGTTAGGCCTACTCTCACCCTGGAGCCTTTGTGCTGGCTGTTCTTACTACCTAGAAAGCTTTCCCTTAGCTATCTGCTTGGTTAACTCCTTTGCTTTCTTCAAGTCTTTCCTCAAAAGTCACCTTCTCAAGGCTTATCTGACTATCCTGCTTAAAGCTCACATCCCCTTCCAACACAGGTACTCCTGATCCCCCTTTGCTACTCTGCTGTTTATTTTTTCCATAGTACCCATTACTTTGTAACGTACCATATAATTTACTAATTTCTTATATCTACTGTTTTTTGACTGTCCCCTCACTAGACTATAAGCTTCACGAGGGCAGGAATCTTAGGAAACTAGTTTCATCACCAACATAGCCTAAAGACCAAGAATAGTGCCTGGCACATAGCAGGCACTTAATACGTATTTGTTAAAGAAATGAATTCTTTGAAACTAATTTCAGATATCAGGTTCTTCACAAAGTTTTCCCCACCTGTGAACAACCCCCACCTTCCCCCAAACAGATGAAGTTAACTCCTCTCTTTTTTGTGCTACCTTTGTACCTTGTACCTTGCTGCATTTTCCAGATAATATTGTAATTTGCATGCCTAGATTAGGAGGGCAAGGGTTAGGACCTGACTGACTCACACACAATGTTGATGGGAGTATAAGCTAATTTAGGCTTTCTGAAGGACAAAGTAAATATATCTATCAAGTTGAACATAACTTTTGACTTAGAAATTCTGCTTTTAGGAATTTATCTAACAAACTTACTCATTTATGTATTCCAAGAAGTATTAAAAAGATATTCATTGCAGCATTGTTTATAATATCAAAAGACAAGAAACAATCCAATTGTTCCATTAGTAGGGCCTTAAACAAATTATAAATAGTAAAACCATAATAGAATACTATGCAGTTGCTAAATAGGATGAGACATATCTACATGTAAAACATGGAATAAGCTGCAAGATATATCAAGTGGAAACACTATAATATAGGAAAACAGAGTATGTTAATAATTGCATTTCACAAAAAAGTGGAGAGTAAGATACTCACATGCTGATTATATGCATAGAATGTTTTGCAAAGATAAACCAGAAACTGAACAGTGGTTGCCTCTAGAAAAGAGAACGAGAGTACTAGAGGCCAAGGGCAGGGAAAATTTACTTTACACTGTATATTCAGTTATTGTTTGAATTTCTAAATCATATGTATTATCTTTTCAATAATAATTTAAAATTTTTAAATAATAAAAGAAGCCTCAAAGGTGTATATTGTGTAGGGATAGAGAAGAGATTTAGCCCTCTATTATAAGTTAGAAGATTGATAGAAAAATGTCACATCTTTTTAAGGACCTCTGTCCTCACTCTCTCTTTCTCTGCCTCTCTGTTTCTGTCTCTGTTTCTTTGTCTCTCATCTATCTTTTTTGGCTACCTCTTTCAAAATGAGTGACTTGGTCAGAGAGGCATCCTGGGATCTCAGGCATATGGTCTGGAAAAAAAGGGGACACGACTAGGACTGGAAACTTGGAATGGGAACCTGATCTTGCCATTGAGCAATTCCTTGACTGGTGTGGCCGTAGCCCACTGGACTATGTACAAAGCATGTTGATTCAGGCTGTTAAGTAAGACCCGTATATTACATGAGAGACAGTCAGAGCTTCCCTACGGCGGCTAGGTTCAGAATGGGAGTTCTGAGTAATCAGTTTCTTTATAGCAAAGCCCAGCATGACATGAGTATAGAAAGACTGTTTGGATTCCAAAGGCCAGCACTGGCCAGGGGAGTCTGGGATTCCAAAGGATCAGGGATAGCTCCAGTCCTAGGGAAACTGTTTCATCATTCAGGGAAACTAGGAAGAAACTGTGGCCCACAGAGCAGAGGGAAGGGGAAAGGCAGGGTCTTGGTGGGCATGAGGGTTCTCAGGGATCACCTCAGGCCATGAACAGTGGGCAAAGGTGTCCGGACTTTTTGGAAATAGAGTGAAGGCCATATTGTATGGGAAATGACAGGAATGCCAAAAGGGAAGTGTACTGTTGAGGTATAAACTCCATCACGTAGTCTAAAGCTTTTCCTGTTCTCTCCCGTCTTCACAGGACAAGGCAGCTGTCATAGAATTGGGGCCCTTGCTCCTATGATTCCAGGGCTTGAGCGTCCTGAAAATATTCTAGCCAACAGCCTGGGTAATGCTAGAATTCTTCTGTACTCTAGACTCAATCCACGTACTCAGACAACTTGTAAAGCTCTCAGAAACCATAGTATACAAAGCCCTTATATTTTCTCCTCTGGAGGAGCAGACCTGCAAGAATTTTCCCCATGCTTTTCTCTGACTGGCCCAAGTCCCAACTCCCAGTAAGAAACCCATACCTGAGAGAGCTCCACTTACTCCTCCAGAGCCAGCTTAAAGTCAGGAGGCAGCACAGTGCTGAGAAGCCCAGGAAGTCTCCCAGATTCCTCTGTGGTCAGGCCAGCTTCATTAAAATAAACTTTGTTCCCTGAGGATTTGTTCCTGGAGGTGTTACTGTGCACTTATCACGGCTCCTATAGCTACAGGCTCACAGTGAGAAGGAAACGAGCATACATCAGCATCTTCCTGTAAAATGGGAATTTGACCTCACTTACAAACAGGCAGCAGGCAACCTTGCAAACGTCACAGCATGAATAGAGTTCAGAGAGTTCTGAATGACTTAAGTACATTAAATAAAGCAATACATGTGAGAATATGTGTTCTAACCCTTGGTTCAGCTTAGATACTTAACGGCTGTTAACCATTCATGACAATATTAACCTTTACTTCTATAGGGAAATCACCCAACTAAAAGGTTGCAAACTGGCAACTCCCAGGCCAAATCAAACCCATGGACTTGTTTTATATGATTTCAAAGTGTTTAAAACTAGTTTTGAGTCAACTTAAAAAAAAATCGATATCTTTCAGTGAAAAAGAAAATCCAGTTTCCAGTGTCAATGCCCTCCCACCAAAAGCTACTAAGAATAGAGCTGTGATTGAACAAAGTTGAGCTTACTGAGTTATTGCAAAGAAGGTGACCACACAAATTGGGAAACTCTGGGACATCTCAGTAAAAGAGTGTTATCAATGACTTTTCATAGGACTTGAGCTTGTGTTAGGTTTCTGGGAAGTATTCAAGGGAAGGGGCTTTGCTCTGGTTTTGATGACTTGAGGAAGGGGGGATAGTTCTATGATTTGGTATCTTAAAAATATTTATCTAAAAGTCGGAAGAAAGAGCAAGACTAGGGGTATAATTGATAAAGAAGCAGGTGTCATTTATATTCGCCAGGATGGAGATAGTTGGTCATTGCTGATGTCTTGGTGTTCTTCGGTCTGTGTTCAGACATGATGACAAAGTGGTTTTATTGTTGCCTTGATCCATCACAGTCAGAGTAGCCTTATCTCTGTGATGTTGGTGTTCTACAAAAATGTTTATGTTCATCAAGAGAAAAAACAGTCCAACTGCAAGTCCTATTAGTTCTTTTCAACACTGAGGCCTCAACAATAGCAGTAGGCCAGCTCTAGGCTGTCAGGGGCTGCTTTCTATTTCTCAGTCCCTCCCCTCTTGGCTGAGGGCTGATGGAGTCACACCTCAGGACTTTAGTGTACCATCTAGCTCTTCACCATTGCTAAGATCTTGCTCATGAGGAGATTGTCAAGAGAATGTCTATAGTTAGACTAAGGTTCATCTCTCCTTCTCCTTTTGTTGCAGGATTATTAATGACAAACTGGTACCAGATATTAGACCATGGTCCTTGAGTTTTGGCTAAGAAACAATTCAGAGTCAAGACTCAAATACGAGCGAACGTTTATTTAGAAAGTCACAGAGGTAGAAGAGATGAGTTGCAGAGGCAAAAGAAGGGCCCTTGGCGCTTAGGAGAAAGAGAGCAAAGGTATGCACCTTGAGGAAATAAAGGGGACGAAAAAGCACTGACATGGGGTAGGCACATGGCAGAGAGAGAGAGGAAGAGAGGGAGAGAGAACGGGAGAGACCTAATGCTGAGTCCTTTGTCTTGAGGGTTTTTATTTGGAGGTCCCAGGGCAGTATCTCAATAGACTATTCATCAGATTTCCAGGTGTGTCCTTTCAGGGCAGCTATTCCTAATGTTAGCCATGGTGTTGCCCTACCTAGTCTTGCTGTTTTTCTGGGCCTGGAGCTGAAACACAACTGAGGCCTAGACATTATCTCTAGTTTGACCAAAACTCTATCTCTGTCGTCAACAGACCCGGGGCTTTGTTCTTAACATTATTGGATGCAGGTCAAAACCTCATTGCCCTGAGGGCTGGATGTTTAAAGAAGTGGTTGTGAAAGGGCTTGTATCAGAGTTGTATGAGGCTCTTCTCCTGACCCCTTGTTTCTCCCCCAAGGCGGTCTATCACATGACTAGCGACATGTCAGGGAAGGAAAGGCCAGGGGAGAGTCTGAACTACACGGCTAGCATTATGAATTGTCAGGGGGTCTAAACAGCATGACCAGTGATATGCTAGGGGAGGGAAGGTCACCCTGGGGTGAGGTCCCACCCTACAATTGTCAGTTGCTGGGCACCCGGGGCAGATAGCCCTGGGTGACCTTCTGTGCCTGCCTATTGTTCCTATACTGCTCATATCTGTCTGTCTACTATATTAGGATGAGTTATCGAATCCTCCCTCCGGAATGATGATGTTTGCATGGTAGTATTTAAGACTGAGCAAAGTACATCAGCCAATTGTATCATAGGAAGTTACCAGAAACGAAATGTTGTTAATCCTTCTAATAGTTCCAGAAGAAAGGGGTCTAGATTGCCAAACCCAGACAATGAAAACATGGCCCAAAGTCCTTTTTTTTTTTTAGAGGTCTAAGTGACTTTTTCTTTTAGCATAGTCACATACTGTTCCACTTGACCTGCAGGATTTATATAGGTGCAGCAAACAATTTTTGCTAAAACATAAATTTCCCCTTGGCTGATGCATTTAAGTTTAAACTGGTTGTTGGGCTTCTGAGTAGAAGTTGTGTCATTTTTGATGTCTGCTGCGATTAGAGACAAGTTTTGGATCACCGTTTACAGTACTATTATTCCTGCTCTAGGAAGTACAGCTCACATAGCATGTGTGACAAGAGAGTAGGTCATCCCTCTTGGGAGTTTTCCTGAATAGCCTGTTCTTGTCTCATTTTGGAGACTTCTGGATATCATTCTCAAGAAAACATAATTCAGTGGAGAGGTGGTAGTTTAAAATATCTGAAAGGTGCCCTGGCTGGTATGACTCAGTGGATTGAGTGCCGAACCAAAGAGTTGCTGGTTTGATTCCCAGTCAGGGCACATGTCTGCGTTGTGGGCCAGGTCTCTGGTGGGGGGCATTCGAGAGGCAACCACACATTGATATTTCTCTCTCTCTCTTTCTCTCTCCCTTCCCCTCTGTCCAAAAATAAGTAAATTACTTTAAAAAAAAAGAAAAGAAAGAAAGAAAACTTTTAGTCAGAGAGCAGACCCCCCACCCTGCTCCTGGACTCCAAGAAGTCATCCGTTGTACCACTGAAGGAGAAGAAACTCATGGAGGTCAAAATAGGGGAGCTGCCAAGCTGGATGTTGATGTGGGATTTCACCTCTAAAGGCATTGTTGGAGCGTTTTAGAGGTTAATGCGAAGAAAGGGAACATAGCTAGGGTTTCTATGGTGATGACAGCTTAAGTGCCTTTCAACTACTGCAGTTCTTCTTATAAGAAATTCAGCCCTGGCTGGTGTGATGCAGTGGATGGAGTGCTGGCCTGTAAACCAAGGGGTCAATTGTTTGATTCCCATCAGGGCACATGCCTAGGTTGCAGGCCGAGTCCCTGGTGGGGGGCCAGGGACATGAGAGAGGCGGCCACACATTGATGTTCCTCTCCCTTTCTTTCTCCCTCCCCTCACCCTCCAAAAATAAATAAATAAAATCTTAAAAAACAAAAGAAAGAAATTGAATTATGAGCAGCAACACAACTACCACTGAAGAAGGCCCGCTGTGGACACCACATTCCTGACCATGAGCTTTGTCCGGCACCTCTGAATCCTTTCATATCATAATTAACAGTTAATAAAAGTTGACTGGTTAAAATAAAATTTTAGGTAGTTTAAGAGGGTGTTAAAGATGATAATAGGCAAAATTACTCGGAGGACAAAGGGTATGGAAAAGAATACTGAATAACCAAAAAATTAATCTTGTTCTGTTTTCTGCAGAAACTGTTCGCGTGTATGGTTTCCCTCTTGTTCCATCATCTTGGACAGAAGCTGCTCACAGTAAGACGCTTCTGGAGAATTTCTAAGAATCCTCAGTTTGCGGTTACCCAATGGACTGGATGCTCAGAATGCAGGAGAAAGTGATATATGCCTTTTTAGTTGGAAAACGTGAATCCAAAGATCAACAACTTGGAGTTTTATTGATGTGTCAGATACCTGTTAAAGGTCCTTTTTGTGCCCTGGCCAGCGTGGCTCAGTTGGTTAGGCATTGTCCCGCAAACCGGAAATTTATTGGTTCGTTTCCTGGTCAGGGTTAATGTCTGGGTTGCGAGTTCATTCCCAAGTCAAGGCATATGCAAAAGGTAACATTGATATTTCTCTCTCACGTTGATGTTTCTCTCTCTCTTTTTCTCCCTTCCTTCCCTTCTCTCTAGAATCAATTAAAAAAATCTTTAAAAAAAAAATCCTTTGTATAAAGACTTAAGGACAGGGTTTTATTTTGTTTTGTTTTTCCTGTTTCTTTTCCAGAAGACCAAATCTCCATGTTTCAGATCATGCAGAGCTGCTTAGGTGGTTAATTTGGAAATGTAGCTTGTACTCAAAATGATAATCTGGAGATATTATATGACTCCCTGCAGAAATTAGTTATATAAGTTTATTATGGTGCCAATCTAGAATTGGAAATGATTCCCCAATGCGTGGGCAGTTAAATCAGAAGGAAATAACTTGTGGGTCCTGGGAGGAATTGCAATGGTAAAACTTTGGGTTTATGAGAGTTTTGATAATTATGAGTTTTTTAATTCCTTTAGTTCTCTTTATTTTTGCCAAAAATAATAGATGATATGGACAGTGTATTTTCCAAGTAAAAGGTAAAGCTATACAGAATTAAAAAAAAATAATGGTACCAATGAAATATGTCTTCATTACAAGAGAGATAAATTGAGACCCTCCCTACCATGTTAGGAATTTTTAAATCCAGTAACTTTTTCTCTACCAGTACATCCACAGCTCTCTAGCAGCAGAAACCCTCCATCTATCCTGAGAAAAAACAACAATAATTAGGATATACTTATACTTCATTTGGAGGTATTCACAAAGTTTCATGGCTTTGGTTCCTTTCCATGTCTTACCTTTATAGTCTTGCCAGAAATATATCATTGGCAGGTAGGGCATACATTGGAAACATCCTCAGCTATACCCTTAGCATTATCCCCTTCAAGTTGGTTCAGCATTGTCCATTTCTGTCTGCTTTCTTCCTTTTGGATTTTAAAAATTATTATTTTTTTTTAGTTTTAAAAAAGAATTTATTTATTTGTAGAGAGAGGGGAAGAGGGGGAGAAGGACAGAAACATCGCATGGTTACCTCTTGCACGGCCCCATCACATGGGGATTGGGCCCGCAACCCAGGCATGTGCCCTGACTGGGAATTGATCCTTTTGGTCCTCAGCTTTGTGTAACCACCATTACGATTCCATCACCACAAGGATTCCTTGTGTTATCCTTTTATAGTCACATTTATCCCTTCTCTCCACCTCACCTCTCTTAATCTTTGGCAACCACTAATCCATTCTCCATCTCAATAATTTTATAATTTCTAGAATGTTGTATAAATGGAACTTTGAGATTGCCTTTTAAAAAAAATTCAGTATCACTTCCTTAAGGTCCAACTAAGCTGTTGCATGTATTAATAATTTGTTCCTTTTTATTGCTAAGTAGTATGGTAACCAATAGCTCAGTCTAACTGGAGATGATGAGGCAACTCACAAATGAACAATGGCAGAAAGCTGTTACCTGTCCCAGGACTGGAGGAACGAACGATTAGTGTTACCAGATCCTGGGGCAAAGATCACTTGTAGAAGCTGGAATCATGGCTAGCCTTTACTGTGCAAGTTAGACCATGTGAGTTCTACAGCCATCAGGGGAGATGCTACCTAAACTAAGGTGGAGATGGGAGTGGGCGTGGAGGAGGGTGCTGTTGAGAAGTACCATGGCTTCTGCCTTCCTCCCTCTTTCCATTATTCATTCATTGTCTTCCACGGGCTGAACCCCCCAGGGAGCCAGCTGACAAAGCTGCCAAGATGGTAGTCTGCAGCAGCCACCCTGCCACCAAACTGAATGCATCAGGGGACAGGAGGAAGTGGATCTGAGGACAAACAGGTGCAGGGCCTACACAGTAACGTATGTGAGTGTTCAATTTTACGAGAAAATGCCACACTGTTTTTCTAAGTGGGAAACTGTTTTCAATGCACTTCCATGGACTAACCTAAAAACATAAACCTACTATCAGTATAAATATTTGTTTTAATATCTTTTGTCAGGTTGCAGGTTTGGGTAAAGGTAATTAATTTACCATCTGATCTGATTTAACTTCTGGGACAAGCTTACAAGGACACATCTAAGATTGTGATAAAATAGTTGGCTTGGAAATTTAAAAAACTTTCTTTTTAAATTTCTTAATTGTGGTAAAACAAACACAAGATAAAACCATCTCAGCCATTTTTAGGTGTACAATTCAGTAGTGTTAGTACACTTACCTTGTTGTGCAATCCATCTCCAGAACACTTTTCATCTTGCAGAATTGAAACTCTATATCCATTAAACTCCCCACTCCCTCCTCCCGCAGTCCCCTAACAACCGTCGTTCTACTTTCTGTCTCTGTGAATTTGACTACTCCAGGTACTGTATATGAGTGAAATCATGCAGTATATGTTGTGTGTGTGTATGTGTGTGTGACTGATTTATTTCACTTAGCATAATGCCCTCTGGTTCATCCATGTTGTAGCATGCATCAGAATAGATACTTAGGTGGCTTCTACCTTTTGGCTCTTGTAAATATGCTGTTATGAACATGGGTGTATAAGTAATCTCTTCAAGACTCTGCTTTCAAATCTTTTGGGTATATATCTAGAAGTGGAATTGCTGGATCATATAATTCTATTTTAATTTTTTTTTGAAGAACTGCCATATTGTTTTCCGTAAGGGCCTCAGCATTTTACATTCCCATCAATAGTGCTCAAGGGTTCCAATTACTCCACATCCTAGCCAGTGCTTGTTATTCCACCCTGCTTCTTTTACAGTACTCATCTTAATGGGTGTGAGGTGGTATCTCATTGTAATTTTAATTTGCATTTCCCTCATGATTCATGACACTGATCTTTCTTCCTTCCTTCCTTCCTTCCTTCCTTCCTTCCTTCCTTCCTTCCTTCCTTCCTTCCTTCCTTTTTTAAAAAGATTTTACTTAATTATTTTCAGAGAGAGGGGAAATAAGGGAAAAAGAGAGGGGGGAAATGTTGATGTGTGAGAAAAACATCGATTAACTGCCTGTTGCACACCCCCAGCTGGAGAACTGGCCCACAAACCAGGCATGTGCACTGATTGGAAATTGAACCAGTAACCTTTCAGTTCACAGGCCAGCACTTGATCCACTGAGCCACACCAGCCAGGGCTGAGCATCTTTTCTTAAGCTGTTGGTCATTTGTATATTTTCTTTGAAGAAATGTCTACTCAAGTTCTTTGCCCATTTTAAAAGTGAGGTTAGGCTGGTGTATCTTTTCACACCATTCTCCCCTCCTTTCCGAGAGTGAATAAAAACTTTAGTCTCTACACTTTTTTCTCCTTGTGAATTTTTTCACAGTCTGCATCACCAACCACCCTAACATTGTGGTGGCCCATATGGGGACATTCTCTACTTCTCCCTCTCCTCCAGCCTCCTGAGGCTTGTGACTAGAAGAGAAGTGGAAGCTTGACCTGGCCTAACCCCCAACCCTGTCTCTGAGTTTCAGAGAGAGGATTCTATTCCTTCTCTGTCTCTCCAGACTCTGCAGACAGCCTCCTCCTCACCCATCTTCACGGCCAGCAGTTGCTCTTGCCATGGGTGATACTCAATCGACCCTGCCCAAGGATTCCCCATTGGGTTGTCTGCTTAAGAACTTGAAGGCTCTGGGACTTACCGACATCAAGCCCAAGGGCTTGATTTTCTATTGCAACATGGCCCGGCCTCGGTACAAACTGGGTGACTAGGGTACCTGGAGTTGTTTTCATTATACTTTCTTTCGCCCTCGTCGGTATGGGAAATAAATCCTGTCAGCTGTGGAATAAATCCTTCATCAAAAAGCATTTTGTCAATGCTGAGATAGAAGATATAAGGGAACACTTTTCTCCTAGAACAACTTGTAAGGTATACTCTCATAAGCAATATTGAAACATTTATATTTTTCTCCCTACCTAATCCTTCCAGAATTGGGCAACTCTTAATGAATAATTATTATTTTCATGACAATATGTTTGTTTGCATAAACCCAATAAGAGCCTGTTTTCTTTCTAATAGCACCAATTTCCAAATGTGGTTTTATTAACCAAGTCTTTGCCTGGAATATTATGATCGAAAGAATCGTGCCTGGGCTCTGGATGTCACCAGAAAGTGTTAAGGACTTAAGATGGACTCTTGAAGCCAATAAAGAGTCCATGTGCAAAAAAAGCCTGATACCTTGGTCCCATGGTTCATGGCAGTCTTTACAGGTAGGGCATAAATGTTGCTTTCCTGAAAGATGACAGGAAAGGAACCTCAAGGCATTTTGGGGACCTCAAAAACTTGAGGAATCCACTCAAACTAATAGGTATTTCAGGCAAAGCCAGATGGCAACTGTGTGGCTTGGCTTCTTTGCCCTGAGAGGCTGACTAAACTCATTCTGAAGGTGCCTTGTAAAATTCCAGCAAAGCAGATTTAAAAGAACCTATATTGTGTTCATGCAAATAATCAGGCCAAATTGAAAGTGGACTCATATGCAGTCTCTAATAAAATGTAGGTAATCTTAGGGAGAGAAATTGTGCTTCGATGGAAATCACAATGTCCAATTGTCACCCACAGATTGATTGAAGGATACTAGTTCTTCTAGTTTCCTTCCAAGCTAATGTTTCAATGTTTCTTACATCCTTTGACTTGGAATTATTGAAAGCTACTGTTACAAAGTCAGCCATACAGAATTCACCTACTACTATGCCTCTCCCTTTTTGGGATTTTAAGTTCAGTATCTGGTCTTGGTTTTGCTAATTCCCTTCCTAGAATCTATAGCAGCCTTTTCCTTTATTCTTGTTTTTAGGCTATGTCTCCTCAAATATCTCATATCCTTCATTCAACGGAGTGTGCAGGCTCTGAAAGATTCTCTTCACAAATGGCCTCCAGCCACAGCTCTTGCTTTTTGAACTATCCAGTTCTACTCTCTTCTCCTTAATGACCCAGACCCAGACCCACAGGCAGGGACAACTCCACACGCCTAGCCCACGTGAAGTAGTTACACAAGAAGAGAACTTCATCTCTGCTCCCCAAAACCAAAACGGGACCAGGTCATTAAGAATAAATCCATTTTAAAACCAGAGGGGAGAATGAAAGGGTAAAGCCAGAGCCATTTGCTATTGTGGCACCATTTGCTGACCAGGTCTGTGACCTTGTTAAACATGACGGTCATTTTACTCTTCTGAGTTTGTCCCCAGGACTAGGAATTACTGGAAAGCAAGAACAGAACTAACCATTTCCTACAGCCGCAGGCAGAAGATGACACTGGAACAAACTGCAGCCTCATGTTACAACGCCCCAACTGCCCAGGGGCTACACAGCAGGAACCCCCTCCACCCTTTTTAAATCCAGTTATAATCCAATTAAAGCTCAAAGCTCCAACCCCTCAGTGCTGATGTATCTCTCCACACCATGGCGCTCTCCTTTCTTGGAGAGTGAATAAAAACTTTATTCTCTACAAAAAAAATAAATAAAAATAAAAGTCACGTTATTTGTTGTTGAGTTGTAGGAGTACTTTATATATTGTAGATACTAACCCTTTATCAGATTATATGATTTGCAAATATTTCCCCAGTCTATGTCATCTTTTCACTTTGTTGATTGTGTCCTTTGATACACAGAAGTTTTAAATTTTGATGCAGTCCAACTTATCTATTTTTTTCATTTGTTGCCTGTGCCTTTGGTATTATATCCAAAAAAATCATTGCCAAATCCAATGTCATGAAGGTTTCCCCCTATGTTTCCTTCTAAGGGTTTTATAGTTTCAGCTCTTACATTTATGTCTTTGATCAATTTTGCGTTAATTTTAGTATATGGTAAGGTAGGGGTCCAACTGCATTGTTTTGCATGTGGAGATGCAGTTTTCTCAGCACCATTTGTTGGAAATACTGTCTTTTCTCCACTAAATGGTTTTGTCACCCTTGCTGAAAATCATTTGACCATATGTGTGAGAGTTTATTTCTGGTATCTCTATTCTGTTGTTCTATATGTCCATTTTTATGCCTGTACCACACTGTTTTTTTAAAAAAATTAATCATTTTTTATTTTTCAGTTGCAGTTGATATACACTAGCATATTAGCTTCAGGTGTATCTCCCAAGGATTAGACATTATATAGCTTACTAAGTGCTTATCAGATAAATCTAGTATCCATCTGACACCACAGTTATTAAACTATTCTTGGCTATACTCCTTATGCTGTACACATTCCCATGACTATTCTGTAACAACCAATTTGTGCTTCTTAATCTCTTCACTTTTTCACCTATCTGTCCCAACCCCCTTCGAATCTAGCAATCATCAAAATGTTCTCTGTATCTATGAGTCTGTTTCCATTCTGCTTCTCCATTTATTTTGTTTTTTTTTTTTAAGATTCATTTGTTGATGGGTATCTATTGCCATTTTTTGTTCATTTTCTTATCTTTTAAAAAACATTTTTTTCTTTTTTCTTTTCTTAAAGATTTTATTTATTTATTTTTAGGCAGAGGTGAAGGGAGGGAGAAAGAGAGGAGAGAAGTATCAATGTGTGGTTGCCTCTCATGCACCCCCCACTGGGAACCTGGTCCGCAACCCAGGCATGTGCCCTGACTGGGAATCAAACCGGCAACCCTTTGGTTCGCAGGCTGGCACTCAATCCACTGAGCCACACCAGCCAAGGCATATCTTTTTAAAATATTTTTTTGTTAAAGCAGGCCCTTTAACCTTTCATGTAATACTGGTTTAATGATGATGAACTCCTTCAGCATTTCCTTGTCTGGGAAGCCCTTTATATGTTCTTCAATTCTAAATTGCTGGGTAGACTAATCTTGGTTGTAGGTCCTTGCTTTCCATCACTTTGAATATTTCTTGTGAATTCCTCTGGCCTGCAAAGTTCTGTTGAGAAATCAACTGACAGTCTTATGGGAGCTCCCGTGTAGGTAACTAACTGCTTATACTTTGCTGCTTTTAAGATTCTTTCTTTGTCTTTAACCTTTTGCGTTTTAATTGTGATGTGTTTTGGTGTGGACCTTTATGAGTTCATCTTGTTTGGGACTCTTTGTGCTTCCTGGACTTGCATGTCCATTTCCTTCACTAGGTTAGGGGAGTTTTCTGTTATTATTTTTTCAATAGTTTTCAATTTCTTGCTCTCTCTTCTTCTGGCAGCCCCATGAAGTGAATGTTGGTACTCTTGAAGTTGTCTCAGGGGCTCTTTACACCATCTTCATTTTTTTTGGATTCCTTTTTCTTTTTCCTGTTCTAATTGGGAGGTTTTTGTTTCCTTATATTCCAAATTGCTGATTTGATTCTTGGCTTTATCTACTCTACTGTTGATTTCCTGTAAATTATCCTTCATTTCAGAATGGCTATATTTCCTTTATGCTCATCTGAAGATGTGCTTATTGATTTTAGAGAGAGGGAAAGGGAGGAAGAGAGATGGAGAGAAACATCAATGTGAGAAACATCATTTGGTTTCCTCTCACATGTGCCCTGATGGGGGACCAAACCTGGTCCCCAGGTATGTGCCCTACCCAGGAATCAAACGTGTGACCTTTTGGTTTATGGGGATGATGATCCAACCAAGCCACACCAGACAGCACTGATTGGTTCTTTACTATGGTTTCCATGTCACTTTTTATGCTTTTAAAGTTCTTCCCAAGTTCAACTACTCTTCCCCTAAATTCATTGAGCATCCTCATAACCAGTGTTTTGAAATCTGCATGTAGTAGATTGCTTGTCTCCATTTTGTTTAGCTCTTTTTCTAGAGTTTTGTTCTGTTCTTTCATTTGGGATGTGTTTCCTCATTCTGGTAACTTTCCTGTGTTTTTTTCTATGTAGAGCTGCTATGTCCTTTGGGATTGGTAGAGTGGCCTAATATAGTAGGTGTTCTGTGGAGTCCAGTGGCACAGCACCCTAATCACCCAACTGGGCACTCCAGGTACATCTTCCCGTGTGGACTATGTACACTGGCCTATAATAGTTGAGCCTTGATTGCTGTTGGCATGTTAAAAGGAAAGATTTACCCCCAAGCTGATCTGCTGCAAGGTCTGGCTGTGACCACCAACCACTGTGGAGGGTCAGCTGTGCAGGGGCCCACCCCACAGAGCAGGACCCCCATCAGCAGGCACTCTGGTGCCCACTGAGTCCACCCCGGAGTGTGTCAATGTGGAGGTAGTTGGGTGTTGTATCTACATGGTCTGAAACTTTCCACTGTGTATGTTTGCTCTGGGTCCTCGTGGGAGGTGGAGGCCACAGTCAGCTGCTTCCCATGTTTTGACCAGGGCCACCCAGCTTGAGCTACAAAATGGCCTACGGATGGCTGCTACTTGTGCTGGGCTTGGAGGTTCCCAGTAGAAGCCAAGCTGTAAACTGCAGCTGACTGCTGCTAGTGCTGGGCCTGGGGCCACTTAGTGAGACGTATGGGGCATGTGGAGGCCAGATGCTGCTTGTTTGAGAGATCTTAGCATGAGCCATGACAGGCCATTTGTATGGAAAAGGCACTGGAAATAGCTTGGGTGGGCTCCCAAGTTTTGTGTGGCAGAGTCTCAGGAAATCAGCAGGATGGGGGAAGCAGTGATAGCCAGGTTGATGGAGACTCAGATATGGTGCCTGTCTGCTGTCTCTGTGCAGGGAGGGCTCACCAAAGGAACAATGGCCTCTGCCAGCATTTTTGGTTGGGAGAAAGCTGCTGCCTCCCGGCTCTTGCCCTGATGCCATACATTCAGTTTCTCCCTGTATGTCCCTGTTTGCCTTTCAACTGTTATCTCAGTGCTGGAGCTCAGAAAGGGTGAGTCAGAGTGATTTTATGTGCAGACCCTTTAAGAGGAACTGCCTGTGACTCCAACAGCCCTCCGTCTCAGTCTCAATTCCTGCTGGTTTTTACAGGCAGAAATTATGGGGACTTCTCTTCCCAGCACTGGAACCCTAGACTTAAGGAACTGGGCTGGGACCCCTTGCTCCTCAGTGAGGAACTCCACAGCCAAGATATCTCTCCCAATTTTTATCCACCACATATTTATTTATTTTTAGAGAGAGGGGAAGGAAAGGAGAAAGAAAGGGAGAGAAACATCAATCAGTAGCCTTTTGCATGTCCCCAGTGGGGTACCTGACCGGTGCAACCCAGGCATGTGCCCTCACTGGGATTCGAACCAGTGACCCTTCAGTTCATAGGTCAGCACTCAATCCACTGAGCCACACCAGCCAGGGCTCAACTTTCTTTTTCTTTTTCAAAATAGTTTTGGCTATTCATGTCTGTTAAGATGCCTTATAAATTTAAGATGGATTTTTCTATTTCTACAAAAAAACACTGTTGGGCTTTGATAGAATTGCATGTATTGGTAGATTGATTTGAGTGGTGTTGACATCTTAACAATATTAGAATTCCAAGTCATGAACATGGGATGTCCTTCTATTTATTTAGATCTTTAATTTCTTTCACCAATGTTTTATATATTTCACTGTGCAAGTCTTTAATTTCCTAAGTATTTTATTCTTCTAGAGGTTATTATAATTTCCTTTTCACAGTGTTCATTGTTAATGTATAGACTTACAATTGACTTTTGTGTGTTGATTTTGTATCTCACAACATTGCTGTATATATTTATTAGATGTTTCTTGTATGAAATCTTTAAGATTTTCTCTATATATCATCTATTATATCATCTGTGAATAAAGATAATTTTACTTCTTCCTCTCCAATGTGGATGCCTTTTAATTTTTTTCTTGCCTAGCTGCTCTGGTTAGGACTTCTAGTACCATGTAAATAGAAATGGCATTCTTGTCTTGTTTCTGATTTTAGAGGAAAAGCTTTCAGTCTTTCACTATTGAGTAAAATGCTAGCTATTTGTGTTTTTCTTTTTAAGTAATAATCATCAACAAACATAATTAAATCAGGGATCTACTAGGGTATATCTAGACGATCCATGCAAGATTTGGTAAGTTTCCTAAAAGGAAAACAACCATGGGCTTCCCTTTTGTGTAAGAAAACAAAGGTGGCCAGATTTATGAAGATGCAGTGATGGACAGTGATGTGTAAAAGAAAAACAATAATATTTTATAGGTAGATATGCCACTGATCAAGAAGTATTGAGTATTTTAGAATAGAAGAGTATTTAGAATGGGGGAACCATTATATTTAGTAGAGACCCTAGAAATAAATCAAAGGAAAGTTTCACACATTCTGCTATTATTGCTATAGCTCTTGATGAAGTAGATACAGCTTGGTTACTGGACCTAATTAAAGACTGAAATAAGGAGTAGGTCTCTTATGATCCCCCTGTAATTAACCAGTACCCCTAATGCTTGTTCAGACTTCTCATGATCGAAAAGGGAAAGGGACTTGTGAATTTAAAATCCTGAAAAAAGATCTTTTTGTAGTTATCATACCAGTATGGCTTTAATATAATTTTTTTAACTGGAAAAGTATACAATAATTGACAGATATTTACATTAACATACTTTACTCATGTGTAAATAACTTAGAAAAGTAAATTCTCCTGATTTGTTAGGGTTTGTTTTTTTTTAAGTATGAGTTTAGTAGACAAAAGAGCTCTCATAATGATTTTGAATTAATGTTTGAAGAATTCCAAATAATTATTCTATTCTAATTATTCCTATTGTTTTTTTTCTTTTATAGAGTACAAGAGCAGATCTTTGTGTTACCTAATGGACATTTTAAGAAACCCAAAGATAGTTTAGGCATAAAAAATGTCCTAATGGTTTTATTAGCCTAAATTTGGGACCTGAATTTAGGAAAAAGTGAAATGAAGAATAATTGTAGAGAAAACAATACATAAATATCTAAGAAAAGAAACATTGATACATCTGAAGAAATCCAAAACACTGATTTGAAAAAAACATATGTACCCTTATATTCATTGCAGTGTTATTTACAATAGCCAAGATGTGGAAATAGCCCAAGCGTACATCAGTAGATGAGTGGATAAAAAAGCTGCGGTACATTTACACAGTGGAATACTACTTGGCCATAAAAAAGGAAATCTTACCTTTTGCGACAGCATGGATAAACCTGGAGAATATTATGCTAAGTGAAATAGGCAGTCAGAGAAAAACAAATACCATATGATTTCACATATATGTGGAATCTAATGAATAAAATAAACAAACAAAAATAGAAGCAGACTCATAGATGCACAGAACAGACTGACAGCTGTTAGAGGAGGGGGGTTTAGGGGAGTGGGTGAATGAGGTAAAAGGATTAAGAAAAAAATGCTCATAGACACAAACAACAGTATGGTGATTACCAGAGGGAAAGTAGGGCAGGGAGAGGTAAAAGAGGGTAAAGGGTGGTTACTAGCAGTAGGGGTGGGACGTGGAGTATATGGATGAAGATGTTTAAAAGGTACAGACTTCCAATTATGTATAAACATATGTATAAACTTCCAATTATAAATAAATTCTGGGGAAGTAATGTACAGCATGGTGACTGCAAAAAATAAAAAATAACATTTAAAAAGATAAATAAAACTGAAATCTATGATAATTTATAAAGTCAATATAAAAATTAAAAAGGTTTAAATCATTTGAAAATTAACCCTGGTCTTGTACAAACCAAAATATTGTTCTGGCATTATTTTTGATGGCAAATTGAAAGACATAGATCATGCCAAACGCTCTTCTTTTGTCTTGGAACTAAGACCTTGTCTTATCGTGTAACTATAATAATGAAGCCTATTACATAAATACACTTTTAAGTGCCCACAAAGAAAACATATATAGTTTAACAATTCTTTAAACATTTTAAAGTGTTTAACTGGATTGGTTATTCCTAGAGAACACACATACCATGGAATAATTTTTAATAGTTAATTTTTAAAGTTTTCCAGGAGAGGGGAACAAACAGTAAAACGGTGATGGGGAACTATGCAATACTTCAGAAAATATGAAATTTCTACTCTAAAATTTAATCAATGATCCTTCTGCAAGGAGAAAAGACAGCAGGCATTAGACAATTTAATAGAGTTATACAATTAAAAAGTCAGCATTTAGCCCTGGCTGGTGTGGCGCAGTGGATTGAGCACCACCAGCCTGTGAACCAAAACATTGCTGGTTTGATTCCAAGTCAGGGCACATGCCTGGGTTGCAGGCCAGGTCCCCAGCTGGGGGCGTTTGAGAAGCAACTGATAGATGTATCTCACAAGTCGATGTTTCTCTCCCTCTTTCTCCTTCCCTGCCTCCCTCTAAAAATAAATAAAAATTTTTTTTACAGTCAGCATTTATTAATCTACAAAGCACAGAAGTAAAACTTCACCTATGTTAAACAAAATAATTTCTTTTTGACAAACAAGACAATTTCCTCATGAGGGTTTCTCCCCCTTTTGTTCTGAGGTACCTCTCAAATAATCTTGTTCTTATCAAATTTCCCCAAAATGGTCACTGCAATTCTAAACTGTCCCTAGTGAAACTGTATCAGTTAGAAAGATAAGGGTACAAATTAGGGTAAGCGTGAGAAAACATGAAGGAAGCAGATATTTGGCCCAGTTTTAGTTGGCAGAAGGATCGATAAGGATGGTGCTGTGCAACCTTGTATCTTCGGAACTTGGCCAAAGGCCAATTGTCATTAATCAGGGACCAAAGAAAATGTTCTGATTCTGGGCAGAAGAAATTAAACAAAGCAATTCTCGAGGACACAACACACCACTTCTTCCCCTACAGTTCTATAATTCTATGTATAGTGTTCCCTCCAGCAAATCTCCCTGCCAGACATTAAGCTGTATGGTTACATCACACTTCTCACCACACTTTGTTGTCAATAACATGTTTTTATCTTCTTTCTTCTTTCTTTCAGGGTTGGGCATCTCACCACATTAGCTGGGATCTAAGAGCTTTGCCGGGTTGCTTCAGCCACCTCTGACATTCTTTCTACTCCTTAAATACACCAAGCTTGTTCCTGTCTTAGGGTCTTTGTATTTGCCTTTCGCTCTACCTGAAACTCTCTGCCCTCACATGTCTACCTGGCCACGTCTTCTCAGTTACGGTTCAGGATCACCTCCTCAGAGAGGCCCTCCATGATGACCTTACCTATTCATACTCTACATATCTTAAGCACTATTGCCCCTGGGACACCCCTCCTCTTTGGCCTTGCTAAAAAGAAACAACAGGCCCAAAATGGGAGTCGCTTGTGCTAAGTCCCACATCAGCAAATCAAGATTTAATACCTAACCTAAAGATCTTCCAGGAATGTAACTTTTAACCCGTCAACATGGTGAGTACTAGTGAGATAATCCCCCCCGCAAAGACCCCCTTCCCGTCCCTTCAGGAGGGTGACCTTGTCTGAAACAATGCATTCTTTGCTAATAATTTTTCTTTTTTTCGCTTCCTTTCTGCTTTAAAAATCTTTTATTTTCAGTAGCTTAGGGAGCTCCTTTCTATTTACTAGATGGGATGCTGATTCAAGAATGGTTGAATAAAGCCAATTTGATCTTTACTCAGCTGGATTTTTTTTTTTAAACAGCCTTCTTTAAGAGATTCCCTTGGTGTTTCTGTTCGCAGCTCTCCGCCCAGCATAAAGGGGGCTGTCAGGCGGGACACCTTGCCCAACTCTCTGCCTCTCGGGGCCTCAGTTTTCCCGTCCTGCCCGGGAATCGCTCTGGGAGCGCAAACCCAACCACCAGATGGGGATGTCGATCTCCACACCAGGCAAGTGTGGAGTTCGGTCTCCGGTACTAACGGAAGGAGCACACCTCCCGGGGCCCCAGCCCAGCCGCAGCCCCCCGTCTGACCCCTTAACCAGCCGAAGGCCACGACGCATGCTCCGCACTTTGGGCCTCGCGAGGCCGGGCCCGGTACTTTGACGCGCTTGCGCAGCCGCTGGGCTGAGCTTCTGGGAGGTGCCGGCGTGTAGGGGCTGACGGTCCGCGTCTCTGAGTAGCGGCAACGTGTGGGCGTGTTAGTCCAGCTGTCTGGCCCGAGGGCTCGGGTTCAGCGTCTTTTGGAGCGGAGGGCACGTTGAAAGCCTAAGGTCGCCGGCCGCCGCCGCCACCACCACCTGGCATGTCGGCCGAGGCCTCGGGCCCGGCGGCGGCCGAGTCCCTGTCCCTGGAAGTCCCTAAGCCCTGGGGACTCGAGCCTGGCTCCGCCGCCGACGGTCTCAAGTCGCAGAGCCCGAACAGCAAATACGTGAAGCTGAACGTCGGGGGCTCTCTGCACTACACTACGCTGCGTACCCTCACGGGACAGGACACCATGCTCAAGGCCATGTTCAGCGGCCGCGCGGAGGTACTCACGGACGCCGGAGGTACTGGGATACCCTTACTGGTGCTGTCTGTCTTCCATCCTCCGGATCGCTTACCCCCTAGTCTTCATCGCCCGGTGTCTTTATGCCCCTTCTCTCTTTTCACTACTATGCAGTCAACCCATCTCACCTCCACCAACCCCTACACCCCATCTCATCTCCCCATTTTCATTCATGATCTCCTTCGTCTCCTAGTCCTTAGCCCCAGCAATAACCTGCATACACTTAGGGAACAACTTCCCCTGTCCAACTCCGCCAGGCGCTGTGGTAAGTGATTCAACATGTCTCTTCAGAATTTTCATTATCACTCCCACCCAGTTCTCCCAGCCCCGCTGCCAGCAGCACCCTTCCAGGCCACCTTTATCAGTTTTTTCGAACCGCCTAGCCCTTTGTTCCCCACGCTATCTTAGCACTGCTAACAACCAGCTTGGAGAGTTGGAGGATCTTGTTGGTCTCTGTGTTTCCCCAAACACACTCTAGGAATCCATCTGTAAATGCAGATTGTAGAAGAAGGCTGCTCTGGGTTTGCCAGGGACACCAGAGTGGAAGGTGGAGAGTTCTCTTTGGCAGGTGAACCTTCCTTTTTTGGAGTGTTGCATTCAGGTTTGGGCCCCACATGCCCAAGTGGAAGCTTAAAGTTTGGGAGAGGGTTGGAAGTCAGAGGGGGTTAACACGGATTGTGAGAACAGGAAAATAAACATTTAGGAGTTGGAGGTCAGTCTTCAAAAATCTAAAGGTGAAGAAATTATTTATTCAGCGTTTGTCAAGTGCCAGTGCTGAAGATACTTTGTTCTGGTAAATGTATCTGAGGAGATTAGCCTTGCTGAGTTTACTTTTTTGTGCGGACAGGGGATAACAATAAACAAGTAAACATAAAAAGGGGGGGGCATGTAATTCCAGATAGTAATAAGTTCTTTGATGAATATAAAGGTTAAAATGGTAGTGATTTTATAGGGTGGGATATACATTTAAATTAAATAGAATGGCTAGAATTAACACAAAAGGTTAGAGGTTTATTGATAAGGTAATCTGTAAGAACTTCCTCTTGGTGAGAACCTTGTCAATGTAGAACAGACTTGGGAGGGAATCAATTCTCTTTGGCTGGATATGTAAAAAAGGTTGTCTATGGGAACACCCACTGGGCATGTTTTAACAGTGTATTCTTGCATAAGACAGAAGTTTTAGAAAAATTCAGACTTGTAGCTTTAGAGTCCTTTTTGTCATAAAAATTTAGTAGCTCCAGGGTCCCCAGCGAAACCGTCCTTTCTCCTTTCTTTCCCCACCCCACCAGGTTGGGTGCTGATTGACCGTAGCGGCCGCCACTTTGGTACAATCCTCAACTACCTTCGGGATGGGTCCGTGCCACTGCCTGAGAGTACCAGAGAACTAGGGGAGCTGCTAGGCGAAGCACGCTACTACCTGGTACAGGGTCTGATTGAAGACTGCCAGCTGGCACTGCAGGTGAGGGTCCCTTCCCCACCTCCTGATTTCCACCCCTATGCCCACATCCCTGGGAGAGTTTCTTAAGTAGTTAGATATAGGGACATTAAAAAAAGAAAAAAGGAAGTGTTGGGTACTGCCTACAGAGGCTGCCTTTGGCCTGGCTTTCACTAGCCATGACCCTAGAAAATTTGTGGGTGCTGTCTTCTGCATCTCTGCTGCCTCAGCAAGGGCCCCCCTCAAAATCTCATGCCAGGACTATTCAATGGTTAAATGACTTTTTTCTCTGCTTCTTGTTTCTATCCAGCCAAACCAGTTGTTACACTACCACCTGATTAATTATCCTTAAGCATAATCCCAGTCTATTCTCCCCTTTGCCCAGAAATCAAATCGTAAATAACTCTTGTGCCACTAGGGGAAAAATATCTAAATTTAAACTGGAATATAATGACCTCTGTGATCTGGTTTTACCCTGGCACCCCCCCACCCCAGTGGCTTAAAAAATTTTTTTGCCAGGAAATCTCATATAAACAGGGCCACTCCCAATAAAACAGGGTTGGGGGTTCCAGAGCCCCACTCTGTGCTTCATTTCTGTGGACCTCGTAGGGTTATGAGGACATACGGGTTAAGTGTCACCTCCACCACAGCTGACTAGGTAACCTTGAGTGAGTCAATTCCTACCTCGGGCCTTCTGTTCTCATGTTCCAAAAGAGAGGAAAATGGGAAAATATGTACAATGTAGTGAGTTTTACATAAAGCCTTTTATTCTGTCCTGTTTTTACAATGTTAAAAATGTCCTTTTATGATACAATATTAATGGAGATTATAAGGTTTCTTTTTTTTATGTTCTTTGTATATTAAAAAGTAGCAACTATGAACAAGTGTTTGTTATCTTGGGAAATATTCGTGGAATCTGAAAGTATAGAATTTCTTTGGGCTGTATCTATGTTTTTCAAACCTTGTGACCGCCTCCCATAGCAAAAATGCAATGTATACACGCACATACACACACACACACACACACACACACACGTACACATAATATATGTATATATATCTGAAATAAGATTTATAAAATGATACTTTCAGTGAAATGCATTCTGACATATTGTTTTCTTTTTTTCCTGTTAATGCTGTTTGAGACACATTTAACTTGTTTCAGGACCCATTAATGGGTAACCGCTTGCAGCTTGAACTGGATGATCTTGGGAGTATATTCCTGAGCTATAGTTTTACATTTATCTAATGTTATCTCACACCTACTCCTCAATCTAATGTTTGTCTAATGTTATCCACACCCACAGAATTACTACTGTGTGTCAGGAATATTCTGCTGCCTGTTTGTATGTACATCTTGTACCCTTGTTTGACATTTTTAGAAAGATGAGGGAAGTTGGGGGTGCATCCAAGGTCAAAGAGTTACTAAGCAGCAGAGCTCACATTCACCCCCAGGTTATGTGACTTCCAAGTGCAAGTGCTTTTTCTTCTGTGCTCCAACTACCTCCTTTCCAGGTTTCCCTGAGACCATTCCCATCCCCACCTCACTTGACTACTGTTTGCTTGTTTGTTTGGAGGTTTTTGTTTTTAAGATTTAGGTACAGAATATTGAGTTCATCATACTCCTCAGTGTGTGACACTTGATCAGCATTTGTCTATGAAGCCTTTTCTTCTTATTTCTTTCCTTCATTTTCAATCCCTTGCCCGTGTCACTTTCCCCCATAGGTACCCCTCCAGTTCTAATGTTTTGATACATATGCTTGGATTATGTTTGTACCCTCAAAAAGCTAAAACATTTTTTATAATTTTTAAAAAGTATTTATTTTTAGAGAGAGGGGAGGGAGGGAGAAAGGGAGAGAAACATCGATCGGTTGCCTCTTGCACATCCCCAAGCAGGGACCTGACCTGCAACCCAGGCAGGTGCCCTGACTGGGAATTGAACTAGCGACCTTTCTGTTAGTGGGATGGCACCCAACCAACTGAACCACACCAGTGAGGGTAGCTAAAGCATTGCTTTATGTGCCTTTTAAATTTCCATAAGTAGCATTACAGATTGTGTGTTTTGTTTCTTAATTCAACACTTTTCAAGATCTATTTATGCTGCTCTATGTATACTTAGTTCTTCTGACTGCTGCACAGGAATCTATGGTATGCATTCACCAGATTATATTTAGGCATTCCCCTGAGGTTGGGGACCTAGATTGCCTCCCCACTTCCTGCCCCAATAAACAGTAACACCATGAGCATCCTTATACATGTGCCCTAGTGGGTGCTGGGTCAGGGTTTCTCATGATTGTAGCTGGGAGTGGAATTGCTGGGTCACAGGACACATACAAATGAATTTCAGCAATATCATCAAGATTACTCTCCTGAACGGCCGTAGCACTTTATATTCTTAATCAGGAGTGCATAAGGATCTTCTCTATATCCTTGACAACACAGAGCATGATCCATTGTTCTAATTTTGCCAGTCTGATTGGTATAGAGTGATCTCATTTTTATTTGCATGCCTCTGATTACTAATGAGATCTTTTCATATACTAGTTTTTTTGTGGTTTCCCCTTCTGTGAATTGCCTATTCATATTCTTTACCAAATTTTCTACTGAGTTGTTCTTTTTTTAAAGTCTTGTTTCTTTACAGGTGACCCTTGCATATATTTGTTTAGTTCATAGGGAAAATCAGCGCTATTACTATAAGGCATGTATTATAATAGAATAAATTTACTCTTCTTTTATGTATCTAGAATAGTACTATTTATCATCCTTGGGAGAGTTGAGAAAATAGTTATTCATGTTATTTGCTGGGTTTTCAGATTCAGCTGAGGAACTCCAGTTGAGAAAGTCTGTTTCAGATAATAATTTCTAGTCAGTTTTATTTTTCTGTAATTCTTCTCCTTATTTTATGTATGTATGTATGTATGTATGTATGTATTTGAAAGAGAGAGAGAAACAAGTTTGTTATTCTGCTCACTCATGCATTCATTGGTTGATTCTTGCATGTACTCTGACCAGGGATTGAACCCGCAACCTTGGTGCATTGGGACAATGCTCTCACCAGCTGAGCTACCTGGCCAGGACCTCTAGCCAGTTTTAGGTGTTGCCAGTATTTTCTCTTCAACTGTCAGCTGCCTGTCTATTGTTGAATGGAAATCCTTGATTTATTATTGTAAATAACCATTTATTATTTTTTAAGCAATATGTATATGTTATAGAAATTTAGAAAATTAAAATTTAGGTAATTAAAAATATAGAAGTACCAAATGTCCTTCAGGGTCTTTTTGGGTGTGCGTGTATGTGTGTGTGCATGTGTGCACCAAAATACAATCATATTGTATGTGCCGTTTGTAATCTGCTTTGTTTGTTAATAATTGCCATCTTTCTGTCAATAAAATTTATCTTATCTAATATCCAGGGTATACACAAATTTCTCCATTCATTCCAGATATGTCTTGTATAGCTGGTTCATCTAAACAAGGACCCAATCTAAAACCTTGCATCGTGTCTGGGTATTATGTTCTTAAAGGCTCTTCCAACCCAAAACAGTCCCTTTTTTCTCACAATGCTGACTTGTTAAAGGGACCACCAAATGTCCTACACAGTAACCTAGTTTCCAAATTTGCCTGGTTGTTTACTTGTGGTATCATTTGGTTTGTAACGGGCCCCATTCTGAATTTTCCATAAACTAAATGGTGGATTTAAAAAGGCTTGATATTAAACACTTTGGTTGGAATACATTTTAGGTAATTTTATATATTTCGTATTATGTTATATTGGTAGATCCATAATATTGTTAACATGATTCATCATTAGTGATGCTCAGAATTAGCCCCTTGATTCAGGTGATGTTGGTGTGATCCTTCCCTTGTAGTTACATTCCCTTGTCAACTGTAAAGTAATCTGTGTGATGTTGTTTTGGTACTATATGAATGGCAGTTACTGTCAACCATACAGCAACTGATTACCCTTACCTGAATCAATAATTTCATTAGAGTTGTAAAATAATTATAATTCTATCATTCCTTCAACATTATTACTTGGGGTTATTTGTAAGGGCACACTTTCCATTGTCAGCTGGAGAAATTCTTTATTTTAATGTAGTCAATTTTTTTTTTTTTGGCCTAGGATCTTGTTTAAGAAGTTTTTTCCCATTCTACATTTTATATAGCTTTATAGTTTTATCTTTCATACATGAGTCTCTTAATCTAATAGAATTCACTGTTGTAAATATGAATTACAGATGGATTTAACTCTTTTGTCCTTCGTAGAGTGAGCTAGTTTCCTCACTGCCACCTATTAATCTGTGCTAGCCAGTGTCCAAAATGGCCACCAAAATTGTCCAGAATTCTTGTCTTCCACTTATTTGGTCTGTTTAGTCCCCTCCCACACTGAATAGGGCTGACCTATGTCACCAGTAGAATATTGCAGAAATGATAGTGTGTGACTTTTAAAGCTAGGTCATAAAAGACATCACTGCCTCTGCCCTTCTCTCGGATCACTCATTCTGAGGGAAGTCAGCTGCCATGTGAGTATACTCAAGCAGCCCTAGGGAGAGGTCTTCGTGGTGAGGAACTGAAACCTGCCACCAGCCAGCACAGTCTCTCAGTCATATGGGTGAACTGTCTCAGAAGCGGATCCTTGTGGCCCAGTCAGGTCTTCAGATAACTACAGCCCTGGCCAACATCTGAACTCCAACTTCATGAGAGATCATGGGCCAGGAACACCTAGCTAAGCCAATCTCAAGTTCCCGATCTACAGAAACTGTGAGATAATAAATTTTTGTTGTTTTAAACCAATAAGTTTGTAGTAATTTGTTACCCAGCAATAGATAACAGCTTTTGTTATCTGGAGTAGGATTCTGCCATAACAAATACTTAAAATGTGGGAGTGGCTTTAGAACTGGGAAGAGGGGAGTTGTTAACAAAAGCCAAAAGAGTTTTAAGGAGTCAGTTGATAGAAGTCCCATGACCTTTGAGGAGGCTGAAGTGAGGAAAATGTTATTGGAAACTGGTGCAAAGGTGACCTTTGTCAGTAGTGGCAGAAGTTTAGCAACACCGTCTTACAGTAATGTAGAAAGTAGAAAACATACGTGATCAACTGGGTGACCTAGCTGAAGAGGTTTCCGGACAGAATATTGAAGTTGCCACCAGGTTTCTTGTTGCTTACAGTAAAGTAAAAGAGGAGATGGTAAGCTAATGGAAAAACGGTTAAACAAAAAGGAGCCAGGAATTATTGAGCTTGGAAATTCTCAGCCTTTCCAGATAACAAAAGATGTTAAAATGAATAAATAGCTTCTAAGCAAAGATCAAATACAGGGTGTTTTCAGTAAAACATGGTCTAAAGATAAACCTCAGGATGTGAGTGTAAAATAGTTTGTTAAGACCTCAAAGATATCGAAGAAGATAACCTCAGAGAAGCATTCGATCAAATAATAGTGCAACTAAAAAGCTTAAAGGTGTTGTCCCTCAGCAGTCTTGGCATAAACCCAAGGTGGAGAAGAGCTGATTTCACAAAGATTCATGCTTGTGGCTTAAGCGAATTCTATTGGCAGAAACACTGAAAGGGATAGAGAAAGTGCAAGAAGAGAATAGGCCTTTAGACCCCCCCCCCCCCCAAAGCTTTACAGGCAGGAAACGGGCTAAGGAAGTCATGGAGCTGCAAGCATGGACTTTCTTTCATGGAAAAGGAAAAATGATTCAAGGCAAAGCCAAGAGCCATAGAGAATCACCTTGGGGCAAGAGTAGGGATGAGAGAGCTCCCAACGTTTGTCCAAGTGGATTACAGAATTTCCATGAAGCAGTGACCCCTGCCCTACCCTTTTGAACAAGAGTCCTCTAACGTCTGTGACTATCCTAATGCCTGTTCCACCATTGTATATTGGATATATGGAAGAGAAAAATTGTCTCTTTAGTTGACAGGTCTTCATATCAAGAGCAAATGTACTTAAGGAGCTATAGTTAAGGAACTACATCCAAGAAGCCTCATCCTCTCCTGGACCTGATTGAGATGATAAGATTCTGTACTTCAAGCTGATGCTGTAATAAGATGAGACTTGGGGGATCTTGGGAGGGGGTGGGTGTGTTTTGCATATGGGAGGGGTTTGAATCAATGGGAGCTGGTCTCCAAGGCACTCCCAAATGATTCTTGTTTTCTAGTTTGGGATTCATTCTCTTGTGTAGGTTTCTCCCACACGGAATAGGGCTGACAAAACTAGGTCATAAAAGACCTCGAGACCTCCACCTTGCTCCCTCTGGAATTCATTTGCTTAGGTGAAGCTGGCTGCCATATGATGAGGACACTCAAGCAAACCTATGGAGAGGCCCAAGTGACAGGCATCAGATGTTTCCAGCCAATAGCCAGCACGAACTTGCCAGCCATATGAACAAGCTTTCTCAGAAATATATCCTCCAGACTCATTTGTGCCTTCAGATCACTACAGCCCCAGCTGACCTGACTGTAACCTCATGAGAGACCCCATGACAGAACTACCCAGCTAAGCCACTCCTGAATTCCTGACCCACAGGAACTGAAAAATGTTTATTTAAATTGCTAAGTTTTGGAATAATTTGTTACAGAACAATAATCAAAACACTCCATACTTTCCCCACTGATTTTTGGTGTCCTCATTGTAAATATCAGCTCTCATAATATACGTTAGTCTGTTTCCAAACTCTATTGTGTTTCATTGTTTTTGTTTGTTTCTGCACCAAAGCCACTGTTTTCATTATTACGGCTTTGTAGAGTATTTTAATATGTGGTATGGTTGGTCTTTCCTCTTGGCTCTTTTGAAAAATTGATGTAAATGTTAGTAGACTTTTATTCCGTATTAATTTTAGAAAAAGTTTTATGGGTGTCTCAAAAACCTTTTTGGAATTTGTATTAGAGTTGCACATCTAGTTTTTAGATTGGGGGAGGTGAGAGGAGTTTTGGCATGAAGATTCTAGAAGACAGAGAAAAAGAAGCCTATGTGTCTGGTTCTAATTCTGCCTCCAACCTTCCACCAAGCCAGGTTTACTCATTCAACAGATACTTACTGAGCATCTCTTGTATACGAGACACTTACCACCTAGATGGGAAGAGACAGACCATAGGCTATATAGACCAAAAACAGAAAACATGAGGAACTGAACTGATAAAAGTAGCGGAGGCTGCTTTAGCCAGGACCAGACCAGCACCCTCTGAGGGGGCACTATCTGTGTTGAGATCTGAATGGTATGGAGGAGCCAGCCCCACAACAACTGAGTGCAGACAGTTTCTGGTAGTGGGAAGAGCGAAGGGCTAGGTGGGCATAAGCTGGATGTGCTACACAAAGGCCATCAGTGAGGGAGAAGGGTTGGGACAAGATCAGAGATGTTGGATGATGGAGAGCCTTGTGGACAACTAAGGAGTCTGGATTCCGCGCCCCCCCCCTCCCCCCGCCAAAAGGCAGCAAACAGCTTTTGAAGGCTTTTAAGTGAGTGAGTGACCTTTGGTTGTGCTGTTAACCACCTTCCGCTTCTTCTCCAGCAAAAAAGGGAGAACCTGTCCCCGCTGTGCCTCATCCCCATGGTGACATCTCCCCAGGAGGAGCAGCAGCTCCTGGCCAGCACCTCCAAGGTGAGGCCCCTGAGCCCTGTAGGGTGGAGGTTGGGGGCCTCTCCCTGCAACTTGATCCCCACCCTTCTCCATCCTCTCTCCCTTAACAGCCCGTGGTGAAGCTTCTGCACAACCGCAGTAACAACAAGTACTCCTATACCAGGTGACCACCATGGGGGTAGGGAGGTGCACTGGGTTGAATCCTGGGCTTAAAACAGCCCTGCTCCTGGCCCAAGGGGAGGGCTGTGGCCATACAGAGGGACAAAAAAAGTGCCTGCCTGCATGGGAATTCCAGCTCTGCCACTTACCCACTGGGTACTCTGGACAGGTCATTTTCACTTCTGAGCATCAGTTTTGACAGTAAACTGGGGTTCAGGTCAGGATTAGATGATAATGATTAGCATTTACTAAGTGCTTATTTTATAATAGGCATTACTTACAAGTGCTTTAAACATATTAAATCTCATAGTTCTCACAATTGTTTGAGGGAGGTACTGTTGTGATCTCCATCTTATAGCTAAGGAAATTGAGGCACCAAGAAGTAAAGTATAACATGCCTAGTTTCACCCAGTTAAAAAGTGGTGGAGCTAGGATGCCAGGAGATGCAGCCTGGCCCCAGAGGCTGCACAGGTAGCCATTCTGCTGTGCTGGGATTTGCCCAGCAAATGTTAGGTCCTTGCTAAGGCCTGCTTGGCCTGGCCCTAGGGGTGGAAGAAGCTCCCTGCTGGGTACCAAACCCATGGGCGGGACCCGAGCCTTGGTATGTGGGCCCTGGTTTGGGGGAAACAACGGGAGGGAAGCCAGTTGTGCTGAGGTCTGCTGGGCCCTGGTCTTCAGCACTTCAGATGACAACCTACTTAAGAACATCGAGCTGTTTGACAAACTGGCTCTGCGCTTCCATGGGCGGCTGCTCTTCCTCAAGGATGTACTGGGGGACGAGATCTGCTGCTGGTCTTTCTACGGGCAGGGCCGCAAAATCGCCGAGGTGTGCTGCACCTCCATTGTCTATGCCACGGAGAAGAAGCAGACCAAGGTCAGAAGGGGTTCAGGGCCTGGTCAGGGAGGGCTATAGTGGTTGGCAGGACCAGGACCCTAAACAAAGGCAGTGCAGCAAATCAGGTCGGGGAAAGTCCATCACTGAGAGACAGGAGCAGAGTTCCAAGTTCTGGGGTCTTAACTGTGTAAATCATGATGTCATGCCATCTAGCCTCTGCCTGGTCTCTTCTGACCTTCATATGATGGATGTGCCTCCGATACACTAGGTATCTTGCAAGTCTCTAAGTACCCAGTACTATTTCATACCTCCCCAACTTTGCACACACTGTTCCTTTTTCTTGGGATTATTTTTCCTCATCCCTCTCTGCCTAATGAACTTGTGCTTAATCTTTAAGACCCAAGCCATACATCGCTTTCTTTGGGACACCCTCCCTCATGAACTTTCACCTCAACAACCTCAAAGCTTGTCATACTTCTTTCTTAGCTAAATATGGTGGTGTAGTGTGGGGATGGTGAGGGTGGTGAGGGGGGTTAACTTTAGTAGTAAGGTGTTAGCTCCTTGAGGTTAAGGCTGCATCTTTATTTTTTCCTATCTTTCTAGCACTAGTGGAGGCTAGTGGAAGAGTCTATTACACAGTGGAAGCTAGGAAACATTATGGAATGCATGAACCCAGCTTCCAAGAAGCTGCCTCTGTTACTGTGAGGACAGGAAGATTAACCAACAATTAGAATGCAGCTTGTTAAGAGTTATGTTAGTTAAATGACTCCAACCCACAGAAGAGGAACCCCCAGTCACCTCTTTGCTTCATCCCTTCTACTCTCTGCATCACCCCATGTCATTGCATTGGCCTTGCTGCTAATGTTCAAATAATACACTAAGCCCACTCCTGCCCCAGAGCTTTTACACGCTTCCCAGACTGCTCTTCCTCTACTTACCCACGTGACTCCCTCCCTGCTCTCCTTTGGCCATTGATCAAATGTCATCTTCTCAGTAGGTCTTCTCTAAACTTCCTCTTATAACATTCCCGGCCATGGCCATCCCCACCCCTTTTCCTGCTATAGTTTTTTTCTATAACATTTGTTATCATCTGACAGTTTATATTTTATTAAGTGTATGTCTGTGTCCTCCCCCTAGAATGTAAACTTTCCATGGATAGAAACTTCATTTTGTTTGCTGCTATATCCCCAGTGTCTGCAACACCTTGTACAGTGCAGTCATTCAGTAAATGTTTGTCTATAGAAAAAATACACCAAGAGACTTAGTAGCAAGGAAGAGAAAACAAGTAACTGCCTGACTTCAGAGCTGGACCTTGAATTATAAGTGACTTTGCTGAGTAAAGAAGTTGCAAAGAGGACAGTCCAGTCCAAAGAACCTGTGATTGCAAAGGCTCAGAAGTGTGCCAGTGCAGGAGCAGCTGGGAGAAGGGGGTGGTTCTGTGACTGGACCATAGGGTGGGAGCTGTGAGTTGCTGGCCTTTTGCAGGTGGAATTCCCAGAGGCCCGGATCTTTGAGGAGACCCTGAACATCCTGATCTACGAGACTCCCCGGGGCCCAGACCCAGCCCTCCTGGAGGCCACAGGGGGTGTAGCTGGAGGTGGTGGGGTGGGCCGAGGGGAGGATGAGGAGAACCGAGAGCACCGTGTCCGCAGGATCCATGTCCGGCGCCACATCACCCATGACGAGCGTCCTCATGGCCAACAGATTGTCTTCAAAGACTGATTTTGACTTTGCTCCCTGTTTTCCTCCTGCCACTGGGACCCAGTCCCTCTTTCTTTTCCCTCCTCCCCACACCTTTGCCCCGGCTTTGCTGGCCAAGTCGTGGGTCTCCCTTCTGTCCTTTTATTGCATGGTATATAGCTCACTTTGGCCATTTTCCATTCATTCCCACTGCATTGCTAATAACACAGTACATTCCGGGCCCTTCCCTCAGTCAGAGCCCTTCAGAAGGCCTACATCCATTTCCTCATCACCATTTTTTGCCCAGCTGTTTTCCCTTACCAGCTGGTTTAAAATGATTTAGAATTCCCTTTCTCTTTTTTGGTACATTATCCATGCCAAAGTGTCAAGCCAGCCCTTAATAACACCCATCACGTTCTGAGCTGCCTCCCAACCATTGTGCGGGGAGTTTGACTCCTTCTTTCCTTTGCCTTTCTCCCAACCTCTTTAACTTTGTGTTAGGCTGGCCTGGGCCTGCACCAGCTCAGCTATCTTCTCAATCTGTTTTGTATTATTTATTATTTTAATTTTCTATTAAATTATTGGTATAAAGTTGAGTTGAGGATCTGGTGCTGACTCCCAGGATGAGGGCCAGAAAGGCACCTATCTATTTGGATGGGAGAAGACATACGCCCCTGCCCTAGGGCTGGTAGCTGGGAAAAAAGTAGTCAGGAATTCGGACAGGATTTAAGATCTGTATTTCAATGTTCCCTAGCCAGTGCCCTCCCTCAGCCCCGCCCCAACCCCTGCAATGGAGAGGAGGTCCTGGCTACCACTCAAGCCATCCCTGAGTGCAGCATCTCCAACCCAGATGTCTGAAGGCAACACCTTCATTCAAGGGTCTGGTGCAAAGACAAAGTCGAGGGCCTGGCGCTCGGCCCCGGCCACGTTGGGATGCCAAAGGTCCACGATGAAGACCACTCGAGGCCCATCTTCCGGGGAGCCTAGGGTACATGGGTAAGGAGACAAGAGAGTAGCTGACATTGAGTACTTATATGCCAGAACACTCACCAAATACTCAAAAGAGCAAACACTTTGTAAGTAAGTGCCAAGCACTGATCTAGCCCCTTATATGCATTAACTCTTAATCATCACAATAAACTATGAGATAGTACCATAATTATTCCTATTTTATACAGAGTAACTGAGGCACAAAGAGGTTAAATAACTTGCCCAAGTTCACACAGCTAATAAGTGCCTGATGTGTATGTTGTCTGAAAGAGAGGTTAGCGCTCCCCTTAACAAAGGTGAAAGAGTCCCTCAGGCCTGACAACACATATGCAGTTAAGGCATTGCCACCTACTTGGTGGCATCTAACCATGTAAGTGCCAGAAGTAGCACAGGAACCCTGGTGGTCCAGGCCCTGGGGCTTGTGCTGTTAAACACTTTGAACCTACGTTCATTTATTTAATCCTTCAATCACCTTATCAAGAAGGCAGTTTTCCCGTTTCACAAGTGATTGTAAAAGTTATATGACTTGTTCAAGTTTATACAGCTGGAAAATGGTGGTGCCGGGACAGCACACCAGTGGGCCTGATTCTGCAGCCTCTCATCTACTTCCCTTCTCTCTTAGTCCCTTGTCCCTCCTAGCAGAGCAGGAGCCCCATTACCATTATGAGCCACTGTGTGCAGGAAGGAGTCATCCACCAGGAGACAGTGTCCCTCAGCCCAGCACTGGGGCTCACCCCCAACCACCAGCTCACAGCCAGGGGGGATCTTCAGACCTGTGGAAAAAGACCCAGGCATACCAGGTTCTATGGCGGTTCCTCCTCACTCTCTGGAAGGTGACTTGAGTACAATTATAAAACAATGCTGGCTCAAAGAAGTGCTAGGAGATATAGGGAAATGCAGTGCACAGCATGATCTGTTCTGCTTCAGAGAAAAGGAAAGGCTTCTTGGAGGAAGTGGTGACTCCTCCTGGGCTTCCAACAACTCAAGACCCTACTGTGTGCTGGGCCTTCCCTCCCTGCAAGATATAAAACTAATGACACCATCCTTGCCCAGAGACCACACAGTCAAGTAATGTGAGAAAACTGAGCATCCACTTCAAATGATAAGGAATAAGAAGACCTCCCAGAAGAAGCGTAACACTTTAAGTTATGAGTCCTGAGGGCTAAGTAGGAGTTTCCCAGGAGGTGATAAAATGATGACAGGTAAAGACATTTTAGTTTAAGAGTATAGCATGAGTGTGGTGTCTGCCAGGATTGGTCAGAAAGCCTTTATTGTTCAGAGCATGGTGGGAGGGAAGGCAAAGAAAGGAACAGTTGGGAGATGAGGAGAGAAAAGATCTGGGTCTGATCCTGAGGCCAGTGTGCTTCAAGTGGAGGATACATCCAAATGGTAGTACAGGAGACGATTTTAGGTAAAACAAGGTCATGGAATTAATCAGAAAATCATTTTCCATTTTCTCTCAATCTTTAAAACATCAAAAAGAAAAACCTCAGTTTGGTGTTACCATGACATTAAAACCCCCACTAACATTGCTCCCTTCTAAATGAAGAGTGTAGGCTTCAGTCCCGGAGAGACTGTTTAGCCAGAATTTTTAAAGCCTTTTCTAAAAAGTTTAAATTTGTTTTCATGAGTATTTTCCATTTAGGACAAGTAATACTGATTATCGTTGTTCTATAAAGATTCCTTTTAAATAAGTAAAACAAACTATGGAGGGGGGGAGTCCATATGAAGAAATATAGTGCAGGTGGTAAATGACTATGGCAAAGCTTAGGAAGATGGTTTGCAGATAACTGAAGCTCAGGAAATGCTGCTGCTCTGGGAAACAGGCTGTCATGAGAGATTTCTGAGAAGAAGCATGAACAGAACCACAGTGTAGAAAGCTCTGGTGGCAGAAAAGAGAGGCAAGGAGGTTGTGTGCAGGCATCATCTACTTACCCAGATGGCATCTGACCCGGGCATTGGTGGGCCCACAACGGCCCTCAAGCCGGGCGCCCGGAAGGAGGACAGAAAAGCCAGCATTGCCAAAGGTGTTGGCGCTCATGAAGCTCCGCAGCCCCCTCAGTGCCCGATAGGCCCTGGGGCACCGGCGGCAGTTGTTGGGTTGGCACCGGCCTGCTTGATACAGCAGGAGCTGGTAGCACCCAGGAGCCAGTGGTGGGGACCAGCCCCGAGGAAGAGGGGTCGTCCCTGAGAAATCCCAGCTCACAGCCCCAAAGTCCCGCAATATAGCAGAGAAGCTGCTTTCCAGGAGCTCCACGTCATGTCGCTGGGCATCCCGTGGCACGAAGGGTGCTGAGGGCAGGTCTGGCAGGAAAAGCAAGTCTGGGCGCTGAATGCCCAGGACCCCTGGCCCTCCCCCAGGGCCTAGGCCACCCTGAGCTGCCCGCCTCACCCTACCCATCCCAGCCCAGGAGTAGCGCCTGGCGTAGGCCCGGAGGCGACGGCTCACTAGACCTTCTGTCCTAGGTCCTTCCCCAGGCTCCCCAGAGCTCCCTGGGCTTGGCTTACCAAACTCAGAGCATCCCCCAGGCCCACCACCGACACCCCCAGCCTGACTCCTAGTCCCCAGGGCCTGCATGTCTTGGGAGCCCAAGCGGTAGCAGTACCAGAGGAAAAGTGAAGTGAGGGCTCCCAGAAACAGGGTAAAGGCTGACGAGGCCAGGGGCAACGGCCATATCGGCATGATGGGAAGGGAGGCCATAGCCAAGAGGCCTGGGGCATCTTCCTGACCCCAGTTCCCCTGTGCCCCCAGGTCTTCCTCCATGGCTGCTCCCTAGTTACCCCCTGGGCTATTTCCCTTCCACATTCCCACTCTGTGTTCTGTTTCTGAGGTCTTCTCTCCACCTTGTAACTTCCCCTTTCTTTCTTTCTTCCTTCATGTACCTTTAACCTTCCTTTCCCTTTATTTCCCTCTGCCTCTCTCTCCTCTCTCTCACCTCTTCTTTCTCCTTGTGGCAGTTTCCTCTCTCACCCTCTGCCTTTCCTTTCCCCACCTTCTGTCTCCTTCTCTCCTTTCTTCTCCCTCCACCCCCACTCCTCCTTTCTCTCTTTTCTCCCGCCCCTTTCCTTCTAGCTTCCCTGGACAGCGGTTCCTACCCCACCTGGACCCGCAACCCTGGGGACCTGCAACCAGTCGTCCTCCGCGGCGGCTTCCCTCTCTCCTTCCTCCCCCTTCTCCTTCCAGCCCTCTATTATCATTCGACCCGACTGGCAGCTTCTCTGGCGTGCGCTCGCTCTTTCTCCCCTACTCTCTCCTTCCTTGGCTCCCACACACCCTGACGTCACTCTTCCCTACAGTAGTCTTCGGAGCTTAGCTACCCCAGCCCCTGCCCCAGTGGCAGCGGCAACTCAGCCAGCGGGGAAGGGGAGGTGGTCTCCGGATTTCCCTCTCCCCGGACCCCGGAGGGGCGCCGTGTGTGGCGCCAGGGGCAAGCTGCCAACCCCTAGCCGCCCCGCAATGCGAAAAGAAGGGGCGGGGCCTGGGGGCCGGACAAAACCAGGGGCGGGGCGAGTGTGAGGACTGCGGACCGGAATACCTCGGCTTGTCCTTGGATCTGCAGAACCCTGGACCAATCCGCCTGTGACTCCTCCTCCCCCTTCGCTTTCACAAGAGTCAGCCCCAGGCAGACTCCTGATTGATGGCGAAGCGGATTCAGCCAATCGCGCACGGCGCCGGGGGCGGGGCCCACACAGGCGGGGCCGGGGAGAGCTGTCCGCGCGCTGGTGGTGCTGAAAAGGGCGCTTCAGAGGCGGTGTAAGAAAGGCCAGAAATAAAAAATCAAAGTTGAAGCCCCACAAACGTGGAAACTTGACATTCTCCTAGAGGAGAGGAAAGCCCATTATACGTGAATTTCTGTTAAAACGAAGGAGAAGTCCCATAGAAGGGCCTGGATATAGGCAAGGGACACACTGGGGGGCTTAGCAGGCGCGAACCCAGCTGTACCGTTCTTCGGCACACTGGGAAGAGGAGATTCAGATTCCAGATGTTGTTGTAACGGCGGGGGAAGGGGGCCGTAAATATTGCAGGGGCCAGAGAGTTTCCTTTGCCTCCCCTAGGGGCTGCGGGAGTGAGGATTATGGTCCTGGCTCATATGGTCCCTCCTTCTTCCATCTGCACTTCCTCCTCCTCCCTCCCGCCCCCCAATAAATCCCAAGCCACTCCCTTCGCCCGTCCCCAGGATCTGACGTGGGCTCGACACCTTTCTCAGCTTCTCCCTCCCACAGCTCTAGTGCCCGAGCTTCAGCTCTCTAGGTTCTGCAACCCCCTTTCCTCCCCACCAAACCCCGCTAAAGCCCACTAGGGATCTTCCGATCCTCGACCCCACCTCAGACCCCCGGAAGCTGTCTTGCCTTTCCTCAGCTAAATCTCACCTTGGTGGACCCAGACGGCGGAGCAAGAGGGTAACCCAGGAGACCTGGCTCCTTCGCCCTCTTGGCCCTCTCGCCTCCACCCCCTGCAGCCGGAGCCGCGCCCCCTCTCCCACAGATTTGGGAGCAGAGAACGGAGAAGATTGGGCAAAGCAGGGTGGGCTTCAGGCAACCTCCCAGCCCAACTCTGCCCCTCCATCCCGAGGGGCCGAGAAATTGTCTTCTTTGCTAACTGCTAGCAGGAAAAAATAATAATAATAATTAAAGGGAAAGATAGAAGGAGACGGAGGAAAGGTGGCAGCTAGATTATTTAAGAGAGGCGCAGAGAAGAGAAATCAGTGAGTCGCCATGGGGATTCCCAAGGCCCAACACCCGCCGCCTCCCCAGCTGCTGTTCCTAATTCTGCTGAGCTGCCCCTGGATTCAGGGTAAGGACATGGGATCATGGGGGTGGGCCCATGAAGGCTCCCAGGGGGGTCCTTTAACCTCCTTTCTCTGAACACCCTGGGCCTTCCAAGCTCTTAGGGAAAGGGAGGGGGACAACTGATGGGAAGGGGCAAGTCACGGCTTTCCAGCTTGTGACTGGAGCCCCTAACCCCACTAAAGAGGAAGTGGGGAAATGAGTGAGGGCAGCTTTTAGCAGGGTCTCTGGGGCTAAATCCAGGAAGGAGAGCTGGGAAAGTTGGGGGAATGTCTGTGGAGGTGGCAGAACACGCAGAGTACCTGAGTAGGAGATGGAGATGCTGGGATGGATGCCAGGCACTGCACACACTACTGCTCTTGGATGTATGAACAAAGGCAGATGAACAGAGGCACTGCTCAGAGACCAGACACTCAGTTCCCCTCTCTGCCCCCCAGCCAGACTCCAGAGAGAGACTGCAGAGAAAGGGGGGGGGGGAAGAGAAGAGAAGAGAGGAGAGAAGAGAAGAGAATACCACACTGCAGAGACAGAAATCCAGAGAGAAATCTGGGCACTGCGGAGGCAAGGGCTGGGAGGTGCTGTCAGACCCTCCGCAGAGACCAGGAGACCACTGAGGTGAAAATGAAGGCAGCACCATTCCCCATTTTCCACCCTGCTAGCGCTGTCTAGTGTTCATTACAGCTAAGGTGCTCACTGAAGGCTTACACAGCTAGGGGGCAAAGGAGAAGAGGAAGGTACAGGATTGTAAGGGGCAGCTGGGAGCCCTTCCTCCCGTCTTAGCTCTTAGCTCAGTCTGGAACCCTATGAGCTCCTGAAGTCCCAGCTGAGAAGGGAGAATAACTCTGGAAAAGATCTTTCTGGAGAATCTAGGAGTGTGGGGCAGTGGAAGGACTCATACAACCTTATCTCTTAGGTCTGCCCATGAAAGAGGAGGAGGCACTGCTGGAGCCTGGAAGTGAGACCCCCACAGTAGCCTCGGAGGCCTTGGCCGAGCTGCTCCATGGGGCCCTGCTGAGGCGGGGCCCAGAGATGGGCTACCTGCCAGGTGAGGCTCTCATAGTGGCAGGAGTGACATAGAGGCAGAGAGAGAGACACATTAACTCAAGGAGATGGGGAGCTAGGCCAGTGAAATTCAGAGGGAGAAGATGCAGAGAGTCAAAACTGGGCATAGACAAAGAGTCAGAATAATTAAGAGACAGAGTCAGACAGAAAAACAGACAATCAGAGAAAAAGACAGATGGAATCTCAGAGAACCAGATTCAGAAAAATAGTGTAGGAGAGACACAAAAAGAGAAAGAGAGAGAGAGAGAGAGAAATTCAGAGATTAGTAGATCCCAAATTATAAAATCAGAGAGTGATAAGAATACTGATCAGAGAAATAAAGAGTTCCAGAGAGAGCAAAAGAGAGAGCTACACAGAGGAGAGGGAAAGGGGTAGCCAGGAGAGGAACCAAATCTGAGTGGGGAGGCAGAGAGAGGTGCTCCAGGAGCCTGTCAGAGTAGAAGGGCCTGATCCAGAGGTGGACAGGGGATTAGAAAGGGGAAGGGTGTCAGGCTGTGGAAGCCTTGGGAGGAGGTGGAGAGTTTGGTTGGGGAAGGTAGAGGTGGAGGGTTTCTACCCTGTGGGGAAGGTCTTTTGGGTTCAGTGGGGAACCCCCAGTTTCCTTCAGCCCTACTCCCCACCCAAGGCCCACCAATTTGCTCTTCCTGTGCCCTGACTTCTCTTGCACTGTCCCAGGAACTGATCCAGACCCCACACTAGCCACTCCTCCAGCCAGCCAGACTCTTGCATCGCCCTCCCTGCCGCGGGCCACTGAGCCAGGGACAGGACCTCTGACAACAGCCGTAACCGCTAAGGGGGGTAGAGGGGCAGGCCCCACGGCTCCGGAGCTGCTGACCCCGCCCCCAGGAACTACGGCCCCGCCCCTTTCTGGCCCCGCCTCCCCAGGCCCGCCCCTCAGGCCTGAGGGAGGAGAGGAGGAGACCACGACCACCGTCATCACCACGACAACAGTCACCACCACGGTGACCAGCCCGGGTACGGTAACTAAAAGGGAATGGGTACTGTTCAAGGGGAGTAGGATATGGATGGGGGAGACGTTGCAGGGAAGATGTGAAAGAAAGGTCTGGGTACAAGTAGAAGAGGAGCTTCATGCTTAATAACACTAAGCATTTATATACCCACACTATGTACCTTTCTATGTCTTATCCATGTTGCAGTTGGAGAAGGGAGTTCCAGGCACAGGTGGGAGAAGGAGCTTTGGATAAAGATGGTGAGGGGTGCTGGGGAGAAGACAGATAAGGACCCCCAGAGTTGCTTGGCTGGGAGGGCAAGAACACAAGTATTCGTCCAACCCTAACCACTTATATCTTTTTAGTTCTGTGTAATAACAACATCTCTGAGGGTGAAGGGCATGTGGAGTCTCCAGATTTAGGGAGTAGCACCAGCCACACCTTGGGACTCCTGGACTGCACATATAACATCCATGTCTACCCTGGCTATGGCATTGAGATCCAGGTAAGTGGACTTATGCATATGAGCATGATTGTAAAACCTTCAAGCCCTTTCCTTTGGGCCCTGGGGTGTGCACAAGTTTGACATGAGAGCTACACCACCCGTTCTTTAACTTGAATGGGCCTGTTTTCTGATATTTGGGAAGACTCCTGGAGTCAATAGCTTGGCCAGTATCACTGTAGTGTTGGACTGCCACATGCAGGGAAAAGGAAAGAAAGGGGTGGGGGACTTCAGGGGTTCCCCATCCCGGCTGACTTGCCCTGGTGGGTCTGGGTCTGGCTTCTTTAGGTGCAGACGCTGAACCTGTCTCGGGAGGAGGAACTCTTGGTGCTGGCTGGTGGGGGTGCCCCAGGTCTGGCCCCCCGACTCCTGGCCAACTCCTCCATGCTGGGAGAAGGACAGGTCCTTCGGAGCCCAACCAATCGGCTGCTCCTGCACTTCCAGAGCCCGCGGGTCCCAAGGGGCGGTGGCTTCAGGATCCACTATCAGGGTGAGGAGTTCATGGTGCTGGTGGAAGGGCAGGGGACACACAGGCACACTGACACAGGGACATCTTCGAAGCACAGGGTGAGTCAGGGACTTTTCCTCCTGACTAGCACTCTGGGGACAGAATCCTTAGAGGAGACTTGTGCATACTTATTTCACACACTTACAGACCTGTGTCTGAGTGTGCACTCATCCAAGTGACAATTCATCTATTCACTCAACAGATGTTCATCTAGTGTCCACTTCATACTGGTCCTGTGTTAGCCTTGGGGGCAGGAATGAACAAGCCACATGTAAATCTGACAAGAAAACAGAATCTAGGTAGGGAGATGAACAACTAATAGGGATGATTATAGTTCAATGACCAAGGACCCATATCTTTATGATGGAGGAATATAGGCAGAAGGAGCAAATATAAAAGGGACCTAAATTCCTCCCAAGGAATATAGGGATACCTTCTTGGAGGAGATGATAACTAAGTTGAGACCTAAAAGGTGAGTTAGCTAGAAAGGGTGGGAGGGAGCAAAAGAGGAAGGCAGATGTCTAGATAGATGAAAAAACTCACTCCAAGACCCAGAGAGGAGAAAAAATGTCAGCCCCTTGAGGAGTTGAAGTAATTCAGCATGGAGGACAGATTTGTCCTAACTGTGTGATCTGGAGCTGTGTGAGCTGTGAAAGTTACTTGACACTTTTGTGCCTCGTTGTCTCTTCTGAAAAATGGGGATTAAAATACATCCTAATATTATTAGGATGAACAAATGAGTTAATACATAGCAAGTGCTTAAAATAGCCTCTGGTACACAGTTAGTGCTCAAAAATGTCACTCATTGCTATTACAGTAAAAGCACAGAAAGGGGGAGGGGAGAGAAGTTGGCTAAGAGACCAGACCAGGAGGTAGGTTGGATTTGTATCATGAAGGGCCTTATCAGCTTCAGTAAGGAGTTCAGACCCTTTTTCTGCAAGGGAGGGGGTACTATTTTGAAATGTTTAAAGCAGGATAGGGACAGCCTCAGGTCTGTGACCTAGAAAGATTGTGATGACTTCTGGGGACAGGGAAGTGGGACATGTATGTACATAACTGCATTCATGAGCATCCCCACACCGACAACCTACACATGTGTATATCCACACTTGCCTGTGCGTACGGGGAACCTTCCCACAGTGTAAGTGTGTGCATGAGGCAAGGGGCTCAGCCCACTTTCCCATTCTCGACACTGCTGCCTCTCCAAAACGCCTTCCTGTGCTCCTCACAAGTGGAGCAAACTCTGTTGAGCCAATGTCCCTTTCATATCACCTCATGGCCTTGCCTGACCCCTTATTAGATTTACTGACCCCAGATTTCTTTCCCAGGACACACACAATTTATATCCTTTCTTCATAACATATCCAGCCTTTCCTGAGGCTTCCACTGGCGACCGGCTCCAGGGACTCATATGCGCAAGGTGGAGGCACCCAGCACCAGGCCTATTTGTGGAGAGACTAATGAACTAAGGCACATACAGCTGGTGGTCAGGGCCATATATAAGAGAACAAGGGCATGCCTGGAGGGCCCAGGGCAGAGGGCTGAACTACAGATATTGCAGAATGAAGAATGGCCCCCTGCTGCCTCCTTTAAGCAGCCACTTCCCTAGGGCATTGAAAATAGGACTCTAGGCTAAGTAGAACATTTGGGGGAAGCAGAGCTATTTCATAAATTGCCCTTCATTACCTGCCTCGGTCTTCCCTGCTTTTCGGCTTCCCCAGGCACCTTTGGGACCAAAACTCTGTTTAAGCCCTTCCAAATCTGCCCTAGCTGGGGCCTCTGGCCCAGAGTGGCCTTGTTAGCATCTCTGACAGGCCAAAGGTTCCCTAACCCCTCACCCCGAGTCCAGCAACTGTTGTTTCATTTGCTTCTCACAGCAGCCCTGGTTGGGGGTGGGGGGCATTGTCAACTCCACCTCTGAGAGGAAAAAGACTCAAGGTTATGTGGATTGCTCAGTCACCTGCAAATTCATTGCAGAGTCAGAAGTCAGAATCCTGAGCCCCTGACTCCTAGTCAGTCATTCATTAATTGAGGCTAGTAAGAGTCAGGTGATTAACATTTTCTGAGCACTTTTTATATGCTGTGTACTTTGCATGTTTGTTTATTTGTTTCGCTTTAATGCCAGTCCTAATTGATAGGGATTATTATTGTCATTTATTGGTTAGAGGCCCTAGAGGTGAAACCACCTGCTCAAGGTCATACAGGTTAATAAGTTGTGGAGCTAGAACCGGAACTCAGATCTACCTCTCTCCGAATCCAGTGTTTTTTGCACTGTTCCACACTGCCTCTTGGCTGCATCAATTGATCAGTTAGGCCAAGCTTTGAGGAGACAAAATAAGTAAGTCTTGGATCAGTGTCTTAACGGCAACAGACAGTGGTTAATGTGATGATAAAATTATACATGTGGGACTGTGTATAGGCAATAGAACTAATTCTACTGGAGAGAGGAGGGATCAGGAAGACTTCCTGGAAGAGGTGGCACTTAAGTTACTCCTTGAAAGATGAGAAAGAGCAAAAGAGGGCCTTGTAGGTGGGAGAAACGTGAAGAAACATGAAGGTGAGACCATAAAAGTTTACAAATCTTCATTGTGTAGGATATATAAGTCATGTAGGTGATGAGAATTGGAGGTGGATATGCTGGGCGGGACCCAGCTGTGGGGCTTGAATGTCAGTCTAAAGCATTCAGACTCGATTCTGTTGGTCATGGAGAGCCATCACAGGGGCTAACATTTATTCAAATCACTGTGCTCTAGAAAATTGTTTTTATGTCTGTCTATCTCAGTAGACGGTAGATTCCCAAAGAGCAAGGCCTGGGTCTTTCCATCTCTCTCTTTCCAGGACCCACCAAGGAAATTCTTGTTGGATTTTAAATATAGGGAGAGGTCAGGTCTCTCACAGAATCACTGAGGGATACAGAGTTAGAAAAAGCAAAGACCTAGGCAAGCTGGTATCTCCCAAGCCCTCTGTAACTGTAGTCTGCCCCTCCTACAAGACCCAGTTTTGGTGTCTTTCTTCCAAGAAGCCCCGATAAGCTCTGCCTGGTCTGAAACAGACACACAGAGCTCTGTCAAGATCAAGTTCAGAGTCCATCATTTACTGCCAAGTCACTTTATATTTATTTGTTTTATCCCATATGATTCCACAAGAATTTCAGGAGGCTTTCCAAAAAGAATTCAAGCAATAAAATCAAAAAGAATAAGAAAAAAAATGGTACCAGGTAATGTTTATTAAAATTGAGAAAACAGAATGTGCATGGACAAACTATTGTTGCCAGATGTAAGGCTTAATCAGGTTCCGAGCTTCCTAGCAGCCAGTGCAGAAAGAGAGACTACTCAGTTCTCACAGCAGGAAAGGAGAAGATAAAACAGTTCCTCGATGAAAGCAAAGCGCTTCACTTACACTGGGGTATTCATTTAGAGAGCAGTGAGTATTAAGACCTTTAATGATAAAATAGTCAAAGTTCCTAGTTTCATTTGGTTCCTGTGGATGAAAGCTTAGGGTATAATACTTTAGTGTATCTCGGTGAAAGAAAGTCCACTGTGTGTGTAGAGGGGAGAAAGTGCTTTGAGACACTTAGTAACATGGAGCCTCATTTTCTGCATCTGGAAAATAGGTCACAGTGTTTCTCTAACTACCTCAAAAGCACAGTGTGAACTCAGTTTGTAAGCTGAACGGCTCTGCAAGTATTACTTGTTTTTATTAGAGCTGGATGGGATTTGGTCAATTGGTTTCCCTGAGGTCACACAGAAAATGAGTGCTAGGATCCAGAATGTCTTTGAATCTCAGGTACCATATCTCTAAAATGGGGGCCACAGTGGGTAGATTATAAAGATTAGGGGAGATAAGAGATGCTGAAATTACCTCTTCATGAGACGACGTGCCCATGTGAAGACTCCAGGGGTCCTGGAGGAGGGAGGAAGTGCTGGGGGACCGGTGAAAGAGGGTGGCAGGGGAAAATGAGTGCCCCTTCTCCCTCCTGTCCCTGCTCCAGCCTACCTCCTGAGTTGCGGCTTCCCTCCCCGGCCGGCCCACGGGGATGTGAGTGTGACAGACCTGCACCCTGGGGGCACTGCCACCTTCCACTGTGATTCAGGCTACCGGCTGCAGGGTGAAGAGACCCTCATCTGCCTCAACAGTACCCGGCCGGCCTGGAGCAGCGAACCCCCCAGCTGCATAGGTGAATCTCCTGCCACAGTAGGTGAGGGCTTCTGTCCTAGGAGCCCCACTGGGAGGGTCTGATGTTGGGGATTTCCATCTTTAGGGAACACCCATCTTGAAAGAGTTTTGATGCTGAAGAGTTGCTATCCTGGAGCCTCCATCTGGAGCTCTTTACGTTGAGGGTCTCGATCCTTGGAGTCTACATTGTTGGGGGATCCCCATCTGGGAATGTCCCACATGGAAGGTTTCCATATTGGGAGTCGCCATTCTGGAGGTCCCTTCTTTTAGAGACTCTCCATCTTAGAGGAAACCATTCTTGGGGGGTTTCAGACCTTTGAAGTGTCTCTATCCTGAGGAGTCTTCATCCTGGGAATCCCAGCTTACAGATTTTCCGTGAGGGCTTCAGTTGCGGGGGCGTCCCCAATGATTCTTCATCCCAGCACGTCCACGTCTGGGGAGCCTTCTCTTTGGTGAAATCCCCATCCTCAGGGGATGCACTTGGGCTTTCCTACTCCAGATCTGGAGTCCTGCCTTGGTGGCAGCCTGAAAAACCTCCTGTTCCCCGGGGTGAGCGCTCAGGGCAGAGGCCATGCTGAGGCCAGGTCCCAGTCAAAGGTGCGGATGCAGCAGCTCTGAAGATGGGAGGCGATGTCACCTTAACCTGCCCCTCTGCCCACAGCCTCCTGTGGTGGAACCATCCACAATGCTACACTGGGCCGCATCGTATCACCTGAGCCCGGGGGAGCGGCAGGGCCCAACCTCACCTGCCGTTGGGTCATTGAAGCAGCTGAGGGACGCCGGCTGCACCTGCACTTTGAGAGAGTCTCACTGGATGAAGACAACGACCGGTGAGGGCCTGGGCCTTGGATCAGAGGTCCCCACTGCAGGGAAATAGGGAAGCTACAATGGGGGGTCAGGCGGACCTTGGGTGGACTCCAGTCGGGATCTGTGTCAAACTCAGGTTTGTCATTCTTTTTCTTGGGCAGTATAAATGTGCAAACTTAGATGAATCTCTTAATCTTTCTACACCTCAGTTTCCTCATCTGTAGAATGGAGATGATAAATAGTACCTCTCTCAATGTTTCTGTGAGGATAAATGCATTAAGATATGTAAAATGCTCAGAATGGTGCCCAGCACATAGTAAGCATTAGAAATGTGTTTGCATTATCATAATTAACATTCTTTACCTAACAAACTGGTAAGCTCTGCCAGTAGTTGCTATGTGATATTAGGCAGGTTACTTAATCTTTCCGTGCCTTGATTTCCTCATCTATAAAATAAGGGGTAATAATAATAGTATCTGACTCAAGGGTTCTTGTAAGCAGTATACAAGATAAAATATGTAAAGGCTTAGAAAAGTACATGGAATATAATCAATGTTTGAAAATAATTGCTATGAAAATAAGTTAGAAGCGCAGACAAGAGTTGAGGCCGCTTCTGAAGGGAAACTGAACTCCTGGCCACCCTTCTGTTTGTCCCAGGCTGATGGTACGCTCAGGGGGCAGCCCCCTGTCCCCAGTGATCTATGATTCTGACATGGATGATGTCCCAGAGCGAGGTCTCATCAGTGATGCCCAGTCCCTCTATGTGGAGCTGCTTTCAGAGACACCTGCTAATCCCCTGCTGCTAAGCCTCCGATTTGAAGGTAACTGGCCTCCCCTCGGGCCCCAGCCCCAGCTCCTTCCCCGCTTCCTGATGTGCACACATGGTCACAGCACATACTCTAACGCTGCTCATCTCCATGTTTGGATTCCTGAAATCTGACTTGCCTCCCCACCCTAAAACTACAAAGTTCCCGTCATAAGAACCCCTTCTAATTCTATGTGGTGGCCTTTTCTGTTTAAGTCTCATGTATGGCTGGATCCAGGTACATAACCAAGAGACAGTTACCTTAACCTCTCAGTTCTTCCCTCTGTGTTAGCTTAGTTCTCAGGCACTCTCAGTCTGTGGTGAAACAAGCAGTTCCAGACCAACATACTACCAACTTAGTAACTCTTTCAGAAAGAGAAAGGATACCACTTTCCTAAGAGCTTCAGCAAAAAATGCCAGGGGATGTTCTCATTGGCCTGGCCTAGGTCATACCACTGCAGCTAGGGGAAGGTGGTGTTATTGGCAGATTCACATCACGCAGCCCTCCCTCTTTGGCCCCAAATGAAACTCAGGGACTGGAATTGTGGGAGGCATGTGTGCCAAAATGAAAATAAGAGTGTTGTTACCTACCAGAAGAAGGGGGACTGGATGCTGGACAGGTAGAAACAAGGAGGTCAGCGATCATGGGAGAAGAGGCATTTGAGCTGGGCCTTATGGGATAAAGAGAATTTTAAAAGAGATTGAGAGTTAGCATTTTGGGTGAAAGGAACAGTGTGAGCAATAGTAAAGAGGTAGAGGAAGACCTGTTCGGGAAACAGAGAATGCCAGTGTGACTGGAACAGAGAATTGACTCTGGACCCTAATGAATGTGTAGGATTTGGACATGGCATCTTATTAGGTTAAGTAACAATGAATCTAAAAAATAAATTTAACGTTATATTCTGAGAGTGCAAAGAGAATTCCTAGGTTTGACGCCTGCCTCCCTAGTTGTGGGCCACTTACGCTTCCTGAGCTTCAGATTCTTGTTCTGTATTCTAGGCACCTGAGTCTTACCTCACAGATAGTTTTGCAACTAAGGTATGATCAGATGTGGAAAAACAAAAATGCTCTACAAATGTTCATTTTTGCTGACTTAGTCCAAAGTCAAAGCTGCGTAGCTTTTGCATTAGCTGCACTTTTAGATTCTAGCCGCAACATGGATAATCAGGGATTATCAGAATCCAAGTGTTATTTCTGAGCAGAGAACACACCTATGTGAGCCAGTGTTCCAAAGGCGTGCTTCCCCTCACCCCCTTTGTAGTTTCCAGAGTCAAGTGTTTCTGGCTGGCAATCAAGCAATCTGTGTTTCAGATGTGGTTCTGCCACTGCCCTACTGCGTGCCTTTGGGCAAGCGGCTTTTTGTCTGTGGACCTCAGTTTCCTCATCTGCAGAATGATGGCTGGGATTTGACTAGCCTAGGGGTTTCCCTCCAGAGGCTGGGGAGGTAACATAAATATAAATGAGGAGTGTTAGGGTTTTGGGGAAACTGGAGAGTGAGAGCTAAGTCCAAAGTCATTCAGTTTTAAACAGCTCACTGAGTGGCCAAACAACACTCAAATTCAGCCCAAGTCCCCCAGTTTGAAACCCCTTGATGCCTGTCCGAATGCTTAATTTTTGTGGTTGACTCCTCTTTAGCCTTTGAGGAAGATCGCTGCTTCGCCCCCTTCCTGGCACATGGCAATGTCACTACCACAGACCCTGAGTACCGCCCAGGGGCACTGGCTACCTTCTCATGCCTCCCAGGATATGCCTTGGAGCCCCCTGGCCCCCCCAATGCCATCGAATGTGTGGATCCCACAGAACCCCACTGGAACGACACAGAGCCAGCCTGCAAGGGTGAGCCGTCCATATCCCCAGTAATCTTTCAGTCTGCAGACTAGCCCATGAGCTGCGGATCCACAGGAGACCTGCACATCCAAACCTAATAAACCCAGGCCTTGGGTAAATCCCTGTCCCTTTCTGGGACTCAGTTTCCTCAGCTAAATAATGAGTGGGCTTGTTACAGATTTCAGGGCTTACAACCCAAATGTCTCCAAGTGCTAGGAGTGAAGTTGGGCTAAGTCGTGGATTGGGTGGAGAGTAGGTGGGGTTAATTAAGAGCAGGACTGGGGATTGGACACAACAGGACTAGGTATGGCAAGGAACAGGTGGGTAATAGATAATAGGAAAGCTGTGAAGCAGTCTTGGTGCATACACTTGTGTTGGGGGTAGTGAGGACTGTGGTGAAATGGAGACTGCGTGCTCATCTGGTTCCTGAATCTGGCACCCTTTCCACCTTAGCCATGTGTGGAGGCGAGCTGTCAGAGCCGGCTGGCGTGGTCCTCTCTCCAGATTGGCCCCAGAGCTATAGCCCCGGCCAGGACTGTGTGTGGGGCCTACATGTCCAGGAAGAGAAGCGCATCTTGCTCCAAGTTGAGATGTATGTTTGGGTGATGCAGAGGGTGCGATGGGTATGGGCTCAGCAGTGCGGTGTTACAACACTCTGGCCTGCATTCTGAGCCTGGCTGGCTCCTGCGTCTACACAAGATCTGCTGAATACATGGTCTAATGAAAGAGGTGACTAAAGGGTCAGGAAGGGGGTGTGGGTTGTCAGGCAGACCTAGGTACAAATCACTAATTAGCCAGGCTGCCTAGGACAAGTAAATGGGTAATGGAGCTTTCCTCAGGAGCTGTTGTTAAAAGGGGGCTCTGGTCTAGTGTCTCTTACTCTGGCTGTTTCTGAGCACCCCCCAAGCAGATCTCCAGGGTCCCAGGCCCAAGCTGTTGCAGTACCCACAGAGCTTACGTTGTGGGTGTGGGGTAAATCCAGTGACAGGATTTGGTATGAGGTGTTCACGTGACTGGACAGAACCAGAAGTGGGTGTGGCCCCAAAAGCAGGCCTTCAGGCAGGGCCTAGAGTTGGACTAGAGGGTAACTGATCATGGTCTGTGACTGGTCAGAGCTGGTGTTGAGCTGGGCTGTGCAACACCTGGTGATGGAGAGTGAGAGGAATTAGTAATGAGCAGATTGGGCAAAGGGGGTGGGGGAGGGGATCGGGAAGCAGGAACTGGGAAGGAGCCACAGAACGGGTGGTCCTGGAGAGGCTAGTGCAGAGAAGCCCGTAACTGGTCAAAACTGAGGAGGGGCATACTGGGTAGGGGAACGTGGGGCGGGACTGGAGGGTAGGCACGGTATTAATAAACTGAGTTAGGGTTGAGTGGAACCGATGGTAGTCCAGCCTCCACACCTGGTCCTACTCCCTGCAGCTTGAATGTACGCGAAGGGGACATGCTGACTCTGTTCGATGGGGACGGTCCCAGCGCCCGAGTCCTGGCCCAGTTGCGGGGACCTCAACCGCGTCGCCGCCTCCTCTCCTCTGGGCCCGACCTCACGCTGCAGTTCCAGGCACCGCCCGGGCCCCCAAACCCTGGCTTGGGCCAGGGTTTCGTGCTGCACTTCAAAGGTACCGAGGTCTTAGGGTCCCAAGCTGGGCAGGGTTCCGGCAGGCCGGAGATCCCAGTAGGAGCGAGGCCCCACGAGGCTGGAAGGGAGCCCCGAGTCGCAGGACCGCCTCTAAACTCGCTGTCTCTATCCTGCAGAGGTCCCCAGGAACGACACGTGCCCTGAACTGCCCCCTCCGGAGTGGGGCTGGAGGACGGCTTCTCACGGGGACCTGATCCGGGGCACGGTGCTTACTTACCAGTGCGAGCCTGGCTACGAGCTGCTCGGCTCCGACATTCTCACCTGCCAGTGGGACTTGTCCTGGAGCGCAGCCCCGCCGGCCTGCCAGAAAAGTAAGCCAGGGACCCGCCCCTGCCCCTCTGGGTTTCACCGCTGTGCTTGGGCCCCGCCCATTTCACTCTGCACACCCGCCCCCCCCCCCTCCGTCCTTTGTCCCCGCCCTTGTCCGATCGGGGTCCTGTCCCTTCTCTCTGGGTCCTACCTGGACCTCCTCAGGCCCCGCTCCTACGCCCTTTGGGTTCTAGGCCATTTGCTCGTCGGTGCCCTGGAACTGCCCTCTGGGCCTCACTCTCACCTTCTACGGGCTGCATCCCACTGTCCTGTACTCACCTCCTTTCCTCTGGATCCCGCCTCATCTTTTAGTGGCCCCACCACTGTTCTGACTTCTACCCCTTCCTGTCCCTGTCCCATCAACGCATGGTTGTGTTCTTCCTGTTCTAGGTCCTATGCCAGTCTCTCAGTCCCCAGCCCTTGATATTACAGGGAGTCACTTTGCTAAGGCCCAGGCAGTCATTGAAGCTGGGTTGGGGTAGGGGTTATGCGGAGGGATTGGGGTTCCTCCCTACCCAGCTGGAGTTCACAGGCTGGGAGAGGAACAGATAGTTAAACAACTCAGGATATTACTAAGTGGTAACCACAAATACTTAATATCTCTTGAGCCTTGGCTTCCTCATTGGTGAAGTAGGAATAGGGGGTTGTGAAGAGCAAATAAGTTTTTTACACTGCCTGGTGCATGTGAGCAGTAAGTAGTAGTTGCTGTAAGTAATGAAGAAGGCCTGTAGGACGAGGGGTGGGTTACTTGTCCCGGGGAGGTAGCGGATTTCACAGAAAAGGTGACATTTAAAGGAGCTGGTAGTTTTTATTTTTTAGAAGAGCACAAAGGGGTGGCATCTTGTCACTTTCTCCCAATTTTGGAAAGCCTATTACAAGGACAAGGGATTGTAGGTCTTCTACTTGGCCCCTGGGCACAATGGTAGGGCCAATGAGCATAAATTATAGAGAGCTAGATTTGGGTTGGACATAGGGAAAGCTTTCTAGTGAAACAGCTCCCCATCTTTGGGAAGATTCATCAGATGTCCAGTCTGGAACTTAGACAGGACAGAAGAGGATGGAGGCAGGGTTCAGAGGGGATAGAGCTTGGCCCAGCTGCTCCAGCTCGGGAGGGAATCTGCCCAAGAAGGCACATTGTGCCCGAGGCTGAGCTGAGACCTAAATCTCTTTCAGCCCAGTGGTTTCAGCCCTGCTACTCCCTCTCTGAGTGACTGTGTGCCAGTCATTTGATTGCCCTGAGCCCTGGGCCCCAGGCAGATGACAGTGACATTGACCTCTCAGGATCATCAGAGTGTATATTGTATTTGTAAAACATTTTGCAGGGCTCTGACCGGTGTGGCTCAGTGGGCTGGGCATCGTCCTGCAAACTGAGGGGTCACCAGTTCGATTCTGGTCAGTGTACATTCCTAGGTTTGGGGCCAGGTCCCCAGTAGGGGGCATGAGAGAGGCAATCAATTGATGTTTCTCTCCCTCTCCCCCTCCCTTCCCCTTTCTCTAGAAATGGATAAATAAAATCTTAAAAAAAAAATAACATTTAGCAGGATGCCTTGCACAGATCTATATACAAGAAATGGCTATGACTGTGACTCTTCCACAAGGTTGTAAACGCAAACATCCGCGGGGGGCCAGCCCAGCGGGCACTATTAGGGAGCAGAATAGGCTGGGAATGATGAGGATGAGGGGAGCAAGATAGCTGGGCCCCTCTAAAGAGGGCAGCTGCTGTCCTGCCGATGGTCACGCAGGGCTGACACTGCTAGCATTTAGCCAATACGCTCAGTACAGTGGTTAAATATTTACAATTTTATCCTAGGATGGGGACCTGGGTTGCCCCAATCACTGTCTTCCCAAAGAAGCTGGAAATATAAAATGCACTGAATTTTAAGTTTTTCCCACTCCTGCTCCTTTCATTCTGAGGAAATAGTAGAAAGTAAGGGTTTCAGGTCTCTCCAAGCCCTAAGTTTCTGGGAGATCTTTTAAGGCCACAGCTCTCCCTGACCTTGCCCTCTTGCCCACAGTCATGACTTGCGCCGACCCTGGGGAGATCACCAATGGGCACCGTACCACCTCAGACGCTGGCTTCCCTGTTGGCTCCCACGTCCAGTACCGCTGTCTGCCGGGGTACAGCCTGGAGGGGGCGGCCGTACTCACCTGCTACAGCCGGGACACAGGCACACCCAAGTGGAGCGACCGGGTCCCCAAGTGTGCCTGTGAGTCTGGGGGCACTTGGGAAGGACGTCTGGGTGGCTTGCTCAGCAGTGTAGCTGGCATGTGACTGACATGTTCCCTGCAGTGAAGTACGAGCCGTGCCTGAACCCCGGAGTGCCAGAGAATGGCTATCAGACATTGTACAAGCACCACTACCAGGCGGGCGAATCTCTGCGCTTCTTCTGCTATGAGGGCTTTGAGCTCATCGGCGAGGTCACCATCACCTGTGTTCCCGGCCACCCCTCACAGTGGACCAGCCAACCCCCACTCTGCAAAGGTGCCTGGGCAGACAGGGCTGGAGGGGTTGGTCATAGCAGTGTTTGGGGAGTGACAGGGCTGAGAAAGTCAAAGTTGCAAACTTGAGACCACTGGTAACCCTGCTGAGTTCCCCATGCACCTCCTGTGGGCTCCCGTCCTCATGGGTACATCTGGACGTCCTGGGGAAGTTCGAGGTCGTAAAACTATGCTAAGGGATAGAGCAGAAGGGGCTTTGGTTTGGAAGTCTCTTACCTTCCAGATAGGTCTGTTTCCCTGTTTTTGAAAGTGCTGTAGACCTGGGTGGCTTAGACTGCCCAGGGTTAAGAACAAGGGAAGGAAGAAGGCCATGCTCTGATTCCTCCTCCCTGACCCCCACCAAGGGAAAGGCGAAGTTTAGGTTGAGCAGAAGGCAGAGAGAACCAGGCTGTCCAGCCCAGCCCCACTGGGCTCCCGGCCCCCGACCCAGCCTCCTTCCCTCCCTGGCTCAGACCCCGTCCCCCCCTCCTCCTCTCCCTGCAGTGGCCTATGAGGAGCTCCAGGACAACCGAAAACTGGAAGGTCAGTGAGGGCACAGGTGGAGACCCAGGCGTGGCTGAGTCGGGAGGGCAAGGCAGAGGCTGGGGGCAGGAGGCCAGGCCCCAGAGGGGTAAGGCCCAGGGTTCAGGGCCAAGGGCAGGAGGCTGGGAGAGCCCAAGGCTTGGCCCAGCCCCAGCTCAGTGGCCTCTCCTCCCCCCTCCAGTGACCCAGACCACAGACCCATCACGGCAGCTGGAGAGTGGGAACCTCGCCTTGGCCATCCTGCTGCCCCTAGGCTTGGTCATTGTCCTTGGCAGTGGCGTGTACATATACTACACCAAGTAAGTACCATACTTAGGGAGCTGACGCCAGGGCAAACATCCTGCTTGCCTGGCGCACAAGCCTGGGTGAGGCTTGGGGTATTGGGGGCTCCCCTCTCTATAAGCCTCTCTATCTCCTCCATTTCCCAGGCTGCAGGGAAAATCCCTTTTCGGCTTCTCAGGCTCCCATTCCTACAGCCCCATCACTGTGGAGTCAGACTTCAGCAATCCACTGTACGAAGCTGGGGTGAGCCCCCCTCCCCCTGGAATGCCACACCTCTCAGCTCCCCTAGGACTCTATAACCTTCTTTCAAGGTCTCTGTAGTATCTGTCTTGGGAATTTCAAACTCAGCTGCCTACAAAGGCCATGTCAATGAACAAAGCAAGTCAGGTGTGAACAATGGGGAGTGGTGAGGATTCTGGTTAACTGGAGAAGGTGTCCCATCTAGTCCACAGTGGAAACAAGCCCAACTGCCAGATTGTTCAAAACGATCCAGAAATTGAGATTTTTTTAATGCAATTTAAACCTACTGTAGGATGAATCAAACATCCGATGGCCAGATTCAGTGCCACTCCCACACCACAGTGCGCACCCCCCCCCCCCCCCCGACCACTGATGTTACTTTAAAAAGCCAGGGTTTTCCCCCTGCCTTGTGGCCTCTCTGGTTTTGCTGCCTCCTCCACCCTCATCCCACTTCAGCAACTGACCCCATCTCTCTGTCTCCAGGATACACGGGAGTATGAAGTTTCCATCTGAACCTGAAGACTAAGGCTGCAGGACCCAAGATGCGCCTCCCCTCCTCATTCTGGGCAGGCAGGAGTACAGGACCTGGTCTCTGGCTCCTTCCCTCCCTGCTGTGTAAATAGTCTCCCGGTCCCAAGGTGACGGGGAAGGGGGGGCTCTGATGGCCCCGGGGACCCTACAGTAAATAAACCAGCATCCTGCCACCCAAAACTTCCTCTTCTCAGTTGCCAAACAAGGGGCCTACCCCAACCTACCCTATTGGCTTTGGACCCTGGCATGGGAACTCAGCTCTCCTGAAACCCCTGGGGCCTCCAGCCCAGGCTCCCCCGTAAGGACTGCCCCCAAGAACTCTGCTGTTCCCTTGGCCACGAAGGCTCTGCCCTTCCCAGATGTTCTGGCTCCGGCCTAACTCCTGGGCCTTGGAGGGTCAGAAGAAGGACAAAGGGGAGAGCTGGGACAAGACGGCCCCACCCCCTTCTCGCTCTCTCCCCAACCCACAGTCTCTCTCCACCTTTGCTTCTGGATTTTTGTTTTTAACCAATAAACAGAAAATCACCATTTGTAACTGGGCTGGTGGGGTGTGGGAAGGTGGGTCTTGAGCATCAGAGATGGTGATGGTGGCCTCTGGAGAGAGGGCTGGGGAAAGGGGAACCATTTGGAAAAAAAGATGGAAATCTTAAGACTAGGCTCAGGGTACTCTCAAGGGGTCAAAAAACTGGGTTTTAGGGTCAGTCTGTGCAGAGGACTGACTGGGATAAGCCCCCTCCGGGCGTCAGCTGTCTCTCCACCAGGGCTCGCTGTCTCTCGGCTCTTCTAGCCAGACATGGCTGACAGTAGCCACCTCTCCTACCTCACTGTTTGGCAGGAGACAAACAGCAGTCCATTTGCTTCATGACCAGTTTACCCCCTTTTGAGAATATCTTTATCCTTCTAAGTATACTATCCGCCCCCCTCCCATCTTTTTGGCAATTAAGAATATCTGCTGTTACAGCTCTACCGTGTATTGATCCTATTTGCAGCATTTCTTAAACAATGAGCTTGTTTTATATCCTGTAAGCATCCTTCATTTAATTTTGAACACTGAAAGAAGTCCATAGGCTGTTTGTCTAAAGAGTCTCAAATTAATTGAATTTTAATTAAAATTTTATATTTAAATACAATTTAACATTTATGTCCCTCAGAAGGATATTAAAATACTCAAAAGGGGGTTGAATTTTAGGACATCACGAGGCAAAGTGATCTTGATAATAGCCTAAGCTTTGGGGCATTTATGTTCTGCTAGGCATTATGCTAATTTGTATGCATTGTTTTTAACCCTCGCAAGGACCCTGTGAGGTAAAGACAATTATTCCCATTTTCAGATAAGGAAACAGGCTCATAGGTGTGAACTTGACTTCCTCAGGAGGCTACAATAGTGGCCAGACTGGGATATAAATGCAAACTCCAGAAAGCCTACTGCACTGCCTTCTGGCTGGTAATGAACATGTTGTGTTCCCATAGGCACAAAACCCCAAAGCTCAGAGGGGAGACTGCAGTACTGCTTTTAGTGGCAGAGGCTGCACCTCAGAAGCAAGGGTAGACCTGGTCAGGTGCCACAGGCCTAGACATTAACGCACTCAAGTTTGGCTAGGAGGCTAGGTTGGGAACCACGGACTCACCTCTGCCAGCAAGCTGATAGATAATGCCTTGAATAAAAACTACGCCAATAAGCCATCCCAATAATATACCCACATCTGGTTCAAAAAACAAAAAACAAAAGCCATTCCTCCCATATCTACACGCCAGAGAAGTCACACTGGAGAACTGCCTGGGTTGGGAGAAGGGAAGGATCTCTATCTCTTTATTAAAGCCTTCGATTTCTGGTGGTGTCCTTTCCAGCTGAGTAGAAAGATGTGTGAGGTTCCAGAACAATTTGGAGGCTTCAGGGGTGACGCTGCTCATGACCAGGAGTCCCATCCCCTAACCTGAAGTGATTACTGAGGGACGAAAGAGGAGCTTTGAGGCAAGTTCTAGAGAGACAGAATGGGGGAGGGGATGAGAGGCCAAGAGCAGCACTAGAGAGGGTCGGGGTCATCCTCCAGATGTCAAGCTGCTAGGCAGAGCTCCCTGGAAAAGAAAGAGAGTCTTTGACTCTAGACCCAAGGCTCATGTATTTTTTTTTTATATATATTTCCACTTTTTAAAAAGATTTTATTTATTTTTAGAGAGAGGAGAAGGGAGAGAGAAAGAGAGGGAGAGAAACATTAGTGTGCAGTTGCCTCTCACTCGCCCCCTGTGGAGGACCTGGCCCACAACCCAGACGTGTGCCTTGAGTAGGAATCGATCTGAAAACCTTTTTGGTTCACAGACTGACACTCAGTCCACTGAGCCATGCCAGCCAGGGCTATCCTTCCATTCTTCATCTAGCCATTCAACCCCTATCCCCCACCCATCTAACTATCCGCCCACCATTCTGCTTCCATTCATCCATCTATCCATCCACACATCTACCCATCGTTCCCAATCCATCATTCCATGAGTCATTTGTCTGCCCATCTATCCCTCATTCATCCACCCACTCATCCATTCATCTCTCTACCATCTAATCCCTCACATCTATCTAAACTTCCTGAAGTCAGGGATCCTATTTGGCTCAGTTCTATAACCCAGCTCCTAGAGCAGTGCTGATACACAGTGCTTATTAAATGTTCAATGAATTTATCTACCCATTTGCCCATCCACCTACCCTCCCCAATCTATTCATCCATTTTCCCACCCAACATTTGACCACCTACAATTCAAGGGGCAATTCAAAGATCTGTAAGCTTCCATGTTCTTTCTTGAGGGTGAGGAAGGAAAAGGTCTCTTGGGACACCTGAGGGCTGGCAGGTGGATGGGGGGGTATTAGCTCAGGATGAAATCCTCAATTAAGTACCATTGAGAAGGAGAGGGAAACTACTATACGGACTACTAGGCTCTCTACAGGGCATTTTGCCCAAGGCTCCCACTTGATATATGGGGAAAGGAGTAGCAACTTGTATGAGGCTAGCTATCAAATAAATAACAAATAAGCTACTCAGGCTCAGGGCTTTTTTGCCTCTTCAGGCTGCTTCCAACACCAAAGCCCAACTGGAAAAGATCAAATGTCCCAAAGGCACTAGAAAGTCAGTTCCTTGAGGACAAGAACAGTGGCTTGTTGTCAGCTGCATTTGCCTCTGGTCTTGATCATGAACATTTGAAGTAGCAGCTTCAGAGATATTACTATCCCCATGGCCTGTCGGGCCTGACACATAATAGACATTCAATAAACATTTGTTGTCTATCAGTTCCTTTTCTGCCTTCTTTATGAACTCCTCTCCTCTGCCAACCTCTTTAAAGGAGAGGTTCTCCACACCTCCATCCTCAGTGCCCTCGCCTCTCTTGCTCTGTGCCCTCCTCCACGCTGCCCAGGGCAACTGCACACCGTCCACATGTCACCTCCCGCCTAGATGAGATCTCTATCACCAGCTCAGACTGATCCAATGAGTCTGAAGCCATATTTCAAACTGTCTGAAGGGTGTTTCCACCTGGAATTTCTATGGACACCTCACACCCAATCTGTTCAAAGGTGGGAGGATGTGTTTCATGCTTCATGAAGAGTGAGAAAGCTGAAATGACTGAAAGCGGTGTAAATCAGGGGGGCAATTCTAGACAATCAGGTCAGAGAGACAACGGGGTCAGAGAGGAGAGAAATCATGTAGGGCCTTGTAAGCCACTGAACGACACTGGATTTTACTCCAAAATGGGGAACTATTGTCGAGTTCTACACAGAAGCATGACATCATCAGACTAGTGGGCCACTCTAGTCAGAAACCTGGCAATCATCTGATTCCTGCACTTTTTTCCCCTAACACTTTTAATCATTTACCAAACTCAATCTTCCTGGGTTTTTTTCCTTTTAAAGTTACAGTTGACATTTGATATTATTTTATATTCATTTCAGGAATTTGTAGTGGTTAGACAGTTATATAATTTACAAAGTGATCTCCCTGTTAAGTCTAGCTCCCACTTGACAACATACCTACTTATTACAATATTGACTATATTCCCTATGCTGTAATTTACTTACATCCTCATGACTATTTGGAGGCTACCAATTTGTGCCTCTTATTCCTTCACATTTTCCATCCAGCACCACAATCCCCCTCCCATCTGGCAACCCTCAGTTTGTTCTCTTTATATGAGTCTGCTTTTGTTTTGTTTATTTAATTTTAATTCTCACCCGAGGCTGTGTTTATTGATTTTAAAGATTTTATTTTTAGAGAGAGGAGAAGGGAGAGATAAAGAGGAGAGAAACATGTTTGAGAGAAACTGATCGGTCACCTCTCACATGCCCCCAACTAGGGACCTAGCCTGCAACCCAGGCATGTGCCCTGACCTGGAATCAAACCGGTGACCTTTCACTTTGCAGGCTAGCACTCAATCCACTGACTCACACCAGCTAGGGCTGTTTACTGATTTCATTTTTTTTTTTTTTTTTGTTTATTGATTTTAGAGAGAGGAACATATATTGATCAGTTGCCTCCCATACATGCCCCAAACAGGGATCAAACCCAAAACCTAGATATGTGCCCTGACTGGGAATCAAACCTGCAACTTTTTGGTGTATGGGATGATGCTCTAACCAACCGAGCCATCCAGTCAGGGCAGTTCATTTATTTTGTTCTTTAGATTCCACATATAAGTGAATTTATATGGTATTTGCCTTTGTCCGACTTATTTCACTTAGCATAGTATACTCTAGGTCCATCCCTGTTGTCACAAATAGTAAGATTTCATTCTTTTTTATGGCCAAGTAACATTCCATTGTACATATGTACCACATCTTTATCCAGTTGTTTATTGATGGACATTTAGGTTGCTTCCATATCTTGGCTACTGTAAATAATGCTGCAATGAACATAGGGATATCTTCAAATTAGTGTCTTGGTTTCTTTGTATAAATACCCAGAAATGGAATTGCAGGGCCATAAGGTAGTTCTATTTTTAATTTTTTGAGGAAACTCCATACTCTTTTCCATAGTGACTGCTCCAATCTGCATTCCTACTAATAGTGCATAAGGGTTCCCTCTTCTCCACATCCTCGCCAGCACTTGATTTATTGGTAATAGCCATTCTGGTAGATGTGAGGTGATACCTCACTGTGGTTTTAATTTGCATTTATCTGATGATTAATGACATTGAGCATCTTTTCATGTCTATTGGCCACCTGTATGTCCTATTTGGGTCCTCTACTCATTTAATTGGATTGTTTGGTTTTTTGGTGTTAAGTTGTATGAATTCTTTTTTTAAAAAATATATTTTATTTATTTTTAGAGAGGAGGAAAGGGAGGGAGAAAGAGAGGGAGAGAAACATTGATGTGAGAGAGGAACATTGATTGGTTGCCTCTAAAATGCACTTCAACTGGAGACTGAAGCTGCAACACAGGCATGCGCCCTGACCAGGAACCGAACCGGTGACCTTTCGCTTTGGAGGATAACACCCAACCGACTGAGCAGCACTGGTCCGGGCTGTATGAATTGTTTGTAAATTTTGGATATTAACCCCTTATTGGATGTATCATCGGCAAATATCTTCTCCCATTAGGTAGGTTTGTCTTTTCATTTTGTTGATGGTTTCCTTTGCTATGCAAAACCTTTTTAGTTTGATGTAGTCCCATTTGGGTTTTTTGTTTTTTGTTTTTTTTTGAGGCGATATATCCAAAAAAATATTACTAAAAGCAATGCCAAAGAATCTGCTGCCTATGTGTTCTTCTAGGTGGTTTTATGGTTTCAGGTCTTAATATTTAAGTCTTTAATCCATTTTGAGCTTATTTTTGTACATGGTGCAAAAAAGTGACCTAGCTTCATTTTTTCTGCATGTATATGTCCAGTTTTTCCAGCACCATCTATTGAAGAGACTGTCTTTGCCCCATTGTATATCTTTGCCTCCTTAGTGATATAGTAATTGACCATATAAGCATGGGTTTTTTTTCTGGGCTCTCTATTCTGTTTCATTGATCTATGTGTCTGTGTTATGCCAGTATCATTCTGTTTTGATTTGATCTGGTAACATGATACCACCAACTCTGTTCTTTCTCAAGACTGCTGTGGCTATTCGGGGTCCTTTGTGGTTCTACATAAATTTCAGGATTATTTGTTCTAGTTCTGTGACAATACCATTGGTATTTTGATAGAGGTTACATTGAATCTATAAACTGCTTTGGGTTGGTCTTTACTTCTTATATCTGCTCTAGCTCTCATCTCTACTATTACTGTAACAACTCAGGACCTAATCATCTCTAGCTTAGTCTCTTGGAATAATTCCTAACTGGCCACCCGGCCTCTGGTCTCTCTCCTTTCCAGTTCACTCTTCCCATTGACCCCCAGCATGACCAATCTAAAATTCCAATCTCCCTTTCTCTCTTTTTTTTAAAGGTTATATTTATTTACTTTGAGAGAGAGGAGGAGGGAGGGAGACAGGGAAAGAAATATCAATGTGGGAGAGACACATTGATCAGTTGCCTCTTGCATGCCCCCAACTGGGGACCTGACCCGCAACCCAGGCATGTGCCCTGACTGGGAATCAAACTGCTAACCTTTCACTTCACAGGCCGGTGCTCAATCCACTGAGCCACACCAGCCAGGGCATATTCCAGCCTCCCTTGATCAAAACTCTTCAATGACTCCTCAGCTAGGAAAACATCTATGGATCTTAATAAGGCACACATAGGATCTTAATATGGTCTCTTGATTTGTCCCCTGGCTACAAAGGTCACTTGATTTAGTCTCCAGCTACCTTGCCTGCATACTCCAGCCATTAGACTACTCTGGTCCCATCATCTCCCTGCCCTGAGAACACACGCACATACTCTCACACTTACTCTACTGAGACTCACCTCTGACTATGCCTTTGCTTACATAAGGCCTGCCACTTGGAATATCCCTACTAACCCATTTTTTCCTGGGAAATTCTTTCTGTAGATGTCACCGCCACCAGGAATCTCCATGATTCTTTTTGTTTCTGTCCCAGCAGAGGCTGGGAAAAGTGCTCTTCGTGCTGCTTCCATTTTTATTATGGGCACTCACCCATATTACATTGTAATTGGCCATGTATTTGACTGGCCTCACACTGAGCTGTGAGCTCTACAAGAGCAAGTGTATCAATCCCTTCTGTGTCCCAAGTTCCTAAAACAGGGACTGACATATGCAAACTCTCAATGTTTGATTAATACTGAATGACCTTCTCATCTAGGGACCCTGTACATACCTTGTCGTGAGGGGATGGTAGAACGCATGCCTTGGTGCAGGTACGGTTTCTGTCAGAGCTAGAGATGGTGGAAGGGAAAGAGTAGGGATAAGAACTCTGAATTCAAGGGTCAGAGCAGAATAGGACTACATTGCCTAAAAATCCTCCTACCCTGCTGAAATGTTGTCAGACCCTCACTCTCTCCCCTTACAGCTCCCCATCTTTCTCCTAGAACAACGGGCATCTCCCTTGAAGCCTCACTCACCAGGTGTCAGTGCCTCGGGTCTTGGTGAAGATCACTGAAAGCAGAAGCCCCAGTCAGGGAAATTACTATCCTCTAAGTACATTGCCAGGAATATGTGGCTAGGGAGGAAGGGGCTGAGTTGATCCTAGCCATCAGTAAGGAGTGGGTACTGGATTAGTGGGTATGGGGTTAGCCTGGTCGTGAGATGAGGGAGAGGGGCACAGATTCCTGGAAAAGTCAGCTACGGTTGGGAGGGAGTCAGGAACTTGACTGAGAGGTATGCGAGAGTCTCTGGACACAGTGGTCCTGGGGTAGGGGGAGAATCACCGTGTTTGGATATCTGAGTCCCTCTGTCTTGTGTCTGTTTTTCCTTGGTGGGCACAGGGTTCACGCCATAGCCAGCAATAAACAAGGCCTCATCGGTGAGTTCTGTGCTGATCCGAGTCAGAAACTCCTCAGAGCGGGATAACGAAGCCTTCTGATAAAGGGAAGTCAGAAGGGCCCAGCCTGGAAGCTCCTACATGGGAGTACTGGGTCCAGGGGCTGGCAAGCTGGAGGATCTGGGTCTAAGGAGTCTGGTATTAAAGGGCTGGGCATGGGATTTGGCCTGGAAGGCCCTGTAGGTGAGGAGCAAGTCTTTTGGGGCCTCAGGGCCTAGTGCGGAGGGCTACGGGCTAGAGACTCATGGGGGAGGTCCCAGTGCCCTCAGCCTAGGAGCTGTCTACTTCAGTTTACCTCCACCTCCAGAACTCCCCTCCAATGCTCACCGAACCTCCACCCAAGAATGTTGCGGCTTGGGACAGCTGGCTGCCCTTTTTCTCACTGCTCTTGGTAGGAGTGGATTCCATCCCCCTGGGAACAGTTGGAGCCTTTGTTAGGTTGAGAAACCATCCTACTTCTCCCAAACCCTTACCAGCACCATACCCCAGGACCAGATTTAAACCAGGTATTTTGATAAACCGTCCTGTCTCAGTTCTCTCTCCGGAGGGGGGGAAAAAATCGTTGCCTTAAATATTCCTGGGATGAGGAGCCGAGCGGGAAGTCCCACAACAATCCCCTGCCCCGCGGCGCCCAGGAGGCCTCTTCCTCGCCCCGCCCCCCGCCCCCCGTCCCCCACCAAAGAAAGCCCTGCCCAAGACTAGGCAGCCGACTTGCCGCCCCCGACCTGGCAGGTGGGTTGAAATCTTGGGCTACTCGGCAGGAGGGGAGGCGGGGAAGCGGGGAAGTCTAGGGAGCACGGGGAGTTGGAGCTGGGGGGGTAGATAGGAAAGAGGGGGAACCCAGGCGGCGTGGCTACGCGTTGCTATAAAACCCTTGTTTGCTGGGGTTCCGCAGTCCCGTAGCCAGGAGATTAGGGATTCTAGAACCAAGGGCCGGGAGTGGACGGGGGGAGGGGAGCATTTTCCCAGCAAGTGGCACTCACTCCTCCGGCCTCTCCTCCAGGTCCCTGCTTGGGGGCTGTGACTCCAGCGCCGGAGGCTGGAGAAATTTGGGAAGATCACTTAGGGTGAAGTCTGGAACCTAATTCTCCTACCACTAGGGGCACGCAAAAAGCAGCCTCACCCCAGGTCGCACTTCAGCCTCTCTAGCCGTCACCTCGTAGTTCGGAGCCTGCTAGAGCCAATGAGGCCCGAGAGAGGCGGGGCGAGGAAGACAGCAATGTGGACTGTACTAAATAACCTTGCCTCTTGGGCACGCCAAGAATCAGGAGGGCGGAGTCTTTTCTCCTTATCTTTGTCTCCAGAAAGTCACACCCTCCTCAGAAAGGAAAGGAAAGATATTTATCTAGGTCTCCTAGCCTTTGGATCTCTCCTTTTCTGTCCCTTCCTTTGCTCGGCGTCGATACCTTACCCCCTCACCTCCCTCTGTACTTTGGTACGAGCCGTTGCAAAGGGCGGAGGGAGGAAAAGGAAAGGGAAGGCAGTTCTTAAAGGGGCCGCAGCCATTTTTTTAAGGCCTCTTTTTCCTTTCTCCAATTTTAGAAGTGTGAGCGCAGAAGACTAGGCTCTTGGAAGCTGAGCAGAACTGGAGCAGGAGGGACCACAGCTGGAGGCTGCAGCGCCTCCGGGGTGGGTGGAAACGAGGGTCTGCCTTTAGGAAGGGCTGGGCGTGCAAGACCCCTGGGTCCTGCGCACATCTGGGGCGGTGTATGCTCCCGCTAGCAGCGAGCTTTAACATCAGGGACCGGGCAGGGACTGTGGGGTGTTGGGCGCTGTTGGCGTGGCCGATGCGCCAGGGCGGAGTGTGACGCCGCGCGGCGGGGCTGAGACAGAGCTGGCACTTCCGGATCCCACCCGTGGCGGTAAGGGCACCGCCGCGATGCCAAGCGAAAATATCTTCCTGTTTGTGCCTAATCTAATTGGTGAGTGCTGCCCTAGGCTCCGTGCTGAACGGGAGAGAGAGGAACCTTGGGCCAACTCTCTGATTCCGCGTTGTCTGTCTTCCCCGTCCCATCCTAAGGTTATGCCCGGATTGTCTTCGCCATCATTTCTTTCTACTTCATGCCCTGCTGCCCCCTCACGGCCTCCTCCTTCTACCTGCTCAGCGGACTTCTGGACGCTTTCGATGGACACGCTGCTCGAATCCTTAATCAAGGTGACAGTCAACTCCTCCCAGCCAACCTTGAGGCACAACAACCCACTGCCCCCTTTTCCTGCCTCCTCAGGAACTAAAGGTGGTCGGGTACTCGGGAAATCAGAGGGTTCCATCATTCCCATCTCTATGAAGCAGAACCGAATGGTCTGGTTTTATAGCAAAGGGATTTAAGCTAGCCGTTGAGAAGAACTCACAAGACTGGACATGGCAGTGGCAGTGCTGGAGTTCTCTGAATTATTATCCAAGAGGTGTTTACTGGATGTCTACTGTGTGCCACGCTCAGCAATCCTGATTCCAGAAGGCCTGTCTAGAGAGAGGATGGAGAGAGAAGGAAGATGGCTTCTGGAGGGTTGAATCTGTTGTTTAGACCTACCTCCAAGACTTCCCCTAAGACTTCAAGTCTCTTCGTTTTGAGGCCTGCACCCTTGATTCTGGGATTTATGAGTTAGGTGTAAACTAGCTTTCTCACCTCCTCTTCCAGTCTCTCTTCACAGTTCCCTGCCTCCTCATTTTATGTCATGGAGACCCTTGTCCACTGACCTCACACCCAATGGGTAACAGTCTGTTTTCTTCCCCAGCAGTGGGTGGTGGACATTTCCTGTCTTTTAGGCTTTGCATCAGCGTGATACACCAAATACTGCCTCTGTTGTAGATGCCCTGCTCCCTAACAGCACCTTCCCAACTAATAGCCCCATTTTTCAGGGACCCGGTTTGGGGCCATGCTGGACATGCTGACTGACCGCTGCTCCACCATGTGTCTGCTGGTCAACCTGGCGCTGCTGTACCCTCGTGCCACCCTTCTCTTCCAGCTCAGCATGAGCTTGGATGTGGCCAGCCACTGGCTGCACCTCCACAGGTCTGTGACTCAGGGTGTTGACTGGCTGAAGAAGACACTACAATAGGGAGGGGTGAGACTGTATGGGAGGTGTCTGGGGGGGGTGGCTTCAGGCTGCTTGAGAGGTCTCCATTTTAGGCACAACCATGGGCAAGTCCTCTCCGAGTCAGCTTCAGTCCTGTTTATAGTCAAATTAAGCAATCCCTAAAACTCTTCTGACTGGCTATTTGAGGATTCCAAATGGGTAACAGCGCTTGGGAAGGGGCATGGGGGCTTTTGAATGTGGCATTTGAATCTTGACCCTGTCCCCAACTAGGTAATTGTGTGGCTTTGGGCAAGACGGTGGTCCTCAGCTGGGCTTCAGTTCCTCCTGTGTACAAGAGAGGCAGTTCCAGTACCTTCCTTGTGGAAGGTGCTATGAGGATTAGATGGGTGTCAGTGGTAATGAATGCTCATGGATTCCCCTACTTTCTCCCCAAGTTCTGTGGTCCGAGGCAGTGAAAGTCACAAGACGATCGACCTATCTGGAAATCCAGTGCTTCGCATCTACTATACCTCCAGAGTGAGCATTTCCTACCCCTCCCTTATTTACTCAGCTAGTGCCAAATCCTGGGCTGTGCCCTGGTCCCTGGTTAGGAGCGGGTACAAACACAAAGGAAGAACAAGCCACCCAGGGGAGGAGAGGCCTATAAGCCGAGATATGAAGGAGGGTAGAATTAGTGGGAGGGCCTGTGTGAACTGCTCCAGGCAGCAAGTGTTTTTTAAAGAGAGAAGTAATATGCTGAGATTGCTTTCTCATCCCCCCAACTGCACCCTTATTTCCCCAGTACAGTTCCAGCTCCCCATCCTCACAGGGTTTTGGCCCGCTGTCCCTGTGTGTCTGTGTTGGGGTGAGGGGTGCACGCTGCCTCACCCTCTTGTTTAAGCAGCCTTTTTGCTATTTGTGCAGCCTGCTCTGTTCACCATGTGTGCTGGAAATGAGCTCTTCTACTGCCTCCTCTACCTGTTCAATTTCTCCGAGGGACCTTTAGGTAGGAGATGAGGGGCTGGGCGGGAGGATGGGAGGGTTCTGGCCTGCCCAGGAAGATGAAAGCCAAAGGCTCAGGGGCCCCCTCCCTCACCCGCATCCCATTTTCTCAGTGCTGCCCTTGCTTCCTTCCCATAGTTGGCTCTGTGGGTCTTTTCCGAATGGGACTGTGGATCACCGCCCCTGTCGCCTTGCTCAAGTCCCTCATCAGTGTCATCCACTTGATCACAGCCGCCCGCAACATGGCTGCCCTGGATGCAGCAGATCGTGCCAAGAAGAAGTGACCCTGGACCTTGCAGCCTCTGGCTTGGGAGTCTCACTGTGCCACACAGCTCCCCTCTCCCTCCTAGGAGGTCCAGGCTTGTGTCTTCCTAATGGCCAACCCTCTGGGAAGGGGTTCAGGCTCTTTAGTGATGTCACGTTGTCCGTAATCCTGAAGGCCGGTTCTACCCCTGGACTCCAGATCAGGAAGGACGCTCAGGAGCTCCCACCCACGTGGGCAGTGCTTCTGGGGGCACCAAGAGGCTTCCCCGAGGACTGGGTATTTTCATAGCTGCTGGCTTAGCCTTGGGACCTGGCTTGGCCTGGAGACTTTAGGGACACTTGCAGGAGGGAGATGGGATAAGGGCCAGGTTTCCCAAAAGGCAGGGAATCAGACCTCTGTCCCTGGCCAGAGGAAGCCTGCGGGTACTGTGGCTGGGAGACAAGGAGCCATCTGGATTCTTCTCCATTGCAGTGTCCTCTGTCAGGTCTGTCCTAGCTCCAAAAGCCTGAATAATAAAGGTAGGGGCTTCACTGTCCTGGATTTGTTTTCCTTTGAAATAGTCTTGGACTGGGGCCTGGGTTGAGGGGAGCTTGGGGAAGAAGGGGATCCATCTGGCTGCTTCTCCCTCGGTTGTTTACTGCCTAGCTTTTCATCATTGCACAGAGACCTCAGACAGAGACGCTCCCTGCCGCCCAAGGCATGCCATGTCCACTTGCCCGCCTGCTTTATTTCCTTTACCATGCTGTCCCTAGCTGTCTACATTTATTTGTATGCCTGATACTCTCTGACCCTACTGGAATGTAAACTCCATGAGGGCACTGACTTTTCTTGTTCCTTCTCTGTCCCTACAATGAGGATTAACCTTAACCCGGCATATCATAGCTGCTTAATAAATACTCACAGGTAGGTCAATTGGTTTCTCAAGAGTGCAGTCCTTACATTACCTGTGGGATACCTTTTTAAAATCCAGCTTCTAGGGCCTGCACCAGAGTTGGAATCTCTAGGGATGGGCCCAGAAATCTGCAATTTTAATAAATTCCAGGTGATTGATTTTTCTTCCCAAGAAGATTGAAAATCACTGTTCCTTAAACATTTTTTGGGCACCTACGAGACATTGGTAGACATTTGGGCACCAGGTAGACATTGTCCTGGACATTTGTCTCTAACAGCAACCCCTACCATCTGAGCTTTCTGGCTCTCTGGCACTGGCTTTCTTTTTAAAACTACATTGGGGCTATCACATGCCAGATCCTGTGCTGGGGGTTGTTGCAGATGTTACTCATTTTATCCTTACAGCAGCTTAGCCGAGGGGCACTTCTCATGTCCAGGAGAGCTGAAATTCAGCCAGGAATATGTTGAGCTTCAGTTCCTGTGCTAAGCCCAGGATCTGTGGGAACAGGCCCCTGCTCCCAGCTGGCCCTTGGCCGGCGTGGAGGTCACAGGCCAGCAGGGGGAAATGATAATGCAGTTAGGGAGGTGTTTGTTGGGGGACCTCCCTAACTGCATTATCTCCCTCTGCTGGCCTATGAATAGTAAGTGCTACAGCAGTTAGGGGCTGGCGGTTAAGGCTAAGGGTGTGGACGTCTTAGGAAGCTGGTAGGGAGGGATGGGGGCTGGGAGAGTTAACGCAGAGGTAAGGGCTGAGTTTCATCTAAGGGAACAGGTAGGCGACAGAGCAAGTTTAGGAATGGAACTCAGTGAGATGATGTTGCTGGAACATATGCTGGGGCTTGGCGGGAATGGAGAACTGGTGAGAGACAGCAAGAAGTCTTCAGGCAGCCTGAGGAGCCTGGGAGGGCATTTGGCCTATCCTGAGGGCCGCATGGAGCCATTGAAGGAATTTTTAAAAATAAGATGCAAAATATTCACGGTGAAAAAATTAAACTACACGCACTTCAAAAGGATGATGAAGTCAACTGCCACCTTAAGCTCTCACTTCTCCCCAGAGGCCACCACTCCTACTCATTGCTTATGTGTCTCTGAATTTTTCACATGTACACATATATCTTCCCATGGTTTAAAATTGTTTTTTGCTGTTCTGCTAACAAGCTGCCGCTGTTCCAGTGTTTTTTGCTTGTATTATCCCATCTTACCTGACAGCTATGCTGTACTGTGTACTAAACAATACAACAAGCCTCGACTGCCCATTTTCTAATAAGGAAAGAGGTCCTGAGGAGGAGGAGGCCAACCTGGCTGGCTTGGCTCCAAATCCTGCACCTTTAACATTGACCGTACACGGCAGTCCACGTAAGTGGTCTTCTTAATGGTGGCATAGAATTCCATTATTGATTTGTTTAATGGGGTTCTGCCATCGTGAACAATGCTGCAGTAAATCGCCTGGACTCTCTTGGGGGACACCTGTAGGATGAATGCCGACTGTTAGGATGGTGATAGGGACACATTTATACTTCAGGATGATAGTGATTCACAAAGCTGAGGTGTCCCCCTACCTGACCTGCTCCCAAAGTGTGAGGAGACCTTCATCCTTCCTGAGTCAACTCCTCCAACCTAATGAGTCCTCGGAGCACTCAAGCCCTATGCCTCTGAATGCCTCCTGGATCTTGGGCTCTAACCATTTACAGTGATGTCCAGAGTCTATGTAAATCCAGCTACCTGATCTGAAAAAGTAGAGGGAGAGTTGGGCAGGAGTATGGGCGTCTTCCACGCAAGTGGAGTATGTGCCTTAAACCTGTGGGACCGGCACTGAAGACAGCTTGGTGCCTTTGGTCCCAGGTCCAGTGGCTGCACTGAGCCCAGGAGGAACCTGCAGAGGACTAGCCTGTTTACAGCGCAGGATCAGGTGACCCTGGGACCTCCTCGAGGGAGGGGTGGGGAAAGACTAGGCTGAATTGGAGTCACTATATTTGATCTGAGGAATGTAGTGGAGTCACAAATATTGCTCTGGTCTGAATGTTTGTGTGCCCGCAAAATTCATACATTGAAATGTAATACCCAATGTGATGGTACTTGGAGGTGGGTCCTTTAGGAGGTGACTAGGTCATAAGCCCTCACGAATGGGATTAAAGCCCTTTATAAAAGAGGCCTGTCTTCTTTTATAAGAACTCTTATAAAAGAGCTCTCTCATCCTGTGAGGACAGAGCGAGAAGGTACTGGCTGTGAGAAGGAAGATGGACCTCACCAGAACTTGACCATGCTGGTGCCTTGATCTTAGACTTCCAACTTCCATAACTGGGAGAAATGCATTTCTGTTGTCTACAAGACACCCAGTCAGTCTGTGGTATTTTGTTATAGTGGCTCAGTTGGATTAAGATATGTGCACTAATAACTTTCTGGAATTCAACTGTATGCTTTCAGGCTCAATGAATAACCATCTTGCAAGACATTCCATTGGCTCACTTTACTCAATGGGCTCTGCCTCAGAGACGTCATGGGAGGGGCCCCCAAAATCTGCTGTTCCCTCAGGTGGCCTTGAGTCTCCTCCTGGCTTTTATACTGTGATTAAAGATACCCTAACTGCTGTATCAAAGTTCAAGATGTGTAGTGGCTCCAACATGATAGAAGTTTATCTTTAACTTACGCTAGGTCCTACTCAGGTGCTCCTGACTGTGAAGTAGCTCTCCTGACACAGATTTAGGGACCAAGGCTCTTCCCATTTTACAGCTCCACAATTTTCGACACAACTTCTAAGAGTGTTCGGCTTGCTTGTGTCATGCAGACAGGGGAGGTGTGTCGGAGGGGGACTCCGCAAGGCTGGCTTGTGTGGGAAGGCAAAGAATGGGCACATGCTACTTCCACTCACATTCCATGAGCTACAACTCAGTCATGTGGCTACATCTGTGTGCAAGGGAGTTTGGGAAATAATGAGTTGCGGGCCCACAAAGAAGAGAAAATAGATTTGGTAAATAATCTCTTTCCATGCTGAAAGTGATTTTTCTTTTTTTAAAACTATTTATTTATTTACTTACTTATTTATTTATTTATTTTTAGAGAGAGAAGAAGGGAGGGAGAAAGAAGGGGAGAAACATCCATTGGTCACCTCACGCACGCCCCCAACTGGGGGACCTGGCCCGCAACCCGGGCATGTGCCCCGACTGGGAATCGAACCAGTGACTATTCAGTTCACAGGCTGGCACACAATACTGAGCCACACCAGCCAGGGCTGATTTTTCTCTTAAAAATAGATTTTCCTTTGGTAAGTGATCTTAAGAAAATCCATTACTTTATCTGGTATTCAACCAAGAAAAGCCATGTGCTCCAATGCTGGAGAAAAAGAGGCTATGTTGAACTTCAACAGATCACACTGTTCTGTATTCCATGCTCAATTGAAGGGACCTTCAAGAATAAATCTGGTACCAGCAACTGACTGAGACTCTGGCTCCAGTGTGAGCTGTAACTCCACTGCATTTCTATCTAAGCCACCCAATCACCATACAACTGTGCTGAGCCCATCTTCATGCATACCTTAGAGTATCCTCTTACCTTACAGTATCTCACTTACCTTAGAGTATCTCACAGCTCTGTGAAGTGCATGTAGTAATCAGGATAAACTTGATTATGCTGTGGTAACAACCGCATCCCCCAAATCTCAGATATGTAATACAGCAAGTATTTATTTCTTGCTGCTACTGCATGTTCATTGTGGGTGAGCTGTGTCTCTGCTTCATGTCATTTTTCTCTCTGGGAACTAGGCTGATAAAGTGGTATATGGGGTATTGCAGGTCACCACAGAGAGGGGAAAAGAGAAGATAGTGATATCACTTCCCGTTGAACTTCATTGGCCAGAGGAAGTCATATGGCCAAGCCTGGTAGCCATTAGAGATTCACTCATGTGGAGACATCAATTCATTGATGGAAATGAGCCCAGACCTCAGGGGTGAGACCTGAGATAGAGAGATGGCTTTTGAAGTCAGTGACATAGAGATGATCTCAAGCTGTGGGACTGGCCAAGAATGTAGCTGAGTGAGGAAACAGGGCCCAGGGAGACTCACAATTTAGACTGAACAAAGGGAGTGGAGCTGGCCAAGGAAGCTGAGGAGCGGCCAGAGATGCAGAAAGAAGGGTGGGGAAGCCTGTGTCATGGGACCCAGTGTGGAAGAGAGGTGGCCGCTGTGCCGCATGATGGAAGAGGCTGAACAGGGAGAACTTAACCACTGGGTCTAGTGACAGGGACGTCATGGTGATGCTGATTTGAGCAGTTTCCATAAAGCATGGGGTGGAGATGAAAGCTAAAAGGAATGGCTTGAGGAGATTATGAGAAGTGAGGAATGGAAACTGAGGAATCTGGCCGTGGAGGAAAAGTAAAGGAGAAGTAGCAGCTGGAGGGAATGTGGGACTAAGGTAGGGTTTACTCATTGGCTCTGTATGGGAGTGAGTGGAACATGTTTATGTGCTGGTGACCACGATCCAGGAGAGGAGGAATTAACGGGAGGTGCAGGGAGGAAAGGCGAGGGATGCACAAGTGAACTCAGGACTTGAGAAGGATGGGGCCTAGAGCCCAGGGGAGGAACTAGGCTCCTTAGGAAGAGAGGGACGACAGAGGGTCCAGGTGCTGGCAGGTAGTTTGCTGGATTTGCTGCCAGGGGCGGGCCTTCCTGCCCAAATTACTTCTATTTTCTCAAAGAAGTGAGAGAAAGTGGGCAGGGATGTGGAAGGCTGTGAGGAGAGGCAGTGTAGAGTTGTTCTGAAGGGGATCTAGCGCAAGCTAGAGAAGTGTAGTTTCTTTGAAATTTGTTGCCATGAGTTTAAAATGAGATCACTCACTTTTTGTGAAGATGGCACCCAGAATGAAGAAGGAAGCCCCTGCCCTTCCCAAAGCCAAAGCCAAAGTAAAGGCCTTGAAGGCAAAGAAAGCAGCGCTGAAGGGCATCCACAGCCACAGAAAAAAGATCCACATGCCACCCACCTTCTGACCCTGAAGACACGGCGGCTCTGAGGGCAGCCTAAGTGTCCTTGGAGGAGCGGCCCCAGGAGAAATGAGAAACAAGCTTGACCACGATGCCATCACCAAGTTCCCCCTGACCACTGAGTCCGCCACGCGGGAGACAGAAGGTAACGGTACACTTGTGTTCATTGTGGAGGTCAAGGCTAACAAGCACCAGATCACACAGGCTGTGAAGAAATTCCATGATTTTGACGCAGCCAAGGTCAACACCCTGATCAGGCCTGACGGAGGGAAGAAGGCATGTCTGACTGGCTCCTGACCGTGATGCTTCAGAAGTTGCCAACAAAATTGGGATCATCTAATCTGAGTCTGGCTGGCTAACTGTAAATATAAAAACTTTACACTGTAAAAAAATTAAAATGAGATAGTCAGCATATGAGATGTTCCTCCTCCAGCAACACACAGCTGGTCAGGGCAGGATGAGGCTTTTCCAACTAAGCATCACATGGGAGGGGCAAGGTGAGGGAGTTAAGAGAAGTTTCTTTGAGGGAGTCAATTACACAGGGTCAAGGTCACTGAAGCCTTGAACTGGAGGAATCATTGGAAGGTGAGGGGGAAGCAACAGGAGCTGAAGTCTCAGAGGTGGAAATGGCTCTGGGAGCTGGTGGCTGAGATGGGAAGGAATATCCCCACCATGACCTCACCTGCTGCCACTCACCCCCAGAGGCCCTTGGCAATAAACAGTGCTAACGTAGCACTTACCATGTGCCAGGTATCAGATGGAGAGCTTTAAATTAATTGCCTCTCTTAAGGGAAGGTGGAGGAAAGTTTGGAGGAAGCAGAGGTGAAGGGGCTGACTCACTTGGCTGTTCCAGGACACTGAGCCAGCACCACCAAGTGCTCTGGGCTGGACAGACAGCCCCTGACCTCAACAAGGTGAGACTGGAGTGGAGCCACTGGCCACACAAATGCAACTCGAACTGGAAAAGGACAAGGCTTATGGGCCGAGGCCCCACTGGGGGAAAAAGGAATAAAGAGCCTCAAAAAATCTGCAGTCCTGCTCAATAGGGGAATTGCTGGCCAATTTCACAGACAGGAAGAGATCAGAGAGGCTGAGATGCCCCTCTTAGCCACACAGCCAATAAACCCAAGCTTCTTTCTCCACCTCAGATCTTTTTGCTTCCTCAGCAGCGAGCAGGCAGGCCTGTCAGTGATGGTTGTACCTGGGCTGAAGGGGTGGTTCACCTTGCAGCCTCCACTTGCGTGCCCGGACTGATGGCACCTGGACTCTCTCCCCAAATAAGGGCTCCTCATTAGTCATGGGAGAAGGTGGGGAGGGGCACGCCCCCTTAATGTTCTCGAAGAACCCATACTAGAAGCCCAGGAGAGCACTCCAGTTTCTACTGCCCCTGGGCAGGAGCCTTCTTCCCATCAGACATTCCCGTTTGAGGGGGGTCAAGTGCACAGGTGCCTGGCTCGCTGGCCTGCCAGGTATGACCAGCAGGTGGCGCCAAAGGGGGCCTGCCAAGTGCTGAGGGCAGATTGGACGCACCTGCAGCGAGTGTTAAGATTCCAGAACTCCCTTGATGGAGCTGAGGTCCTGGAGGAAGTGACAGTGAGAAGAGATGTTGCTAGTGCAGGAGCTGTCCCAGAGAGGCTCGCCAGGAAGGCCCCATTTCTCACCAGCGGCATCATCTCCCCCACCTGGAGTCCAAGGAAAGCTGACTGCCCGAAGGACAGTCTGGCTGATAAGAAGACTTTGGGGCCACGGCCGTCAGGGTGACTTCAGGTTTGTCTCCCTGCCTTAGTTTGCTCCCACGTTACATATGGGGTAGTCTCTAGTAACTATCTCAAGATTTCAGGGGTATCCTCTACCCCTCTTGCCCACCCCTACATTAAGCTTCCCTGTGACACATACTTGAGGCAACAGAAGAAGGTTTTAATGCCCGGAAGTATAAGTTTTTATTTGTAGGCACAGTATGGAGCTAAGACACGTTGCAGGTGCTTCCAAGAACTTACAGGGCAGGAGAGGACTGGAGAAGCAAGCGTTGCTCAGGGCCAGGCGCCCCCGCCACCTTTGTGGCTGGGGCCTGGGCCTCGGACCCTAGCCCCAGCAGACCCAAGGCTGTGTTGAAGAGGTTGACAGGAGTGGAGCCATCAGTGATGAGGGTTGACTTCAGGCCCAGGCTCTGAAGCAATTTTACCTGGAGGGAGCAAGAAGAGGACGAGAAGATGGAGTCAGACCCTGGCCCCTTCTCTCATCCCCTTAGCCACCTCTGTAGGGTAGGCTGCCATCTTCTCTGATCTGACACTGCAGCTGCCACCCAAGCCATCCTCAGAGAATCAGTCAGTGATCAGTGAGGAGCCTAAAGGTTTCATCCTCTGGCTGCTGGAAGGCCTGCAAATATGGCCCCCTACCCGCAGCTACCTCCAGGACCTCACCACCCACCCTTTGCTTGCCAGTTCTTTCTCTCCTTTAACTGCACCCAGTTTCATTCTCTGTGTCTTTGTACTTGGACTCTCTCCTGGGAAGTTCTTGTCAACTCTACATAGTGCTCAAGTATCTCCTCTTCAGAGTGACCCTTTTTAGACCAACTAATTTGAAATGTCATCTCCCCTTTCATTATATGACCCCACTTGACTTTCTTCACAGCACCTCAAAGTCACAGTGATGTCCTATCTGGTTATTGTCCCCCCAGAAGTTCTAGTTCACTGCTGAGTCTGGTACCGTGCCCAATATGACACCGTGCCCAAATGATACAGGTCAGGACGTGGGATACAGGGACAGCTCCATCACCACCTCACCTCACCTCTCTGCCCCCATCTCTCTAGATGTTGTATTTGCCTCCCTGGCTCTGCCTTCTTGCTTCCAAGTATGGTCCCAAGACACACATAATCCCCTTGTACTCTCCCCACTCTCACCTGCATCTCTGGCCCCGCCACAGCAAGGTCCCTGATGGTGCTGGGGCCCAGGGCCTCCGTCATCTGCCTGAACTTCTTCACCTCCACCTCAGCCAGCTGCTGGGCCTTGCTCACCTCCAGCTCCAGCTGGGCCCGGGCATAGACCAGTTCTAGCTCTCGCACTTTCTGTACCCGCTGGAGCTCAGCCTCCTGAAAGGGGGAAACCCAGCATTCTTTCAGTTGTGTGGCCCCGGGGGACAGTCTAGCAAGTAACCTCGCCAGCAAGGCTGAGGGAACTAGGGAAAGGGATGGAACTGTGAACTTATAGGCAGTTAGCCGTGAATCCTGACTAGGTCAACTTTTAGATAGTGACCCATGGAAGCCCCTGAAATCCTCAGTGCCCTCATCTGTAAAATGCAATAATACCTACTTCTGGGCTTTCAAGCGTTAAATAAGATCATGCATGTGAAATGTACACAATACCTGGCACAAAACTGTCCAATGTTTGAGCACCTATTACATGTAAGATGGGTGTAATAATCATCTTCGTCTTCCAGGCAGGTATTAAGTGACTTGATAGAGGGTAAAAGACTTTATAAACCACAAAATATTGGAATAGAGCTGAACATTCGGGTGCCTGGTAACCTACTCAGCCTCAGGGGCCGCAGGCATCGGGCCTCTTCCCGGCACCAAGGCCACGCCCTTCCAAGGACATCCCCACACTCACCGTCTCAATAGCCAAGGCCTCCGCCTTCAGCTTGGCCTGCAACACAGAGCCCTGTCCCTCGATGCGTGCCGCCTCTGCACGGGACTCAGCCTCCGCCTTGGCAGTACCGGTGCTCTCCACGGCAGTGCTGGAGACAACCCGCAGTCAGGCGGACCAGGAGAAAGCCCAGCCCCGCTCCCCTCCAGCCTTGACTCTTGCTGGCACCTTTCACGACACACCCCTGGTTCCCCTCACCAGCTGCTTTGCCAAGAGCTTCGGCAGGCCATCTTTCCCTTTCATTCTTTTATTTTTTAATTTTACTTTATTCCTTTAGCGTTTGACCCACCTCAGAGCCTCCAGCTCCAAGAGTTCCCTGCGAGCTTTCTCAGCTTCTGACTGGTCCAAGATTTTCTGCCGCTCAAGCCGACCACGGGCTTCTTGTTCTAACCTCTGAGCCTCGTGCCTGGGTGGGAGAGGGGACAGGGAAGATGCCGGGGTGAGGCCAGAGCTGGGACAGGAGCTCCAGGAGCGGGGATCACCAATCTGCTGGGGTGTCCGGGACGGAGCCTGGCCCAAGGGAGGCACTCAACATGGAACAGGAGAAGGGTGTGCGCACTGTGAGCCTGGCGTCATTCTAGGCTCAGGGGAATTGTGACCACGGCCCCTGCTTTCACACAACTTACCTTCCAGTGGGGAAAGAAACAGATAAATGAGGATGACTTCAAACAAGAAGTTCCCTGAAAATGAGCAACGTAGTAACGACTTGAAAAAGAGGGTGCTGCTTCGGTTAGGGTAGAAAGCAAAGGGCTCTTCAAGGAGGAGCCTGCCCTGAAGCTCCCAAGGGGAGACTGCTGGGCACAGGAAGTGGTCCACGCAGAAGGCTTTAAGCCCAACTGTGCATTTAAGGAGCAGAAAGGAGCTGGTGGGCCCGCAGCCCGGGGAGAAGGCTGGAAGGTGAGGTAGGAGAGGCAGGGCTGAACTCCGGAGGGCCTGGAAGACCGCAGAGATGAGTTTGGGTTCTAGCACAAGCAAGGTGAGAAGCCACAGGAACAGGGTGACCTCTAGTCACATTTTAAGTGGGCCGAGCTTTCTGCTGGGTAAGGATACAGCAGACTCATCATCAGGGGGTGCCGTGTTACGCAGGGCCCAGCAGAGGGGCGGAGATGGAGACCTCGGAGAGGTCTGGCCCACAGTGCACATGGTGGGCAGCTGCCCTCACTCACTTGGCGGTTGCCTCCTGGGAGTTGGTGGTGATCTCAATGGCCAGCTGGACGCTGCGCTGCAGGGCATCCCGGGTCCTCTGGTCCACGGGCTCCACTGACTGCACATCCACGCTGCTGACCACCAGTCCATTTTGGGGAAAGACAGCCCGGTCCCGGGGCTGGGGCAGGGCCTCACTGTCAGACATCTTGGCTTCCAGAGCCTCAAAGCCAAAGACAGCAGTGCGAATGATGCGGGCTGAGTTCTTATGGAAGTCATCGAAGGTGACAGAGGCCACGGCTCCCCGCACCCGGGACGCTATGGCCTTGCAGGCATCGCCCACGAAGTCAGGCACGGAGAAGAGCTTAGCTGTCTCCTGGGGGTCCTCCCGGTCACGCAGCTCAAAATGCCTATGAGCAAAAAGGCCCAGAACAGGGATGTATTTTCCTCCAGGAAACAACAGTTCTTCCATCTTTGAATGGGGCTCTTATACCCACCCTCTGTGGCTGGGCAAGGCCTCTCAGGAGAGAGAATGCTGATTAGTGCCCACCATGTGCCAGATGATGTCCCGAGAACCCCAAGTATGTTCCCATCTCATTCTCTCAGTCACTCTGAGTGGGAAGGAGTACTTTCCCCTTCTATGGATGAGAAAATAGAGGTCCAGAGAGCTTCCGTGACAGACCCAGACTCAGCTAAACCCAGGCAGTGTGGCTTCCAGGGCCTATGCTCTTAGCTGTCATGCTCTAGTGCCCCAAAGATAGCAGCGCCTCATCTGCCTCTGTCATGGCCTGGCCACTCAGCCAAGAGGTAAAGAACACCTCCATGGGAGCACTGAGCATCGCTTCTGGGTGTGACTTTTCTACTCTCTCTCTAGTTGCTGCCATTCAAGCTCTAATTCTGCATAGACATCATTCTGATGCTCCCTGCATCCTTTCCTCGGCATGTGAAATTGCTGGTCACGTGTCACCCTCATTTTACAGATGGGGAAACTGAGGAAAGTGCCAAATCACTGGCTCAGATCCATGGCTGGCAAATGGCAGGGCTGCAGACCCAGGCAGTCGGCCCCAGAGCATGTACTCTTGACCTCTTGTCCCCACTGCCCACTCCCGCCCACTCCCGCCCACTCCCACCAGTAGCGTCTGACAGATCTTTTTATAGCCCTGCAGGTACGTGTTTTGCTGAACACATGCTGAGAGTTTAGCTGGGGAATGTCCTTCCATCATGTCCCCAAAATCCTGCTCCCAGGAGGTGAGCCCACATCTTCCCTGTCATTCCCCAGGGGTGTCAGATGAGATTTTTGGGAAGGCCCACATGGGCCTCTTGACCACGGCACAAAGTCAGGCATCCTGCCCTCATTGAGCCCAGCACTTCAAGGAGGCATCTCTTGTCCTCAGGGTTCTCTTGGGGCTGCTCCAGCTGAAGTCCTCGCCGCCCCTCCTCGCCCCTTACCAGTTGTACGCGAGCTGTAGCTGCAGCCTGGCATGGTCTGCAGTTTCGATGGTGATGACGTCCGTGAAGAAGTCAGGCCCGAGCAGTAGGCAGAGTGCACGGCGGGCGTGGGGACGCTTGGGCCGCCCGGCCGAAAGGGACAACACCGTGAACTGTTCCTCAGGACCCAGCAACACCAGCTCGGGCCCAAATACCACACTGCAGAGGGAGCGGTGAGTCAGACGCTGGAGAGCCTCTCCTGCCACCCTCCCTCTACTCCCTTGTCCAGCCCCTCACCGAGCTCTCTTCTCCTTGTAGTCATACACCTGCACGGCAGCGTTGTGAGGGACACGGTAGCTGACCACTCGGGTCTTGTTCCGGGCAGAGGAGGGCTGAAGGGCCTTAGCCGTCTCCTTCTCACCCCTGTCCGCCAGCGGGTCCTGCCCCTTGTTCAGCAGCTCCTCTACCCCAGCAGGCAGCTCTTTCTCCCACAGGACCTCATCCTGGGTCAGCATGTACGTGCTTCCAATCACAGCACGCACCTCGAGAGAGGAGGACAAGGAGGAACGTCACCATGAAAGGTAAAAGGGAGAAAGACCCATCCAGCAGTCCTGAAGCAGAACTGGTCCGGGGGCAGTGGAGCATCGTGGTTAAGAGTCTCTGGGATGAGGCTGAGTTCCCTTTGCCCACCACTGGCTCTGCCATCTGGGGCAAGCTGCTTCACTTCTGTGCTCCACTTCCTCGCCTGCTAAGTGGATGTGACAGTGGTCACCTCACAGGGTTGAGGAATGAATGACATCTCCTATGTCTAATGCTGAGAACTTGGGATATAGTAAGTGTTTGGTAGTATTTCTTCTGGAATTTTCCATCATGGGGCAGCTTGGAGAGTGTCTTAGGCACAGATGCAATCCTAGCAAACAGGTAGTATACACTAACACTGCCTGGGTTCTGAGCTCTACTTCTAGGTTGGACCCTTGGGGAAAGAAGTCAGAGATGTGGTCCTAGGTCAAACCAAGATCAAGCTTTCAGGTAAGGGGGAAGGATTCCATTAGGATAAGGGCATAAGGGAGGCGGCGGGTTCTCACTGTTCCTGTGCCACACCCCAGTCGGACCTTTATGCCAGGGGCCAGATCTGCAGTGGAAACAGAGTCCCCATCCTGGAACCTGGATCACCTGCTCTCGTGGGGGTTTCTAAAAGTTGAACTCATTTAAGACAAAGGAAAGGCAAATACTCCACAGAACCCCCTCATATCTACCAGCCAGCGGCTCAGCTGCTGCTATCAATGTTGCCGAAGTCCCCTGCCGCCTCTGCCATGTACCTCTCCCCATCAGCATCACCCACTTGCCCAGAGCAAGCCACCACCACGGCCACATGGCAGTGACAGTGCCCAGCCCTCAGCTGTCACCTTTCCAGTCTTGATATCCTGCACGTAGATGCCCTCGTTCTCATCCAGGGGGATAGCCTGACGTTCTTCCACCACCTCCACCTTGGCAGATGGCACGTACTCCAGGGGTCCACGGATGAGCCAGCGGTCACCAGCCTTGCGTGAGACCTTCTCTTCTTCTTCCCCCTCCTCCAGGGGCTGCAGGGCCCTCAGCAGCAGCCCCTGCTGCTCCGACAGCACGTACACATCCTGGATACCTCGTTCCAGCCTCTCTCCTGGCTGGAGGAAAAAAGACTTCTCTCCCTAGTGGGGAAACATGCGGTTAGGAGCAGCTGCCACCCAGGGGAGCAGGTGCCTCAGATGGCACCTCTCCCAGCCCCGTAGGGCCACGGATTCCTTTTGAGGATAGGAGCCCAAAAGACACTCCCCCCCCCCCCCGTTAAAATACAGTGAAGTGTTAGCTGGACTGTGAGGCTTTCTGCAAATGCCTATAGAGCTCATCTGCTCAACCCTACCCTTAAAAGATACTGTGAACTCTCAGGACCTGAATCCTCACAAGCTCAACAGTTAAGAATTAACATATTGTTACTCTTCATTTCTCCTATGCTTTGTTCTCGGGTGCTGTAGTCTGGGCATTGGCAAACTCTGGTCTTTGGGCCAAATCTGGTCTGCTGCCTTCTTAAAAAAAACTTACAGGGGTAGCCAAAGTAGGTTTACAGTTTTAAGTATGCAAAACAGAATTTGTTGTATTATTTATTATTATTATTAACCTACTTTATCATTCCCCAAATATAATCCACATGACATGAAATTTACCCATTTAAAGTATATAATTCAGTTATTTTAGCATATCCACAGAGTTGTCCAACCATGACCATAATCTAATTCCAGAACGTGTTCATCACCCTGAAAAGAAACACTGTACCTAGGAGAGGTTACTGTCCCATCCCACCCGCCTATTTTCTGTCTCCATAAATATACCTATTCTACACAGTTCATGTAAACGGGCTCAAATAATATGTAGTCTTTTATGTCTGGCTTCTTTTGCTTAGCATGATGTTTAAGTTTATCTGTGTTGTAGCAAGCTGATCTATCAGTTCATGTTCATTTCTTTCTGTAGCTGAATGATATTCCATTGGTTGGATATACCACAATTTTTTCTACATTCATCAGCTACTTTTTTCCCCCTGTTCATGCAAATAAAATGTTACAGGAACACAGCGGCACTCGTCCATTAACAAGCTATCTATTCTGCTTTTGTAGAACAACGGCAGAGCTGAGCAGTTGCAACAGAAACCTTACCGAGCACAAAGCCCTAAACATCGACAATGTTCTGGAATTAGATTGTGGTCATGGTTGGACAACTCTTCTTTCTTTATAGAAAAAAGTTTGCCGACCCCTGTTGATCCCTTATATAGTTCAGAGAGGGACTGAGGTAGGGGCTGGGGAGAAGGGTAAACCACGAGTTTTTTGGGTTTTTTTTTTTTTAATGCAGGATGACAGAGTTTCCAGAAACATGAGTTTCACAGCCTGAGGCTGCTGGAGAGGTCTCAGAGCTAGAACTTAGTGTGCCACGGCACGGGGGAGCTCCTTTCCAGAATATGTACCCAGGGTGGGAGGAGAGAAGCAAGAGAAGGCTGAGGCTCTCATGCTATTCAAGGGCATTCACCCTCTGGGGGAGGTGGAGGTGGAGGCACTTACCTTGACCACAAGCTTTTGCCCCAGCTGGTTCTTGCCATCCAGCCCAACTGGGTCGAGAATCACACAGTAGTTGCGGGGGCCCAAGGTGGTAATAGGCACGACCCCCAGCACTTCCTCGTAAACATCTGGCACGTGGGCTTCCGTGTCCTGCACTGTCACCAGCCACTCCTCCCCAGTGTGGCGGGTCACTCCCCTCAAGTCTCGGAAGTTCTGCCGAGCCCGGAGGTGCAGGGCTGTCTGCAGAGCAAGACATACCGGGTGTTTGAGTAAATCCACCTCCAACTTCCTCAGGGCACCTGGGAAGCACGCTGGCCACCAAATGCTCCCAGACCTCAGTGCCAGTTTCTACTAACCCAGGAGGACTTTTTAACCCTTTCAGAGAATACTCCTCAGGTTATCTGACCTCTGAATTTTTCTTCTAGTGACCCTAGAAATATTGCTGCTCTTTTACACTGTGCCTGCCACCGTCTCTGCCAGTCTGAGCGTTCCCTACCCCGGGGTCCCTTAACTCACAATCACCAGAGCACAGACCTTTTCTGTAAGGATCACCGCATCCACCAAATCCAGAACCTCCTCAAACACTGCCGGGAGATACGCGCCCACGGAGCGGACCAGCCATTCTTCTCCTGGGTCAAGAGTGAAGCAGTGAGGGTCAAAGGTCACTCAAGCCTTCTCCCCAGCCACCCCCTCCCGGAGCCTAGACAACAAGAGACCCACAGGATTTTGTACACAAGGAGATGACACCGTGCCCAGGCTCAAGGGCCTGGCAAGAGTCCTGGTATTTATTCCTTTCTTTGGGGCTAGAGGAAAACTAAGCCCTAAGGAAGAGAATAAAAAAGCCCCTCTAAGTGTCCAACTTGCTGCTATGCCAATACCTGCTATGACTTCTCTAAGCTCCAAAGACCAACTTATTTCCTTCCCATAAAATGGGCAGCAGGCTGCCTCTATTGGATCTGCAGATGTTGTTGAGGTTTTTGAAGAAGCAAGCGTGCCTGGGGGCCAGTCCCAACCTTGCTCTTCCTGGCCATAAACCCAGGTAAGTAACCGGATTTCTGTGTGTCCGTTTTATTATATAGAAAATGGGAATACTGGTGACTCAAGGTTGTTTGAAGACCAAATAAGTTATCATTTGTAAAGCATTTTGAATCACACACGGCACAGAGTAGGCATTGTATTTAAGGCATTGTAAATACAATTGCCAATTGCATGTAAACACCTACTCTGTTGATCTAAAAAAACAGACATGGCCACTGCCTCCAGCTCGTGATAAAGGGGAGGAGAGTGGGGAAGGCACCTCAAGATGACCAGGAGCCCGGATCAAGGCTGGGACATCACCTGCATGAAGGTTGTTGTGGGGGGGGGGGGGGGGGCCGGGGGGGGAATACCTGTGAGCAGCCCCCAACAGCATATAAGAGATTCCAGGTAAGCACCTCCTGCTTGGCTATAGCCACTTATAGGTGGCTTTTCCCCAACCTTCCCCCATTTCCCCAGCAGCTGAGGCAGTCAGAGCCATGGCCTGCCCACCCCCTCCTCAATGCTCCCTCCCAATCCCACCTGTCACCCTCTCCTTGCCGTCCCGGTCCCGACACTCTTTGCGGGCCCTCAGCCGCAGAGCCTGGTTCTGCCTGACGGTCGTGGCCTGAATGATCTCTACGACCTCCACTTCCTTCTGGGGGATATATGTGCCTTGGAAGGAAAGAGGAGGCAGAGGTGAAGGTCAGAAAATATCAGGGTCATGATGGGAAGGCAGGAAGCCTCCGACCCTAACTCCAGTGCACTGGGAAGAACTCACCAGGTCCTTCAAATAGCCACTCATCGCCTGCGACAACCTTGTCTCCATTGTTATCCTCAAAATCCAGCAACGCCTTCAGATGGAGCGCAGTGTTGGGCAAAACCACCTGCAGCGGGGTAATGTCCTAACAGGGGAAGAAGGGGGGTCATGGGGCATTCAGTGCTGTGGCCGCAGGACTCACACTGATACCTTGGAGGTCAGATCCACAGCATCAGTCTTTACATGTGTCCCAAAATAAGGCTTGGAATGGAATGTGCAAGACAGGGGTAGCCCCAAAGCCATCTGCTCTGAGGAACTAAGAGTTGACAGAGCGAGAGGATGCCACTGCCGATGAGCCAAGGACACACATTCCTCTGAAGGAAATGCTTAGAAGTTGTTTTGAACTAGGAATTTAGGTGGGAAACTGGGCAGAGGGTTTGATGGGAGATGTGGAAGATGTATCTGAAAAGCTGAATAAATGGATATCTCATGGCTTAGTGTGCACTGGGGCCCTCTAGGAAGTATAAGGAGGTGGGAAGGTATAAACTGCTGTAACAGGCACATTGAAAGCATGTGACTCTGTCTCAAGGTTGCCTCATTGTTACAAGACAGCCAGTGTACTCCAGTCATCACATCCCCTACCATCAGGAGGGGGAACCTGGCAACAAGGAGCCAAACCTTTTAGGAGTTTGTAGAAGTGTTCCTACGCATGGGATTTCACCTGATCCTTCATCTGAGAGGGGCCAGGAAAGCAAGGAAAGAGAGGCTCATCGAGGCTAAGGAATGTGAGCAAGGTCACACAATGAATAAGGTGCAGAATCAGGACTTGAACCTCAGCCTTTAGTGAAGCCGACCTGGTGCTCCTCACTTCAACTGGGTGGCCCTTGGGCAGAGAAGGTCAAGTCACTCTACTGTACCCACCGACCACACGCTGGGCTGGAGAGAGGCCGAGATGGAGGTTACTGCCCTGGCAAGCCCTTCCCTGAATACCTTATGTGTGCATGGCACTCTGCTAGTTGTGGCGCGGGCAGGACATGCCCCCGTCATCATGGAGGGTAACTGGCAGCAGGCGGTAGGACATAGACGCAGACCATATTCTCTGAGCAGACTGTGGACAGTGTCAGGGGAGAGAGGTTGCAGAAGTTCAGGTGAAGGAGGAGTTAGGGAACGCCCTCAGAAAGGGGCATTTGAACTGGAGCTCAAAGGAAGAGCTGGCTTTTGATAAAAGTATAGGAGGAGGGGAAGAAAGTGAGCATTATGGAAAGAGCACATAGTCCAGTGTGTTTTCCACCCCCCACCCCCCATCTACTCTATCGCCACTTGTCTGTTTCCTTACAAATCCCATCTAAATTTATCTATTCCTGCCTTTGGCCTCATCTAAGCTGTCAACATCTCTCCAGGAGGATGGAAATAGCTTCCTAATTGGTCTGGCTACCACCTGTGTCTCCTTCCAGTGTGTCCCTCAAGCCTTTGCAGGCAAGCTCCCAGCTTGGGCGACTGGGTACCCAGTAGCATCACCAAGTAAAATTGGGAATATGGGAGAACAGATTTGGGGGGTCAGGGAAAGTGTTAGTTTGGATGTCCAGTGTGCGGTGGCTGGGGGGCACCCCGGAGAGGGCTTCCTAAAGGCACTTGGGGGTCTCCGAGCTAAGGTACGGGGTGTGCGTTTTCAATGTAGATCATGAAAGCATGAGAGGACACTGGAGGCTCAGGACAGAAGCTGAAGGCAGAGAGGGCAGAGAGGAGGGGAGACCTCTAAGAAGATGGAAAAAAAGACATCCACGGAGCAAAATTTAAAGACACGTTTAATAAGAGAGCGGATCAACAATGGATGTTGCTGAGAGGGTCTGTGAGACATAAAAGGGCTGTCCACTGGGCCTGCGGTTTGGATGTCTTGGTGCTTTGTCAAAGGGAGTACAGCGGAGGTGGGGGAAGGGCCCAGGCACAGAGGCTTGTGAGGGAACAGGGCAGGCAACATCAAGTACAAGTTGTCATCGAAGAGAAAGTGGGAAAAGTAAAGCAGTAAATAGCTAGAAATTAGATTCACAGGGCTACTCATAAAAGTGCATACAAATTTAGCATGTCCTAGGACCCCGCAATTCTTGTTAAGATTCTACTCTTAAAAAAAAACTAGCACGCACAAGAACACACAGATAAAGATATTTATTGCAGCACTGTTTTTTCCCCCATATAAATTGGAAACATGCTAAATGACACCCAGTAGGGAAATGGCTGAACTTCCATGCTTCCTACAGAGTTACAACAATTAAACAAGGTACGACTACTGTACCAAGATGCAGAAGATCGTACAAAGGACACTGGCAAATGATAATGTGACAGCCCTTGTGCAAATAGGTTATAACACTTTTTTGGATATATATTTACGTGAATGCATAGACATACGTGGAAGTATATCCCTCAAATGAGTGGCGGTAGATACCTCTGGGGAATGGAGAGCAGATATTGGTGGTGGAAGTCTGGGAGGACTTTACCACCTTATGAATGCATTCCTTAGAATGAAAAACTTGCACAAATAAGCCTTTAAGGCCAGAAAAAGATGGAAGAGACAAAGCCTGTTAACTGGCCAAGAGAAAGGCATCGGTAGTGAAGAAGTAAGAGAGACAGGAGAAAAGCTCTAGATGGGAAACAAGTGTTCAAGAGATAGAAGGATGAGTCTTCCTGGCCCCACCTGATGGAAGGGAACCTTCTGGAGACTCCAAGAGGTGGAAAGGAGATAAGGGTAGGCTTAAAGGGACGAGAACATAGGTCCAAATCCTGTGAAATGGCATCAATTTCTAACTAAGGAGGTGACCCAAGTTGTTCAAGACTGAGAGGGCAGAAAATAGGTAGAGTGGAGCATAATATTTAGAAAAATAGAGAAAAAAATGAGAAAAATGGAGAGAAAGCGGGGTGGGAAGGAAGAGAACTGATGCGCAGGGCCTGGGTTGGAATGGACCACTTGACCCACCACCTACTGGCGGTGCTGTGGTGGGGGTGGAGCTGCCCGCAGGCCAGAGCCGAGCCGCCCCCCCCCGCCCCCGCCCCCCCCCCCCCGCGTGAGCACAGAAAGGGCAGGTGGCAACACTGATCCAGGACCTGGTTTTGCCACAGGTCCAGAGCACGAGTGTTCAAACGATGAGGTTCAGTCGGGGAAGGAAAGCAAGACCAAGAAGAGAAACCTGAAGGACAAAAGATGGGCTCTAAAGCCTGGAGAGGACACAGCAACAGAGGAGGGCTAGAAAAGGGAGACAGGTGGTAGGAAGGAGGCTCAGGTTTTCAGAGGTGGGACAGGTGGGAGAACAACCAGGCCCCGACTGGACATGGCACTGGGCGCGGCTGAAGCAGAACAGAAGAGAGGGGGTCAGAGCTGAGGTCAGGAAGGCCAAGTTGTTGACAGGGTCATTGGAAGAACATTAATGAAGCGGCAAGGAGGATGGTGGGGGAGGGGGTGGGGGGGAGAGGGAAGGGAGGTCCGAGCCTGGTGTCACCCTCAGTGAAGACTGGGGAAAAAAAGTGGTGCAGGCAGAGGCAAGTCCTGACTCGGGTGGAAAAGAAGCATCTAAGAGGCGTTGGGCTCTGAGGAGGGAGGGCCTGGCCCTCTGGGGTTGGAGCACGCGGGGTTTGAGGGAATGAGCGGCTGTGGGCTGGAATGTCGAGGTTAAAGAGGCAGGAGTGGGGGAAGCTTTCTCTCCACCCTAGGAACTTTTAAAATACTGGTGTCCCACTCCCTCAACCACTCGCCACCCAGATGGGGATTTAGTTGGTCTAAAGTAGACCCTGGATATGGGTAATTTTCTACTTTTGACAGTTTCAGACTTAAATAAAGGTTATTCCCTGCATTCTTCACTCAGATTCCTCAAGGGTTAACATTCTAATCATTCTTCATCACTCTCTAGCTCTACACATGCACTTTTCTGCAAAGTGTTTACACCTAAGTGGACAAGAATGTCTCAAGTGTCCTGGGTCATGCGATTATGCTTCCAGGATCCAGAAGCGCTGCTTAGTAGAGGGACCCAGAGTGAAACAGTATAAAAGGGCAAGGAGGTGAGGCGGAAGAATAGCTATGGAAGCAGAGATGGGATGTCCACTTGCTCAGGCCCAGGGCCTGAGTGCAACAAGGACAAGGACCTGGCTGCAAATGCAGGCCTCTGATGCCTTCCCGTGGAAAAATCACAGGCATCTGATCCTGGACCTCCTCTTCTCCACCACAGCTCTCGCTGCCCACCAGTGTCTGGCACTATTTGAGTGAACAAAATGCTTACTTTTGGCACAAGCCATTTAGTGCCAGACTGGCCAGGAGCTTCCAGCAGGCTCTAGAGCCTGGTTGATTAAGTGATGAGATGGGCTGACAGCTCTCAAAAGAGGGGCATGTGGGGAGAAATGAGGTGTTTGGGGGAGGCCAGCAGGGGAGCAATGAATCAATTCTACTCCTGGGGAAAACCAGGAAATGTTGCCCCCCCCCCCCGCCACCGTCCCAATTAACTTTCCCTCCAGAAGGCAGTGTGGGGCCCTAGGACAGGGTGGCAGGTCAGATACCTTTTCCAGTATCTCCCCTGGGTACAGGGGGAAGGGGTCCTGGGCCAGCCGGATCTCCAGGTCAGCGTGGCGGAGCCGTACTTGCCCTGTGGCATCAAATAGCACCGAGCCCTCGGCATCCCGGGATACCGGGTTGGCCACTGTGCAGTAGTGGCGTGGGGGGACAGTCACCATGCGCATGGGGGCAAACAGGATCCTGTTGGGGGGTGAGAAGTGGTGTGAGGACCCAGAAGACTTCCAATCCCAAAGGAGGTAGTGAGTGGAAGAGAAAGCTCCCTGTGACCCAAGTGAGGGCCAGTCCACTGCAGAGATGGATGATCGTGCCAGCTGGACTAACAGGCCCTCCTCAGCCCCAGCTTCCCCCACAGCCCGGGCTTGGCACCAACCTCTCATTGTCCTGCCGGATGTAAGTCTTTGGCCCAACCTCCACACGGGACACGTTGCTGTTCTGGTCTAGCACATGGATGTAGTGGTATGGGGGGATGCGGATGATGGATTCCTCAGTTGCCATAGTAACTCTTGTGCCCAGGGCAGCATTACAGAAGGATAGACAGGTGGGGAGAAGATACAACATGAACACAGGGGGCCTCGGATGAGGCAGGCATGAGCCTGAAAACTGGCTGGGGTTGGAAGAAAAGGACCGTTTCTCTTCCAACCCAGATTATTCTACCCTTCATTGTCTCCATGCCCACCTCTTCTTTTTTCTTCCCACCCAGGGCAGCACAGCTCACCCAGCCATCAGCCCTGCCAAGAACTGCAGGACAGAGTTAACCACAGAAATGCAGGGTTCTTGGCTGATCCTTCCTTTCATTTCCAGCAGCTTCACAGCCTGAGCTGCCTGCACTTTCCCAGGCTCGGAGGAGCTGGGAGTGCAGGTCAGTCTCGGGGTGCTGTGGCCTTCTCCAGCACAGCAGGGATCAGTGGGTCTTCCGGGGGCAGGCAGACTTTATTTCAGGGGATCCCAAGGATCCAAGCAGTATTCAAGTGGTAGCCCATAGCCCAAGAATATTTGCATAATTTTTGTCTGCTCCTCATCCCCTGCCCCTGTGCTTTAAGCAGTCCTGGGATCCCTGGTGGAACTGACGCTCCCATAGAATCAGCTGGATTAGATACAGCACAAGTTATTCTAGTTCTTTTCTCCCTTCTCTCTTGGTTTGTTGTCACCCTCAACTCCCTGCTGTCAAGAGTAGTGGGGAGAGTGAGACATGAAAAGGGGTAAGTGAGTACTGTATCCCACCCTCCCCAGTCCTCCCTGCTTCTGAATCCTGGGTAGTTCCACCCAGCGCTTGGCCCATTCAGGAAGTCACACCTGCTACCTAATCCCCAACACTGCCTCTGGCACACCTTGGACTTTGGACCCGCGCCTTTGAGCCACAAAACGGGAACCAAGTTTACTAAGCAACTCAAAGCCTTGTCTCCGGAGACTTTATTCAGACATTTTTGAAGCCACCTACTCCACCATCCATCCAGCTTCCAACCTGAGTGAGAAATAGGAAGCAAGGAGGGAGAACTGGCAAAGGAAAAACAGGTAGGAGCTATGACACTACAGAATCAAGGGGGAGGCCCAAGAGTTTTACTTGATCTATGTAATCTGTACAATTTCAATGTTGGGGTTAAGAAGTAGGGACTTTTCACAAACCCTCAATTCCTGCTTTTCTTGAAGAATTAGGAGCTAGACCCCACATTCCCACATAGCAAAATTGGCTACAGCCAAGTGGCAGCTGTGACCTTCAGATGAGACCCAGGTTTTCCTGCTTACCGCAGGCCCCACCACCCCCTGCTGCTTACGCCTGGGCTGTTGCATTCATAAGTACCCGCCTGGTTCTGATTTAATTAATTAATTAATTATTTTTAGATTTTATTTATTTTCAGAGAGAGAGGAAAGGAGGAAGAAAGAGGGAGTGGAATGTCCATTGGTTGCCTCTTGTACCCTGGCCTGCAACCCAGGCACATGCCCTGACTGGAACTCGAACAGGCAACCTCTTGGCTCACAGGCCGGTACTCAAGCCATTGAGTCACACCAGTCAGGGCCTGGCTTCTGTTTAAAATGCTCTAACTCAGCAGCACCCAACAGGGCTTTCTACAATGATGGAAATATTCTAAATCTGTGATATCTTTGGACTGGCCGCATGCAGCTACTGAACACTATGGCTAGTGTAAGTGAGGAAGTAATTTTTTTAACAATTTATTTTTAGCAAAAGGAGAAGAAAAACATCAATGTGTGGTTGCTTCTCACACACCCACTGCTGGGGACCTGGCCCGCCACCCAAGCATGTGCCCTGACTGGGAATCAAACTGGTGACCCTTTGGTTCTCAGGCCACCACTCAATCCACTGAGCCACACCAGCCAGGGCTAATTTTACATTTTAATTAAAATAGCCAAATGTGAAAGTACCGCATATGATGTAATGAATTGTTTTGTTTTTAAATAGCCAAGTGTGTACACCTGAAAGTGATACAAAATAATATTGAATGTAAACCGTAATTGAAAAAACAATAGGCAAGTGTGGCTGGTTGATCCCATATTAAACAGTGTAGCCCTAAGTAGCTAAATTCTAGATAGGGAGAATGGGTCTTTCAAGGTCACACAGCAAGTTAGTGGAACTATCCAGATGAGATTCTCAATCTCAAGGGAGTGCCCCTCCTCCCCGCCCAGCAGCAACACAGTACAATGGTTAGAGGTGCAGAGTCAAGACAGGCTGGTCTTCCTTACAATTCTGGTCTGTGGCTTTCCTGCCTTGTATTGTTTCCTTAATGCCTTACCTCATTTTAAAAGAGGTTACAGTTTTGATCAGTTTTCCTGATACACTTTTCACATCAGAGGGTTGTTATTCTGCTCCTGGTTCTTTTTTCTTGCAACTTTGTATGGGATTTGATCTTGATACTTTTCCGTTGCTTTTTTTTTTTTTTTTTTTTTTTTATGAGAATTCCCCTTAATTTGTAGGAGTGGCTTTTCTAAAGCCATAGCTCCCTCTTCTGCTAATTTCAGGCAGTGTTTGAAAATACTAGGGCTGCTGTTCTGCTTCTGGGGTTCTGTTCCACTCCTCTCATCTGGATCTTCTCTTTCTTTCCTCTCTACCGCCCCATTCTGCTCAGCTGTGCTTCCAATCCCTGAAATTGCTCCCTGATGTGGGGCCCCATGTGCCTGGAACTGATCTTGATTCTAACTTTTACTGGACAGGTGATCTTAGACAAGTCCCTTGCCTTCCCTATACCTGTTTCCTGGTCAATAAACTGGGAATGGATAGGGCATTTACTCAAGGTATGAGGGCTGAGTTCATCATAATGCACGTGGAATAGAGCCTGGCTCTTCAGAAGCACTTACTGCTGAGGGAGGGTGGCCTGAGGCCGCTTCCTTATCCATTTAGGGCATGTGCAAGCACCAGAGGCTCTCTGCCTCAGCTGGCATCTCAGCCTCAGCCCTCACTGTTAGCTGGTCAGGGATGTGAGAAGTCTTTGGCCACCCCAGCTGTGGGGCTAGAAGAACAGAAAAGAAAAGGGCATCCGGCAGTCAAGTGAAGCCTTTCCCAGCTGCTCCTTTGCCAGGTTCCCTGCAGGGTGGAAGCCTGGCCAGGAAGCCAGATGGAGGGAGAGGAAGAGCTAGGGCTGTAGGCGGAGGTATGGACAGGGTTCCATGAGGCCCCACAGGGAAGATTTGAACTCCAGGTTATGCAAGGCTGGGAAGCAGGCTCTGGAAAAAGCCTCCAGTGGCTCCTTGTTGGATGATTCCTCGCACCCCCTATGGCTGAGGCCTCTCACCATCTGTCACCCCAGCTGGACTCAGTCAGCGGGGCTGAGAGCCTGGCCCAGCTCAGTGACTCAGCTGCGAGTCATCCTTTCAACTGATCAAACTGGACTTTTGCCTTATTCGGAGGCCAAGCCCATGCCAATAACCGTTTCAGTACCAGGATTTTGTCTTACCTCCCTGACCACCCATCTACCATGCTCTAAAGCTGTTCCTTCCAGCTAGACCATCTGCCAAGTTCACCAAAGAACAGACTTTGCCTTTTCACTCACCATCCACAGAAGTGAGTTTCAATATAGGGCCTCTCGGGAGGTGCAGGGGAGCCGTTTGACTCAGGCAGCATGTTTGTGACATCTCAAATTTAGACTTTTGTGGTTTACCAGATGACACGTATAGAGTATTCTACTCCTGATACATCAGGGCCCTCGAAAGACAATGGTTAAGGAGTCTGTTGACAGTTGGAAGGTCCTTCCCTGACTTGGGTGTGACCCCAACACCCCAATTCCACTGATAGCTCTCCCTTCAGTGCATACTTCTGAGATCTGTCCTAGTCTGCTCTCTGCATACATGTCCTGCTTTGCATGATCACATGCCCCTCAAGCGTCATGAGGCTCCTGTAAGAACCAGTCAGCTTTCACCCAGAGTCTCCGAAACCAGCTACTTCCTGGCTGCATCACACCTCCCCCCTCACACATCAAGAGGGCAGGGGTCATGGGTGGATGAGCAGAGAACAATAAAACTGTCTGTAGGGAGAAGCTGGGTTCAACCTCTGGTTAAGAGACAGCTCTTCACCTGTGTCTTGGCTCAAAAATAAACTTATGCTTCAGCAAGGTTTAATTGAGTGACAAGTCAGTACATATCAGAGATCTTCAGGGTGTTGCGAGTGGCCGACAGTGAATGTTAACTGATGCCCAAGTGACCAGCTACACTGTATTGGTCTGCAGTGAGCAGCAGCAGCCTCACCTGGACGCTTGTTACAGCGCAGAATCTTGGGTCCCACCTGAGAGTTCCTCAATCAGTTGGCATCTTAACTAAACGCCCATGATTCGGGCTCACGTTTAAGTATGAGCAGCTCTGGTCTACAGCAGCCACGCTCAGCCCTGACTACATTAGAATCACCTGGAGATCTTTTGCAACCACCTGTCTCTGGGGATTCTGATTTAATTGGTCTGAGGTGAAGTCCAAGTGTTGCTATATTTAAAAGCTCTCTGACTTGTACAGCAAGAATTTTAATCCTGCCATTATCAGTATGATCTTGAGCCACTTGCTAGCCTCTGAGACTTACTTTCCTAGACTTCGGAGTGGGAATAAAAGTGACTATTTCCTAGGTTTAGTTACTGCGAATTAGTGAATTTTAGAGGGTTTAGAGACTAGAGGATGTCCAGGAGGAGGAAGAACAAAGATGAGCTCAGATTACAGACTGCTGCTCAAGGACAGGGACTTTCATTTATTCTCCCCCAGCCCCTTCACCGTCAGGGCCAAGTAGCCCCCTAGCTGACAAAAGCCCCCTTGGCCCAAGTCCCAGACTCCTGGCCCAGGCACGCCTGCTGTTGGAGGTGAGGTCAGTGACTCAGCCTTGCCACCACCCCCTCTATCAAGCTTAGGTTTAGAAAAATGCACAGGAAGCACAGCACAAACAAGTGCTCGTCTTCCCAGTTCCCCTTCATTCATTTTACACATTTTAGTTTTTGTTCGGAGAACACAAGCGTGACTTTACTCAGGTACTGCAGAGGCTGTTTTCACCAGACAGCTTCCTGCTTTAGGGAACTTATTTCCTGCTTTAGGGGACAGACTATAGTGGAAATCTTTTAGGATTTGTCTCACATAAATTGTTTAGCAGCAAAATTTTAGGAACTTTTTTCCCTAGGAAAATCTTATCTGAGCTTCAGCCCAACTGGGCCACTTTGTGGGAGGAAGAGCTCTGCCAGCTCGGGATGCCTCTTTTCCCACTTCCATCCGACCTCCCGCATTGCTGCCGATTAACATCAATTGAAGGCAAGGATTGCCTCGATTAGAGGTAACCCAGGAACCGAGCTTCAGAACCCCTGACCCAGATCACTGTTTTCTAAACTCATCTAGTCATAGGACTCAGCTGGGAGTGCTCCCAGTCTCACAATGGGCCAAGGTTTCCAGGACACTGGAACTTGTATCATTGGCAAGTGCACCTGGATAATAGCTCCCACTTATTAAAAACTTAAATCTGTCAGGCATAGAGTTAAACACCTTTAATTCATTCATTTAACCCTCACAAGAACCTAGAAGTTAAGGAACTTGCTCAGGATCACAAAATAATCAAAGGTTGAAGCCAGAATTCTACCCCAGGTACCCGGACTGCAGAGCCCCCCAGCCAGGAGCAGCTTGGCTTCTCAGGCAAATGTCAGTAAGATTCTAAACCTAGAACAAAGACCTGGGTGGGGCTGGTGCTCTCCAGGAAACGGTGCCAATGGCAATTCAACGGTGAGCATTTTCTGCAACTTGAGAGGGCAGTACCCACAAGGAGGCCTTAGTTACCAGGGAATCCTCAGGTGGCTGTCTTCCCTACTCATGGCTTTTGAGTTGCCATGCCAGAAAGCACCAACCCTGGGCAGGCTGGGTGCCCCGTGTGCTGAGGGCAGAAGTCAGGAGTTTCTAGGGAATCAGTTATCATGCCTCCTGAAAGCCGGCCTTTCCCCTATAACCGAAAGGTCCAGCCAGGCAGAGAGCAGAATACAGGGGACTTCTGTCTCAACTACCATCTCCCACCTTTCTAGGCTTCACTCCTGAGATCTAAGATGCCCAGAATTACAAGTTGGTGGGTTCAAGTGAGCTTCCTGGTTTTTTAAAAACATGTTTTTAATTCTCACCCGAGTACACGCTTATAAATTTTAGAGAGGGGAAGGGAGGGAGAGAAACATGAATGGGTTGCCCCTTGTACATGCCCCTGAACCCACAACCTAGGTATGTGCCCTGACTGGGGAGTTTACAGGATGATGCTCCAATCAACCGAGCCACACTGGCCAGGGCTGAGCAACCTATTTTCTACTTTCTGCTCACAGAGATGGAAAAAAAAATTTTAAAAAGGCTCACCAAACTCCGCAACTTCTGGAAATTAAGCCTGCCTTAAGATTGTTCTGCTAATGGCTTCTTAAATGATCCGCAAGGCCCACAGCTGGCTTAGTCCTGAGTGGGTCAGTATGAAAACCTCAGTATTTGGCAAAGTTGAGGGATCTCAATGGGGACAAATCACGTTCTAAGGGCTCAAGAGGACAGGCCAGAGCCCAGGGCTCCAGCCAGAGAGGGAAAATGAGGACAGCAGGACCCAATCTAATTCCCAAGGGAGTGTGAACAGACCCCTTAAGCTTCCCTTTTCCATACTTCTGACATGGGGACTTGATGTCAGAGAGGTCTGAGATTTTGGAGGTGAGGGGTGTTGGCGAGGTGACAAACTGATCTTTACTTCAAAAGACAGAAAAAACTCCAACAAAGAAAGCAAGACCTTAAAGGCCAACCCTCCACCTACCTTCCCCCCGCTGCTTCAGAAAGGTCTTACCTGCCCCAGCTGAAGGAAGGCCCTAGAAGGCAGGACAGGGCTAGAGAGAGCCTTGAGGGACACAAGGCTCCACCACTGATTTGAGGTTTTGGGCCCGGTACAAAGTACTCACATCCAGAAGTATGGCTGACTGCAACAGAGTCCTTGGATTGGGGAAAAACTCAGGGACCCAGCCCAAGGGATCACTTCCCGGCCGGGCAGGGCAGGGCAGGGCAGGCTCGGGGGTGGGGCTTGAGCATTTAAAGGGCCCTTGCAGCTGGTTCTCCTTTTCTCCTCTGGGCTGCTTTCACTGCAGCTGAAGGTACTGCAGCTCACTTAACACTCAGAGCCAGCTGGCCCCATTGGAAAGAGACTGGGAAGAGTCAGAGAACCTAAGGCAGGCACTTGATTGAGTTCACCTCTGCTCCGTGTCTCTAACTTCCCTAGCTGGATGAGGACGATTCTGCCCCGCCACAGCTGTTTGGACTCCAGCTGAAGCCCCTCCTGTAAGAGAAGATAACTTTGTATTTTTTATTTTAGATTCAGAAATTTCAGCCCAAGTTTTCAAATAAATGTTCAACAAATCATACACACACGCCCGCTTTCTGGCAAGGTGCTGTGTTAGGAGCTTGGAGTTTCTCTCCTCTTCCCAAGTTTCCCAGCACCCAGAGTTAGGAAAGGCCCCAGCAGCACCAGTCAGTATTTTCGCTGCCGGGGGAAGAGACTACTCCCTGAGGACCGGAGTGGGGGGCTGGTGGGGCTAGGGTCCTCTGAATCCAGGCTGAACAGGTCCCTGCCGGTACGAAGGATCTGTTCCTCCAGCTTCTTGTGTCGCTTCATGTCTGAGAGGACTTTGTCCAGGCGGGCTTCCCGTTTCTGGCTCCGGGCTGAGCTTCCTGGAGAAGCGGAAGGTGAGAAATGTGGAAGGGGGTGAGGCAGTGTACACCTGCATGGATATTAGTTGTTACCTGGGGAATTACCAATGAAGACCATCCTAGGCAGAGGAAGAGCAAGTGCAAAGGCCCCAGGGGAGGAACAGGGAGGTCTGTTCAAAGAGTGTAGAATGCTGGGATGACGTGAAAGATGAAACCAAGAAAATGAGATGGAGGCCATGATAAGGGCTTTGGGTCTCTTATTTTAAATGGAAAAGCCTTCGGAAGCCTGATGGAGGGGTGTAGGATTCTCTCTCAACATGCTCTTTCCCCTCTCCCCTACAATGACAAACCAAAGAGAAATCAAGAATGGATCTAAGGGTAAATTCTGGGAAGGCATAGAGAGTAGAAATTGGGTCAGATTAGGAGATGTACACAGCAGTATAAGGATGTGGATCTAGATAATAATGAATGATCAGGAAGACTTGGACTTCTTGGGAGATGACGATAAAAGAAATGGGATCCATGATAGAATTATCTGTCATATTCTCTTAAAGGAATACAGGGCTATCCATTTAAGCTGAAAGAATTGCCCCATTGTGTAAATGCTCTCCTGAAGCAACAAAGCACCAAAGGCCCTTCACCTCCACCCAAATCTTCCCTCTTGTCGGTACCTGGGGTGCGTCTCCGATCAATCAGGGAGTCCTTTGGTGTCATTGGCTCATCATCAAAGTCAAATTCTGTGGGCATGCGCGGTCTGGACAGGTGGACAGAGAATGAAGGGTGAGGGTGGTTTCCTCAAATACCCACAAAAGTGCTTCACCCAGCCTGCCGGCTCTTCCTTTCCTGCTCTCTTCCCACCCTCCATTTTCCATTCTCCTGTGCCCCACCTCCCCTCCCTGCTTCCTCCTGGCTTCAGGGGAGCAGTCCCAGGAACAAGATGTCAGGGTGTGCTCTCACTTTTCCTCTTCCTCCTCTTTGGCCTCTGGCTCCTCATCGGATCTCTCCTCTTCACTCTGGGCCTCAGGCGTGGGTGGCCGGCGAGGCAGGATCTCAGCCTGAAGCTCCAGGGTACCGTGGGCAGCCAGCAGTTCATAAAGCCGTTGGATTTCTGAAGGGGAGGGCATCCAGGACTGCCCATCTGCGGGCAGCTCCACCTCCTCATCGCTGCAGGGCACGCACCAGTCCTCGGATTCTCCCTTGGCATGCTCTTCCCCCTCAGCGCTGCGGGCTTCTCCCTGCGCCTCCTCGATCCCAGACCCCTCACGCTCGGCCTCCTCCCGGACTCCTTCCCCCTCTTCCTCGGCTTTATTGGCCGAAGCCGAGGGGACTCCGGTATCTCCCACGGCCAGAGCTTGGAGGCCGGAGGTCACTTCCCCTTCTTCAGGCGCTGCCGTGGTGGCCGCAGTATCTCCATGACCCCGGACAAGGGACATAAACCACTAGGGAAGGAACCCTGCGACTATAGGGGAGGCAGGATTACTAAACTGGGGATTCCCCTGACCCCCAGGAACTGGGCTCCCCAGGGGTGTCCCCAAAGATGTCTCTCCAACCAATCAGGCTCCAACAGCGGTCTCTGCGACCAGACCTCCCGTTACCAGGAGGGGGCGCTCAGTTTCCTCCGAGGACCCCGCCCCACGGATTGAGATACAGTACTCAGATGTTCCCAGGGAACGGCAGAAACCACTCTCTCGGCCAGACCGCTCTTCTCGCCTTCACACCGCCCCTCTCCACACCTTGCAGGTCCACTACCTCAGCCGCCGTAGGCACCTGGAGCTAAGACCTGCGTCGCAGGCTGCGCAAGTTCACAGTACGCAGGCGCATTAGAGATGGTGCGGGAGGTTCCGCTCTAGTAAAAGCTACTTGGAAGTGGAAAGTAAGGGAAGGCTTGCACATGCGCAGGTAGGCGCTTGGGCATTAAAGGCTTCGGCCCACAGTAAAGATGGCCGTCGGGACGGTGCAGGCGCATACTACCTAGTAGGTTCTCCCCCAAAGAGGCAGTACTTGCGCACCCGGTGGCGAACCGACTGGAGGACCAACTGAGGCTGGAGGCGAGTTTCATGCAGTCTCCATTTATTGGTGTTTCAGGCTCATGCAGCATCCGACATACAAAAAGGGAGAATCAGTTTGATGTATCCTTTTTTTTTTTTTTTAAAGACTTTTAGGCCCACCCCCTACACTTTTTTTTAAAGGAAACAAAAATCCCCGCTAACTCCGAACCGCGTCGTAGCTCGGTCTCTGCCTCCCTAGCAAACTGGCATACAACACACTTCCCTCCTCCTCTTAGAAAATAATTAGGTATATAGCTCTTCGCTCCTTGAGGCTGGGGGCTTTGGTCCTATTTGGGAGGGCTCTTTCATTACAAAGCACGTGAGTGACCTCAGCCCCCTATGCCTTTAAGAAACTCGCCGACAAGGTTAAAAAGCCCGGGGCGGGGCGGCAGGTCAATTCAGGCTTGCAGTGGAGGGTCAACAGCTGCACCCCCTCCCTTCTCCCAGGTGCGTGTTTAGAACAGTGCTCACCACTCCTGCACAAGTCCCCAAACGAGCCCCGGCTTGCCAGCTCTGCGACCCCGTGGCGCCCTTTAGGCATTCAGACCCGGGTGGTCCCAGCAGAGAACAGCCCCGGGCCAGAGTCCTCTCCTGACTTCGTGCCCTCCCCCAGCCTGATCTAGGTGCTGGAGTTTTTGCAGAATAAACGGTGGCAGGAGGGTGGAGGCGAGGATCCTTAGGGGAGGAGAAGATGCTGAGGGGAGATGAGACAGGAGAAGGAAGGAGGCGAAGGGTGTGGGGAGGAAAGGAGAAATGATAAAGGAGAGAAGGAAGAAAGGAATGGGGGAAGATGCAAAGACACTTAAAGTTGTGGAGGGGGGAGATCAGGGTGGAGGTGCAGGAATTTGGGAGATTGGAAGAAGTGCAGGAAGGATGGGAGAGATGAAGTGGGGCTGAGAGCAAAGAGTTTGGGAGATGTTCAGGGAGGTTTCCAGAAATGCAGAAATAGGGAGGCCAAGAGGCTGGACGGGCTGCAGGCAGAAGTGCAGGGAGACTGGAAACAGTGCAGAGAAGGGAGGCCTACATTTGGCAGAGGAGCCTGGCAAGATGCAGGAGCAGGAAAGAAACTGTAAACAAGGCTGCTCAGGCTCCCTTGGTCCCTATGGGTGTGGGCCTGGGCCATCGACTGGGTTCCCCTCAGGGGAGCAGGGGAGGATGGGCCCAAGGCAGCTCCCAACAGGAAGAAAAGTCTTGGAATGCAGGACAGAGCCCCTCACTTATACACTGTGGAAGAGGAGCGGGAGGGACAGACAGAGACAGTTGGGGTGGGGGGGAGACAAAGAGAAACAAAGGAGTAGAGAGGACAGACAGGAGAGAGTGAGGGGGGCAGGAGTTAGTAAAGCTGCCCTTTCCAACCCTTCCATTCCTCCCAGCCTGTCCCAGACCCTCACTCACCGCCTAAGTTGATGACGCAGGAAGCGATGATGATGAGGACCCCCCCTACCAGCGCCACGATGCTTAAGAGCTTGGCCACTCGACCCAGACGCTGGGCCCCATCCACATCCCCCTGCTGCAGACTGTTCCTGGACTGAGGTTAGGGTGAGGGGTGGGGTGCCATGACCCAGGTCAGGAGAAGCCAGCCCAGCAGGGATCAGATGAAAGGGTCATCCAGAGGAGACAGGCCAGCCCATGGTTAAGGAGGAAGGAGAGAGGCAGGAGGGAGGAGGGAACAGGTCAGCAAGGCTGTGTGAAACAGGTCTGGATATCCCTCCCACCTGAAGGAACGGGCAGTAGTGGCTCAGAGGGTGAAGTCTTAAGGAGAGGCAAGCAAGACCCTGTGACTTGGAAGTGAGATCCATGCAGAGAGGGAAGGCCAGGCTACTCCTGCAGCTTTGTTCCAGTGCAGGAAGCCAGGGTCCCATGGGGCTCACCATGATGGCATAAGCGAAGGCCACAATGTTGACAGGCCACATGGGGCAGAAGCAGGACAGGATGGCGAGGATGATGTAGTCCCGAGGTTTCTGGGTGCCTTCACCCCCCTCTACCCCAGACCCCGCTAGCTGGGAGCTGGGGTGGCGGCTCAGGCTACCTCGTGGAGATCCTGGATGCCCACTGTGGGCCCTTCCTAATCGGTCTTCCTCAACAAGCTGCTGCAGCATGCGGGGGGTAGCCCCATTGGCTGGGGGAGGTTTTGTTGAGGGTGGTGAGTGAGGCTGGGGGGATGGGCCCTCTTCCCCATCACCAGCCTGCAGGGGAACCACTGCCCCATTCTCTTGCTTTTCCCCCATACTCTCAGTCAAGACCTCAGTGGTGGGGTCCTCCTGGATAGGAGGCTCTGTCTGTAGAGCTGGCTTGGGGGTGAGCTGGGAACCTGACTGGGGGACCAGCTGGGAAGTGGGCTCTGAGGCTGGCTCAATCAGGCCTGCAGACTCCAGGTTGGTCCCCTGGTCTGCAGTGACCTCTTTGCTCACTTCTGGCTTGGATGCTGGCTCTTGGCATGCTTTTTTGGGACTGGAGTTGGCCTTTGGTTCCCCTCCTGAGCTGGAGCCAAGGTCTTTGGCCTGGGCTGTTTCTGGGATCCCTGTTGGGATCTCCGTGATTTCTGGAGCCGTCCCAGCTTTGGGCTCTGAGTCCACAGGGGCCCCAGTGATGTCTGGACCTGGCTGCAGGGCCTCTGGTTCATCTGGGACCCCAGATGAGACATGGGGAGGGCCAGTTTTGGTCTCAGAATGGCCAGGCCCTTCTCCCTGGGTCTGGAGACCCTCCTCTATCCCCTTCATCTCAGAGACCTCAGAGCTGCTGGCTGCCATCTTGAGATGGGAGAGGGGAGAGGGCCTCTGAGGGGAGGATGGAGCAGCAGAGACAGCAGCAAATCCTGGAAGAGGAGGAGACAGGCTCGGTGTGAGGAGGAAAGAGGCGGCTCTCAGGACTGCAGCCTAAGAGGGCTATGCTCCTGTCTCAGGGCCAGCCTTGGGCTGCCTCTGGGGAGAGGAAGAAAAGTTGCCTTGGGGTGGGACATCTCTGGGGAGAAGTGCTCTGCTCAAATTCTTTTGCTTGGAGCGCCCTGGAAGATTAACCCTTTTGTAAACAGGACCCTGCCATGGTCTCCTCCTGGGTACCCCCAACAAAATCAAGCCTCCCAAATCTTAGCAGATGCCCCAGCACTTCAAAATCAAGCTGTGCAGATACCCATACACTCCGACAGGCAGACTGGGCAGAGCCCCTTACTCACATTCCACTCTGCATCCTCTCCTCCTACCTGGGTGCCAGTGGGTGCGGTTTTCTTGCTGCGTGTTTAGGGGTGCAGACGCCCCCGCTCCTCCCTGGGGATCCTGGGCATCTCCTCTGAGCCCCTCCTCAGACCCTCTCCCAGGGATTCCCTTGCCCCCGGGGTGCCCCCAGCACCTCCTCCTTCCATTGGCTTGGCGCGCCCAGCACCACCATCCAGTCGGCCAGGCGCCCGCGTTCCCGTGCAGTGCAGCCCTCCCTGGCGTCTGCCTTCTGTCCGTCCACTCCTACCCGCAGCCTTAGTGCACCCCCGTCTCACCTGGACGCCGGCCTCCAGACTGCTCCGGCTGCTGCTCCCACCGCAGCCGTTGCCGCCGTTGCAGCAGCCGCAGCCCAGGAGGGAGGGAGGGAGGGAGGTGGCGGGTCTCCCCTCCGCTCTGCTTGTCCCCTCCTCTCAGGTCCCCTCCCCTACGCTCTACTGCCGCACGCGGCTGCCCCCGCCCCCTCCAGGCCCGCCCAAGGGAGCCACGCGTGCCAGGCCCGCGTTACCCAGGCAACCCGCTGGGGGACCACTCGCGCCAGCTCCCTGCTCCTTCCCACGCGCACCTCCTGGGGGTATCCCCTTCCCAAGCCCCAGGCCCCTCCCGCCAACGGTCACCGGGGTCCTGGCAGAGGCAGGGTGTTGGGTGAAACGGAGAGGGGTCTGCGAGAACCAGGTCCAGGGAGACAGGCAGGACCGGGTGGAGTCACCCCTACGAGCGAAAAGAAGGGAGATGAGGCAAAACTTGGGGAGGCTGCAGGGTGGGGTTTCAAGAAAAGGGAGCCTGCATAACAGGATGTCCCTCTGCCAAGGAAGCAGCAGCAGCAATTGGTATGGGAAGGCTCAAGAAAAGGGTCCCTGGAAAGAAGAGGAAGAGCTGGGTTGGGAATTCCACGGGGCAGGGCAGGGGCTGCAGGGGCAGTCTGGAACAGCAGCAGAAGGGGCTGGGGCAGAGGAGCCCGAGGGAAGACAGGGTGGATGATGCTAAGAATGGACAAGTGCAGTTTTTATTCTCAACCTCACTGCTCCCTGTCCTAGGGGCTCAGGCTTCCCCTTTTTTTGCAGCTACGTCATACACCATCACTTCTCAGGGCCTTAAATGTGTGCAGGTATTTGGGTGGGTTGTATCAACTATTTGGGCTTCTAACCCAGGCCTCTTTGAACCTACAGTGGCTGGCTATTCTGGACCTGTCCAGATTGGGTGTCCCCCAGAGACCTGGAGGTCCTGGAACTTGCTCTCCACAGCGTCTGGAGACTTGGCCTCACCCTGAATCTGGGCTGCAGCCACTTGTGCTGCCTCCAGGGAGGGAGGAGCCAGAGCTACAGAAGGCAGAGCAAGGCTCGGGACTGACACCAGGCCCAAGAAGAAACCCTTTGGGGGTGGGAACAGGGGCCTTGGTGAGAGTAATTGATTCAAGCCAGAGCCAAGTTTTTATTTAAAATTTATTGTAATGGGATCCACGCAAGAGGGAGTGAAGGGTAGGGAACATGCAGGGGACACAGGAACACGATGACATGGCCAGGGCCACAGCTTCTATCTTGGGGGAGAGGGATGAAAAGGCCAGGGCTGGAGCTGGGGTGGAAGAGGAAAGGGGGAGACACTGCAGCTGCCTTCCCCCCAACCCCAGGCAGCACCTCTAGTCCCTGGATCCCCCCATTTACCCTGGCCTCATAAAGTTCCATCTCTTGCCCTGCCTCTGGCCCAAGTGGCTCCTTCTTTTGCTCCCTTTGACTTGTTTTCCCCTGACAAATTCTCAAGTAGGATGATGCTTAGGGCCTGACCCTAAACAACCCCACCTTCTGAAGGTACAACCTTTCCCTTCCCTGTTTCCACCCCTTCTCAAATCTTACCTTTCCCCCTCTAGGACAGAATCTTTGATTCCCCTCCTTTCTCTCCTCCCTCCCCCTGGAAAAAAAAAAAAGCACCAACTCCCCAGGGAGGGGCAGCAGACAGTAGGGGGGGACTGGAAGGAGAGCAAGAAGGACCATCAAGGGAGAAGGTTCACAAATCCCTGGAAAGGCAAGGCAGAGGGTTACAGAGAGGAGAGGGGGTGAGGGCAGTGGCTGCTCCTGTCCTCTGCCACCCCTGCCCACTGTCCAGGGGGCTTAACACAACCAAGGGGACAGGTGTGTGGGGTCAGGTCTGATAGGAAGAAGAGGAGCAGGAGAAACAAATCGTTAAAACCTAGTGAATTCCCCTAAGAAAACATTTCTTCCTCCTTTCCTTCAGGAGGCTCCTTGGGTGGTGGGGGAAGCAGTGAGGAGGTGGTAGGAAGAGAGGGGTGGAAAGGAGATTGTACCAAGGGACTTTCCTCCATTCTCCCCTCTCCCCCTCACCAACTTGGGAGTTCACCAGGGCTGGGAGGGAAGTGGCTGAGAGCTCACAGGCACCCCCTCAGCCCCAGAGAGGGAGCCCACAGCTGTGGGAGGGGCTGTCACTGATGCAGCCGCCGCCGCCGCTGCTGCTGCCGCTGCTGCCGCCGCTGCCGCCGCTGCTGCCGCCATTGGACAGACCTCACCGGTACCTGCATGGTGAGAAATATCAGATCACAGTGCCATCTGAATGGCAAGAGCCTTGCTGCTTGCCCCAGACTCTTTCCCAGACTCCCTCCCCTGGGACACAGCCGTTGCTCACTTCCTGTTTGGATCCCAGAGGCTTTGGCCTGTATCCTTACCCAGTTCTCCTGAAGGGCCCTCCCTGTCCCCAGAAATCTCCCTAACATGAGTGGTAGGATGGACATCCCTGGCCTTCCTGAGATCCCCTATTGGGCCCCTTGAGCCCCCTTGTCCCACACACACCATCCGTCCCCCCCCAGCCATGCCCCACGCCTTGCCTGGTGGGTGCAGGGGTCCCCCTCAGCAGGTGGACTGTGGCTGGGGGGCATCTCCCGGGACAGGGGGTGCGGCCCCCCCCAGATGGGTCTGCATGTGGCCGGCCAGCTGGGCAGGGGTCTTGCAGTGCACGCTGCACAGCTTGCACAGGATGCGGTCAGCCCGCGGGGCCTGGAGCCCATGGTCCTTCACCGCGTGGATGCGCAGGTATGCTGCCGTGGTGAAGCCTATGGGGGGGGGGGGTTGGGATGGGGGGATGGGGTCAGCCAGGTGGAGACCCCAGAGACGGGGTTATTCTCCTAGGCTGGGGACGCCTTCCTCAGATGGTGGCCCTGTCCTCCTCCCACCACATCCTTGGTAACCTGGGGCCAACTACCCCGCTGGGGCTGGTAGGACACAGCCCCACCCTGAAACTGGGACCTGGTTGACTAGGGTCCGCTCCTTGGCATTGGTACCCAGAACCCATTCTCCATGGCTAAGGGATCTCTCCTGGGGCGACAGGCCACTGATTCCTAGACAGTTGAAGGGTTGACCCTCAGTAGAGACGGCTGTGTCCCCTCCCTCCAAGTGTCCCATACAGTCTCAATCCAGTTATTCAGTGAATAAGCAAATCTACTTAAAAGCAACTTTTTCTACTACTAAAGCAGGGTGCATGCTTGTTAAACCCCTGCCAATGTACTCCACTTGTCCCAAGAGCCGAAGATGAGAACTTGTGGCTGCATAGCTGAAACCGTCTCTCAACCTTTGGGCACTGGCTCTCTTGACCATTCCTTCCCAAAAGTAGCCATGTCCCACTCCCATCCTCTCCACATACACCCAGAAGTTGACTCTTTCTGGTGTATCATCTCTTCCAGCCTTGACCTCTTAGAACTTAATGATATTCAGTGGTCCCAATGTCACTGTATTTGCTTCCTAGAGGGCTCTAGATGCCACAAGCTCTCAGCTACAGCACCTTTAACTCCCATCTGTGGAAGGGCCTCTGGTTTTGTCCCCACCCTTTACCCCTGGCCCTCCCAGCATCCCTTAGCATGTACCTTTGTTGCAGAGCTCACAGACATGATGAGGGCCCTGGCTGTGCACCTTCATGTGGTCCGAAATATAAGCCGAGCTCAGCATCTTGCCACATACATGACATGGCACCTTCTCCTCATGTCGTACAGTGTGTGCCCGCAGTCGATCCTTCGTAGCAAAAGCTGCCTCACATTTCTGGGGAAGGGGGAGGGGTGTGGGGGGTGTCAGGAGAATTAAAGCTTCAGGGAGTGGAGAGCAGGGGTAAGAGGTTAAAGGAATCAGAGCCTTGGGGATCTTTGATCTGTAGGAAATGGGAGTGAGACGATGAGGCCTTGAAGGGATGAGAAAATGGAGTGAAAAAGCAAAAGAGAGAAAAAGGGGGTCTGAGAGGCTGAACTCAGACAACTACAATGAGGATCAAAATCATGAAAACCAAGACAGGAAGAGGTGTGCTTCCTACCTCACATTTGAAGGGCCGTTCTGTTGAGTGCACTTGTCTGACGTGACTGTTGAGGTGATCCGGCCTGGGGATATGTTGGAGGTGGCGTTAGGGCCCTGGGGGGTGGAGATGCCCCCAAATCTACCTAACTTAGTACAAGAGGCCTTTCCAAGATCCCTGAATTTTCTCCCAAGCCCGGGGCTTCAGAGTCCTGGTTAGGCAGGAAATTTCTCCTCTGCCTTGTCCACACCAAGCTTTCCACCAATCCAAGGGCCCACCTCCTTTGCTAAGTACCACCCCCTGCTCCCTGGTAACCCAGAGAGGCTTTTCTCCCTCCTCCCTGGGAGTGGCTCCCAGTCCCCATCTTCAGAACCTCCTCCCTCCCCACCAGCCAAGGCCAAGCCACCTCCATTGCAGTCCCTCCCTCCCCACCGCCTAGTGAGCGGCCAAGGCCCCGTGCACACCGGGAGAAGCTCTTGCCACAGTGGGAGCAGTTGTAGGGCTTGTGCACAGCGCCGTCATGTGAGCGCACGTGGTAGCTCATGCGGTCCTTGCGCTTGAAGCGCTGTTGGCACACAGGGCACTGGTAGGGCTTCTCGTCGGAGTGCGACAGCTTGTGTCGGTTCAGATGGTAGACGTCGCGGAAGGCCTTGCCGCACATCTCACAGGCGTGGTTCTTCCGGATGCGCTTTCCCGAGGCGGTGGTGGTCACTACGCCACCCGCTGCCACGGCGGCCGCTCCGCCGCCGGCACCCGCCTCTCCCCCTCCTCCACCGGCTCCACTCAGTTGGGGCACGCTCAGGAGGCTCAGGGGCACCATGGTGGGCATCTTCATAGCACCCGAAGGGACCCGGCCGGCCTTGGCTCCCGTGTGGATGGCCTCGTGCCTCCGGAGGTTGTAGCCGTTCTTGAACTCCTTGGCGCACAGAGCGCAGATATAGGGCCCCTTGCTCTTTGTCTTCTTCTCCAAGGCAGATGCAACTGGGGCCACGGCGACCGTCGAGGTTGGGGCTACGACGGCGGTGGCTGCGGCGATGGTGGCGGCAGAGACAGGGGGCGCGGCCTCGGCAGCGGGCGCCGACACCGGCGGGGGCGGCGGAGGGGGTGCGGGCGGCTGCTTCAGAGCCGCTGTGTCCACTGTGGAGGCGGCAGCCGGGGTTGGGGGCGCCGCAGCAACGGCGGCGGCAGCGGCGGCAGCTGCGGCCGCAGCCGCCGCGGCTGCAGACTCCTGGGCGGCGGCGAGAACCGGGAGCAAGTCCACCTGGAGGGGCTCGGCCGCCTGGGCCTGGGGCGTGGGTGGGGGCGCCGGCGCGGCCTGCGGAGACAAGGCACCATGTGGGCCGCGGCCGCTGGTTGGCGCCCTCCCGGCCCGGCCCGCCACGGCCGGCCCCTACTCACCTGGAATGGACTCTGGGCGCAGCCCTGGGAGGCAAAGAAGCGGGACTGGAGCTCAGCCCCGACCTGCAGGGGGTTCTGGGCGTGACCCTGAGGTGGCGGGAAGGAGTTCATGAGGCCGCCCACCCCCCGGGAGTCCAGGCCCAGCACGGGGAAGGGGGGGGCCAGCAGCGTGCAAGGGAACACGGGGAACATGGCCTCGGCCACGGCGGGCCCCCTGGGGCTCAGCGGGGGCCGGGGGCGCGGGCCGCGCGGGGCCCGGGCTCGGGGCGCCGCCCCCGGCCGGCCGGGCTGGGCCGCGCCGAACGCATGGCCCGAGGGGCCGCCCCGCCGCCCGCGCACCCCGGCCGGCGGGAGGGAGGGAAGGAGGGCGCCTGGCTGGCCGCGGAGCGCGGCAGCGACGGTGGGGGCGGGAGGCCCCCGCGGGGCCGAGGACCGGGGGCGGGGGCCCAGGCGGTGGCGGCGGCGGCGGCGGCGGTTGGAGCCTGGCGGGGCGGGGTGGGGGGAGCGAGGGAGCAGCCTCGGCCCCCGCCGCGCGCGCGCCCAGCCGGCGCCTCGGGGAGGGCGGGGGAGGGCGCGAGGGAGGGAGGGGGACAGCTGCGCGCGCACCGGGCGCGCGGAGGGGGGGTGGGACGGGAGGGAGGGCGAGCGGGAGGGGGTGTGGGAAGGGGGGGTGGGGGCGGGGGGAGGGGGTTGTTACCTGGAAGATGAAGCTGCTCCAGTTGCCGGGATCCATGGCGGAGGGAGGGAGGGAGGTGGCTCGAGCTCACCCTGGGGCGGGAGGAGGAGGAGGAGGCGGCGGTGGGGGAGGGGGAACCCAGGGAGGAGGCGCGTGGGGCGGGCGGGAGGGGGAAAGGAGGAGGAGGGTGGGGGGAGCGGTGCACACTGCGCGCGGGGAGGGCGGGCGGGGGGCGCGAGGACACACAAGAGGCTGGAGCGGGCGCGAGCGCGAGCGCGCGCGAGGCCAACGGGAGGGGGGAGGTAGGAGACGGACTCTGGGGGGAGGAGGGACCGGAGGAGCCGCCCAACAGCCCCAGTCGTCCCGAGCGCGAGACCCCTGAGACGGCTGCTGATTGGCTGACGATGGCACAGGTGGTGGGTGCGCGGGAGACAGCGGCTTCTCTCCCCCCACTTAAAAGATTTTTACCCCCCCTCCTCCCTCAGCCAGCGGCCGTTATTTCGCGCGCACGCGCACAAAACCGCTGTCGTTGCCGATCAGGAGAAAAGGGGAGCGCGCGCCAGGGGTACAGATGGGGTGGAGCTAAAATCAAAGCGCGCGCCCGCCTAACGGTCGTCGTCCTCAGGCTTTCGCATCAGCTTTTTGTTTTATACCGGCCACCGTCCTTTCCAGCTCCAGCAGTTTATTTACAACCTAACGCTGCCTCAGGTTTTTTCAAAGATGGCGCCCAAGAGAAGTTAGCAGCGGAGCTTGTAGCCAGTCCGAAGTGCAATTATACCCCTGGTCCCATCCCCATAGTCCCAAGAATCAGGCTGAAGCAAAGAAGTTAAAAGTGTATTTATACAAGAAGCGGTCATACAAGGACTGCAAAATAAAAAATAAAAAAAGCCGAGTGGAGAGAGGAGCTGGCAGTCAGGTGGGGCTGCAGTGCCGGCCCGCGGCGAGACCCAAGATGTTCGCCTGCAAGAGGGAAGGAGAGAGCAGCTTTAGAGCTGGGGCAGGGAACAGGCCAGGGATAGGAGGGGGCCAAGCCATGAACTCACCTTCAGGAAAGACTCCAGCTGTTTTCCTGACATAACCTGTACACGTTCCAAGTCCTCCACCTGGCAAGACGACAGCGATGGGCAAAGTGTCTAGGGGGTATCAAGCTTTTCCCCAAAACTCCCACCTTTATTCCAGCGCTGCCCTCCCTAGGCCATTACCTGGCTGAAGGGGCCATGTAGCTCCCTCCAGCCTACGATGAGCTGGGCCTTCTTTTGGCCAATGCGCTGCAGGCTGCGCAGATCCCGGGCTGAGCCTTCATTCAGCATATCTAGTATTTTTTGACGTCCATGGGCCAGTAACTCTGGGCTGATCTGGAGCTCCCAGCAGTCCTCAGGCTTCTCCGTTGGCTCTGTGGCATCCAGGCACTCCAACTATGAGGCAGTGGGAGGTGAGTGACAAAAACAGCAGAGTTTGCTGTTCAGCCCACTGCAGGCTTTGGACTCCTCTGCCAAGAATAGGAGCCTAAGAGCAGCTACCTTCCCCGCCCTCTCCAGCCTCTTTTCCTCCTGTCAAGGATCTGTCCAAAAACTTTTTCCTCTGGTCACTGATCTGATTGTCATTTAATCCAGCTTGTGAAAGAATGGTAATAGAGTGGCTGTGAAAATTAAATGAGTTAATAAATGAAAAACACTTAGAAAGCTCTCAGATCTGGTCCCTCATTTCTAAAAAAGAATAAGCTCTTTTCACCCCTAGGAAAGCACATAGGAGAAGGCAGTCAATAAATGGCACCTCCCCCACCCATGCCATCTCCATTTTTAGGTATTCTTCTACTGTTTGATTTCTCCAGTGTTTAGGTCATGTTTTCCTATATGGGCTCCTAAGTTTGTAGAGGGCAGGACCCAGCCTACCCACAATACCAGTAGGTAGTTACTGAGCATCAGAGCTTTCAGGAGAAAGGAAAGTAACATAATAGACAAGCACTCTGTTAGGTACATGTGCATCACTGCATTTCATCCTAAATGCCCTGTGAGTCATATCAGTATTCAGTCCATCTTTAAAGGGTTGTAAGTAACTGATAAATATTCTGACAGATCATGTAATTCCATGGCCATTGCTCTCCCACTACCCCTTACTTCTAGGCTCTAGGTATAATCTAAGCCTACAGCTACTCTCACCTTTCTCTTGCGACATTTCTTCAGGATATGAATGTCGGCATTTGGAGAAGCTGCCTGCTCCTGGACTGAAAGAAATGGAGTCATTACAGGAACTACTTTCACCCTCCCTAGTAGCCGCTTGGTTTTCCCATTTCTGATTCCCCAGTTCCCCTCCACCCAAAATTACCTTCTTTTGTTGTGTTTCCATGTGACCTTTCTTATACCAGTATTTGAAAGTAATCTCAGTTGGTCTTGCATGATAATCGCTCATGAACTTGTCAGTCTACCCCATTGTACTAAGTGCCTGAGGGCAGAGCGTTACCTCTGTTTCAGATCCTCCCCTCCCATCCCCAGGGCTGGCATAGGGAGGGAGGATGTGAGTGACAAGAGGACTACTGCTAACACCCCACCTCTAATGAGATCTGTTACTGTACCCTTCTGGCCCCCACAGCCAAACTTACTCAGTTGTAGGGGAATCACCACAGCTTTTTTGAGGGGCTTAGCCACTGTGACTGTGCGACGGGCAAGGGGCTGGAGCACTGTGGGAGAGCAATTCTCTTTCTCTTTTGAGTCTATGGCCTCCTGGGCCCGCACCTTGGCTTCCAGTTCCTTCTGCTTCATCTTAAGCCTCTGTTGGAAAGGATTAGGGAGAGATGTGACCCTGAACCAACTTTAGGGCAGCTGGAAGGACTGTGGGTTAAGAAAGTGAGTGTTCAGGGCTCCAAGGCCCTGAGGGCAGGGTGAGGACCAATGGGATAAGGTACCAGGAGACAATTGGAGCCCGATATGATGAAGGGCTTTCTAGTGATCAGGGCTAGTGAAACAAACCTCTTTTTGAAACAGTGAAGGGAGGGACTATTTAAGCCAAGAGCCCTAACTTAATTTGACAGCCAGGTTTTAGGAAATGGCAATGTCTTACATTTGTTTCTTTTATCCAGAATTTGTTTTTCCTCTCAGCACCTCACATCTGATCTCAATTATTTTTCAAAGTTCAGCCATGTTAACGACATTCAAGCAGAAACTGAAAAACTGAGGGATTCCAGTGTTGGGTGAAAACTGGATGCTAGTCCAGCCTTTCTGTGTTCTTCCTTATCTGAAGATCCTCAGATTGCTTCTCAAGGCCAACAGGGATCCCAGCCCCCACCTCTCCAACACTTACTTCAATCTCCAAATCCTTCTCCTCTACTGTCTTCATGAGTACCATTCGCTCTCGCTTGGGGGTGCTCAGCAGAGGGGTCCCCTGGGTCCCCCGGGAGCCCAGCAGACGGTCCAAGCTCAGAAGGCGCTCCAGCATGGCTGGGTCCATGCTACTTAGCTTCTGTAGGGGGCTGAGTAGACAAAGAGGTTACTCCTCACCTACCTCTTCTCTCATTATCCTCTCTAGCAGCAGTATTCCCTTCATTATGCCTTAACTTGATGTTTTATGTGGTTCCAGAATTTTTTGTGGTGTTAACTTGTTGGACAACTCTGAGGAAGTCATCCCAACTCTGTGGGGGCAATGTGGAGATCGATCACTACCTGCCCAAGTAACCTCTCAAAGATACCAAATCAGATGAGAACAAGCCTTTAATGAACACCTAAGTTCCAGGAATTTGGGGCCTGTGTGCATGTCCATTTGGAGGAGCAGTCAGGGAGGCTTCACAGAGGAGGTCATCAACAGGGCTTTGAAAGCCACTAAACAACTCAAATGCCAAGGTTTTTTCCTGTGGGCAGTAGGAAAGGGCTATTCATGTAGAGCCCTGAGCATAATAATGCCTAACATCTGTTCCTTCTGTCTGGAATTTTTTTCCTCCTCACATCTGATCTCAATTATCATTCAAAGTGAGTTTGATGCCACCTTTCCCATGGTGCCCAGCTTGACTGTACATCATCTTTCCTATACTCTGAACTAGCTCCTCAGGAACAGAGACTGCCCTGTTCTTTGTGTGCAAGTGCCTACGAAGAACAGGATCAGACAATATCAGTGAACATAAATCTTTTCTTCCTTCCTGTCTCTTACAGAACAAGCAGCATCTCCTTCCTTACTGCACACTGTATTACCTACCTTGCATCATATTCTGATGCTTCTGTCACATTTCCCTACTAAAATGTGAGCTCTGTGAGGTCAGGGTCTGACTAGGTCTGATGTGCCCCGTCTCTGAGCTCACCCTCAGAACACCTATCTGGCAGAGACTGTGCCTATTCACATGTGATACAGTTGTGCAAGTATGTATGTTTCTGAGTTTGTGCACATAGAGGGGACTGATGACAAATAGCTTGAGAGGACAAGACGGAAAGATGGGTTTCTGAGTGAACAAGCACATTTTTATGTATGTCACTCTTCCTCAGCTACGATAGCCCCCTGGGGCACTAAGCCTTGGCCTCCTCACTTCATCTCTGTTTTGTATACAGTGCAGACAGACTTTATTTGGGCTTGGTAGAAACAAGGCAAAATTAAAACTGCACCTGGCTCCTTGGAGTTAAGGAGGGCAGGTGGCAACAGCAAAACCACTAAAATAGAGACGACCTGAGGATTAGGTGCATCCTGAGCCACGAGGCTACAGGAACTGGGGAGAGAGGTCACACACCCAGAAGGGACTCAGTTTAGAGTGGCTTTGTTAGGATTGAGGGTATAAGCAGGGCAATGTTAGGACAACAACCGGGTTCTTAGAGTCGTGATGAGACTAGACTCTAATAGATTAAGAGGTCACAGCGAGACATGTCTCTTCATTTCTTTCCTGTCTCCTTTGCTTTGCTTTTATCCTCTGGACCTGAAAGACCTGATCCAGAGTACTCCTTGAGGCAGAAGCAAAAGTACTTGTCCTTGAAACAGCTGCCCCAACATGTGAGGTTTTTGCCTAAAGGAGTTGGAAAATGGAAAGGGAGGGGGCTAGATGCTGAAGTAGGAAGCCTCTGTAGGGCCTCAGGCAGCAGCACCCAGGAGAGGAACAGGTTCACAGCTCAAGGATCTGACAGGCTAAACTCATTGCTGCTTTGCACACAACCCAGACAAAAAGGTAAAGGGAATATGCCCAAGGTCTGTCCCCATCTGCTCACCTGAAGTTCTGGGAAGCAGAGGCTGGAGGTGCTGGGGGCTCAGGATTCCCAATATCCTCTTCCTCGGGGCCTTGGGCTCTCTTTGCCTCTGAAGGGCCTACTAGTTCTTTCTGAGACATTTTAACAGGTGCCAAGACTAGGAAAGATGGGGTGGGGAGTGTGTCAGCCTCTGTGCTACTGCTTTGTGGATTCAGTAAACCCTCAATTGTCCAGACCAGCCTTTTCACTCCTGCCAACCCTAGTCCTCACCATGAAGCTGTAGGCTCTCATTGGTAAAAGGTCGGTTGATCACCTCCTTGGACCTGGCAGCAAAGTTGAGTGCAGAGACTGTGTCTAGGTAAAAGCATCTCTCAGGGGCAATGTTGGCAATGAGGATGCTGTGGGCTGAGCCACCCAGAGAGTCCTGAGGGACAGGAAATGGGCAGGATGAGCTGGTCAGAAGGCATATTTCCATTCCTTGACTGCTGTTTCTCAACACCCTGGAAAGCCTAACCACCTCCTTCTCCAGCCCCTCTTGCCCCGATATGGGTTGCCTGACCTGCAGTAGGCGAGTGAGCTTGCTGTCCCGGTAAGGCACACGAGGCAGGCCCTGGTTTAGTGCATCCACCACCTTGCCCAGTACAAACAGGGAGGAATTGATGGCTCCGCTCTCCTTCAGCCTCAGGCCCTTGTTGCCTGTGCGCCGGTTGTCCTCTGAGCCAGCCAAATCAATCAGGTAGAGTTTCCCCTCTCGCTGGCGAAATGGGGCCAAGCGTTCCCGCTGATCCACCTGAGGGTAAGAACAAGGACCCTAGGCTTGGCTCAGGCCCAAAGTGCTTCCCAGGTACTCACCTGTAGTGCGCCTCACCTTAACCAGGAGCACAGCATGACTGCGGGAGGAGCGCTGGTTGAGCCGGGTGGCTCCTACAGTCCGATTTCGACTGGCTGGCAGGAAGTGCTGCTCAAAATCAGCAAAGCTAGTGATGGGCTTCTGTGTGAGGCCTGGAATCAGTATGTTTCCGCGACAGTCTTCTCGGATCACCAGATCTCCGGATGCAGGGTCCAGGAGGTCTAATACCTATTGGAGCAGTAAGAGGTAGGGGCAATTTTCCTGTCATAGGCTGCTTACTTCCCAGGGATCAGTGTCCTTTTCGCTGCTGGATTCTCAAAATTATACCATCTCTTACCCCAACTTCTGTCTTCCCAGGTCTTAGCTTCTTGCTACAGCAGAGCTCCATGTTTTAAAGCTAGGTCTTACTTTGACCCTTTGTCTCTCTCTTCCCCAACCAGAGGAGGGCCTCACCTTTTCCTGGTAGATCTCTAAGTAGGACATAGTGACAGAGAGAGCCCATGGGCGGCCCTCAGCACCCTCCTCCCTCGTGAGCTGTAGGAGGTCCATGAGAGCCCGGGGAATTACTCCAGGTTGCTCTGGGCTGCCCAGCATTGTGTGTGTCTTCCCTGGGAAAGAATAGAGAGAGCTGTGAGATTTTCCTTCCAACTCCACAGCCCTTTCTAACCCATAGCTGTTACTTATCTGGCTCCCTTACCTGCCCCTGTGGGCCCATAGGCAAGCACACTGGCATTCTGCCCTTCTAACAGGTGCCTTAGGATTGGCTGCACTGATCCAGCATAGATGTCTTGCTGAGAACTCCTCTCCCCGTAGAAGGCATCAAACCTGCAGGCAGGAACAAAGGAGGGAGTTAATGGATGGTTCCAATCTCACCCAGACCTAGAGGAAAATACTGTCCTCAGATTTATGAGTCTCTATCCCTTTTCTTATATGAAGACCCTCAAAAGCACCCACTGAACATCTGTTCCATCCCAGTCCCTGTACTGGCATTGAGAATACAGAGATGAGTCTGATGTCCCTGCTCTTGGGAGTTCTGCGGTCTGGTAAGAGGGATACATACCCATACTTTGTTGTGATTCAGGAAACAAGAAACATACTAGAAGAAGTAACTGATTCTGCTTGAAGAGGGAAGATTTTGCCAGAGAAGAAAAAGACATCCTAAGTATCAAAAATAGCACACAGACAAGACATGATATGAAAAGGCAGGGCTTCCCAATCTTTTTCATATCACAGTGCCTATAGAATAGTATTTGTACACCACAATGGAGTAAATAGAGGATGCTGCTTATGACTAGATGAGACTCAACACACCTATAGTTCATTCACTGCACTCTGGTGGAGAAGATATGGCTAAGGCCACAGTGGGGATTAAATGTAAGTGGAGTATAGCATGTATTGGGCAGATGAGGCTGGAAAGATGTTAAAGCCAAACTGTCAAGGGCCTAGAACAGGGCTGGCAAACTTTTTCTGTAAAAAACCAAGGAGTAAATATTTTGGGCTTTGTGGGCCACGTTGCTCCTTTCACAATTACTCAATCTGGCCATTGGGAAGCAGACTTAGGCAATATATGAATAAATTAGCATGGTTATGTTCCAATTAAGTTTTAATATAAAAACTACTGGTCAAACTCCTGCAAGCTGTAGTTTGCCACTCCCTGGCCTAGGATGACAGGCCAAGGAGTCTGAACTTTAAATCGTCAATGGAATTTTAAGGTAGCTGTCCTTTTGAGTTCTGTCCCCCAAATCTAGGTGGTTTTCTATGACACCACCCAGCTGCAGCCTGGGTTGGTTGGCTGGCTTATGTTCCCCCAACCCTTCTCACACCTCCTCCAGATCCTAGCTGGGGCTCCCTTTTGTTGCTCCTTCCCTACTTTGTGCCTAGTTCCCCTACAAAACCTTACTATGTATGCCTGATTCAGCCTCTGGTCTTTCCCCACAGTATCCTACAGAGGACCCATCACAATGGGCAACTGTAAACATTTCCTGAATAAACAAATGAAGGCATGGGGAACAAAGGTGTGCTAAGGAAAGAACAAGGATACTGAGGAGGCAGGTCTGAGAAACTGTGGGCAGGCCTAGGAAAGAGAGGTATCGGAAGAATGACCTAAACCTTACTGGTATTTGAGAGTCTCCTGGTGGTTCCTCCAGTTAGCAATCTCAAGCGAATAGCTATCCAGGCCTCGTACACAGGGGGTATCATTTGCTTCAGCTGTTCCATCCACAAATGGCCTCAGTCGCACAGCCACCCTTACTCGAGCTGGAGGTGGGCGCCGACCAGCTCCCACCTTGCTTAGCCGACAGCGACCCGCTCCTGGAGAAAAGAAGTTTTAGCAGGAAATATGTGTAGCACAGAGGAAACAGGGACCAGCTTTGCTGAGATGTAAGGGTAGGAGTGTTAGAGGAGGAGGTATCTGATATAGCTGAGCTCTGAAGGATGAATAGGAGCTTGCCAAACATACCAGGTAGAAGGAATAGCATGGGCAAAAAAAAGCATAGATGTGTGAAAGTGTGGGATCCCTTGGAGAACTGGTGAGGCAGTACTCTGTGTGTGTTGTTTGTGAGGAAGAGCAGAGAAGGGCAGGATGGAAGAAAAAAATGAATCAAATATATGGTGGCAGGCCACGTATGGTTTGGGGGGCAGTTGGAGGAGAGAAACTATATACAGGTCAGAGACTGTAAACCATATCATATACTTAGCAAATATTAACACTTATTAAACACTCACTACATGCTAAGCACACTTTAATCTTCATGGTGTCCCTGAAAGATAGTTTCTGTTAGTCCCATTTTATTAATGAAGTATACCTTGGGCCACATGGCCAAATACTTCATCTTATATCATAGCCTATATTGTCTTTTTTGCTCTTCAAAGGAGGAATAAGCAGAGCCTAAGAGCAAAACAAAATCCCAGCATCTTAGAAGACTAGAGACACTCATAACCACGGTAATGGAAGAAGGCCTGGAGACTGGAGCCTTGGGGATACCATTGGGATGACCAGTGGCCACAGCTCATTTTGTGAGCTCTTTTCTACCCTGGCCATGCTGTGGGTGTCCCCAAGCTTGGCCTCAGTTCCTTCTCTGCTCTTTAAGTAGGTCCAGTGGGGTACAGACTGTAATATGTACTCAAATAACCTGGAACATCTAGTTAAATTACAGATTTAGCTTCAGTACCTGGGGTGATACCTGAGATTCTACATTTTTAGCAAACTCCCAGGTGATGCTGCTGCTGGGGGTGGGACACATTTTAAAACTAAAAAAAAAAAAAAAAAAAATCCTCACCCAAGGATATGTTCATGATTTTAGAGAGGAAGGGAAAGAGAGAAACATCAATGTAAGAGATATACGCATCAGTTGCCTCCCACATGCACCCCAACTGGGGATCAAACTCACAACCTAGGTATGTGCCCTGACCAGGAATCAAACCCACAGTCTTTTGGTGTGTGGGATGATGCACCAACCAACTGAGCCACCTGGCCAGAGCAGGACATCCTTTGAATTGCCAAGGACCAGCACCTGACAGGGTTGTTTAAGGTTTAAAAGTTGACATTTGCCCACACCTAAAACCACTCAATTTACTGACATTTCTGTGCTTCTATTTCTTACCTGGGATTTATAATACATATTTACACATATGCACACGTGCATGTGCCAAACTGCTAATGATGGTCTTCTCTTAATGGAGGATTATGTACGTTTATTTTCTACGTTACCCAGTTCTGTGATGATGTAATGTTTGCGTTTAAAAAAGAGAAAAAGAAAAAGAAAAGAATGGCACTGTGGACATCTTGTTTGGGAGGGATGCAGTTGAGAGGCAGCCCCTAGTCTCTCTCTGTCCCAGCTTAGTTTGCGAAAAAACACTGACATGCAATCCTTCTTTTTTGTAACCTTTCTGTTTAGTTTGCTTTCGACAATTAAATTTAAGTCATTAAAAAAAGATTAAGTATCATTAGAAAACACATGAAGATAAAACTAAAAAAAAAACCCTCTTTATTTTTGTGAGGATTAAATAAGTTAAAAAAATGTTATGACGAGGGTACTTCTCTATTTTATGTTGGAGGAAAGCATACTGCAGTTCACAGCTAACAACAAAATTCAAACCTATTGTATACCAACCACCCAAGAGAGTTCTTGGCAGCTCCGACTCACTCCTTTTTGCAGGTTGTAGGGAACCATAGGCCTCATACAAGTCAAGAGGCTGGTATGTGTTGACCAGCATAGAAACAACAAGACAAAAAGGGTAGACAGATTCCTCCTAGAAAGAACCTTATACATAAGTAAGGCTTAACCATAAGCAGATGGCCTATTTCAAAAACTGGTCTCCGCTCCTTCACCTAACAAATGAAGCTCATTATACCATTTCTCACTTTATGGTTTACAAAGTACTTGGACATGCAGTTTTAATTTGATCCTCATGGCAATCCTGAAAGTCAGCAGCAAGTAAGTAGAAATTAAATTCTCAGTTATTAGCTTGTCATCTTGATCAAGTGACAACATCCATTTGTCCCAGTTTCCTTGTCTATAAAATGGGGTGGGGTGGGCCTTCGAACAAGCTTAATGAGGATTAAAAGAAATAACGTATAAAATTCCCACACAATAACTAGCATACAGTAGGTAGGTTCATTATTCAAGATAAGACAGCCAGGATTCAAATCCAACTCTTCCACTGACAACCATCTAAATAACCTAAGGAAGCAAATTTCTATTCTTGTGCCTTAATTTCCACACCTGTAAAATGAGAATAAATAAATATACCTACTTGTTGCATTGTTAAGGCAGTAAATAAGGTAATTCAAGTAAAAATGCTTAGAACAGCATTCATTCTTGGTAAAAGCTCAGTGTTTTATATTTACCCCTCATTTTTCAAATGAGGGAGCCTCAGTATAGAGAGGTTGGCTAAGTTGTCCATAGCTAGCTATTGACAGAGTTTCAAAGAAGGGTCTAACTCCAAAGTTTATTATATGACTCCCCAGACCATCCCTGCCCCTTCATCTTTGTTTCCCTATGGGCCTTGGAATCGAAGACAAGTTCCATCTAATAGCTGTGTGAACTTGGGAAGGCTTAATTATAAAGGCTTCAGGTTCCCTTTAGAAAAATAATAGTATGTATGTATGCATGTATGCATGTATCAAATAATAGTATCCTCATAAGATTGTCAGTAGTCAAAGAAAAAGTATATATACAATGTTTAGCACAGTGCTGGCAAGTGCTCAGTAAGTGTTAGCTATTGTTATTGTTATTATTACACTCTTTCTCTTGCTACCAAGGCAGCAACTACCTTCAGCCTTCACCATTTAGCAGGGTTACCAATGACCTCCTTACTGCTAAATCCAGTAGACATGCTTGGTCCCCATCCTGACTTCCCAGTAGTATTGAACAACCTGATCTGTTTTCCTTTGGGAAATATACTTTTCCCTTAGTTTCCATGCCACCCACTCTGTTTATGCCTTCTCAGTTTCTGCCATTCTTAAATGTTTTTCCTAGGCTCCTTCTATCCTTTCTACATGAGTATTGCTCAGTTTGGCTCTATTCACATTTTGGGCCGTGTAATTCTTGTGGTGGGGCTGTCCTGTGCACTGTAGGATATTTAGCATACATGCTAAACACTTATGCCAGTAGCATTTCAAGCCACCCTCTCCCCAATTGTAACAACCAAAAATGACCCCAGATAAAAAGTCCCCATGAGAAACAAAATTGCCCCTAGTTGAGAACCACTATTCTGATTCATTTCATGGGCATGGTTACCTGCTCTCTTGAATTTAATTACCATCTTAAAGCTGATAAATCCTAACTGACACCTCTACACCAGAGCTTTCTTGTGAGCTTCATATCCACATTCGAGGCTGCTGCACTGGAATCTCCTCTTACATGGTTTAAAGGTACATGGAACTCCACTTGTCCTAAACTGAACTCTTCCCCTTCTCCCTGCAACGTCACCCTCCTTCTACGTACGCTCTCTAACGGAAATGAGAGGAACCAACTGCAAAATGGGAATCTTTCTTACCTTCGCTTTCTCTCTCATCTCCCACATCAGTTATTCATTACATCTGTCAATTCTACCTTTTTAAATGAGTCCACTTCTCTCTATCCCCAATGCACAACCTTTGCCAAGGTGGTCATCATCTCACCAGTCCCCCAACTGGTCTACCTCCCTTCAGTCTCACTCCCCTCCAATCATTCTCTCTCCGTTTCCTTCCTTACACTGTAAGTGCTCAACCACAATGAATTTCCTTCAGTTCCCACAACACACCAAGTTCATTCACACCTCGAGCCTTTCACATAGTATTCTTTCTCCCTGGGGTATCTTCTGTACCCCACCAAGTGATTGAGGTAAACTCTTACAACTTACTTCCTCTTAAAAAACCTTCCCTTATAAAATAACTACCCCACTCAGGCTCTGTTAGGTGTACCTATAGCTCCCTTTAGCGCTTCCATCCAAGCACTGATAACATACCACTGTAACTGTATCATTCGTCCATCTTCTCCATCTAATTATGAGCTCAGTAAAAATAAATCTTGCCTTGTTCACCCTTACATCCCCAATACCTAGTACAGAGTAGGCTCTTGGAGAGTATTTGCTGAACAAATTAAGATTTGATGAATAAACTAACATAAAACATTAACTTTCCTGTTTTCATCATAAAAGTGGTTCACTACCATTCTTGCTCCCAAGCTCAAGGTCCAGGAGAGGAGGGACGAAGAGGCACATATAAACAACTGCTTACAGAACAAGAATCTCTCTACTTTATCATAAAAGCAACTTAGAGGTTGTACGAGGCTAACATTTATTTCTCCTAATTTTCCCCTCTCCTACAATTCCCAAGTTTGATTCTACTTAAGTCTTCCCTTTTTTATGATGAGGAAATTGAGCCAAAGAGAGTATCTTTGGCCTCTTTTTACATCATAAATAAGAAATCACCTGGTAGTCTTTTTGTCCTACCAAGGTGTGGCAAACTCCTGCCTAACCTTTGAAACACACCCCAAGTATTACTTCTTTAATAAAATCCTCCCAGAATACCCAAGGGCTTACTTCAGATTCTGTCCTCTCTATAGCAGTTTAGACACATCTCTCATTGCTTTTCATGTTATTATATGTTTATATGATTATCTACTAACACAGACTATAAGCTCCTAGAGGAGCTTATAGGATTCATGTTCATTCAAGTGTTTTAATGGTACCTACTATATACCAGACACAGAGGGTCTTGGAAGAGTAAGAACAGGTTGTGCTCAGAGAGCAGGCATTTTATGTCCTTGGACGTAATGGTAAGAGCAGAGGCTCTAGAGAGTCAGGCTGCCTAAGTGTGAATTCAGACCCCAATATTTACCAATTATGTTAACTTTGTTTAACCCATCTATGCCTCAGTTTCCTCATCTGTAAAACCAGGGCAATAATGGTAAACCACCTCAGCCCTGGCTAGGTGACTCAGTTGCTTGGAGTGTTGTCCTGCACACCAAAAGGTTGCAGGTTTGATCTCCCATCAGAGCACACAACTAGGTTGTGGGTCTGATCCCAGCTCTGGCACATACCTCCCAATTGATGCCTCTCTCCCTTCTCTCTAAAATTAATAAATATATCCTCGGTGAGGATTAAAAAAAAATAGTAAACCATCTCACAGCATTATCTGGACATTAAATGACTCATCACCATAAAGTTCTTACAACTGTGCCTGGCACCTAGCAAGGGCTCAACATGTGTTTGAGATTCTACTAAAAAGCGTTGTTTATCCACAGGGCCTGACAAACAGTAGAGGACTCGAATAAATTACTATGGTGCCCCCCATAGCCGCTGACCAGAACTCGGTCCACAGGAACAGAGACATAAGTAAACAAATACTCACAAGACTCTGAATGTCCTAACAACCCTTCCAACCCTAAAATAGCATTGACCTCCACAACTAGAGTGAAGAAAACAGTCCCTTATTTCCCTTTTCTGTGGTCTCAGCATGTCTTATTCTGTCAGCTCAAACCCAGCTGCAGTCCGTCTAAACCTCGCCTGCCCTCCTACATGTCTTAGGGATCTCCCTGCACCGGAAAAACATGTCATACACAGAATCCTTCCCTCTAAACGTGCAACCAGCTGCATTCTTTTTGTCCTTACGGTTGGAGTGTTTGCCACTTTTCTCTCGCTAACTCGCGTACTGTCTAGAGATGGAGTCATCACCCCCATTTTAGAAACTGAAGAGCACAAAGGAAAAGTGCGCTGGGCTCAAACGAGGCTCCAAGTGCCAGAATTGGGTCTCAAAGCGAGTGTACTGATCCGCGCGGAGAGTAGGAAACAGTGGGAAGAACGAGATGGGCTGACCAACTTGCGACTCCCATCTTTTGCCGCCTGTCCGCGCGTCCCTCAGGGACAACGGCCGGAGCCCGGATTACATTCCGACGCATTACCCACCATGCTCCAAATCTCGAAGACCAGCCCGGGCCCGGCTTATGTACCTGAGGTCACTGTCGCCATCTCGCGTCGCCTCGGATGCGTGGGGACCCCCGCGTCCATTCCACTGCCTCCTTGGACCCGCCTCTCCTATTTCGAATTTCCCGGTGCCCCGCCCCCTCTCAGGATCCACCAATCATGGCTATTCTCTGCCGGAAGCCCCTGCTGCTGCTTCCAGCAACCCGCCTTTTTAGCCTGTCTAAAAGGGGTCCTGCTAAAAAAAGGTTACCCTGCCGGAGGACGCAGGCGCGCACGCTAGCCACCCAGCCGTTGACGTTCCAGCCGGCGCTCCTGGGCAAACTCGGGCACCCCAGGCGTTGGCGACAGTGACCTTTGGGGGAGCTGCTGAGCTCTCCCAATTTTGAGGCGTAGATTCGCGTAAGTTACAGGCTTTTTACCTCAAGCAGACACTGATCGATTTACCCAAAAATTTCCCTGAGCCGAATGCTATTTTCGTGGCAGAAGAGGTGACTATATGAATAAGGAAAATGTTGGGTGGAAACAGGATTATTCTAAACGACTTGTAGCAATCTTCATTTTCTACAGTTTCTTGCCTCAGAAGTTGTTTCGCGCGCCTGTGAGACGGGGTAGTGGTGGGGGTTCGTTTGTGGACTGGGGGACTTGACCTGAGTGCCAGTCAGTGGTGCTTAACCACTAAAGTCCTGTAGGTCTGGAGCGCGCATGCTGCATCGTGGACAGTCACGTTGCGCTCACCTCTTGCTAAGCCCAAAGCCACTAAGTGAGGTGCAGAGGCCACATGTGCCCCCTTATGTCGCATGTATGAGCCAAGGAGACCAGCTCAAATGTTTTCTACTTTGTAACTCAGCATTCAACATGTCGGAGTGAACGGTAAAGAGGTGCTTGGTCTGTTACTTAGGCAACTTCACCCAGGTCCCATATCCTATAGGTTCAACTGTCTGTTAAGTAGTTCCCTGTCCTTTCTGGAAGCTTAACCAGGGAAGATCATCTCAACTTTGAGCTCCTTGTAGGGCCCTGATTTAGACATTACGTCCAACCTTTTAAAAAACAAAACAAATATTAATCCAGTGGTTCTCAAATTTTTTGGCTTTGGAATCCCTTTACATTCTTAAAAATTGAAGCCCCCAAAATCTTTTGTTTATATGAGTTTTATCTATTTACTGTATTAGAATTAAAACAAATTTAAAATATTTATTAATACACTTAAAAATTACAGTAACATATCCATAGAGACAAAATAGATTAGCAGTTGCCAGAGGACAGTGTGGGGTTGATGTATTGGGATTATTGCTAATAGGTATGGAGTTTCTTTTTGGGGTGATGTTTTGTAGGTAGACAGTAGAGATAGTTGCATAACGTAATGAATATACTAAAAACCGCTGAAGTGTACACTTAAAAATGGTACATGCAAGGGGGAAAGACCAAACGGTGTCTCAGTTTTATTATGAAAAAGTTTTGACATTGCAGACCCCCTGAAGTGTCTGAGGGACCTTCAGAATTTCCCGAACTACACTTTGAGAACCACTGACTTAGAGGCTTGACAGTTTAGTTTTCTCTTGCACTTCAGAAAGGGCTATTAAGATTTTCACATTTGTTGCCAGATATTTGGTAAGATACCTGCCAGAAATAGTGGAAACAGCATAGGTCAGGAAGTTTGGATTTTAAAGGATAAATAAATAGCTCAGGTTACGGGGCTTTGGTGCCAGGCTACCCACGTAGAGATTTAGCCTCTTTGTGCCTTCATTTCCTCAAATATTAAGAGAGAATAATGGTTGAATCCACTTCCTAAGGCTGGTTTAAGGAGCTGCATCTGCCTTGTGGAAGTAGGGTTGTTGAACACCTGATATTCAAAGAAAATATGATAATTCAGCCCTGGCTAGTGTGGCTCAGTTGGTTAGAGCATTTTCGGGTAGGCTGAAAGGTCGCACGCGGGTTCACATGGGAGGCAACCAACTGATATTTCCGTCTCTCTCTCCTGCTCTCTCTCCTCTGTTCTCTCTCTCTCCCCCCACCCCCAAAAGCAATTAAAAAAATGACATTGGGTGAAGATAAAAAAAGGTAATTCAGTTCACAGTGTATTATTTGCTTGTAGAGTGCTAGCCAGTCCTAGGTGGTAGGGATACTATGGTGAATAAGAAGACACACATGCTCCCTATTTTCCTGGAGTTTGTTTTTTGTGGAAATAGGAGTGTGGGAGTGGGTGATGGTGACTGACAACAAACAACTCTTAAGGGAAGGCTGGGTATCAAGATCTGCATCTGTCTGGTGGAAATAAGGGTAGTTAAACACCTGATATTCAAAGAAAAATAAACTGAAAAATTTTAAACTTCCAAACTAGACCTTTAAAAAGCAAAGGAGAACAGAGGAAATTAGAACATAGAGTTTACATCATAAAAATTGGAAAGACACTAATGATGAGGTAGATGATTCTGTTCTTCAGGATTAGGAAGATTAAATGAGAGTAACCTGGGATGAAAGCCATAGTGACAGTAATGAAGAAAAGAATAGAGTCTATGAAGAGAGGACCACAATAGGAGGGCCAGGTGGAGAAGGTGTTCTTAGATCAGCTATTTTCAATCTTTTTCATCTCATGGCACATGTAAACTAATTACTAAAATTCTGTGGCACGCCAAAAATATTTATTTTTTGCTGATTTGACAAAAAACAGGTATAATTTTGATTCATCCATACCAGACACCTATTGTGTTGGCTATTGTCATTTTTTTATTTGACAATCTAAAGGAAAAGAGGTCCGTGCCCCTGACTAAATAGTCAGGTATTGCATATTTTAAAAAGTCTTGCAGTACACCAATTGAAAATTGCTGCCTTAGATAATAGAGCGCCGCAGCTGGCCAGGAAGCTGCCCAAAGGACTGAAGTTAGCTCTGGAGGCTGCAGTGCATTGACAAGTTTGATATGTTCACTGGAATGATGAGGCTTGCTCTGCAGAGGTTGCCTTGAGAAGACAAAAAATAATACTATATTAATGTTTAAAACAAAACAAAATATATTAATCTCCAGAGCAAGAATTCTCAAAATGTGATTTGGGGGTCCTTGGCCTCTGAAAAGGTAAAACTATTTTCATAATAATACCAAGATGTTATTTTCCTTTTCATTCTTACTCTCATAAATTATAAGTGTACAGTGAAGTTTCCCACAGTCTATGTAATATGTAGACACAGTCAGAAGAGTGGTTGCCTCTTGAGAGCTGGGGGCAGGAAGTGACTGGGAAGGCCCAGAAGGAATTTCCTGAGGGGATGGTAGTGTCCTATTTCTTTAAAGGAGTTTGGGTTATACAGGCATATGCATGGTTTTTCAACTGTGTGATCCTCATATTGGAACTTTTTGTAAGATTTTGTTTCTAAGATGTTTGGAAATCATGGATGTGTGAAAAATGTCCAGGTTTTGCAACATCAAAAAGATCTGAGTTTAATCCTGACACTGCTACATACTATGTTTATGACTTTGGACAAGTAACAGCATTTAGCAGAGTATGTAACATGTCATAAGCTCCTAATAGATATTTGTACTGTGACTGAATGAAGTAATATTTTTCTGAGCCGTAGTTTTATACTAAGTCCAAAAAATTCTCATTTTAATTTGCTCTACCAAGATTTAGAGGGTTTCTGAGTGAGTTTCCTTTTGATGGCAAACTGAAGCAGAGAATAGAAAAGATGTTTTTTATCTGAGTGTGCTTAATTGTTAAATACCGGGGAATAGTTATGGGTGTAAATTTGAGTGGGGAAGGGGACACAGTGACCTCTGAGATCTGCCCTTGTATCTCTCATCTGCTATACAAACAGATCAGCTGCTTTCTGTCTTGGTGATTTCATCTGAAAAATGGGAATAATATTGCTACTTTCCAACAGGACTGTTACCACAATTAAATGAGGTAGTTTTGAAGAGTACCTGAACTCATGATGGGTGCTCACTAAATGTTAGTTGCTTCTTCTGTTTTTCATCTCTCCAACTGTTCTCCCTGAAATAAACACCCCCCCCCAAAAAACATGTATGAGTGCTAATATAGTCTTCCTGTCTGAAGAGATCTTTAAATGTTCTCTCATATGCTCTGTGTTAATAATTGATCTATATTTGCTCTCCTTCCCCAACACATGCAAGTCCAAATTCATAACACCAAGAATTGCACACTTTCATTGGCTAGACTTGAATTTACTGGGCCCAAAACATTCTTGAAATTTATGAACTGTAGTCTAAGAGGAGTTTTCCATGACTTGCAGGGTTGGATTCTTTTGGTAATTGTTGTTTATGGATTTGACTTCAGCTCTCTCCTGGATGACTGCATCAGTTGTGCAGGTTGAGGCTCTCTGTTTTGGGGACTGCTCAAGAGGCCTGGCCCTGTGCTTCCTTGGCATGGCTTTCTCCCTGCTCCCCTCAGTGGTGGGAGCTTGAGGATCAGTACCAGTCACTGTGGAATCCATGATGATCCAAATGAGAAAGTAGTCATATCACCCAGTTAATTTGGTGATGTCTTCAATCTTTTAAAAGAAAATATGTATATATTATTTATTTACTTTTAGAGAGGGAGAAAGGGAAGGAGGGAAACATCAATGTGCAAGAAGTATCAATTGATTGCCTTGCACGTGCCCCAAGTGGGGACCTGGCCCACAACCCAGGCATGTGCCCTGACCGAGAATCAAACTGGCAACCCTTCAGCTTGCAGGCTGGCACTCAATCTGGTCACATTAGCAGGGGAGGGTTGTCTTTTTGGGAGATTACCTTTCAACTCCAAGTTGTCATCAGAAGGGCTTTGGGCTCCCTTTGTAGCTGGTGGCCTTTGGGCCCTCCACTTCAGGCATGATCCAGAGTACTCCTTACACGATGTGGCCTCAGACTGCAGCCATTCCAGACATGCCCCATTCCTGGCCATCACAGGCTATGTGTCTGAGACTTCCTTCTCCACACTCACATCTCAGTTATCTCTATAAAACACTCAACCATGGAACAATGAGACCAGTTATTTTTATGTAGCAATAAATTCCTAGAAGTATCAATTTGGCTAGGCTATAGTATAGTATTCAAGCAAAACTAATCTGTGTTGCTGTGAAGATGTTTTGCAGACATGGTTAGCATCCACAATAATTTTAAATAAACATTATCCTGGATAATCTGGTGGACCTCATCCAGTCAGTCAAAAGACTTAAGAGCAAAATTGATTCTTGTATGTTATCTTGATTATTGTATGGTATCACTTTATGTGGAATCTAAAATTATAAAGTCATACTCATAGAAACTGAGTAGAATGGTGATTGCCAGCAACTGGGAAGTGCAAAAAAATGGAGAGATGCTAGTAAAAGGGCACAAACTCTCAGTTATAAGGTAATTTCTGAGGGTCTAAGATATAGCATGGTAACTATAGTTGATAATATTGTATTGCATAATTGTACAATTATGCAATTGAAATTTACTGAGAGAGTAGATCCTAAGCTGACTGAACTTTTTAAAGAGTAATTATATGAGGTGATGGTTGTGTTAATTAATTTGATTGTGAATCCTTTCACAATATATACATATATCAAATTATGTTGTATACTTAAATATACTACAATTTTATTTGTTAACTATACTTCATTAAAGCTTGAAAAAATTTAAAGAAAATGAAGTTACAATATAAATTTTGATAACATAACGAAATAGTTTGCAGGGGAAAAAAGAGCAAAACTGAGGTTTCTGGCAGGAGAATTTTCAGACTGCTGGCCTGCCCTACAGAGTTCAGACTTGGCTAGCCAGCTTCCACAGTTGCAGAAGCCCATTCTTTGCAATAAATGTCTTTATGTGTATATGTACATATATCTCCTACTGGTCCTTTCTCGTAAAATCTGACTGATAACAGTCAGTAGCTTTACTTATTTAACTAAACAAGTAACCCTGGCTGGTGTGGCTCAGTGGATTAAGTGTCAGCCTGTGAACCAAAAGGTCACTGATTAGGTTCCCAGTCTGTGCACATGCCTGGGTTGCAGCCCAGGTTCCCATATGAGGGCTTGTGAGAGGCAACTGATTGATGTATCTCTAGCACATCCATATATTGATGTTTCTCTCCCTCTCTTTTTCCCACTTTCCTCCTCTCTCTAAAAAAATCTTTAAACAAGTAAAGGTTGGGTATTAACTCCTTCAAGTTTTACTCCATACCCAGTCACCATACCAACTAACCTATATCTTCACTCATTTGGTTTCTTCCTTTTTTCTTACTTCATAACCTCCTCTCCAGTCACTTCTGAAACTTTGTTCCATCAGTTATCTCCTCTTTCCTGAATCTCCAGCCTCTTTCTCTACTCTAACTCTTTCTTTACCATACAAACATGCTCATGTGTCTCCAGTCTAAGAAAAAACTTTCTTCCATACAGCCTTCGTAACTATGACTTGCCTAGTTTTTGGCTTACTAGAGGCAAACTTATTCAATTCTTGCTGCCTCTGTTTCCTATTCATTCCTTAACCAATTGCAGCCTAGCTCCAGCTACCCTCAACCTACTGACACTGTCAAGTAATAAATGACCTGATTGCCAAAGCCAAGGAAACTGAAGTTTGTCCTTTTGTTGACTAAGTGGCATTAACCACTTCTTGAAATTTCTCTCTTGCCTTCTAGTACATCATTCCTCATTTCCTTTACTTCCCAGAGCTCCATTTTTAATTTATTTAACTGATTCTTCTTCTTTGGACTAACCATTAAAATTTGATATTCCCCAACCCTCTGACTCTAGCTTTCTCATTTTATATGCCCACAGTTTCCCTGGGAGACTTCTTCTACACCCAACACTTGAAATTCATTATCTATGCACTGATGACTCCTGAATCCAAAATTTTTATTCCAAAAAATCACCCTGCCTAATGTTGGATCTCAACCAGGATGTACCACAGATTCATCAAAATGCAACAGGTCCAAAAGCTAATTAATTTTTTCTTTTGTGTACCCCTATCTCAGAAAACATCACTCTCTTCCCAGTTGCCCAGGCTACAGATATGATAGTTCCCCTAGACTCTCTTCCTTCACTTACTCTCATTCTTTCAGTTATCAAGTTCTTCTGAGTCTACTCTCCCCCTCAAATCTCTCAAATCCTCACTTTTTCTTTCTTCCTTATATTACTGCCTTTGTAAAGGTTTTTCATCATTTCTGATGTAGACCTAGTCTCTTAAGTATTTTCTTGTCCTGCTTTCACCTTCAATCTATTTCCCCCACTTGCACCAGAAAAGTTATTTTCCCATATAGCATATCAATCCCCTAAGAAAAATTTTGGTTCAGTGCCTTCCTGTAGCCCGTAAGATAAAGTTTAAATAGTTTAGCATGATATTCATGGTCCCTGCCTTTCCATGAGATCTCATCTTTTGCCCAGTTGTACTTTGCATTTTAGCTGTACTGAACCACTTACAGTTTTCATATCCTCAGATGTCCACAAAAGTGGGTCCCAGCACCCCATACTGCCCTCCTATAAATACACACAGTCCTTCCTTCACAAAGTCTTCCCTGACCCTCCCAGAGAAATGAACCCCTCCTTTGGCTCCTTTAACATGTAATGAAAAAATGCTTTGTTATAGCACCAATAAAACCATTTGACTAGAAAAAAAGAAAGAAATCTTCAATAGTCTTTATGTTCGTAGCACCTAGCAGGAAATGTTTCATAAATGTGTGATTAGCTCAGTTCAGTAATTAAAAAACTTCCCTGGATGGTCTGGCTCAGTGGATTGACTGCTGGCCTGTGAACCAAGAGGTCGCCAGTTTGATTCCCAATCAGGGCATGTGCCTGAGTTGCAGGCCAGGTCCCTTGTGTAGGGGCATGTGAAAGGTAACTGATCGATTTTTCTCTCCCTCTCTTTCTCCCACCATTACACTTCCCCTCTCTCTAAAGATAAGTAAATAAAATCTTTTTTAAAAAGATTCCACTAAAAAACTATTCGGGGGAGAAATCAAGACGGTGGAGGAGTGAATGGAAGTCACACTGACCTCCTCCCAGAACTAATCTGGAATTACAACTAAATTGTGGACAAATCACCTGGAACCAACAACTGAACAACAGCAAGAGAGAAGCCTTATAACCTTGGACAGACTGAAGAATCAGCATTAGCACAACCTAACTGCAATCATCTGGCTCAGACAGCCACTCCCCTGAGCGGCAGTAGTGTGAGAGGACACAATAGCCTTGCCCTGTGGTGCCTAAGCCTGCAGAGTGACTATATTAAGAACTGAAGGAGACAGCCACAGACAGTAAATTCCTGGAAATCTTGAACATACTGCTTAAGGTCAGACAGGGTCAACATCTGCATTATGAGAGGCAGGTCCAGAAAGAAATATCAGTAGTCTACTACCATAGAAGTTCACACAATAAAGTCAGGAAATCAAGACAGACCAATTTAAGAAACAGAAGCAAAAAAGAATCTCACAAATAATGGGAAGAAAAAGAAACACTCCCCAATTGAAGGGAAAGGAAGAATCCCCAGAGAGAGAGCTAAATGAAATAGAGGTAAGTAAACAATCAGATATTGAGTTCAAAACAATGGTTCTAAGGAAGCTCAATGAGCTCAGTGAGCTCAGAGAGAATTACAGAAAACTACAGGAAACTACAAGGAACGTACTGCAAACTATATCAGCATGAAAAAGGACATAGAAACTATCAATAAGAAAAAAGAGGAAGTGAAGAATACAATTTCTGAATTGAAGAACACAATAGAAGGAATCAAAAGCAGGCTTGATGAAGCAGAGGATCGAATCAGCGAGCTGGAGGGTAAAGTAGAAAAAAGCCCCCAGAAAGAGCAAGAAAATGCAAAAAGACTAAAAAAGAATGAAGAGATGTTTAGAGAAATGCAGGACAACATGAAACATAATAATACCCATAAAATAGGGATACCAGGAGAAGAGGAGGAGGAAGGGATAGAGAACCTGTATGAAAAAGTAATGATGGAAAACTTCCCTAATCTGAGGAGAGAAAAAGTCATACAAGTCCAGGAAACACAGAGGGCCCCATTCAAGAAGAACCCAATGAGGCCCACTCCAAGACATATCATAATTAAAATTGCAAATATCAAAGACAAAGAGAGAATCCTAAAGGCAGCAAGGGAGAAACAGGAAGTATCATACAAAGGAGCCCCTATACAGCTAGCAGCTGACTTCTCAACAGAAACACTGCAAGCCAGAAGTGAGTGGCAAGAAATATTCCAAGTAATGAAAAGCAAAGGCCTGCAACAAAGACTGCTTTACCCAGCAAGGCTCTCAATAAAAATGGAAGGTGAAATAAGGAGTTTCCCAGACAAAAGAAGGCTAAAAGAATACACCTCTACCAAACCAGCATTGCAAGATATGCTAAAGGGACTGCTTTAAGAAGATGAAGAAAAGAGCCTATGAATACCCAGTTCCTTTCACAGCCACCAATACTTGATATTACCAATATTTTTAATACTTATTAATCTGATTGTGACAATGATGTGATATTTTAATTCTTTATTATTAGTTGAAACTAAACCTGTTTTAGTATATTTCTTGCCTATTTCTATTATTTTTAAAAAGCTTTAAATGACTTTTTGGCATTCTTTATCCATTTTTTGACTAAATGTTTGTAGAATTTTTTCCCTAAAAAAGCTATTAATCCTTTTTTAGATGTGTTGCAAATACTTTCCTATTTTATTACTTGTCCTTTAACTTTTTAATATGCATATTACTATATAGTCTTAAATGTTAATATACTAATATTGTCAACATTTTACTTTATAGCTTCTGGGTTTGAATATTTTGCTTCAGGATAAGAAAAATATTATTTTGTATTTTCTCCTAAAACTCCTTAGATTTTACATATTGATTTTTAACTCACGTGAATATTTTTTGTATAATATTTTTTTACATATACATAATTTGTATATTATGTGAAATAGGTCTCTATATTTGTTTTATTTCAAGTACTAATCATCCATGCACCTTATTTGTTGAATAAGGCTTATTTTTCCCATTGATTTTAAATATCTATTTAATCATATATTACATTGTTAGATATATCCATTTGTTTCTAGAATGCTCATTTTATTTCATTGACCTACTTGATTATTTCTGTGCTGGTGTCATGTTGTTTTAATTACTCAGACTTTATAATGGATTTAAATTTTTAAATATTTTATAATGGATTTTGACGTTTAACAAAATAAATAAAATCAATCTGCATTTAAAAAAAAGAAAGAAGGAAGGAACTCCTACCTTTTGTGACAACATGGATGGAACTGGAGAATATTATGCTAAGTGAAATAAGCCAGTCAGTGAAAGACAAATACCGTATGATCTCACCTGTAAGTGGAAGCTATTCAACAAAGTAAACCATAGGCATGGAAACATGGAGCAGACTGAAAGTGACCAGAGGGGATGGGGAAGGGGGACAATGGTGGAAAGAAGGGGAAGGGACTAGACAAAGAACATACACGAATGACCCAGGGACATGGACAACAGAGTGGGAATTGACTGTGGGAAAAGGGGGTGGGGTGGAATGAGTGGAGGAGGGCAAAGGGGGAAAAATTGAGACAACTGAAATAGAATAAACATGATTTTTTTTTAAGTAAAAAAATAAATATATGCCCCCCCAATTAAATAAATAAAAGGATTATGCCGAGGCAAATACAAAATGGAAAAAAAAACTATTAAGGAAAGTTTTCTTTATATAAAATCTGCAAAATTCTAATATGTAGACTAGACAACAGCCAAGAATCCCATCACTTAGTCCTTTTCTGCTGTGGCTGCCTCTTAGGTGCCAGCACCTTCACTGGGCACAGTGTGAAAACCACTGGTTTAAAGGCCATCCTAAACTTGACCAGACATCTGATCTGTCAAAAATCTGTCAAATTCTGCCTTAAAAAGGATTGTAGTGCTGGTACATGCCACACATGAATGGATCTTGAACACATGTGAAATGGAAGAAGCTAGACACAGAAGGCTGCGTTATTGTAAGATTCCATCTGTATGAAATGTCTGAGATAGGCAAATCCCTAGAGACAGAGAGTAAATGAGTGGTTACTAGGAGAGGAGAATGAGTGCCTGCTTAAAGGGTATGAGTTTCTTTTTGAGGTGATGAAAGTGTTATGGAATTAGAGAGCTGTGATGGTTCAATCTGTGAATATACTAAAAACCACTGAAATTAATTTTATATTATTTACATCTCAATAAAGAGAATTATAGTGGCATAGTATTCCATTCCATGGAATTGATTAAGAGAAAAGGATTGTTATAAAAATAGGCTAGTCATGAGTTTCTATAATGTTAATATTTCTCTATGAAATTACATGTACACAACTGTTATCTTTGTCTAATTGGGAAGAAACATTTTAGGACTGGGAACTAGAATCCCAAGAATTATTTTCATAGCGGGTTTATATTGCTGCATCTACCCAGTCCCTCTAATGCTTCCCCTGAACTCTAACCAATCCCTTACCTATGGCCATAGAAACCCACAATGGAAATCTCCCCCACTTTGGAATGCCCCCATTTTTGAAAAAAAAATTATTTATTTTTTAGAGAGGTAAGGGAGGGAGAAAGAGAGGGAAAGAAACATTGACATGTGATGTGTGAGAGAAACATCAGTAGGTTGCCTCTCACATGCCCCAAACTGGAGACTTGGCCTGTAACCCAGGCAAGTGCCCTGACTGGGAATTGAACCAGTGACCTTTCAGTTTGCAGGCTGGTGTTCAGTCCACTGATTTGTTCAAGAGAAACAAATCAACCAAGGCAGGAATGACATTTTTTAAATTTTTTGGGTTTTTTAGTTATTGATTTTAGAGGAAGAGGAAGGGAGGGAGAGAGAAACATCGATTTGTTCTCATTTATATGTTCATTGGTTGATTTTTGTACATGCCCTCACTGGAGATTGAACCCACAACCTTGGCATATCAGGATGACACTTTAACCAACTGAGCTATCTGGCCAGGGCTGGAATGCTCTTTTTTTGAGGATGGTATTGGCAGCATAGAAGCTGTGAGGAAGCGGTGGCTTCCTAAGGAGGGAACCCCAGTTCTGAGAGAGCTAAGCAAGGACACCAGTGCTTATGGGTAAAGGTGGGGAGGAACTAGGCTGGGATAATAGGCAGAGCCCTTGATACATTAGGCTAAACTGTGGGAGTCAGGTGGGTTCTGGGAAAGAACAACAGATAATGGTCTAGGCCACCCGCATGCAATGAGTGGGTTAAGGTCAAGAGAGTGAGGTGGCAGCCTTGGTGAAGAGGTGCTTTCTCAAGGGGAGGGAAGAGAAGGGCTGGAGAAGGGGAGAGAAGAGTGGAAAATGTTGGGTTTTGGCAGTAGGTCACAAGGAGGCCATACTCGCAGCCTCAGAACTCCAATTTGGGTAAACACTTTCAGGAGCTACCCTTGAAAAATGAATTGGTGCAAGTCAAAAGTTTATCTCCTTTTGATAAATAATGAAGAAAAGCCAAACACTTTAACACCTTTCCCTCATCCTCCCATACTCATACTTCCCCAGATTGAAATGCTACAGACAGCCAAGGATGAGATTCACACATCCACACCCGGAGTCAGGAGGTGGACCCCAGTTGCAGACACCCACGCACGCACTAGCTTCAGCCATGTCCTTTTATTTTTTTAATTGAGCGCTGTGGATGGTGTCAGTGTGAGGTGGTTCTCACACCCCCCACGGCATTGCCTCTGCCTAGGAGGAGGCTGGGGCTCAGCAGCTGCTGCAATCACTGGGGTAGGTGTCCCAGTGCAGACCAATGGCATTTATAAGGGAGCCAGCTCGGCCACTGATGAATCGAAGCACGGTGTTGGGGTACAAGGGGACAGCATTGAAACTTGTGCCTGTGTCTTTCCCAAAAGGCAGGTAGCGGCCCTTGTCAGTCACGAAGACCAGCTTCCTCAGGTAGTACTTGTACTTGCCAGACACCTGGATCACTGATTCCCCAGGATGCAGGAAGATCTCCTCCAGGTCTCCCTGGCTGCCACCCACATAGTTACTCCACACCTTGCCATAGCGCACCTGGAGACTGGGGACAAGGTGAGGACGGAAGAAAGGGAGACACTGAGTAAGGTGATCAGAACTCAGGACCTCGTGGCCTACATGCTGAGACCTTCAAGCTAGTGACAGGGATGATAAGTCTCCTGCCAGTCCCACAGTATGTGAGGGTTGAGTGAGCCCTTGGAGGTCATACAGGGAAATTCAACTCATGTTGACCACAAAGAGGCTCACGGAGGGAAAACAACTTGCCCAGAGTCACCCAGACAGTAAGTGTCAGAGCTTGAGCTTGAGGTCTAGACTCCCACTGTGCCCCCACCCAATACCTGAAAGAAGCAAAGCGATTTTTTAGTATCTGAAAGGCTCTCATGAGGGAAAAAGACTTGTCTTTGCTGTCCCAGGATGCAGATCCAGGATCAGAAGGATACATGTTTTGAGAGAGGCATCATGCAAAGATAGGGGTTGCCAGAGGGGATTTAAACCCTGGCCAGATAGCTCAGTTGGTTAGAGCATTGAACTGATACACCAAGTTTGTGGGTTTAATCCCCAGTCAGGGCACATACAAGAAGCAACCGGTGAATGCATAAATAAATGGAACAACAAATTGATGTCTCTCTCTCCCTCCATCTCAACCCAATAAATAAAAATAACTTGGGTGGGGGCCAAACTAGACAACTTCTAGGCTCCTGAGAGTATACAGTATATGATTTACCCAAGATCACTCATGTTTGGGTTATAGAGGTTCCAGCAGTGCAGGTCTCAAATATAAACCTCTGACAACTTTCACATACTATGTCATTCCTGGGTCTTGTTAACGGAAGTGGATGTGACTCAAAGTGACAGAATTTCCCAACTAATTAGATCCTAGAAGGTCCCCAAGTCATAGAAACTCAAAGAATCTTACCCTACGATGTAGTATCTGTTGACTCGGACACGGATGGCAGTGATGGGGCCGTCCATCTGGTTGCCAGAATGAGAGAATCGTTCTCCGCCACCGCCTCCATACTCTCCATTATAGGAGGAGGAGGACCTAGCCTGAACTGAAGGGGAAAGTAAGAGTTGGCAGGAGGAATTCCCTTAGAGCTCAGTTTCTCCCTACCATCCCCATTCCTCCCACAACTCAATTCCCACCACCCCAACCCTGCCTCTGAAAGTCATGGCCACCAGCAGTGACCTTGGTACTGTGCTCCTGGCTTCTTACTTACTGGCATTGGCAGAGGCGGATGCACAAAGGAGGGCAAGAAGAGCAATTGTCAACATTCTGGAGCTGGAATGGAAAGGAAGGAGAAAGTGAAGATTTACCCTTTTCCTTGTGACTTTTTTTATCCAGGCATCTCTCACCTCTAGTTGAGACTCCAGCTTCTTGGTCCTTCAAGTCAGACCTAGCCCACATAGCCTTGGGCTTTGAAAGAATTGTCCATAGTCTCTAGTCCTTTTCCTCACAGACACTAACTGTTGTGTCCTTCACCTCTCTTCTTCTGTCTAGTCTGCCTGTAGTTAACCTTCCTCTTCTGTCCCAAGCCAGAAGATCAGTCCTAAGACTCTCTGGATTAAGCTGTGTCAAGCCCTGTTCCTTCCTGGCACAAGGTAGGAAAGGAGTTTCCTAAAGAAAAAATAGAACCCTGACTGGTGTGGCTCAGTTAGCTGGGCATAGTCCCACAAAGCAAAAGGTCGCTGGTGTGATTTCCAGTCAAGGCACATGCCTGGGTTTTGGGTTTGGGGAGCATACGAGAGGCAACTGATCGATGTTTCTCTCCCTCTCTTTCTCCTTCCCATCCCCTCTCCTAAAAACAAATTTAAAAAATTTTAAATAAAAATAAAATGAAAAAGTAGAGGAAATCTCCAAATCAAGAAATGGTTGAGTTGACCAACCAGGAATCAAAGAAAACCTAACTAAAGTCCACCTGTGGTAGATCGGCTTGGCCTATGGGGCATCTGAGACACAGCTTACATCCCTACCTTCACCCTGGTCTCAGAAGGAAAAGAGCATTTTAGAGGTGTGTCTCTGTGTCACCTGGGGAGTGAAGACAGTGATAGAGGAGATTATGCCAACACCAGTTTCCAAGTAGTTCTGGTGGAGGTGGGACAGAATGAAAGACTAGGATCTGGTACCAGCTTAAGATATTAGATCCCAGGTACCTGGTCTATTCATCATAATTCTTCCTCCACTAACACATATTTGGCCATATCCCTGGCCCTGAGCATCCCAAGCGTCTCCAGTCCTTCAGCTGAGATCCAGATATCAATGTACCTATATCAAGCTCAGATCCAGGTGCCCCAGTTAACTGACACCCAGGTCTCCCCTCTGCTGTCCAATCCAGGCAGACTCTTCTCCCACTCAGCTTGAATTACCCCTAACTCAAATCCAGGCATCCTTGTCACCCTTAGCCCAGGCCTCTGGCACCCCTCACCTGGCAGTTTCAGGTGCAAAGTAACCCCCCAGAATCTTCCAGGTCTTATATACCAGGCCTAAGCCCTCCCCCTGCTCCTTATCGTGTGAACCTCACCTCCTGGGCAAACATGATCAATCTCTTAGGGTCAGTTGTCAGGCAGGGTCTAGAACATCTTATCCTGTTCCTCCTCACAGGGGTTACAGGTGGCAGGGTGGGGTCCACTCAGGAGGAGCAGAATAAACTTGGGAAAACATCTCCAAGCAAAAAGCCAGTATCTTTCAGTGGGCAAAGTCACTAATCACCTCTGGGTGTAGCCTTAGGTTCTCTCTGATCTATTGAATGTTTGCAGGTGCTCTCACCTGCAATCTGTCATCCTTATGCATAACATTGCCCTCTCCTGCCATTTGAAATATCTATTCTCCTAGAAAGGAATTACACTGTCCATGTCTTATACTTAGTAGTGCCTGCTATTTACCAGACATTTTTTTCTCTCTCTTCTGATATTTTATATGAAAAAAAAGTCAAACATAGAAAAGTTGGAAGAATTGTACAATGAACACCATATACACACTATGTAAATTTTGCTATGGTTATATCTTGGTGGACTTGCTTTTTTTTTTTTTCATCTCTCCAACCTCAAACTTCCAAACACTTCACAAACATTTTCTTTCTGAGAAGAGTGACTTGGGGCTGCAGGTGGACACTGAACACCTGCAGATCCCCTTCCAGGAACACAGAGTCAGTCCACTGTGCAGGCAGGAAGCTGAGGGACTAAGAGTAAACAGGTCTCCTATGGAGGCAGTTCTGGGCTCAGGGCCCTCAGGACTCCTAGGGCTATTGCCCTGGGGCTGTAGACTACACAGAACAGTTGTTCCATTCAGTAAGTCTTAAACTTCCTCAGGGTTGATATCCAAGGCTTCTTGTCTTTGCAGGCCCTTCTGTTCCAGGATTGATTCCTCTCCACCTAAAATCCCTAGGACTCCTGAGTTCTACTTAACGATCCCTCTAGGGTTGGGCCTCTAACCCTGAGCCAGCAGGTCCTTCCAAGTGGAGATAAGGATGGCGCCTCAGTTATTAATGACAATTATCAGGGCATTCAGAGCACCCCACCCCTCACAGGGCTCACCACCTGGGACTGAGCACTCCTCCCAGGAAACAAAGAGAGCCTCACCTTGAGGAGCTGGCAATAGAGTGGGGATCTTGGCAGGGAGATTCCAGGTGCCAGGAGGACGGCCAAGGATGCCACGTCTGAGCTCTCTTCTCCAACCTTCTCCAAGTCCAAGATCGGTATGTCCTGGTGACACGACTTCTACCTCATTCCAGCCATTCTGTTCTGTATGTCCCTGTCCTCTCAAGTTGCCTTTCTTTCCCAATTCTCGCATGTTAAACAAACAAACAAACAAACAAACTTCTGTGGGTAACAGCCTTTTTAAAAGAAAGAGTTTATTGAGCTATGTGGTAATCAGAAAAGGACCAGGTCCTGGGGCATAAAGTCTAAACCACCAGCAGCAGGGCTAAGTGGAAAAGAGAAGCATGTCCACTGTCTTGGAGTTAAAGGGATCTTTTATACATTGTTTTGAGGAAGGAAGATGTGAGTTGTTTTGAAAGAATTTACACTGACTACAGATTAGGGGGGTTGGCAAAAGGTGAAGGGGGACAGTTCTAGGATAGGAGCACAGTCCTTAAGGCAATAGTCCTGAAAGTCCATACGTATTCATGTTGTGGTGCTGTCCAGTGGTGAGCTAATGCATGCCTGGAGCTGATTCAAAGCTCTGACGTACACCCAGGAACGTGAGTGGTCTTTTGCTCATTGGCCCACAGCCATTAACTGGTTAATTATTCTTGCCTCTTTCTCTTACTCTCCTGCCCACTGTAATTTAATTTAGGGTGTTTCAGAATTTTTTTCTTGTCGCAGACATTTCCCTTTATGTCTTGATCTTCCCCCACATCTCCTGTCCTGAGGCTTTTTCTTTAAATTTCCTCTCTCCATACCTTTTCCCTTCTGCCTCTTCTCTTCTTTGTTTTTCTATCTCTCCCAAGCTCTTTCTCTTTCCTCTCTGTCCTCCCTCACCATTGTCCATCTCAACTCTTTCTTCTTAGGAGCATATCACACAGTGTGTGACTGAAGTTAGGAATTATGTGATGGCTACTCAGAGGTCTGGGGTAAACACCATGGAAAAATGCCCTCATATTTCTATGCATGACTCCTCTGGGACCCTCAGAATACAAGCTCCCACAGTGTCATAGGTTCACTCTGGTTCACTGACCCCACCTATGCAGAGATCCAGAGTCTCCTCCAGGCCTGCAGACTGGTCCCTGGGTTCCCCAAGACAAGTCTCCAGTCCCCTCTCCAGAGTGCAAGATTTGCCTCTCTTGTGGTGCAAGGAGTCTCAGGGTTCATCCTCTGTGGGTCCCAGAGACGAGGAAGGCCACTGTGTCGCTAACACTGGTACATCTAGTGTTTGTTCAGATGCAGTGCCTGAAGAGCCAGAAGGAACAAGGTGAAAGTTGATGGGACACCAGGCCCCATTCTGCTTCCACCTCGTCAGCTCTGGCTTGATCTGTTTTACAGTTAACCCATATGGCAGCTGGGAGCCTACCTGCCCCTTAACATCCAGATGAAGTTGCCTTAAACCTCACCCTACCCCCAGTCCTATAGGCAGTGAAAGCCCAAACTCTTCTAAAGCTTCCTGATATCTCAGCCTCTCTTGTGATCTCCTCTCCCCACTGGCAAAGCAACTCAGTCAACACAGGAGGCACCATTCTAGATGCTGGAAAGATAACATGAAGGAAGAGGGTCAAATCATACCTGCCAGGAACTTGCCCTCCAGTGTGGGCAATATGACAAATGAACAACCATGTCACTGCATGATACATGCCATGAAGAAATAAGCAAAGCGGAGGGAGCGCATGAGGAGGGATGAAGAGGCTGTTCCTGTGCTGTGGGCCCTCTGCTCAGGCAACATTTGTGAAAAGATCTGATTGAAGTGATGGAGAGAAATACGGATATTTGGGTGAAGAGTAGACCAGGCAGAAAGGACAAGCCCCAAAGATGTAAGCAAGAAGTGTGTGGGATGAAGTTAGAAACAGCAGGGGCGGGGCAGGGTGGCTGGTGTAAGAGAGGGAAGCCTGCCAGAGGTGAGGTCTGGGCAGCAGCCAAGGGGCAGAAGGGGCAGAGCCTAGGAGGCCAATGATCATGAGTTTGGGTTCCTTCTGAGAGTGAGGGGAGCATTTGGAGGCTTTTGCCTTTTCAAAGGATTACCCACTTTGGATTTTGATATAGGGAGAATGGACTGGAGGGTGGGTAAACGTGGAAGTGGGAGGCCATAGCCCGAGCCACATGGATATTTCCCCATTTCACTGGGCCACTCTCTCTTGCCCTCCTGGACTATCTAAGAGCTACTCCCTCTCTCAGACAAAGCAGCTTTGTCCTCTTCTTAAGGTCTTGGTGCGAATTCAGACCCCAAAGTGACAATCTGCCCCTTTATCACCATCAAAGATTTTTCAAAAAATGTTCCCAAACAATGGCATATATGCTCCCTGTTAAGGAAAAAAAAATTCTCTTTTACATACCTCCTCACTTACACATTGGGCCTTCATGGCAGTTTCATTTGAACAGAGGATTTTACCACAAAAACAACTGTGAACACTGCTTTTCTGTTCACCCTTCATTGTTCCAATGAATAGTCTAGCAAGCAGAAATGACTTCACTAAGTTGCAAAGTGGGACCCTCCATTCCCTACCTTGTGTGCCCTGTGTCCCCCATGCCATTTCCTGCAGTTTGCTCATACCACTCCAGGTGCCTAAAATGCTCTCCTCCTTCCTCCCACCTAGTATCTCTTGCCTTCGAGACATTCAGCCCATACAACCACCACCACCACTGCCGCCGCCACCACTGCCACTCCCCCGCACCCACCAGCTAGCCTTCTCTCACAGACTCCTTGGGCCCCTTCTCTTCCCAGCACCTCCACTTCAAACAGAATTCCCCATTCCTTTCTTTGGTCTCCTTCCTACATCACTAGTCTGGTTCTAATTACCCTGCACTGTAATTTTATTTGTTTATATGGAAGCCTCCTCTACTAAACCTAAACACATTCTTCTTTTAAAAAATTATTTATTGATTGATTTTAGAGACAGCGGGAGTGGGGAGAGAAAGAACACCATTTTTTTTCGTTCCACTTCTTTATGCATTGATTGATTCTTATATGTGCTCTGACTGGGAATCAAACCCTTAACCTTGGTATATCGGAATGACGTTCTAACCAACTGAGCTACCTGGCCAGGGCCTGAGCACATTCTGAGGTAGGGACTGTCTTATCCAACTCTGAATTCCCAGCTCCTGTATCTCACCTGGCAGGTGCCCCATAAATGATTATCAAATGTCTGGGGTGCAGTGAGACTTCTATCAAATGGTCCTCTTTTGTCTTTTCACACATCTGTGTCTCTCTTCTTGTAGCATTGTATTTGGTTTTTCTTTAGTTTCTTATTTCCAATTACTCTGGAGAAACTCTGTATTCAGAAAAATACTGGACATTGCCCTGGCTGGTGTGGCTCAATGGATTGAGACCAGACTGTAAACTGCAGGATTCGATTCCCCATCAGAGCCCATGCCTGGATTTAGGGCCAGGTCCCCAGTTGGTGGTCAATCCATCTCTCACACACTGATGTTTCCCTCCCTTTCTCCCTCCCTTCCTATGTCTCTAAAAATAAATAAATAATTTTTTTTAAAAAAAAAGAATACTAGGCATAAAGACAGAATTCCAGGTTGAGCTCTATCCAACACTTCTTCACAGTGTGAATTTCTAGAAGTCACTTCATTCTTTGGAGCCTATATTTCTGCATTTGTAAAATGAAAAAAACAAATCTCAAGATCAAACAAAATCTTCAAAGACAATGATTTTTCAACTGTAGATCTTAACCTACTAGTGGACCATGAAATCAATTTAACAGCCCAAGACCAGGATATTTTAAAAGTAAATAAGAGAGCATCACATGCAGCAAGGCTAAATATTGTTTCAGTTAAATACTATATACTGTTGTACTGGCTTACAATACAAAATGTGATTTCCACTTAACAAATGTGATTTTGTTAAGAAAAACAAAAACCTTGAAAATAATGAGAACTCTACTACTCTCAGGGTAAGGTTCTTTATATACCAACATTCAATTTGAAACTGTCAGGCTAGAAATGGTTGGGACACCTCTAGGGCAGTAACTAGAGCAGTGCCAGAGACCCAGACTCAGGATACGTAAGTACGTTGTCAATCATTTTTTAAAATTGAGATATCATTGACATATATTAATTTAAGGTGTACAACGTAATGATTTCATATACATATATGCTACAAAATGACTTAATCATTTTTTGAAGTCAGAAGCCTATAGCAATATACCAAGAATTCACAGAGTATTATATTATAAAGAGATATGGACTTAAAGCCTGACTCCAGCCTTTACTTGCTTCATGACCTACTGAGTTTCTTCATTTGTAAACTGGAGATATTGAGACCAACAAATTTCTGTCAACCTTCTGGTAGAGACCTGGCATGTGGTAGGTACTGAGTAAATGTTTACTGTCTTCTCCCTGCAGACTTCCACAAGACATAGGCTTTCTTTTTGTTCTCCAGATCAAGTTGATCTGGGCAGCCATGATCTTTCTCATAGGTAGCTTTACTTTATGGCTTAGCTTGAGTTCAGATTCTAGAGATGTTGTCAAATGCATAATAAGATTTGAAAAATAATTTTATGTAAGTTGGTTTGGATGACTGAAGTTAAAGTCACGTGGGAATATGGTTTTCATTTTCTTTTATTAAGGCACACATATATGGTAACTTTGTTTAAGCCTCCGCAATTTTGGCTTTCAGTCTCTTACTGAATTGTTTGATCCACTGCAACTCTTCCCCCCCGCCCCGCCCCCGCCCCGCTGCTTTGTTTAGATTATCTTCCCTTTGTTTCCTTTGTTTTCTTCTTCACAAAGAATTATCATTCTCTAAACATATGACAATATAATATTTGAAGGGATGAAGCCCCCATCCATCTGGGTTGGTTAGACTCAGCCAGACCCAGTGCTCATCTCTGCTGGATGAGCTGCTACCAAAGTGGAAGCAAGCTGAGATCATTCTACCAGCATGCACTTGTTCTTGCTTTGTGTCAGGAAGAATTTAAAAATACAAGCAGATTTGGCCTTTTTTATATACATCACATGAGTTTCAGTCATCTGCTCTTGCACATGGTGTGTTCCACAAGTGCATTAGACAGAGTGGTGCGGAGTCCTGGTGAAGAGCACGGGCGCTGTGGGGCCCAGCTGCTGCCACTGAGAGGCTCCGTGCCTGGACCAAGCTATTTTACTTCTCTCTGCTTCTGTTTTCTCATCTTAAAGAAGAAGGAGGAGTAGAAGGAGAAAACTGTACCTACATCCCAGGGTTGCTGTGAGAATTCAATGGTAAATGTGAACAAAGCTCTAGCACATGTGCACACACGTGCATGTGGTGAGTGCCAAGGGAGTGTTTCTATATGTATCAAGTGAGCACAAGTAAAACCAGAGTCTTACTCTAATGAGTGGTAATCCTGTAGAAAAGATAAAACATAAAATCCCTTATTATCCCTGATGTTTTAGTTATAAACCTAAATCATGTATTGCTAGCGTTCTACACATATGCTTCAATTTTATGCATTTCCTTCTCAACGGAACATACTGCAGACCAACCAAAGCCCAGTGTGTGTCCAACTGAGGCCAGAGTCACTGACTTCAGCATCCACAGTACTTCTCAACTTTGTTCCTATTGTACTAAGTTTATGAGATCTCATATCTTTTCTCTAGTATTATCACTTTTTCATGTCTACTCAATATATAAAAGAATAAGGACAAAATGCTCAACTAATCACAGAACACTGATACACAGGCAAAGATAGCTTAAACTTAATGCAATCAAAAGCATTTATAGAGGGCACTTGGAAGTGAAAATGAAGTTTCCTGCCCTAGAGGGGCTCAGAGCCACTTTGAGGGGCAAACCTAAAGGAACTGCTCTGCAGAGGGACATGAATGAGCAGGGCCAGCAGATCCGGATCAGACAGGCATGGAGGAGGAAATGAGGATCCTGCCCATGGCCAGGGAAGTTGGTCACAGATGCCAGGACTGCAGAGTGAACAGAGAGAAGCTGGCTGAGGTCCAGCTCTGCCATTATCTTGAGCAAGTTACCTAAAGTTTCTGAACCTCATTAGTAAAGGAGGGATAAGATCCACTTCAAAGGATTATTTTAGAGGTTTAAATGAGATATAAAAATGTGCTTAGCAAATTGCTAGGCACACAGAAGATGCACAATCATTTATGGCTGGAGCAATAGCATAGGAGGAGTGGAGACATTTGAACAATGTAGGAAGATCAGCAGAGGGTACAAAGTGGGACACATCTTCCTTCACTACAGAAGAAAAGCATTAAGGCAGATAGGGCTGTGAGAACTGAAGGAAGCCAAGGAGAATCCCCAGGCAAGCTGTGAGTGGAGCCAAGAGCTAAGCACGAAGTTTATTTTCAAATTACTAATCTATCCTTGCTGGGGTGGGGATAAGGGGCAAAGGGGGCCAACCCCACTCTTGGAGGCTGAGAATCAACAAGAAAGAGAGCTAGAGCTCCTGCTCTCTTTATACAGAGAGAGGGAGAGGCTCTTGGTTCATGGAGAGAGCTGTTGAAGTTGGGCAGAGCTCTTTAGGGAAGCTATGAAAAGTTTGGAAGAGCAACTCAAATAGGTAAGGGAGGGAAAGTTGCCCAGACCCATGTTACAGGACAATTTAGCAACCAGGTGGAGTTGGAAACACTAAATGTGATGAGTTGTGTGATTTTCTCCCAGAGCAGAACATACTAACCTAGTAAAGGACAAAAGGAAGGTGGTTGTGTTGGTCCAGGGAAGATGTATGAGGGAGGCATAGCAGAAGGACCAGGTTGACAAGTGCTGGAGAGAGAGGGGCTGAAGCAATACATTATACAGTTAATGTTATAGAGGAAGTGGAGTGAGGTCAGGGAGGGTGAGTAGTCAGTGATGGACTCCAGGAAAGTGTCAATAAGATGGACAAGCACATGGAGTGGAAGAAAGGTAAGGCTCAGAGTCTGGGTAATTTGATGGTCAATGTAAAGCAGTCTTGAATGGTATCAAGATTTAAGCCCTGCTGGCATGGCTCAGTAGGTTGGGCACTGGTCTGTGAACTGAAGGGTCACAGGTTTGATTCCTGGTCAGGGCACACACCTGTGTTGCAGGCCAGGTCCCCAGTTGGGGGTGTGTGAGAGGCAACCAATTGAAGTTTCTCTCCCTCTCTTTCTCTCTCCCTTCTCCTCTCTCTAGAAGAAATAAATTAAATCTTTTTTATAAAAAGATTTAAGGTGAGTCCCTAATGTGAGGGGCAAATTCTTTATGATCTTTCACAGATGAGAAGCAATGCTAGATCAAGGTGGAAGGGGACCTGAGTGTTGAACACCTACTGTATGTGGCGCTTTATATAAACTATCTAATATGATCCTCCCAACAGTCCTTCAAGTTGGTGATTTGTGAAAAATAGAAATGTAGACACAAATTAAATAGATCGCCAAGGGTCTCACAGCTGTTAAGCCAGGCAGCTTAGATTTAATACCAGGGCTGACTGGTTCCAAAGCCCATGTGCCTTCCACCTCCCCAGATTTCCATAAAGAGATGGCACTTGAGACCTTTCTAGTTTATTTTTCACAGATCTCAAGGCTGGAATCTCTGACTCTTGGTATCTTGGGCAGCCAGGTAGGTAAGATCTGGCCAGCCCTGAGCTCAGTCCTGTCTTTATTCCCTATTAGTAGCAAGATGGCCCCGGGTGAGGGCTGGAACTCTCAGCTGGGCTGGGCCCCACTATAGAGAGGACAAGTGTGAAGAGAAAAGCAACAGAAAGTACCTGCACTCTTTCATTGAAGTTCTGAATATGTTTCATGTGATCGACCTGCTCAGTAAGTCATTCGTTTAGTGGAAGGAGGATATTAGAGATTGTAAGGTCTGAGTTCAGATTCAGCTCCGGTGCATGAGTTGTGTGACTTTGGATTCTCAGTTGGTCCAGAATTAAAAGATTTTCTGTGACGTGGAACTTTCAGTGCTAAAACCAGGATATTCCCAGGCAAGTAGGACAGTTAGTCACTCCAAACAAGCTACTCAAGCCCTTTAAGCCTCAATTTCCAAGTATAAAATATGACTTTCTGTTGCCTCTTTCTCTGCTTCTCACCACCTAGGGTTGTGCTTTTCATAGAGCACATGAGCTGGGATTAAGGTTTAAATTCTGTCTGTTCAGAAGTTTAGGATTGACTGCATACTCCTGTGTCTGCTGAAGCTGAATTTTTGAAGTGCAAAGCAACTTTCCCCAACATTCTGCTTGGAGCCCTCCACTGTTGCTCTGCTGTGGGCTGGACCACAAGTCAGGAGCCTCCTGACTCGATCACCTCCCCTGCTGCTGCTTGTTCCCAGACAAGCATGGCAAGGTCCAAGCACACCATGCTCAGTAGGCATTGTTGAGATGGGGCTTGGCTGTGTGTGGATGAGGGCAGCTTGAAACTTAAAATCCAGAAATCCAGTCACATTAACATTGTATAAAAAGAGGTCTTGGGGCTTCAGCCAGAACGGGTGGCATGAGCATGGCAGGAAGAAAGCAGACAAAGTCTTCCTGCAGTAGTCTCCCCCAGTGCCTGCTGCTGATTCTTTTCTTGCCTGAAGTTGGAGGCCTCCACATTTTGCCCGGGAGCCAGGTTCACAGCAGTACTCAACAATGTAGAGTGAGAAGGCGTGGAACTTTTGTTGCTGTAGGAGGGTTCTGAGGAGAAAAAAGGAAAAGTGGATGAACTCAGCAGATGTAAATCTGGCCACCCACAGTTCCCCAAAAAGTTAAACATGGAGTTACCATATGACCAAGAAACTCTACTCATAGGTATACACCAAAGAGAAATTGAAAACATATGTCCACACAAAAACCTATACAGGAGCCCTGGCTGGGTAGCCCAGTTGGTTGTAGCTTTGTCCCCATACCACAGGGTTGTGGGTTCAATCCCCCACTGGGGCACTTACATGAATCAAGCAATGAATGCATGGATGAGTGGAACAAGAGACTGATGTTTCTCTCTCTCTCCCTTCATCTCTCTCTAAAATCAATAAAATTTCTTAAAAACCTGTATATAAGTGTTCATAACCGCATTACTCATAATAACCCAAAGGGGAAACAACTCACAAGTCTATCAACTGATAAATGGATTAAAAATGCAATATATTCATACACTGGGATATTATTCAGCTATAAAAAATAAATAAAGTACTGAAGTGATACAGAATGGATGAAAGGACAAAAGGCCACATAGTATATGATTATATTTGCATAAAATATCTAGGATAGGCAAATCCATAGAGACAGAAAGCAGATAGTGGCTGCCAGGGAATGGGGAAGTGGGGAATGCGGAGTGAACACTAATGGGCACAGGGCTACTTTTTGAGGTGATGAAAATGTTCTGGAATTTGATAGTGGTGATGGTTGCATAGTTTTATGAATATCTTTAAAACCACTGAATTGTATACTTTAAAAGTGTGAAATTCATAGCATGTGAATTATAGCTCAACCAAAAAAATAATAAATAAAATTTGGTCACCCAGTCCTGCTGCATGTAGAAAGTGCAGTAGTGGAGTGATGCTTTCAGGATCCAGCTGAAGCCCCTGGCATCAGGATAAAAGTGCTAAAGGATGGATGCATCTCCTGGAACCAGGACACAAATAGGTCCTTCTGTTGGATCGGCGGCTAACAGTCCGCAGAGGGAGTAAACCTTCCGGATGGCCAGTGATGGCCAGGTATGTTTCAGAGGGTACAGAGCTTAATGTCTTCTTGAGAACATCTGTCTCCACCAGAATCAGGCTAAGAACCCAAGTATGGTCAGGATCATTACACTCAGGAGCTGGGAAAAGATGAGGTAGCCCCATGGGCCCTTCTTTCTCATGGGCACATCTGCTGGGCAACAATGTATCACAGAATGTAGGGTCAAATGCTGGGTACTGAAAGCCTCAGTCTGGAATGGACCTCAGTGACTCTCCAAATGGGCTCATGGCAGAGAAATGAGACCTGCAGCAAGTGGCCATGTGAACAGGAGGCTCCTATCCTCAGCTTAACTGATTTCTTCCTTGAGACCCAACAGGTCTCATTTATCTCCTGATGGGGACTGTGAGCATCAGCTTCAGTTTAGGGCTACAGAGAACTCATGAAGTATAGGGTGGTTAGATTGGGCAAAGGGGACCTCAGGAGAAATGAAGAAGGCACCTGGCAGTCACTTAGCAAGTCTTTTAGGCTGAAAGTGAGCAGAACTCCAGGGGAGGGGTAGCTCACCAGCTTCCCAAATCTCTGTTCCTTTGAGAGTCATATACACTAGGCCTGGCATCATCTGGACCTTCTGATTAGACAGAACATAGCACAGAACTGTAGCTTCCAGTTTTGTTAACACGTATTTGCTCAGAGAGGGTGTCCTGCTGAAAAAGCCTGCTTCTTCCCCCTCCCCTGTATGCCCATCCCCAAATAAATCAGTCAGTTTTATCCAGGAAGTCTCCCTAGTCTCACACACACGAAGAAGGTACACATAACTAGCATGTACTGGGACTAGCAGGAGCTTGGGTCATGTTGGTTGCTAGGGCTCAAGACCCTGGTTGCTTACTTCCCCAAGTAAGCCCCACAAAGACAGAGACCGTGTCTGATTGTTCACTGTTGAATCCCTGTACATGCCACATAGTAGATAATAAATATTGCTCAGATTTGCTATTTTACTAGTAGCCAAAATGTCCCCAACTCAGATGAGGGTTGACAGTTTGAGTATTAGTCCTTAAGGGGGCCTCATAGGCAAAAGTAGCCAGACTCCCCAGAGCATAGTCATAGCTGTGCCCCTGACTGCAGCTCAATTCAGCTCATCATCAGGGATTCTGACACACCAAGGCACACAAGAGCACAAGCACATGCATAGACACATATGGGAGCATACTCATCTACACACTCCAACCCACACTGGCTTCTCTTCCCAAAATGAGGTGTCCAGCCACATTTCCACTGTGATGCATTTGTCAGTTGACCTGGCTTGGCTGCTTTTTTTAAAAGTCCAGGCCAATCCACGTTGGTTGGTCCCTGATAATTTTCCTTGGAAGCCTGGAAATAGAGTCACTTTAGGAGTGTTGGGAACCATCCCACCTAGTTTCAGGGACTGTAGCTTCGCCAACAAGCAAGAGGGCCCCAAGGCTGGAGCTGAGCAAGGAGGCCTTGTAAAAATAGACCACTGAGGAGACAAAGCCTGTACCCCTTGCAGGGGTGCAGCCCGTGCCTTCTTCACATCACCCTGCTTGGCCCCAGAAGATGGCTGGTTAGTAAATGACAAGTAAGACCCCTCAATGGCAGGGGCAACCTAAGACAAGCACAGTTGCATGGGGGCCATCAGGGAAGGAGTTGAGAGACAGGAAGAAGGGGCAAAGACCCTCACCCCTCGGCTTTGTCATGGCCAGAGTCCTCATTCTAACTGAAAGAAGTCTTATCTCTTGGCTGCTCTGCTCCACCTGCCAGACCAGGTTAGTGAAACAATACTAGAGACGAGTACAGCCCTAATCTGGATCAGGCAGTTCCCGGGGACAATTAGGCCTGGAAAAGGAATGCATTAAATCCTATGAAACTTACTTTACTAAGAATGCCCTTGAGTTAATGAGTATTGATGTTTGGGGTCCCAGGATGAGATTAGTTTCCCAGGAATGGGTGCCACCCTGTCTACCAGACCCTGACCTAATGCAAATCTCTGTGTTCCTTCAATTGTTATCTATGATCTCTATCCATTTTCTGTAAACATAGCCTTTTGACATTGATTGATGAGCTTTGCATGCATGCTGTATACCCCTGTGCATATCATTCTCAGTAAAAGCCACTTCAAGAGAAGGGTTTCAGGCATTCTCCACAGGAGGAAATCACCACCCCTTTTTCCTGGCAGATCGAGAAGTGTCTGGAACAACTTATTTTATTTTCCTCCATCCACAGCAACCTCAGGGGAGCTCTGCACAGGATGCGGTACTCCGCCCCACCCCACCCCCCGCCAATCATAGGAGATTCTGGGTGAATAAATAATTGCCATTTACTCTTGGCAAGCCTTCCCTGCTCACCCTTTCCACATAACAGAGAAAGGACTCTACATCTTAGCCTTTGGATAAGTCTCGGAAGGCTTCCCAAAGGAATGATGTTTTAACAGAGCCTTGACGAGCTAGTAATAGTTGGCCAGATAGAGGGGTATTACCCTCCTAAGGGGAAAGAGACATTGTATCCCTGGCACCCAGTAAAGTGCCACATTATTGGGCATTTATTGGACTGGTGGATAAATAAATAACATGCATGAGGAAGGCAGACAGTGGGCTCAGGTAGCTTGAATTTGTCTGTGTGTGAGACTGGAAAGGGGTTTGGAGCCAAACTCTGAAGAGCCTTGTGTGCTTAGCCAAGGAATTTCAACTTGATTTTTTGGCAACAGTAGGCCCTCAAGAATTTTAAAGCAGGAAGGTGATAGGATTAGAACTATCTTTTTAAAAGATTAACCTGGAAATGACCAGGATGGGGGAGAAATGAGAATAAGGGAAACTACTTCAGGAGACTGTTGAATAAGGTGGTGGCTGTGGGGATGGGAAGGGGCAGACACATTTGCAGGATATTTTACATATACAGTCACTTGGACCATTTGGCTGGGGAAAGGTGGAAGGACGAAAGATTCCAGGTTATCCCACACATTTCTAGGTCAGCAAACTGGGAGGTCATGATGCCATTAGTTCAGAAAGACATAAATAAGCTTGGATGGAGAGATGGCTTTTGTAAGAGACTTTTATTATGAAACATTACGCAATATATAAAAATACAAAAAAGAAATGTGCACTTCCTGTCAAGATGGCAGCATAGGTAAACATGGCTCACCTCCTTGCACAACCACATCAAAATTACAACTAAACTATAGAACAACCATCATTCAGAACTGTCAGAAATCAAGCCGAATGGAGGTCCTACAACTACGGAATTAAAGAAGAAACCACATCAAGACTGGTAGAAGGGGCAGAGATGCAGAACGGGCTGGTCTCAACCCACTTGTGGCAGATAAAAACTGGGAGGGATATCTGAAACAAGGGATCCCAGCACCACACTGGACCTCCACACAAGAGTTCCAGTGCCAGGAAGATAAGTTTCCATAACTTCTGGCTGTAAAAACAAGTAGGGATTGAAGTTGTGGAAGACAAACTTCTGGAGTCCCATGTAATTCTTCTTAAAGAGCCCATGTGACAGACTTACTTGGACTCACTCCCTCTGAGCTCCAGTGTGGGAACAGCAGAATGAAAGGCATTAGAGACATACGGGAAGGAACTGAATTGTCTGGCATCAGAGTGAGAAGTGGGGGTAAGCTTTCTCCCAGACAGAACTGCTGGCAGAGGCCATTTTTCCTTTTCTGAGCCCTCCCCTCACAGAGCCCACCATATATGGTGGGCACCATATCTGATGCTCCATTGAACTGGTTCATTCTTTTTTTTTTTTAAGTATATTTTATTGATTATGCTATTACAGTTGTCCCATTTTTTTCCTCCCCTTTACCCCCTTCCACTCTGTCCCCAGCCTCATCAACATTCTCCCCCAAGTTCATGTCTTTGGGTCATACATATAAGTTCTTTGGATTCTCCATCTCCTATACTATTCTTAACCTCCCCCTGTCTATTTTGTGCCTACAAATTATGCTTCTTATTCCCTGTACCTTTTCCCCTATACTTCCCCCATTCCCTCCCCACTGATAACCTTCCATGTGATCTCCATTTCTGTGATTCTGTTCCTGTTCTAGCTGTTTGCTTACTTTGTCTTTGTTTTTGTTTTTTTTGTTTGGTTTTTTTTTTAAGGTTCAGTTGTTGATAGCGGTATGTTGTCATTTTACTCTTCATGCTTTTGATCATCTTTTTCTTAGATAAGTCCTTTTAACATCTCAAATAATAAGGGCTTGGTGATGACAAAATCCTTTAACTTTACCTTATCTGGAAAGCACTTTATCTGCCCTTCCATTCTAAATAATAGCTTTGCTGGATAGAGTAATCTTGGATGTAGGTCCTTGCATTTCATGACTTTGAATACTTCTTTCCAGCCCCTTCTTGCCTGTAAGGTTTCTTTTGAGAAATCAGCTACTAGTCTTATGGGCACTCTTTTATAGGTAACTGTCTCCTTTTCTCTTGCTGCTTTTAAGGTTCTCTCCTTATCTTTAATCTTGGGTAATGTATTTATGATGTGCCTTGTTATGTTCCTCCTTGGGTCCAATTTCTTTGGGACTCTCTGAGCATCCTGGACTTCCTGAAAGTCTATTTCCTTTTCCAGATTGGGGAAGTTTTCCTTCATTATTTTTTCAAATAAGTTTTCAACTTTTTTGTCCCTTCCTCTCTTTCTGGCACCCCTATGATTTGGATGATGGAATGTTTAATGTTGTACCAGAGGTTACTAAGCCTCTCCTCATTTTTTTTGAATTCTTTCTTCATTCTCTTCCAGATGAATGTTTGTTTCACTTTGCATAGCCTTCACTTTTTCCTCTATTTTGCATCCGTACTCAGGCATTTCTGTGAGCATTCTGATTACCAGTGTTTTGAACTCTGCATATGACAGGGTGGCTATCTCCTCGTCACTTAGTTCTCTTTTGGGGGGTTTTGATCTGTTCTTTAATTTGAGCCATATTTCTTTAACTCCATGTACCTGTTACATTGCAAGGGGCAGAGCCTTAGGTATTTGCCAGGGCAGGACAACCCGCTTCACTTTGTTGCGGTGCTGTATGTGGGGAGGGGTCAGAGAGGGAACAGTACCACTTGCTCAGCTCTCACCCCACTTTCAGTCACTTACCCTGCTACCCACAAGCAAATCAGGCCCTCTAGTGCCGATTCCTGGGTGGGTAGGTTTGTGTACATTCAAGGACCCCTTGTATCTCTCCAATGAGCTCTCCTGTGAAGCTGAGATTTTACTTTCTCCTGCTGCCTAAAACCCCACAGGTGTTTACAGCCAGGGTTTTGAGGCTTTAGTTTCCCATGCTGGAACCTGGGTTGCATCGTCTGTCTCACTCCCCAGTTGTCCCTCCCAGCTTATCCACATGCGAATATGGGCCCACCAGGTCCGCTAGCTGCTGCCTCACCCACCCTGTCCAATGCCTTGCCAAGTGTACTCTCCACCCTGGCTGCCCGTCTCCACCCCTCCTACCAGCCTGGATGAATGTTTATTCTTTAACTCCTTGGTTGTCGGATTTCCATACAGTTCAATTTTCTGGCAGTTACGGTTGTTTTTTGTTTTTAAGGTTGTTATTGCCCTTCTTTGGTTGTGTGAGGAAACAAAGCATATCTTCCTATGCCTCCATCTTGGCCAGAAGTTGTCCATCAACGTGGTTCACTGTTTGCCCCACCCTGGTGATTCCCTGAAGCCTGGCCCCACCCAACTTTTGGGCCCACCCAAATTGTCCAGTGGCTTTCCATATGAACAGCTTGTCTTGGCCCATGCTTCAGATTTTTCTGTATTCTCTCAAACAAGCAGCTTCTGGGTTCAGCAAGATCTACACATCTCGCTAAGTTGCACTCGGCCCAGCACTTACAGCAGCCAGCCTTGTTCACAGGTTGGCCTTGTCAGGCCACCTGCAAGCCTGGCACAAGTAGCACCCATCTGCAGATCGCTTTGTAGCTTATGGTGTGTGGCTCCAGACAGAACACAGTTGGTGGCTGACCTTGGACGTGCCAACAACGATCAAGTTTCAACTACAACAGGAGGTTATATCCAGCTCACATGGTGAGCACACCTTGAGTAATCAGCTTGGGTAATAGGGGAGTCTGTGCCACTTGACCCTACAGGACACCTATTACATTAGGCCACTCCCTCAAGCCTGGGAGACATTGAAGCTCTACCTAATACATAGAGACAAACACATAGAGGCTGCCAAAGTGAGGAGGCAAAGAAAGATGGCCCAAATGAAAGAACAGAATAAAACTCCACAAAAATAACTAAACAAAATGAAGATGAGCAATCTACTAGATGCAGAGCTCAAAACACTGGTTATAAGGATACTCAGTGAACTTAGTGAGAGCCTGAACAGCATAAAAAAGATCCAGTCAGAAATGAGGGATACATTAATTAAAATATAGAACAATTTACAGGAAATCAACAGTAAAGTGGATGAAACTGAGAATCAAATCATCAATTTGGAATATAAGGAAGCAAAAAACAACCAATCAGAACAGCAAGAAGAAAAAAGAACCCCCCCAAAATGAGGATAGCATAAGGAGCCTCTGGGACAACTTCAAGCATACCAACATTTGAATCATGGGGGTGCTAGAAGAAGAAAAGAAAGAACAAGAAATTGAATCCTACTTGAGAAAAATAATGATAGAAAACTTCCTTAATTTGGTGAAGGAAATAGACATACAACTCCAGCAAGCACAGAGTCCCAAGCAAGATGAATCCAAAGAGGCCCACACCAATACACACCATAATTTAAATGCCAAGGGCTAAATAAGAGATGATCTTAAAAGCAGCAAGAGAAAAGCAGTTAGTTACCTACAAGGGAGCTCCCATAAGACTTTCAGCTGATTCCTCAAAAGAAACTTTTCAGGCAAGAAGGGATTGGCAAGAAGTATTCAAGTGATGAAAAGCAAGGGCCTACAACCAAGATAGCTCTACCCAGGAAAGCTATCATTTAGAATTGAAGGACAGATGAAGAGCTTCCCAGACAAGAAAAAGCTAAAGGAGTTCATCACCACCAAACCAGAATTATATGAAATGTTATAAGGTCTTTTTTTTTAAGAAGAGAAAGAAGATCAAAACTGTGAACAACAAAATGGCAATAAATACATATCTATCAATAATTGAATCTAAAAAATATAAACAAACAAGCAGAATAGAAACAGAATCATAGACACTGAGAACATTTTGATGGTTGCTAGATGGGAAGTGGGTGGAGGGGATGAGTGAAAAAGGTGGAGGGATTAAGAAGTAAAATTAGTAGCTACAGAATAGTCATGGGGATGTAAAATACAGCATAGTGAATCGAGTAGCCAAAGAACTTACACACATGACCTATGGACATGGACAATGATGTGAGGATTGTCTGAGGGAGTGGGGGATTCTGGGTGGAGTGGGGCAAAAGGGGAAAAATTGGGGCAACTGTAATAGCATAAACAATAAAATATAATTTAAAAAAGAAATGTGCTATGCAGTACAATAGTAATAAAGCTGTTTTTTACTTATTAACTTTGAGTTATCTATGGAATCTAGTCAGAAATTCTATTCTGAAACATAGTTAACAGATCCAGGATTTTATAAATTAGCACTATTTGGGTTACAAGTCACAGAAACCTAATCCAAACTATTAGGCACATAGGAAAATGTTATTATAAAGATACAGGAACCCAAGGACAGGAATATAGCTGAGCATTGGGAAGGAACTGAAACAAGAAACCCAGACACCATCAGAAATCTCTCTCTCCAATGCTCCTCTATGCTGGGCTGGCTTCTTCCACTTCTCTGGCTCAAGTGATGGGGCAGGGTTCCCAACTTTTATGTCTAACAGATTCAGTCATCCAGAGAGTCATTCAATTTCAAATCTCCAAGGAAAAGAACTACAGTAATTAGTCTAGCATGCCTGAGGCATCCAACCCAGTAACTCAAGATTGCAGGGTTGGGCGGGGGAGGATGACGTTGCACAAATGCAACAGCTCTTACTGCAACCATTCAGGAAAGACAAGTCATCAAATAGTGGCACTGGTCAATCCAGCAGGTGCCCACTACAGGGCAGAAGCTGGTGGACCCTCCAGGAGATACAGACTAGGGCAGTGGTTCTCAACTTTGGCTGTACATTGGAATCACCTAAAACTTTAGAGAAGTTAAAGGGATGCCCATCCCACCCACCTCAGATGACTCAGTCTTTTTAAAAAGCTCTCTGGTTGCTTCTAATGTACAGCCAAGGCTGAGGACTTCTGGCTAGTTCCAAGCTTTTCAAACGTTCATGTGCCTACAGATCACCCAGGTATCCTGCTAAGATGCAGCTTCTGATTCAGTAGGTCTGGGAAGAGCCTGAGAGTCTGTGTTCTGTGAATGCCCAGGTGATGCTGACCTTGCTGGTCCTCGGCCCACGTTGGGCAGCGAGGTTCTAACACAGCACTGTCCAACAGAACTTTCTGTGGTGGTGGAAACATATGTAGCTGTGCTGTCCAATGCAATAGCCACCAGCTGCATGTGTCAACTGAGAACTTAAAATGTAATTAATGAAATTGAAGAACTGAAGATTTTATCTTATTTGAATTAATTTGAAGAACCACACATGACTAATAGCTACTATATTGGACAGAACAGGGCTGGTGGGTCTCAGCAAGGGGGAGGGCATATCTGAATCACCTGTGGTATTTCTTAACCAACCCAGCACCCTTGTTGCTGCTGTTTTCTTCCTTACTTTACCCTCCCCAATTCAGACCCTAAAACAGTGTAATAGAAAGGAGGGATGGTGATAGAAGTATAGAGTGAATGTTGGAGAAGGCCCTACTGTCCTTACTCATCTGGTAAGAACCACTGACACAGAATGTTCCAGTTATCTATTTCTGTGTTACAAACCAGTCCAAAACTTAATGACCTAAAACAGCAATATTTATTTTTCTCATAAATCCATGTTTTGGGCAGGACTCAGGGGGCTAGCTCATCTCTACTCTACCTGGCATTAGCTGAAGTGGCTGGAAGGCTGGGGCTGGGGTCATCTGAAGAGTTGCTCATGAAGGGGTTGGGTAGCGGCCTGTCAGTTGGGACTCTAGCTGGGACTTTAACCAGGGCACCTACAGGTGTCCTGGACTTCCTCACACCTGACAACTGGGTTTCAAGGGTGTGCATTGAGGCAGGGTGGAGAGTACCCAGGCCGGATGGGAGCTGTATCCCTTTTTTTTTTTTTTTTTAAACTAGCCTTGGAAGCCATGTTGTCATTTCTGCCATATTCCACTAGAGTGAGTCACCAAAGCCAGCCTATATCCAAGAGGCAAGGAGTAAACCCAATCTTAGGATATGAATGTCAAGAAATTTGCAGACATGTTTTAAAACCACCACATAGACTTAGGAGCAAATAGCACCAAGGATAGAACTCTGCACACAGTGTCACACAGCCAGCTGCCTAGTGTACAAAGAAATAAATTTTTTTATCGCTGGTTCCAATAACAGTCAAGCTCATCCCAAAACAACCAGCCCCTGGCCCACCTCACAACCCAGAACGTACACCCTCAAAGACCTGTTTTCTAGATTTCTGTCCCAGAGACTTCTCTATTGCACACACTCCTTGAGTACCTTCATGATTCCTTTTTTTCAGAAATTCTTGGGTGGGGGGGTGGGGAGAAACCTGGAAGTCAGGACACATGGATTCTGATACCCACCCTACAGAGCCTATTAAAAAAAATACAGGTTTATTTGGGAGTAAGGAGATCATGGAGAATAATTTTCTTCTCTATGTTTCAATTTTCTATAGTATCATTTAAATTTCTTACTGTGATAAAATATACATAACATAAAGTTTACCATTTTAATGATATGTAAGTGTACAGTTCAGTGACTTTAAGCACATTCACATTGTGGTGCAACTATCACCACTGTCCATCTCCAGAACTTTTTTAATTTTCTCAAACTGAAATTCTGTACCCATTAAATAATAATTGCCCTTTCTCCCCCTCCCCCAACCCCTGGCTACCACCATTCTACTTTCTGTCCCTATGAGTTTGACTACTCTAGGGACTGCATATATGCAGAATCATACAATATTTGTCCTTTATGGCTGGCTCATTTCACTTAGCATAATGTCTTAGAAGGTCATCCATGTTTTATAATGTGTCAGAATTTCCTTTCTTTTTAGGGCTGAATAATATCACTGTGTGTGTGTGTGTGTGTGTGTGTGTGTGTGTGTGTGTGTGTGACATTTTGTCTATCCATTCATCCACTGATGGACATTTAAGTTGTTTCTACTTTTTGGCTTATTGTGAACAACACTGCTATGCAAATATCTGTTTAAGTCTCTGCTTTCAGTTCCTTACATAGAATAGGTACAGTATAATTGCTGGATCATGTGGTAATTCTATGTTTAACTTCTTGAGGAACCAGTTAAAAATTTTTAAGCTTTTTTAAAAAGATTTTATTTATTTATTTTTAGAGAGAGGGGAAGGGAGGGAGAAAGAGAGGGAGAGAAAAATCGATGTGTGGTTGCCTCTCGTGCACCCCCTACTGGGGACCTGGCCCGCAACCCAGGCATGTGCCCTGACTGGGAATTGAACTGGTGACCCTTTGGTTCTCAGGCCAGCACTCAATCCACTGAGCAACACCAGCCAGTGTGACCTTTCTGGTTTTTAATAATGTTTACCCTTCTACTGTTTTTAGTTTTATTTTTATTGAAAGGAAGACTCATTGAAAGAGACTATGCATAATAATTTTCAGGTCTTATTTGTTTATTTACATGGACTTTTTAAAATACTTTTTATTGTCATACATACATATAACATTAAATTCACTGTCTTAACCATTTTTAAGTGTTCATTTCAGTGGTATGAAGTTCAGATTTTAAGGATTATAATCCCCTCAAATTCTAGTTTCACCAGGTTCCTGCGTGTCACAAGGCCCAGAACCACGGTGCTCCTCATCTCCGCCGACTTCCACCCCCTATTGCATTCTGTGCTCCTTCCGGCCCTTTGCTCAAAACCACCAGGGCAGAACGATCTGAGTCAGACTGCCCTTGTGATCACCTTTTGCAAGACACTAACATTTCAACATATTTTTGTAGCCTTTCACATTGTCATTTTGCAAAGCAAAATATTAATACCTAGTAAGAGTTGTGTTATGTTCAGGGAGCTTGCCAGACCAGGAATTTATGTCTATGCTTCCCCCGTCCCTCCTCCGTATATGGGTTGTGTGACCTTGGGCATGACATCTCCTTTATTTGGGGCTTACTTGTCATCTGTCAATTAATGGGTCAAACTAGACAATCTGAAAGGACTCCAATCCAGGAGCTGATGACACTCCACCATGTCCTGACCCAGGCTCCCCTGACCCTCGGCAACAGGAGCCAGGAGCCGAGATGGCCAATGTTTGGCAGAGACATGCCCAAGACTGTTTTTGACCCTAGACTCTTCCCAGAGCCTTTATATTGTCACCTAAGCCTCACCTCACAGATATTGTCTAACAAAAACTGGGGCTAAACTGTCTGAAGACATGGAGATAGATGTCCATGAAAAGTGTGGAGAAGGCTAGCTGAAACAGGAGGGTATGTGGGGGCTGGATGGCAGGAACAGGTTTGGTGGGGCTCAGTGGGCAGGAGAGGGTAAGGGCAACAGCCTGACCCAAGAGCAGAACAGAGAGAGGGAGACGCCTTGGTGCCAGGGTGGAGGGGGTGGGGAAAGGACATGGACAGGACAGAGTCTCTGTCTCCTCTTCCCCGGCCTCTGAGTGAATATTCTGGGGCCTGACTATGTGGTGACACTAAGTTCAACAGAGCCACTGCCCATTCCGGCCCCACCTCTCTTGCCAGGAACCCGCCTGCTCACCACAGTGACCACATCCCCCAGGTTGCCTTGGAAACACTCCTCAGGGCAGGGGAGTTGGGGCACAGTTGCCTAGCAACAGGTGGTGCCCTCCCTTCCGCCCTCATCTGAGGCGCTGCTCTGCACCCTCCCGCAGGCTCAAGGAAGAGCTGCTCTGAAGGGAGAGAGGAGCCCAAGACAGAAGACTGAGGCGAGCCGCTGTAGGTGGGAATGCCCGGGAACAGTATCCACCACTTCCTCTCTAGGCCCAATGAGACCTGAGGGACTGAGGAGACGGAGGACACATGCCCTTGGGATCCTTAGAGCTTTGTCTGAGGCACCTGGGGACGGGGAGGGAAATGGGGCTTCTAGGAGGGGCCTGGGGGTTCTGAGCAGGAGGCCAGGCTGCAGGCCTGGCGGTGCTCCCAATACCTCACCCCATCGGACGACTCTAGCCCTTTCCGGGTTCTCTCTGCTCCTGTCCCCTGCATGGGTCTATTTCTCAGGCCAGATTCCCAGCCCCGTGACCTGTTTCTCTACTCCGTCTTTTCTGGGCACTTGCTACCTCTCCCCCTCTCTCGGTAGTGCTTCATCTCCTGACCCCTGTCTCTCCAGATGCCTTGGACTCCAGAGCAGCCCTCTGGGCACATCGAGGGGCCCCCTGCATCGGAACTGACCTCGTGGCCCCCACTGCCCTGTGGGCCTTGCATCCCCATCATGCTGGCCCTGGCCTCCCTGGCCGCCCTCTTCCTCCTCACTACAGCTGTGCTGGCAGAGCGCCTGTTCCGCCGTTCTCTACAACCGGACTCCAGCAACCACGCACCCACCCTGGTCTGGCGCCCTGGAGGAGAGCTGTGGATTGAGCCCACAGGCACACCCCGAGAGCGCTCTGAGGACTGGTATGGCTCTGGGGTCCCCCTGCTGATGGACCAAGCCCCAGATCCTCTGAGCCCCGGGGGCAGCTTGGAGGCCCGAGCAACAGCCCCACCTGCCCCTTCAACTCCATACTCCCCTCCTAGCTCCTTAGTCCCCCAGATTCCATCCAAGGCTCCAGCCCAAAGCACCTTCTGGGGGCCGCAGGCCTGGGAGGGGAGGCCCCACGGCCAAGGCCTGGTGAGCTGGGCTGAGCCTGAACAGAGGCCAGAGGCCAACGCAAATTTGGGGAGCCCCCAGGCCCGAAGGCAGCGGCCAGGTAGCCCTGATCCTGAGTGGGGCCTCCAGCCTCGGGTCACCCTGGAGCAGATCTCAGCTTTCTGGAGGCGGGAGAGCCGGACCAGTGTGGGTTTCTGAATCCCCAGAGCCTGGAGGACTGGCCTCCCAGAGACCTCTGAGGACGGCCCAGCCTCAGGACCTTAAGACCCTGAGGCTCCAGCCTGGGAACCCAACTGATAGTTGAAGCCAGGGAAGAATGCCCCAGGCCTTTTACATCTGGATTTCAATTGAGTTGGACCTGGGTCTGGGCAAGCCTTGTGTGGACAGAGCCTGTGCTGAGGGCCAAGCTCAGATTAGCCTCTGCTTAGCTGCCTGGGGGAAGGAGGAGGGGCTGTGGTACAGTGAACTGGAGATGCGGTCAACTCTGGGCCAGAAGCTGCCAAGGCCACTTTTCTGATTAAGGATTCAAGGTACAACACAGGCATGACATAGCATCTCTGCAGTGGCTTCCACCTTCCTTCACTGTGCATCTAAGTGGCCAATATCAGAAGGAAGGGGTCCCGTAGATGCTGCAGAACAGACCGAGTGTGGTAATGATGTGTGCCAGCTGTGCTGGCAGGAGATGACAGGAATCCAGCTCCCAGAGCCACAAACCATCCCTCCAGGGAACGCACATAAAGAGACATCAAGACCAGGCAAAGGAGCATCTTACTATACATGAACTGTGACTGTGACCCCCAGCTCACCGCAGCAAACTTGGGGAGACACGCTGGAGAGGCCCTCTCTTACCTTCGGCTGGGACCTAGAGTCAAAGAAAACCAGTAGGCTCCTCTGTCTATCCTCTGAAGGCTGACACATGCCAGCCCTCTGGATCTTACCCCTCCATGGTGAGCAGTGGTCTCCAACCTTTTTGGCACCTGGGACCAGTTTCGTGGAAGACAATTTTTCCACACACTGTGGGGGTGGAGCAGAGGAGGGGGAATGGAGCTCAGGTGGTAATGTGAGCCATGGGGAGCAGAATGAAGCTTTGCTTGTTTGCCCACCACTCACTTCCTGCTGTGCAGCCCAGTCACCAACAGGCCAAGGACCTGTTCCCGTCCATTGCCCGGGGTGCTGGGGACAGGGGGCAGGGTGGCGTTTGGGGACCCCTGATGGTGAGGGAGGCCTGGGCCAAGGAGATAAGAGGTTGGTCCATTGGGAAAGGAGCACAGTCCCAGGGCAGGGCAGCTCCCAAAATGCAGCCTCTGGCTGTCTTCCCTCCTAGCTTGCTGGCGCTCAGAGAGAGAGAATCCACCCCGCCCCCCCACGGCAGGATTACTTATAACCCACCACGCAGGAGAAATGGAACCCCCCAATGACCTTGGCCCTGTAGGCCTCTGTATCAGCTGACCTCCTCTTTAGGAGCAAAGGTGGGGGTGGGGGGCTGGGACAGGCGAAGGAGTTTTCATTTCCCAGATGTGTCGGACTCCAAACCACAGTCCTGAATGTTAGGATTTTTGCCATATCAATTCACCACCTGTACTATTATTTACTTTATATTTTTCTTTAAATTGGTTTGCTATTTGCTTAATAAATTTATTTTAAAAGGAATATTTTTTGTATCACCTCTGTAAATGGAAAACCAGTATCACTTGCCATAAATAGAAAGTAAAACATGAAAATAAGTACACTGTAAACAAAGATATTAAGTTTAAGTAGATATTGTTCCCTGACGGAGGCACTGACCCAAAGATCTGGTCTTTCTTGAAAAAGGACAGGATGAGTCAGCAAGTGTTAGCCATTCTAGCGCCGCCCTGAGACTTCCCCCGGAAGTACTGAGCCCTGCACAGGGAGCAGTGACCCTGTGCCACCTAATGCGGGCCAGCGACCTCCCAGGTTCACCCACACCAGGGAAATACTGCTGGGCAGAGGCCAACACTCAGCTCTCTCTGCTCACCCTGTGGATGCCAGAAGATGAGGGAACAGCAGGGGAACGAGAAGGCTCTAGACTGAGAGACCCCTCCCCAGGTGCACTCATCTAGCAGATGGTCCTCGCACCTTCCCTGAGCCGGGCCCTGGAGGCGGAGGGATCAGACCTAGCCCCTGCCCTCAAGGAGCTCGCAGTCTCTCTAGTGGCAGGGGTGGGGGTGGAGGGTGAGATAGGAAGGGACAAATAACTGATACAAGACAGAGTTCCTGTTCCATCTCTGTCACTCATGAGCTAGGTAACTATGTCACTTCTTGTCATAAACTTGACATAGGGTGTAAACTTGAGCCCTAAATCCAGGTGAGGGTAAATCTCACGATCGGGTGACAGGACTGGGGTTATGGGGAGTCTGCCCATGGGGAGTGATCAGCCCACCAGGGAAACAGGACAGAGATACAGTGTTCAGAGCTTAGACACCTGCACACCGAGTGCTCAGCAGAAGCAGGACAGTGGGGAAGGGACCCCGGAGGCAAGGTCCTGGCTCTCAATCTGGCTCTATCACTCACTTACTTGAGGACTTCAGAAAAGTGATTTTTATATTACTGGGCCTCACATTCTTTCTCTGTACAAGAGAGCTGGCAGTTGAACAAGGTGCTCCATTGGGACTTTTCTAGCAGTGAAATCTTAGCATGGTATAAAATGAAAGATGCACACACGCATGTGTGGATGAAAGTGATTTTCCTGAGGTAGAGTCCAACTTGCTACCCCCAAAGTCACCTTTATATTCCCAGACCCAGAACATGGTTTAGATCATAACAGGAGCCCAAGGAAAGCAGAATGAATAAGCGGGTGGACTAAGCGATGCATCAGTTTTACCCTTTCTCCTTTCTCTTTATTTTAGACCTCTCCCTCTCCTTTTTAACACCATCTTATCACTTTCTCATGTTGAGTCCTTCCTTTATACCTTTAGGCATTTGAAACATACTTACCGTAGGGTCCTTTACCCAATCTTCTGTTGTCTGGAGTTCCAAGTGCTCACACTCTTTCGTGACAGATGGGTTCCTCTTAGGCTTTCTGATTCGGGGCCATAAACTCGGTTTCAGCAGCACCTTATTAGTGGGAACACATGTGGTCAATTTGAGGGGATATCTATAGAGGTTCTGTGTCTGCTCTGCCTAGGATGCTTCAGGGGTATTAAAAAGTTGGACCATGTTGTTTGTTCATTTTATTTGGGCTTTGAGACCATGGTGTAAACTTGAGCCCTAAATCCAAGTGAGGGTAAACCTTTGGTTATGAACTCTCAGGGGTGACTTTCTATTGCCCTTGGTCTCAGGGTGAGACAGACAAGGGCCTTTTTGCTCCCCGGGCTGATAGGAAGATTTTTTTTTCTAACCTACTCTTTCACTGAGCATGTGACCTTTATGTTAGGGTCTCTGTGTTCAATGCCCCAGGCAAGGCCTCCTCCCCAGTCTCTAGGTGAATGTAAAAGCCAAGCCCCTTCACTGCCAAACTCTCCAACTACCTAACCGCTCGCACAGCTCTGGTTTTCAATTTCCTCTTTTGTGTGGCTCCTGGGCATTCCCCTTACTTTCTTGAAACACCGCTATGCATTTTAAAGGATGTTTGCTTGATTTTATGCAGCATTTCTAGATGTTTCATGGTGGAGATGTGCTTGGCTGGTTATAACATTCACAGTATCTCACACACACACACAAAGCCAGACTATTTCCTCTATAAACAAGTACAAATCTCTCCCACCTTAAAACAACCAATAACTAATTCACCATTGCTCACCACATAACATGACTCCTTACCTCCTGCACAGACAAACTTCCGGAGAGAGCTGTCTCTTCCAGCGGTCCACATTTCCTCAAATTCCCATCACTCTGCAACCTGCTACAGCTTCTGTACACTTTCAGCCTTCTACAGAAACTGTTCTCACCAAAATCATAGCCTGCATTTTTAAAAAGATTTTATATATTTAGAGAGAGGGGAAGGGAGAGAGAAAGAGAGGGCAAGAAACATTGACGTGAGAGAGACACCCACCAGCCGTCTCTCACACATGCCCTGACCAAGACCAAACGCACAACCCAGACACGTGCCCCGACTAGGAATCTCTCACTTTATGGGATGAGCACCCAACCAACTGGGCCACACCAGTCAGGGTAGAGTCTGCATATTTTTTATCAAAGGGCGCTGTTCGGCCTCCTGTGGACAGCATTAGACATTTTGATCCCATTCTTGACACATTCTATTCCCTGCCTTCTGTGACTCCACACATACCTGACTTCCCTTCCCTCTCCCTGGCCACCCTTTTTGACTCTTGCTGGCTGCCTTCCTCAGGTCAGCCCTGACTGCTTTCTCTCCCTCAACACACTTCCTGGGCAATCTCACTGATGCCCATGGCTTCTGTTGCTGTCTCATGCTCTGGTGGCTCCCAAAGTCTCTACCTCCATCTGTAGCTGATAAGGTCCTCCTCTAGATATTCACCCATTATTCTAAAGTAATAGTACGAACGGAACAGAAAACAAGATGATTAGCTAAAAGATTATCTCAGAGCCAGTCCATGGCCATCACTGGGTACAGTCAGTATTTGTCCCCAGGATAAAATCAGCACCCCCGCCCCCCCCCCAAAAAAGTGCAGGGGTCATGAATTCACACGTGATGTGGACCAGGAGAAAGAGGCGAGAAAAGACCACATGCCTGTCTGGAGGTGCAGCTGCCCCTCGGTGCTACCAATCACGTCCATCCTTTTGACTTTTCGGTAGAAGCCCAAAATCTGGGTTTTTTAAGTAAAATCAACCAAAATATTGACCACTATATGTATACTCACACACATATATTCAGTGTATGTGAGCATATGTGTATATATATGTAGACCTTTTAATTGATTTATTCATAAAGGCCCAATGAAGCAAGTCTGTGGGCCACATGTGCCTCGTGAACCCTCAGTTGGAGATCCCTTCCAAACAATCCTGAACAAGCACTCCTGAGGTGGATGTGGAGCGTCCCTCATTATCTTGGCTTTTGGTGCTTTGAGGTGGGGCAGCCTGATCTCAGAAGGCCTTAAATCAGGGTTTTCCCTACCTTCACATTAGTGACGTTTGGGCCAATGATAATTCTTTTCTGTAGGAGCATCTCTGACCTCTATCCACTAGGTGTCAGTAGCACCCCCTAGTTGTGACAACCACAAATGTCTCCAGACATCACCAATTCACCAACTTCGTGCAGGTAGAGGGGAGGGAAACAGGAACCCCGGATCTAAATGAAGTATTTTAATGAATTAACACACCTGCCCATGGAGATTGCAGCCTATTCCGGGGATAAGATTCCTGTGGAACCAGACCTCCCCAGCTGCCAAGAAGAACCATGTGGCCTCCTCTTACTAATTTAGTGACACCAAAAAGGAACAGGATGAAGAAACAAAACAACCAGCCCTTGAGGAAACAAATAAATAAGATAAGGCACCCATAAAACAGTGGCGGCTCCTGGGAAGACACTGCAATTGGAGAGAAAGAGGAAGTTCTGGAAATTACAGATTTCCCCAATAATGGTGTTAATCAAAGGAAGGTATGGGAGGAAAGAGTTTTAAACATTTCTCAGGATGTAGAGCAAAATGATAAAGAAATGGGGAATATGAAAGAAAAGTTACGAGATGAAGGATCATTCCATTCAATTGCCATATAACAGAGGCTTCAGAGAAAACATAGGGGAGGAAATTAATCAAAGATTGTATTTGATTGAGAAAAACATTTCAAGCAGAGAAAAGGGGTCTGTGAAGTGGCCGCCATCTGGCTGCACATCTGGAGTCCCCCGGGGAGCTCTTAGAAACACCTACGACCTCGGGACTCAACCGGCAGAGTAGCACGGACTGAGTTTACCCTCTGCCTGGAACAGCCGCCACTGCCACAACACAGCCAGGCAAATGTAACGTCAAATAAAAGTTTTCAAAACACTTGACACCAAGCGGTGAGGTAATGAAAGCAGTAAAATCCCCAAGAGAAAGGAAAACAATCAAGGCTTGTCCTTTTAAGATGGCCCAGCTTACTGCTTGGAGAATTTCCAAATTGCAGGCAGAGTCAGGGGGAGTGAAGCGGGACCCAGAGGACCTCTGGAGTTGAGGGAACAGAGCTGAGGGTCGGGGCGCTGCAGCTGGAGGAGGGAGAGCAGAACACAGGGAAGCAGGAGCTGCTTGGAGAGAACCCCTACAACCTGTCGAGAAGCTCCCCTGAGTATTCAGCAGAGAAATAATCAGCACGTGTGTGGGAGGAAACTACCCAAGGCCAGGGGAAGAGCCACCTGAAGAATTAGAGGGAGTAGTGTGCCCAGGGTTCACACAAGGCCAGGGCCTGTTCCTACCAGCCAGACTGGAAAATGTTACAGGGTAGTGGGCAGGGTACTCAGGAAAGTCTTGGCTTCGTAGTGGCAAATTATTAATTAACCCCGAGACTAAACACTGCTCTGAGCCTGCCTGAACAATCATACAGATTAAAAAAAATATCTGGTGTTCAACAAGGCAAAATTCATAACGTCAGGCAAGTGATCAAAGATTACAACACATGCAAAGAGGCAGCAAAACCTGATCCACACTGAGGAGAATAATCAATCAATAGCAACCAACCCAGAACTGACACAAATGTTAGAATGAATAGAGAACATTAAAATAGCTATTCTAGCTATATCCCATATGTTAAAAAAGTTACATAGAGACATGGAGATATAAACAGTGTATGTCAAACTTCTAGAAATTAAAATGACAATATTGGAGGTGAAACATACACTGGTAATAACAGATTAGACATCATAGAAGAAAAGATTAGTGAGTTGATGAAATAGCAATAGAAATGATCTAAAAGGAAACATATAGCCTTGGCTGGTGTGGCTCAATGGATTGAGTGACAACCTGTAAAATGAAAGGTCACCAGTTCAATTCCCGGTCAGGGCACATCCCTGGGTTGTGGGCCATGGTCCCCACTGGGGGCGAGTGAGAGGCAGCTGACTGATGTTTCTCTCCTTCTCTTTCTCCCTCCCTTCCCCTTTTTCTAAAAATAAATAAAAAATAAAGTGTTAAAAAATAAAATGAAACACAGAGAAAAACTGCTTTCAAAAATTAAAAGCACATTAGTGAGCTGTGGAGTAGCCTCCTGCAGCTTAATATGTGAGTAACTGGAGTTGAAGGAGAGACACAGAAAAAAATAGTTTTAAGAACTAATTGCTAGGTGGAGGGATTGAGCAAAAAAGAAAAGAAAGAGAAAGAACTCATGGACGTGGACAACAGCGTGGTGACTGCGTGGGGGGCAGGGAGGGGGTGGAAGAGGGTATGGGAGGATAGGAGGTGATGGGAAAAAATAAAATTAAGTCAAATTAAATTTAAAAAGAACTAATGGCTGAACGATCTCCAAATTTGATGAATATTATAAACCTACATATCCAAGAAGCTCAACAAATCTCACACACAAGAGTGTACACCGAGGCACATCATAATAAACTTGCTCAAAACCAGTGCTGGAGTAAAACTTCTAAAAGTAGCCAGAGATAACTCAACATCACTGATCATCAGAGAAACACAAATCAAAACTACAAGATATTAGCTCACAGCCATTAAGATGACTCCTAAGAAAAAGAAAAGAAAGGAACAAGTGTTGGTGAGGACGTAGAGAAATTGGAACTGTTGTGCACTGTTGGTGAGAATGTAAAATGGTGCGGCCATTATGGAAAACAGTGTGGAGGTTATTTCTAAAAATTAAAAATAGAATTACCATATGATTTAGCCATCCCACTTCCAGGTTATATACCCCAAAGAATTGAAAGCAGGGCCTCAAAGCACATCCGTTTTCATAGAAGCACTATTTACAATAGCCAAGAGGTGGAAACAATACAGGTTTCCCTCAATAGATGAGTGGATAAACAAAAGGTAGTGTATACATACACACAATGGAATATTATTCAGGCATAAAAAGAAATAAAATCCTGTCACATGCTACAGCATGTATAGACTTTGTGGACATTATGCTAAGTGAAATAAGTTAGTCACAAAAAGAGAGATGCATTATGATTCCACTTCTGTGAGGCGCCTAGAATGGTCAAATTCCCAGCGACAGAAAGGAGAATGGTGGGGGCCAGGGCCGGGGGGCGAGGGTTGGAGAGCTGGTGTTTAATGGGTTCAGAGTTTCAGTTTGGGAAGATGAAAGGAGCTCTGGAGGCGGTTACGCAGCATGTGAATGGACTTAACGCTCCTGAATTGTACACTTAGAAATGGAGAAGATGGTAAATGTTATGTTACCTGTAGTGCATGTTTATAAAGTCCTAAACAGGCAGAACTACACTAGATTGCTTAGAGATTTATACACGCAAGAGAACCTATAACAAAAGTCAAGAAGATGGTGATCACTGCAGTCAAAATGGTCATTATACCTCCGTGCAGGGACCAGCCTTAGGTGCGGTCGGCTCTAGGATGCTGGCAATCTTTGATTCCTCGACCGAGGTGATAGTTCTTTGAATACACATTTCTACAATAAAAGAGAAAATAAACACTTAGGAAATGACTTTCCAGATTGATGGGGCCCAATGCAGTGAATGAAGAGACCCAGACCAAGAATTTTAGATCACTGGGACCAGGGAAGATCCCCACCTGCTTCCAGAGAGACGAAATGCTTTCTGACAGTCATGACCCAGAATGGACCTGGACTTCTCGGTGCTGCGAGAGCCAGGAGAGACAGCTGTGCGTGCAACATATGAGAACAAATGATTTCCAATCTTGAATTCTCTATCCAACCTATAAAGTGTGGAAGTAAAATAAAGACATTTTGAGACCTAGCAAAGTCTCAGAAATGTATCTACTTATCAAGGTACTAGAGAATGCCCCCACCGAAGCAAGGGATAAAGCAAGAAAGAGGAAGGCACAGGATCCAGGAGACTCAGGATCCGATTCAAGAAAGATGTGAGGGGAGTCCCTCCCAGCAGATGGTGAAGGGGTTCCCAAGGAGACAGCTCTGCAGCAGGCCTGGGAATAACCACTCCAGACACAGGCAGGTCAGAAGGCTACACAGAGGGGTCTCTAAGGAATTTAAGCCATTAGAAAATCTAACGTGTTTGAATGTATGGAGATACTTAAACTTCAAGGCAGAGTTTAGGCTTGAATTTGTGTTATACATACAAAGCAAATGAAACAACAAAGATACTTTCCTTTGGTTAAAAAGCACCAAGATGTCAGAAGCAAGTGACCTGTGGATAGCTCTTGGCTGGTTCTAAGTCTTCTGAATGTTGTAGCTCAAGAGGACAAAAGAGGTTACCCAGGGGCCCACCAAACTAGAGATATATAAAAGGGTCTCTTGGCCCCGGATCATTTTCTGGGTGTGCTGTGCTAGATTCTAGTGATCTAAAGAGCACTGCATACCTGAAATAAAGAAAACCACATTATCTTGGGTAAATCTCATGTGTACAGTGATTGATAGAGATGTTATTCACAGCCCCATAGTCAGCTTTTCTTCAGTACTTTGTAGTTCGGTCTTATATGCTGAGATACTTAGAGTTCCAGAATGCAGGTCTTAAACGTTACTGAGTAACTGCCAAAATGATCTATGACTGAGGAAGTGATTGGAACAAAGCACATAGGTGCTAGCCATTTATGGAATTCTACCTACCATATTGTCTTGAAGAGCTATTGATAAGTTTATACATGTGTCTATACCACATAATATCACAGTGGGATTTTCTACAGATCCAAAGTTGAATTGCTTTCAGATGCAGTTTAGTTGGCCAATAATGTCTTGCCATTTTTAAATGCTTTCAACTTCCACTGGCCTTAACACTATAAGACTCTTGCCCATTCAGTTCGCTGACTGGCGGCCTGGTTTGATCTGTTGCCTTTCCAGTCCCTCTAGACTAAGTGCCCCTGTTGGTGGGTGCGCGGGAGCAGGTGTGGCAAGAGGGGTGGGTAGGCCAAGGGAGGGTGGGTGGATGGGGTGGGTAGGTGAGAATTAGAATAGATGGAAGCTGAGTGGGTAGCTAGGAGGGTGGCCAAGAGGGCAGACAGAAGAGGACTGAGAAGGTGGGTAAAAAGAGAGAGATGGAAGGTTGGTGGGCAAACGCGAGTCTTGGTGATCTCTGGAGTACACAGGGCCTTCAAAAATCACTGCGATACCTTGGGCAATTGGATGGAGATATGATAAAGAGATTAAGCTGGAAAAGTAAGTGAAGAAGGCACTGCTGCACACCCCTCCTCATCTTTCATTCCTGAACAGATGCTGCCCTTAATATTGATAGCTCCTTGTCTGCTACCTCTGGAACCTGGAAAGGGAGGTGGTGTCAGAAACTGGAAGGTGGTGGAATTACACTGCCCTCTGGTGGCCATGAGGGGATTCGATGTTTGGTAGTCTCAGGTATTTTTTCATTGTCTATTCTTCCCACCTTCCCCCACCCCACCCCCACACTAGACTATGAAATCCATGAGGACAGGGGTTTTTGTCTGTTTACTCATTGCTGTATATCTGGTGTCTAGAATATTGCCTGGCACATAGTAGGTGTTCAAACCCTGTCCCACCATTTGATGTCTGCCCCTAAACAGGTCTCTTAACTTCATAAAGCCTCAGTTTCCTAATGAGTAACATGGAGGCGCTAACACCCACCCCCGACGAGCATTCACTGAGGGAGAGAGACCTACACTTGCTGAGCAAGGGCGCTCAGTCAATGTGTGTTCCCTTCTCACTCACCAGCCAGTGCTGAGGCAGCACCCTATGCTAACAGCAGCACCTGGCTTCATGGGCATTTGCCATAACGGGCATGGGCTTTGTGCTGGGTGGATGGCAGCCTGAGGAAACATCCAAGTCTAGTCCTAGGCTGGCCAGATAAGGAGGTAGTGTAGCCAAATAGAAAGGGCAATACTAGGCGAGGGTGAGATTCCTCTTTGCAATCCACCCTGCCGCCCCACCCCGAGTCATGCCCAGCTCTTCCTGCTGCTCCAAACCCATCAGCCTCTATGTGCCCTCTGAGCCAGTGCAGACGCTGTTGCCTCTGCCTGTATTCCCCCTCCAGCCCCACTGCCACGACCCACGTTCAAGCCCTCTGAGTAGCTGCGTCAGCCTCCTCCTTCTGGTCTCTCTGTAGCCACACGAGCCCCTCAAGTGCATCTTCCTGCAATAGATGCACTCTAACTGCAGATATGCTTATTTCACTTTCCAGCATCAAGCTGATTGCTCTCGGGACAGAGTCCAAGTCTTCTGACCTACCATTCTGTGGTCTGGACCCAGCCCAACTCATAGTCAGCTCACCTCTCCTGATCCCAGCTTTAAATTTTAGACCAAACAATCCAAGCCACTCCTAACTTTGAGGCATTGCCAGTACCATCTCCTCGGTGCTGCTTTTGCCTGCCCAGAACCCAGTTTCTTTTCCTCTGGAGGTGACTTAGGGCTGACCCATTTCTGGGCTCAGGGATGAGCCTGACACTCAGCCCGGTAGATTTCATCTTTCACTCCCCTTTGTCTTATTCCAGCTCCCTCCATCTGTTTCATCTGCCTGGGTCCTGGAGGCATTGGAGTTTGAGACTCCTAGTCCACCTCTGCCTTCTGCTTCTGTCAGGCTCTGATTTCCCCCTGGATCCCGCATGTTTTGCCTCCCAGTTCCGACCTCATCCATGGGTCCCAATTTCCCTGTTCTGACACCCAGAAGTACCCCTGGTTCTTTGGGGGTTCAGTTCTCCCTCTTCAGGTCTGAGGAACTAGGGCTCAGAGATCCAAGTTCCCTGGAGCGGGGAAGCCTGCTTAGCTGAGCTGTTCATGTTTTCCCTGGAGAAAGGACAGGATTCAGAAGTGAAGGTGTGTATTAGACGACAGGAACAGCCCCAGGTGGCACCTCTGAGCTATGCCCTGTAAAAATGGCCACTTTAGTTCAAGATATTACCAAAGGCAGTGTCCCCCTCAGCCAGCACCTGTGCTAGGTGAAGCTGTGCTGTGTGCTCAGAACCTGCTCACGGCAGGTGTGGGAGGTGTCTGGGGCTTCCACATCTGAGATGAGCTCATTGTTTTCTTGATCTGCCCCCTTCCCAGGCCCCTCACTGGTCTCCAGGGTGGGAGAAAGGGCTAAGGGAGGGATATGTCCCTAAAGGTGGAGTGGGATTCTAGGTTCTTCCTAGAGAGGCAGCCTCTGGCATGAGTGCTGGTTTTTTCGCCTGGCAAAGGGCAGAGAGAAGAGTGGGTCCTGGGAGGAGAGAGGCAGCCGCAGCCTGGAACCTTTCTGAGAGGAGTCATTTCGGGGACCACCTCATCCCAGGGAGCCCTCATGGCCTGGTGCCTCGCAGAGCCACCCGAGAAGGGTTAGAGAGAGATCAGCTCTGGGCCTCAGGGAAGAGTAGGAACGGCCGCGCAAGTGAGAGAGACCTCAGGTGTGTGGGTTTGGGGAACAAGACTCAGGTTGCCTGCTTAGATCCCTGGGTCCTGACTTCACATGCAAGGAAATTTGATCTCTGAACATGTACCCCCACCAGCCCCACCCTTCACTCCCTCAGCAGACCTTCGCTGTGGCCCCAGCTGCTCTCTACCAACCATCCTCTCCCAACCCACAGTCCCGTAGAATCAGACCCTAAAAGGTGTTTAACACCAACCAGAGGTCTTTCATTTTGGGGAAGGTGCATGGTGAAGTCTGTTGGGGACTCAAGAAATGAGGAATAGATATGTTCTCACCTCCACCAAAGAGGTGATAACAGTAGCCAGAGGTGAGAGGCAAAGACTTAATAACCAGTATCCCTAGGACATCAACCAAGTGGAACGTTCCAGCTGAATATCACACCTGATGCCACATGTCCTCAAATATAAGATGCCATTAATTGGAAAACACAGTCTACCACTCCAAAAGGAAGTGGTCAATTTAACTATGATCAATGCTTTCTTATCACTCACTATTTCTATTTTATACTTGTAGAAAGAGCTCTTTGGGACTTATTTCAACAGCGGCGATCATGTTCTATCTATAACCCGAGTGTACAGGCTACGACAGCTGCATGATGGTTGGTGCCTGGTGGGCAGCGGCCACTAACACCATTGACTAAAGGCACACCTCGACTTCAGAGAAGGCAGTGCGTGAAAGAGAAGGGCACATTAGAAGAAATGAACTCTTGGAAGTTCTAAGGCTTACTGAGCACTTACTATGTGTTAATTACCACTCAAAGAAATCCCAAAGGTTGATCATTTATTAGAGCCATTTTACAGATTAGGAAACAGATTAGGTGGGCTGAGGTAAAGTCAGCCCTTTGGGGTCGCACGGCAGTAAGTGGGAGAGCCAGAGCTTAGCTCAGGCTCATGCTGAGAATGTTCTTTTGGCCACTGGTCTTAAAGATATGCAACCTCGAGGGTCCCGAGAAACCATGTTGGCCCATTGCCAGTGCCATCCTCTTCGGCTTTAGGACTGGAGGGCACGGGGCACTGGAGTGGCCCCATCAGCAAACAGCTTGAGGGAGAAGTCGAGGGCCGGGGCTGCCTGGGTCAGCATCCCCAAAGAGATGACATCGACGTGCGGCCCACAGAACTGAGCGAGGTTGCCCAGCGTGATGCCCCCGCTGGCCTCCACTCCCACGCTCGGGAACCGGGCCTTCAGCGCTTCAGCCGTGGGGTGCAGCTCCTGCAGGACACAAGCCAAGGGCGAGTGACATCCCCTGACACGGCCCCTTCCCAGGAGGTACTCCCGGCCTCACCTCCGGCCTGAAGTTGTCCAGCAAGACAAGGTCTGCTCCAGCCTCCGCTGCCTCCACGGCCTCCTGTAGGCTGCTGCACTCCACCTCCACCTTCAGGGTGAAGTTGGCCACCTGTCGGGCCCTCTGGACCGCCTGACAAGCGGGTGAGAGTGAGAACAGGTGGCGGCGTTAGGAGCACAGGGAGCTGGCACTGGCATTCAGAAGGTCCCGGATAGATAACGAGTTTGGGGTTAACGAGGAAACTGGGCATTGGGATGGTTTCTTTCATACTAGGTGAAACCACATGAAATTACCACTTGTGGATCAAAAAATGGGTAAGAAGCCCCGGCCGGGCCGCTCAGGGGGTCCGAGCATCCCTGTTCTCCCAGACCGCGGGGGCGACCCGCAGGCAGGGCACATGCAGGAATCAGCCAATGAATGCAGATGTGCAACAACAAAATGGTGTCTCTCTCTCTCTCTTTCTCAGTAAATTTAAGAAATATTTTTAAAATATCTTTTCAAATGGTCAAATACCAGCAATATTTAGCATTTGCACCTGAGTTGAATTTGACTCGGAACATTAAAAATGGAAGGGGTCTCCAAGAATAATTTCACAAATGGGAAAGAGGCCCAGGGACTCGGGAGCAGCCTGCCCACAGTTGGAGAGCCATCAACACTGGGCTCCCCACAACTTGTCCTTTGCTCTTGAACGTCACACCAAGCAGCAGAAGAACACTTGTAAAGAAGCAAGTCCGACCCGTCATTATCCAGATGGCGCGACTGAGGGATTCTGCAGTCTCATCCCCCAGCCCCCAGGCCATCGCCCTGCACCAGGGTCTCTGGCGGAGGGGAAGGGCTGTGATGGGCGGTTGGAGCAGGGCCAGGGCAGGGGCCAGACATGCACCTTTTTCACACCACCAGCTGCCACCACATGGTTGTCTTTCACCATCACCAGCCCGCCCAGGTCATAGCGGTGAGAGGCAGCTCCACCTACTAGGAGCCCATACTTTTCTACCAGCCGGAAGCCTGGCGTGGTCTTCCTGGTGCCTGCGACACGCCCAGCCCAGCCAGTCCCCCTGGCAGACTCTACAGCTGCGGCAGCACAGCTGGCAACTCCACTGCACCGGGCCAGCGTGTTAAGGGCCACCCGCTCCCCCAGCAGCAGGCAATGGGCAGGGCCCCGGACCTCGGCGACCTTGGCCACGGGCACCAGCTTTGATCCCTCCGGGAGGAACCAGGAGACCTGACAGTTGACTTGGGCAAAGATGGCATCAAAGAAAGGCCTCCCAGCCAGCACCCCTGGGGATTTGGCCCACAGTGCCGCCTGTGAGGGGGTTGGCCCTGTGACCAAGGCTGTGTAGTTGAAGCCTGGACAGTCCTCTCGGAGCCAGCCATCTGCCAGGGCAGCCAGAGTAGCGGGGGGCAGCAGGAGCGCCAGGCCTGTGAGGGATGGAGAGAAAACGGAATTATAATGTGGCTGCCTCTCTCACAGTCAGAGGTGATAGTCAAAATACAGCTGACTCTTGAACAACACGGGGGTTAGGGATGGCGACACCACCGTGCAATTGAAAATTCCCATGTAACTTGGACTCGCTCAGAACCTCAGTTGTCCCTTGGTATCAGTGGGGATTGCTTTCAGGACCTGACCACTGCCACCAGTACCGAAATTCACAGATACTCAAGTCTCCTATATAAAATGGCGTAGATCAAGGCACACAGTTGGCCCTTCATATCCATGGACTCCCAACCATGGATTGAAAACAGTACAGGTATTTATTGAAAAAAAAATCCACATCTAAGTAGGCCCGCACAGTACAAACCCGTGTTTGTTCTGTTGGTTTGTTCGAGGGTCAATTCCATTTAACAACCAGCAGAATTGGGCACTAGCCAATCAGGGGGAGATCTGGGGATCCTGGGTGAGGGCTGGGGTGCTGGGTGGGCCCTGTGGCCTGGTCAGAGTTGCCAGATTAAGCAAATAAAAATACGGAGCACCTAGTTAAATTTAAATTTCTGATAAACATCAAAGTTTTTTTTACGGTATAAATATATCCTAAGCAATATTTAGAACATACATAGCATATACTTAAAAATTATCTGTTGGTTATCTGAAATGCAAATTTTAACTGTCCTACGTTTTGTCTGGCAGACAGCGCCGGATCAACAGCTAGGAGAGAAGTGAACAGCACCTCAAAGTCACGCTGCAGCCTTTCCAGTCTGTCTGCACAGAAGGATTAGTTATTTAGGAGCTGAAGCCCCCAGTAGAATATGAGCTGTGTGCTTTTTCATCCCAGGCTTCCCATAGCACCCAGTGTTTTAAAGCTGGAAGTTTTTCTAGGTGGAGACAGAAACGGAGAGGAGAGGCAAGTAGGCTGAGATCATACAGCAAGTTGGCAGCAGAGTCAGACCAGCCAGGCATTGTGGTCAGGACGGGCTGTCCCTCTGACTTTGCCCTCTAGCTTGGAGACCCCTCCCACGCCTGATGTTTCAACAAACGTATCTTTCTATAGACTGGAGCTGTACAAAGAGGCTATAAAAACAGGGAAATTGGGGTTGGGGATCCCCTCTCTGTGGGACATAGCTCTAGGAGCTTCATGAGTGCGGATGAGTCCTTCACCTGTAAAATAATAGTTATGGACATAGCAGTCTCTAAGGTCCTTCCCACTCACGAATAAATGTGCCCCTCACGCCTGCTGGATGAATGAGGTGACGGCAGAGGCCATGCTCAGGCAGGGTGCATCATCGCCATCTGTCGGTCAAGAGAAGACCTGCAGCCTCATAGAAACCCAGGTGAACGGAAGGTAATTCAGTAACGTGCGAAGAAGTTAGGTTGGGTTCGGTTGGGTTGGGATTTGTTTCCCCCACTTTTGCTCCAAGTTAAAGTTAACGCCATACACTCTGACTTGCTCTACTCTCGGAAGCCAGCCTTCTTGTCCAGCCCTTCTTCCCCAAAGCCACATACCCATCCATCCCTCATCCCCTACCCTCAGCCACAGACCTGTAATGGAACCTGGCCTTCCTTCCCCATATTCTCTCCCACAGCTATTCCAAGTGGCTTCCATTCCTCACTCAGAGCCAGCTGTGCTCTGGCTGGGTGGTGACTGAGCATAGCAGGGGCGGGGGGGGGGGGGGATGGGTAACATCACCTGGTTAGGGAAGGAGAGGAGGGCTCTGGGACACACCAATATTTAAAGGACACACGGAGGCATGGCTGTCAAAAAGAGAAGGAGCCGCAGGAGAGAGTGGGTGTTTAGATTTCAAGAAGTAGGGTGTGAGCAGAAGCAAGAAGAAAAAAGGCTGAAATGGGTATTGGGCTTAGCAATTAGGAGGCCTTTGCCAGGGCAGTTTTGGTTCCGTGTGGTTGGGGCAGAAACCACATTGTCATGGTCATGACATACGCAGGAACTGGGGAAGTACAGAAGTAGGTGTGAACTGCTCTTTAGCAAAGGTTGAGAAAACAGAGCCCTTCACCTGGAAAGCACACTGGAGTCGCCCGGGGAGCTCTTCAGACTGTTGGCCCATTCCAGATCGCCTGCATCAATCTGTGGGAGGGTGGGTGGGTGGGGTGGTTCCCAGGCATCCAGGTTTTAGAAGAGCTCCCACTCTGACTCAGATGCACTTGAGGATACTCACACAAGATCACAGGCTGCATGCCTCCATGTATATGAAATGTCCAGAAAAGGCAAATTGAGAAAGACAGATGTCAATATAGTGGCTGTCTGGGGCTGGGGTGAATGACATGAGGTCTTGTAGGGGTGATGGAAATGCTCGATGGTGTTGGCTGCACAACTTGGTAAATTTACTGAAAATATTTGGATTGTCCGCTTAAATGAACAAATAAGAACCAGTGCTCTACCAAAAGGCAGGAACCATTTTGCAATCCCAGTAAACCAGTGCCTCCAGGTACTGAGCATCAAAAGCCAACCTCAAGAAGAAACATGCTCCTGACGGAAGAACACACCACCACCAATTTACAATAAAACCAGAGGGCAGGGGGACATATTAAAGGGTCCCACAGGGATACAACCAGCGAAATTCAGACCAGACGACACTCTACCAGAGGATAACCAATTTCATCAGCAAATGCACTGCAAGGGAACCGAAGATTAAATAATCTCAACATACATACTAACCCCAATCACAGTGTATGGATCTTATTTGGATCCTAATTCAAACATACATATTGAAAACAAATTAGAACATTTGTGAGACAACTGAACACCTGAATGCTGCCCTGAGGGGAAAGGAGGCGGAAAGAGAGGGAGAGAAAAGTGAGGTAAGAGATGCAACGCTGATTTGGCTGCACCCCCTACATGCCCCGGGGAGTGAGCCTGCAACCCACCCCCCTGCCACGACTGAGAACTGTACCCTGACTGGGAATCAACCCAGGGGTGATCTTTAGTCCTGACAGGTGTTGCTCAGTGGATTGGGTGTCATTCTGCAAACCAAAAGGCCACAGGTTAAAATCCCAGTCACAGTACATTCTTGGGTTGCAGGCCAGGGCCAGGTCCCCGTTTAGGGGACATGCGAGAGGCAATTGATCCATTTCTCTCACCTATTGATATTTCTCTCCCTCTTTTTCTCCCTCCCTTCCCCGCTCTCTAAAAATAAATTTAAAAAGCCACGGGGCTGCAATGAGGAGGGAATAAGGTGATTCACGTGCAGTGCCTGACCACATTTTTTTGAAACCCAGGTGTCTAACTCTGGCAGCTTTGTTCTGCCATCTATTTATTTGTTGATCCATTTGGCAAACACCAGATGGAGACAGAGGCTGGTTTGCACTGCAGCTTTCAGCTTGATGGCCTTTTCTTTCCCCTCTTCTCTCTAGAGAAATGACCTACAAACAGGGCTAAACGTGATTGCCCATAATACAAGTAGTTAAACAACCTACAGAATTTCAGAGCAATCAGAGAGTAGCGAAAGAGAGGGCCGAGTGGTAGGCTGGGGCCAGACTGAGTAGGCCTTGAATGATAGGAAAGAGTTAGGATTTTGTTCGGTAGGAAGAGGGAAATCATTGAAACTTTTGATCAGAAGTCGCGTCATCAGAAATGCTCTTTGAAGTTTAAATATTTAAACTGTGGCTAGGGTTCCTGAAAGATGTAAATTGGGAGGCTGTTGCAACAGCTGAGCAAGAAGCAGGGAGCCAGGGTGAAGTGTAATCGGGAGGGCATCCCTCCTGAGGCTGTAGGAAAAAGCACACACTACGACTTGTTCCCGCCGCCCCCCGCCCCCCGCACCCCACACCCACAGACTTTGGGTCTGGCCCCGCCCCACTTGCACCTCTCCACCTTTGGCCAAGTCTGACTTCTCCACCTTCCCCCACCAGCCTGCCATCTGCATCTGTCCCAACTCTGTAGTCACCCCTTCTTCCCCCCAGTTCCCCAGCCTTTGCCTCACCCCCTTGATTTGTCTACTCCTTCCTGGCTTAATTCCCACGGCTCAGCGATCCCAGCGCCAGCCCTTCTGAGTGAAACACCAGGTGTGGTCACGTGAGGGAAGGCAGCACTGCAAAGGAAGCCTCACCAGGCCAATCCCCAGAGGCAGGTAGGAATGGAATGAGAAAAGGCTCAGGCGATGCCATGGAGGTAAATCCACAGGACATGGCACCTGTCTAGCTTATTGGGGTGCGAGGGGCAGTGAGCAGTAACACTGACCCTGACGTTTCCAGTCTGAGTAGGAAGATGGCGAGGCATGAACAGAAACGGAGCTGGTGGAGGGAGAGACGGAGTCTCACAGGGCAGGGAGCTGCCCAGGTGGAGATGGACATATGTGGCTTCCAAAAAAGCAGCAGAGCCTGGGGAGGGCTCGAGCTGCAGAGACAGATGTCAGGGATCAACATCACAAGCCCAGGTACCACCGAGCCGGCCCTCCACATTTAACCCTCACCACAAGCCAAGGGGAGGCACTGTTTTCACTTTATCGATGAGGGAGCAGAGGCACAGCAAGGCTACGCATCTTGTCCGTGGTCACACAGGAATGGGACTTGAACCCAGTCCCTGGCTCTGAGGTCGTTTCTAAACCAAGAGCTTGTGTGCGCTCCCGAGAGCTGCTCCCACAGTCAAGCCAAAGGATCTGGATGTGCAGAGCCAGCAGGAGCCCCAAACCAGGTCCGAGCTGGGGGAGAAGCCCAGTGAAAATTCAGAGAGCTCACAGGTGGGGCCCCTTTCATGCTTCCTGTCATTTGCCCTCCCAACAAACCGGTGAGCAGGGAACTGTTATTGTCATTTTACAGATGCAAGGAAAAAAGGGCTCTGGGAAGTCAAGTGACTTGCCCAAAGCACTGTTCCTGCTGGGACCCGGATTCAAACAGGGGCCTTTTGACCACAGAGAGCCTGGCCCCCATCATTCTGCATATAGCCTCCTTAGGGGCATCACCTCCCTGCACCCCCCTCCCCCACCCCGGCCCCTGCAGAGACTCAGTGGACTCAAGCCCCCTCCCCCACCCACGGCAGACTGGACAGGACTTTGTCTCCACTTCTCCCGAGCTGCTGTCCAGGAGCAAAGTCCAGAGCTGCTCACCATCCGGCCTCCCACTACCCATCCCCCCACCCCCACCCCCTCTAGAGCTCCCAGGAGATGTGCCCTTCTCCAGGCCACCCCAGACCTTCCCTGGGGCTCAAGTCCTTTTCTTTCCTAGAGCTTCTTGAGACCCAACACGGAGGAGAAAAAAAGAGTGACAGGAGGCCTTTGGCAGGCAGAAAGGAATGCTTGGGGTTCAGAGAGGTTTGAGGGAGATGGGGAGGTTAAGGCCCTGGACGGAAACGAAGAAACCTGGTCTTCCGGTGGAGGTGGGAAAATAAGGTACGGAGATAAGTTGGGATGGGGAGAGGGGCAGGAGGGTGGGGGAGATGGTGGCGAAGGGGAGAGAGGTCTGGGGCGCTGCTTTACCTTCAGGCTCCATGACGGCTTGGAACGGCCCCACTGACACCGGCGTCTGCTGCTCAGATCCAATGTTCAGAGAGGCCTGAGGCTGGGGGTGGGGCTGCCAGAGGAGGCGGGGGAAGGGTTGGTCCAGCCAGCCCCTCTCAGCCCTTCCCAGGTTCTCTGCCCCCCGCCCCCGCGCCCCTCAACCCCCGCTTGTCCGCTTTCAGGACCCCTGGGGTTGTTAAGTACCTTATCTGTTTTCCATACTCAGAAGAGGAGTTCTCAGTTGTGTAATTCAGAAATCCTCTTCTCTCTGAGCCAAGGGCCCTGTTCTCACCACACCCCCTGCTCTCCCCAGAATGTGAGGCTGTGAATGCAAGAATGTGCTCCCTTGTGAGGGCTAGAAAGCTTTTTTGATGGTGCACTAGGAAAATTGGGCCTTAGACTTGGGTTCAAATCCTACTTCCATCCTTTTTGATCTCAGTACCTTTAAACCTTTTTCTATGCCTCAGTTTACTCTTCCATAAAATGGGATAATACCTACCTCATGGGTTCAACTGAGAATCAAGTGAGAAACCTCTGCCAGCAACACAGAGTGAAAAACTCAACAAATGTCCATTTCCTTTTTCTTCCCTCTTCCCGAAGTACTTTAAGGACATGGACAGATCAGAGCTAGACTCCTGACCAGGAAAACTGGGAAATTGCCAGTAACCTGTACCGGAACGTCAGGCAAGTTCTGTCCAAGAATGGCTGGGCCTCTATTTCTTCACGGGAAACTGCTGGCAAAGGTCACTGGGACCCCGATTGTTAATCCACAAGCACCTTCCCGGCCTTCTCCCATCTCTTTCTCCGCAGCACAGGACCCTGCCGGGACTGGGGCTCGGCTAAGACAAGTGAAGGTCCTAGGGTGCAAAGCTGAAGCAGGCCTCACTCTTAGGTTCTATTTTGCACCCAAGCGCCTTGCTTGCCTCACTCTTGTCCGGGACTGCCCCTTACAGCACTTCTGAAAACTAGTTTCTCCCTTTGTTCCTCAGGTGTTATTTTCTCCACGTTTCTCTCTTAAAGGCTCTGTGCTGTCTCTTGCAGGTCCTTTCTCAAATTTTGGTGTTGCCTCAGTGTGATGGGACAGTTTCTCTTTTCCTCCTGGGCACACAACTAAACTACATTTCCCAGCCTCTTTTGCATGAGGCCACCACGTGACTGAATTCTGCCCCATGGAATGTGAGCAAAAGTGATATGTGCCACTTCCAGACCTGGCCCATAAAAGTCTTCCCGTGGTCCCCCACCCCTCTCTCCTCCCCAGGAATGACAGAGCCACAAAGTGGAAGGAGCCAGGGTCCCTGAATGGCCTCATGGAAGGTCACTCTCCAAATGCCGGTATCAAACTGTTACATAAGCAAGGAAAAAACTTCTCTTGAGTTATACCCCTGAGTTTTGGGGTTGTTCGCTACAGTAGTTAGCCTGCCCTGACTGACACACTAAGATTCTCTCCATAGCTCTCTCCTTTTCTCATTCTACACAGTGAATGCTATAGTTTATGCATTTCTCTATCTATGCATACACCATCCTTTAAATAGCTATCTAAAATAAGATGACTCAAAAAATATTTATTTTATTTATATATATATAGAATCGGATGATTTTTCATGCCTGGGTTGCAGGCCAGGCCCCGGTTGGAGCATGTGAGAGGCAACAATCACTGCACATCAATGCTTCTCTCTCTCTCTCTCTCTCTCTCTCTCCCTTCCCTTCTCTCTAAAAGTAAATAAATAAAATCTTTTAAAAATAAAATAAAATCAGATGACTCTTAAACCCATATCTTTCACTCTGATATCCCTCCCAAGATCCAGATCTTTATTTCTAACCATCTCTAAACATTCCTCTTAACACTTCTAAAAATGAACTCATTATGTTTTCCGCTAAAATGCCCTCACCTCTCCGCATTTCTACCTAATGATATCAGCACTTCAGTCTCCCAAGATAGAAACCCTGAAGTCTAACCTCATTCTTCCCCCATCATCTGAACAGCCAAATAGCCCTAAACTCTATTCTCTGAATAAATATATTTCGGACCTGACTTCTTTCACCTAAAGGCACACTCCCACTATATCTAACTCACGCCACCATAACGCCCTCATCTTGGGGCCTCACAGCCTTCAGCCCATCCTCCTGGATGCCAGGTTCATTCAAAAGACAGATCTGACCCTGACTGGTGTGGCTTGGTTGGGTGTCGTCCCGCAGAGCGAAAGGTTGCCATTTTGATTCCTGGTCAGGGCACGCACCTGGGTTTCAGGTTTCGTCCCTGGTCGGACCCTGTACAAGAGACAACCCATCAAAGTTTCTCTCTCACATCGATGTTTCTCTCCCTCTCTCCCTCCCTTCCCCTCTCCCTAAAAATAGATAAATAAAATCTTTAAAAAAAGCAAAAAGATCTGATCTTACCACATGTTTACTTAAAAACCATCGTTTGTTCATCCACTAATGCATGCAATCCCTCCATTCACTAAATACATATCAGTTAGCTATCATGTGACAGGCCCTGGTCTCTGAAGCCACAGAGATGTCATGGGGACTTGGACAGGTGAAGGACACTTTCACATAATTACAGCCCACGTTGTTTGTGCTGTCACACGAGGTATTGTAAGAGTGGAGGAGAAATATTATGTCTATTTTGGGGGGAGGTAGCAAGGGTGGCTTTGAAAACTTAGTTTTCAAACTATATGACACCCTGACTGGTGTGGCTCAGTGGGTTAGGTGTCATCCTGCAAAGCAAAAGATCACTGGTTTCACTCCTGGTCAGGGCTCATGCCTGGGTTACAGGCGAGGTCCCCAGCTGGGTGCATGCAAGAGGCAACCAATTGATGTTTCTCTCGAACATCCATGTTTCTCTCCTTCTCTCTCCCTCCCTTCCCCTCTAAAAATAAATAAATAAAATCTTTCGAGAAAAAAAGAAACAGCAGTGACATTTGAACTGACTCTCAAGACAGCTGAGGAGGAGTTTGGCGGAAAGTCAAGTGTGTGTGCCGTGGGGCAAGCTGGGGGTGGGCTGGCTTCGGGCTGAGTAAACACAAATGCAGGACCGAATGTGTGGCTTTCTCCATGGCTGACACCTCCTGAAATCTGGGCCATGGTCTAGCTAGGCTGTCCTGATGCCACAACCTGGGCAGGCAGGTGCTGAGCACCCTATGGGGCTGAGGCACACGGGCACCCACTTGCAGCTCACTGTTGGTAGCAAGTAGACTGTATTTTGGAGACAGTGTATTTTGTCCAGTGTCTCTACCCCCAGCCTCCCCAGGGCAAGACCCTTTGTGTAGGCTTCCCAACCAATTCCCTCTTAGAGTTGGAAAGGGCTGGAGTGCTCAGCGCTGATGAGGGTCACTTCTGCCGGAAGCCCCCAGGTAGCCCACCCTCCACAGGTTCTGCCTGCCAGGGGCCAAGGGTCAGAAGAAAATTGGTTGTAAATGTCCATTTTCAGAAATGAAATGTCTTTAAAACCACGCATTGAAGCCCCGTGTCTGCAAAAGTGAGTTAATAGATTTCTTGAGACATCCCCCACCCAGATCCTCTTCCATTTGGAATTTTCATTTTGGATGACAAAGCTTTATTTGTAATCATGACCTTAATGTGCACTTTGGAGATGAAAAATAGAAACATCTTTTTTAATGTATAAGACAAAGGATAATACACTGTATATGATCGTGTGCGTGTGAATCCTATTATTTAAGAAACTAGAATGTGGTGGTAATTAACTTTTGCAAAAGAGAGAAAATATTATTTAACTGTCTGGACAAGAATTTTTTCAACATTTTTAATTACCCTCTCCTCCCAGGAAAAGCGCACGGCATGTTTGGGGAGCTGGCCTCAAGGAATTTGATGAGGAAGGCGGGCTGCAGCGCTGGGGCTCAGGACTGACCCTGCCAAAGCAGGGCCAGGTCTGGGAGGGGATTATACCCGTGCTAAGAAAGACAGGCTCTATCCTGACAGCCTTAGAGAGTGCAGGGAAATTCTGGACAGAGTGGCCTTTTAGAAGTGTCCCTGGGACGGCCACAGGCAGCGGGTGGAAGGGATTTGGGTCAGGAAACCAAAAGGGAAGTCTCAGCAGGAGCAGGCAGGGTATGATGGGGCCTGGAGAGAAGGGAGGGGTCCCAGGGGCTGTGGAAGAAGTGTCAGCTGGACTTGGCACCGGGGCGCGAGGACGGAGGGAGGGAGAGCGAGGCCTGGCAGTGATGCTACTGCTTTGCGGAATCATGGCACAGGTTCCCCTGCTATCCCAAAGTAGAGTCTCCTCCTAGGAAACCTTCCCTCAGCCAAAATGGGATAATGCGATGAAGTAATTACCATTCATGTATCCGGAAAAATTAGGGGGCGTTCCCAGAACCCAAAAATAACCTGCCAAATCATACAGAAAACCTAAAATGACACTAACATAGAGTAAAAGCAGTGCCTCTCTCGCTGCTGGAGCGGGGGGGCAGGGGTGCACACTGCCCCTGTAACCCCTGGCTGCAAACCCAATGCTGACTACTTTTTTCTCCTCTTTTCATTTCTTTCATTTAATGAAAACAGGTCCTAGCATAGGTCTCTTATAAAAGTGAAGTGGCAAATGAAAGTGACTTTCCAGAAGCGGGAGATACCTGTATTTACCACATGCTGAGGCCCCAAACAGAGGAGTAAAACTGGCTTAAGGTTTAACTTTGCCACTGCTCTGAGACCACAGGAGAACTCAAGCTCTGCTTAGCGCAGCCCCACCCTGCCTTTCCAACCTCATCCCCCACAGCGCTCTTCAAACCCCTATCCTGCCCCGTGAACACTTATTTGTTTATGTTTTTTGTAACTGTAAAAGGCATTGATATTTATTGTATAAATTTTGGAAAATATAGAAAAGTACAAACAAAATAAAAATCACCCACAAACCTATTATTTTACAGATAACCACAGTTACTGTACATACCCACTTAACATTATATTGTAGACATTTTCCAAAGTCATTACATAGGTTTTGAAAACATTTTTAGCATCTATGATAGGTGTACTAAGCCATTTACAATTATTTTTATAATTGATATATTTGGTCCTCTCCTACTGCTATATTTTAAATTTTCTTATTGTTTCTCTCCTTTTTTTCCTTTTTGGTCTTACAGTATCTACACACCCTTTGCTTTTTTCCTCTGCTAGAAAATTGAAAGACATCTGTTCCATGACGCTTAGAAAAAGAATCCATGTCGAACTGCTCACACTTCCTCAGGGTGCCTTTGCACCTGCTGAGAGTGCCCTACCCCTTCCTGGCCTGGCGAAATCCTTCCTAGCCTTCAAAATCTCTGAGGAGTCATCTTCATTCATTCATTCGAATGAATATTTACAGAAGTCTTAACACATGCTGGCACAAGAGCCCCCAGGAAAATGGCCGCGGGTATGACAAAGGCGCTGTGAAACACGCTGAGGACGCCTCCTAACCTTCCCCCAGGAGAAGTGTGTCACTACCTTTTTTGGTACACTCGTAAAAATGTTTTTGTGCTTTTATTTGAAAACTTTTCACATGTTTTGATGTTTTCTGGGCTGAGAAGAGCCCTATCTGGTTCCTTTCCCACCCCCACCACATTTCCTGCAGGATTCACCCAGGACGCAGAAACTAGAATTGGTTCAGAAAATGACTGTCTGCACCAAACGAGCAGGGCGGAGCTGATGGCCCCTGAGTTCAGTGAAAATATTATCTAAACGTGTAATTGGGGCACTTGGTTTGATAAATCTAAGACAACTGTGGTGTACCCCTAAGGGACTTTTGGAACTCACTTCTGCTGTTCTGGGGCTACAGTTAGTCCAAACAATGCCTTCTAAGAAGTAGAAAAAGGCGCCCAGGCACAGCGTCGTGGGTGCCCAGCCTGCACGGTGAAGGCTGGACTTCCACCCCGGCTCAGCCCATCCCCACAGGCCAGACACAGGCCTGCGGTGGCCAGGTGGATCATTGTCCACTTTGCGCCCCGTCTCTTTCCTACCTCATGACCTGACTCACCGGGGCCTTTTCCCCATCTCTTGCCCGTCCCCCAGTTCATGCCACATGGCAGTCACACTCATACAGTTCCCATCTGCCTCTCTCTTTGTAGGTCAGTTTGTCTCCTCTCAGCCTCTGCACCCTGCGGCTCAACAACTTCCTCTTTGCAAATTTCCTCTTTGCCCTGGGCAAATACCAACTGCTTCTGGCCCCACGTGGCACCCTGTGCTCTGGCCTGGGCTGGCCTCAGAGACAGCCACCTGGGTCTGGTCTCCTCCTGTCTGTGCCAGAGCAAAAGGGGAAGCCCCTGGTTCTGCCACCCTGGCTTAAGTCCTCATTTAGCTCACGCTCACTGACTCAGACCAGAGAAGGGAAGGAGCTTGAAACAGACAAACATGCTAAACATGTACCAGCGGAGTTTCACCAAGACACGGCTACCAGGTCTCCTATCTCCCTATCTCCTGTGCCAGGGAGGCTGTGAGGAAGGAATGTAGCGGCTAAACTGAAGAACCACACTCAGGCCACAAATGCAGTCTTTCTATCAAGCCCAGCTTTCTTTTATTGGGCCACAGAGTTACATCTACCTCCACCCCATTTGAACAGAGATGAGGGCACAGATGTTTCCAGCAGTTCTTCAGGGTGGCCTGTCCTCAGCTTCCGATACCCTTCCTGCCCCCTCCCTCATGCCCTCTGTACTCACCTCTACCCATCACAAGCCACCAACTCCTTGCCTCTTGCACACAAACCACATCCATGGGTACACACCCACAAGGGTCCTGGGGCTCTGAGAACTACACCTGCCCAGAAACTGTCCTCACCTCTGTCCTCTGGAGGAGTAATAGCTGAAGGCTTTGGCTGCCTCAGTCCATAGTTGGGGGAGAGTTTGGAGGCTTGGGATAAAAGCCAGCCTAGAGTCCATGTGCTGTCAGAAGCACACTTGAGAGCACAGCTAGGTGACACCACTCCAGGCTGGCCCTGCACAGAGCACTGGGGCCTAGAGCTAAAGGAGTTCCACGGCATGACCCAGTGACTGTCCTAATCTATGGGGCCAAGGCGCTTTCCAGAGTAATCCTAGATGGGAGTTTGCTAGCTTGTCATTTCCTTCCTCCCAGGTTCTGATGTTCTGGAAGAATCCTCTGAGCAATCATAGGTCAAGGAAATTTGGCCTTCTGGAGACTCGGCATCTGGTTTCAAGGACAAAAAGTGTGGAGAAAAGGGCTGATGGAGAGAAGTAGGGGTTGATGAGGAAGTTTTATTCATTCCGTCTTCAAGCCTTCAGGGGCTGCAGGCCCTGGCCTTGGGGCTGGGTTCGGGGGCTGGGTGGCAGTGCTGGTGTGGGTGTTGGTTGCAGAAGCTGCAAGTTCCAGGGTTAAGAAGCTGGATGAGGATTCAGAGTGAGGACGTTGGGTGAAAATGCGAGGTGATGATGAGGTTGGAAGTGATGATAGGAGGGAAGGTGACGAAAGCTAGAAATGATTCCCACCTCCAGTCTTGCATTCACAAGCACTAAGGGACCTCCACATCTCCCGCTTCCAGTCCATCAGAAGCAGGGGCCTCCACATCCCCATTCTCACTGCCCACCAGTGGCTCTTCCTCCTCCATTAGGCTGGCGGCTGGCACAGCCTTTAGCTCCTCCAGTGCCACGGAGGCCTGGCGAGACTTCCGTCTACCAAAGAAAGTGGTGAGTGTGGGCCGATGGCCAGGACCCTCCCCCTCTGGGATCCCAGAGTCCTTGTCACCACCAGACACTCCTGCTGTAGTTATCACAGCCCCCTCATCAGACACTTGGGCGGGCCCAGCCCAGGCGTCTACCACCCCATTGCGCTTTCCACCTCCGTTTAGTGTCAGGGCGCCTGTCCTCCGCTTCTGCCGCTGGCGCCACAGCATGAGTAGTGCCAGGAGGACAATGCCCACCAGAAGAGCCATGAGCACAGCCACCAGCAGGGTGTTTTTTGTCCTCTGATCTGAATTTGAGGAGAGTCCACTGCCTGTGTTTGTGGAGGTCTTTGGGGTAGTCATGATGGCTATTTTTACCCCAGAGATGGGGGAGCCACTGGTCCCCTTGGAAGTCTCCAGAGAGCTAGTTGCCACTGTGACAGGGAGTCCACTGGTCCCATTGGAGCTGTCCTGAGAGCTAGTTGCCATGGTGACAAGGGGTCCACTGGTCCCTTTGGAGCTTTCCTGAGAGCTAGTTGCCATGGTGACAAGGGGTCCACTGGTCCCAGTAGAGCTTTCCTGAGAGCTAGTTGCCATGGTGACAAGGGGTTCACTGGTCCCATTGGAGGTCTTCAGAGAGCTAGTAGCCATGGTGACAGGGGGTCCACTGGTCCCAGTAGAGCTTTCCTCAGAGCTAGTTGCTGTGGAGACAGGTGGTCCACTGGTCCCACTGGAGGTCTCCAGATTGCTAGTTGCCATGGTTCCGCCAGACATGATGTGAAATCCCAGAGTACTCATTGCTGGTGGAGTAGGGTTACTGGTTACATTAGAGATTTCCTGCGACATTGATGACTTCTCGGTGGAAGCTTCATGGGAGATTGTTGGCTCAGCTATAGAGAGGCCATCACTGACAGAAATGGGAGTCTCAGGAGAAGACACCTCATTGACTATAGGAGTCGGAGTCGAGGAAGGTGGGATGATCTGGTGCCCGGTGCTGTCATTTTTCTCAGGGATCCTTGTTGTTGTATAATCGGAGGACACTGAGTTAAGGTTTGTGACCTCAAGGGTAGTAGGTGGGACCGAAGAAAAAGGAGCGTTTATGGGTGTAGACACCTCCAGAGACTGAGGGTTCACCTCTTGGGCCCAGAAACCCCCAAAGAAGAGGAGAAGCAGGGTCATTTCCATGACAACAGGCATGAGCAGGAGTTGGGACCTGAGGGCGAGGAGGTTGGAGAAATGGAACACATAAGGAGCTGTGGTAGGGCCTGGCCAGGCCCTTCCCTCCTGCCCACTTCCCTGCCAACTGCAAGGCCTAACCTGTGGTTTAACGGCTTTTCCCACCCTTTTTTTTTTTTTTACTATTATCAGAAATAACAAGGGAACAGATGGTGGCAGCTCCCTATCAACCCTACCCCTTAGCGCCCCCCTCTCCACCCCAGGCCTTGGCAGCACGTACTCCAGCAATGGCCACCCCTCCTGGCCTTCCCTGACCCTCCTCAGCCCCCACGGCTTCTGATCCTCTTTTCCTACCATCTATCAGAGTTTTTATGAGCCACAGGCACGTTCCCAGGCCTGCTGAGACCCCTGTCCCACCACGTCACACCCCCTTACCAGCTCACTTGATAAGGGCACAGGGCTTGGGCCAAGCTGCTCCAACTCCTGAAGCTGGGGCAGGACTGCGCAGGCAGGGCCCCAAGGGGAAAGGAAGTGGCCCTGGCTCCACCCACCCCACCCCAGCATCCTGCCCCACCCGCCCTGTTCCCACAGCTGCCATGTGTTAAGAGCAGCATCACTTGCTCTTTCTGGGGTCTGAGATGGTGCCAGAGGCTCTGGGGTCTTAGCTGATGTGGAGGCAAAGAATCTGGAATGGGGATCCCTGGGTATTAGCTGGGAAATGGGATGGCAAGAGGTGAAGGAGGAATAGGGAAGGGGGTCAGGTCCAGGGTGATGGGAACGTGAGCACTTGACAACTAGGGGTGCAGAGGAAGAAATGAGAGGGGAGGGTGGTTTCTTCTGCATTTCTGGTCCTCAGGCTATTAGGCCAGAACCCAAGGTGGTGGCACTGGCCTAAGAGCTCCCAGAAAGTACAAGGCAAGGGGAAGCCGCCAACTCTCCTGGGGGCAAAGAAAACCTTTGCAAGCTGCATGGATCCCTGGTGAGCTCTTGACAACATCCCAAGAAGCTAGGGGGGAGGGGTCACCAAAACGGCCCCACTTGTGGGTGCTTCACTAAATCAAGCCGTTACTAACCACTGCATATCTTATGCACTGCGTACGAATCTTCTACAACAATTAATCTTCTAAGTACTGTGTATTAATCTTCTACAACAATATTTATTATTGTAGAAGATTAATAAAGATGTGGGAATCTAGATGAAAAAAAGTCTGGAAAGATATCTACTGAGATATTAACCAAGTTTCTCAGGATAAGTATGAGTAGGAAGTTCTTTATTTTCTTCTTTGGATGGTTGCTGTTTTCTGACTTCCCCCTAATGTAAAAGCTTTGACTTTGCTATGTGTGTGGTTTTGTTTTTTTCCTTTCTTTTACAAAAACCTAAACTGATTTTCATATTGTGCATGACAGATGACTGAAACAGGCCAACACCAGGCCCTGGGATCCTACCACACTCACAAGCTAATCAGTGAAATCGACACAAAGACGTGAGACTCCTGGGTCAGAGACACAGGAATTCAGTAGTCACCAAACAGCAAGCAGTCCAAGCATTATGTTTTCATCAGCTCCCCTTGCCAAGTCCCACAGGGGTGACACAAAGGGGCTTGCCCCACAGCTGAGGAATTTCCCTCTTTTCAAGCAGGTGGTAAGGAAGCCTGCTCTTTATCCTGAAGGGAGGATTTACTTTTCCCTTATACTTATTCACTGTAAACAAAAACCTGAGAAGTGGCCTGGATACAGAGTGGCCAGGACTTTGCACTCTCCGTATACCAGCAGGAGTGCGCAGGGATGCTCAGGGCCATAGCCAATTGCCTCTCCAACAGCCCGGAGAGCGTAAAATGAAAAGGCTCCATACTGCCACCAGCAGATAAACATTCGTAACAATGTCTGTCTTAACACGTGTGTGTATTTCATTAAATTAAATTTTATTACATACACTGTTCTTTTTTTTTTTACTGAACTAACCTAAGAAGGAGAGAGGGAGGGAGGGAAGAAGGGAAAGAGAAGGAGAGAGGGAGGGAGGGAAGGAGAAAGGGAGGAAGGAAGGAAACCATTGCATTCTGGACATTTAGGTTATTTCAACATTTTGCTACTGCAAAAAGAAAAGTAAGAATAATTGGCTGCAAAGTAATAGGAGGTTAAAAAAATGTTTAATTCCAAAAAAATCAACAAAAATGTTCGTAACACTGCACAAAGATCCCCAATTTCCATCTTCAAAAAAAATCATTGAAGCAAAACTCATTTTTGACAAAATTGTCATTCTGACCAAATTGCTGCTGGCAAAGTTGCATGTTCCCCAGGTTCTCTGTGGGGCCCCAATTAGCTTTTTGTTAGCTCATCCTGAAGTATGAATGAACTTTGGAGAGATACCAGACATTCAGAGAAACCCTACAAGGCGAAAGAAAAGCACCGAGATAAACCAACTCCATCACCCATTCTGCCTCCCACCTTTCGAACGGAACAGTTTGTTGTTCAGAGGCCCACCTTCCATGCAAGTCAGGGACACTGATCCTTCAGCTCCAGGAGAAAGTCTGATTAATCTAAAGCAATTGCCCACCCTTGCCCATGATTGGGTCAGGGTAGGGCATGTGACCTAATTCCAGACATGGAGATGCAAAAAAAGAGAGGCTTTTTAAAAAGTTCTTTCGTACTTTCAAAAGAAAACCAGAAGCAGTGGCTTCTCTCTCCCCCCAGACATGATTAAGGACATATCCTCCAACCCTGAGAGTAACCAGGCCTAGGATGATGACAACGCTGTGGGCAGCAGAGGAGAGAGACAGAGAGCATGGGATCCTTGAGGCACTGCGAAAGCTGGACCGGCAGGCCCTGAATCCCGCCTGTGCCCTTCAGTGTTCTTTGTATAGGCTGGGCCTTCAGTTATGTATAGCCAACATCCTAAGTATGTAAACAAAATGAAAAATAATACTTGTGGGAAAAAAAGAAGTTATGTAAAGAAAAAGAATGAGAAAAATCTGATGGTCTTAGAGAAATTTGAGAAAATGCTTCCTTAAAATAAGAACAGGATGCTATGAAAAGAAATATTTAGAATACAAGACTGAATTCTTACAGATTAAAATTGTAATATTGGATGAATAAAATGGTTGGAATATAAAATAAAGGAACTATCCCCAGAAAATTGAACCCCCAAAAAAGTAGGAGGTAGGGCAGAGAATATGAGAGACAATGTATAGTCTCCATTATTTCAAGTAAATCTATGATGCAGTAACAGAGACCCAATAATGTGGTGGTCTAAAGAACAAAGTAGCTTGTTTTTCTTTAACGGAACATGTCCATCTCACATCATTCAGGCACCCAGGTCCCTTCCTTGTCATTGTTCTCTCACTCACTAGGGCATGGATAAATCTGCTCTCTTGAGTTCTAACTAGGAGGAAGAAAAAGGGAGCATTGTGGAAACACCCCTTGCCCATCTTCTTAGCCTAAGACTAGAAGTCCTAAACGTCAATTCCATCACATTTTGATGCTGAAAATTTTGTCAGCGACCATGCTTAACTGCAAGGGAGGGTGGGAAATGTAGCTCAGCCATGTTCCCAGTGAAAGGAAGGATAAAAGGATCATTGAACTTTGGTAAACAGTGAGAAGCCCTAGGTACAGAAACAATCTACACAGCAATCAATCCAAGAGACCCAGGAGAGCCGTGCCAAGAAGAGAACTGAAATAAATGGAAAGAGGATAATTATCTGAGAAATAACATAACACAATTACCAGAGAAATAATTTTCACTCAGCTGAAAAGTATGATTTTCAGACTGAAAAGCCCATCTAGAACCTGCCCAATGATAGAAGACCCATACCCAAGTATATCGCAAACCCAAAGCTGCCATTTATGATTAACTTTGAGTGCAAAAAATGTAGATGAAGTCAGAAATAAAAGATGGGACAAAACAACTGATATCACAGAAATACAAAGGATCATGAGAGATTACTTTGAGCAATTATATGCCAACAAATTTGACTACCTATAAGAAGCAGATAAATTCCTAGAAACCTACAACCTACCAAGACTGAGCCATGAAAAAACAGAAAATCTGAATAGACCAACTACTCATAAGCAGATTGAATCAGTAACCAAAAACCTCCCAAAAAACAAAAGTCCTGAACTAGATGCCTTCACTGGTGAGTTCTACCCAAATTTAAAGAATTAATACCAATCTTTCTCAAACACTTCCAAAAAAAATAGAAGAGTGAACACTTCCAAACTCATTTTACAAGGCCAGCATTACCCTGTTATCCAAATCAGATAAGAATATTGCAAGAAGAGAAAATTACAGGCCAATATCCCTGGTGGACTTGGATGCAAAAATTCTTAACAAAATATTAACAAACTGAATTCAACAATACATTAAAAGGATCATACACCATTATCAAGTGAGATTCATTCCAGTGATATTTCAATATCCACAAATCAATCAATGTGATATACCACATTGCCTAAACAAAGAATAAATATTATATTATCTCAGTAGATGCATAAAAAGCATTGACAAAAATTAACATCCATTTATGATTTTTAAAAAACCCTCTCTATAAAGTGGGTATAGAGGGAACATACCTCAGTGTAATAAAGGACATATATGAAAAGCCCACAGCTAACATCAAATCAATAAGTGAAAAACTAAAAGCTTTTCCTCTAAGATGATGAATAAGATAAGGATGCCCATTCTCACTATTTTTATTCAACATAGTGATAAAAGTCCTAGCCAGAGCAATTAACAAAGAAAAAGAAATAAAAGGCATCCGAATTGGAAAGAAAGAAGTAAAACTGTCTCTATTTCCAGAGTATATGATATTACACATGGAAAATCTTAAAGACCACCAAAAGGTATTAGAAATAATAAATGAATTCAGTAAAGTTGCAGGATACAAAATCAATAACAAAAATTAGCTGCATTTCTATATATTAACAACAAACCATCAAAAAGAGAAATTAAGAAAACAGTCCCATTTGCAATTTAATCAAAAAGAATAAAACAACCTAAGCGTCCTTTGACAGATGATTGGATAAAGAAGATGTGGTACACATATACAGTGGAATACTACTCAGAAATAAAAAACAAAGATGAAATATTGCCATTTGTAATATGAATGGATCTTTAGAGTATCATGCTAAGTGAAATAAGTCAGATGAAAAAGACAAGAACCATATGATTTCATTTATATGTGGGTTGTAAAACAAAAAAACAACAAACGGACAAACAAACTCATAGATACAGATGATATAATAATGGTGGTTACCAGAGGGGAAGGAGAGATGGACAAAGAACATAAAGGCAGTCAAATACATGGTGATGGACGGTGACTAGGCTTTGGGTGGTGAGCACACAATAGCATATACAGATACTGTGTTATAAGGTTGTACAACCAAAATTTACATTACCCCACCCCCAATAAATTGAATTAAAAAAATAAAATATCTAGGAATAAATTTAACAAAGAAGGTGAAAAACCCATACACTGAAAACTTCAAGACATTGATGAAAGAAATTGAAGATGACACAAATGGGAAGATATCTCATGCTTATGAATTGAAAAAATTAATATTGTTAAAATGTCCATACTGCCCTAGCCGGTATGGCTCAGTGGATTGTGCGCTGGCCTGTGAACCAAAGGGTCGCTGGTTTGATTCCCAGTGTAGGGCACATGCCTGGGTTGCAGGCCAGGTCCCCAGCAGGGGGCATGTGAAATGCAACTGTGCATGATGTTTCTCTCCCTCTCTTTCTCTCTCTCTTCCCCTCTGTCTAAAAATAAATAAATAAAATCTTTAAAATTTTTTTTTTAAATATCCATACTGTTCAATGCAATCTACAGATTCAATTAAAAATCCAATAGCATTTTTCACAGAAATAGTACTAGCCATCTTAATATTGTATGGAAACATAAAAGATTCCAAATAGCTAAAACAATCTTCAGAAAGAAGAACAAGGATGAAGGCATTGTGCTTTCTGATTTCAAACTATATTTCAAAGCTGTAGTAATCAAAACAGTATAGTGTAGGCATAAAAACAGACACATAGACCAATGGAACAGAAGAGAGAGCCTAGAAGTAATTGACATATATACAGTTAATTAACTTATGACAAAGAAGTCAGAATATACAAATGGGGAAAAGATAGTCTCTTTACTAAATGGTGTTGGAAAAACTGGACAGCCACATAAGAAATAAAAATGGACCTGAATCTTAAACCATACACAAAAATCAACTCAAAATGGGTTAAATACTTGGATATAAGACCAGAGATCATAAAACTCTTTGAACAAAACATAGGGGGTAAACTCCTTGACATCAGTCTTGGTGAAGCTTGTTGGATTTGACACCAAAAGCAAAGGCAATAAAAGCAAAAATAAATAAGTGTGACTACATCAAATTAAAAGCTTCTGCTTGGCAAAGGAAACCATCAACAAGATAAAAAGGCAATCTAAAAATGAGAGAAAATACTTTTAAATCATATACCTGGTAAGGTGTTAATATCCAAAATATATAAACAGCTCATACAATTCAATAACAAAGAAACAAACAATTGAATTCAAAATGAGCAGAGGATATGAACTGACATTTTCCCAAAGAAGACATACAGATGGCTAAGAGGTACATGAAAAAAAGTGCTCAACATCACTAATCATCAGGGAAATGCAAATCAAAACCATCATGATATATCACCTCACATGTATTAGCAGTGCTGTTATCAAAAAGACAAGAGATAACAAGTGTTGGTGAGGAGGTGGAGAAAATGGAAGCCATGTACATTGTTGGTGAAAATGTAAATTGGTGCAGCCATTATGAAAAACAGTATGGAATTTCCTCAAAAAATTAAAACTAGAACTACCTGATGACCCAGGAATTTAAATAAATTCCTGGGTACTTATCTAAAGGAAATAAAAAGACTAATTTGAAAAGATATCTGTACCCTCGTTTTTATTGCAGCATTATTTGCAGTAGCCAAGATATGGAAGCAACCCAAGTGTCCCTCAATGGATCAATGAATAAAGAAAATATGGTGCATATATACATACAATGAAATATTGTTTGGCCACAAAAGGAACATTTACAATAACATGGATGGATCTTGAGGGCATTATGCTAAGTGATATATGTCAGAGAAAAAAATATACTGTATGATCTCACTTATATGTGGAATCTAAAAAAACAAACAAAACAAAAAACTGAACTCATTGATACAGAGAAGAGATTGGTGGCTGCCAAAGGTGGGGTGAGCCAAATCAGTGAAGGGGGTCAAAAGGTACAAACTTCCAATAATAAAATAAGTCAGTCTTGGTAATGTAATATGCAGCATAGTGACTATAGTTAACAATTCTGTATTGTATATTTATTTGAAAGTTGCTAAGAGAGTAGATCCTAAAAGTTCTCATCACAAGAAAAAAAACTGTAACCACATGGTAATGGACGTTAACCAGACTTATTGTGGCAATCATTCCACAATATAGACAAATATCAAGTCACTATTTTGTATAATTGAAACCAATAAACTGTATGTCAATTATATCTCAATTAAAAAACAAAGAAGATAGCTTTGGCTGGTGTGCCTCAGTGGGTTGAGTACTGGCCTGTGATCCCAAAGGTTGCAGGTTCAATTCTCAGTAGGGTGCATGCCTGGGTTCCAGGCCAGGTCCCCAGTTAGTTGGGGGCATGTGAGGGGCAACTAACTGATGTTTCTCTCACACATCAGTGTTTCTCTCCCTCTCTTTCTCTCTACCTTCTCCTCTCCCTAAAAAAATAAATAAAATCTTAACAACAACAGCAACAACGAAGAACATAGATGATAAGAATGAGAGAAAAAAATTCAAGCTTAAGAAAGGGCTAATAGAGTGACCAACTTCACATTAGACTTCACATTTGACTGAGCTTCCTGGGGCTGACCCCAAAAAGAACGATTTGCATGCTGAGTTCTCTTAGTTATAAAGGAGTCAGTGTTTTCTTGGCACTCACTTCTAAAATTGATTTTCATACAAGAATATACTTCATACCAGTTGATGTCGTGGATGTAATGGCCAATGGGCAATTCATCAGTCAGGAGAAAGGGCCTGGGCGTCCCTTACTACACTGAACAGACTAGACTGAAGGCAACTCCACCAGTCTTGCACTGTGTGCTCTTGGGCACATTTCTGAGTTTCAGTTTCCCTGACCTTTAAAATGAGACTAAAAGCCCTGACCTGTGTGGCCCAGTTGACTGGGCATCATCCTGCAAAGTGAAAGGTCACCAGTTCTATTCCCAGTCAGGGCCCATACCTGGGTCACAGGTTTGATCTCCGGTCCCTGGGACACATGCAAGAGGCAACTGATTGATGTTTCTCTCCCTCTCTTACTCCCTCCCTTCTTCTCTCTCTAGAAAGAAACACATAAAACATTTTTAAAAAATAAGTAAAATGAGAATAACAGATTTACCTCACAGGGTTATTTGATTTGTTCATTTATACAACAGATCTTGTTGAACACTAACCATGTGTCAGGCAGATGATTAAAAAATGAACCAAATAAAGTGCCAGTCATCTGTCCTCCTGGAGGTGACCTTTTCCCAAAATGAGACACTCTGCATGAATATATAATGATAGGTATCATGGAGGAACATAAAGCAGAAAAGGTGGTATGGGGAATTCTCATTTCTACAGGAAGGGCTCTCTGAGAAAGTGACATCTGGGCAGAAACCTGAGGGACATGACATGAAGGAACCAACCATGCAATCCCCGCAGAAGGGGATTCCATTGGAGGGCAAAGCCACGCCAAAGGCCCTAAAATCGGATCATACTTGTCATGTTACGGAAACCCCCAAGGAGGCCAGTGAGGCTGGAGCAAGGCACATGACAGTGAGCGGGTAGGAAGGGGAGGTCACAGAAGAAACAGAACCAAACCCTTTGAGGGGATCTTGAGGACTTTTGCTCTGAGTCAATGGAGAGATGCTGGAAGGCTTTGCCTTTGAAAAGGCCCCTTCTGGATGCTACAGGGAAGGCAGGCTGTGGGGACAAATGTGGGAGCAGAAAGGTCAGTGAGGGGGCTCCTGCAGCCGACCAGGTGAGAGATGACTGGGCCTGCACCAGGATGATCAGAGATTTGGAGAGAAGTGGTTGCCTGCAGAATATCTTTTGAGGTAGAACCAACACAGAGTTTTGTTGTTTTGTTTTGTTTTTCTAACACATGGAATATGTGAGTGTGAGAGAGAGGTTTGTGGAAAACACCAAGGTCTTTGGCCTGACCAACCGTAAGAACTGAATTGTTGTTTCTTGATATGGGATGGCTAGGGGTGGAGAAGGTTTGGGAGAGAATATAGAGTTCATCTGGGGACATGCTAAATGTAAGATGCCTATTAGACACCCAAGTAGAGATTTCAAGATGTAAATTTGAGGGACATCAGCATTTGGATGGTGTTTAAAGCCATGAGTCTAGATGAGTTTACCTTGAAAGTGAGTGTTGATTAAGAGAAGAGGACCGGTGCTGATAAGAATACTACTCCAATTACAGAGAGAGCCACAGTGGCTCAGAGACTTCCTAAGGTCACCCAGCTCGTAAGAGGTAGATCAGGATTCAAAACCAGGTCCTGGCGTGCTCTTCCTCCCAGGAGCATGCCCATGCCTTTTCCATCTCCCTCTCCTTCCCCTACAGGTGGGCATCTACTAAACTCCAAGGGTCCTCACAAGACTTGCAACCAGGGGAGCAATAGGCAGCAGCAGCTCGTTCCAGCTAAACCCCTGAACCTGTCCCCAAGGTCCCCCTTTCTCTGATTTTCCAGTGAGCTGACAGCAGCCCCGCCTTGACTCACTTCTTTCCCATAATGTTCCTAGAAAGCCAAAGCAGCCCCCCCTAGGCTTTCTCCTGTTGCTTCTTCTATCCTAAGCCCTTCACTGTCCCCGGCTTTCATCAACGTACTCTCAAAATCAAAACACACAAACAAACAAAAAAATACTCCAGGTCGTAATTCAGATCTTATTGTACTCCTTTATAGTAAGTAGTCTGTGTAAGATTCTATCAATCTAATTTGACCCATGGCTGGAATTTAAGATATTTAGAGAATTTAACTAGTGCAGAAATTGCAATCATTACAGAAGGTTCTGTTGGATAGCACTGCTCTAGAACCATCTGAGTTGGATTCTGTTTCCTGCTGGAATTAACTGGTACGTGTCCCCACAACCCTCTGAACCAAGGCACTGCTATCGAGTTTACATATTTGGGGATCTAGTTTAAGCTGTCATTGATCCTCAGCTATTCTAACAAGCATTTGAGACACAATGTTTAGGAAATCACCGAGGAGCCGCAGCAACTGGAAGCCACTGAGGCCTGGGAACTGCCCCTTCAGCCCTTCTGTGGTCTGAGGAAAGGGACCCAGGGCTCTTGGGAGGACGGTGCGGATCTTAGCCAATGGGGAAATCGCCCAGGACGACGGCCCTGCAGGAGGACTACTCTTCTGCCACGAAGTAGCATCCCTCGACAGAACTTTCTCAGTAGGGGCCATGGTGCCCCCCTAGGGTTCCTGGCCTTCCAAAGGGGGTGGGCAAGCTGGGTCCTGCTCAGTCCCCCTTTGCTGACTTCTGTGGGGGACTCAGTCCCACTGAGTCCTTGGATTCACCGAGGATGAAATTAGTCATTCTAGATACCAACTGTCTGTCAAGGAAAGGGGAAGGTGATTCCCTCTAGTGGAGAATGCCCTGAGCCCCTGTGCTCAATGGCTTTTTTTGAGAGGGTTGCAGGTGGGGGATAGGAAGCAGGAATATATAGGTAATCTAATTATATCAGTAGTTTACGCTTACAGAGAATAGATGTTATTTAAAGATGATAATGGCAGGAATACACCGAACTGCTTAGGGACAGAATTGAGCAAACATTATGGTGCCAGGTGGGATTTGGGTCCAGGAGTTTTATAAATTTCTTTCCCAGCCTTGAGCTGGTTAACAGAGCTTGAGGGAGAAACAGAGCATGTTTCAAGGAGTGTAATTTACTTCTGACTCTGATTTCCCCAGAATTATTATCGGGTCTTGCTTGCCTCTGGCATTACCGGTGTTCCGGCCAAGACTTACAGGTCCTTTCCCAGGCCCCAGCTTGCATGGGGCTAGTTTCCAGTACCACTCAAAGTGGCCCCCCACAGACCTCAAACGGCAGCTGGTGAACATGGGCTTTCCGCAGTGGCATCTTGGCAACCAACCACACTACGACCTCCATCCTGCTCCTCTCCCTGCTCATGCTGCTCAGCATGCGTGGACTTCTGCTGGCAGGACTCGTTTACCTGATGTCCCGAATCAACAGGAACCTCTGCTACAAGAGGCAGGGGTGGGAGCAGCCTGGTGCAGGGCAGAGGTAGTTGCTAGGCCTTGGTGTTAAAGCAGGCACATGGGGAAGGGATCTAGTGGTACCTTGAAGGTGTGCTCGGAAAGCATTGTCTCCCTGCTGTATTAAGCCTGATGCAGAGGGAGTCGCTAATACAGCGTTCCAAATGTATGGGGTGCACACCTGCATTCCGTTGAGATGTTTTTAGGTAGAATTGGGCCTGCGTTAAGCACTAAGCCCCTCCCCCCCCAAAAAAGGGATTCCCTTTCCATTCTCTTCCAAAATCCTTTTATGCCAAGAAGACAGTCTCAAGTTGGGTGCTAATATGTTCTTGTGCCTCTGGAACCTGTGCTGTCTTCCCCTGTTTCTAGGGAACAGGTCTTGGGCTTAGGGCAGGTGGAAAAAGTTTCCAGACTTTTATAGCCCTGTTTTGTTTTAATGGTATATTTTTATCGGCTACCTTTTATTTATGACAGGTGGTACTGGCATCCTATCTACTGTGTTTTCAATAAATAAATTTAAGTAAAAGGAAAAAAAGGCACAATGTTTAATCCTCATACACTGCAGATGGCAACATGTAATGGTGCAGCCACTTTGAAAAAGTTCGGCTGTTCCTCAGAATACTACATTTTATTTTATTTTTAATTTTTATTTATTTTTAGAGAGAGGGGAAGGGAGGGCGGAAGAGAGGGAGAGACGCATCAATGTGAGAGAAACATTGATCAGTTGCCTCCCAGACAGGGACTGAACCCACAACCCAGGCATGTGCCCTGAGAACTGAACTGGCAATCTTTCATATCAGGGCAAAAATACTAATGTTTTTAACCACATGGCCATAACCGTATGATCCAACAAGTCCACTCTTAGGTATATACCCAAAAGAATTGAAAACATAAACATTTATACACGTGCAAAAACTTCTTCACAACGCATTATTTATAACTGCCCCAAAGCAGAAACAACCTACATGTCCATCAACTGATGAATGGGTAAACAAAATGTAGTATATCTATACAATAGAATAGTATTCAGCTTTAAAAAGAAAAGGAGTAGTAACACATGCTGCCACATGGGTGAACCTTGAAAATATTATGGCAGGTGAAAGAGTCTAGGCACCTGTACACCACACACCCAGGTCACACCTCATCCTTTTGGGGGAGGCAAAGACAAACAGCCCCACAAGCCCCCACTCTCTGACCTGGCTCAAAAGGGAGTCGACCCCCTGACACACAGAACCAGGAAAGAACTGGCTCACTCCCTATGCATTCATCACCACTGATCCCCTGTCTCAGGCTCACTGGTGGAGACAGAGCAGGTGAAACTGCACTAGGTGCTGTGTCAGGCATCCATGCTGCTGGAAACAGTAGAATAGTGAGCCACAAGGGAAGTGAGGAGTGGGGGTTAGGAGGCCTTTAAGAAAAGGAGGCCTAGCGCTAAGTCACAACTGATATGTTAATTGCTTTTTCCCAGATACAAGAGAAATGCATCACTGGCTCAGCCTGGAGAAATGGAATTACCTGCTCTGTTGTAGGAGCAGGCTGGAGCCTGGAGTAGAGGGAAGAGAAGGGACAAGGGAAACAAAGGCAGACATGGAACTGGAGCTGCTGTTTCCAGCCAGGCCACAGAAGACCTCTTAGAAAGCTTCAGGCTTGTGAACTTTACCCTGAGGGCTATGTGGAATCATTAAAGGTTTTCAGTAAAAGATAGGGAACTTCATCCCCAGGTTCTTCCTCCCCAAAACCCATAACCCAAATCTAATCATGAGAAAAACACAAGACAAGCCCAAAATTTAGGAATATATTACAAAATACCTAACCAGCACTCCTCAAAACTCTCAAGGTCAGCAAAAACAAGTCTGAGGAACTGTCAGAGCAGAGGAAGCTAAAGAGGCATGACAACTAAATGTAATGTGGTATTCTAGAAGGGATTTTGAAACAGGTAACGGACATTAGGGAAAAATTAGAATTAAAATCCAAATAAAGTGTGAAGTTTAGTTAGTAGTAGTAATTACCATACATCCATACAATGAAGTATTATTCAACAATAAAAAATAAAGTACTGTAATGTTAGTCTTGAAAATACGCTAAGTGCAAGAAGCAGACACATAAAACACGAAAGACCATGTATTATGCCTCCATTTATATGAAATGTCCAGAATAGACAAATCTACACAAAGAGGAAGAAAATTAGTGGTTGCCAAAGGATGGAGGGTCAGGGGCACCGAGGAGTGAGGGGAACTGTTAATGGGTGTTAACTGCTCTTATGGCATGCAAAAATGTTCTAAAATTAGACTTTAGGGATAATTGTGCAACACTGTGAACAGACTAAAAACCACTGCATTGTACACTTTAAATGGGTGGATATCTCAAAAATTGTTAAAAATAGTAATGTTGGTTTGTTAGTTGTAACAAATATGCCTCTGAAAGATGTTAATAGAGGAAACTGAGTACCCTCTGTACTATTGTAAATTTTTTGTAAATCTACAAAACTACCTATAAAAATCTTATTTAAAAACTTACGGTTAAAAAAAAAAAGCAAGGGAGTAATGTGTTGATAGGGGCTTAGAAGAGACATGGCCGCAGAGAACTTAGCAACATTCATGAGAGGGGAAAGGCATTCAGCTGGATGGGGTGTGGGTTAGTTCCTATTGAGGCTGTAAGAAATGACCACAAACTTGATGGCTAAAACCAAAACAACACATTTTATTATCTTAGAGAGCTAGCCATCAAAAGTCCAAAATAACTTTCACTGGGCTAAAGGCCTATCAATATGGCTGCATTTCTTTGTGGAGGCAGGGTAAAATCCATTTTTCTTGCCTTTTCTTGCTCCTCAGGCCACTGTATTCCTTGGCACATGGCTTTTCCATCTTCAAAGCCAGCAACAGTGTAACATCTTCACCTGCCTCTCTGACCCTCCTGATTCCCTCTTTCACTTTATAGGACCCTTGTGATTACATTGGGCCCACCCATGATGATTTCCCTATCTCAAAATCATTAATAATTTCTGCAAAAAAACCCCCAAAACCACCCCAAAACCCATTTGCCATGTAAGATCACATATTCATGGGTTCTGAGGTTGAAGATGTGGACATCTTTGGAGGGCCATTATTCTGCCCACACAGTGTCATCAGGGAGGTGAACACGGGAACAGGCTGTGAGGGGAAGGAGAGGTCAGCTCTGGATAGGTGGGGTCCAAGGTGCCTGTGGGACATCCAGGGGAGCTGTCCCTTGGCTTCCATTTACTCACCAAACACTAAGTGGCCCCCATGATTTAGTCACTGGGGAATATAAAGGTGAACACTCTATTTCATTGGTGTTAAGATACTGCTTTTTACTTCTGAACGTTTCTGAACTCAGGATGCTCCTTTTAATCGATGACATATAGGTAGGGTTTTGTTTCATAACAACACAAAGTAAACCTTACAACCAAAGGCATCTTGGAGTCAATGAAAACTAGGTCTCATTTAGCACTAGAGTGGGTCTATTACAGAAGTTGGAGTCCTCACTAGAACATCAGGTAATCCCACCCTTTCCACCCATCTTCTCTAGTTCCTGGCCTGGTTCCGTGCACCCTGGGGCTCTCAGGTGTCCCTCGGCTCTGGAGCTCAGCTCTCCTTTAAATGACAAACTCCACCAGAGCCCTGACCACACACGAGCAGCAATGCTGCAACGGCAGGATCTAGGAACTGGCCCCTCCCCATGTATAAACATAGTCATGGAAGTCAGGCCCTATGGCTCTCCACCTGGCCACACATTGCAAACACCTGGGGGTTTTTATAAGACCCAACCTCGTGGGCACTACCTAGACCAATCATTCAGTTTCTCTAAGGAGTATTTTACAGCTCCTCGTGCGATTCCAATGGAGACCCAATGTGGAAAAATGGAGGAACCACCTAACTTGGTGCAAGTTAAGAAGAGGCCTAAGGCAGCACTAGCATGTGGTGGTAGTGTCAGCTCCAGGCTATACAATCATACCTGTCTGCCTGCCTCCTCACCACTCGCTCACCCCGGCCCCAGCTGAATTCCTGGGAGGAGACCAGCCCAGTTACCTCAGTTTTCTCAAAGCACTAGCCCTGTGCTAGGCACACAGTGAGAGCCCAGGAAATGTAAGCTTTAGGGCCTCAAACACCAGGCAGAAAAGACCCAGTACCAAGAAAGGCCTGGAAAAGGAGCCCATTGGGTCTGTCTGGGCCAGCCCTCTGATTCACTGTGTAACCTCCAGTGAGGGAATACCCTTCTTAGTGCCTGTTCAATGCATAGTTGCCCCAGATGGCCTTGATTGGTCGGTCCTTCAAGTACCAATGCCGAGTCTTCACTTCACCGAAAGAGCCCGAGACAGTGGGGAGACAGTGAATATCAAGCTTCTGGCTCACATTCAACAGATGCCCCAGCCTTCAAAGCCTAAAATCTCCACTTCTGGGGCTCTATGCTGTACTGGCTGCAAAAACAGATACTCAAAGGCCCTAAAAGCCAAAGACTTAAGAATAGCAAAACAGGAACCCCCAGTACTGGAGAATGAGGTTTGACTGAAAGGATTTTTAGATGGTGAGCAGCCGTGGCTCTGCCCCTAGCAGTGGTAAACAAAGATGAGATGGTTCAAAGGACCAGAGACTCCCAAAGAGGAACTTCATAAGGAAACACTCAAGGACAGAGGCAAATCCAAAGGGGCTGAGGAGGTCCCTGGCTTCTGGCCATCAGCACAGCCAAGGACCTAATACACAACTAAAGGCTTTTATTGGGAAAGGAAAGCTGACTGAAAAGTGGCCCCCAATATCCTTACTGCCAGAGGCAGCTGGGGCTCCCTCCAGAGAGTCCAGACAAGAAGGAGCCATCAAATTGGCCCTCAGAAGTCTCAGGTGTAGAGGTCAAAGTCAATACGTTTGGAGTTGTAGAACTGTCCACCAGGGGGATCCAGCTTCCGGCAGTAAACACCATCAGGGAAGTAGCCTTCATTCACCCAGGTCTGCAGGAAGAGAGGGCAGAACTGGAGGAGGACTGATGGGGTAAGGGCTGGGAGGAAAGAAAAGAGGCAGAAAGGGGCTTACCTGCATCTGGGTGCTGGTGAAGGGCCCGTATAGCTCAGCATCCCCTGTGTTCTCCCACTTATATTCCCACATCACATCCTCCAGACCATCTCCTGGCAACTCTGCTTCTAAAATAACAAGAAAAGCCATTTGGGCCTCAAGTGTCCTGCTCCTGCCCACAACACAACACCCCTCCTCTGCCCTTAAATCTTACCTCCTCTCTGGACAGGGGTTGGGGTCTCCAATTCTCCCTTTGCTACTTCCTCAGCAAACATGTCCAGAGAAGGCTGGGGTATAGGGTCAGAGGGTCCCTGGGTCCGGCGCCCCAACCCCTTCAGCTGCATGGCCAACCGTTCTCTTGTCTCCTGATAAACGCCAAGGTTGCCCCGAGCCACCATCTGGTCAGCCAAGCCGGACAGGCGGTCCAAGCGCTGGGGGGAACTGGGCCGTCCAGGTCCCTTGCTACCTCCTTTGCCCCCTCCTCTGGCCCCCAGACGCCTCAGTGCCCCAGCCACTGTCTCTCTTGGCAACAGGAGTTCCAGAAGGCCCTCAAGGAGGGCTTGGGCACTCATTGGTGTCTGGCCCAGGCTGTCCTCCTCCTCTGAGTCTGACCGTGAGTGCTGATCAGGTGGCCGCTCCCTGATCTTCACCTGTAATATGAAAATTCAGGGGTTATTTCCTACAAACTATCAGCAGGGCCCAAGCACTTGCCGCCTCCAGGCCCCAGCCAAGACAGCCCCTGAGCAATACCCAGTCAATGTTGTCCAGCCAGCTGTCTCGGATCTGAGCATCCCGGTTCAGGAAGTAGTTGCCATCTGCATCAAAGTGGCCTTCTTCCATCTCTTCCTGTAGGTTGAAGGGTGTAATACGCACACCTCCTTCACTGGGGAGTGTGGCTGCTTCCTGACCTGCACCAAAGACACATGCATCCATGCTAGGCATGCCAAAAAAAATGAAATAAAAAAAGAAAGGCGCCTCCTTTGCCCACAGTCCCAGAAACCTGTCTGTTCCCCCAGTAGAGTCAACTCTTAGGTATAGCTCACCTTCCACATCCTCTGAAGCCAGGATGTCATATTTGCTGGACCCCTCATCATCATCATCCTCATCGCTGTCCAAAGAATGTTTGCCTTTGAAACGGCTTCCAGGACCTCCTGCCCCAGCCACAGGGTCCACCAGCTGTGAGCAGGAGCCAGACAGTCCACAGATGCAGGTTACTGTTTACTGAAGGGAACCAAGTTTTGCCACCCTGAAGCTGCCTTTTTGGAATATTAATTTTAAGCTGTTTATTAAGAAACAAGACTTTCTCTGGCTGGTGAGGCTCAATAGATTGAGTGCCAGCCTGCAAACTGAAAGGTCGCCAGTTCAATTCCCAGTCAGGGCACATGCCCGGGTGGCGGGGCTGGTTGGGAGCTTGTGAGAGGCAACTGACTGATGTATCTCTCACACACTGATGTTCCTCTCCCTCTTTCTCCCTCCCTTTCCCTTTCTCTGTAAGTGAATAAATAAAAAATAAAAATAAGTAAAAGAAACAAGACTCAGAAAGAACCTTTGACCCACCCCCCCTTTCCTGCCCAAGAGATTCAGACAAAAAAATCTACTATTGGAAGGAAATCTTAGGATGTTCACCTCAGTCTAAGTATGGTAAATTAAAGGACTTTACGCAAGAGGCTTTTAGATATATATCCCTTCTGTCTCATTGTTTCTTGGGTCGCCTAGTAAGAATTTGCCTGCCATGTATGTTCTGCTCTTCCTCAACTGTAAATTGCTGATTTTCACTTCTGAAATCTAAGACCCTATTCCCCACCTTTACTCCTTTGTCCAAAATGTCACATAAACCTAATGTTGCCTCACAGTCCTTGGAATTTTCATACTTATGTGAATTTCCCACAAACATGTTTTAAAATTTGATTTTCCTCTATTAATTTGTCTCTACTGATTTGACTACTGGCTCAGCTAGAAGAACTTAGGTGAAATGTAAAGTATTAATTTTTTTTTCTTAGTACCCACACTATTCCTCAAAATGCTCTAAGATGTGGACTCAAACTGAAAATCCTCCAAACCTATTTCTCAGAGAACATGGAAAACCAGCCCTTTCTACCCTTTCTTTGTTCTCAAAGCTTTTTCCCTCTTCTGGCTTCTAGTTCCTTTTTTCTCCCCCTCACTCCTTCCCAGAATGTAGGAGTCTGGCCTCCTCACCTTCTTCGTGGGGACACTGATTTCATCCTCATCATCTTCATTTCCCACGCCTTGGAAGGTCACTTTCCTCTTTGGCATGACTGGACAGAAGGGTCTTCCCCAAACTAGGCTGAGAAAAAGGGTGCAGACTAAGGGAACTGGGCGAGAAGGATACTCACCGCGAGAGGGCCCCCAGCTCAACAAACATTTCCCCAGGTACATACTAGATCCAGTTTGTGAGGGGAAGGAACACAGAATAAGGGACCGAAAGAGGAGTTGGGAGCCAAGAGGCCCCCGGGGCCTGATTAGGCATCCACAGGTTACTGGAGCAGGGTCTGAGAAGTGGATGCGCAGAAGAGCTCCCATAGGCACCCCCACCCTTGACAAAAGGAGACGGGCTTCCCCCAATGACCACTCCCATTTCCAGCCCCCGAAGTCCTGGGGCCACTAGGTCCGTGGGCTGATACCTGCTGCTCCACCCCCAGCTCCCTCAGACCCCATGAGACCCCCGCGGACCCAGAACTTCCCGTCCTGGCCGCCCTGCTCCTCCCTGGGCCTGCACTCCCAACTCCGCGGGTGACCCCCAACTGTCCCGGGCTATGTGTACAAACTATAGAAAGCGACAGACCCACAGAGATTCGAGCAGTCCCACTGGCGCACGCTCACCTAAGAACCCAGGAAAAGCTGCAAAAGGAAAGAGGAGCTGCTTTTACCAGGGTTACATCCGGGGCACAAGGCCGCCATCACCGGAAGGGAACTGCGGAAAGCGCCAGGAAAGGCCGGAAGTGGCTTCACTCTCAGAGGACTTTCTGAAGGAGCGGGCGGGAGTCTGTGATAATCCTGGGAAAACACCCCTGTCCCTTCCCAGGAGTGACGTGAGTGACTAGGGCGAGAAGAGGGGATAAGTAAACATTTGGACCCTCATCGGAGGAGGGAGGGATGGCACGGAGTGGTTTTGATTCCCTCTCACAATAATCTCTGGGGAGAAAGTGGAGCACACTCTACTTTTAAGAGACGCCCAGGGTCATGGTGGAGAGCAAAATCCGAGTAGGGCCAGTGGGCTCCTGCCCTAGTTGCCCTTCCCAAGGTTGCGTCACCTTTCCCCAAGGGGCTCTGCGCCCCTCCATCTTATTGGAAGTCCTATTTTCCCACTCTCAGCGCCCAGTCGTCTGCCCTCTCATAGTCCGAGGTACAGTCTCGCCCTTCTCCCAGAGGGCAGGCCGGGCTCTCCTGACTGTCGGTCTGGTGGCCCCCTGAGGGCTTCGGAGCACTTACGAACCCAGCTCCCTTTAGGACCTAGGGGAAGTCATTTACCCTACCCCTGTACCCCAGAGCGAGTTCCTGATTTCTGAGGTGGAAAGGGCCATCAAAGGGGAGGCTGCAGTGGCACCCAGTGCCCAGTACCCAGGCCAGAGCCCCTTGTGCCCTGATTTCAGTTGGCCTGGAGAAGGGCACCAGAGCCTTTCTAACCACAGCTGCAGAATAAAGCCCCTCTCTTAGCAAGCAGGGCCCCAGCCTAGTGGCGCCTGCCCAGGTTCTGTAGTCTGGCCTAAGAGGCTGAGCTGGAGTGGGAAGTGGGAGAAGTGGTTCTCAGGATTGTGGGGACAGCACTGCTACCTCTTTAGGACTCTCCAAGTCTGAAACCCACTAGGCTAAGGCTGTACCCAGTGAGAGCCTACTGGAACTTAAGGAGATCCACATGGGGGGGGGGTCGCCAGGGTAAAGATGGACCACCCCTCTCTCCTGCCCTCAGTGTTTCCTCTAGATTGTACTAACATGAAACTGCATTCAAAGTCCATGCTCATTTTCTTCTGTGGGTACAGAACACTGGTTCCAAACCAGGAGGGCATCTTGCTAAGGGAAAGAGCTGCGCCCTAATTACCAGCTACCAGTACCACTGATTCATCCTCCCCAGGGACCCTCCTCTCCTACAAGGAGCAGGCAGACCGCACACCTTAGGCCTCATCCTTTTGGAGGGCTGCCAGGTGGAGCCATGCCTTGGGGCCACAAAACCCTATTCCTTTACCATTCTGATCCCCAAGGCAGTGGGCCTACAAGCTGGTAGCAGAAAACCAGGATCTGGGAGTTTAGCTGTGGACTCTGGAATCAGCTGGCTGCGCTACTACCCACCCACCCCACCGCAAGAGGCCCAGTACCAGCAGCTATGCCAGGTAGCTGTCCAAGAGCCCAGCTCACCCCATCCCCGGACTGTGGCTTTCTAGCCACCCTCCGTCCCTCTCCAGTTTCCATGAGTACTTTGGGAAGGAGATTCAGACGCTGCAGATGATACACAGAAGAGTTTCAGGAAGCCAGTGATAATGTAGGCAGCAGATCCCAAGCAAAGGTGGAGCAGGAGCTCAACCACCGTTTGTTGATGAACAATTAAGATGGAACCAAAGGCCAAGAGATACCTGTCAAAACCAGCCCACTGCTTTGATAGATCTGGCTCCCTCATGGCACCCTCCCTCGCTCTATAGTCCTTATTCCAACCCCCCTCATGAAATAACAAGGCAGGAGACAGTCCCAGGTACAATAGTGGGTTCTTTTCTGGTTTCTCAAAGCGCTGCACGGGGTGGGGGCAGATACAGAAGAGAATGTAAACATTGGGTTCCACCCCCTGGAACTCAAAAAAAAAAAAAAAAAAAAAGACCCTTTTCCCAGATAGGGGGCTGGAGGCTTAGAAGGGAACAAGATGAAACATGGGAGTCCTGATGAGGCAAAGCCAGGGAGGCCTCAGAATAGAGGAAGGTAGGTCAATAAGGAGAGCAGGAGGGTGGTCGGTGAGGAAATGGGGGACATTTCCTGTTCCAGTGCATGTCCCCTTAAATAAACTAGAGTGCAAGAACATTGTGGAAAGAGAACGGACAGAAGATAGAACGAACACCCCTACCCTGGGCCAACCAGGTCCTTTGTACATAATTACAACAGAAATATCCAGAAGTCAAGCAAGGAGGGCCTTGGCCCCCAGCCAGGAACTGGGGGAGGCAGGCAGGACTGAAGAGAAAAAACAAAAACAAAACCCAGCTCCACTTCATGGGTAACAGGAGCAACTGGAGTGTAAGAATCTGAAAACTGCTGATTCCCATTGCCAAGTCACCCTGTGGTGACAAAAGGCCAATCAGGACAGCACCTGGGGACTTCAAAGGGAACTGGGGCAGGAGTGACAGACCCCAGCTGGGCCTAACTCCAAACTTGTTCAACAGCTGCCTCAGAGAAATGCAGCTGCCCCATGCGCTCTGACTGTCCTGGCTGTGTAGGGACTGCAGCTGGCAAGGAGACGGGAATCAAGCCACTTTCCTCAGAAAGAGGGACAGCCTGCTGAGGGGCCTGCTCTTGGCTGAAGGAAAAAGAGGGGGGCCATGAAGTCCAGGCCCAGGGTAGAGGTCAGAAATAAGCATCCTGCCGGGCCTCAGAGGCTGAGGACCTATCCCCACCATCCTGGGGGGGTGGGGGCCCATCTGCCTTTCGACGCAGCGAAAGCTTCCTGCCTTGGGCCTTCTTCTCCTGCTTCTGCTGCTCCTTCTCCTGCTTCTGTCGTTCCTTCTCCTGCTCCTTTTCCCACTTCTGCCGCTCCTTCTCCCGCTTCTCCCGCTCTTTCTCCTGTTTCTGTCGCTCCTTCTCACGTTCCTTTTCCTGTTTCTGCCGTTCCTTCTCCTGCTTCCGGGTCTCCTTGCCGGGACCTAGTGGGGTGCTGTTACCAGTAGGTGAAGGAAGGGATGGATGCAGTCCCTCAGCAGTGACCACAGGCCCTGGGACAGGCCCAGCAGTGGCCCTGTGGGAAGGAAGGGGTGGAGATGGGGCCCCTCCAGCTGCTAGGGAGCCTCGGCTCTTGAGGCTAGAGAGGCTAAGAAGGCTAGAGGAGGGGCCAAGAGGTGGCTGCTGTCGCCGGCGTTCCTCATGGATGGCCCGGGAGCCGTGCAGTCTCCGTGAGGGCCGATACTGTAGTTCCCCCCGGGTCTCCCTCCACTTCTTGAGCTGGGCCGTGTTCTCTCGCTCAATCAGTGCTTCTGTCACTGGGAGGTTAGTCACCTAGATGGAGAAGAAATAGGTACCAGAGGGCAGATGAGGTGGGGATGACTTGAAGTAGGTGTGGAGTTTGCCAAGGCCAGGGCCTACCTCATGCACCAGGAAGTCCTCCTGCATGCACTGCTGGGGCAGGTTGCGCAGCTGCTCCATGGTTTCATACATGCCCTGGCAGGAGCGCAGCTTCTCCACTGAGCCCAGTGTGTGCTTCAGCAACACCAGGGCCACACGGAAAATGATCTTTACGCCTGCATTATCAGATAAAAGACAGCACGAGTGACCATGCCTGGGATCTCAGCCTGTCCAATTTAAGAGGGACTCACAGCTCCCATCCTTGTCCACTGCCAACCTTACAGATGAGGAAACTGAGGCCTTAAGAAGGGAAATGAGCTGCCACGGGTTTAAGGTTCCTAGGAGGGAGGACAGGCTCTGGGTTGGTGGCAGAGCCAAGACCAGGCCTCAGTTTCCAGCCCCCAGACCCCAACAAGCACCTTCTATCAGCAGACCACCACCTGGCAGGCAGCGTGAAAACCCCAGCCCCCTCATGGCCTGAATTGCTACAGGTATACCTTCACAGAAGAACATATCCCAGACACGCAGCACCGAAGCCCAGGGCAGGGTGCGGGCAAAGATGCACATAAACCATTCTGTCATGTAGAGCACAGGGTCAATGCGCTGCCGCCGCAGGTGCCGGTGTGCCAGTGGGGAGGCCCGGCGCAACAGTGCAAAAAAGATTTCTCCATCCAGCTGAATGGCCTCCTAGAGGTGAGGTGAGCCATGAGAAAAGGCCTGCTGTGGCCCCTTGATGTAGAACTAGATCAAGCAGGGGATCTTCACCTCAGTGGGACAGGCCCAGAGCAAAGGGACAAAAGGGCAGAGGGTGGGGCAGGACAAGGACCTCCCTGCAGCCTTGGGGAACAGTCACAGCCCTATTATACCAACCCTCCGGACACTCACCAGCCCTGCACTGTAGTAACCAGGGAGATACTTGTCGCAGATCTGCACCAGGCACCAAAAGGCTTGCTGAGAAGGGTAAGAACAAGGAGGAAGGGATGGGGCCTGAGCAACAAAGCAGAAAGCTCCCCCATCACCACTGTAGGCCAAGATCCTCCCATCTCCTCCCCAACCAGAACCAGAGTATGCTGACCTCAGCAGGCATGTGCATGAGCAGCACTGCGGCCACTGGGGCCTGGGCCTGGCAGTAGCCCTCGTCGGGCCGGTAGATAGTGTAGGCCTTAAGGATTCGATACAGGTCCTGTTGCCTGTGGGTAGCAGGAAAGACCATGAGGGCAATCGCAAGAATTGGGAGCTGTCTGACCCAAACTAAACCTGCCCTGCCACCCGTCCTAGCCCAGACCCCTCCTAAATCTAATTCCAGATTAACCTCAGAGCTTTACTACCGCACACCTCCATCCCCCTTCCTAGTCCAGCCTATCAAGCTTAAACCAAAGGCTCAGACCACAATCAAAGCATTCCAAGCTGCAGAATTTCACCATTGCCTGCACCGCCCACATGCTACCTACCACTCCCTGGCAGTCTGTACTTGCTCTCCTTCCTCCATCTGCCAGCATCCCATAAACATTCAAGGTCATCTTCTTGAGGAAGCTTTCAATATTCATAGCTTCAGTCTTCCTCTAGCACTGTCTGAATGCTTTTATCACCCCAGAGGAGGAGCTCTCCAGGGGAGAGCACACTAATCTGTCTCACAGATTTCATCATGCCTTCCACCCCCAGCATGTCCAATGGGCCCTGGTTTTTAGTGAAGGCTTGGGAAGCCAGCTCAGACCTCTCTTGTCTCTGCATCCAAAAGAATAAAATCTCTGCCTTAGCCCTGCTCCTCTCCCTTGAGGGCTCCCCATCACTGTGTCTTGGAATTCCATCCACTCAGCCCCACATCAAAAAAACCAGAAAGCCTTCCTTCACTCCCCATGGCTAATCACCAAGTCCTATCAACACTGTAACTTAAATTTCAATCCTTCTCTCCACCTCCACAGCCTTCACAGCTCAGTTAACCAGGAAAAAGTAATGATCTCCCAGGTTCTGTCCCTGCATCTGGCCACACACATACTCCTGACCACTGCTTACAGTAGCATTTCCCAATCACTGAAGTGTGATCTTCACTTACGCTTTATCTGCATACCGCCCCTACTATTATTCTCCACTTTGCAATAGCATCCATGAAATGACAGTTTTGATATACTACTTGTTTTACCTAATACCTGTCTGTTTCTGTGCCTTGCCATCTCCCCTGGTACTACAGGTGAACCGTCTATGTCCCAGCCAAGCACAGCCTTTCTACTTGGGACTGAATCCCATCGCCTTTTGCCTATACATCTTCAGCAACCTCCCCATCTCTCCTGCGTCATCAGTTTTTCTCTTTCTACTATATCATTCCCATTGGCATAGTAACATCCATTATTTCCTTTAGTTTAAAGTAAGTCTCTTAACCCATCCTGACTCCACGTTCCCCACCAAATACTGCATTGTTTCTTTCCTTACCTATTCACTGAAAAGGCACCATGATATAGACTCACTGTCTTCAGTTTCATTCCTCCCTTTCTCCAGTGAGGCTTTATTAACCCCCTGTACTCCACAACTGTTTTTTAATCAAAGTCACCAAAGACCTCCAACAGTGCTAAGTCCAGAGGTCAATCTGCAGCTTGACATTACTTGGTCCGTCAGCAAAATTCCATACAGCTGAACCTGAAACCCCTCTCCACTTTGCTTACAGGAATCTCACACACCTGGTTTTCCTTCTACCTCTCCAGCTTCTCCTTCCAGTACCCTTTGCTGGTCCAGGTCTCAGTAGTTCCTATTCAAACACTGGAGCTGCAGGGCTCAATCTCTGCACTTCCTTTCATATATACGCTTGCTGCCTTGTCAACTTCATCTAGTCCCATGGGTGAGATTTAGTCATCTAGAGGCTGACAGCTCTTCAATTTCCAGTTTAAACCTGTCCCCTAAATCCATAGTTGTATATATTGTACATCTAATCCACTTGACATCTTCATCTGGATGTCTAATAAGCATTTCAAACTACATATTTTAAAACTGAGTTCCTGATATACTCCCAGAGCCTACTTTTCCCCCAGTTTTCCCCAACCATATCAGTATATAGTGATTCCATTCTGGTTTCTCAGGCCAAAAACCTTGAGAGTCATCTATAACTCCTCCCCTCTCTCCTTACCTTCCACATCTAATAGACTGGCAAATCCTTTTGGTTCTACCTTCAAAATATAGCCAGAATCAACCACTTCTCCCCATAGTTTCACTGCTACCATCTTCATCTATCAATGTCTCTTCTGGAATACAGAAATAGTCTCCTAACTGGTCTCTCTGCTTTTGCCCTTGTTTCCTTATAGGCTATGCTCAGCCCCGCAGCCAGGATGATCCTTTTAAAACACAAGTCAGACCTGGTCACTTATAACCCCAATCTCCATTCACATTCTCTATTCCCCTTTCTAGCTTTAAACTTCTCTTCAGTACTTACGATCATTTACTTCACATACTACACGCTTTCCTTCATCTTATTGTCTAGCCCCACTAAAATATAATAAGCCCAATGACGGTAGGAGTTTTTTGTCTCTGTTCCCTGCTATCATCTGTGACTAGAATAGTGCTTAGCAGATAGTACACGCTCATTAACTTTCTGAAAGGATGAACTTATTGATAAAAATCCCTGTCTGAGAACCACCTAAGATCATCTTGCATATTACTGGGTAGCAGTATGTATACATCTTAGGAAGCCTGGGATAGAAAACAAAAATTCAAGTGCCTTGGCCCTAAACTGCTTTTCCAGCCTCAGTTCTATGCACCTCTGCTGCCCAAACACAGCTTACATAACCACCCAGGCAGGAAAAACTTGTCCCCTGCTCTGTTCCCATCTATCCTTCAAAACCCAGCTCAAATGCCATGAGCCAGCCCTTGATGTACCTCCCTCTCCCACCCCCATGTCAGAGTCTTCTTCCCAAGACACTTCCTTCAATATGGCTTGACACTCAATCCATGAAGGACCAGTCTTCTAGAAGTCCTGGAGAGCATGAACTGCTTTCAACCCAGTCCTATATCCATCTGGAGCCTTCAACAAATGTTTGCTAACAGACCCACATAGTCAGGTACTTTACCCATGTCCCCCTCGAGCAGCAAACATCTCATGGAAAGGGAATTGGCGGTGCAGGTCCTTCTCAATCACGTCCAGCCACTTGGGGTCCCCAGGAGCCCGTTCCAGCTCCTGCAGTGGGACAGCAGCAATTACCTCAGGACCTAGAAGTGCTGATGATATCCTTCACCCAGTATCACATGTCCCCATACCCTGGACACACCTCAAACTTGCCCGGGTTCTGCTCCAGGAGTTCCTTGCTATTGGACAGATACTGCCAGGCCTTGGCTCTGAGGGATGAGGGGATCCCCTTCCGGCAACGCAGCTTCACCTAAGGCAGTGTGGCAGGCAGGGGGACAGCTTCAGGAGCTGGCCCAGCTTCCAAGTTTTCCCCAGCTGTCCTCAGGTTCCTTGGGACACCCCTCCCATATCCATAGGCTTGACACCACTAGACCTGGCTTGGCTTTCTATCTTTAAAGCTACTCCTCCCCCGCAGGCCCAAGTACCAGCTCTCCCCAACATGGTCCAGAGAGCAGGTACTATCATGTTCCTGGGGGCTTCCCCAGAGCACAGGGGCTCACCCTACCCCCACCCCTTGTCCACTGCCCTGCCCACTACTTAGCCTTCTCCAACCTTCTGGAAACGCCGTGACAGCCACTTATCCCAGTTACTGAACATCTCCAGCCATTTGAGCTCCCGCTGCCGAGCCACATCCACAGGAATGGAGCTCTCTCTGCAGGATGGGGGGGGGGGGGGGGGGGAGCATGGAAGGGGTCAGTAGCAGTAGTATAAAACCTGGATTGCTAGGGGAAATGAGGCAAAGCCACCTCCCAAGACTCAAATGAGACACTGGACATAGAAGTATTTTGTGAGCTGCTAAACATTAGGATGTCTGGCAACTTGGCTATCTAAGCCCTTAGTTAACCAAACCTAAAGGACTTCTTCCCTTTGGAAGGAATCTCTGCACAGACATTGTGTTCTCATGTTGGATCTGTATACAGAAGTGTGTTTAAATGCCACTTCTGATGTATGTAAGTTCATCATACATCATACATACATTCTGGAGAGTATACCAGTTTGTATTTAAAACCATACTTTGCATTAGACCTAGATCCAAGTTCTAGCTTTACCACTTATTCATTGTGTCACCTTGGACAAGTCACTTAATACCTCTGAGCCCCAATTTTCTCATTTGTAAGATGGAGAGAAAAACAGTATCTACCTGAGAGTTTATATGAGAACATATAGCAGGGGTACAGTATTACCAATTATTATCCATAAAACAAAATATAGAACAAATATACTTCTCTGTCTCCTTAGAAGCAACTGAGTTTTCTCCTGTCAGACTCTTGAAATCCCTTGGGCCATCTGCAACTCCCTTTACCTCCTCCTCCCTGAAATCATCCCAGATTCCCCGGCAAATAAAGCTTTCCTTACACTGTTTGCCCACTGTTCTGTCAGAGCTTCACATTCAAGATGCCCCATCAGTCATGAAACAGTTACTTGTAGGAGCCAGTACCAGGAGGTGAGTGGAATGGAACAAAGAGCTTGGATTTCCAGACAGACCTGAGCTCAAATCCCAGTTATGTCCCTTGGAAGTTGGGGTGTCTTGGCAAGTGATAACCTGAGTCTCTTCCTCATCTGTATAAAGGGATGTCACCACCTACATCACAAAGTTATGAGAAGACTATTAAGAAACTATATATAAAGGATGGTTAAACGGAAGAGCTCACTAAATATGACTTTCTTTTGTCCCAGAAGCTCCTTAAACAGAGAGAAATTCTCTCATTAATCTCTTTAAGTCAGTTCCAAACTCTACTAAAGGCCAGGATGAGTAAAAAAGGTTTCCTGCCCTCAAGAATGTCACAAGAAACCAAGGGGAATAATTACAATACGGTGTATAAAATGCGATTGGAGTAGGGAAAGTGAGTATCAGGGAAGGCTTCCTGGAGGAGGGGACATCTGGGGGCAAGCCACAAAAGACTGAGTAGAACTTAGCAGGAAAAGGAGGAGAAAGGCATCCCTAACCTAAATATGAATCGGTTCAACAGGACCACAGCACTAAGTGCATGGTGAGGAGTGGTGGGAGAAAAGACGAGATAGGCTGGCAGAGCCAGATAGTAAGAAGCCTATGTGCAGGCTAAAGCACTTGAACTTTATACTTTGGCCAGTGGGGAGCCACTAAAAGTTTTTAAGGTACATGGGGCCCTGTCAGCCTCACCGCAATAGATTCCTCCAGTATGGAAGATAGATTTTAGAGGGACAAAACTACAAAGCAGAGAAATACCACCCAGCACACTGCCTGGCACAGAAGTGGGGCTCACTAAAATCCAGTTCAATCCAAGTTCTTAGGGCAGCATGGTATTGAGGAGAGAACCACTGGTCACACAGATCTAGATTATGTTAGTAAGGCAAATCACTCAACTGCTTCTTCATCTGTAAACTAGGTACAACCACACATTCTGGGAAAACATCAGGTTCAGATTTCAGTTGCCTTCCCCTCATAGGACCATGAATGTTGTTGCTCAAAGGTTTTCTGATTATTTTGTTGGATTATAAACCCTGCCTAGAATATGGCCTAGAATACAGGGCTTCTCCCAACACCAGGCAGGTCCCCCACCAACCCCAATAGGTTCAGCCATGACTAAATACTACTCATTCTCCAAGATCTAGATCAGCTTCAGCTGGATTCCCAGACTGGGCAAATGATCCCTTCCCTAGGTGCTTATAAAATCCTGTGATGATCTCTAAGCCAAACCTAACATAGACTGAAACCAAGTGTTTAAGTATGTTTCTTCCTCCAGATGATGATCATCTTGAAATGACTATTTTATCCTTAATATCCTGAACAGAGCCTGTCACCTGGGTGCTCAGGTGATGCTGAACTGACCAGCAGGTTACAGGGGCACAGGAACAATGGACAAGCTCAAATGTGAGAGAAGGAAGAAGTCAAAGGTGATCACACCCCCACCTCAGGAGTGACTCAGGCCCCTGGAGGGAACTAGGAAAGAGTAAGCTGGGTTGGGGAGATGAGGAACTGGGGAAGAGGCCTTCCCCACCCCCTTTCCCTCACTGAAAACACAAGACTGCTCTTTTCTGTTTCACAGAGGGGTCTGGCCTTCAGAGTCACCCCACCCCATCAGACCTAGGGCTATGAGGAGGGCAAGGTGGCTTCCTCACTCCCAGACTCTTTCCCATTATGGAACCAAAGATTTCTACCAGGACCCCTGTCCAGCAAACCCTCTAAAATATCTGGCTCAAAGCTGGAATTTCATGTCAAGGAGCTGGGACAACCTTAGATATCATCTCACTCAACCTTTCACTTCACAGAAGAAACAGGCACAGAAATGGGGAAGACACTAGCTCAAGGGCACACAACACACCAAAGGCAAGGCTTAGACTCAGACCCACAACTCCTGACACCTGCTCTAAAACTCACAAACATGTGAGTATGTAGAAACTTCAGGGTGCTCTAGGGCATGAGAGGAATCACCAAGTATCCCACACTCCCGCTAATCACTCCTGAGTCTTGAGGCTGGGCTGCCAGTCTGGACAAGATGGTTTTTTTCCCCTCCCCAAACCTCCGCTTCCCTAAAGCAATCCCATTGGGTGCCCACTGGGTACTTACAGGCTGCCAGAATACTGGCTGCCCCCAAGGAAGCCATACTTGTCCGTCTTCCGCAGGGCCAGCCCATTTATCTCCGAGTCTGAGCCGATTGAGCTCACATCATCCGCCAAGGACTCCAAGGTCCCAGACATGAGGCTCACAGAGTCCAAGCAGCTCAGAGTGTCCGGGGCCTGCCCTCGAGGCCCAGAAATGCCAGGTCCCAGGCTGGACGTGGAGCCTAAGTCCTGAGAGTTTTCAGTAGGCTCTGGAGCAGGGGTCACCGTCACAACAGCCACCAGAGCCTCACCAGTCCCTGAAGGGCCTGTGCCAGACCCTGAAGGGTCCTCTGGAACCTGTCTTGTTGATGCTGATGTTGCTACTGCAGCTCCATGTCCACCTGTCACCTGTCCTGCTCTCATTGCTGCAATCGCTGCAGTCACTCCTGAAGCCGCTGTGGCTCCCGGCTTGGGGGCAAGCGGGGGTTTGGCGGTCAGGGCTCCAGGAGCCGCTCTGGAAGGGGTCCTCGTGGAGGTCCCGGTGGAGGTACCTGGTCCAGAAGCGGGTGAGGTTCCACTCTCCTCCGTCTTAGAAGAGTCTGTCCCTAGCGCCAGAGCCATCGACGTCTCGTCTTCTACTACTGCCGTGGGCACCAGGGGCTCTGGGCCGGGAGAGACGTGCGCTTCGGATGAGGCCTCCAGAGTTAGCACCACCACCGTGCTGCCCGTGACCGTCGGGGCCGGGCCCAGGGCCGACGTCTGAGTCGGCCCGGATACCCAGGCGGGCCGCGCCTCCCCGGGGGCCACCAGGGTGACCGGGGCTGAGGTGGCCGTGGTCACTGGCGGCCCCGGAGCCACCACCACGACGGGCCCGGCCCGGGAGCCGCGGGGTGGCGGCGAGGGGGCCTGGGGAGCGCCATGACGGCGCGGCGGGGCCACAAGGGGCGCCGGGCCCGTCTCCATGGCTGCGGGCCGCCCCTCACATCCCCCCAACCCCGGCCCGGACGGCCACAGAGGGCACCGCCCCTCAGGCCGCTCCGCGCCGCCAGCCGAGGTAGGGGAGGTGAAGGGCGCGGCCCGGCGCGCGCCAGGGGCGGGGGCAGCTCACAGGCTGCCACTGGGCACGCGGAAGCGGTGCTGGGATCCGGGGGGGCCTGGCGCCCGGGTCTCGCTCTCGTCTTCTCACCCCTAGAGCTCTCTCGCCGCCGCCCCCTCCCTCCTGCTTCGGGCAAGCGGCCGACTTTGCGCCTGCGCACAAGCCTCGGTGCCGGCTAGGCTGCCAGCTTTTCGGCCTTTCACGCCTGCGCGCGGGCCATCCCATCGCGCTTCTTTTTTGCTCCCGCCTCGTTAGAGGGCTTGGACGAATAATAGGAGAGAGGGAACTGGGCTTCTGCCAATCGTAGGAAGGGTGGGTGAGGTTGGAGGTGGGAAGAGGAAATTGAGGAAACGCACAAGAGCAATGAGAGGGCGAGTAAATGGAGGAGTAGGCGGGATGAAGGGAGTAACTAATAGAAAAGCAGGAAGCTGAACCTCCTGGCCAATAACAATGGCGGAAGGGTGAATGCCCGCAGGAGGAGGCGGGTACTACGCTAGAAGAAAGGGGCCTGGCAAATGGGTACGGTAAAAAGTCAGCCAATGAAAAGGGGAACAGGAGGAGGTCAAATTGACAGACAGTGACGACTATTTGGGCGGTGACAGACAGCATCCTCAGTCAATGGGAATAACCGAGGAATTCTTCAGGTCTCCGAAGAAGGTCAGAAGGAATGACAGCTGGGGAGGCGGGAGGGGGACGGGCTAAATTTGCAGTTAATTTGCCTCATCAGCCAATAAGCGCATGCTCTCACTTCAGCAACAGGGGGGTAAAATAGATCGCTGTTTCAGCCAATGGCAATACCCAAAGGTTGCTGCCGGCAGGCGGTGCCAGCCCAGGGATATCTGTGACAACCGGAGACAAGCGCAGGAGATGGGTGACAGCTGGGGACATCGCGGAGAAGAGACGGGGGCCGGGGGCATTAGTGAAGCCCTTAGCCAATAAGACTGCCATGCTGCCCTGCTTGAGTCCTTTCTGGGCCCCCATTCTCCATCCAGCTACCGATCCCCACCCCCACTCTGGTGATATGTTAAGACCCTGAGTTCTAACGTAGAACGAGTGCCCTGATCCAGTGCTCTCCACCTCCACTGTCTCTGACTCTCTTCCAGGCCCTCAACCCATCTCAACACTTCAAGCCCCGGCAACTATAACCAGAGCTCCCAAATGATCTAAGTGACCCATCTCTCCGAATCCGCCTTTTCCTGCAGGGATTCCAAGTCCCAAACCCCTCTATGTGAGCTTCTTCCCAGAATCCAGGCTCTAGCTACTCATACCTCATCCTTTGAGTGTGTCCCATTCTAGTGGGGATCCCAGACGCCAAACCATGAATTCCCAATACCTTGAAATCCCGTATCTGTGTTCTTATTCTTTTAGAGATCAAGACCCTTCAATCAACTCCTATCCCCTCATTGCCACACTTCTCCATGTTCCCCATTTTCTGCTAAGAAACCAGACCCCAATCTTATGAGTGCACAGCCTATCCTAGACCACAAACACAAAGTCCTGACTTTCTGAGACCCTTCTCTCTCTGACTCCCTTACCCTGAGCCCCAAGGTTAGAGGATGCCAATTTCCATAAAGAGTCCACCATCTTGAAATTTCAGTCAGGCCTAACTCCCCAGTTCCTTCTTGGTGTCTGAGTTCTCTGAAGCTCCTCAGACCCAGACTCTGTGAACTCCCGTTCCGTGTCTGAGATATACCATTCCTGATCTCTTTCTCAAGTCCACCCCCCCCTTTCCAGTTGACTCAGGCTCTCTGAACAGTTCCCCCATTTCTGTCTTTGGAGTTCTCCTCTTCTCCCAGAACCCAGTAATAAGTGGGCTCTTCCCTGGGCCTGGACCCCCATAGTAACCTTATAAGGTGAGACAGCTGTCAAACAAGGCAGGGAGGGGCCAGTTCAGGAGGCCAAGGGCAGCTGCTAAGTTTAGGGTGGTTCCTTCGCTCTTCTTAGAGACAACAGGTGGCTGGGCCCCAGTGCCCAGAAAAGAAAATGTCTTAGAGGCATTGGCATGAGGCTGGAGGAGAGAGAGGGGAGGAGGCACCTTGCTCAGGACATAAGGTCCTAGAGAGAGCAAGAGGAGGTGTCACTGCCAACCTTGGGCCTCAGAGCTTCCTCAGCCACCATTGCCCCTGACCTCTACCATATGGATAGGACTGGGGCACTGAGGCCTAGCGGGGTGGGAGAAAGTACCTCAAAGTCACACAGTCGGCCAAGCTGGTTCTTGCCCAGAATGGAGAGAGAAGCCACTCACCATTTCAGTCAACCAAGAGGAGGTGACTGACTAGTTTCCTTCTTGGTGTCTCTGACTCCCTCTGAGTTCTAACTTTCACACCAGTATCCAAAGAAATGATTATAGACTCACACTAGACCATGTTCTCCTCCTGTTTCAAACCTATCCGAGGCTTCCAAGGTCTCAGCTCTCAGCCTGGCATCAAAGGCCCTCCAGTGTTAAAGCAGTTTAAGCCCCTTGCATCTTCTGCTCATACCCCATCACAATGCTGGCAGCCTGAACACTTCTGATATTTCGTTTCTCTAGGCTTTTGCTCATCCATGCCTTCTGCTTAGCACACCTGCTCCTCCACATTCACCTGACTCACTTCTGTTGGTCTTTATAAGTCATTCCCATGCTGCTTGACAGGGCTGCTGTGCCCTCTACTTTTATGTAATTTTCTTTATTTATCCTGTCTCCATGACTGAACTGTGAGATCTACCAAGACAGGGCCTAAGTAATAATTATTATTATATTTCACTAAACTATTTCCAAGTAGTGTTCATATCCACAAGTTCTGTGAGATGAGACTTACATCTCATTTTATAGAAGGGGAAACAAGGCCCAGGAAGTTGAAGCGCAAAGCCCAAGATGACAGTAGTTCTCTGCCCTAAGCTGTCTGGTCTCTTCATACTTAGTGAATCCATGCTCTGCATCTTTCCTCACAAAATCCTCCCTCTCTTTGAAGGGGATGGGATGACTTTCCTGATCTTTCAGGTTCCCCAGATGGCTCTCTCCCACCTTTAAACTCTGGCACTACCCCTACACATACCCACACTTGACTGTGAAATCCAAATGGGAGGAAGGTTGTGTTTGCTAAAGTGCACCCATTAGCATAGCACGGCACCTGACACATTATAGGTGCTCAATAAATTTACTGGGTTTCCCCACCCCATTCAGGGTAGAGGGGCTTGGTTCAACTCTCTGAGCACTGTGCCCTAGCTTGGCCCCTCTCTGAACTCTGAAACATTTCAGCCTCCTTTTGAGACAAAGTTCATCCCTTCCTGCCCAGATCCCAGTGAGACATGCATCCCAAGACTCACTCCCTCCTCCCTCTCTCCCTGGACTCCAGCTGCTGCAGGCCCTCCAAGAAAGGAAAGGTCCTGAGCCAGGCTATTTTGGTATCTGGGGTGGGCACCCACAGGGCTAAGGTTACCTTGGTATGTTAAGGGCTCCTGGGGGCAGGACTATATAACCCCAGAGGGACTGCACAGGCTGACTCTCTGCTACTTTCAAGCCTTTCCCCGAGGAGACTGAAGACATGGTAAGAATCCCCCAGCCCTTGCCCAGATCCCTCAGACTTCAGGGCAGCCTCGCCCTTTGAAAGAGGGTAGCTAGTTCCCAGTCCACTGAGGTGAAAAAAGATGAACCCTCTCTCTCTCAGTATCACTAATAGGGAGTATACAGAACGTTGGCCCAAAGGACCCAACCAAGGATAATTCACTCGGACACTCCACTCACAGGAGCCCAGTCCCTCTCAAAGCATGCTCCATACCTTCCTGCACTCCATCTTCCTGAAATCCTTTGGCATCAGGCAGGCAAAAGTTCCCACTCCCATTTTATAGATGAGAAAGTAGTTTCACATAGAATGAATGAGTGAATCAGGGTCATACAGGAAGTCTGGGACTTAGGGGGAAGCAGGCTCAGGGAACTAAGAGGAGGAACCTTCTACTTACTGGGTAGGATGGAGGGGTGGGACTCAGGGGCTAAAGATAGGAATTCGGGGATGTAACCCAAGCAAACACCCTCAGCAAAGAAGCCATAAAGAGAGGGAAGCCTAGAGCCAGATGAGTTGCTTTCAAGAATAGACTTAAAGAACCCTAAATCTAATCCATTGCCTCCAGAGAATAGTAGGATCTGGCCCATGAGTCTCTTTGCCCAACCCTCACCCCCCAGGCACCCAAGAAGGCCAAGAGAAGGGCAGCAGAGGGTGGAAGCTCCAATGTCTTCTCAATGTTTGACCAGACTCAGATCCAGGAGTTCAAGGAGGTGAGTGAAGGAAGAAGGGAGACTGAAGGCTGACCAAAGGCACACCCCTGCTGCCCTTCCCCCCCACACCCATGGCCCAGAATGTGCACCTGTTTTAGTGGGAGGAAGAGGGTTTAGAATTCCTTACTCCCCTCCCTTCTTGGCATGTAAGAGGACAGCTGGCTGGGGGCCAGAATGATCTGCCAGGAGTAAGGATGCTAAAGCCTGGCCATGGGGAACCTAACTCCTCCTGCCCTCCACAGGCCTTCACAGTAATTGACCAGAACCGTGATGGCATCATCGACAAGGAAGACCTACGGGACACCTTTGCAGCCATGGGTAAATCCCACCCTACCTGTAAATATCCAAGGCTGTAGAGTCCAGAGAATTCCACAGCTTTGGGAGCCAGCCCTGCTGGCTCCACCCTGGGCCTCAGTTTACCCACATGAAAAATGGGTGTGACGACCTGAATTTATGAGAAGCATTACCGTCTGGTCCCAGGACCCCACTCTAGCCCATCCTTCCCCCACCCCACTCCAGGGCGCCTCAATGTGAAGAATGAGGAGTTGGATGACATGATGAAGGAAGCCAGCGGTCCCATCAACTTCACTGTCTTCCTCACCATGTTTGGGGAGAAGCTCAAAGGTGAATGAAGTGTCCTGGGTCCGAGCGCCCAGCTGCCCGTTCCTGGACCTTTTAGGGGCAGACCTTTCAGGGATCCTTCAGTTCCATGTGCCCTCTGACCCCAGGTGCTGACCCTGAGGATGTGATCACTGGAGCCTTCAAAGTCCTGGACCCTGAGGGGAAGGGAACTATTAAGAAGCAGTTGTAAGTGATCCCCTCCAGCTGCTCACCCACAGAAAGACTTCTTAACTTGCTACCAAGGGTTAGCACTGCCAGGGATAAGGGAGAAATGAGGACTGTGGATTAGGATTAAATTTTCACAGCACATATGGGTAGAAGGGCAAAAGCCAGGAAGTCTTTTTTGTGCTTGAATATTCGGAAGATCACTGGAGGGATCTAGAAAGACCCTGGTTTTCAAGGCAAAACTGGGAATAGCAACAAGAATGAGGTGGGAGTTGAAAGAGTTTACAAGGCCTAATCTCAACTCCTCCCATTCTCACCTCTCTCCAGTCTGGAGGAGCTACTTACCACCCAGTGTGATCGCTTCTCCCAGGAAGAGGTGAGTGGGGGAGGGGTCCGGGAGCAGGGGAGGATGGGGGAGGGGAGACTAAGGAACCGGTAGGAGACCCAGTCTGGCGATCTTCCCCCAGATTAAGAACATGTGGGCAGCCTTCCCTCCCGACGTGGGTGGCAACGTAGACTATAAGAATATCTGCTACGTCATCACGCATGGCGACGCCAAGGACCAGGAGTAGAGGACCCTTTTAGGCCTCTGCTAGTCATCGCCTTGCTGCCAGTCCGACCCCCACCCCAAGTCCTAATAAAATTTAACTGGTCTTTGTTTCTTATCCCCGGCGCCTTCAGTGTGTTATTCTGAGGGGACTCAGGTGGGAGGGTGGGATGAAACACTGTTGATACAAAGCGAGTGCCCAACAAATGAATGAAGGCCCGAATGGGAAGGCTGCATGCCGCAATACCCGCCGCTTATTCCCACTCGGAGAAAAAAGAAGACGCTTGCCTCAGGAAACAGTTTTTATAGAAGACACGGTTCCAGCGTAGAGGGCCTGGGACGGGGTGGTCAGGTGGTCAGGGGCTGGGCTGGAAGCTCCGGGCTTCCGAAGGGGAGGGCAGGGGGAGCGGAGGCGGGGCCAAAGGCGGGGCTATTAACTCTGGGATTGGGAGAACCTCTTAGCCGAAGAACCCTATGCAACAGCAGGCTTTGGGATTAGGCGCCAGGGCAACCAGGGCCTCGGGGATTGGACAAGACATGGACCTAAGGCGGAGCCAAGGTAAAACTATACCCCGGCGGGGGCCTCAGAGAGCGTCCGGCTGCTCGCCCTGAGCGTGGCTCTGCTGCATCTGGGCCTGCATCTTCTCCAGCATCTCTTGCATGCGACGCAGCTGTGCGGAGCAAGATTGCAGGGGGTGGAGCTGGGCGAGGCCAGAGAGGGACTTTTTCGAAGGGAGGGGGCAGTGGGGTGCGAGGTGTTTGCTCACCTCTTCGTCTTTCTCGCGGATTAACTTCTCTGTCTCAGCCAGAGGCAGCATGGGCAGCGGGATCTCTGTGGCGCTTCGGCGTGAAAGCTTACTAGGGGGTGGGGAAAAGAAACAAGAATCAAGGGCGGGACCTGTGGTTGTGTGGGTCACGACCACAAGTCACGGCCTGCTACGAGGCTGGACTCTAGGAGGAGTGCCCTCGTTCTTGAGGTTAGGGCTGAAAACAAGGCGGGTGGTGAAAGACAGGGGGAGCGGTCTGGAGGGCGAAGGTAAGGTCAGGATGTCGTGAGGGCGAGACTTTGGAAGCACCTAGGAGTCAACTCCGCCCTCACCTACGGCCGGCTCGATCGCGCGACCCAGGTCGGGCCAGGCTCTGTAGGCAGCGGGCCCGGTAGCCCTCGTAAAGCAGATCGTGTGTCACTTCCTTCAGGTCCTGCAGGTGTGTCTGCACCAGCATCCGTCGTAGGTTCAGGAAATCGCAGTGATGTGGATTCTCCACTGGGGGACGGACCGCGCGTGCCTCAGGGAGCTGGGTCGCGTCTTCCCGCAGTCCTGCCCCCGCTCTAGGGGAGGGTCCGCGCCCTGCTGCTCAAGGACCTCTCCTTTGGCTCCAAGAGCCTCCAAGATGAGAGCTTGCCCCATTATCACACGTTAGGTGCAGCTGACTTGGAGGTGGCCTCGTTTCCCTGCTGGCCTCAGAACGCGAGCCCAGCCTTACTCACCTTCCACGGTACCCCAAGGGTACTGGCGTCCCCTCACTGGTCGGGTCCCGCTGTCCCTCACTACCTCACATGAACCAACAACTGCGAAAGGGATGCTTTCCTAGAGGGCAGTAGTCAGGGATCACCTCCAGGGCAGAAACCTCTTTCTCAGCTTCCACCTCCACACCCTCCTCCCCTGCTTCTCTGCCCCTTCCTCCCTTGCCTCTGCACCTTCATCTCTGCATCCTGCCTCTTGAAGTCTTCATCCTCATCAGAATCACAATCAGGGAACTGGTAGATGTTGATCTCCTCCTCCTTCAGCTGGTCCCGGATCTAGGAGAAAGCAAGGTATAAAGACAGTATCGCAGAGGCTGAGCAACAGACATTGCATGGCCAGAGACAGGTTCATATACATCTACCGGGTAGTCAGAGACAGGAAGACATGAAAGACAGATGGTGAGAAATGAACGTGCAGGATGACCAAAAACAAGATCTTAGTGATAATGAGACAGACAGATGGTAAAAAAGTGAAACAAAGATACCCTCACAGCCAAGGCAGAGGCCTGGAAAGATTCTAAGATGAGGTGGATACCAAAATATGAGGAGACAGAGGCATAAGCAGAAACAGCAGGAGAGGACTCTGAAGACACTGTCATCATTCTATGCCCCTACCCTCCGATAGGCCTTAGCTAAGCATCGGGCCCAGGGATTCTATTTTGAGCCTCCAGAGAGCTCCCTCAGGCAGCTTACTACCCACATTCCTCAGAAACTTTCTCTAGGGCATGGGAGGCGATAGGAGAAGGTAAAGGTGGGATTAAAGGGTAGTGGAAAGAGATTTGATTTGAGGTGGTAAACACACAACGCAATATACAGATGATGTCCTATAGACTTGCATACCTGAAACCTACATAATTTTAATAATGTCACCCCAATAAGTTCAATTAAATAAATTACTTTGGGGAAAAATAAACTTTCTTTAATAATGTAGCATTACACATCATGCTCCAAGAAGTCCACCCAAAGATCAAAGGAGTCAAAGCTGAGTTTAGGTTTACTCATCACTTTTGGCTTCATGTAGGGTCAAAGATCAGGAGTCACCACAAACCTTCTGCTTGAGGGCCTGGGTTTCCCTAGGCATCAGGGCATCTGCTTTGCCAATGACTGGGATGATATTGACCTTCTCGTGCACCGCCCGGAGAAAGGCCACATCTAGAGGCCGGAGCCTGCACCCAGGGATTGGTCAGCGTTTGGTCTCAAGGTACAAAGACACCCCCCAAACCCTCCCCAAATGCCCCAACCCCCAGGGTGTCCCTCAGACCCCCGGCCAAAGGGTGAGATGAAGTAGAGGCAGCAGTGGACACGGGAATCCTGGATGTTCTTCCGGTTCAGGCCACTCTCATCCCTAAGATACTGCTCGAATTGTTCCTCAATGAATTGTACCACAGGCAGCCAGCTGGGGTGAGAGAGAGGAGAGAGCTTGTGGTCAGAGATCAGAGGCCACGTGATGGGGAAGGAGGCAAGGCTAGCCAGGACTGTGGGGGTGGGAAGTAGTTCCTTTGTCTCCAACCAAAGAAATTAGGAAACTGGCAGGATCATAAGTGAGATGTCGGAAAGCACAGGGCACTCTGGGCCACAGGGCCATCAGAAACAGACCCCCCACATTTGGGTCAGGGTGGGTGGGAGGCCATTGTACATCCGCCCTGTAACTGACCCCTCAGTCTCCACAGAGTAGCCATTTTGGGAGCCTATCCCTCATTCCCTCCCCCACTCCTCACCAGTCTGAGCAATCCACTGAGTCCCCAAAGCCAGGCGTGTCCACCAGAGTCAGCTTCACCTTAATACCCCCCTCTTCGATCTCCACACCCCGACGCTCAATAGTCAGCGTTTGTGTCAAGCGAGCTATGGAGATGCGGAGAGATTGGGAAACTGGGTTAGGGTCTGAGGCAGGACTAAATTCCTTTCTCAGTATCACAGTTGTCCCCACCTATTTTTTTCAGGGGAGGAAACCTTCTCAGAGAAGAACGGTAAGCTGCCTGAGTCCCCCAGAAAGTCATTGGAGACCCAGATGGAAAGGAACAGAGTGTAGCCTGAAGATCTAGGAAGGGAAGAGAGTACTTGGAGAGGAGGAGATGGGTCTTACCACCGGCCTCTGGCAGTTGCCGATCCTCATAGAGGTTGGTGAGAAACAGACTGTTGATGAGCGTGGATTTCCCCAGACCTGACTCCCCTGTGGACAGACCAGGCCCAATTAGTCAAGTGAGGGGACAGCCAGGGTCTTTTGAGGACTCACCACCAGTCCCCTCTCCAGAACACTCAGACCTGCCACCATGAGTGTGAAGTCAAACCCCTTCTTGATGGACTTGCGGTGCAGCTGGTTGGGGAGGGCTGCAAAACCCACGTACTCCTTATCCTGTTGGTGGAGGGTAAACAATATAAGGTTGCTGGGCATGGCAGATGGGGCCATCAGTATAACCTGATCTCAGGGACTAGGAGAAGTCAGATTACTATGGGTTGACCTAGGCCTGGCTACCCTGAGGCTTGGGGACTTGGGGTAGAGATGCCTAGATTCTTAGGCAGAAGGACTTACCATGGCCCCGCTAGCTGTTGCCGCACCTGCTGTCTCTCCCCACTTCCTCTGGTGGGGCAGGAAGTTGAGTGCAGCAAACAAGGGGGCGGACAATGTAGGAAGCTGAGATGCTTTAACTTGCCTGAGGAAAGCTAAGACCAAGAACACCTGGGGTCCTCACCATCTGGATCCCTTTGCCTGTTATCCCTCTAGTATTCTTCAACCCTTCTGCTCCTTGCATACATTTCTCCCAAGTCCAATTGTCACTCTGGTGGGAGGTGGGGTGATGGCAGAGAGGAAGGAAGGAGGATGGTCTCTCTAGCTGTGAGAGGCTTTGACAGGGATGGTTAAAAAAAAAAAAATCCTAGGTCTGAGTGGATCAAAAGCCAAAAATGGGATTGGAGGTGCGAGGGGCCATCAGTTTTTCTTGCCAACTCACACAATGGATTTTTTTAAAAGATTTTATTTATTTATTTTTAGAGAGAGGGGAAAGGAAGGGAGAAAGAGAGGGAGAAAAACATCGATGTGTGGTTGCCTCTCATGTGCCCCTCACTAGGGACCGGGCCTGCAACCCAGGCATGTGCCCTGACTGGGGATCGAACTGATTCTGACGACTCTTTGGTTCACAGGCTAGTGCTCAGCCCACTGAGCCACACCAGCCAGGGCTTAGTGCAATGGATTCTTTAAAAGACATCAAGTCTTTGGACAACACAGCCAAAGAGAACTTCCTTAGAATCCTGGCTAAGGTGTTCCCCTGCTTGAAACCCTTCTGGGGTCCCCCAGTGACCTCTGAATCAAGTCCAGCTTCTGACCTGGTAGCCCAAGCCTTCCCCATCCAGCCCCATTACCCCATTACTCACTCACCCTTAGCAAGTGCCCACATCCTTGACTCTGCCCATATTGAGCTTTTCCTTCTTTTGCACCAGATGAACTCTTCATCCTTCAAGGTTTTGATTCAAAGGACTCTTTGGCCTCTGAAATCTTCCCCAACTACCCCAGCCAAAATCATTTTCTATCCTTTGGACTTCCCAGCACCTTTAACATGCCCCTCCAATGACCACATTTGCTTACCTGGATGTCTATTCTATTCATGACTGAGCTTTCTAAGCACAGGGACCATGTTTTCCTAATTTCTATATCCCCAGAGTCTTACACAGAGTGTAGCACAAAGAAGGTGCCAATAAATAGTATACTAGATGAATGCACGCATAAAAGAATTAATAAATGAAGTTAGGGCCAAAGGCTGGGAGGCTGTAGAACATGTAAAAGGAGCCTTGCTTTGAAGTCGGAAAGAACTTCCACCTACTATGTGATCTTGGGCAAGGCACTTGGCCTCTCTGACCTCCACTTTCCTAATGGTAAAATGAAATACACACATTCCACTTTGTTATCAGGACTCAGAATAGTTTCGGATGACATCAACTTTGGAGTCAATAGTTACATACAAATTGGCCTTAGCGTTTGTGAACTTAGTGACCACTCTGAGCCTTTAAAGCTCGTCTCCTTACTACAGCTTAGAAGGGCCTGCTTGATCTGGATCATGCCTACTACTCCCATCCTACTTTCTTTCTCCACTTCTTGTGGATTTATTATTTCCCTTTTAGCCCATGTAATGGACTGACTTGAGTTTCCCCCAAATTTATGTGTTGAAACCCTAATTCCGAATGTGACCGTATTTAGAGATAGGGCCTTTAAGGAGGCGATTAAGGTGATATGAGGCCATAAGAGTGGGGTCCTGATCCAATAAGTCTGGAGTCATAAGAAAAAGAGATACCAGAAATCTCCCTCTGCAGAGAGGAACGGCCACGTGAGGACATAGTGAGAACAGCTGTTTGCAACCTAAGAAGAGAGTCCTCACCAACACCAACCCTGCTGGCCCCCTTGAATTTGGACTTCCAATCTCCAAAAGCATGAAAAATAAATGTCTGTTTGAGATTCAATCTGTAGTATTATGTTATGGCAGCCTGAGCAGATTAATACGGCCTCATAGCTCACTCCTTTCCCCTCTTCACTCTAATGAACTTAATGTGTAATTTTTTTTTCAGTTTGTATATGAATTTTGAAAAGTGTATAGTATACAGTACATGTTTATACAAATCATTTTATATGTATATGAATATATACCTATGAATATATATATTTCTGTTCATTTTTTCATTAGCACTATTTTCTAAGACTTACCCACGTTGCCCTGGCCAGTTTTTTCAGTTGGTTGGAATGCTGTCCTGTACACCCAAAAGTTGTCGGTTCAGTCCCCAGTCAGGGCACACAGCTAGGTTGTGGGTTCAACTGGGGCATGTATGGGGGACAACCAATTGATGTTTCTCTCTCACATCGATGCTTCTCTTTCTCTCTCTCCCCCTTCCCCTCTCTCTCTAAAATCAATAAAAATATCCTTGGGTGAGGATTTAAAAAAATTTATCCATGCTGTCATGTATATATCTTACCCTTACTTCAACCTCATTTCTAGTATCGTTCCCTTCATGTAGCCTTGGGGAAAAGTCACCTTTCTGGGCCCTACTTTCCTCATTTATCAAATGGGATTGGAAACTTCTGCCACACTGAACTCACAGGAGTTGTGCAAACTTCATCTGGTTATAGCAACATTAAGAGCTCTGTCATCTTACTGGCTGTGTGACCATGGGCATTTTACTTTAACCTCTCTGTGACTTAGTTTCTTAATATGTTAAATTGCACTATTAATAAATTCTACATAATAGGGTCATGATGAAGACTACATAGTCTAATACACAAAAAGATTTTGGTACTGTGCCTGGCAGATGAGATGAGCTTACCCAGAATGCTAGTCATTGCTATTATATGAGCTGAGGGGTGTGATAGTGCCACCAGCTCAAATCTAGTGACGGCCCTTGCACGTTAGTTGCTGAGGATCCAGAGTGAATCACTCAGGGTTACAGTCCTCTGGGGAGACAGAGACAACCAAAAGTAAGTGTGAACGCATTGATGCTGAAGTATTGTAAGAGGATAAACAGAGTCTTTCAAGCCAAGGGAGGGGATAATACCCCTTCCCACTCCACAACACTTCCTCCTGCTCATCAGGCTGAGCAGCCCTACTGTCTTAGTTAAAACTGGTCTCCTCGTCCCCGCTTGCTCTCCAGAAGATATATCCAAGTGGTTTCCAGGTCCTTCCTATCAATCAGAAAAATTGGTCCCCTTCTCTCTATACCCTCTACCCTATTGCCCCTGCCCTGGGTTTAGTCTCTGATCAGCTCTTCCCTGAGTTATTCAACAACCTTTGAGAGGATAACATGTATACAAGTATTCACTTGTTTATTATATAACCAACACATATTCTCACAGAAAAAGAAAAGACACAAATGGATTAGAAAAATTTACATCTAATATCACTACCATGATATAACCCCACTTTGGTTTTTCTCATTCTAGATTTTTCTCATATGCCTATACATATTAATAAATATATGAGGGGGGGGGACCCAAAAAAACCTGGAATTATCTTCTGGAGGGCCGGTCCCTTGTAGTACAGGCTTCCTTCGCTAAATGAGTTTCCCAGAAACCCACCTTTATCAGTGTGCCAGTTGACATTGTTGTGAGAGGCTGTGTTCAACTTCAGTGACTTTTTTTTTTGAAGACTTTTAACGCTTTGCCCATTTCATGATGGGCGATTTATGAGCGCACCTGCCCACATCACTTAAGAGTGTTCAGCAGGTTTTGACCAAAAACCGCATGACCCCCCGCCCCTGTGCCCCACACTCCCTATTCACCCGATCTCACCCCTAGCAACTGTTTTTTTTGTTATCCCAGATGAAAAAAGTCCTCAGAGGGGAACGTTTTACTGATGTGGAAGAGGTGAAACAAACAAAGGCAGAAGCACTAAAAGGCATCAAAATGGGTGAGGTCAAAAACTGTTTTGAGCAGTGGAAAAAAGTCTCAATAGGTGTATTGAATCAAATGGAGAGTACATTGGAGGTGACTGAAGCTTAAACATGTAATAATAAATACACAAGTTTTTTGTAAATAAATTCCATTTTTTGGGGGGGTTTCCCCTCATATATTTACAAAACTAGGATCATACTGTAACTTTGTTTGGAAACCTTTTTTTTTCACTTTATATGTTCTGTACATCTTTCTATGACAATAAATACACATCTACATTATTTTTTTTAAAGTTTTTCTTTATTTACTTGTGGAGAGAGGGGAAGGGAGGAAGAGAATAAAAACATCAATGTGCAAAAGATACATCAATCAATTGCCTCTTGCACACCCCCAACTGGGGAGCTGGCCAGCAACCCAGGCATGTGCCTTGACTGGGAATTGAATTCACAAACTTTTGGTTCGCAGGCTGGCGTTCAATCCACTGAGCCATACCAGCCAGGACTACATTATTGTTTTTATAGATGCTTAGTATTTAGGTTGGTTTCCATTCTTCACTATGATAAACAATGTTGAGCTGGGATGAACATCTCTGTGGTAATATCATTGTGTACTTGTCCAACCATTTACTTGGGCCTAATTCCTACAAAAGGAATTACTGAATCAAAGGAAGTCACATATTTAAGACATTTGTATTTAACAAACTGCTCTGTAGAAAAAGCGCTTGGCTCGTCTTTGTGTCAACTGTAGATGACATGAATTAATACTGACACAATATTCCATTTATATGTTTTAACTTCAGCAAATCATGCCCAGTCATTCATGTTATAAGGTCTGGGGCTTGTTTAAAGAAAGGAAGTCCCCATCTTGAGCTGTGGCAATACATGGTGAACAGCAGTTTTTCCATTTAATACTCTTCTGGATTGGTTTTTATCTTGCCATGTTTTCACAGCTACCTATGGCCCCAGCAAGCATTCCTGGAGGGGCTTTTGTATCTTTCAACGTGAGTTCATGTTCAACCCTAAAAACTCCAGACTTTGTCTCTCAAAGTCGAAGCTAGCTCTGCCCTGGCCAATGTGGCTCAGTTGGTTGTGCGTCATCCTGGAAAGCAAAAAATCACCAGTTCAATTCCCGGTCAGGGCACATGCCTGAGCTGTGGGCCTGGTCCCCAGGTGGGACGTGTGCTAGAGGCATCCAATTGATGTTTCTTTCCCTCTCTTTCTCCCTGCCTTCCTCTCTCTAAATAAATAAAATCTTAACAAAACAAAACAAAGGAAGAAAGCTACCTCTGCAAGTGAGTATGGCATGTGGGCTAGTCAGCTTTGGGGGGAAGATTTCTCCACAAAGGGCTGGCTATTTGCCATTTTGTACCTCCTTACCTTTTTGCCAGCACAGGTGCCTGGCACATGTTGGACCTCCGGAAAAATGTTTGTTGTGCAAATGAATAAAGTTACCATACTATCTTTAGCCTCCAGTGTTTTCCTATTATGTAAATTCATGACACATTACAATAAGACTATTCTCTACTTCCCTCTTTGAGTCTAGGTCTTAATGGTCTATGGATCTCAAGCTTCTAAGAAGCACATAGTTTTCAGTTAGTACGTGGGCCACTGTTCTCTTTATTTCCTCTGTCTGGGGTTCTTCATTCAGCCCTCACTTCTGCTAGACTCTGGACTTTGAAATCTTAGCTGTCCTTGAAGTATCACCTCAAATATGCCACATATTCCTTGGTTATTCCAGCCGAAAGAGAAATAGCTGATATTTTTTACAAAGTGTTTTACACATATGAATCCTCAACCATTCAAGTTAGGTATTATGGACCCTGGCTGGGTAGCTTAGTTGGGTAGAGCATTGACCCCATATGCCGAGATTGCAGGTTTGATCCCTGGTCAGGGCACATAACAAGAATGAACCAATGAATACATAAATAGATGGAACAACAAATTGATGTTTCACTCTCTCTCCCTTCCTCTAAAATCAATTTTTAAAAAGATTAACAAATAATCAAATTAGGCATTATTATTCCCATTTTATTGTTCAGGAAACAGAAGTAACCTCCCCAAGGTCAAACAGTAGTAAATGACACGGCCAGGAATGAAACATAAACAAATGACCTTAAAGATACATCCACAGACACTAAACTTTACGTATCTCTCTCTCTCTCTCTCTCTCTCTCTCTCAAGTACACTCCTTTGAGAATAGGATCTGTAAGATCATATGCACATTTCCATACTCTAATAGGCTGAGAACTCCCTGAGGAGTTTCTTTGTATTTCCAAGGCCTGGACAGTGTCTAGACATTAGTTTGTGATCCGTAAGTATGTGTTGATTGATTTGTGGTCCTTGTTTCTAACATCCGTGCATACCAGGCACACAGAATCAAGCAGACTCATTTCCATAGATTAGAACTCTTCCTGCTCTCCCACTACGGGTGCCAGTAACTCACACCTTACAGTTCTTTTTCACGATTTGTATTTGTCCTGTTAAACTGGTAGCACCCAAGGGCAAATCTTACGTGTGTTTCATCTCTTTATCCCAAACTCTTGGCTTAGCACGGAACTGCTAATAAATGTGAATTAATATTTAGTTACCTTTCCCCATCATCATTTGGACTGCAGAAACATCAAGACGTTCCTCTTTCCCAAAGGCAAGCTGGCCCAGAGTACAGATACTGGGGATCATGCCCCTGGTCCCCTGGAACACAGCTCCAGCCAGGGCCCCACCAAGCTGGGAAACAGGGATTCATGTTCCAGCCTTTCCCGGCTTGGTTGCTGCAGGGCTGTCAACTCGTTCCCTAGTCTCCCCGTGGCCTCTTTGTGCCTCTGCTTGTTTCACTGTCTTTGTTCCTCAGCCTCTAGCCCTGTTTCTCTCCAGGCTGCTGGCCTTTTCTTGCAGCCCTCTGACTCGGCTTCAATGACTTTTTATCTATCTCTTGCCCGTTTCTACATCTCTGTCTCTGGTAGCTCGGGTTATTTTGGTTTGCCACTGTCTCTTGGTCTCTCTCAGCCTTTGCGTCTTCTCTGACTCAATGCTCTAAGGTTAAGATTTTGAGTCTATGGCTCAGGGTCTCCGTTCTGGGCTCCAGGTCTGAATCCATCTGCCCGCCTCTCCCCAGGGACGTCCTATTAGCATCCATCTGTAACCTTTTCTCCTACCTCGGTCTATCCTACACCCCAAGCCCATCCCCCATCCTCTACCCCGGCCCTCAGCTTCTCTGACCAGCTCCGCTTTGTTTCAAGAGTCTCAGTCTGGCCCTGCTTTGTTTCCTGCGTCTCAGAGCCCCGCCTCCGCCCCGTCTGAGGTCTCCGCCGCCCTTTGTCTGCCTCGGTCTTTCCCCCCACCCCTTCCCTGGGACCATCTTTAGGTCTCTTTGTCTCTCCGGGTCGGGTTGGCGTTGTCAGCTGAGCCCACAGGTCGGCGCGGGTGGCCCGACACAGCGACAACTAGGAACAGTTTTCGGACCTCATCACCCCGCTCCAGCCCAGGAGGCACACGGTTAATACCACTGAGTTCGCGCCACCATCCTCGGCTTAGAGTAGCCCTCTCCGTGGCAAGCGGCCACCCGCCAGCCACCGAGCTGAGGCGGACGGGTCGGCTCCTAAAGGCGTGCAGCTCCACCAGGTCCTAGAGCGGCTCGGTGCGGCCCAGCTCTTCCGCTTCCCGTCCCCGCCCACGGCGGCAGCCCTCGGGACGCCTGGGGCAGAGCCCCCCTCCTACCCCGGGCTGAACGCGGAGATCGCCTCCTAGAGCCGTCGGTGGCTCGGGCACCCAAGCCTCGCCGAGGAGCCCCGGAGAGCACCGGGGTGGCGGAGCCGGAGGCGGCCGGGAGGTGAGGGGTGGCTGCGTGCCGGAAGGAGCAGCAGGTGCAGGGGCGCGAGCCGAGGGGGTGGGGGCACTGGGAGCCGCGCCCTGCACCTTGGATCCAGATGCTGCCCGGTGCTCACGCCAGCCCGCAGAGGGGGCAGGGCGCGGGCCGCATCTGGCTGTGTGACCGGGGGATTGTGTGTCCGTCCCTTTACTCAGGGCGGCGTGCCGGCAATGGAGCGCGCGGTGGAGCCCTGGGATCCAGATCTCCATGGCCGGGAGGAAAGGGAGCAGCTGAGAGGCGCCCGAATAGGTGAGATCCGCGGCGATGCACTGCCTTGCGCAGGTAATAGCGGGGTGAGGACTGCGATGCTGGGCCCTAGAAAAATCGGTAATGAACTGTACTTCCAGGAGGGGGGAGGAGAACAATAATCGAGCGGGGAGTCCGTTTCTCTGCACCAGGCCAGGAGGGGAATCATCTCAAGGACTCTGTCCTCCTCCCCAACAACGTCCTCACTGCCTCTGCCCTACTTCAGGCCTCATTATGCCTCATCAGCCAGTTGCAACAGCCTTCCCTCATCCCTCTTCTTTCCAGTAATGCACTCTGCAGCCACATTGATCCTAGTCTAGATCTAATCTGGTCTCCCCTCCCTAGCTCCCTTCTGCCCTGTAATTAAGAGGCTTAGCCTAGCGTTCAGTTCAGCCCCTAGTCCCAACATCCCTTTCCAGCTTTATACTGCAGTCCTCTCCATGGTTTACTTTTTTCCTTGCTGTGAAAGCCCGTTCCTATATCCTCATTTTCTCTCTCTTGTGCGACAGCACAGTTATTCTGAGCCCACGTGTACCATTATTTTTGCTTTACCTTATCTCTCCTACCAACCCTAAGCATCTTGGGAGATAGGTGTGTATCCGAGGCCTCTCAAGTAAACACAGGATGACTGAAGTAATAAATTCAGCATAGGCTAATATAAAAATACCAGGTTTATATTAGCAAATACCAGGTTTTTCTAATAGAGATAATATAATGTAGTAGTTAACAGGGACTTGGGGATCAGACAGACCTGAGTTAGAAACCTGGCTTTGCTACTTTATAACCTTGAACAAATGACTTAAGTTCTTTGAGTCTCCAAATGGGGATAGTAATGGTGTTACCTCATAGGATAGTTTATAAGTGTTCAGTAATTCTTAGTTCAGTGATTGGCACATATTAGGGGCAGGGTAAAAGGAAATTACTGTCGTTAATGAGAGGTTCAGACAATAGTAAGTTCTTTAGAAGTTCAGGGAAGAGAGAGATCCTTGTAACCACAAATTGTCAAGGAAGCCTCTGGGGAGGTTGCAGTGGAAGACAAGCTGAGTCAAAGGGCAGGTCTACAACTCCCTTTTCTTTTCCCAGGTCTAGAAGGTGAGCAGGTGGAGATGTCTCAGACGGATGAGTTTGAACATACCCCACAGGAGGATGACTTGGCATTCAAGGAAGAGGAAGATTTGGCCTCAGGTCATGAAATAGGAAATGCCTCCCTCAAACCCCAAGGCATCCAGACATGGGATGACTTGTGGGTCCAGAGAGAGGGACCAGGAAAACCTCAGGCTCGAGACAGAGGCCCCAGGCTCCTGGGAGAATCACGCTGGGGCCAGGCTAGTGATCGGGCTGCTGTGTGTGGCGAATGTGGCAAGAGCTTTCGGCAGATGTCGGATCTGGTGAAACATCAGCGGACACACACAGGGGAGAAACCCTACAAGTGTGGGGTCTGCGGCAAGGGCTTTGGGGATAGCTCTGCCCGTATCAAACATCAGCGAACTCATAGTGGTGAAAAGCCCTACAGAGCTCGACTGACGGCCCAGGGCCCCCCAAAGATTCCTCGGTCCAGGATCCCTGCTGGTGAGCGCCCCACTATCTGCGGTGAATGTGGCAAGAGCTTCCGGCAGAGTTCTGACTTGGTGAAACACCAGCGGACACACACGGGTGAGAAGCCCTACAAGTGTGGCATCTGTGGCAAGGGCTTTGGTGATAGTTCTGCCCGCATAAAGCACCAGCGGACACACCGTGGGGAGCAGCCCCCTCGGCCCATGGTGCCTGGGCGGCAGCCATCTCAAGCAGCCACAGCAGCTGCACAGGGTCCAAAAGCCCAGGACAAACCATATATTTGCACTGATTGTGGTAAAAGATTTGTGCTCAGCTGCAGCCTTCTGAGCCACCAGCGTAGTCACCTGGGGCCCAAACCTTTTGGCTGTGATGTGTGTGGAAAGGAATTTGCCCGGGGCTCAGACCTGGTGAAGCACCTGCGGGTACACACAGGAGAGAAGCCCTATCTCTGCCCTGAGTGTGGCAAGGGCTTTGCTGACAGCTCTGCCAGAGTCAAGCACCTCCGTACCCACAGTGGCGAGAGGCCACATGCCTGCCCGGAATGTGACTGCACCTTCAGCCTCAGCTCCACCCTTCTCCGCCACCGCCTGACTCACATGGAACCCCAGGACTTCAGCTTCCCAGGCTACCCCCTGGCTCCCCTGATCCCCAGCCCACCCCCACGCTCAAGCCCACCCCCACCTCCTCTTGGTACCAGCCCCCCACTAACACCTCGAAGCCCTTCACACTCAGGTGATGGGCCTTTTGGCCTGGCTGGCTTGGAGCCACAGGCTGGGGAGCCACCCCCACCACTAACAGGTGACAAGCCCCACAAGTGCCCTGAGTGTGGCAAGGGCTTCCGCCGAAGCTCGGACCTGGTAAAACACCATCGTGTGCACACGGGGGAGAAACCCTACCTCTGCCCTGAATGCGGCAAAGGTTTTGCTGATAGCTCAGCCCGAGTCAAACACCTCCGCACCCACCGTGGTGAACAGGTTCGGCCACTACCACCATCCACTCTCCTGAGGCCACATAACTCCCCAGGTCTAGCACCCATGGCCCCTCGACCCCGAGTCCGGGCCCAGCCCTCTGGACTCAGCCAGCCCCATGTGTGTAGTTTCTGTGGGAAGGAGTTCCCCCGCAGCTCAGATCTAGTCAAACACAGGCGTACACACACTGGGGAGAAGCCATACAAGTGTGCAGAGTGTGGCAAAGGTTTTGGTGACAGCTCTGCCCGTATCAAGCACCAGCGTGGGCACCTGGTCCTGAGGCCCTTTGGAACGGGGGATGTTCTGGCAAGGTCCCTCAAGGAGGAGCCACCAGCAGGACTGGAATGATGGGATAGAGGGAGGGTGGAGGCCCAGGAAATCAAAGGGATGGTTTCTTGCCTAAGCAGAGAAGAAAGGGCCTGGGAGGTGGTGGGAGGGAGAAGGAAAGCAGGTGGGAGGGGAAGAAATGGGAGAAAGGAGTGAATAGATGGAGATTGGAGACAATGACCTTGAAGCTCAGGAAACTGTTCAGCTGGACTCAGTAAGAGCCTTGCCAGTGTGGTCTATACCCCCAGCTTCTAGAACACTGCCTAGTACACACTAGGCACTCGATAAATACTTGTTGGTTTAATAAACTGGCCTTAGCCTGAGGCCCTTTAAAGAACCCTAAGTTCCTGCTGCCTCTTAACCTGTTAAGAATTGATCCCTTCCAACCTTGCCCTGGAAGACCAGCATCCTGAACCATGGTTTGCTTGACCCTTATGAGCTGCAACAAAACTTGGAATTTAGGGTGGCAGAATTAGGCAGGGGTATCGCGATCCTTCTGATGAGCGTGTTGATGTACTGCAGGCAGTACCCAGCCTCAGGCCATTGGACATGGTCTTAGCCAGGAAGGGAACTCTTGGTCAGAGGCTAAACCTACCTGCCTTGGAGGACCCCAACCCACCCTGACATGTGGACACTGGCAGAATAGACCAGAGACAGTAGAAGGCACTCTGCTCTGCATGCCAAGCCCAGGTCCTTCCGGTGGACATCAGCAGAGATAAAGTGGGAGAGCAGGGCTGAAGTAAGGAGAAGCCAAGGAAGCTCCAAGGCTAGACAGCCACACCATGTGTCTCCTTGCCAATAAACTGCTTCTTGTCTGAGGCTTGGGCTCCTGTCTCTGTGTATATATATATATACATGGTGAAGGGTGAAAAAGGTGTTGAAGTGTTACTGTAGGTAACATAAGAAAGGGAACAATGGGAATTAGACATTGAGCTTAATCATTAACCAGGGAACATAAGCTTGCTGGCCTCACCAGAAAGCTACAGTTTCCCACACTGCAGGGGGTCACAGCATTGCCTGCCCCTGAGGATTAACACCCCTCTATTCATACCTCCAGCACCTGGTTTTGGGAGGGGGAAGCAGGGGAAGGTGAGCACACAATAGAAGTCAAAATGGTGCAATGGGAAGTGCTTGACCATAGTAGCCTGTCAGTCTAAGTAGAGGGTGGGCCCATTATAAGCCAGGAAAAAGTAGAGGGTGGGCCCATTATAAGCCAGCAAAAACTTGGGAAGTTGACTGGTTATTTTATTTTATTTGTTTTTTTAAAAGATTTCTTTTTAGAGGGGGGAAAGAGGGAGAAAGATATGGAAAGAAACATCAAGGTGTGGTTGCATTTCACATGTCTCCCTGATGGGGACCTGGCCCACAACCCAGGCTTGTGCCCTACACTGGCAACTGAACCAATGACCCTTTGGTTCACAGGCTGGCTCTCCATCCACTGAGCCACACCAGCCAGGGCCAATTGGCTATTTAAAAAAAACAAAAAAACACTGGTGCCCTGGCGGTTTGGCTCAGATTGTTGGAGTGTTGTCCCATACACCGAAAGTTTGTGGGTTTGATCCCTAGCCAGGGCATGTACCTAGGTTGCAGGTTTTATCCCCGGTCAGGGCGCATACAGGAGCCAACTGATCAATGTTTCTCTTGCGCATCAAAGCTTCTCTCTCACTCTCTCCCTCTCCCTCTAAAATCAGTAAAAATATCCTCAGGTGAGACTTTAAATAAAAACACTCCTGATCATTCCAAGACATTGCAATGATATAATCCCAGGGGAACAAAGAAGCACTGTGCACCCCCGCACCCCACCCCAAACCTATACTTGTCCTGTACTTCCTTGCCTTCTCTGTCCATAACCATGTGGCCCTAGGGGCCTCTAAACTCAGGCTCCAGCCCTGGCTGGTGTGGCTCAGTTGGTTGGAGCATTGCCCTGTAACAAAAAGTTTGCGGGTTTGATTCCTGGTCAGGACACATACCTAGGCTGCAGGTTCAATCCCTGGTTGTCAGTCTGGGGGTATATGATCCCTAGTCCGAGAGTGTGCAGGAAGCGGCCAATCTATGTTTCTCTCTTGAATTGCTGTTTCTCTCCCTCTCTCTCTAAAAGCAATGAAGAAATGCCTTTGGGTGAGAATAATGAAAAATAATCAATCAATCAATTAATTAATTAAATGCAGGCTCCAGGTGGGACCCTGGGTTCAGCAGCACAGCCCAGAACAGTACTAAGCTACCTGGATGTAAACTGAGATCGTTTAGCAGCTGCCTGCAGGCTCCAAAGGACTAAGTTTTAACATGAAATAGGTACTATAGACAATGGTCTTTGTGTTGACCTTGCTGAAGGCACAGTTAGAATTTTCCCATGGTAAAACCACAGAGATGGGACACAGGGGCAGCCTTCCGCTCAAATAAACTTTCTCCCATGTGGGCTGGTAAAATGCTTTTCTCTCCATCTGTAAAACAGCCCCACTTCCAACGCCAATAGAATAGTCACCAAGATGAAATCACCCAGCCCCCTGTAAACTTGTGTGGGTCCCTTGCCCTCTTTGCACTAGTCAAACAATTTGGCTTAGTCAGCTGATTTTTGTCTCCTACATGTGGTTAAACATCCACCAGCTCTGTTAGCATGTCCCACAGACCTGAGTTTTTCATGCCTACATGCGCCACACACACCACACCATCCAGTGCCACCCTTAAAAGGAAAATCCACAGACACCAGGGGGTGGGGGTGTTCAGTGAGTACCATTGCTATGGCAACAAGCCTCTCTGGTACAAGCAGGCCCTGACAATGATGCTCTGACTACTGGAAAACCCCACCTCTCTGAGACCCTTTTTTATTTGTCAAGAAACAGGTCATTTGGCAGCACATCACAAAGGGAAGGCAAAGGAAAGGCAAAGGGGATACCTCTTTTTTCCCTGGAAAAGACAAATGCACTTACCAGTGAACCATGTGTCATTAGAGGCATAACTCCAATTCCTAGCTTTTTCCAGAGAGGGCACCCATAGGGAGAGAGGGGTGAGAGGATCTGATATGACTGGCCGGGGGGGAAATAGAATAGGACGGTTCACCCATCTAGAAATGAAAAAGTACAAGACTTCTTTGCAACTTGTCTGGTGGGGCGTCTCAGCTAACCTGCCTGAGGGAATGGTACCGAGACAGAAGCTCTCTGGTGAGACCTTGACCTTTGGCCAGGCTTGCCTAGAAACCAGTAACAGTGAGTTTCCTAGTGGTCCTCCCACCCCCTGCCACGTTGTTATACACACTCAAAAGCTTAGAGTTTTGCATTCAGGCCTGTGGTTCTTGGAGGCTTTGGCACAAACAACCATAGGCCTAATGGAGGCCATTCAGGGCTTTGGAACATCCTCTCTGCTGGTTCATTCTCCTTGTCTCCCCTCCTTACCAGATTGGCCTTGAAGCAAGCCTGCAGCGAACTTTGCGAAATTACATCTGACTATGCCACTACCCTAATTAAAACCCCTGCCATAACTTCACTTTTTTTTTTTTTTTTAAAGATTTTATTTACGTAGCCCTGGCTGGTGTGGCTCAGTGGATTGAGGGCCAGCCTGTGAACCAAAGGGTACGGGTTCAATTCCCAGTTCACATGCCTGTGTTGTGGGCCAGGACCCCAGTAGGGGCCACAGGAGAGGCAACCACACATTGATGTTTCTCTCCCTTTCTTTCTCCCTCCTTTCCCCTCTCTCTAAAAATAAATTAAAAAAAATATTTTATTTATTTGTTTTTACAGAGAGGAGAAGAGCCAGGAGAAAGAGAAAAACATTCATGTGTGAGGTGTGTGCCCTTACTGGGAATCCAACAGGCGGCCTTTTGGCCTTCCAGCTCTCAGGCCAATGCTCAAACCACTGAGCCACACCAGCCAGTGATATTTTCTGTAAAATGAAAACTCCTTAGTTGGCATTCAAGGCCTTTCGCTAGTGTGGTTTCGGCCCTGTGCCTCTTAAATGCTCTTTCCTTTAAGTGAATGTTCCCCCACCTCACACACTACTTGATTAACCTCTCCATTCCAAAAACCTAGAGCATTACCTCCTCCCAGAAGCCTTCCCCGAACTTCCATCCTGAGTTGGAATCCCCTTTGTCTGAGCACTTAACACATCAAGACTTCCTGGAGAATAATTAGTCACTCAACAGGGGTACCCAGTATGTGCTGGTTACTGGGGATAGAAGGAGGAATAAGACAAAGTCTGCCCTCAGTTTCTATGCAGGAGATTGACACTGAAGAAGTGATTTCAAGTGTCGTAAGGACTATGCAGGAAGCACACATGCAGGAGAAAATCCTACATGATGCAAAGGCCTCTCCAAAGAAGTGGTAGAGAGTGACTTGGAATAAGCAAGAAAGGAGGAAGATGGGGATAGGATGGGAGGTGGAGTGTTCTAAGCAGAGTGAAGGGTATGTACCAAATCCCTGTGGGTTCAAGAATTGAAGTTCTAGTGAGGCTGAAGGCAAATAGTCAAGTGCAGAGTAATGAGTAAGATAGATTTTTCTAAATTCGACTTTCACCTCCCAGTGCTAAAAGGGGCCTGGCACACAGTAGGCCTCACTAAATACTTTGGTGAAATGTCCTTGGACCATAATGTGCTCCTCACAAAATATTATAATCTCACAAGCTGCTACCTCCTTGTCAATCTAGCAAATTCCCACCCACCTTTGAAGGTCCTTCACATTTATCTCCTCAGTGAAGCCTATACCCAATATCCACTCCCTTCAAGGGAGTTACTCACTTTCCCCACTATTCAGTCAGAATACCTATGGTTTCTTCTGCATGTATATATAATTATATATACTCATATGTATTTTTAAAGTGTATTTTATTGATTATGCTATTACAGTTGTTTCATTTTTTTCCTACCCTTTGTCCCTCTCCGCCCTGCAACACCCTTCCCACCAGCATTCTGCGCCCTCCATTAGTTCATGTCCATGGGTCATACATATAAGTTCTTTGGTTTCTCCATTTCCTACAATATTCTTAACCTCCTCCTGTCTATTTTACACCTACCATTTATGCTTCTTATTCCCTGTACCTTTCCCCTATTCTTGCCCCAGCCCCTCCTCACTCATAACCCTACATGTGACCGCATGTGATTTCTGTGATTTTGTTCCTGTTCTAGTTGTTTGCTTACTTTTGTTTTTGTTTTTTTAGGTTCAGTTGTTGATAGTTGTGAGTTTGTTGTCATTTTATTGTTCACAGTTTTGATCTTCATTTTCTTAGGTAAATCCCTTTAACATTTCATATAATAAGGGCTTGGTGATGGTAAACTCCTTTAATGTGACCTTATCTGGAAAGCACTTTATCTACCCTTCCATTCTAAATGATAGCTTTTCTGGACAGAGAAATCTTTGATGTAGGTCCTTGCTTTTCGTGACTTTGAAAACTTCTTGCCTGCCCCTTCTTGCCTGCAAGGTTTCTTTTGAGAAATCAGCTGATAGTCTTATGGGAACTCCTTTGTAGGTAACTGTCTCCTTTTCTCTTGTTTTGAAGATTGCTGCTTTGGATAACTTAATTAGGATGTGCCTTGGTGTGTGCTTCCTTGAGTCCTACTCCTTTGGGGCTCTCTGAGATTCCTGGATCTCCTGAATGTCTATTGCCTTTGCCAGATTGGGGAAGTTTCCTTCATTATTTTTTCAAGTAAGTTTTCAATTTCTTGCTCTTCCTCTTCTCCTTATGGCACCCCTATGATTAGGATGTTGGGACGTTTAAAGTTGTCCCAGAGGTTCCTAAGCCTCTCCTTATTTTTTTGAGTTCTTTCTTCATTCTGTTCTGGTTGAATGTTTATGTCTTCCTTTTGCTTCAAATCATTGATTTGAGTCCCGGTTTCCTTCCCTTCACTATTGGTTCCCTGTATATTTTTGTTTATTTCACTTTGCATAGCCTTCACTTTTTCCTCTATTTTGCTCCCATACTCAACCATTTCTGTGAGCATCTTGATTACCAGTATTTTGAACTCTGCATGTGGTAGGTTGGCTATCTTTTCATCGCTTAGCTGTATTTTTTCTGGAGATTTGATCTGTTCTTTCATTTGGGCCATATTTCTTTGTTTCGGCACTCGTATTATGTTGAAAGGGGCAGAGCCTTAGGTATTTGCCAGGACCGGGCAACCTACATTGCTGCATTGTGGTGCTGTATGTGGGGTAGGGGTCTGAGAGGGAACAATACCGCTTGCTCAGCTCTTGCCCCACTTTCAGTCACTTCCCCCACTACCTACAAGCAAATTGGGCCTCTCTCTTGCTGATTCCCATATGGATGGGTTTGTGTATGTTCTGGGACCCTGTGGATCTCTCCAATGAACTCTGCTGTGAGGCTGGGACTTTTTGCTACTGCCGCAATGCCCACAGATTTTTACAGCCAGAGGTTCTGAGGCTTTCTTTTATGGCTCAGGAACCCTGGGTTGCCAGGTGTGTCTTGCTCCCCAGTGGTTCCTCCATACAAATGTGGGACCGCCCAGTCTGCCAGCCACCGAGTTGCCCACCCAGTCCTCCAGCTGCTGCCTTACCATGTGTCCTCTCCACCCCAGCTGCCTGTCTCCACCCCTCCTACTGGTCTGGATGAATATTTCTTCTTTCACTCCTTGGCTGTTGGGCTTCCACACAGTTCCATTTTCTTGCATTTCTGGTTGTTTTTTGTTTTTAAATTTGCTGTTGTCCTTCTTTTGGTAGTGCAAGGAGGCAAAGTGTACCTACCTATTCCTCTATCTTGGCTGGGATACTCATATGTATTTTTTTATCACAATCTTCTTTACTAGAATCTAAGATTCTCAAGAATGGGAACTAGCTCCAGTTCTAGGTAGATATTTGTACATGTTTGTAAAGCAAATGGATGTAGAGTTCTCATCCTCCTTTTCAAAAAATCTGTTCCCAAGTCCTTCCACAGTAGAACATGCTTCCTTTAGGAACTTTCACTCCTCTCAGCCGAGACTCCTCACTGACTCTCTGAATCAGGGCAAGCAAGCCTTGCCTTTTGTTAGAGGTGGGGTTCCAGCCATTACTTGGTCCCCGCCTACCTCTCTTCCATCTCCTACACATTTTCCCCTGCTAACTTACTTGACTCCAGCCACACAGGCCTTTTCTTTTTCTCAAATATGCCAAGCTTATCCTTACCTTAAGGACTCCGTAGTTCTGTTTAGAACTACACACTTCCTCCCAAGTTGCAAATGGCTAACGTTTTCTCATCATTGAAAGCATCTCAGATATCATTTCCTCAGAGGTGCTGTCCCTGCCCACGTTAAAGAAGTCCCCAATTACACCACTCCCTAGTGCATCTTCTTGCTCTGTTTCCTTCTTATTCCTGTCAGTATCTGAAATTGTCCTCCTTATTGTTCACATTTTGGGGATGTTTTTAATCCTCCCCCCAGGATATGTTGATTTTAGAGAGAAAGGAAGGGAGAGAAAGAAACATCAATGTAAGCATTGATCAGCTGCCTCCCATTGGCGCCCAGACCGGGACCAAACCCACAACCACAACCTTTTTGGTGTATGGAATGACACCACAACCGACTGAGCCATATGGCCAGGGATGTAGCTCACATTTTGTACACCTTAGAAGGGCCACAGTAGTGAAGATTTGTGTCTGTTTTGTTCACTACTGCATCTCCAGTACCTAGACTGGGGCCGGGCACTTAGTAGGGCTCAATAAATACTTGAGAGAATGAACACAGTCCAAGTGGCTTTGGGGATCTTGAGTGTTGAGTATCCAGGCATTTGCCACCTTTTCCCAGCTGTGGGGAAAAAACAGAAGTTTGACCAGGTGTAATCCCGACATTCAAATTATGTCCCAGACTCTCAGGACCGCAGCTCCGGCTTGAGTCCCAGTGCTGCTACCAAACTCCTTGCGTAACCTCCTTTGTGAGAGAAAGTTTGATGCAATAGAAAGAACACCAGCTTTGGAACCTGTTACTTACCAGCTATTTGACTTAGGACAAATTACTTAAGGTCTCCAAGCTTTACTTCCCTCAGTTATCAAAGGGAGATGCTATTACTGATCCCCACAGAGTTGTTGTAAAGAGGCAACGTAGGGATTTTAAGCATTTACTGAATGTTAGTCCTCTTTTCTCTCATCATCTCTGATTCTTAATTCCCCATTCATAAAATGGAAGAATTAGGTATTTTTTTCAAAAGAAACGGGAAATAAAGTTTTTACATGAAGTATCCCAATTTTAGAATGTTGGCAATAAAAATGTGTAAAAGACCTCTCTTTTTTAAAGCTGATTTTTAAATGTAAAAACACCCTGAGGGTCAGACAAGATACTTCTGCGGTCCGGATTTGGTCTGTGAGCTACCAATTTTCCACACTGGCTGCTGGCTTGTCAGGGATGCTGTATAATTTAGGCAAATCCGTTACTTCCCAGAACTTCAATGAGCCCATCTGTAAAATGGACCCACCTCTGTGCAGATCATAAGAGATCAGCAAACTCAGATACAGACAACAGATGGGAATGGGGTGGAAGGACGAGGATAACCGTGGTCAAATCTATGGTGTCTGAAGGAGACTAGATTTTGGGTGGTGATACTTTTACCCCAATACATTATTTTTTTTAAAAAGATTTTATTTATTTATTTTTAGACAGAGTAAGGGAGAGAGGGAGAGAAAAATCAATGTGTGGTTGCCTCTCACAAGCCCCGTACTGGGGAGCTGGCCTGCAACCCAGGCATGTGCCCTGACTGGGGATCAAACCAGTGACCCTTTGGTTTGCAGGCCGGCACTCAATCCACTGAGCCACACCAGCCAGGAGCTAAAAGATTTTATTTATTTATTTTTAGAGAGAGGGGAAGGGAGGGAAAGAGGGACAGAAACATCCATGTGTGAGAGATTAATGGATCCATTGCCTCTCACACGTGGGGACCTAGCCTATAACCCAGCATGTGCACTCACTGGGAACAAAGCGGGAGATCTCCTTGTTCGCAGGTCAGCAGTCAATCCACTGAGCCACACCAGCCAACGACCAATACATTTAATTTTAAAAAGACATTAGGTGGGTCACAATCGTTATTGTTCAGTTTGTTGAGCGTCATCCAGGAGAGAAAAAGGTCACCAATTCGGTTCTGCTCATCACACATGCCTGTTCTGGGGCCTGTCCACAGTCCCAACAGGAGCATATGTGAGACCGAACCACACATCTAAGTTCTCTCTCTCTCTCTAAAAATAAATAAAATCTTTTTAAAAAATAATTTTTAGAGAGACGAAGGACAGGGAGAGAAACATCGAAATACGGGATACATTGGTTGCCTCTGGCGCGCCCCGCACCGGGACCTGGCCCGCATCCCACGTTTGTGCTGTGAGTGGGAATCAAACCTGCGACCCTTTGGCTCACAGGCTGGCACTTAATCCACGAGTCACACCAGCCAGGGATAAAAATAAATAATAAAATCATAAAAAAAAAAGTGAAGTCTCTGAAGGGCTTAGCTGGCGCATAGTAGGCACAATACACGACAGGTTAGCGGCAGCTTTTCTGTGGCTGTAGATTTGGTAAGTATGTATTCAAGAAGCAAGATATCCCAGAGACCAGAAGACCAGAAAAGCGACGCCGGTAAAGGAGGAAAGACAGCACTGGAGGAAAGCGAAGAAGTGAGGAGGCAACCGGGTCCGCCCTCCAGGCGGGGCGCCAGTGAGAGGCCCAGGCCAGGGCTGGAGCGCACATGGCCTAGTTTGGGCGGAGCGGACGCGCTTGGCTGCAGCCGAGACCTCCCACCGGGCCTCAGGAGACAAGCCTTGAAGATAGGTTACAACTGGACTGCGAGGACCTTGAAAACGGGGTGGAGCGGCCATGTGTCCTGTGCATTGAGGGACAGCGGGAATCCCTGGCTCTCAGTTTCCCATCCTCCAGGGGCAGTCGGGCTGGACAACTGGATCCTCTGGGTCCCTCCCTTAGGGGCGGGGTTAGGTGTTCTGACCAATGACCGGGCGCTCTCGAGGCCGCCCCGCCCCCAGAACTGGGGTCTTACTGGATACCCTTACCGCCCTGAACCTGGCCTGGGGCTGCGCGAGCGCGAGCGCGAGCGCGAGCGCGGAATTTGTGGCTGGTGAGTGCGCAGTCCCCTGGGTCTCCGCCCCGATCCCGCCTCCAGCCGGTACCCTAGAGTTCAGAGCCGCTGACCCGGGCGCGGGGGAGTGACTGAGAGCGGGGAGGGTGGTGAATCCCCGGGACTAGAGATTCGAACTGGTCACGGTCTTAAATGCCGGGATAAGTAGGGTGAAGGAGTGTCCTCAGAGCTGGTCCCAGGGAAATGCTGGTTCCTAGGGCCAAGCTGCGGTGGGAGGGGAGAAGGCCAGACCCAGAGACCAGGGTCGGGCTAGAGAAGCCAGGGCCGCGCTGCCTTGCCTGGGCCAGGGCCAGGATGGGGGGCGGGTCCTGAGCTTCTGACTCAGCTGTCCGCCCCAGGACACCAAGATGCCAGGAGAACAACAGACAGAGGAAGAGGAAGAAGAGATGCAAGAGGAGATGGTCCTGCTGGTGAAGGGTGAGGAAGATGAGGGTGAGGAGAAGTATGAAGTGGTGAAACTCAAGATCCCCATGGACAACAAGGAGGTACGTGCCATTCTGGGGCCCGTTGTCTCTAACCTGGTTTAGGTCCGGTCTCCAGCCTACAGAAGCCAGGCATCCTGTCCTTACTTTTCTATGAATCTCAGATCTAGAATCTGAGATCTAGTCTTTCTGCAGCACAGCCGATACTGACATCAAACAGATGTCACACTAACTGCCCTAGGCTCTGTGCTGGGTGCTGGAGAGTAAATGTTATCCTTAGTTCCCCATGGAGCCTGATGTGTAGCAGGGATACACTACTAAGTAGCCACACAGCTACAATTCTGTGTGATGGGTGCAGGCACCTGGTGGATGCTTAGAGCTGGGAACTTAATGCAGACTTGGGTAGGTACGGGGGCAGGTTAGGCAACAGTGACTTCCGACCTTTGGTAGCATTTACTATTTTCCAGGCACTATTTTAAGCACTTTAGTTCTATAACATAGGTAGTATTTGTTCCATTTTACAGGTGAGGAAACTGAGGACCAGGAAACTGAACAGTTTGGTGACTAGCCCAGGGTCTCAAAGTTAGTGAAGAGATGACTTATCTGAGACCAGTGAGAGTGAGGAGTGAAATGGGTGACTACTCCAGGCGGAAGAAATGGGCCCTTGAGTGGCTGAGGGGGTGAGTGGGGCACTGGGAGAAGTGAGAGCAGGTGATTGGGTCATGCTGTAGCATGGATGAGGTTAGGGTGTGTGGCCATTTAGGTAGGATATTTGAGCTTTATCCTGAGGGTGACAAAGGTTTAAAGAGAGGAGTTTAAAAAAAAAAATTAAGCATCAGAATATGAGTTAGGTTTCCCCATTCAAGACCCTAACTGCTGCCCCGGCCCTTGTGGTTCAGTTGGTTGGAGCATAGTCCTCTGGATCAAAGGTTGCACATTCGATTCCCTGCCAAGGTACACATCCAGGTTGCCAGGTTCCATCCCTGGTCGGGGGCGTGTGCAAGAAGGCTGCATCCATGTTTCTCTTTCTCTCTTACACTCTCTAAAAGCAATGGGGGCGGGTGGGGGGCGGGATAGGGAAATGTTCTTGGGTGAGGATAAAAAACATGAAAAAGACCCGAACTGCCACCACTTCCCAGAATCTTCCGGAATTCCCAACCCCAGCCAGTGCAACTCTGCTTATAGTTGGAGAACTCTAGCTGGGCCAGGTGTCTGGGGCTGGGCTTTGATTTCTTCCTGCAGAGGAGCCAGATCTCGGGGAAAGAAAGTTCTTCTGCCCCCTAGTGGGTGGGATTGACACTAGGCGGAGGTGCTTTGCTGCTTTGGCTGCTTCCAATAAAACAGATCTATCTAGTTCTGTTTTCCTTAGGCCTGATTGGCCCATCATCCTCGCTTAGTCTGACTTTTCTGATCTTGTGGATCTCCTGATTTCCCCCTTCCTCCTATAAGAACTCAGACACCATCTTTACCAGTGTGGATCGGTTGGGCATCCTCCTACCAAACAAACATTCCAGGGATAGAATCCATGTCGGGCAGTGCCTGGGTTGTGGGTTGAGTCCTCTCTGTGGAGGCAACCGATTAATGTGTCTCCCCCTCTCTTTCGCCCTCCCTTCGCCTTACTATAAAAATAAATAAATCTTAAAAAATAAAAAACCTCTCAGACTCCAAAGCTTACAGTGGACTTCTGCCTCTATCACTTATCAGCTATATGACCTTGGGCAAGTCTCTTAACCTCTTTGTGCCTCACTTTCCTCATTTGTAAAAGCAAAACCATAACAGCATCACTTCTTGGGTTTGTGAGGATTAAATGAGTTAATACGTGTAAAGAGTTAGAACTGGGTGTGGCGAATAATAAACACTGTAAATATTTGCTGCTATTTTCTCCCTAAAGTTCAGGACCTGGGTCTAGGTCATCCTTCTGGAGATTTTTCAACTCGCTTTTATCAAAGGCCGTTTTAGGCCGAATCCTGGGGCTGGGGATGCGAGGGAAAACCAACATGGAGGCCTAGACAGGACTGAGGGCAACCAACTCAAGGCAGCCCAGCAGGCTTTACAGAGAAAGCTTAGCGGAGATTTGGCAAATGGAGGCAGGGGAAGGGCTTCCCAGGAGGAGGAAACAACAAAAGCAAAGGCTCAGAGGAGATGGGGCTCGAGAGTTAAAGGCATTGAGAGCCAGTGTAGGAACTTGACACACTGAAGAAAGACATTGGATTTTCTATTTAGAAGATTCATTGTCTGTTGTGGGAAGAACAGGCCATGTAAGGCTGGTAGGCTGCTCTGAGGTAGTGACAGCAGTGGAGACAAGACAGAAAGCAGGGGATATTTGGGAACCTTGATCGCACTGGCTGGAGCCAAGGATGAGAAGGTGGAGGGTGGGCATGGCTAGTCATGAGATGTAAGTGGGGACAGACTGTGAATGGTACATGTAGCAGTTAGAAGCATTGGTTCAGATTCTAACTACACCATTTATCAGCTTTGCCTTTGCTTTCTCTGTAAAATGAGATAATGGAAGTGAGATTTTTGAAAGCCAGTCTAAGTATCATCTGGGTGACTGTATTTGGAGGAGGAGGGTGGAAATGAGGATTACTCACACACCCCATAAACATTTAGCTCAGCACTGTGCCCACAAGATAACTCACTAACTTGCGGCGTGGTCTCCCTGAGTCTGTTTCTATGAAAACATTGATCCCAAAAGCTTCTCCCAGTGCTGACATCCTATAGCTCTTAGCTATCACTCAGTCCTAAGGCCAGTCATTGTCCAGGACAGGCCTTAATTATGCTCTACGCAGAGGCTGAAGCATTCTTTCATTGCCTATCGAAAGCCAATCTCTTTAACGAATACAAAGATTTTCTCAAAGGGCTCTCTGCACACCCAGTCCTCCCTCCCTCCCTGCCTCCCTCCCTCCAGCTCCTTAAACCTTAGGTTTTCTGTTTCCCTCAGGATAAAGTCCTGGCTCCTAAGCCTGGCATTCAAAGATCTACGCCACCTGTCCTCATGTACTGACTTCATCACCCAACACCCTTCCCATGCCCCAGCTTCAGACGGCTGGAGAACAACTATGGCTGAGAAAGGTTTCTGGTCCCAGGCTCAGACTTGGCATGTGTGGTCCTTCAGCCTGTAAAACCCTCTTCACCTTTTGCAGCTGCTTTCTCCAGGAGTTTCTCTACTGTCTTCTAGGTTGTGTCTTAATGTTAACGTGCATAGAAATCACCTGGGAATCTCATAAAGTGAAGATTTCGATTCAGCAGGTCTGGGGTGGGACTTGAGATTCTAAAAATTTCCCAGTGATGCTGATAAGGCTGGTCTGTGGACCACACTTCCTGTAGCAAGGAGCTAGAGGATAGGGACCATATTTTACACTTTGTACTAAGCAGAAGGGGGATTCTGAAAAGAGTCCAGGTGAGGGAGACAAGCTGTGTAGGTGACGTCTAACTTGTAAGTGAGAGAATTGCGTCATGAGGAAGAACAGGTGTTCGGACAATGGCAGACTTCCAGTTCCGACCCTGCTTCTGCCATCAATTAGCTGTAGGGCCGGGGGTCGCCGTAGTTACTTATTTATAAAATGGAGCTAATGATACCTAACCCAAAGGATTGTGAGAGTTTAAAATGAGAACACGGGTGAAAAGCACGTAGCACACTCCCTGGCACGTAGAGTGCTCAATAAATGGTAGTTATAATTATAACTATTAATCAGGAAAGCAGTGGCTGAGGAGGAAGCTGGGAGCTTTGCTCTGGTTGGAAAAAACAAACTTACACAGGAAGAGAAGATCACTATCTTCAAATACTTGGATTATCATATTACTAGACGACGTTGTACGCCCATGATAACCTCTTGTTGTAGTGCAGATACCTCTTATTCTCATTTTTAAGTCTAATACTTGTAGAATTTAAGACAAGCGAAGTCCTTTAATGACCACCTAGTCTGGTGGTTGCCAGTTGCCATGTAAATCGCTTGCCCGCTGGGCTCATTTATTTACTGCTCTTCTTCAGGTAGATTCACATTGTTTTTCTTAACTCCAGCTTCATCCAAACAATAATGCTGGTGGACCTGTGGGTTTCCTGTGATCCGTTGTTTGCCTGATATCTGTGAAAAGAAGTGCATAATGATTATAATGAGAGAAAAGTGTGCCTGCAGAAGGCTTGGGACCCTCTTGCATCCTGTGATGTGTGCATAGCTCAAGTTCAGTAATTGTATCTCACCTAGCCTACCTCACCTTCCGTGGTTCACCAAGGCCTGAGAAGGGAGCACCTTGCCTGGCGTCTAAATGAGCCAGTCTCAGCCCCTCTTACCAAGATTTTTCCTGGGGCCCCCAAGCCCCTCCTCCTGGAGCTGCAGGTACCAAGAACACTTGCGTGAAGAAGTTCTTCCTAAGCCAGTGAACCCAGCATGAGGAAGTCCTCAGGCTGGTCAAGGTCATGTCAGAGAAGGGTGCCAAAGAAAAAGGGGCCAGAACAAATGTAGATATAATAAGGAAAGTTCTCTCCACAAGGGCTGACGTGTTGAAATAAAACCAATAGGTGTCAAAACCCAGCATGACAGGAAAGAGTGACCTTGAATTCGGACTGTGCCAAATCTGCTATGGAGGGTGTCTCGATTTAAAGTATCAATTGTAGTTTTAACTTTGAATCCTCCTTGGAGAGTAGCAGGGACTTGGAGCCCGCCCTTCTGTCACATCTTGGCTGCGCAAGTGCAGGGAAGTACAAGGTAGACTACTAGTTAAGCGTCCTGACTCCCACTGGCTCTGGGGATTTAATCTCCCTGCGCCTCAGTTTTCTTTCTTTCCTTTTCCTTCCTTCCTTCCTCTCTCTCTCTCTCTTTTTTTTTTTAAAGGATTTTTATTTATATATTCTTAGAGGGGAAGGGGAAGGGAAAGAGAGGGAGAGAAACATCGATGTGTGAGAGAAACACCTGTCGGTTGCCTGTTGCACATTCCGCTACGGGAGACCGGGCCCGCAACCCAGGCATGCTCCCCGACCAGGAATTGACCCGGCCGCCTTTCGCTTTGCAGCATGATGCCCAAGCAACTGAGCTGCTCCAGTCAGGGCACGCCTCAGTTTTCTTAATTATCAAAGGATAACACCTGACTCAAGGGGGTGACAGGAAGACTTAATACAATAATAAACATCAAATGGCATTGTTGAAGCTTACACTGTAATGTCGGGATCACTACTATCATTATATGTACTGTTTAAAGTAGAGTTCCCTTGGCTGGTCACTGATTTCCCAAAGCTGGTGTTCCAGCTTCTGAGTTGGCTACCAAAAAGCAACAGCCTTTTTATGCAGGATCTTCAAGGCTGAAGTAGCCCTCCTCGCAACTTAAGGGGCGGGGGAGGTGTTAACTGCTCCCCAGCTGTCATCCTCTGTCAACCTGTTTCCTTATCTATAAAATAAGAATGTGATAACTACTCTGAGGAGAAGCTGACAGTGTCTTGTCCTTCATATGTGCCAGGCATTTATTCGTTCATGAATTAATGTACCTAACTGCTTGGCCCACGGAAGATACTCAGCATCATCTTGGCAGGGATGAGCCCCCTCTTTCCTAGGGAGGGAGCAATATGCCCTCAGTATTCCTGTTCTTTCTGCTGCTAACACAAAACGTTAACATAATACAATGTTAATATGGTTACTACGTTTTCCCTTCACCTGCCTTTTACGAAACACTTCTTTCCTTTTTCTGATTTTATCTGTAGAAGCCCAGACGTCATGAAAGGGGCTCATTTTTAGTTCAGGCCTCAGAATTGTATTTGGGCTTCACCCTTGTCTTCTTCACAGCTTAAGAAATGGTAGGTGCTGGATCTTCAAAGTTTATTTAAAAGCCTGGATTTGCTCCTGGCCTGGCTTCTAAGACGCCATCCTCTCCCACCTCTTTGGCTGCTGCTAATCTTACTGCCCCATGTTCTCTCTGCTCATTCCCTGGGTAATCTCATTCAGTTTGAAGGCTTTCAAAACCGTCTATAGGCTGATGGCTTCCCAATCAATACCTCCAGCCTGGGCCCCTCTCCTGAGCTCCAGATTGTCAAGAATTGCAGATGTGATCTGAAACGGGTCTCACCTTTCAACTCGCTCTTCCTCAGCCACCCTGGCGTCTGCCGAACTCAGATCCTTGGCGTAATTTTGACTCCCTTTTTCTTTATGTCTCATCTCTAATCTGTTTTTCAAATCTGTTTTCTCAAATGGCAAGAACATGTTCAGAAGCAGACCACTTCTTACCACCTTCACTTTTCACCTGTCACCTGGGTCTGAGCCACTGTTTTCTTTTGCCAGATGACTGCAGGACGGCAGCCTCCTCTCTGGCTCCTGCTTCTGCCTTCTTGCCTTTCTGCAACCCCAGCAACCTGGTGGAAGCTTTTAAAATGAGTCTGATCTGGTTATGTCCCTGCTCAAAACCTTCTAACACCTCCTCTAATGGTTCCCCATCTCATTCCTATTGCAAGGCCTTAAGAGATGCCCTCCAGGAGCACCCCATGAATTTCTCTCCCCCTCATGCATTGCGCCCTAGGCACTTTTTCTTGCCATCGCTGGAACTTAACTTGCAATACTCCTACCTCAGGGTCTTGCTGTTCCCTCTGTAGCCTGCTTTCTCATCTCCTTTAGATCTTTGCTCATGTTACATCAGTAGTTCATAACCTTACTTAAATTTGAAGCATTTCCCAATACCGGTGCTCTTTATCCATTCTTCCCGAAAGGAGGAATATAAAAAAATTTAATAGTGAATCTCCAGTGCCTAGAATGGAGTCTGGCACATTGTATGCCTTTAGTAAATATTTGTTGAATTAATAAAGAATAGCTATAATGACGCCGAGCACTGTGACATGTGCGTTAATACAAAATGTAATTTAATGCGCACAGCCGTCCTATGAGGGAGACACCCTTGCTTTCCTTTTATACATGGCGAAGGAACATTACAGCTTGCAGATAATCAGGTCCCTGGCTCTCAAGCGTATGGGTCAGAACTAATCTATCCCCCCCTCTCCCTATAGGTCCCGATCGAGGCCCCAGCGCCATCTGCCGATCCAGCACGCCCACACGCGTGCCCAGACTGCGGCCGTGCTTTTGCACGCCGCTCCACGTTAGCCAAGCATTCGCGCACACACACGGGCGAGCGACCCTTCGCATGCACCGAGTGTGGCCGGGGATTTTCTCAGAAATCGGCTCTGACAAAACACCGCCGCACGCACACCGGCGAACGGCCCTACAAGTGCCCCGAGTGCGACAAGCGCTTCTCGGCTGCCTCGAACCTGCGGCAACACCGGCGGCGCCACACTGGCGAGAAGCCTTACTTATGCACTCACTGCGGTCGCCGTTTCGCGCAGAGCTCCAACTACGCACAGCACCTGCGCGTGCACACAGGCGAGAAGCCGTACGCTTGCCCAGACTGCGGACGTGCTTTTGGTGGCAGTTCGTGCCTGGCGCGCCACCGACGCACGCACACGGGCGAGCGGCCATACGCATGCGCTGACTGTGGTACGCGCTTCGCGCAGAGCTCTGCGCTGGCCAAGCACCGGCGTGTGCACACTGGAGAGAAGCCGCACCGTTGTGCCGTGTGCGGACGCCGTTTTGGCCACCGCTCTAACCTGGCGGAGCATGCCCGCACGCACACAGGCGAGCGGCCCTACCCCTGTGGTGAATGCGGCCGGCGATTCCGCCTCAGTTCACACTTTATCCGGCACCGTCGCGCGCACATGCGGCGCCGCCTCTACATCTGTGCTGGCTGTGGCCGAGACTTCAAGCTACCCCCGGGAGCTACAGCCGGCACTGCCACGGAACGCTGCCCAGAGTGCGAGAGTAGCTGAGCGCCTTTGAGGTCCTGTTCCCATGGGGTGCCAGTGCCCAGCGTGCCCGTGTTCCTGTTCCGACTCCGAGGGTTGCAACCCTTAGGGGCAGTTAACCTGGGTGACTACTCCCCGCCACTCTGGTCTTGGAGAGGGTGGAATGGCAGGCCTTGCTGGACGTTGGAGACATGCGGATCCCTGCAAACCGTGCCCACTTCTTCTCACTACAAATCCTCAGCCCATGTTAGTAAATGAAGTATTATATCCTCACCCAACCCATGCCTGTGAATGAGGTGGGTGGGGGAAGGAGCAAAGTTGGGGATTTCCCCAGGCTGGCCGACTTAGGTGAATTGTCATGGAACCAAGCGGGGCTATAAACCCAAAAGGGTTCCAGTACCGCTTTTGTGTGTGTGGTCATATATGGAATGGTCCACAAATATAGCACAGTTGTGATCAAACAGGCACTACACTCAGAGTGTTGGTGAAATACCATGACATCATGGAACTCTGTGTGTAGTGGACAGACAATAGTACTTTACAGCAGTATGTTTACAGTTTCAAGTGCTTCATTATTATTAGCTAATTTTCATGCTCAACATCCCAAAGTAAATCTTACCTCCTTTTCTGCTTATGAGTAAATACCTGACAGCCAGTGGACAGACAGGGACAAGAGGCATTTGCAGTCCATTCTTACTGGAGCTTTCCTGGGGAAGGTTAGTTATTGGTTAGGTCTTTAATGCAGTCCTGAACTTTAGAGAGGTTCTTCTCACAGGTAATTTTAAGTGGTGTTAAAGGCCAATAAAGAGATGGGGTTGAGGAACTAGAGAGTCCCTAAAATTGCATGCCGGACTTCCTACAGCTTGTAGACAGCTACTGGTGGAACACAGGGACAAAAACCAAGGAGACTGGCAGGAGATAAACCACTAGGGATCTTATAAACTGGGTGAAAGGATTGAAGGCAGCAAAGAAGCCATGAAGAATGAGAGGGGAGCGATGGAGTGGACATACTGAGGTAGAATTTTGGACAGGACAGACATGGGGCTGACTTCATTTCTTAGCTTGGATGACGGCAGGTAGTGTCACTGAGATGGTACAAGATGAGGATGGTTGAAGTGGAGGAATTGTCACACCCAGTCAGGACATGTTGGATGTGAGGTAAATGTGGAAGGGAGGTGACTGGAAATAACAGCTTGGGAATATCAGGTCTGGACAACATGTCTCATTAAGAAGAGGGTACCTAAGAAAAACATGACCAGCCAGAAGTAGAAAGGAAACCAGAAGTGTCTCATTAGGAAAATCTAGAGGAAAGTGTTTCACCGGGAATATTCAGCACACTCAGGCTCTACTTGGGTGCCAATTGTTTGTAGGAGTTTGCCGAAGTCAGGAGCAGTTCACTGGAAGGATAGGGAGAAAAGCCAGCCTTGAGTGGGTTAGAGTATAAATGGGAGGATGAGGAAGCAAAGTGTGTGGGTGTAGACAACCCTTTTCATGAACCTTGGCTGTGAAAAGTATGAGGGAAATAGCTGGTGAAAGTTTTAGGGAGGAGACTCAATTTTTGTGCTGGTGGGAAGGCTAACGGAAAGGAAGTTGAGTATATAGAGGGGGGAGGAGATAATTGATCAAGGAGAGGGAATGAAATCAAACCAGTAAGGATAAGGCTCCAGCTATCACTAGTAGGGAGAAGCAGGGTGGGTTTGGAAACAAAGCTGAAGCAGTTCCATCTGGACTGTTTTAGGTGGTAAGAAAGAGGTCACTGGTTAAGAGGGTGAAGTCACTACAGGAATGAGGCCGTTAAAGGGAATCCCTCATTTTAATAATGTGGAAATAGGCTCATAAGGGCAGCAAGAAAAATGTGAAGGTCTTTTCCCCCAGCATTACCCCACCCTGAGGGAAGCGGGCATCTCAGAAAAGAAAGTGGCGTGCCTGAGGTCACACAACAGGTGAATTATACACGTAGCTAACACTATTTCCGTGTAGAGGTGGAATGAGAAATTGGTCCTGGGAGGGCAGGGGTGGGGGCAAGAGGCCCAAGCCCAAGAGCAGTGGAAGCCCTGTTCTGTTCCACATCTAAGACCTGACCCTGTTTTGTGCTGGGTCCTGAGACTCAGTCCTGGACCTAGGCCTCCCTTAACTGTTGACATTTCCTGCGGCGGGCCTCTGAGTGTTTTGAGCTAAGAGATAGAAAACTGCAAACTTACAAAGTACCTGCTGTGTGCCAGGCACTGGCCTAAGCACTCTACTTGCAATAATAACTGACTTAAACTTTAGAGCCCTGTCAGGTAGGTACTGTTATTTTCACTTTAGATGAAGAGGCCGATGAACATCATCCAGCTGATAAGTATCAAGTATGGCGTTGAACCCTGACGTCCTGGCTCCCAAATCTGGGCTCTTACCGCTACCTACAGCCTCCAGTCTTCTGTTAGGGGCTCCAAAGGGGAACAAACGTGCAGGAGATCCCACAGGGGACCTGCTAGAAATGAGATCTCTGCCCGGCAGGTGGGAGGCATGGTAGAGAACATGGGAGCTGGGCTCAGAGGCAACCCTGGTGCCCCTGTAGTACCTGCTGAGACAGAGCCTTCCCAGGAGGAATCCAGAAGTTGCTAGACAAAACTTTTATTGAGAGAGAAGAGTACCAAGAGTCTGTCTTCCAGAGGTTCCTGAGCCTCAGACTTCAGGGAGTCAGGCTCCCAGGCCAGCGATCGTTAGAAAAGGACTAGAATGAGGTTCCATGGCCAGGCCATCATCTGCTCCTCAGGTGCCATGCTGAGTTGCAGATCCTGGGTCCATGGTTCTAGGCTGAGGCCTGGCCTGAGGATTCACAGGCAAGGTCTGTAGCCCCCACAGTCTGGTCTTCAGAGGTGGCCCCATGGGGCAAGTCCGTATATTTGCGGGAGGAGCCACGGGAGAGATGTGGCGGGTAGCGTCGCCGGTTGGTGTCCATCTTGGAGAGCACTGCTTGGGGCAGATCCACACGGCAGCGGGCTGCTAGTGCTACCAGGTAGATGAGGACATCGCTCAGCTCCTCCTGAAGGGCTGCCCGTTCCTTGGGGGGCCAGGCTTGCGGGCCAGGCTCCTCATCAGGCTTCCACTGACTGGGGGTGGAACACACAGACACGCACATGCTAACTAGGACGAAGGGCTCTGCCTCTCAGAGCACCCCGGTCCTCGCAGCAATGAACTCCCACCTCCAGAAACTTCCTTCAAGGACAACTCAACCCACTGGGGGCCAGAGTAGGGCCAGGGTGGGGAAGACACACCCACATATGATTCACCCAGACCTGTGTCCTCACCGAAGCCAAAGGGCTGCCAACACATCATTTCACTCGTAAAGACCCAATTCTACTTCTCTCCAGCCCAAGCCACTGCCACCCCAGCCTAAACCTCAGACCCGGACCACTGGGGAAGCCTGCTAACCCATCTTCTAGCCTTGCCCAGCGTCAGCTTTTAAAAGTGCAAATTACATTTTGTCCCTCCTCTGCTTAAAATCCCCTAGCTGTGCTTGGAATAAAACCTGAACTCCTGACCGTGCCCTCCAGGTCTGGCATGAGCTGACTCCTGCCTCTTCCACTGTCATTATCCACTACTTTCCCCAGCTCCCCACCTACAAGTCACTCTGGCTTTTTCTGTCTCACAAACAGGTCAAACTGCCACAGGGCCTTTGTACTTCTTTCCCTGAATGAACTTCCCGTGGTCCCCCTCCACCCCCAATTTCCCAGTGGCGGGCTCCTCCCTATTGTTACTCAGGTCTCAGCTCACATCTCTCCTCCTCAGAAAAGCCAACTCCGTTTCCTTCCTTCTCTCCACCTCGGGTTATTTTCCTCAGAGAACCTATCACAATGCCTGAGATTTTAGCGTTAGTTTGCTTGTCTGCTGCCCATCTTGCACTGCTAAGGTGGGAATGATGTGTATCTTTTGGAAGGCCATATCGCTAGACTTTAGAAGACCAAGTATACAGATGATGCTCATAAATCTAATAAATGAACGGCCTTCCCTCACACACATCTCCGTGCCCTCATTTCTCCATCCCCACGGTGACTTCACTGGCTTAGGCCTCGCCACCTCTGCCTTGATCTACACGAGCCTCCTCACTGGTCTTATCCTGCCCTAATTCTCTCTCTCTCTTAAATAAATAAATAAATAAATAAATAAATAAATAAATAAATTCCTTTGTTAATTCTCACCTGGGGATACAGTGATTGATTTTAGAAAAAGAGAGAGGGAGAGGGAGAAACATCAACCCACCCCTGCACATGCCCTGACAGGGAATAAAACCCTCAATCTTTTGGTTCACAGGACCACGTTCCAACCAACTGAGCAACCTGGCCAGGGCTTCCCCTGCCCTCATTCTTCTGGGCACCTGATCCACCGTGCAGGCACAGTGATCTTTCTACCACTCAAATCTGTTTAGGTCTTCCATCCAAACTCCATCAATTCCTAACCCCAATTTTATAGTTCTCGGTTCCTATCCCACCTCCTCCAGAGCCCTATCAATTATTCAACAGATATCTATCATCTATGTCTGTTGTGTGTGCCGGGCACTTGGAAGACACCAGAGAATGAAACAAGGTATAAACTCCTTGCTCTTCCTTGAGGAGCTTACACTAATAGAGGCTCAGGTTCTTCCTGAATTTAACTTGCCCTTTCCCACTTCATTACCTGTGCACATGTAGCCCCCTCCTGCCGGGAAGGCGACAGGCAGGTCTTCTGTAGCAACGGTCCCCAACGTTTTTGGCACCAGCGACCTCAACTTTTTTGGCACCAACGACCGGTTCGCTTCTTTGCCCGCCGCACCAGCCCAGTTCCGAACCCGCCCACGACCCTGGCGTTTGGGACCCCTATTCTATAGAATACCTCCCATTCCACCCTAGAGGCAGGGTAACAGGAGGTTGCCACTAGCCCCTTCTTAGACCTGGATCTGCCTTGCTGTTTTCTCTCCTAGGAGGCTGGGTGCCCCCTAGAGGGCAGGGAACATCTCTGTATCCCCAGCAGCAAGATGAGACCCTTGCAGTGAGAAGGGGAATTGAATACATGGATATTTGACGGTCAAATAAATCTCCCCACCCGCACAACATCAAGACTCTTCCAGGAACACTTTCATTTACTCACAAGAGCTCTGCCAACTCCCCTACTTCCCCAACCAAGGCCAGGAGGAGGTTCCGAGGCTTGTGGAACTGGTCCCAGTCTCTTTCAGCAGCAAATTCCGCATGGAGGCGGCGGCTGGTGTAGGAAAAAAGGGTGGAAGCACAGGTCCCAAGGTTAGGAGAGGGGCGAAGAGGTGCAGGCCCGTGCACGCATCTCAGTGATATGTAATAGGGACATAAGTTTCCAACGGGAATCTGTAACTAACTCCTTGGATGCCCTTAAACAAGTCATGTCTTTTCTATGCGACTATTAAAAGAGCCAAGCGCCTACGCAGACCCTAAACGGCATGGGAACCTCACAACACCCTCTTTCCATTCCATCTCCCGCGGCTGCTTCTGCAGTTTCCTCCACCAGACATACCCCTATCTCTGCCTACCCACGTGCTATGCCTTACAGAGACCTTGCAGGCCCACGGGCACTGTCCCTAAGAAGCCTTTGTTGGTTTCCTCCAGCAAGAAATTAAGAGCCTCTCACCTCTCGCTGCATTTGCCACGTTCTACCTCCCACTCCTGGAGGGCAGAGGCAGAAGCAGCATGGATCCAGTATTCCCTCTCAGGGCTAGTTGTAATATTATTCACCGGGCGTCACCATTTCCCCTGCCTCAGGTGTGCACTGCTAACCCCGTTCTGTATAGGAGGTTAGAAGGTTCGCCCGGGGCCGGACAGCAGAGCTGGGACAGCTGCAGCCCTTCCCGACCAAGCGGAGGGAACCTCCCCGATAAAAAGGGAGAAGCGGGGCGAGTTCCCCAGCCCAGACTGGACAAAGTCGGCTTACATGTCCTCGAGCGTGGGCTCCGGGCTGAAGCTGAAGAGGCCGGCAGCACCAGTGCCCTGTCCCCCGCTGTCCCCACGCTGCTCACTACCCACAGACGACATGTCGCCACCCGCGCGGCAGCCTCGCCTGCACGGGAGAAGCCCGCCCACCGCCGAGCCCGCCTCCAAGAACCTCTGACCAATCACGGGCGTTAGCGTTGCTTCCCGGGGCGGAGCCGCAGGAAAGGCCCATCAGTTCTCTGGAGTTTCCTATAGTCCGCCCCTCAGGCGGCCTGGACCAGTTTGAGCAAGTTCCAAGCGTGCGCTCCTAGGCGTCTGTCTGAAATTTGTTCGGCCTTGGCCAAGCATCTTAAAGGAGTCTGTACTGCACCCGATACCACCAGGGGAGGAGACAAAGGGCAGAGGTCGAGGAGAGCGCAGGCGCGTCACTTCACTTACAGGCGCCAGTTGGCGCCAAAGCGAAATGACGAGGCGGGGAAAGGGGCGGGCGCTCCGTGGAAAACGCCGGAAATGGAGGGTTTAAGCAAGAAAGGGCAATGCATTATAAGGCTACGAGAGTGTCTCCAGAATGCAGCTGGGCACCACGGAAGTGACACCGCGGTAGCTGTTTTAAGCATTTAACATATTTACTCCTTCCATCAGTAGGTAATGCGATCATCATCTTCATCATCCTCGTTTCCGTTTTACCCATAAGGAACTGAGGCAGGGAGTAATTTAACTGAACAGCTAGTGAAGTGATAGCCAGGCTTCAAATTCAGGCAGTTTGACCTCACAGTCTCTTTGGCGTACACTATATTGTCTCAACTGGCGATAAGTACCAGGGAAAAAAAGTTTAATGTATTTAAACATTATGAAAAGTGGGGACAACTTTAGGTTGCATGATCGAGGGAAGATGTGGGTAAGCACTGTTGGTTACCTACCTAACTGCCCACTTCACGCCTGCGTCTTTGCAGAACCATCACTATATTCTGGGATACACCCTTCTCTACTAGCTTGGTCATGTGACTGTCCCTTTTGCCCTGCCATCCGTGGGTTTGCGGGTGAGCACGTGGCCCAGTTCTTGACAATGAGCAGATCCAGGAAGCCCGTTAGAGACTTGGGAAAGGTTCTTGGCTATTTTTTCTAAAAAAAGGACCCAGTAAGTCTCTACCTCTGATGTTAGCATGTGAGGAATGGATTGAGAGGAGAGCTAGTCCACCAGCTGAGACTGGTAGATAGCAACATAGAAAAGACCTGGATCCTTGATGATATTGCTGGGCCCCTTATTTTTACAGGTTCCAGAAATGCCCTCATTTAGGATTCTGGCTATATAAGTTAATAAATCCCATCGTTGGTCAAGCGATTTTTAGTTGGTATTTCTGTTACTTGTCGTTGAGAAAGTGACATTTAGGCTGAGTGTTGTTATGGAGGCGAAGAGAGGAGAGTGTTCCGGAAGTGGACTAGAGTTCTAGGTAGAGGGAACACCAATGCGTAAAGCGGGAAAGGTTTAGCATGCTCTAAAGACAAGGGAATTGCGGTATGGCAGGGATGTAGTGAGCAAGGGGGAGAGTGGTTGGATATGGTTTTAGAGACGTGAACAGAGGCCAGATTAGATCAATAGCCATGAATTTTATTTGACTCGGAATTTGAAGTATAATGGAAGCCCTTTGGAGGGTTATAGGCCAGGGAGCCATATAATCAAAATTTGTATTTATGAGCTGCCTGCCTGGCTGCCGTGTTGAGAGTGAACCGGAGGAGGGGAAGAATAGAAGGAGGGAGATGAGCTAGTGCAGTTGTCCAGGCACGAGACGATGGTGACGTGGACCAGGCTGATGGTGGGCAAAGGGGAAGAGAAGTGGACGATTGGGAAGATATTTTGGAGGTAGATCTAGACATAGGCTTTGTTGGTGTGAATAGAGGGATGGGAGAAACGGTAGAATCAAGCATGGTTTGCGGGATGTGGGTGTTGAACAGTTTGGTGGATAGATGACTCATACTGGGACGAAGAAGATCAAGAGCAGGACTGAACACATGTGGCTTCAGGAGTTTGAGTCATGCCAAAGCAAACTGAAGAGGTATGTCAGTTGGCAGGTGTGTTTATGAGCCTAAGCTTTAAATTGAAAACAAGTTTTCAAACTATCTTTATTGATTTTAGAGAGAAGAAAACATCGACGTGAGAGAGAAACATCGACTGGTTGCCTCCCTTACTTGCCCCGACCAGGGATCAAACCCATACCCAAGGGCCGGGAACGGCCCCGCAACCTTCGGGTGGACGGGGTGACACGCCGACCAGTGGAGCCACACTGCCTGGGGCTCTGAGCCTATAAGCTGTAGAGGAGAGATAGGAGAGATCCAGATTTGGTAGTCTCAGGCATTTACACTTCCAAGTCATGGAACTGGAGAAGGATAAGTAATACGAGAACGTAGGGGGACAAGACCATGACTTGGAGTACTGCGACAATTAGCGGCTGAGCAGTGGAGAAGGGGCAGATGAGGCAGGAAGAAAATTGGCAGAGTGTGTTGCTATGGAGACGAAGAGAGGAGAGTGTTCCGGGAGGAGCGGACACTTGATTTGGCTGCTGCTGAGCTGCTGCGTGAGACGGGAGCACTGAATTTGCCCCTGGATTAGGCAGCATGGAAGTTGGATATGAGAGACAGGAGAAAAGAGGGCGTCCCAGGTAACTCTTGAGTGTCTGGCTTGAGTAAATGGATGGATAGTTTTGTCGTTTTCTGCAAAGAGGACACAGAAGACCTGGAAGTTGGGGTTGGAGGGAAGAAAACGAATTCGTTTGGGACACATGGAGCCTAAGATGGCTCTGGGACATCCAGATGACGTGCAGCAGGCAGGTAGACGTACAGGCCAGAAGTTCAGAGCGCTGAGCTATGTTATGGATGTGTGGATGGAAAGTTTCAGGAGACAAGCACCTTCCTTGGTGTTCGGTAAGCTTCTCCGGACAAGAACCCAACGCTTTTACTGGAACATAAAACACAGATGGAGGGCAACTTTTTCAGGAGTCTTGTGCATCTGAGAGTGTTTGAAGAGCCAGCGACTGGGACTTCTAGAGCTCACTGGTCGGGTGGTCGTCGGGGGCTGACAGGAAGGAGGAGGCATTCTGTCTGGGAATGCCTCTGCCATCCTCCCAGGAGATCCCTGAGTGAGCTCTAAGGCTCCTGTGAAGCATCCTTCAGGGACCCCTATGTTCCTGCTCCGCAACATCTTCATCTGAAGACCAACCAGACCCAGCTCCAGCACAGCATGGGCTTGGGGGGCAGGGGAGTCCCTCATGAGGGAGAGGGAGCAGACCTGAACACGTGATTGGCCCTTGCACCTGGGCTGCTCATCCCAGGCTCTATCCACACCCTCACCCCCACAGCCAGTCAGTTTACCCCACTGCTCTCAGAAATATCTAGGTGACATGACCTCCCTGCTTTAGTCAGGGCCTCAGTGTGCTTGGTCTTGTCTTCCGGTCCACGTTTGTGAGTAGCCCTTTTTAAGCCTGTACCTTCCCCTCCAGAGACTGGACTGGATGCCCTAGCCTTCTCAGACTAAAGGTGTTTCCCCAAGTGCAGGCTAATAAATGTTTAATGTAGGATGGACGGGCTGAGACAGGGCAACGCGTGCTTGAACACGCATGCCCTTCTGCTGCTCAGAAGAGTTTGACCACCTTTCCCATTAAAGCCAAGCTGTGCAACTGCTCTTTGGGAAACGCTGGAGAGTGGAAGAGACAGCCGCAGCTGGAGAACAAAGTAGTAGAGGCCCAGAGCCCAGAGTAGAGGCCCCAGAGGCCCAGAGGTGGTCTTGGGATGGAAGAACGTGGACCAGTCAGAGATCCCAGAGACAATAGAGTGTGATGGGAAACTAGAAGTCAGGTGATTGGGACCCTATTCACCGATGCCCTTGGGAATACTCTCTCTTTCTAGAGCCTCAATTTCCCATCTATATAAAGATGGCCTTCAAGGACCCTTTGTGTGCGTGCTGGGAGGATCGGGACAAAATATATTTTGTGCATGATTGTACCTCCAACCCATCGCCGTGCTCTTCTTCCTGGAGGCAGAGCCATAGGCCTTGACGGTTTTGTACGGGGGCAGGGGGGAAAGAGTGTCGCTATAATTAAAAGTGTTTGTTCTCATTAAATGTTTCAGAGGGAGTCATGAGAGAGGTGTTTTAGGAATCTCTGACTTAGCCTATTTGGGATGAGTCGTCAACGCCCTTAGAAGTCCTTCCACGACTTACTTATCCAGCCTGGCCCCTTGCACACATGCTGAAATCCAGCCAGGTAGTGCCCCCCTCTGCCCCTTCCTGCCTTAGCTCACACAGTTCACTGCATCTGGAATGCCCATTGCCCTTCTCTGTGTATCCGTATCCAAATCCAAATTCCGCCCAATCTGTAGAGCCCTGCTGCAAATCCACCCCCTCTGGGAAGCCTTCCGTGACTTCCTGCCAAAAGGAAATAACTTTCATTTCTCTTTCAAAAATCATATTTGATTGATTATGCTATTACAGTGGTCCCAATATTTCCCCCCTTTGCCCTCCTCCACCCAGCATCCACCCTACTCCCTCAGGCAAATCCCCCCACCATTGTCCAAAATATAGGTCAGGCATACAAGTTCTTTGGGTACTCCATTCCTGTTCTGTACTTTACATCCCCACGGCTATTCTGTAACTACCTATTTGTGCTTCTTAATCCCCTCACCTCTTCCCACGCCTCTCCCATCTGGCAGCCATGAATATGCACTCTGTATCCATGATTCTGTCTCCGTTCTTCTTGTTAACTTAGTCTGTATTTCAGATTCAGTTGTTGATAGATGTGTATTTGTTGTCATTTTATTGTTTGTAGTTTTGATCTCCTTTTTCTTAAGTAAGTCCTTTGAAAGTTTCAAATAATAATGGTTTGGAGATGATGAACCCCTTTCGTCTTTTTCTTGTCTGGCAAGCTCCTCATCTGCCCTTCAGTGTGGGGTAGAGCAATCCAGTGGCACAGCCTCCCCTTATGACCTAAGCGGGGTACTTGAGGATCGCCTTTCATGTGGGCTGAGTACACTCCCCTCTTCTGGTTGGGCCTTGGTTGCTGTTGCCAGGTCAATGGGAGGGATTTACCCAGGCCAGTCAGCTGCAAGGACTGGCTGGGACCACTGACCACCAATTTAGTTTTCTATAGCACTTCATCCACTCTCCTCTCATGACTCTACCACTTTTCACCTTACTTTGGGGGTGACTCGTGTCCCTCTTCTAGATCTTCCCCTACAGTGTGTCTCCCGGAGGACAGAAGCTCTGTCAGGCTTTTGTTTCCCCAGAGCCTGGTACTTGACCAGATCAAATAAATACTAATTGTAGAAGCATGTCCCATGGGATCTACTCCCTGACTTCCCTGCCATAGGCGGGTATGGCTGTGCCTGCGTTTATGGACGGGAAGGCCGAGACTCAGAGACTTGTCGAGATTCGGTAGAAAGGCATAGGCTGCAGCTCATCACCACCCACACATGCTTGCTCTGTGCTGAGGTTACCTACTCACTGCCATTTCTTCTGCCTTTCTGTCCCTTCTCTTCGTCTTCCTCAAGCTCCAACTCCCCTTTTTCTTTTGTTCCTTTGGCTCCCTTTTCTTTTCCTCCACTTCCTTTTCCTTCATCGCCTTCCTCACCTCTGTTTGTACCTGTGATTCCTTCCTAATTTCCACCCACCGTGCTGCTGCCTTGATTTTGATGCCCAGCCCCTCCCCAAGGAAAAGTTGGATGCCTTCCTTGCTCTCAACCCCTCACCCTTTCATTCATTGGTGATTGATTGACTTTTAGAGAGAGGGGAAGGGAGGGAGAACAACTTCAATGTGTGGTTGCCTCCCACGCGCCCCCTACTGGGGACCTGGCCAGCAACCCAGGCGTGCACCCCGACCGGGAACTGAACTGGCCACCCTTTAGGTTGCAGGCCGGCACTCAATCCACTGAGCGACACCAGTCAGGACTCCAACCCCTCACCCTTTCCAAGTTTACTAAGAGAGTCCAGGCCAGGGAAGTCTCAATCATTTTCCTCCCCTTTCTACTACCCACCCCAAGCTAGAGAATGAACCAGTTAGAGAGCTGTGTAAGTGGACAACCAGAACCAAGGTCCAAATTTCTTCTCCAAAGCCTTGTCTTAAGAGATTGGTGGTATCAGCCCCTACTGCCAGGAGACAACGAGAGCAAGGAGAAAGTGGAAAGAGGGGGTGCTAGGATCCCCAAATGTGTACCTCCCTTAGTCATTCATTCATTCAGTACATTCTGAACACAAACTATGGACCAGACACTGTTCTAGGTGTCTGTGATTATGTTTAATTTGTTGTACAAGGTTGCTTTTTGGGTGGAGTCAATCTGCCTCATTCTTTTTTTTTTTTTTCTTTCTGTCATTGGCTAGTTTTCTATACTGTTGTTAGATGCCATTGGTTCAGCTCCAACTCCTGACTTGCATGAGGGATGTCCGTAATGTCCTGCCCCCAGCAGCCCTGCTCAGGTCCTGTAGACTCATGCCATGGCGTCTTTTACTGAGTCAGTCCAGCATCTCTCTTTCTGCTGCCTTCTATTTTTCCCAGCATTATTGCCTTTTCCAAAGAACCCTGCCTTCTCACGATGTGCCCGCAGTAGGACAGATTCGATTTTGTCATTTTTGCCTCCACTGATGTTACAGGCTTAATTTGCTCTAGGACTCACTTGTTTTCTGCATAATTACCACTAATTCTGTTTAAATCTTCCATTCACCATCCAATACAACTTTTCACAAAATTAAATGCATCAGTATTGTATCTGCGCCACTTTCCTTTTACGGAAGCCTCCCAGGCTCCTGTTCCAGTGTGGACTGTTGTCCTCCAGGCCTGCGGTACCTTGATACCTGCTTTACCTTTCTCTGCCGAGTTGGATTTCCTGAACCCCATGTTTTTTGCTTTCCTGGTTTGCCCCCTTGTTTTGCTGGAGTACATCGTCCAGTGGCTTCTTGAGAAAGAGTGCATGGGATGAAACCACCTTTATTCCTAACATGTCTATAAATATCTTTATTTTACACTTTTTAAAAACGTGGGTAGGTATAGAACTATACATAGAAAATAAATTACTCTCAGAATTTTGAAGGCATTCCTTCATTGGCTTTTAGCTTACAATTTGCTGTTGAGAAGTCTGATACCATTTTTATCTGCAGGCCTTTGTATGTGATCTTGCCCTCTCCCCAGAAGACTTTAGGAGAGCACGGTGATTAGAAGCATGGACCCTGGAGTCGGACTGCCTAGAAGACTGCCTGTGTGACCTTGGGCAAATTTCTTAATCTCTCTGCACCTCAGCTTCCTTATTTTCAAAGTGGGGTTGTTGGAACTTTTTTCATTGATCTGTAGAAAGAGAGAAAGAGGGACCGGGGGAGAGAGACAGAGGGAGACATTGATTTGTTGTTCCACTTATTTATGCACTCATTGGTTGATTTTTGTATGTGGCCAGGCCGGGGATTGAACCTGCAGACTTGGCGATTCGGAGACGATGCTGGAACCAACTGGGCTACCCGGCAAATGCCGGTTGTTGGAACTTTAAATGAGTTGATGCATATTAAATACTTAGGACGGTGCCTGGCAAAGAGCATGCACTATATAAAACCTTGTATTATTATTATTATTATTATTACTACAGTCTCTTTATTCCTAGCATTTTAAATTTAATAATAAAATTAGTGTCTTTTTTGCTCATCATCTGGGAATCAAGAGGTATGTGACACAGCTTTTGAATTTTATAGAACTTTCTTGTATTGGTCTTTGATAATTTTCTTTCTTCCATCTGCTTTATTACTTCTTCCTGGAATTCCTCTTAGATGTTGAACATCCTGGCTCACCTCTGATTTTCATATTTCTTCTTCTTCTATTGTGTATCTTTTTTTTTTTTTTTTTTTGGTTGTACTTCCTGGTATATTTCCTCAACTTTATCTTCTCAGTCTCCTAATGAATTTTAAAATCTTAGCTATATTTTGACATTCTAAGCGCTTTGTTATTTTCTTTTTATAAATACTTTCTCTTTGGCTTCTATTTTCCCCCCACTCCCTTATTGTCCCTTTCCTGAATTTTTCTGTTAGCTTTGTCTTCCTTCAAGTTGGAGCTTGCCTCAAATGACTGCTCGTTTTTAGAACTAGGCATGAAGAAGAATGTGGTTGAGTGAAGCTTTTCAACTGGGAGGTTCCGCATACTGGGATTCTGACTGGGTGCTCCTTAAATGTTTTTATTTATAGGTCTTTCGGCGGGGGTGGGGGGCACGCTCGTTTTCTCCAGGAGTAGTGTGTGTTTTTAAGAGCTGAGGAAGGGCTTTGTGTCCTCATTTTCCAGTTTTTATCGTTTTTGGTCAGGCCCCCTGTCCTCTGCTGTGCCTGGTATCCCTGATTTTGCAGTGTTTTTTTTTTTTAATTCACATTTTTCCAGGAAAGAAACCTCCCCTTTATTTGCCAAGGTGAGGAGCAGTCTTCTGGCTGTCTGAATGCATGAGAAGCTTGAGAACTTGAAAGATCTAATTACCCTGTTTAAACTTTCAACCAGTATCTTTTTACCCCTACCCTTGATCCCACCTCGCTTAGTACCTCTGGGGCATATCTCCTCATTTCCTGTTAGTATTCCTCAGCGCAAATACACCAATGCTTTGGCTTCCTCTCTTCTGCTAAGTCACTTACCCCTCTTCCACCTACTTTTCATTTTCCATGAACTACTGACACTTTTGCCATTTCCCCTCCCACCTTCTAGTCTTGGGGTTTCTTAGGCCTGTTGAGTCCCTTGCTGTCAACTCAGGGGGAAGATGCAAACCTAGATCTGGGTGTCAAATCCCCTCGTCCAGGATTGGAGAAAACATGAGAAAACTCCCTATTTTGCCAGACTCTAAATGTACCAATTGATTCAGTTTTGTAAGACTGTAAAAGATTCAGAATTCCAAGGATCCAAACATTAGCCAGAAGAATTCTCAACAAAGTCCTTTTTATTTATTTCACTAGAAATCACTTTATTAGTTAAATCACCAGGAATTTTCAGCACAAAACTTAACATCTTAATGACCACCAAGGCCTGGGCTCTGGGGCTACCTCTGCCTCTCCCAGTCCTTAAAGGGGTTTAGAGGGAGAGACGTCATTAACAGAGCCCAAGTCAGATGGCTGCAGGTCCTCCTTTCCCAGTCATCGGACAAGCTGCTCAATTCTTGTCCGGAGCAGGAAAGAGACAGTACTTCAGAAATACCTAATTAAGAATTTGACACTGCATGATAAGATCTTTCTTTACAATTTATATTTATCAACAGCATTAATCCAAATTTATTTGCTTCCGATTTTTCTTTTCCCCTTGCAATTCCCTCAAACTGGAATAACCTCACTTTGCCCTTGGAAAGAGGAGACAGGTCTTTCTGCTCCTCTTCCAAGCAAAAATTGAACAAACCTCCCCCGGAAGTCCAAAACGCTACTTCCGGCCTTGGGACGTGCAGTTGACGATGCGCTGATTCAAATCACCTGGAAAGGGCAACTGCGGAACTGACACGCCGGCGGCCTTCTTTGGATATTTGTTCCTAAAATCAGCTCTTGAGAATCATCCATGATTGCGCACAAAGGTTCCAAGGTCCAAACCACTTCTGCTATTCCACCTCACAAGCTGGGCTCAGAAGAGGCACCGGAGCTGTCGGGAGCAAGAGCCGCAGCAGTGGTCCCACGAGGCAGGACCTCAATAACTCGAGGTTTGTCAATGATCCGGGCCGTCCGGCTTCCCTTTTCCACAATGCCGACGATCCATGCTTGGTGACCCTCCCCATACTTGGAAGATTTGATTTCAGAGCAAAAGCGAGCAGCCTGTTCCCGCGGCAAGCAAATCAGTAATCCCCCAGAAGTTTCTGCTGAGGTTCCTTGAAGGAGCCCAAAGCGCCCGCTGGCCTTGCTGATGGCAGCCATCTTGGCAATGATTGGCAGATTATGAATGACAAAAGAAACCTCATTTCTTTGTTGTTTCGCAAGGTTCTGAGAGTGTCCCAGAATGCCAAAGCCTGTGATATCCGTGGCTGCATGGGCATTAAACGTGTGCATTAACCCAGCAGCAGTCCTGTTCAGGGTAGCCATATTGAACATGGCTTCCTGATAGGCCAGCTCTACCTCTTCCTTGGAGACCACCATCTTTATCTTACTCCATCTCTCAGGATTATCCAGCCACTGGTGGGCATTCACAGCTACTTGGGTTCCTAAGGGTTTGGTTAACACGAGCACATCGCCAACAACTGCACTGTCAGGCATTATGAATTCATTTGGCTGACACACCACAGTGGCAACCCCACCCACGATAATCCAAGGGTTTACCACAGTTTGTCCACCGGTCACTGCAGTCCCTCCTTCCTCGGCGGCATCACGAAAGCCTTGGATCATGAGTGGGGTTATCTTTTCTCGTTCCTCCTCAGTCATATTCTGGCTGACGCTGAGTAACATTAACATGTTGTCACATTCAGTAATGCCCATGGCATAGAGGTCACTCAGCACATTGGCACAAGCTATGCGTCCCATCATGTAGGGATCTTCCACCAAGGGGTAAAAGAAGTCCGTGGTCTGCACCAGTGACAGGCCTCCGTGCCTCAGGGGTATGACGCAGGAGTCCATCCCAATGCCCAGGGCTGGAGAAGTTGGGCTGGACTCCGCCATGACCGGCAGGCCGGCTTCCTGCGCCGCCTCTTCATGGCCTCCCACCAGTCCGCCGCCCAGCGGGGACCGCACGTCCGGCCGCGTCAGTCCCGCCAGGAGTTTGAGCAGCGTCTCCTGGGGGACCTTGCAGCCTCAGCCCTTCATGCCGGAGAAGCCGGTCAGCCGCCAGCTCGGGCTGAGGCCCAACGCCTGGGGCTCGAAGGGCCGGTAGCTCGCGAAGCCGCGACCCAAAGACAGGCTCGCGGATCCCGCGGAGCCTGCCGCCGCCGCCGCCGCCGCCGCCGCCATCGTCTCCCCGCTGGCACCCGTCGCTGCGGTTTCTGCCATTACGCCTGCCGGGCAAGGAGGGGAGAGGAGGAGAGGTCCCTTCTATTTTCTACTCCAGTTAGTACCGAGTAGCAGATGTTACCGCAGAGCTTGCAACCCACGCGCTTCGCGGAACTGAGGGCGCGCCAGCCCGTCCGGGTCTTCCCGGGTGAGCAACCGACAGCCTCCCGAGTTTAGTCCCCTGGTGATTGACAGCCGTTTCATCCAATAACAACTTTGCCACAGCGAGGCGGGCTTCCTTTGGTCTAAAAGACTTAACGTATTCCAGACCAACCGCCCACCAATTTGCGAAGGTTGGTCCCCGCTGGATTACCGAGCGAGTGTTTTGGTTTGCTCCGCGTGTTGTGATTTGAATGACCTCCTGGCGGGGTAGGCGGGCGGGCGGGTGCGTGTGTGGCTGACGGAGCTCGGCTCCCCTAGAGGCGGTCTACCAAGTACAGCATTTTGAAGGATGAGGGAAGATCGATAGCCTGCCGAACCTCTAGCCGGCGAGAAGTGTCCAAGGGTCACTTGACAGCGCACATGATCAATCCAGGGTAAGAAGATAGCCACTGGAAAAAATCGGAAAGTATAATAAGGAATTAGATAAGGAAACTGTAGCATCAAAATAAGAAATGTTTAAAAGGGCTTTAACGAATTTTAGAACTCCAGACACCTGCACATGTTCTGGTGCTGTTCCCACCACTAAGTGTTTGTGTAAGTCACTTTCCTTCTCCTGATATCGGCTGACTCATTGGGTCAACAAAGTAGCTCATCAAGTCTCTTCAATTCTGAAGTTTGTATCTCTATAATTTAATATATTTGAGAATCTATGATGTATCCATGAAGGGTAGCTTGCCAATATCTATTGAAATTATAAACGCATTTTGCCCTGGCTCATATGGCTCAGTGGATTGAATGACCTCGGGATCCAAAGGTTGCTGATACCATTCCCAGTTAGTGGACATGGCTTGGTTGCTGGTCCGGTCCCCAGTCGGGGCATGCAAGAGGCAACAAATCAATGTATCTCTCTCACATCCATGTTTCTCTCCCTCTCTTTCTCCCTTCCTTCCCTTCTTTCTAGAAATAAATAAAATCTTAATAAAAAGTATAACTGCATTTAATATATTTGATCCAGCCGTTCCAATTCTAGGACTTTATCCTACAGATTGAGTGGGAAATGATATATTATTATTGCTGTGCTGTTTGTAATGTCCACATACTGGAAACAACTTAAATGTTTATCCATTATGACTAAAATAAATTGTGATACATTGACATAGTAAGCTACCAAGCAATGGTAGAAAACATTGATGGAGTTATATTGATAATAGTTACAGTTCTAATAGGCACAGTTCTAATGCGTCACATATATTAGCTAATTTAATTCTCATAAAACCTTTTGAGTTAGGATTCTTTCCATTCCTTAGAAATAAGGTATATAAGGCACAGAGTGATTAAATCACCTTCAAGTTTATGGGCAGTTTATTGTGAGGCAGTATAATCATTATGAATTCAATCTGCTCCAGCAACCACCAGGTTATACTGTCTGTGGTGTGTGTTAGGAAAAATAAGGAAGCTTCAGAACAGTATGTATAGAAAGATGGTATTTGTTGTAAAAGGGGGACTGTATGCAACAATATGTTTCTGGAAAGGTAATCACCAGAAACTGGTAATATTGATTGCTTCTGAGAACAGAGTGAAGTGGTTAGGGGATGGGAGATTTTTCATTGTGTTGCCTTTTTGTTCCTTAGACATTTGGTACTTGAATAAGAACATTTTAAAACATTTGAAGGTATTACATACTTTTTTAAAAAAGGAGCTGCTTATGTGAGTATAAATTGATGCAACCATCTTGGAAAAGAGTTTGGCCTTAACTGATAAAGGTTCCCATAGGTGGAATGATTCACCAGTTCTACCTATAGGACATACCCTAGAGGAAATCTGGCGCATGTGTCCCAAGACCTATGTACAAGAATGTAAGAGCGCTGGAGATGGATTGCACAACAATGGGAATGTTCTTAACACTACTGAACTGTATAGTTAAAAATGGTTAAGATGGTAAGTTTTATGTCATGCATTTTTTTAAAGACTTTTTTTTTTTGGAAGGGAGGGAGAAAAAGAGGGAGAGAACCATCGATCGAATTGCCTCTCATACACTCCCAACCAGGGACCTGGCCAGCAAACCAGGCACGTGTCCTGACCAAATCTAACCACTGAGCCACACCAGCCATGGTATATGCCATGTGTATTTTAACATAATTAAAAATATAAAAAATACAGGAGCTATTTATAAATCTTATAGTATTGGGTTGGTCAAATAGTCCAAATGGTTTTTTCTGTAAAATAAAAGACACATTTTTCATTTTCACCAATAGCTTTATTTATTTGGACATTCTGAGTGTGTTGGTTTTCTCCCACGTGGTATAACGTTGATTGTTATCAGTTAATATCTCAATTTGATCACTATCAACTTCGGCTGGTCTACCTGACCATGAAGCATCATCCAGCAAGAAATCTCCAGCATGAAACTTCACAAACCACTTTTGATACTGTGGGGTCAATGGACATGGCCCTTCCCCCTCCCATAACTGAGGGCGGGTCAGGTGGCCACTGACCAGAAGAAATGTGTATTATTTTGGGAATGGATTGTAACTCCCTCCTCATCCCTTTTTGGAAACAGTTTCTTGTCCTGTGGCTGCTTCTCGACCTTTCACGCACTTAGGTAATATAGTTGAGAGTCACGCATAGGACATGTGCCTCCTTTGTGTGGGATCCCTTATAACTAGCCTCAGACTAGAGGAGGTGTGGTCTCTCTTGCACCGATCCACCGCTGTAGGTGCACTCCCCTGTAATATCAGTAATGAGCGGCATGTCCACATCAGCTAGTCCAGCAAGTGGGTTGTTTTTCAGAATATCATGAATGCTTAAGCAGCTCCCCGGTTTGGGCTTGGAGCTCCTGTGCTACAGACACGTTCCATCAGTCACAGCACCTTCTCCATATACTGCACAAATCTTTTTTTTTTTGTTTCAGTTGCATTTTTACCTTTCTTAAAATAATAAAGTATAATATGCCACAAATGTATATTTTCTTCCATCTTTAATATTAAAATGGCTACACAAAAATTCACCAATTTTGATGATGTCTTTTTATATTTTATTTAAAAAAAATTTTATTTATTTTGTTTTTTAGAGAGGGGAAGAGGGAGAGAAAAAGAGGGATAGCCCTAGCTAGCATGGCTCAGTGGATTGAATGCCAGCCCACAAACCAAAAAGTTGCAGGTTTGATTCCCAGTCAGAGCACATGCCTAGGTTGTGGGCCAGCTCCCCAGCAAGGGACACACAAGAAGCAACCACACATTAATATTTCTCTCCCTCTCTTTCTTCCTCCCTTCCTCTCTCTCAAAATAAATAAATAAAATCTTTTTTAAAAAAAGAAAAAGAGGGAGAGAAACATCAATGTGTGGTTGCTTCTTGAGTGCCTCCCACTGGGGACCTGGCCAGGAACTCAGGCATGTGCCCTGACTGGGAATCTAACCAGTGACTCTTTGGTTCACAGGCTGGCACCCAGTCCACTGAAACACACCAGCCAGGATTAATAAGTTTTTTTTAATGCACACTGACATGACAGCTGTCACACTACAATCTAACAAAGTTGTTTCAAATGAAGTTAAAGACATCCAAGCACTACTAGAGCCATCTTATGGAAAAAAATCAAACAAACTTTTTTACCAGTCCAATACATCATTATACTTGGTTTTTATTAATGCACAACACAGTATTAAGACATGGAGTGAATTGGAAGAACTTGTACATTAGAATTAGACTGAGATGTAATGTTGGTGTGGGAGAATTGACCTTAGGCGAATTGTCTAACCTTTAGAAACCTCAGTTTCTATTGCCTATAAAAAATCCTGTCGCCTGAAGATAACACATACCAGATAGGAATATTATGAAAATTCATTTTAAAATGTGTGTAAAGCACCTAACATATTTCCTGGCTGATGGTAAACTCAAAATAAATGGAGGACCCTATTATCACTCCTTACTGTTAATGTGGTATAGGAACTGGAATTTAAATTCACAAAACATAACATCTTGGAAAGATTTTTATAAAAATAAATCCATTTATCTTCCTTTAAAAAATAACTATAATGGGGTATACATAAGTAAACTATTTATGAAAATGAATTAAAAGTCTAAGAATCAATATGGATACTATCAAAATAATGTTTGTACTAAGAAGCAAGCTACAGAATAACATAAACTAAGATGCCATTTACATAAAGTTCAATACAAGCAGGGGAGAAGTGTGGCCAACTGCTCTGGCATAGGCACAGAAGGCCCCAACAATGATGCTCTGCCTACTAGGAAACCCCACCTCTCTGAGACCCTTTTTTATTTGTTAAAGAACAGGTCATTTGGCTGCACATTGCAAAGAGAAGGCAAAAGGGATACCTCTTTATCCCCTAGAAAAGGCAAATGCTTTTACCAGTGAACCATGTGTCATTAGAGGCATAACTCCAATTCCTAGCTTTTTCCAGGGAGGGCACCCATAGGGAGAGAGGGGTGAGAGGATTTGATATGACTGGCCGGGGGTGGGGAAAATACAATAGGGCGGTTCACCCATCTAGAAATGAATTACAAGACTTCTTTGCAACTTCTCTTGTGGGGCATCTCAGCTAACCTGCCTGTGGGGATGGTACCTAGACAGAAGCTCTCTGGTGAGACCTTGACCTTTGGCCAGGCTTGCCTAGAAACTAATAACAGTGAGTTTCTTAGTGGTCTTCCGACCCCCTGCCAAGTTGTTATACACACTCAAAAGCTTAGAGTTTTGCATTGAGGCCTGGGATTCTTGGAGGTTCTGGCGCACACATTCACAGGCCTAAATAGAGGCCGCCTGGGGCTTTGGAACATCCTCTCTGTTGGTTTTCCTTATCTTCCTATTTACCAAATTGGCCTTGAAGCAAGCCTGCAGTGAACTTTGCAAAATTATATCTGACTATGTCACTACCCCAATTAAAAACCCTGCAGTATCTTCGCATGTCTTCTGTAAAATGGAACACTTTGATTGGCATTCAAGGCCTTCCACTTGCATGGTTTCCTTCAATGCTCTCCTGCCATACATACTATTTCATTAATCTCTCCAGTCAAAAACCTAGAGCGTTACTTAATCCCAGAAACCTTCCCCAAACTTCCATCCTGAGTTGGAAATTCCCTTTGTCTGAGCACTTAACACATCAAGACTTCCTTGAGAATAATTAGTCACTCAACAGGGGTACCCAGTATGTGCTGGTTACTGGGGATAGAAGGAGGAATAAGACAAAGTCTGCCCTCAGTTTCTACGCAGGAGATTGACACTGAAGAAGTGATTTCAAGTGTCGTAAGGACTATGCAGGAAGCATACATGCAGGAGAAAATCCTACATGATGCAAAGGCCTCTCCAAAGAAGTGGTAGAGAGTGACTTGGAATAAGCAAGAAAGGAGGAAGATGGGGATAGGATGGGAGGTGGAGTGTTCTAAGCAGAGTGAAGGGTATGTACCAAGTCCCTGTGGATCCAAGAATTGAAGTTCTAGTGAGGCTGAAGGCAAATAGTCAGGTGCAGCGTAATGAATAAGATAGATTTTTCTAAATTCAACTTTCACCTCTCAATCATAAAAGGGGCCTGGCGCACAATAAACCTCAATATATAGAGGTCTGGCACAAATAACGCCCCTTATTTATGAGCTGGTACTCTATACTAAATCTTTTATTATAAAATCATAAGCATCTAATTCTGTAACAACAATATCACACTCAAATACATTATGTGACATTTTAGGTGAAATGTTCAAATTCTGTCCATCTCATGTGAGATATTCATGTACCCTACCAACCACACTCAGTGGCGTTACTTCTGCTGGACCCTGTACTATGATGAAATATCCTTGGACCGTGATGTGCTCCTCACAAAGCTTTGTAATCTCACGAGCTGTTACTTCCTTGTCAATCTGGCAAACTCCCATTCATCTTTGAAGAGCCTTCATATTTATCTCCTCATATAACTCCCTTTAAGGGATTTATTCACATTTCCCACTATTCTGCCAGAACATCTATGGTATCCTTTGCATGTATATATAAAAGTTATTTATATACATTCATATGTATTTTTATCACAACCTTCTTTACTAGACTCTACGATTCTCAAGAATGGGAACTAGCTCCAGTTCTAGGTAGATATTTGTACATGTTTGTAAAGCAAATGGATGTAGAGTTCTCATCCTCCTTTTCAAAAAATCTGTTCCCAAGTCCTTCCACAGTAGAACATGCTTCCTTTAGGAACTTTCACTCCTCTCAGCCGAGACTCCTGACTCTCTGAATCAGGGCAAGCAAGCCTTGCCTTTTGTTAGAGGTGGGGTTCCAGCCATTACTTGGTCCCCGCCTACCTCTCTTCCATCTCCTACACTACATTTTCCCTCGCTAACTTACTTGACTCCAGCCACACAAGCCTTTTCTTTTTCTCAAATATGCCAAGCTTATGCTTACCTTAAGGACTCCGTAATTCTGTTTAGAACTACACACTTCCTCCCAAGTTGCAAATGGCTAACGTTTTCTCATCATTGAAAGCATCTCAGATATCATTTCCTCAGAGGTGCCGTCCCTGCCCACGTTAAAGAAGTCCCCAATTACACCACTCCCTAGTGCATCTTCTTGCTCTGTTTCCTTCTTATTCCTGTCAGTATCTGAAATTGTCCTCCTTATTGTTCACATTTTGGGGATGTTTTTAATCCTCCCCCCAGGATATGTTGATTTTAGAGAGAAAGGAAGGGAGAGAAAGAAACATCAATGTAAGCATTGATCAGCTGCCTCCCATTGGCGCCCAGACCGGGACCAAACCCACAACCACAACCTTTTTGGTGTATGGAATGACACCACAACCGACTGAGCCATATGGCCAGGGATATAGCTCACATTTTGTACACCTTAGAAGGGCCACAGTAGTGAAGATTTGTGTCTGTTTTGTTCACTACTGCATCTCCAGTACCTAGACTGGGGCCGGGCACTTAGTAGGGCTCAATAAATACTTGATGAGAGAATGAACACAGTCCAAGTGGCTTTGGGGATCTTGAGTGTTGAGTATCCAGGCATTTGCCACCTTTTCCCAGCTGTGGGGAAAAAACAGAAGTTTGACCAGGTGTAATCCCGACATTCAAATTATGTCCCAGACTCTCAGGACCGCAGCCCCGGCTTGAGTCCCAGTGCTGCTACCAAACTCCTTGCGTAACCTCCTTTGTGAGAGAAAGTTTGATGCAATAGAAAGAACACCAGCTTTGGAACCTGTTACTTACCAGCTATTTGACTTAGGACAAATTACTTAAGGTCTCCAAGCTTTACTTCCCTCAGTTATCAAAGGGAGATGCTATTACTGATCCCCACAGAGTTGTTGTAAAGAGGCAACGTAGGGATTTTAAGCATTTACTGAATGTTAGTTCTCTTTTCTCTCATCATCTCTGATTCTTAATTCCCCATTCATAAAATGGAAGAACTAGGTATTTTTTCAAAAGAAACGGGAAATAAAGTTTTTACATGAAGTATCCCAATTTTAGAATGTTGGCAATAAAAATGTGTAAAAGACCTCTCTTTTTTAAAGCTGATTTTTAAATGTAAAAACACCTTGAGGGTCAGACAAGATACTTCTGCGGTCCGGATTTGGTCTGTGAGCTACCAATTTTCCACACTGGCTGCTGGCTTGTCAGGGATGCTGTATAATTTAGGCAAATCCGTTACTTCACAGAACTTCAATGAGCCCATCTGTAAAATGGACCCACCTCTGTGCAGATCGTAAAAGGTCAGCAAACTCAGATACAGACAACAGATGGGAGAGGGGTGAGAGGATGAGGATAACCGTGGTCAAATCTATGGTGTCTGAAGGAGACTAGATTTTGGGTGGTGATACTTTTACCCCAATACGTTTTAAATTTAAAGACAACAGTGTGGAAACGTTTTGCATAACGCTTGCACCTACTAGGCCCACCGCAAGACGGTGGCTTTTTGTGGCTGTTGATTTGGTAAGTATGTATTCATAGAGCAAGTTATCTCTGAGACTAGGAAACCAGAAAAGCGACTCCAATAAAAGAGAAAAGACGGCAAAGGAGGAAAGAGAAGAGGTGAGGAGGCAACAGGGTCCGCCCTCCAGGCGGGGCGCCAGCGAGAGGCCCAGGCCAGGGCGGGAGCGCACGTGGCCTAGATTGGGCGGAGCGGACGCGCTTGGCCGAGACCGAGACCTCCGAGTCGGCCACGGAGACAAGCCTTGAAGGTAGGTTCCAACCGGGCTACGGGGACCGTGAAAGTCGGGGTGGAACAGGCTGGGGTCCTAGGAGTTGGGGTACAACGAAGGGCGCAGGGCCTGAGACCTCCACCCTCCATGGGCAATGCGGCACGGACGCCTGGGTCCTCTGGATCCCTCCCCTAGGGGAGGGGCTAGTTTTTCTGACCAATGACCGACCGCTCCCGAGGCCCTGACCCGCCCCCGGAACCACCGTCTCACCGAGTGGCCAACCACTGGGAACCCTAGCCTTGGGCTGCGCGAACGCGGAGCCTTGGGCTGGCGAGTACGCGCTCCTCACTCGATCCCGCCTCCAGCCGGTACCCTAGAGCTCTCGGCCGCCGACCGAGGCGCCAGGGAGTGACTCAGCGCGGGGAGGGTGGCGACTCGCTGATACTGAAGATTCGAACTGCTCAGAGTCTAAAATGCGGAGATGACTGGGGTGAACCAGTGTCTTCAGAGCTGGTCCTGGGGAAGTGCTTGTGCCTAGGGCCGAGCTGGGGTGGGAGGGGAGAAGGCCAGACCCAGAGACCAGGGTCGGGCTAAAGAAGGCAGGGCTTCACCACCTTGCCTTAGCCAGGGCCATGGTGGGAGGCGGGTCCTGAGCTGCTGACCCAGCGGCCCCCCCCGCAGGACACCAAGATGCCTGGCGAACCACAGACGGAGGAGAAGGAAGAGATGCAAGAGGAAATGGTGCTGCTGGTGAAGGGTGAGGAGGATGAGGGTGAGGAGAAGTATGAAGTGGTGAAACTCAAGATCCCTATGGACAACAAGGAGGTACGTGTCACAAACCCTGGGGCACTGTTTCCCCCTAACCTGGTTCGGTTCCAGTCTACAACCTACAGAAACCAGGGATCCTGTCCCTATTTTTCCATAGATCTCAGATTTAGAATCTGAGGGTTGGCAACCCATCCTTCTGCCCCACTGCCCATGCTGACAATCAAGCAGATGTCACACCTACCGTGCCAAGCTCTGTGCTGGGTGCTGGAGAGTAAATGTTATCCTTGGTTCCCCATGGAGCCTGATGTGTAGCAGGGATAGACTGCTAAGTAACCACGCAGCTACAGTTCTGTGTGATGAGTGCAGGCACCAGGGTGGAACCCCGGAGCTGCGAACTTAATGTAGTGTGGGGTGGGGGATGGGCCAGATTAGGCAAGAGTAACCTCTGACTCTTGGTACAGTAGCATTTACTATTCTCCACTGTTTTTTTAAAAAGTCTTTGCCATGTTTTTAAAAATTAAATTTTATTGTTTATGCTATTACAATTTTTCCCCCGTTACTCCCCTCCCCCCCACCTCACTCCCTCAGGCAATCATCACGCGGGTTCATTGCCCAAGTCCATTTGGTCATACATATATGTTTTTTGGCTGTTCTATTTCCTATGCTGTACTTTACATCCCCATGACTGTTCTGTAACTAGCAATTTGTACTTCTTTTTTAAAAAATATTTATTTTTTATATTTTAAGTAATTTTCTCTTTTTAGATTTTATTTATTTTTAGAGAGAGGGGAAGGGAGAGAGGAAGAGGAACATCAATGTGCCAGAGAAACATGCATTGATTGCCTCTGGCATGCCTTTAACTGGGAACCTGAACCACGACTCAACTCATTCATGTGCCCTGGCTGGGAATCGAACCCTGTGACCTTTCAGTTCCCAGGTCAGCGCTCAGTCCACAGAGCCAAACCAGCCAGGATGCAGTTTGTACTTCTTAATCCCTTCATTGTGTCACCCACCTCCCTGACCCCCTCCCATCGAGCAACCATCAAAACGTTTTCTGTATCTATGATTGTTTCTGTTGTTTCTTTATTTTGTTTTTTAGAGTCAATTATTGGTAGGTATGTATTTATTGCCATTTTATTGTTCATACTTTTCATCTTCTTAAAGAAGACCCTTTAACATTTTATATAATACTGGTTGGTGGGGATGAACTCCTTTAGCTATTTCTTGTCTCGGAAGCTCTTTATCTGTCCTTCAATTCTAAATGATAGCTTTAATGGGTAGCCTGGGTTGTAAATCTTTGCTTTTCATCACTTTTAATATTTCTTGCCAATGTCTTCTAGCTTGCAAAGTTTCTCTTTTTTCCTTCATTTATATTTAGAGAGAGGGGAAGCGAGAGAGACAGGGAGAAAAACACTGATGGATGAAACATTGGTTGCCTCTTACACTGGGGAACAGGCTTGCAACCCAGGCATGTGCCTTGATCCAGGCATGTGCCATGACCAGGAATTGAAATGGTGACTTTTCACTTTGCAGTACAAAGTTCGACCAACTGAGCCATGATGGTCAGGGCAGCCTGCAAAGTTTGTTTGTTTGTTTGTTTGTTTCTTTCTTTCTTGGTAGGGATTCCTTCCTTTTTTTTTTAAGATTTTATTTATTGATTGATTTGATTTTTAGACAGAGGGGAAGGGATGGAGAAAGAGAGGGAGAGAAACATCAATGTGTGATTGCCTCTCACACGCCCCTTACTGGGGACTTGACCTACAACCCAGACATGTGCCCTGACTGGGAATTGAACCAGCGACCCTTTGGTTTGCAGGCCAGTGCTCAATCCACTGAACCACACCAGCCAGGGTGCAAAGTTTCTTTTGAGAAATATGCTGGCAGTCTTATGGGAGCACCCTTGTAGGTAACTAACTGTGTTTCTCTTGCTGCTTTTAAGATCTCTTATTTAGCCTTTGGCATTTTAATTATGATGTGTCTTGGAGCGGGCCTCTTTGGGTTCATCTTGTTTGGGACTCTGCTCTTCCTGGACTTGTATGTCTATTTTCTTCACTAAGTTAGGAAGTTTTCAGTCATTACTTTTTCAAATAGGTTTCCAATTTCTTGCCTGTCTCTTCTCCTTACAGCATCCCCATGATGCAAAGATTGGTATGCTTGAAGTTGTCCCAGTGGCTCCTTACACTATCTTCATTTTTTTGGATTCTTTTTTTCTTCTTGCTGTTCTAATAGGTTGTTTTTTGCTTCCTTATATTCCAAATCACTGATTTTATTATCAGCTTTATCCATTCTATTGTTGATAGCTTCTAAATTGTTCTTTGTTTCAGTTAGTGTATACTTTGTTTCTGATGGATCTTTTTTACACTGTAGAGGTTCTTACTAAGTTCCTTGAGCATCTGTATAATCAGTGTTTTGAACTCTGCATCTAGTAGTTTGCTTGTCTCTGTTTTGTTTAGCTCTTTTTCTGGATTTTTATTCTGTTGTTTCATTTGGGTCATGTTTTTTTGTCCTCATTTTAGCAGCCTCCTTGTGTTTGTTTCTGTGTATTAGGTAGAGCTGCTTAATAGTGTAGCCTAATGTAGTAGGTGTCCTGTAGGGTTCAGTGGCTCAGCCCCTCCTGTTATTCAAGCTGGGTACTCAAGATGTGCTCACCAGGTGGGCTGTGTACATCTTCCTTTTGTAGTTGAGCCTTGATTATTGTCACGTCCAAGGTCAGCCATTGCCTATGTTCTCTCTGGGATCACACGCCATAAGCTACAGAGCGATCTGCAGATGGCTGCTACTTGTGCAGGCCTTCGAGGTGCCCATGCGAGGCCATGGTGTGAACCAAGCCTGCCTGCTGCTAGTGTTGGGACTGGCGCAAGTTAGCAGGATGTGCCAGGCACCCTAAAGCCAGATGCTACTTGTTTGAGAGAATTTAAAATATCTGAAACATGGTATAAGACAAGCCGTTTATATATGGGAAGCTCCTGGACAGCTTGGGTGGGCCTGAAAGTTGGGTGGGGCCAGGTTGCAGGGAATCACCAGGGTGGGGCAAACAGTGTGAACCAGGTTGATGGAGTGTCAGATATAGCTCCCACTTCTGGGCTCCGTGAGGGTGCTGGACAATTCAGTTCCTCCCCATATGTCCAATGCCTTTCAACCTGCTGTTCCACTGGGGAGCTCAGATGGAGCGAGTTCAAGTAACTCCGTATTATGTGGGCCCTTTAAGAGGAACTGCCTGGGACTCCAAAAGTTTCTGACTTCCACAGCCTCAATCTCTGCTGGTTTTTACAGTCAGTAGATATGGAGACTTCTTTTCCTGACACTAGAACCCTGGGATGGGTGGCTTGGTGTGGGGCTGGGACTCCTCCTTTCTGAGATTTCGCTCCCAGTTTTTATCTGCTACACATGGGTGTGAGACCAGCCCATTCCTTTTCTCTACCCTTCCTACCAGTCTTGATGTTGTTTCTTTAATTCTGTAGTGGTAGGACTTCCATACAGGTCGATTTCTGATGGTTCTGGATGATGGTTACTCTATAGGTTAGTTGTAATTTTGTTGTGTTTGGGCAAGGAGGCAAACCGTGTTTACCTATGCCACCATCTTGACTGGAAGTCTCCTCCAGACACTGTTTTGAGCAACCCAATTCTATAACACAGGTAGTATTTGTTCTATTTTACATTTGAGGAAACTGAGGCCCAGGAAACCAGACAGCTGGGTGACGGGCCCAGGGTCTCAAAGTTAGTGAAGAGATAGCTACTCTGAGAGAGTGAGCGGTGAAATGGGTGACTACTCCATGTGGAAGAAACGGGCCCTTCAGTGGCTGAGGGAGTGAGTGGGGCACTGGGAGAAGTGAGTGCAGGTGGTTGGGTCATGCTGTAGCATGGATGAGGTTAGGGTGTGTGGCAGGTCAGGTAGGACATTTGGGTTTTATACTGAGGGTGATAAAGGACTAAAGAGGAGTTTTTTAAAAAAAATTACAAGAGGAGTTTTAATATAAGAATATGAGTGAGATTTCCCCATTCAATATACTAACTGCCACCAATTCCAAGAACCCTGCAGAACTCTCAGGCTTAGCCAGCCCAGCCCTGCTTATAGCTGGAGAACTCTGGCTGGGTTAGGGTTGGCAGCCCAGGCTATGAGTTCCTGCACAGGAGCCTGTTTCCAGGGATGGAAGTACTGCTGCCTTATAGTGGGTGTGGTGGACCCTAGAGGGAGGAGGCTAGTTGCTTTGGCCTCTTGCAGTCAGTCAAAATAACTGTTTAGTTCTGTTTTCCTAAAGCCTCTTTGGCCCATCATCCTAGCTTAGTCTGCCTCTTCTAGCCCATTGGATCTCCACATTTCCTTCTTCTACCTGTAAGTTAAGAACTGAGAATCGAGAGTTTACGGTGGACTTCCACCTCCATCATTTATCAGCTGTAAGACCTTGGGCAAGTCTCTTAACCTCTTTGTGCCTCACTTTCCTCATTTGTAAAAGCAAAACCATAACAGCATCACTTCTTGGGTTTGTGAGGATTAAATGAGTTAATACATGTAAAGAGTTAGAACTGGGTGTGGCGAATAATAAACACTGTAAATATTTGCTGCTATTTTCTCCCTAAAGTTCAGGACCTGGGTCTAGGTCATCCTTCTGGAGATTTTTCAACTCGCTTTTATCAAAGGCCGTTTTAGGCCGAATCCTGGGGCTGGGGATGCGAGGGAAAACCAACATGGAGGCCTAGACAGGACTGAGGGCAACCAACTCAAGGCAGCCCAGCAGGCTTTACAGAGAAAGCTTAGCGGAGATTTGGCAAATGGAGGCAGGGGAAGGGCTTCCCAGGAGGAGGAAACAACAAAAGCAAAGGCTCAGAGGAGATGGGGCTCGAGAGTTAAAGGCATTGAGAGCCAGTGTAGGAACTTGACACACTGAAGAAAGACATTGGATTTTCTATTTTGAAGATTCATTGTCTGTTGTGGGAAGAACAGGCCATGTAAGGCTGGTAGGCTGCTCTGAGGTAGTGACAGCAGTGGAGACAAGACAGAAAGCAGGGGATATTTGGGAACCTTGATCGCACTGGCTGGAGCCAAGGATGAGAAGGTGGAGGGTGGGCATGGCTAGTCATGAGATGTAAGTGGGGACAGACTGTGAATGGTACATGTAGCAGTTAGAAGCATTGGTTCAGATTCTAACTACACCATTTATCAGCTTTGCCTTTGCTTTCTCTGTAAAATGAGATAATGGAAGTGAGATTTTTGAAAGCCAGTCTAAGTATCATCTGGGTGACTGTATTTGGAGGAGGAGGAGGGTGGAAATGAGGATTACTCACACACCCCATAAACATTTAGCTCAGCACTGTGCCCACAAGATAACTGACTAACTTGCGGCGTGGTCTCCCTGAGTCTGTTTCTTTGAAAACATTGATCCCAAAAGCTTCTCCCAGTGCTGACATCCTATAGCTCTTAGCTATCACTCAGTCCTAAGGCCAGTCATTGTCCAGGACAGGCCTTAATTATGCTCTACGCAGAGGCTGAAGCATTCTTTCATTGCCTATCGAAAGCCAATCTCTTTAACGAATACAAAGATTTTCTCAAAGGGCTCTCTGCACATCCAGTCCTCCCTCCCTCCCTGCCTCCCTCCCTCCAGCTCCTTAAACCTTAGGTTTTCTGTTTCCCTCAGGATAAAGTCCTGGCTCCTAAGCCTGGCATTCAAAGATCTACGCCACCTGTCCTCATGTACTGACTTCATCACCCAACACCCTTCCCATGCCCCAGCTTCAGACGGCTGGAGAACAACTATGGCTGAGAAAGGTTTCTGGTCCCAGGCTCAGACTTGGCATGTGTGGTCCTTCAGCCTGTAAAACCCTCTTCACCTTTTGCAGCTGCTTTCTCCAGGAGTTTCTCTACTGTCTTCTAGGTTGTGTCTTAATGTTAACGTGCATAGAAATCACCTGGGAATCTCATAAAGTGAAGATTTCGATTCAGCAGGTCTGGGGTGGGACTTGAGATTCTAAAAATTTCCCAGTGATGCTGATAAGGCTGGTCTGTGGACCACACTTCCTGTAGCAAGGAGCTAGAGGATAGGGACCATATTTTACACTTTGTACTAAGCAGAAGGGGGATTCTGAAAAGAGTCCAGGTGAGGGAGACAAGCTGTGTAGGTGACGTCTAACTTGTAAGTGAGAGAATTGCGTCATGAGGAAGAACAGGTGTTCGGACAATGGCAGACTTCCAGTTCCGACCCTGCTTCTGCCATCAATTAGCTGTAGGGCCAGGGGTCGCCGTAGTTACTTATTTATAAAATGGAGCTAATGATACCTAACCCAAAGGATTGTGAGAGTTTAAAATGAGAACACGGGTGAAAAGCACGTAGCACACTCCCTGGCACGTAGAGTGCTCAATAAATGGTAGTTATAATTATAACTATTAATCAGGAAAGCAGTGGCTGAGGAGGAAGCTGGGAGCTTTGCTCTGGTTGGAAAAAACAAACTTACACAGGAAGAGAAGATCACTATCTTCAAATACTTGGATTATCATATTACTAGACGACGTTGTACGCCCATGATAACCTCTTGTTGTAGTGCAGATACCTCTTATTCTCATTTTTAAGTCTAATACTTGTAGAATTTAAGACAAGCGAAGTCCTTTAATGACCACCTAGTCTGGTGGTTGCCAGTTGCCATGTAAATCGCTTGCCCGCTGGGCTCATTTATTTACTGCTCTTCTTCAGGTAGATTCACATTGTTTTTGTTAACTCCACCTTCATCCAAACAATAATGCTGGTGGACCTGTGGGTTTCCTGTGATCCGTTGTTTGTCTGATATCTGTGAAAAGAAGTGCATAATGATTATAATGAGAGAAAAGTGTGCCTGCAGAAGGCTTGGGACCCTCTTGCATCCTGTGATGTGTGCATAGCTCAAGTTCAGTAATTGTATCTCACCTAGCCTACCTCACCTTCCTTGGTTCACCAAGGCCTGAGAAGGGAGCACCTTGCCTGGCGTCTAAATGAGCCAGTCTCAGCCCCTCTTACCAAGATTTTTCCTGGGGCCCCCAAGCCCCTCCTCCTGGAGCTGCAGGTACCAAGAACACTTGCGTGAAGAAGTTCTTCCTAAGCCAGTGAACCCAGCATGAGGAAGTCCTCAGGCTGGTCAAGGTCATGTCAGAGAAGGGTGCCAAAGAAAAAGGGGCCAGAACAAATGTAGATATAATAAGGAAAGTTCTCTCCACAAGTGCTGACGTGTTGAAATAAAACCAATAGGTGTCACAACCCTGGCATGACAGGAAAGAGTGACCTTGAATTCGGACTGTGCCAAATCTGCTATGGAGGGTGTCTCGATTTAAAGTATCAATTGTAGTTTTAACTTTGAATCCTCCTTGGAGATAGCAGGGACTTGGAGCCCGCCCTTCTGTCACATCTTGGCTGCGCAAGTGCAGGGAAGTACAAGGTAGACTACTAGTTAAGCGTCCTGACTCCCACTGGCTCTGGGGATTTAATCTCCCTGCGCCTCAGTTTTCTTTCTTTCCTTTTCCTTCCTTCCTTCCTCTCTCTCTCTCTCTTTTTTTTTAAAGGATTTTTATTTATATATTCTTAGAGGGGAAGGGGAAGGGTAAGAGAGGGAGAGAAACATCGATGTGTGAGAGAAACACCTGTCGGTTGCCTGTTGCACATTCCGCTACGGGAGACCAGCCCGCAACCCAGGCATGCGCCCCGACCAGGAATTGACCCGGCCGCCTTTCGCTTTGCAGCATGATGCCCAAGCAACTGAGCTGCTCCAGTCAGGGCACGCCTCAGTTTTCTTAATTATCAAAGGATAACACCTGACTCAAGGGGGTGACAGGAAGACTTAATACAATAATAAACATCAAATGGCATTGTTGAAGCTTACACTGTAATGTCGGGATCACTACTATCATTATATGTACTGTTTAAAGTAGAGTTCCCTTGGCTGGTCACTGATTTCCCAAAGCTGGTGTTCCAGCTTCTGAGTTGGCTACCAAAAAGCAACAGCCTTTTTATGCAGGATCTTCAAGACTGAAGTTGCCCTCCTCACAACTTAAGGGTGGGTGGAGGTGTTAACTGCTCCCCAGCTGTCATCCTCTGTCAACCTGTTTCCTTATCTATAAAATAAGAATGTGATAACTACTCTGAGGAGAAGCTGACAGTGTCTTGTCCTTCATATGTGCCAGGCATTTATTCGTTCATGAATTAATGTACCTAACTGCTTGGCCCACGGAAGATACTCAGCATCATCTTGGCAGGGATGAGCCCCCTCTTTCCTAGGGAGGGAGCAATATGCCCTCAGTATTCCTGTTCTTTCTGCTGCTAACACAAAACGTTAACATAATACAATGTTAATATGGTTACTACGTTTTCCCTTCACCTGCCTTTTACGAAACACTTCTTTCCTTTTTCTGATTTTATCTCTAGAAGCCCAGACTTCATGAAAGGGGCTCATTTTCAGTTCAGGCCTCAGAATTGTATTTGGGCTTCACCCTTGTCTTCACAGCTTAAGAAATGGTAGGTGCTGGATCTTCAAAGTTTATTTAAAAGCCTGGATTTGCTCCTGGCCTGGCTTCTAAGACGCCATCCTCTCCCACCTCTTTGGCTGCTGCTAATCTTACTGCCCCAGGTTCTCTCTGCCCATTCCCTGGGTAATCTCATTCAGTTTGAAGGCTTTCAAAACCGTCTATAGGCTGATGGCTTCCCAATCAACACCTCCAGCCTGGGCCCCTCTCCTGAGCTCCAGATTGTCAAGAATTGCAGATGTGATCTGAAACGGGTCTCACCTTTCAACTCGCTCTTCCTCAGCCACCCTGGCGTCTGCCGAACTCAGATCCTTGGCGTAATTTTGACTCCCTTTTTCTTTATGTCTCATCTCTAATCTGTTTTTCAAATCTGTTTTCTCAAATGGCAAGAACATGTTCAGAAGCAGACCACTTCTTACCACCTTCACTTTTCACCTGTCAGCTGGGTCGGAGCCACTGTTTTCTTTTGCCAGATGACTGCAGGACGGCAGCCTCCTCTCTGGCTCCTGCTTCTGCCTTCTTGCCTTTCTGCAACCCCAGCAACCTGGTGGAAGCTTTTAAAATGAGTCTGATCTGGTTATGTCCCTGCTCAAAACCTTCTAACACCTCCTCTAATGGTTCCCCATCTCATTCCTATTGCAAGGCCTTAAGAGATGCCCTCCAGGAGCACCCCATGAATTTCTCTCCCCCTCATGCATTGCGCCCTAGGCACTTTTTCTTGCCATCGCTGGAACTTAACTTGCAATACTCCTACCTCAGGGTCTTGCTGTTCCCTCTGTAGCCTGCTTTCTCATCTCCTTTAGATCTTTGCTCATGTTACATCAGTAGTTCATAACCTTACTTAAATTTGAAGCATTTCCCAATACCGGTACTCTTTATCCATTCTTCCTGAAAGGAGGAATATAAAAAAATTTAATACTGAATCTCCAGTGCCTAGAATGGAGTTTGGCAGATTGTATGCCTTTAGTAAATATTTGTTGAATTGATAAAGAATAGCTAGAATGATTCCGAACATTATAACGTGCATTAATGCAGACTGTAATTTAATGTGCACAGCCATCTTATGGGACAGACACCTTTGTTTTCCTGTTTTACACATGGTGACATTGTAGATACCCAGGGCCCTGGCTTTCAGTCCTATGGGTCAGGACTGAGCTGTCTGCCCTTTCTCCACAGGTACCAATCGAGGCGCCAGCACCGTCTGCTGACCCAGGGCGCCCACATGCTTGTCCAGACTGCGGCCGTGCTTTTGCACGCCGCTCCACGTTAGCCAAGCATTCGCGCACACACACGGGCGAGCGACCCTTCGCATGCACCGAGTGTGGCCGGGGATTTTCTCAGAAGTCGGCTCTGACCAAACACGGCCGCACACACACAGGCGAGCGGCCGTTCACATGCACTGAATGCGGCCAGCGCTTCTCACAGAAGTCAGCACTGACTAAACACATACGCACGCACACCGGCGAGCGGCCCTACAAGTGCCCCGAGTGCGACAAGCGCTTCTCGGCTGCCTCGAACCTGCAGCAGCACCGGCGTCGCCACACAGGCGAGAAGCCTTATTTGTGCACGCACTGCGGTCGCCGTTTCGCGCAGAGCTCCAACTACGCACAGCACCTGCGCGTGCACACAGGCGAGAAGCCGTACGCTTGCCCGGACTGCGGACGTGCTTTCGGTGGCAGTTCGTGCCTGGCGCGCCACCGACGCACGCACACAGGCGAGCGGCCATACGCATGTGCTGACTGTGGTACGCGCTTCGCGCAGAGCTCTGCGCTGGCCAAGCACCGGCGTGTGCACACTGGAGAGAAGCCGCACCGTTGTGCCGTGTGCGGACGCCGTTTTGGCCACCGCTCTAACCTGGCGGAGCATGCTCGCACGCACACAGGCGAGCGGCCCTACCCCTGTGGTGAATGCGGCCAGCGCTTCCGCCTCAGTTCACACTTTATCCGGCACCGTCGCGCGCACATGCGGCGCCGCCTCTACATCTGTGCTGGCTGTGGCCGAGACTTCAAGCTACCCCCGGGAGCTACAGCCACCACTGCCTCGGAACGCTGCCCAGAGTGTGAGGGTAGCTGAGTGCAGATCTTGTTGGTATGGGTTGCAGCTAGGGAGGGGCCAGGGCCCAACTCCTAGGTGTTGAATTGACATGGGCAATGACTCCAAGTCTCTGGTCTAGGAAAGGGCGTGATGGCAGGCGGGCTTGGGCCTGTGACACTGGTGAATCTGCTGTCAGACCCCTGGAAACGTTGCCCAGTCCTTGTCATTACAAATTCTCAGCCCGTGTAAGTAAATAAAGTATTATATCCTCAATCTATCAGTGCCAGTGAATGAGGTGGATGGGGAGAGGAAAGTTGGTGTTTTCCTAAGGCTTAGATGACTTAGGTGGATTGTCCCGGAACAAAGTGTAGCTATAAGCCTAAAAAGAATTCCTGAAATTGTGTGTCTATACTCATCCCACACACCTCCCTTGGGTATCTTCTCATAATGTAAAATCTGGAAATGCCTATAAATATAGCAGCTTTGTGTTCAAACAGGTACCGCATTTGCAGAGCTTTGGTGAGCTCCCAGTGAACGTCATGGAGCTCTGTGTAGTGAAGAGACAAGATTAAGCTTGTCATGAAGGCTGACAGAGGGAATTTCATACAGCTCCTGAAACTGCATGCCAGTCTTGCTGGTGGGAATGCTAATGGAAAGGAAGAAAAGTTGAGTATATAGAGAGGGAGGAGATAATTGACCAAGGAGAGGGAATGAAAAACCAGTAAGGATAAGGCTCCAGCTATCACTAGTAGGGAGAAGCAGGGTGGGTTTGAAACAAAGCTGAAGCAGTTCCATCTGGACTGTTTTAGGTGGTAAGAAAGATGTCACTGGTTAAGAGGGTGAAGTCACTACAGGAATGAGGCCGTTAAAGGGAATCCCTCATTTTAATAATGTGGAAATAGGCTCATAAGGGCAGCAAGAAAAATGTGAAGGTCTTTTCCCCCAGCATTACCCCACCCTGAGGGAAGCGGGCATCTCAGAAAAGAAAGTGGCGTGCCTGAGGTCACACAACGCGTGAATTATACACGTAGCTAACACTATCTTTCTGTGTAGAGGTGGAATGAGAAATTGGTCCTGGGAGGGCAGGGGTGGGGGCAAGAGGCCCAAGCCCAAGAGCAGTGGAAGCCCTGTTCTGTTCCACATCTAAGACCTGACCCTGTTTTGTGCTGGGTCCTGAGACTCAGTCCTGGACCTAGGCCTCCCTTAACTGTTGACATTTCCTGCGGTGGGCATCCGAGTTTTTGAGCTAAGAGACAGAAAACTGCAAACTTACAAAGTACCTGCTGTGTGCCAGGCACTGGCCTAAGCACTCTACTTGCAATAATAACTGACTTAAACTTTAGAGCCCTGTCAGGTAGGTACTGTTATTTTCACTTTAGATGAAGAGGCCGATGAACATCATCCAGCTGATAAGTATCAAGTATGGTGTTGAACCCTGACGTCCTGGCTCCCAAATCTGGGCTCTTACCGCTACCTACAGCCTCCAGTCTTCTGTTAGGGGCTCCAAAGGGGAACAAACGTGCAGGAGATCCCACAGGGGACCTGCTAGAAATGAGATCTCTGCCCGGCAGGTGGGAGGCATGGTAGAGAACATGGGAGGTGGGCTCAGAGGCAACCCTGGTGCCCCTGTAGTACCTGCTGAGACAGAGCCTTCCCAGGAGGAATCCAGAAGTTGCTAGACAAAACTTTTATTGAGAGAGAAGAGTACCAAGAGTCTGTCTTCCAGAGGTTCCTGAGCCTCAGACTTCAGGGAGTCAGGCTCCCAGGCCAGCGATCCGTTAGAAAAGGACTAGAATGAGGTTCCATGGCCAGGCCATCATCTGCTCCTCAGGTGCCATGCTGAGTTGCAGATCCTGGGTCCATGGTTCTAGGCTGAGGCCTGGCCTGAGGATTCACAGGCAAGGTCTGTAGCCCCCACAGTCTGGTCTTCAGAGGTGGCCCCATGGGGCAAGTCCGTATATTTGCGGGAGGAGCCACGGGAGAGATGTGGCGGGTAGCGTCGCCGGTTGGTGTCCATCTTGGAGAGCACTACTTGGGGCAGACCCACACGGCAGCGGGCTGCTAGTGCTACCAGGTAGATGAGGACATCGCTCAGCTCCTCCTGAAAGGCTGCCTGTTCCTTGGGGGGCCAGGCTCCTCATCAGGCTTCCACTGACTGGGGGTGGAACACACAGACACGCACATGCTAACTAGGACGAAGGGCTCTGCCTCTCAGAGCACCCCGGTCCTCGCAGCAATGAACTCCCACCTCCAGAAACTTCCTTCAAGGACAACTCAACCCACTGGGGGCCAGAGTAGGGCCAGGGTGGGGAAGACACACCCACATATGATTCACCCAGACCTGTGTCCTCACCGAAGCCAAAGGGCTGCCAACACATCATTTCACTCGTAAAGACCCAATTCTACTTCTCTCCAGCCCAAGCTACTGCCACCCCAGCCTAAACCTCAGACCCGGACCACTGGGGAAGCCTGCTAACCCATCTTCTAGCCTTGCCCAGCGTCAGCTTTTAAAAGTGCAAATTACATTTTGTCCCTCCTCTGCTTAAAATCCCCTAGCTGTGCTTGGAATAAAACCCGAACTCCTGACCGTGCCCTCCAGGTCCGGCATGAGCTGACTCCTGCCTCTTCCACTGTCATTATCCACTACTTTCCCCAGCTCCCCACCTACAAGTCACTCTGGCTTTTTCTGTCTCACAAACAGGTCAAACTGCCACAGGGCCTTTGTACTTCTTTCCCTGAATGAACTTCTCGTGGTCCCCCTCCACCCCCAATTCCCCAGTGGCGGGCTCCTCCCTATTGTTACTCGGGTATCAGCTCACATCTCTCCTCCTCAGAAAAGCCAACTCCGTTTCCTTCCTTCTCTCCACCTCGGGTTATTTTCCTCAGAGAACCTATCACAATGCCTGAGATTTTAGCGTTAGTTTGCTTGTCTGCTGCCCATCTTGCACTGCTAAGGTGGGAATGATGTGTATCTTTTGGAAGGCCACATCGCTAGACTTTAGAAGACCAAGTATACAGATGATGCTCATAAATTTAATAAATGAACGGCCTTCCCACACACACATCTCCGTGCCCTCATTTCTCCATCCCCACGGTGACTTCACTGGCTTAGGCCTCGCCACCTCTCCCTTGATCTACACGAGCCTCCTCACTGGTCTTATCCTGCCCTAATTCATTCTCTCTCTCTCTCTCAAATAAATAAATAAATAAATAAATTCCTTTGTTAACTCTCACCTGGGGATAGATTGGTTGATTTTAGAAAGAGAGAGAGGGAGAGGGAGCAAGGTCCCAGGGTTAGGGGATGGGGGAAGAGGTGTAGGCCCATGCACGCACCTCAGTGATATGTAATAGGGACATAAGTTTCCAACGGGAATCTGTAACTAACTCCTTGGATGCCCTTAAACAAGTCATGTCTTTCTATGCGACTATTAAAAGAGCCAAGCGCCTACGCAGACCCTAAACGGCATGGGAACCTCACACCACCCTCTCTTTCCATTCCATCTCCCGCGGCTGCTTCTGCAGTTTCCTCCACCAGACATACCCCTATCTCTGCCTACCCACGTGCTATGGCCTTACAGAGACCTTGCAGGTCCACGGGCACTGTCCCTAAGAAGCCTTTCTTGGTTTCCTCCAGCAAGAAATTAAGAGCCTCTCACCTCTCGCTGCATTTGCCACGTTCTACCTCCCACTCCTGGAGGGCAGAGGCAGAAGCAGCATGGACCCAGTATTCCCTCTCAGGGCTAGTTGTAATATTATTCACCGGGCGTCACCATTCCCCCTGCCTCAGGTGTGCACTGCTAACCCCGTTTTGTATAGGAGGTTGGAAGGTTCGCCCGGGGCCGGACAGCAGAGCTGGGACAGCTGCAGCCCTTCCCGACCAAGCGGAGGGAACCTCCCCGATAAAAAGGGAGAAGCGGGGCGAGTTCCCCAGCCCAGACTGGACAGAGTCGGCTTACATGTCTTCGAGCGTGGGCTCCGGGCTGAAGCTGAAGAGGCCGGCAGCACCAGTGCCCTGTCCCCCGCTGTCCCCACGCTGCTCACTACCCACAGAGGACATGTCGCCACCCGCGCGGCAGCCTCGCCTGCACGGGAGAAGCCCGCCCACCGCCGGAGCCCGCCTCCAAGAACCTCTGACCAATCACGGGCGTTAGCGTTGCTTCCCGGGGCGGAGCCGCAGGAAAGGCCCATCAGTTCTCTGGAGTTTCCTATAGTCCGCCCCTCAGGCGGCCTGGACCAGTTTGAGCAAGTTCCAAGCGTGCGCTCCTAGGCGTCTGTCTGAAATTTGTTCGGCCTTGGCCAAGCATCTTAAAGGAGTCTGTACTGCACCCGATACCACCAGGGGAGGAGACAAAGGGCAGAGGTCGAGGAGAGCGCAGGCGCGTCACTTCACTTACAGGCGCCAGTTGGCGCCAAAGCGAAATGACGAGGCGGGGAAAGGGGCGGGCGCTCCGTGGAAAACGCCGGAAATGGAGGGTTTAAGCAAGAAAGGGCAATGCATTATAAGGCTACGAGAGTGTCTCCAGAATGCAGCTGGGCACCACGGAAGTGACACCGCGGTAGCTGTTTTAAGCATTTAACATATTTACTCCTTCCATCAGTAGGTAATGCGATCATCATCTTCATCATCCTCGTTTCCGTTTTACCCATAAGGAACTGAGGCAGGGAGTAATTTAACTGAACAGCTAGGGAAGTGATAGCCAGGCTTCAAATTCAGGCAGTTTGACCTCACAGTCTCTTTGGCGTACACTATATTGTCTCAATTGGCGATAAGTACCAGGAAAAAAAAGTTTAATGTATTTAAACATTATGAAAAGTGGGGACAACTTTAGGTTGCATGATCGAGGGAAGATGTGGGTAAGCACTGTTGGTTACCTACCTAACTGCCCACTTCACGCCTGCGTCTTTGCAGAACCATCACTATATTCTGGGATACACCCTTCTCTACTAGCTTGGTCATGTGACTGTCCCTTTTGCCCTGCCATCCGTGGGTTTGCGGGTGAGCACGTGGCCCAGTTCTTGACAATGAGCAGATCCAGGAAGCCCGTTAGAGACTTGGGAAAGGTTCTTGGCTATTTTTTCTAAAAAAGGACCCAGTAAGTCTCTACCTCTGATGTTAGCATGTGAGGAATGGATTGAGAGGAGAGCTAGTCCACCAGCTGAGACTGGTAGATAGCAACATAGAAAAGACCTGGATCCTTGATGATATTGCTGGGCCCCTTATTTTTACAGGTTCCAGAAATGCCCTCATTTAGGATTCTGGCTATATAAGTTAATAAATCCCATCGTTGGTCAAGCGATTTTTAGTTGGTGTTTCTGTTACTTGTCGTTGAGAAAGTGACATTTAGGCTGAGTGTTGTTATGGAGGCGAAGAGAGGAGAGTGTTCCGGAAGTGGACTAGAGTTCTAGGTAGAGGGAACACCAATGCGTAAAGCGGGAAAGGTTTAGCATGCTCTAAAGACAAGGGAATTGCGGTATGGCAGGGATGTAGTGAGCAAGGGGGAGAGTGGTTGGATATGGTTTTAGAGACGTGAACAGAGGCCAGATTAGATCAATAGCCATGAATTTTATTTGACTCGGAATTTGAAGTATAATGGAAGCCCTTTGGAGGGTTATAGGCCGGGGAGCCATATAATCAAAATTTGTATTTATGAGCTGCCTGCCTGGCTGCCGTGTTGAGAGTGAACCGGAGGAGGGGAAGAATAGAAGGAGGGAGATGAGCTAGTGCAGTTGTCCAGGCACGAGACGATGGTGACGTGGACCAGGCTGATGGTGGGCAAAGGGGAAGAGAAGTGGACGATTGGGAAGATATTTTGGAGGTAGATCTAGACATAGGCTTTGTTGGTGTGAATAGAGGGATGGGAGAAACGGTAGAATCAAGCATGGTTTGCGGGATGTGGGTGTTGAACAGTTTGGTGGATAGATGACTCATACTGGGACGAAGAAGATCAAGAGCAGGACTGAACACATGTGGCTTCAGGAGTTTGAGTCATGCCAAAGCAAACTGAAGAGGTATGTCAGTTGGCAGGTGTGTTTATGAGCCTAAGCTTTAAATTGAAAACAAGTTTTCAAACTATCTTTATTGATTTTAGAGAGAAGAAAACATCGACGTGAGAGAGAAACATCGACTGGTTGCCTCCCTTACTTGCCCCGACCAGGGATCAAACCCATACCCAAGGGCCGGGAACGGCCCCGCAACCTTCGGGTGGACGGGGTGACACGCCGACCAGTGGAGCCACACTGCCTGGGGCTCTGAGCCTATAAGCTGTAGAGGAGAGATAGGAGAGATCCAGATTTGGTAGTCTCAGGCATTTACACTTCCAAGTCATGGAACTGGAGAAGGATAAGTAATACGAGAACGTAGGGGGACAAGACCGTGACTTGGAGTACTGTGACAATTAGCGGCTGAGCAGTGGAGAAGGGGCAGATGAGGCAGGAGGAAAATTGGCAGAGTGTGTTGCTATGGAGACGAAGAGAGGAGAGTGTTCCAGAAGGAGCGGACACTTGATTTGGATGCTGCTGAGCTGCTGCGTGAGACGGGAGCACTGAATTTGCCCCTGGATTAGGCAGCATGGAAGTTGGATATGAGAGACAGGAGAAAAGAGGGCGTCCCAGGTAACTCTTGAGTGTCTGGCTTGAGTAAATGGATGGATAGTTTTGTCGTTTTCTGCAAAGAGGACACAGAAGACCTGGAAGTTGGGGTTGGAGGGAAGAAAACGAATTCGTTTGGGACACATGGAGCCTAAGATGGCTCTGGGACATCCAGATGACGTGCAGCAGGCAGGTAGACGTACAGGCCAGAAGTTCAGAGCGCTGAGCTATGTTATGGATGTGTGGATGGAAAGTTTCAGGAGACAAGCACCTTCCTTGGTGTTCGGTAAGCTTCTCCGGACAAGAACCCAACGCTTTTACTGGAACGTAAAACACAGATGGAGGGCAACTTTTTCAGGAGTCTTGTGCATCTGAGAGTGTTTGAAGAGCCAGCGACTGGGACTTCTAGAGCTCACTGGTCGGGTGGTCGTCGGGGGCTGACAGGAAGGAGGAGGCATTCTGTCTGGGAATGCCTCTGCCATCCTCCCAGGAGATCCCTGAGTGAGCTCTAAGGCTCCTGTGAAGCATCCTTCAGGGACCCCTATGTTCCTGCTCCGCAACATCTTCATCTGAAGACCAACCAGACCCAGCTCCAGCACAGCATGGGCTTGGGGGGCAGGGGAGTCCCTCATGAGGGAGAGGGAGCAGACCTGAACACGTGATTGGCCCTCGCACCTGGGCTGCTCATCCCAGGCTCTATCCACACCCTCACCCCCACAGCCAGTCAGTTTACCCCACTGCTCTCAGAAATATCTAGGTGACATGACCTCCCTGCTTTAGTCAGGGCCTCAGTGTGCTTGGTCTTGTCTTTCGGTCCACGTTTGTGAGTAGCCCTTTTTAAGCCTGTACCTTCCCCTCCAGAGACTGGACTGGATGCCCTAGCCTTCTCAGACTAAAGGTGTTTCCCCAAGTGCAGGCTAATAAATGTTTAATGTAGGATGGACGGGCTGAGACAGGGCAACGCGTGCTTGAACACGCATGCCCTTCTGCTGCTCAGAAGAGTTTGACCACCTTTCCCATTAAAGCCAAGCTGTGCAACTGCTCTTTGGGAAACGCTGGAGAGTGGAAGAGACAGCCGCAGCCGGAGAACAAAGTAGTAGAGGCCCAGAGCCCAGAGTAGAGGCCCCAGAGGCCCAGAGGTGGTCTTGGGATGGAAGAACGTGGACCAGTCAGAGATCCCAGAGACAATAGAGTGTGATGGGAAACTAGAAGTCAGGTGATTGGGACCCTATTCACCGATGCCCTTGGGAATACTCTCTCTTTCTAGAGCCTCAATTTCCCATCTATATAAAGATGGCCTTCAAGGACCCTTTGTGTGCGTGCTGGGAGGATCGGGACAAAATATCTTTTGTGCATGATTGTACCTCCAACCCATCGCCGTGCTCTTCTTCCTAGAGGCAGAGCCATAGGCCTTGACGGTTTTGTACGGGGGGAGAGGGGAAAGAGTGTCGCTATAATTAAAAGTGTTTGTTCTCATTAAATGTTTCAGAGGGAGTCATGAGAGAGGTGTTTTAGGAATCTCTGACTTAGCCTATTTGGGATGAGTCGTCAACGCCCTTAGAAGTCCTTCCACGACTTACTTATCCAGCCTGGCCCCTTGCACACATGCTGAAATCCAGCCAGGTAGTCCCCCCTCTGCCCCTTCCTGCCTTCGCTCACACAGTTCACTGCATCTGGAATGCCCATTGCCCTTCTCTGTGTATCCGTATCCAAATCCAAATTCCGCCCAATCTGTAGAGCCCTGCTGCAAATCCACCCCCTCTGGGAAGCCTTCCGTGACTTCCTGCCAAAAGGAAATAACTTTCATTTCTCTTTCAAAAATCATATTTGATTGATTATGCTATTACAGTGGTCCCAATATTTCCCCCTTTGCCCTCCTCCACCCAGCATCCACCCTACTCCCTCAGGCAAATCCCCCCACCATTGTCCAAAATATAGGTCAGGCATACAAGTTCTTTGGGTACTCCATTCCTGTTCTGTACTTTACATCCCCACGGCTATTCTGTAACTACCTATTTGTGCTTCTTAATCCCCTCACCTCTTCCCACGCCTCTCCCATCTGGCAGCCATGAATATGCACTCTGTATCCATGATTCTGTCTCCGTTCTTCTTGTTAACTTAGTCTGTATTTCAGATTCAGTTGTTGATAGATGTGTATTTGTTGTCATTTTATTGTTTGTAGTTTTGATCTCCTTTTTCTTAAGTAAGTCCTTTGAAAGTTTCAAATAATAATGGTTTGGAGATGATGAACCCCTTTCGTCTTTTTCTTGTCTGGCAAGCTCCTCATCTGCCCTTCAGTGTGGGGTAGAGCAATCCAGTGGCACAGCCTCCCCTTATGACCTAAGCGGGGTACTTGAGGATCGCCTTTCATGTGGGCTGAGTACACTCCCCTCTTCTGGTTGGGCCTTGGTTGCTGTTGCCAGGTCAATGGGAGGGATTTACCCAGGCCAGTCAGCTGCAAGGACTGGCTGGGACCACTGACCACCAATTTAGTTTTCTATAGCACTTCATCCACTCTCCTCTCATGACTCTACCACTTTTCACCTTACTTTGGGGGTGACTCGTGTCCCTCTTCTAGATCTTCCCCTACAGTGTGTCTCCCGGAGGACAGAAGCTCTGTCAGGCTTTTGTTTCCCCAGAGCCTGGTACTTGACCAGATCAAATAAATACTAATTGTAGAAGCATGTCCCATGGGATCTACTCCCTGACTTCCCTGCCATAGGCGGGTATGGCTGTGCCTGCGTTTATGGACGGGAAGGCCGAGACTCAGAGACTTGTCGAGATTCGGTAGAAAGGCATAGGCTGCAGCTCATCACCACCCACACATGCTTGCTCTGTGCTGAGGTTACCTACTCACTGCCATTTCTTCTGCCTTTCTGTCCCTTCTCTTGGTCTTCCTCAAGCTCCAACTCCCCTTTTTCTTTTGTTCCTTTGGCTCCCTTTTCTTTTCCTCCACTTCCTTTTCCTTCATCGCCTTCCTCACCTCTGTTTGTACCTGTGATTCCTTCCTAATTTCCACCCACCGTGCTGCTGCCTTGATTTTGATGCCCAGCCCCTCCCCAAGGAAAAGTTGGATGCCTTCCTTGCTCTCAACCCCTCACCCTTTCATTCATTGGTGATTGATTGACTTTTAGAGAGAGGGGAAGGGAGGGAGAACAACTTCAATGTGTGGTTGCCTCCCACGCGCCCCCTACTGGGGACCTGGCCAGCAACCCAGGCGTGCACCCCGACCGGGAACTGAACTGGCCACCCTTTGGGTTGCAGGCCGGCACTCAATCCACTGAGCGACACCAGTCAGGACTCCAACCCCTCACCCTTTCCAAGTTTACTAAGAGAGTCCAGGCCAGGGAAGTCTCAATCATTTTCCTCCCCTTTCTACTACCCACCCCAAGCTAGAGAATGAACCAGTTAGAGAGCTGTGTAAGTGGACAACCAGAACCAAGGTCCAAATTTCTTCTCCAAAGCCTTGTCTTAAGAGATTGGTGGTATCAGCCCCTACTGCCAGGAGACAACGAGAGCAAGGAGAAAGTGGAAAGAGGGGGTGCTAGGATCCCCAAATGTGTACCTCCCTTAGTCATTCATTCATTCAGTACATTCTGAACACAAACTATGGACCATCACTGTTCCAGGTGTCTGTGATTATGTTTAATTTGTTGTACAAGGTTGCTTTTTGGGTGGAGTCAATCTGCCTCATTCTTTTTTTTTTTTTCTTTCTGTCATTGGCTAGTTTTCTATACTGTTGTTAGATGCCATTGGTTCAGCTCCAACTCCTGACTTGCATGAGGGATGTCCGTAATGTCCTGCCCCCAGCAGCCCTGCTCAGGTCCTGTAGACTCATGCCATGGCGTCTTTTACTGAGTCAGTCCAGCATCTCTCTTTCTGCTGCCTTCTATTTTTCCCAGCATTATTGCCTTTTCCAAAGAACCCTGCCTTCTCACGATGTGCCCGCAGTAGGACAGATTCGATTTTGTCATTTTTGCCTCCACTGATGTTACAGGCTTAATTTGCTCTAGGACTCACTTGTTTTCTGCATAATTACCACTAATTCTGTTTAAATCTTCCATTCACCATCCAATACAACTTTTCACAAAATTAAATGCATCAGTATTGTATCTGCGCCACTTTCCTTTTACGGAAGCCTCCCAGGCTCCTGTTCCAGTGTGGACTGTTGTCCTCCAGGCCTGCGGTACCTTGATACCTGCTTTACCTTTCTCTGCCGAGTTGGATTTCCTGAACCCCATGTTTTTTGCTTTCCTGGTTTGCCCCCTTGTTTTGCTGGAGTACATCGTCCAGTGGCTTCTTGAGAAAGAGTGCATGGGATGAAACCACCTTTATTCCTAACATGTCTATAAATATCTTTATTTTACACTTTTTAAAAACGTGGGTAGGTATAGAACTATACATAGAAAATAAATTACTCTCAGAATTTTGAAGGCATTCCTTCATTGGCTTTTAGCTTACAATTTGCTGTTGAGAAGTCTGATACCATTTTTATCTGCAGGCCTTTGTATGTGATCTTGCCCTCTCCCCAGAAGACTTTAGGAGAGCACGGTGATTAGAAGCATGGACCCTGGAGTCGGACTGCCTAGAAGACTGCCTGTGTGACCTTGGGCAAATTTCTTAATCTCTCTGCACCTCAGCTTCCTTATTTTCAAAGTGGGGTTGTTGGAACTTTTTTCATTGATCTGTAGAAAGAGAGAAAGAGGGACCGGGGGAGAGAGACAGAGGGAGACATTGATTTGTTGTTCCACTTATTTATGCACTCATTGGTTGATTTTTGTATGTGGCCAGGCCGGGGATTGAACCTGCAGACTTGGCGATTCGGAGACGATGCTGGAACCAACTGGGCTACCCGGCAAATGCCGGTTGTTGGAACTTTAAATGAGTTGATGCATATTAAATACTTAGGACGGTGCCTGGCAAAGAGCATGCACTATATAAAACCTTGTATTATTATTATTATTATTATTATTATTATTATTACTACTACAGTCTCTTTATTCCTAGCATTTTAAATTTAATAATAAAATTAGTGTCTTTTTTGCTCATCATCTGGGAATCAAGAGGTATGTGACACAGCTTTTGAATTTTATAGAACTTTCTTGTATTGGTCTTTGATAATTTTCTTTCTTCCATCTGCTTTATTACTTCTTCCTGGAATTCCTCTTAGATGTTGAACATCCTGGCTCACCTCTGATTTTCATATTTCTTCTTCTTCTATTGTGTATCTTTTTTTTTTTTTTTTTTTGGTTGTACTTCCTGGTATATTTCCTCAACTTTATCTTCTCAGTCTCCTAATGAATTTTAAAATCTTAGCTATATTTTGACATTCTAAGCGTTTTGTTATTTTCTTTTTATAAATACTTTCTCTTTGGCTTCTATTTTCCCCCCACTCCCTTATTGTCCCTTTCCTGAATTTTTCTGTTAGCTTTGTCTTCCTTCAAGTTGGAGCTTGCCTCAAATGACTGCTCGTTTTTAGAACTAGGCATGAAGAAGAATGTGGTTGAGTGAAGCTTTTCAACTGGGAGGTTCCGCATACTGGGATTCTGACTGGGGGCTCCTTAAATGTTTTTATTTATAGGTCTTTCGGCGGGGGGTGGGGGGGCACGCTCGTTTTCTCCAGGAGTAGTGTGTGTTTTTAAGAGCTGAGGAAGGGCTTTGTGTCCTCATTTTCCAGTTTTTATCGTTTTTGGTCAGGCCCCCTGTCCTCTGCTGTGCCTGGTATCCCTGATTTTGCAGTGTTTTTTTTTTTTTAATTCACATTTTTCCAGGAAAGAAACCTCCCCTTTATTTGCCAAGGTGAGGAGCAGTCTTCTGGCTGTCTGAATGCATGAGAAGCTTGAGAACTTGAAAGATCTAATTACCCTGTTTAAACTTTCAACCAGTATCTTTTTACCCCTACCCTTGATCCCACCTCGCTTAGTACCTCTGGGGCATATCTCCTCATTTCCTGTTAGTATTCCTCAGCGCAAATACACCAATGCTTTGGCTTCCTCTCTTCTGCTAAGTCACTTACCCCTCTTCCACCTACTTTTCATTTTCCATGAACTACTGACACTTTTGCCATTTCCCCTCCCACCTTCTAGTCTTGGGGTTTCTTAGGCCTGTTGAGTCCCTTGCTGTCAACTCAGGGGGAAGATGCAAACCTAGATCTGGGTGTCAAATCCCCTCGTCCAGGATTGGAGAAAACATGAGAAAACTCCCTATTTTGCCAGACTCTAAATGTACCAATTGATTCAGTTTTGTAAGACTGTAAAAGATTCAGAATTCCAAGGATCCAAACATTAGCCAGAAGAATTCTCAACAAAGTCCTTTTTATTTATTTCACTAGAAATCACTTTATTAGTTAAATCACCAGGAATTTTCAGCACAAAACTTAACATCTTAATGACCACCAAGGCCTGGGCTCTGGGGCTACCTCTGCCTCTCCCAGTCCTTAAAGGGGTTTAGAGGGAGAGACGTCATTAACAGAGCCCAAGTCAGATGGCTGCAGGTCCTCCTTTCCCAGTCATCGGACAAGCTGCTCAATTCTTGTCCGGAGCAGGAAAGAGACAGTACTTCAGAAATACCTAATTAAGAATTTGACACTGCATGATAAGATCTTTCTTTACAATTTATATTTATCAACAGCATTAATCCAAATTTATTTGCTTCCGATTTTTCTTTTCCCCTTGCAATTCCCTCAAACTGGAATAACCTCACTTTGCCCTTGGAAAGAGGAGACAGGTCTTTCTGCTCCTCTTCCAAGCAAAAATTGAACAAACCTCCCCCGGAAGTCCAAAACGCTACTTCCGGCCTTGGGACGTGCAGTTGACGATGCGCTGATTCAAATCACCTGGAAAGGGCAACTGCGGAACTGACACGCCGGCGGCCTTCTTTGGATATTTGTTCCTAAAATCAGCTCTTGAGAATCATCCATGATTGCGCACAAAGGTTCCAAGGTCCAAACCACTTCTGCTATTCCACCTCACAAGCTGGGCTCAGAAGAGGCACCGGAGCTGTCGGGAGCAAGAGCCGCAGCAGTGGTCCCACGAGGCAGGACCTCAATAACTCGAGGTTTGTCAATGATCCGGGCCGTCCGGCTTCCCTTTTCCACAATGCCGACGATCCATGCTTGGTGACCCTCCCCATACTTGGAAGATTTGATTTCAGAGCAAAAGCGAGCAGCCTGTTCCCGCGGCAAGCAAATCAGTAATCCCCCAGAAGTTTCTGCTGAGGTTCCTTGAAGGAGCCCAAAGCGCCCGCTGGCCTTGCTGATGGCAGCCATCTTGGCAATGATTGGCAGATTATGAATGACAAAAGAAACCTCATTTCTTTGTTGTTTCGCAAGGTTCTGAGAGTGTCCCAGAATGCCAAAGCCTGTGATATCCGTGGCTGCATGGGCATTAAACGTGTGCATTAACCCAGCAGCAGTCCTGTTCAGGGTAGCCATATTGAACATGGCTTCCTGATAGGCCAGCTCTACCTCTTCCTTGGAGACCACCATCTTTATCTTACTCCATCTCTCAGGATTATCCAGCCACTGGTGGGCATTCACAGCTACTTGGGTTCCTAAGGGTTTGGTTAACACGAGCACATCGCCAACAACTGCACTGTCAGGCATTATGAATTCATTTGGCTGACACACCACAGTGGCAACCCCACCCACGATAATCCAAGGGTTTACCACAGTTTGTCCACCGGTCACTGCAGTCCCTCCTTCCTCGGCGGCATCACGAAAGCCTTGGATCATGAGTGGGGTTATCTTTTCTCGTTCCTCCTCAGTCATATTCTGGCTGACGCTGAGTAACATTAACATGTTGTCACATTCAGTAATGCCCATGGCATAGAGGTCACTCAGCACATTGGCACAAGCTATGCGTCCCATCATGTAGGGATCTTCCACCAAGGGGTAAAAGAAGTCCGTGGTCTGCACCAGTGACAGGCCTCCGTGCCTCAGGGGTATGACGCAGGAGTCCATCCCAATGCCCAGGGCTGGAGAAGTTGGGCTGGACTCCGCCATGACCGGCAGGCCGGCTTCCTGCGCCGCCTCTTCATGGCCTCCCACCAGTCCGCCGCCCAGCGGGGACCGCACGTCCGGCCGCGTCAGTCCCGCCAGGAGTTTGAGCAGCGTCTCCTGGGGGACCTTGCAGCCTCAGCCCTTCATGCCGGAGAAGCCGGTCAGCCGCCAGCTCGGGCTGAGGCCCAACGCCTGGGGCTCGAAGGGCCGGTAGCTCGCGAAGCCGCGACCCAAAGACAGGCTCGCGGATCCCGCGGAGCCTGCCGCCGCCGCCGCCGCCGCCGCCGCCATCGCCTCCCCGCTGGCACCCGTCGCTGCGGTTTCTGCCATTACGCCTGCCGGGCAAGGAGGGGAGAGGGGGAGAGGTCCCTTCTATTTTCTACTCCAGTTAGTACCGAGTAGCAGATGTTACCGCAGAGCTTGCAACCCACGCGCTTCGCGGAACTGAGGGCGCGCCAGCCCGTCCGGGTCTTCCCGGGTGAGCAACCGACAGCCTCCCGAGTTTAGTCCCCTGGTGATTGACAGCCGTTTCATCCAATAACAACTTTGCCACAGCGAGGCGGGCTTCCTTTGGTCTAAAAGACTTAACGTATTCCAGACCAACCGCCCACCAATTTGCGAAGGTTGGTCCCCGCTGGATTACCGAGCGAGTGTTTTGGTTTGCTCCGCGTGTTGTGATTTGAATGACCTCCTGGCGGGGTAGGCGGGCGGGCGGGTGCTTGTGTGGCTGACGGAGCTCGGCTCCCCTAGAGGCAGTCTACCAAGTACAGCATTTTGAAGGATGAGGGAAGATCGATAGCTTGCCGAACCTCTAGCCGGCGAGAAGTGTCCAAGGGTCACTTGACAGCGCACATGATCAATCCAGGGTAAGAAGATAGCCACTGGAAAAAATCGGAAAGTATAATAAGGAATTAGATAAGGAAACTGCAGCATCGATATAATGAAATTATGTAATAGTGCTGCTGATGGATTGCACAATGGGAATGTATGTGTATTTTGTTATAATTAAAAATATTAAAACTAGCCCTGGCCGGTGTGGCTCAGTTGGTTGAACATCATCCCCGCGGAGAAGATCGCAGGTTTGATTCCCGGTCAGGGCACAGGCCTAGTTTGCGGGTATGGTTCTGTGTTTGGCGCTTACGAAAGATAACCAATTTATTTTTCTTTCCCTTTTTCTCCCTCTTCCCCGTCACTCTAAGCCTTCTCTCCCTTCGGTTCTCTCCAAAAACAATAAAAGAAAAATATCTTTGGTGAGGATAAAAAAATATATGACCTACTTATATATATTATAGCACATCATTATACTTGAGTTTTATTAGTGCACAGCATACTATTAAGGCATGGAGTGATTTGGAAGAATCCTGAACGTTAGAATTAGACTGAGTTACAATGTTGGCTTGGGTGATTGACCTTGGGCAAATTACTAACCTCTAGGAACCTCAGTTTTTATTGCCTATAAAATAGTCATGTCACCTGAAGTTAAATACGTATCAGTAAGGAATGTTATGAAAATTAAATTTGAAAATGAATCTAAAACATCTAATGTAGTTCTTGAATAATGGTAAACTCAAAATAAATGGTAAAAGTTATTATCATACATTACTGTAAAAGTGGATATAGGAACTGGAAGTTAAATCACAAAACTTATAACATCTTGGAAAGTTTTTTATAAAAACAAATCCATTTATCTTCCTTAGCAAGAATAATAACAACCCAAGCTGGTGCGGCTCTATGGATTGACCAAAAGGTCGCAGATTCAATTCCCAGAGTAATACACATGCTTGGGTGGCAGGCCAAATCCACAGTAGGGTACGCCGGAGATGCTGCCACACATTGATGTTTCTCTCCCTCTCTTTTTCCCTCCCTTCCCTTCTCTAAAAATAAATAAAATCTTAGTTTTAAGAATAAAACAGCAAAACAATGGAAATAACTCGTGTCTGTGTAAAATGGGAATATATAAATAAATGTGGTATAATCACAGTGAAATATTATTTGTGAAAATGAATTTTGTTCTAAGAATCAATATGGATATCAAAAACAAAATGTTGGGAATAAGAAACAAGTTACAGAGTAATATATAAACTAAGATGCCATTTATCTAAGTTCAACATCAAGCAAAGCAATAATATGTTAAGAGGTACATACATGATTAAGAAATCTTTTTTAAAGAGTAAGAGTGAATGAATAACAAAATTTAGATTACGGGTTACTTCTGGGGAAGGGCACATAGGGGACCTCTGGGGTATGTTAAATCCTGTTCCTCTGGCTGGGTGGTAGTTACAGGGTGTTCTCTAAATCATACGTATATACTTTTCAACACCTTTTTGTAAGCTACGTTTCAACATTAAAAAAAGAAAGCTTCTATATTTCAGAATCAAAAATACAAAAAGAAAAAATGAGATCATGAAAAAGCAATAGATATGGAAGTAAAGACCTCTGGGTTTTGTCTTACTTTTGGACAGCTATCCGTGAGCTGTCTGGCTTTGAGAAAGTTACCATATTTTGCCACATATAAATGCGCTCCCATGTATACTGTGCACCCAGAGTTTTGTCCCAAACTTTCAGGAAAAAAGTCTTTCGTTTTCACTTTTAATTCAATTATTTTTTATTTATATTTAGCATGTTTTTTGTATCATGAAGGAATTTTAGCATTTGTTTTTCAACATTTTATGGTACAAGAAATTTTATAACAAATACAAAACACAAGAAGAGATACAAGGTATTTAGGTACTACCCATGTATAATGTGCACCCTTATTTTTTCTCAAAAATTTGGGCAAAAAAGTGTACATTATACATGGCAAAATACAGTATATAACCTCTCTACACCTTATTTTCCACTTCTGTAAAATGAGGGTCATAATCACTGCTTAGGATCTTGTGAGAGGGTCATATATGAAAAACCTCAACTATGAAAAGTTCTTTGCAATATTTTCAGCATATTGTACATGTGAAGGATCCTCATTTCACTAAAGGAAAACAAAAACATTCTATTCCACCTGTAGTTGCCTCACCTGGGTTAAAAAGTGACTAGCTCAGTTGCCTCTGGTTATATGCTCTGTCCTTTGGACTTTTCCCTCTGGATTTCTCCCTCTCAGCATTTGGCACAATTTGTGATTTTTTTAAAATAAGTTTTTATTAACATGACTTTTTAAAAACAAGCATCCATACCAGTGTGGAGGAGTGAGGGTGGGAGAGAGGGGAGGGGAAGGGAGGGTGGGCCATGGGGAAAGAATTCTATTCTATTGGTATTAAAGCTCCAGCTTCATCCCATCGTGTATTTCATCTCCAATTTGTAATTCTTTCCTCATGTAGTTACACCATGACTATCTGTCTGCCCCACTAGCCTGTGAGCACCACAGGGCAGGGACCACCTACCCTGTTTTGTCCACCCTGGTTTCTCTAGCACTTTACATGGTAATAACATTTGTTGAATGAATATGTCATTTTATACATTACACTTTGCTGAGCATTTCACATTTATTTACCTCCATAGAGCAACCACAGGAGATTAGCATTATTATCTCCATTTTACAGGTGAGAAAACTGAGATCCCAGATAGGTTAAGAGTCTTGCACAGGTTCACCATCTGGAAATCAACCTGTGAGAATTCAGACTGAGGTCTGTTTGAACTGAGGACAAGTATTCTATCCTTCATCCAGGGGTCCCCCTGGATAATTCCAATAAACCTCACCATGTTCTTTGAGTAAGCAAGTCTCTTCAAGGGCAAGGTTTTCATTCATATAGTTTCCTGTTGCTTCTACTTTGAAGCAATATTCACTTGGACCAATGCAAAGAAGGTCATGCATTTGTCTTGGCCAGTGACCAACCCACTGGGCTCAGAACAAGTTCATGTGCAAGCGACTCACATGGGACTGTTTTTTATTTATTTAAAGATTTTATTTATTTATCTTTTAAAGAGAGGGCAAGGGAGAAAAAGAGGGAGAGAAACACAGATGTGTGAAAGAAACATGATTGGTTGCCTCTAACCCACCCCCAACCAGAGACCCAGGCACGTGTTGTGACCGGGAACGGACACTTTGGTTTGCAGGACAAACCCACTGAACCATACCAGCCAGGGCTCACATGGGACTCTTGAGGGTGATTTGTGTGACTGTGTCTTGGACATCTGAAAGCATCCTTTAAAAAAAAAATCATTTTCTTGCTTTTTTACTGAGAGATCCAATGGTCTCTCATTTACAGTTTAACCCACATTTACCATCTGGGTTAAACTGTATGGGTCAAAGATGATAAATATAAAAACCTGAAAGTGAGGTTGGGAGAGCAGGCAAAGGAGAAGAAAATGGAGTTTTAAAGTTAAGAAGGTCTAGCTTTGGCTGGTGTGGCTCAGTGGATTGAGCCCTGGCCTGCAAACCAAAGGGTTGCTGGTTCGAATCCCAGTCAGGGCACATGCCTGGGTTGTGGGTCCCCAGTTGGGGCATGCAAGAGGGAACCACACATTGATGTTTCTCTCTCTCTCTTTCTGCCTCTCTTCCCCTCTGTCTAAAATAAATAAATAAAATTTTTTCCTTTCATCATTTTGAATATATGTCATTCCCTTCTGACTTTGCACACAAGTAGCTCCTTTTCTCTTGCTTCTTTTAAGATTCTTCAGTTTTGGCATAATTATGATGTGTCTTGGGGTGGGCCTCTTTGGGTTCACCTTTAAAATTTATTTATTTATTTATTTATTTATTCATTAATTAATTCATTTATTGAGAGAGAGAGAGAGAGAGAGACATCATTTTGTTATTCCATTTATTTCTGCTTTCACTGGTTGATTCTTGTATTTATGCCCTGACTGGGGATCACACCCACAACCTCAAAGTATCAGAACAACACTAACAAACTGCACTGCCTGGCCAGGGCTGGGTTCATCTTGTTTGGGACTCCCTGTGTTTTCTGTACTTGGACGTGTTTCCTTCACCAAGTTAGGGAAGTTTTCAGCCATTATTTCTTTAAATAGGTTTTCTGTCCTTTTTTCTCTCTCTTCTCTTTTTCAGACTCCTATGATTTAAATGTCATCCCAGAGGTCTTTTAAACTATCCTAATTTTTTTTTTTTAATTCTTTTTTCTTTTTGCTGTTCTGATTGGGTGGTTTCTACTAACGTGTCTTCCAGCTCACTGACTTGTTCTTCATTAACTAATCTGCTATTGATTCCCTCTAATGTATTATTTTTAAAATTTCAGTTGTAGTCTTCAGTTAATGATTGGTTCTTTTTCATATTTTCTATTTCTTCTTGTTCTCACTGAGTTCATCTATTCTTCTCTCATGTTCATTGAGCATCCTTATAACTTGTGTTTTGAACTCTTTATCTGGTAGGGATTGCTTGTCTTCATTACATTTAGTTCTTTTTTCTGGGGTTTTTGTGTTGGTCTTCTGTTTGGAACATATTTTTCTGTCTCCTCATTTTGGCTGTCTCTATGTTTATGTTTCTGTGAATTAGGTGAAACAACAACCTCACCTGGTCTGGAAGGAATGGCCTTATGTAGGAGCTTCTTCTTTGCAGACTGTGTGTGCTGTGTACCAGGTGTCTTTGGCAGGCCAGCTAGAGCTGGAGCTGGCAGGAGCCACAGGGTGACTTGGGAGAAATCCAGGGTGGAGCTGGAGCTGAAATGGGCAAGTTCCATGAGGAGTCTCTGGGGCAAGGCTTGTTGAGGTTGCTTTGGTGGGCTGGTTGGGGCTCTAGATGGAGACAGTTCAGACCATATGTAGTCCCCATGGTAAGGCACTCTGGGGCCTGGAGCTGGAGCTGGTGTGGGCCATGGGGAATCCCAGGGACAAGCTGAGGAGCTGGTGTGGGCCAGGCACTTAGTGCACTTACAGACTGCCTTGGTCAGCTGGCTAGAGCACCTGGATTGCACTCCTGCCTGTGTGATCAAGGGGGAGGGGGAGGGCCACAAATGGCACTCTCTGGTGCCTCTGACACAGGAGAGAGTTCCTACAGTCTCCCTCCCATTTGGTAGATGCTCTAGTGGATTTCTTTTCCATATAGTGTAGGTGCTCTTTAAACCACTGGATTTTTTTTTCAAACCTCACCCAAGGATATGTTTATTGATTTCTAGAGGATGAGAGAGAGACAGAGAGGAAGAAAGAGAAAGAGAGAAATATTGATGTAACAGAGAAACATTGATCGGTTGCCTCCCATATGCACTCAGACTGGGATCAAACCTGCAACCTAGGTATATACCCTGACCGGAGATTGAACCATCAACCTTTTGGTGTATGGGACAATGCTCCAACCAGTGGAGGCACCTGGCCAAGGACTGAACCTCTGTTTTTTGTTTTTTGTTTGTTTTACTGTGCCCTGGACTTTGAGTCTGAAAGCATGCCCTCCAATGATCCATCTCAACAGCCAGGCAGAGCATTGGGGGTGGGGTATGGTATGGTATCTCCATCTCACCTACCATTTCTTAAGCAGTCTCTCTCTCTTTCGTTGTGCAGAAACTGTTCAGTCAGCTTTCAGTTCTTCAGGGGCATGGCTCTGTCTGTAGGTGTAAATTTGATGTGTTCATGGGAGGAGGTGAGTTCAGGATCTTCTTACACCCTCATCTTGGACTGGAACCAACACTTTAAAAAACAGTTTTTATTGTGATAAAATACACACTCAGTATATTTTTCAGTATACTGAAATACTTCAGTAAGTTTAGTACACTGTAATTAATTTTTTTCTTATTACAAAGTTATTCTGTTGTTGTATAAAAATCACAAAATGCAGCTTAGTAAGAAAGTTGAAATAATTTAAAGTCCCTCCTTCTAGAAGGAAATACTATTAATATTTTAGCTGAGTGTATTTCGTAGACAGTTTTCTTCCTCACACTGAACTCCAGGGGGCGCCCTGTCACTCCTGGTACGCTGTGTTAAGAGGTGTACTGTGCGCTCTATTACAAATACTTTTTTAAAAATGGGATCATCCCTTTTTTTTTTTCCTAGTAAGAAATAAAATAATGGCTGGAAAACATCTGGCATGTTATAGATGCTCAACACTCTTCCTGGGTTCATTCACAAATATTTATTGAAGAACTCGTCTGTGTTCATCACCACACTAGATACTGGAGCTATACCAATGAATAGGACAGACCCAAAAAATCCCTAATAGAGATAGCAATAGCTATGGTCAATCATTTGTTTGTTAGGGATATATACTGAGGAGAAAAAATGAAGTCTGGAGAAAGGAGGGTAGGAATGTGTATTGTGTGATTGTGGCCAAGTAAGACCTGACTGAAAAGGCGACTTTGAAGTAAAGGACTAAGTAAAGAGAAATCATGCAGATATCTGAGAAAGAGTGTTTCGGGCAGAGGAAATGGCAGTGCAAAAGCCCTGAAGCAGGGGTGTGCATGGGGTGTTCTAGGAACAACAAGGAGGCCAGGGTGCCCGGGGAACAGTGAGAGGAGAAGGTCGCAGGAAATGAGAACAGACAGAAGTGGCACAGGGTGGAGGAAGGTAGCCCAGGATGTGGGGCCTCATAGGTCATGGTAAGACTGACATAATCTGACCTTGCTATAGTTTTTAATGTGCAGTCAAACCCCAGAGGTTCAAAACCTTTCCCATCAGTCTGAGCCCCCACCACTCTGGTCCAACATCCAGGTCAGTGTCCCCACCCCTGGGCCCTGGGCCTGACACAAGCCAGGCACAGTCCCAGTTCTCAGCCCTTACTCCCCTGGGCTTGGCCCATGGGGCTCTAGCAATAGGCTGTGCCTCAGGATATTTGAGAAATGACAGCCATGGCCACAGCCCTCATACACTTAACCACTTCCCACCATCCCAAGTGGCAGGGAGCTTCAGCTTTGTACTGGGGCAAATGTGTGAAGCCCTGGTGAATCATCTTTTGCTATAAGAACAAGAGAGAGAAAAGAGGACAGAGACTCAGATGACAACAGAATTCAGGGAGTGGAGAATTCAGAGGTAGAGCTAGCAAATGAGAGGCTAGCTTTGAAGGTGGCAAGGGAGAAAGTCATGTGATACTCTGGGGAAACAGTATTCCAGGCAGAGAAACAGTCTTGGCAAAAGGCCTGAGATGAAGCAAGCCTTATGCCTTAGAGGAACTGAAAGGAGGCCAATGTGGTTGGTTATAAGTGAGCACGGGAGAGAGCAGGAGGAGGTAATGTCAGGGAGGAAATGAAAGGTCAGATGTATAAAGCCACTGTAAGGCCTTTGGATTTGGCTCTGGGTAATACAGGAGCCACTGGAAAGTTTAGACCAGAAGAATGACATGATTATTCTGGCTGTTGAGTGAGGTTGGATGGGATGAGAGAGTGAATACAGAAACATAGTGAGGGGGGCTCCTGCAAAAATCCAGGAGAGAGAAAATGGTGGCACGTACCAGGTGGGTCACATTGGAAATGGTAAGAGGTGATCAGATTCTGGGTATTTTTTTAATGTAGAGCCAACTGATTTTCTGGTAGACTGGGTATAAGATCTGATGAGTCATGTAAAGGATTTTTGGACTTTTTGTCCTAAAAGAAAGAGGAAGACACAGGATTGGTTTTAAACAGGGGTATGACATTGTTGTATTTGTGTTTTTGAAAGATCTTTCTGGCTGCTACGTAGAGACTAGACTGGAGGGGCAGGATGCAGCAGAGCACCAGTGAGGGTGGTGACTAGGACTAGGCTAGAGTAGAGTGGAGGGGTAAACAGAAAACAGAAAACTGTTCTCTCTGTCTCTGGGCCTTTGCACAGAATGCCTTCAATTACCCAAAAGACCTTTACTCCCGACGAAGAGTGTTATCTTCAAAACTCCAGGAAGTTCCTCTCCTATGATTTCATAGCCCTAGGATTTATTCTGTTCTAGCAATTATTATGCTAGGTTTTCTCTGACATCTGTGAGCTTGTCATAGCTGGGCTCCATAGCCCAAGGCCCAGTATGGGGTCTGGAGCAGAGAAGGCCTTGGAGAGCATTTGTTGAATGACTAAATGGAAAGAATGTGAGTGAGGGAAGAGATCAATACCCTGATATTCAGAGCTCACCAAAGCATCGCAAATCTTTTATCATTACTGTTTTTGGATTATAAAAATAATATGTGTTCTTTATTTAAAAAAAGAAACCAAACACTACAGATATATATCATAGTATGAAAGTCCCCAAACCTCATCCTCTGTATTCTAGAGATAATTTAAGATATCTCTAGAATCTAGAAATAACTATGCAGTATTCATAGTAAAATCATCCTTCATTTGTTTTAATACATACACTAAAAAATGAAATGTTTAAGAGACAGAGATTTGGGAGAGAAAGAAGCTGAGGAAGACAGACTGCCTGTTTGGTAGACAAATAAGATCTAACACACACTGTTTTGTAATTTATTTGCTTTTTTTCTACTTACATTATCATGACAATTTTTCTATGTTAGTACATGTAAATCTATTATATTTTGTTAAAAGTTGAACAGTATTCTACAAAATGGATTTATTTAATAAATATAGCCAACTTCCTATAATTACTGTTATTTAATTTATTTTCCTCACTTTTATATTAAAAGATTTCTTGGAACAGCCCTAGCTGGTGTGGCTCAGTGGATTGAGCGCCAGCCTGCCAACCAAAGGGTCGCCAGTTCATATTCCCAGTGTAGGGCACATGCCTGGGTTGCATGCCAGGTCCCCAGCGGGACTGCACGAAATGCAACCACACATTAATGTTTCTCTCCCTCTCTTTCTCCCATCCTTCCCATCTCTAAAAATAAATAAATAAATAAAATCTTTTTAAAAAAGATATTTTGGAACATTGTTGTTGCATTTACTTTGAGACACCAGATTTTAGGAAGGTAGTTGAAAGAGGTGTTTCTCTTGGCGAGGTCAGAGGACTAGAGGCTGCATCTTATGGGGAATAATAGATATAACTGAGAATGTTCAGCCTGAAAGAGAGAAGAATAAGGGATGACATGAACCCCCCCCTGTCAAATTTCTGAAGGGACTTCCAGATGGGGAAGAGAGCAGACCTTTTCTGAGCATTTTCACAGGGAAGAACCTGTCTAAAGCATGGAAGTCAACAAGAAGGCAAATTGGCATGTAATACAACTAATCATTTTCCTATAGGTGGTGCTACTGGAAACTCAGTGGATCTCCTTAAGAAGTCATGAGGATTTTGTCTCTGTAAATGTATAAGCAGGGCCTGGTTGAAAATTTAGTAGAAGGTAATATATGAGGGATTGTGCAAGATGGTGGAGGGTTGAGTTAGGTGATATTCAGGAGTCCCTTTCAAATCTGAAATTTGTTACTACACTTCTAGTTGAAAGAGTCATAAAGGATGGCAAGTCATCAGGTCTGGGAAGATTTTGATAAGCGGTGATGGGGAATGCCCATTTCATGCAATGGTAATAGGCCAATGAGCAATAGAGGAAGAAAAGTAGGAAATGAGGCTAAAAAATGAGCCAAGTTATGGAGGAAGATTGAGCTTTACCCCAGGTAACAGAACATTCTTCGTTTCTGCCTAGTCCTACCACCTCAACTTGAGAGCTATTTCCTCACCCAGGAGTTGAGGATGATGTGGCCAGATGCTTGTTTGTATTTAGGATACCACCCTGTTCCCTTGGCCACAGCTGACTGCTGTAGGGTGGAGATTTGACTCCAGCTGGCGCAATTAGTTTCTCCCTCCTAACAGTGTAAAAATTCAGTGATCTTAGCCTCTGTGGTCTTTTCAATTAAGTAAATGTAAAGTTGAGATGAATTTGCCACTAGGGGCAACCACCTGCAGCCTTTGCTGAGGTGGAGAAAGGTGGCTGGCAAAGAGAGTGAGAGAAAGAGGGGGTGGGGAGGGGAGACAGAGAGAAAGGGGGGAGGGGAAGGGAGAGAGAAAGAGCGAGAGAAGTGGGGGGTATGTGGTGCCCTTTCCAACCACCTGGAAGACTGGAAGACCTGATTGTATTGGAGTTCTTCTAAGGGCTTCATGATATCCTTCAAACAAATTTATCCTTTTCATTTAGTCAGCTCAGATGAGTTCCCATTACTTGCCACAATATGAGATTTGGCCAAGGCCATTTAAATTAATAGGGAGTCATCCAAGTGTTTGAAGAGAGTCATCCACAGCTCCTGGAGGAGCTTCAAAATGTTCAGCTGCAGTTGCTGTGGCAGAAGGGGTTGAGAAGAGTCTGATTGGTGGTAAGACCTGGGCGGAGGCCTAGTTAATCTTTTAGATACTAGAGATAGCTGCTGCTTCACGCAACCGCTTCATCTCCTTACAGTGCAAACACATCCTGCAACAAGAAGCCTCCAGGTTCTGTTTGATTTGTTTCCTGGATAAACTCAAGCTATCTAGTGAGAAAATAGGAAATGTTTTCCTTCTACCCACTGAGGTAGAGTGATAGAAGGGAGTTCACTTTCCATAGTGTAACAAATAAAACACACTGGGCATAGTGACGTCCCCATGATAAATGTAGCAGGCCAAACTTGAGTGTAGACCACTTCCAAAGTTCAAGAATGACTGTATGTAAGGTCTTGACTATAGAACAATAGCCAAGGTGTGAGTGGGAGCAGCTTGTGTTCCAGGGAGTGGAGCACAAGTAAAATATCACTGGACTTTCTGAAATAACATGGGAACTTGCAGGAAGCTGGAGATCTTTTACTAGCATGTGGGAATAATAAGGCAACAACATGGGGAATATTAAGATTAATGTGATCCTATTTCAACTGACAAATTGGTGAGTCCCATAGAAGTCTGAGCTACATTCAGAGAAAGGAACGAAGACCCGAGGAGGGGAAGAGGTTCATCTGCACAACATGGCGAAACATTGCCAGGAACTGATTCCCAGGTCTCTGCCCTGGACTATATGCTTTTTTGACCGCAAAAGTCAATTACATGCCTAGAAGCTGGAAATGGTCACCCCATGACAACTGAGCCTCGTGGGGTTGAGTACATGTGAACACCCAAGGCACGCCATCCTTAGCAAATCCCTACCTGTGGTGTGCTCAGCTCAGCCCTCCCTCAGAAAATTTTGTGGGAATTTTCTAGAGTTTTCTAGAACTTTAGAATGCCCTGGCCCACCTACCCATGATATCATAAAGGCCTTGGAATAGGGTGATGGCTCACCCACTGTGGGCCCCTCTGGGCTTTAGTGACTTCCTCTCCTCTTCTCTGACGCAGGTAAAGAACACTGTGGTGACTCAGATATTTGTGTCAGAACCATCCTGACAAAAGTGGCCTTTGTCACCGTACGCTGGAGAAAGCAGTGGGTGGGAAGTCTAGGCCAGGAGACAGCAATTGATGGCAATACGCAGCATTTGCACCAGCAAATCTTTTGTGTGAATCTGAAGAGAGAACTTTGCCATTATGGATGAAAAACAGTTTCTATGGAAAGTAACCTCACAGGGTGATCTGATCATAAATTCCTAACTGGGCAGGTGATGGTGGGTAGTCACGCCCCAAGCCTATAACTTCTTTAGTAAAAGACTTATTTTTACTTTAAGCAAGCCCTGTCCATTGTTTCTGTGCATTTAGGTTAACATACCTTTGAAATGCTCCCTTTCACACCCTTCCTTCTAAAGTAGATCACCCATAAGAGAGCACGTAATCTTAACTATCCAATATAATCTTATGGTTGCTCCTTAATTTCTTTTCTTAAGAAAGGATTTTATTTCTTTTTAGAGAGAAGGGAAGGGAGAAAGAAAGGGAGAGCAACATGGGTGTGTGAGAGATACATCAATCAGTTGCCTCTCACATGACCTCACCTGCGGACCTAGCCTGCAACCCAGGCATATGCCCTGACTGAGAATCGGCAACTTTTTAGTTCACAGGCTGGCACCCAATCCGCTGAGCCACACCAGCCAGGACTCAGTCGCTAATTTCAAATGCACAGAAGAAACTGCAAAACTGTCACTCTTCGTAGCATTTGAGATCCTGCTCCCCAGTGCATGTAGTCAGTTTGACTCAAATAAACTCATGCAAATTCTCCAAGGGTTGGATGTTTCTTACCTCAACACCTAGTTAGTGCTAGATTCGTAGGCAGTCAGGCCTGGTGTTGGTGTGGGGGTAGCGAGGCCTCAACCTGCGTTTCCTGCTGCCCTCTACATCAGCCAGAGGCCCATAGGTCCCCAAGCATGCCCAGAGTCTTCCTTCTGTCACACCTCTGCCTCAAGAGACAGAAGAGAGCCACATTTTATTCATTCAAGAGTCACAGGAGAGTTCAGTGTGAGTATGTGTGGACTAGGACTAGAGAGACCATTGGGAATGGAGGTAGCCTTCCAAGTTATCACTGTTCCTCCTTTGTAGACCTCACAATTTATCTCTCATAGCATCTACTTCTCTGTAGTTCTGCACCATTCTCCCAAGAATTCTCTCTACATTCTTGGAAGGAACCAACTGATTGCTTACCTGCCTCCAGTTTATTATTTATTTTTAAATATTAAGTAAATCCCTGGCTCTAGGAATTCAGCCTGTTTTGAACTCCTTTAACCTTATTTTCCTTTCCCTTTGGGAGATACAGCTTACTGCTTCTGAGAGCCTAGACCTTGGAAAGCAAAAAGCCTCTTAATTCTCAGGGACTAGGCAGCCCCAAGCAAGCATTCACTCAGTAAATATTTACTGAGTATGTATTTACCTACTCCGCTCAGGGTACTGTTTTAGGTACTGGGGATATAGCAGTGAATAACAGCAAATAATGTTACTGTCCCAGGGGAGTTTACATTCTAGTGGGAAAGGTCAACAATAAATTGGATGAGTAAATAAATTAGAAAGTATTAACAGAAATCTCTAAGTGTTAAGGATCAGAGATCTAAAGGAGATAAAAGCCTGAGCCATAAGTCTTTCTTGAGAAAGCTGAGAGAGCAGCAAGGACAAAGGCCCTGAGGCAGAGGTGTGCTGGAATGATAGGGAGAGTGGCTGGGAAGGAGAGAGCTGTAGGAGACCGAGGTTAGAGAAATACTGAAATATTTGATAGATTAAGGCTTTGTGGGCCACATTCAGAACTTTGGTTTGTAGCTTGAGTGAAATGGAAAGCCAATGGAGGGATCTGAGTAAGAACACGACAGGGTCTGACATAGTTTCAAAGGATCCCTCTGGCCGCTCTACAGAGAATAGGCTGTAGCAGGGGCAGCGTTGGAAGCAGGTAAGTCAGGGGAATGCCACAAAATCCAGCAGGCACAAGGTGACGATGTCTTGGACCAAGGAAATATCAGTGATGAAGATGAGAAATGGCTGGACACAAAATCCTGTTCACTCCCTTAAGTGGAGCAATGGAAAATGCTCTCTCATTTTTTTTTATAAACCTGTAGAAAAATTAGACATTATTAAAATCATTTTACCTCACAAAGGACGCAGAGGACTTGCGGCATCCAGACTGCTGGCTCTGTCTTAGATACACAGATTCTGTGTAGCCCAGAAATTCCCAGTCTAGGATCTCATTTGTCATTCATCTATGAGATTAAATGTTTGGGTCCATTTTCATGATCCTGTATGGAACAATTCATAATAAATAGAGTAACCCAGGCATTTTGTAAAAAATCTGTTAGGTTCAGTCTATGCATGGCTACCTTTGCCCTGGGCATTGATTTTGGGTCAGTCAGCATTTCCTGCTGCCCTCTACATCAGCAGGATCAGTTTCATATTGTTCACTTAATGTAGCCAAGATGACATCATGCAGAAAGCACCTACTGAAACTGCTTTCCTTAGAAGGGGCTCTTGGTATGGCCAATGCTTCAAGTTTCATATATTCTTCTCTAGAGACTTGGTCTATTTGAACACTGATAAGAGGTTTGGTAAGTCAGAGCACAGGATATGAAGAGGCAGTGAGGCTCTTAAAAGCCATGCCAACGAGCTTGGACTTGATTTTGTGTATGCAAAAGGGAACTCATGAGAGATTTGATAGACTAGGAGAGAGATGCTCAGGTTTCTCAAGGTTAATTTCGTAGTGCCTGGGAGATAGAACCTTCTCTAGGGGTGGCCAACTGAGGAAAGGAAACTGAAATGGCAATAAAGGTTCTGTTGATACCTGACGGCGTTTCAGACAAAAGGAATAGAAATGAGAGACAGTTCAGAGGACTTGGGCCTTCAGAGAACTGATAGTTTGAGATATGATGAAGTCAGCTTTGATTAAGGAAGCTGTGTGTGTGTGTGTGTGTGTGTGTGTGTGTGTGTGTGTGTGTGTAGCTCGTGCAAGGCACATCCTGCCTCAGGACGTCGGGCGCCCATGGTCCCAGCCTGAGATTTCTGCAGCCTAACTCTGCTGCTGTCTGAGCATTGAGCCTCTGACTAATTTGCAGAATCCTTGGGGCTTACTTGTAGTTTGTAGCTTCCTCAGCTTTACAGTCCTCAACCAGAACAAGAAAAAAGTATTCTTTTTTTCTTAAACAGAACATGATAAATATATAAATGAGTATACTTTGCCTGCTGAAAATACACATAAATTGTAATCCAAGCAGTGGAGACTTTGAGATTATTTCCTGAATTCCTTTTATCCCAGGTGTTGCTACCAATAACGCTTAAAGCTTCTATAAACCTAAGCCCTAACTCAAGCATCCAAATTTTTCAGAAGGAAAACCTATACACTGGAGGTAGCTGATTAGACTGTTAATTTTGAGCTAGATGTTCTCTGGTGAGATAATTAGAGTTTTTCCAAACAGGTCAAACCTGTGTGGTTAACTAGAACAAACAATTTTTGTCATAAAGAATGTATGGCTCTAAATTGTTAACAATGGTTCTTTTTGAGATTTAGGAGCAGGAGGTGGATGTTAGAAGAGAGTCATCATCCTTTTACTCTACACATTGCTCTAACTTTTGAATTTTAAAATGTATGTTTTTGTAATTTCAGAATAAAACAAAGAATTTGGTTAGATGTGCATTGGAACTGCTGCCCAGACAATCAAAGGAGTCAGTCTGAACTATCTGATTTTAACTGAATTTGAAAAAGACCATCTGACTTCATCTCATTACCGGGAGCCAACTTGTCACGTTGAAGCTGCCTGGCAGTGCATTATAAATAATCTGCCTGCAAGAGCCTTCCCCGGGGCAGCAATACTGGAAGTGATCTTTTGGGTTGAGCAGGCTTTCCTCACAACACAGGGAAAATCTCAATGTCCTTTCTACTTTCCCACAAACAAACATAGTTCCTCTATTCTGTTGTGTTTTTAATATTTTTGTTTTTCCAAAACCACCCATTATACATTCTCGTAGTAAAAAAAAAAATTCAGACAATACAGAAATGAATAAACCTTATTCTGTTTGGAGTTTGATTGTGTCTTCCAATTTGTTTTGTACTCATACACACATGCACATAATTTCAACTTCTATTTTTTGTTTTTTGAGATTTAATTCACATACATAAAATTACTGTTTTAATGTGTACAAGTCAGTGGTTTTTAACATGTTCATAAAGTTGTCAACTGTCATCACTATCTAATTCCAGAACATTTTATTGCCCCCAAAAGAAACCCTATACCCATTAGCAGTCACTCCTCCTTCCCTACTTCCCCTCATACTCGCAACCGCTAATCCACTTTCTGTCTCTATAGATTTGCCTAGTTTGTACATTTCACTTAAATGGAATCATACAACATGTGACATTTTGTGCCTGACTTCTTTAACTTAGTATAATATTTGCAGTCTATCCATGTTGTAGCATGTACCAGTACTTTATTCCTTTTTATGACCAAATAATATTCCAGAGTATGGATACAAACCACATTTTGTTTATCTATTCATCAGTTGATGGACATTGCATTGCTTCCAGTTTTCCTAATATGAATAATGGTGTTATGAGAATTCATGTATAAATTTCTGTAAAAACATGTTTTCAATCATTTGGGGTCTATACCCAGGAATTACTAGGTCATATGGTAACTCTACCATTTCTCTTTATTGAGAAGCTGTCAAAATATTTTTCACAGTGGCTGCACCATTTTACATCCCTGCTGGCCAAGCACAAGGGTTCCAATTTCTCCACATTCTTACCCACACTTGTTATTTTCTTCCTTTTGTCCTCATGCTAGCCATCCTCATGAGCATGAAGTGGTATCTTATTTTGGTTTTTATTTCCATTTTTCTAATGACTAATTATGTTGAGCATCTTTGCATGTGTTTGGTGGCCATCTGCATATCATCTTTGGACAAATGTCATTCACATTTTTTGCCCACTTAAAAAATTGAATTGTCTTTTTATTGTTGAGTTACAAGACTTCTTTATGTATTCAAGATACCCATATCAGAATATATCAAGTCCCATATCAGAATATATAATATACAAATATTTTCTCTCATTCTGAGGGTATTATTTTTTATTTTTTAGAATCAAAATGAATTTCTAAATATGCTGTTCCATAATCTGCTCTTTTTCTTTCACAGTGTGTTGTGGGCATCTTTTAACGTTAAGAGGAAGCTATCCCATTATGGTTGTACCACAATTTATTTGGCCAGTCCTCTCCTGAGGTGTGAAGAGTCTTGAATTCAAACGCGGATGAAGACTAAGCTGCAGCAGTTCTTGGTGCCAAGGCCATCTGTCCCTGAATGATGTGAAAATGCAAGCACAGGAAATGTCTCTAACCTGCTTACGCTTCCGCTCTGAACCCTGTGGTTTCACAACCTCTATCACTCCTCCTTCACCACCACCCAGTGTCATCAGCCTGGTGTCTCTGTGAGAATGTTCCACTGCAAGGGGCCTCCAGAGCATAATCATTTCCCTCTTTCACCCGGTCTAGGCTGCCAGCAAATCCCAAGGGTCCTATTAGACTCAGCCCGCGTCAGGATCTGCCAGCTGCTTGAAAGATGAACTCCTGCATCATCATAATGAGGCTGCTGCTGTCTGGGCCTTTCCTCTTTGGTAAGCAAGGGAGGAGAGGAGGGAAAACAACATGTGTCTGTGACCAGGGAACCACAAAGCTTTATGGATCAAGAACGAAGGAGGAGCTGCTCTAAGGGTGGAATTGGCCATGTGTCATGTGGGATCTAGGAATCCTAGGAGGAGAGGGGGACAAAGAAAGAAAGTCAGAGTCCAAAGCATAGGCAAAGGATGGAAAGAAAGACAGAGAAGGGAGACAAAGATGGCATTAGTGAAAGATGGGGGAGTGGGCCCCCGAAAAAGGCAGATGGTAATGGGTACCTAGAGCTGGGCTGGGGTCTGGTTCCACCTATGGTACTTCTCTGTGCCACCTTAGGCAAGTCCTTTCCCCGTTCTGGGCCTCAATCTCTCCATCTCAGCAAATCGTGGGGCCTCATCTCTGACATCCTGGATGCTGTGAAATAAGCCTGATGTCTGGAAGGCGAGCAGGGTCAGAAAGGACAGCCTGGGGCTTGCCGAGGAAGCCCAGGCTGCCTGTGGTGGGGGAATCTGAGAAGTAATGGTTAAGGAAGACACTGGACCCTGGTGGGGTGGGGGGTGTGGGAGCATTAGAGAAGCGAGGAGGCAGCTTCACAGGAATCAGAGGATCCTGAAACCCTGAGTCTGTGGGAGGAAGCCTGAGGCTAATTATTTGAGTTCTCTGGGAGCCTGGGCCTCAGGCCCAAGGGAGAAATGAGTGTGTGGGGAGATGCACCCTGCCTTGGGGCATCCCCATCTCCTCAGAGGGCCCCTTCCCTCTGCTCCTCTCTCACAGGCCTCCGCCTTCTCATCCTTCCTTCTTTGTTTAAAGGCCAAACAGGAAGTTGTGTTCTTCCCAGGCCCTGGGACTGCCAGAGCTCTGGGTAGGAGGGAGTCGCTGCTTCCATATTTCCCTGACCCAAGGCCCTCAAGGAGAAGTCCAGGGAAGCTGGTTCCAGCTCTGCCTCATAGTGGGCCAGCTGGTTAGGAGGGAGCCCGGTCTCTGGGGTCGGCCTGCCCCTTGGGGCAAGTGGGTAGCAGCCAATCTGTGTGCAGGGTGCTGAGTTGGGGGGGATCCCTGGCTCAAAGTGGCTAAAGTGCCTCTTGTCTCCCTCAGCCCTGGCCTCCAGCTACAACCTGGATGTGGGGCACGTGCAAAATTTGTCCTTCCCACACGCCGGCAGGCACTTTGGGTACCGCGTCCTGCAGGTTGGAAACCGGTGAGCTGATGTCCCAGATCCTCCCTGCCCTGCAGAGCCCCAGAAGAGGTGCCCCCATGCCAGCCCTGGGGCTGGCCAGTGAGGCTGGCAGATCTCAAGGAGTCCGTGAGGAGATTTCTGAGAAACAGGAGCAAACCCATCAGATAGTAGGATGAGGGCCATTCACAGTTTAAGCACCATGTATGTGAAGTAGAAAGGGAAACATCACAGCCCCTGAAACACTTGGTAATACTTCCTGGATTCCTGAGTCTCTCCCTAACTACACAATGAATTCCTTCCCGCTCCTCCCACCCCCAGCCTAGCACGTAGTAGCTATGCCACAAATTACTCTTGAATTGATGACTGGTTGGATAAACTTATAACATTCTGGCATATTCCCTGGGCCTCTGTTTTTCTAGGCTGTAGATGGAAAAAAACACTTAACTTCCTAGAATTCTGGCATATTGGATGATATGTCTGGGATTCAATAGGGAAGAAATAGGTGGGAACCTGAAGCAGAATGGCTGCATTGCTTCGAGATCCCTGGTGGTATCAGAAACTCCTTATTAGGTAGGAATGGGTAGGTAAAGCCCTGGGTAACTACATTTCACAAGTGAGATTTCTCATTAGGGTTGTTGTGGGAGCTCCAGGCGAGGGGAACAGTACAGGAAACCTCTACCAGTGCGAGCCAGACACTGGACAATGCCTGTCAGTGAGCCTGAGTGGTGAGTAACTGGTGAGGGAGCTGGGAGGAGTTGTGTCTCAGGGAAATTGAGGCTGGCCCCACCACACCCGGATTGCCTAAATTCCTCTAGACCAACCAATCTTATGGTGCCTACAGGTTCCAACCACACCTCTAAGTACTTGGGAATGACTTTGGCGATGGACCCCACAAATGGAAGATTTTTGGTAAGAATTTTGCATAGTGTGGTATCGGAGCCTATGAAGCTAAATGCTAAGGAACAGATTGAAAAGACAGAAGGAAAAAATGGATTAAAGATCCCGTAGAAACCCTGGCTGGTGTGGCTCAGTGGATTGAGCACCAGCCTGCGAACCAAAGGGTCACTAGTTCCATTCCCAGTCTAGGGCACTTGCCTGGGTTGTTGGCCAGGTCCTCCAGGAGGGGGTATGCAAGAGGCAACCACACATTGATGTGTCTCTCCCTCTCTTTCTCTCTCTCTTCCCCTTTCTAAAAATAAATAAATAATATCAAAAAAAAAAAGATCCTATAGAAGATTAAAGGTATCAGAAAGATTCAGATTCAATTAGTGTTTATTGAGAACAAATTATGAGCCAGCTATTTTTAAGACCTTACTTACCTAAGTTTTTTCCCAAAAAGTAAATATTAACAATTGATATTCAAGATGATTTTTGGTGGTACACAAACTTAATGTGTTAATTGTTAAATATTTATTTAATGGATTAGTAGAAAAAATACACAAACACATCAAATTCATGATTTCTTAGACTGCGTTGCTTAGGATGAGGCTAAAGTTTTTGTTTAAATAAATTTAAAGTAAAAAAAATTTCAAGTAAACAATAGTATGAATGATCTATCATATGGCAGAAATTGTGAAGTGGTGCACAAATGCCTAAAATTTGAAAAACACTGCTTTATCTCTTTTAACCCTCAAGACAGGTGAGTTAAGAATTAGTGTTCATATTTTACACATGAGAAAACAGGACCAAAGGGGAGAGACTTGGCCAAGGTCACATGGTTTTAAAGAGGTAGAACCAGGATTTGAATCAAATTCCCATTTGATTCCAAGTCCATTGCTCTTTACAAGTCATCCCAACAGCATGTGAGAGCTATGTAAGAAATAGAAGACTGAATGAAATATTGATTGTATTTCATTGGAGCTTGTTTACTTAGCTACTGTGACATGCCACACAATGTGCTAGGCTATGATGAGGGAAGGGGAGTGAGTTACAAAGATGACCATGACATGAGCCCTGAATTTTAAGAAATTGGCAGGAAAGATAGGTCATAAATGAAAGGGACACCATTGTATATTCTGGGAATAGTGAGTAATTTGATTTGACTTAAACACAGAATGTATGATTGGGAATGGGAGGGGATGGGCCTGGAAATGCACGATAGTGCCCAGCTATAAGCAACATGAATGCCAAACTAAGGATTTTAGATTTTATCCTCCAGGAAGTGAGCATCCATTGGTATAGAACATTGGTAGGAGGGAAGAACGTTTGGTATGAGAGACCTGGTGGCAGAATTACCTTGGCTCAATAACCAGCTGGATGTAGGGTGTGAGATAAGGAAACAATGACCCAGAAGGTTTTTGTTCTTGACTGATGATACCAAAAAAACATAGCAAGAGGAAGTCGCAACCCTTTTACTTTTGCTTCTTTCAGGCTTGTGATCCTGGGCTATCTCGGACATGTGACCAGAATATCTATTTAAGTGGCCTGTGTTACCTCTTCCCCCAGGATCTAAAGGGTCCTCTGTTGCAAGGGCGTCCTGGTTACCAGGGTAAGGGACTGGGGATCCAGTGGATAAAAATACATGGAAATTAGCACAAGCAGATCAACCATCAGAGACACTTTACTAAGTCTCTTTGTGTCTGGCTTCTGCAGAATGTCTGAAGGGCAACGTAGACCTAGTATTTCTGTTTGATGGCTCAATGAGCTTGCAGGAAAAAGAATTTCAGAAAATCCTGGACTTCATGAAGGACGTGATGAAGAAACTCAGCAACTCTTCCTACCAGGTAAATACATTAGTTAAGATTCCTGGTTATAGGCAATAAATGTCTACCCACACCAGCATAAGACAAAATTTAATATGAGTTGTCTCTAGGACCTAAGGGCATGGCTATGGTTGGACCTCTGGAAGGGACAAGAACCAAGAAGTAGAAAGCTTCTGAAATTTTTTTCTAGTTCCCATTTCTGTTTCTCTTTGGCTTTTGCTTCCCTCTTCTCTTTCTCTCTTTCTGTAGGATGGCTCCCTCAGCTTCTTTGGATCATGTGGGCCTGTGGAAAGCTCTTAAGTTCACATGTTAAAGTTTCAAGAGGTTTCTTTTTTTTCTTTTAATCTTTCTCTCAACCAACCCCTCCAACTGCAAATCCCAATTTTCAGAGAAAAATGATTACTGGCCTAATCTCAGTCAGGTGGCTCCCTTTGTCCAAGCCAAACTGTATCCTATCTAGCAGGGTCACTCAGCAGAATTATGGCTGCTGGGAACCCTTTCTGTTGGTACGGTAGACAGACCAAAAGAACAGGAGCCCAGCAACAGTATCATATAAAGGGTCAGAGGTTCATTTAATTTTATTTTTGTGTTTGTTTATTTTCAAAAAAATGATTTGAGTGCTGGCCAGTGTGGCTCAGTTGTTTGGAACATTGTCACATAGACCAAAAGTTTGTAGGTTCATTTCCTGATCAGTGCACATACCAAGGTTGTGAGTTTGAGCCCCAGTTGGTGTGTGTACAAGAAGGCAAACAATGTTTCTATCTCACATTGAAGTTGCTCTCTCTCCCTCCCTCCCTCTCTCTGTGAAAGCAATGAAAAAAAAATTCTTGGGTGAGTATTAAAGGAAAAAGAATTATTTGAGGCCAGGGATATGAAGTTGGGTTGCCCAGGTCCTGGGTAAGAAGTAGTGATTGGAGGTCCTGGCCAGACAGCTCAGTTGGTTAGAGCGTTGTCCTGATATACCACAGTTGCGGGTTCAATCTCTGTTCGGGGCATGTACAAGAAGCAACCAATGAATGCATAAATAAATGGAACAACAAATTGATCTCTCTCTGTCTAAAATCAATAAATAAAGTTTTAAAAAGAAGAAGTAATTGGAGCAGACAAGCGAGAAGGGATATATATCATTTCATTTCTTCTTTCTTCTTATAGTTTGCTGCTGTTCAGTTTTCCACGACTTACAAAACAGAATTTAATTTCTTGGATTATGTTAAACTGAAGAACCCTGATGTTCTGCTGGCCAAAGTAGAACACATGCGCCTGTTGACCAACACCTTTGGTGCCATAAACTATGTCGCGTGAGTTCCCTTTTGCAGGAGAAAGCCCATCCATTGGTTGTTCTGTGTGCACCAGCTTCTTCAGGTTGATGTGTAGAACTCAACAACTGTGTTCAGCAAGGGGAAGGTTATTGTAAGAATTAAAGTGAAGCAACTTTAGTCCAGGTTCGGGACTGTAGGTAACAGAAATTGACTTATGCTGACTAAACCCCAAAAGGATGTTGCAGGGATATAACTTATGGGACAGAGAGTATTGCCAGGCCTCACAATGGACTAGAACCAGGACTTGGAAAGTGATTGTGAACCACGGAAGCCTCAGTAGAATCACTTTATAGATGGAGATCAGCTTTGAAGTCAGTGTATGAACAAATAGTCAAAATTATCCCTGAAGAATTCTTTGATTTGTTCATAAAATTCAATATATTCAAGTTTCACACTGAAAACGAGCATATCTTAATTTTCTAAGTTTACTACAGAAATTTTTCCCCCTGAAGTTGAGTCAGATTACTGTATTTAAATTGAGACCTAAACGAACAGCTGGATTGTGTTAAAGGGCCATACTGTATATTTTTAAAATACCTATTTTTAAACATTAGACTAGCCGTGGAAACTGAGACCAATTTGAGGAATAAGAGAATTATAGCTCTTATGTCATGTATCCCCTAGGGATACTCTTAAGTTGAGTGAAATAGCTGGAAGGATCTCCTGTACTACTACTCTTATTTCTCTCATTTTCATTTCTTTACCAAGCATGTGTAGTTGAATTTGCATGAGTTAAATATGCACGTGGTATATCTCAAAGCTCTGCATTTGTGTTTCCAGCTCTTTCCTTCTGGGACTTACTTGACCTGTCATGTTTACTTCATTCTTTTCTCTCTGTAGACAGATTTGGTGGGTACACAGTCAAGCAATGTTCACTGAAAAAATGGCAGCCTCAGTTCCTCAACCTGAATTCCAGCCTTCAGTCAAGAAAGTAGTTGGCTAAGCCTTCCTTAGGTGTCCTCGGGTTCATCCAGCTGTGGCTCTGTCTACTTTATAGTGCAAAGTCACATGGCATAAACATGGATTCCAGGGTCCCTCCATGGGAAGGAGGCCGTTCTTAGAGAAAATGGTCACCACTGGATGAGAAGACACTCCAAATGGTGTCAAATGTGGGAGCAAAAGGGAACAATCATGGAAATGTATTTCATAAATACTTCTTGGCCATCTGGCTGTGTACCAGGCAGTGTTCCAGATTAGAAGTTGGCAAATTTTTTCTGTAAAGGGCCAGATAGTAAATATTTTAGGTTTTTCTGGTCACATACAATGTCTGTTGCATATTATTCTTTGTTTTTATAACCCTTTAAAAACAAAAATATTATTTAAAATATTTAGCTCATGAAACATATGAAAACAAGATGTTCACTGGCTTTGGTCTGCAGGTGGTTGTTAGCTATGTTCTAGGTGCTGGGACTATACCAGTGAATGGAACAAAGAAAAATCTCTGCCCTCTTGGACCTTAACATTCTAGGAAAGGAGAGAAATGCAATAAACAGGATAAATAAATAAATTAGATAATACAGTAGAAGATATAAGTTTAATTTAAAAAATGCAATATTCAATAGAAAGATTAGGGAAAGTTACATTTGAACAAAGGCTTGTTGGAGGTGAGGAAGCGAGCCATGTGAAAACCTGGGGGAAGAATATTCCAGGCAGAGGAAATAGCAGAGGCTCTGAGGTGAAATGCTTGGGATGTTCCAAGAAAAGCCAGGACATAGTGTGGCTGGAGAGAAGTAAGTAAGGGAAGAAAGTAGTGGGAAAGGAGATCAGAGAGACCATGGATGTCTGGATGATCTGGAGGCTATAGTGTGGACATGCACTTTTCTTTTAAGTCAGATGAGAAGTTTTTGGAGGCTTTGAGCAGAAGAGTGATAATCTGATTTATGTTTTTAAAGGATCCCTCTGGCTACAGGGTAGATATTCAACTGGAGGGGGCAGGTATGGAAGCAGGGAGGCCAGTTAGAAGGCTATTGAAATATGCAGGTGAGATAGTTTAAAATGGCGTAGAAATCCATGAACAGGGCTTATGATAGGTCATGTCTGTGCGACTTGAGGTTAAAGAAATGTTTTGCTAGCCCTGGGCAGGTAGCTTAGTTCATTATAGTCCCCACATGCCAAAGTTGTGGGTTTGGTCACTGGTCAGGGCACATACAAGAATCAACCAATGAATACATAAATAAGTGGAACAACAAATCAATGTGTCTCTCTACCTGTCTCTTTGTCTCTCTCTCCCTCTAAAATCAATTAAAAAAAAATCTATGCAAGCCATGGTCAGTGTGGCTCAACTGGTTGGGTGTTCTCTCATAAACTGAAAGGCCATGGATTCAATTCCTGGTCAGGGCACATGCCTAGGTTGTGGGTTCTGTCCCCTGTTAGGCGTGTGCGGAAGGCAACTAGTCATTCTCTCTCATATTGATGTTTTTCTCCCTTTTCTCTCTTCCTCCCTTCCCCTCTCTCTAACATCAATAAGTATGTTTTCAGGTGAGGATAATAATAAGTTAATTAATTAAATAAATAAAATGCTAAAAAATAAAATAAACTAAAAATAAAAATAAATGGTTTAAAAAAAAGTCTATGGGGAAAAAAACAATAACAAAGAAAAAAATGTTTTGCATCCAAGACAGAATTAGAGGTTTTGACAGCAGATGTTTTTGGCCCTGCCCATCAGAGCTCTTCTGTCTTTGGCAGCTTCTGAGTAACTCTTCAGCCCTCCTTTCTGTGTCTCTCCTCCACTTTCCACTGTGGCCTCTCCATATAATTTTCAGCTTCCACTGCCAAGTCAGGTCATGTCATAGTCAAGTGTTGTAGATTGGCTGCTCTTGGATCAACTGTCCATCGTTGGTTAGCTGTGGGGTGAGGAGGGAGGGTTAAAGGGTTCAAATACAGCTATCATCCTGGTAAAAGCTGTAGGCAACCTATCTTGCTTCATAAGGAGGCCGTGGACAGGGCAGGAATTGGGAGTTAGCCCATCCAGTTTTCAGTCCTCCCTTCTTTTTATTATTTTTACATGCACTGAGCACCTACTCTGGGCCAGCAACCAGAAATACAGCAGCAAATAAAGCATGGTCCTTTCCTTGAGGATTTCATGTGTAAGTCTGAGAAGAAACCAGCACAGAAATAAGTTACTTCACATCCCTAGGAGACTTGATGTAGCAGAGGTCTACAGGCAGCCTGGGATGGTAGAGGCAGCAGAAAAGGTGCTATAAGAGCTTTCTCTGGACAAGTCACTTTCCAGTTTTCATTGACCATGGAACCCATTTTTTTTCCATCCAAAATCTCACCTAAATCACCAGCATATGTGATTGAAGGATAGTTGCCATGTGGTTGAAATGGAGGGTAAAAGCCCAGAGTCTCCTCTTACAAAACCTCCCCCTTACCATCCATAGACTCTGGCACAACTTGCTGACTAATAATTCAGTTAAGATACTGATTCAGGAGAGGTGTGGCAGCAAGGGCAAGGAAGGAGATTCAGTAGAGAACTTGGAAGGCTGCAAAAAGCTACCGGGGAACGTGAGAAGGGCTTTTGCATAACCAGCAGGGCAATGACTTCGGGAAAGAGGACAGGGGTTGGGGAGATTTCATATGATTTTGGGGGCTTCTTTCATATTCCCCTTTCCTGGACACAGGACCCAGGTATTCCAGCAGGAGCTCGGGGCCCGCCCAGATGCCACCAGAGTGCTTATCATCATCACTGATGGGGAAGCCACTGACAGAGGCAACATTAGCGTGGCCAAAGACATCACCCGCTACATCATTGGGGTATGAGCCCTAGGCCCCAGGCCTTTGGCTTCTTCCTACTTCTCATCTTCTGTCTCTTCTTCCTGAACCCAAACCCCTTTTCCTTGGGGCCATGGTCTTGTGAAAATAGTACAAAGTTGGTCTGAGATTCTGGGGATGTCAGCGCTTCACTCTTCTCTCCCTCACAGATCGGAAAGCATTTTCAGACCAAGGAAAGTCAGGAGATGCTCCACAAATTTGCCTCAACACCCACTACAGAGTTTGTAAAGATTCTGGACACATTTGAGAAGCTTAAAGATCTATTCACTGAGCTGCAAAAGAAGATCTATGCCATTGAGGGTGAGTGGTATACCTTGGAAAGAGAGTTCAGAAAACCATATATGGAAACACATCTTGGGATATTAGATTAGAGACACACTGAATAGTAGCAACAAGCCCTTACTCAGTATCTGATAGCGGGATAAGAGCTCTCCTTAAAAAAAAAAAAAGAACTTGAGTAGGAATTTAGGAGAGGATGATTCAGGAGCAACTTCTATTCCTTCTGAAATTCTATCTTCTTCTTGAAGTGTAGCTTGTTTCAAGGTGGGGCCCAGAACTGACCTCTGTTTTGCTAGTATCAGTTGAGCCCTGTAGAATGACTCGGCTGCCCCATTTTCACTTATCCTAGGCCTCACATTACTTAAGATGGGGAAGCAGGCTGGGGCCAATTGCAAATATTCTGTAGGCCCTCTTCCTTGGTCCAGTATAAGAGAAGATTTTGATTGGCATTACCAGATGGAGGACTGGCTATGGGAAGATATTTCCCTAGGAAGCCTAGTTTGCAGGAAGGTAAATGGTTCCAACAGGGAAATGCCCTTTTGCTAGGACACAGCCTTGGTGTTCAGTTCTGCACATTGGTGACTTCTGGCCCAGCCCCCACATTTGCTGGAATACCTTGGTCCTGTGTCCAGGAAGGTGGAATGTGAGAGTTCAAGAAGCAATGTGGCGTATATAGTAGAACCAGGCAGACCTGTTCAAGAATCCACTCTTGTGCAGTGTGACCTCAGCCAGGTCATTCTTCCTCTTTGAGGCTCATTGTTCTCTGTTAAATGGGGATAATAATACCAATATAACAGGATAGTAAGATATAACTGCTGTATTAGTTTCCCAGGTCTGCTATAACAAACTACCAAAAAACAGTGGTTAAAGCAGCATAAATTTATGTCTCGTAGTTCTAGAGGCTAGATATGAGAAATCAAGGGGTCAGCAGGGCCATGCTTTTTCTGACAGTTCTAGAAGAGAATTCTTCCTTGACTTTTCTAGCTTCTGGTGTTTGCTAGCAATCTTTGGCATTTCTTGACTTGTATTGCATTGCTCCAATCATATGGCTGTCTTCTTTCTGTGTGTCCCCATGTTATCTTCTCTCTGTGCATATCTGTCTCTATGTCTAAATTTCCCATTTTATAAGGACATCAGTCATATTGGATTGGGGCCCACCCTAATGACCCAATTTTAACTTGATTGCCTCTTAAAGACCATATTTCCAAATAAGGTCACATTCTGAAGTACTAGGGGTTAAGACTTCAACATGCTTTTTAAAATATACTTTATTGATTAAGCTATTACAGCTGTCCAAATTTTTCTCCTTTTGTCCCTCTCTGCCTGGTACCCCTCTCCCCTCCAGCAATCCCCCCCCCACCCCGCACTTAGTTCATGTCCATGGGTTGTGCATAAGCTCTTTGGCTTCTCCATATCCTATACTATTCTTAACATCCCTCTGTCTATTGTGTACCTACCCAATTACGCTTCTCAATCCCAGCACCTTCCCCCCACCCCCCCACCCCGCATTCTCCCCCTTACCCATCCCAGCTGATAACTCTCCTAACAATCATCTCCACATCTATGATTCTGTTCCTGTTCTGATTGTATACTTAGTTTGTTTTTTTAGATTAAGTTGGTGATAGCTGTGAATTTGCTGCCATTTTAATGTTCATAGTGTTGATCATCTTCTTTTCTTAAGTAAGCCCCTTTAACATTTCATGTAATAATGGCTTGGTGATGAGGAACTCCTTTAACTTTACCTTGTCTGGGAAGCACTATATTATCTGACCTTCCATTCTGAAGGATAGTGTTGCTGGATAGAGTAGTAGGTCCTTGTTTTTCATCACTTTGAATACTTCTTGCTAGTCCCTTCTTGCCTGCAAAGTTTCTTTTGAGAAATCAACTAGTAGCTTATGGGAACTCCTTTGTAGGTAACTCTTCGTTTTTCTCTTGCTGCTTTTAAGGTTCTCTCTTTATCTTTTAAGACATTTTATTTATTTTTTAAAGACTTTTAAATTTATTTTTAGACAGAGGGGGAATGAGGGAGAAAAAGAAGGAGAAAAACATCAATGTGTGTTTGCCTCTTACATGTCTGCCCCTAGGGACCTGGCCTGCAACCCAGGTATGGGTCCTGACTGGGAATCAAACCAGAGACCCTTCAGTTCACAGGCCGGTGCTCAATCCACTGAGCCACACCAGCCACGGCTAACTTTTGACATTTTACTTATGATATCTTGCTGTGGTCGTCTTTGGGTTCAACTTGTTTAGGACTCTCTGTGCTTCCAGGACGTGCATGTCTATCTCCTTTGCTAAGTTAGGGAATTGTTCTTTCATTATTTTTCCAAATAAGTTTTCAATTTCTTGCTCTGTCTCTTCTCCTTCTGGCATCCCTATGATTCAGATGTTGGTACATCTGGAAATGTCCCAGAGGGTTCTTATACTATCCCCATTTTTTTGAATTCTTTTTTCTTCTTGATGTTCTGGTTGAATGTTTATTTCTTCCTTATGGTCCAAATCTTTGATTTGAATCCTGGCTTCCTCCCCCTCCACAGATGGTTCCCCATAAAGTTTTCTTTGTTTCACTTAGTGTAACCTTCATTTCTTCCCTTATGTTTTTGCCATACTCAATGAGTTCTTTGAGCATCCTGATCACCAGTGTTTTGAACTCTGCATCTGATAGACTGGCTATCTCCACTTGATTTAGTTATTTTTCTGGGGTTTTGTTCTGTTCTTTCATTTGGGCCATGTTTCTTTGTCTCCTCAACTTGGCAGACTCCCTGTTTTGTTTCTGTGTATTAGGTAGAGTTGCTTTGACTCCCTGTCTTAGTAGTGTGGCCTATTGTAGAAAAGGCATCTGTAAATTGTGTAGAGCTTTAGATATCACCAGGGCAGGGCAACCCACTTCTCCACTTTATGGCTCTGCGTCGGGGCAGGGCTCAGAGAAGGGACAATGCTGCTTTCTGGCTTCTGGAGGTTTGCCTGGCACTCACCCCATTTCCAGTCATTTCACCCACTTCCTGTGTGGGACTGGCTCCCTTCCAGTTGTTACCCTGGTGCTGAATCCCAGAGTGGGTGAGCTTGCATGTGTTTTAAGTCTGTGTAGACCCTTTAAGTTGAGTCTCCTGAAAATCCAGCAGTTTCTTTGCAGACCCAACCCCCACTAGTTTTTACAGCCAGAAGTTATGGGGATTTATCTTCCCGGCACTGGAACCCTGGGCTGTGCAGCCTGGCCTGGCGCTGGTATCACTTGCTCCCAAGATACCCCTTCTAATTTTTATCCACCATGCGTGAATGTGGGATCATCTGTTCTGCTACTGCCACCACTGCCTCTGCCTCTCCTCACCACACTGCACCTGCATGCCTCTCTGCCTGTCTCCATGACTCCACCCTTCCTACCCTTCTTAGTGAATGTGGCTTCTTTAAATCCTTGGTTGTTGGACTTCTATCTTCTGATGGTTCTGAGTGTTACTTGTTTTGAGACATAGTTGTAATTCTTTCTATGATCGTGCAAGGAGGCAAAGCGTGTCTACCTACTCCTCCATCTTGACTTGAAGTCTCAACATACATTTTTTAGGGAACATGACAACCCATAACAACTGCTTAGCTTGGTGCCTTGTAGGCATTCACTAAATTGTAGCTCTTATAATCTATACCCCATATCCTCTCCCCTGACCTGCTCTTACTCATCTTTCAGGTCTTAGGTTAGATGTCCCTCCCTCTGATAAGTTCTCACTGATCCTGAAGTCTGGGTTAGGGGTTTCTTCCTATGTACTTCTGTAAAAGAAAAAAGAAACAAAGGGAAATTAGACAGATTTAACTGGACGAAACCCCTTCAGACAGGCTATTCAAGGAAGATGCCTTTTTTAGTTGAGGTAACATTCACTCTGACATGACTTTTAGCTAAGACATGAAAGATGAGACTCAATCAGCCATGTGAAGAATGCAGATAAAGGGCATTCCAGTCAGAGAGAAGAGCAAGTGTTATGGCCCAGAGATGGGGAAGGGTTTGGCATATTAGAGGAATGGAAAGGTCAGTGATGGGAATATGGTGCGTAAAGGAGAAGAAAGGTTGAAGAGATAGGCAGGGACCCTAACAGGACTTTGAATTTTTGTTTAAAGAGCAATGGGAATTAATGAAATATTTTTAAGAAGGTGAAAGATTGATCTGATACACTTTAAAAAAAATGTTTACTCTGGCTTGCTCCATGGGAAAAAAGTGTGGAAAGACAAAGAATGGAGTCAGAGACCAAATTAGTAAGTTACTGCATTCGTCGGGGAAGAGATGAGATTGGCCTGGACTAGTGCGGCGGCAATGCAGACTATTCAGATGTGTTTTGAAGGTAAAATCAATATTATTTAATAATATGTTGGGGATAGAACAGGGGGACAGGAAAGAATCAAGGATTATCCCTAGGTTTTTAGCATGATTTACCCGGTGGCTGGGGTTGCCATCCATTGAAGTGGGTAAGTCTGAGTACAAACAGAAATCAAGTGCTGCATCTTAGACATGCTGATTGGAGTAACTGGATACCCATCTGGGCTAATGGAGTGTCACTGAGACTCAAAGCATAAGCCACCTCCCAGTCTGTCTGACTCTGAAGTTCGTTCTTTCTACCTAGCAAATACTGTGCTTGCAAAGGCCGTGCTTCTCTCTCAGTCCTTTCATGAATATCTCTGTTTTTACTGCTCCTTGGGTTTCTGCCCAATTTCCTCTCCTTGTTCCTTAGGCACAAACAAACAGGACCTGACATCCTTCAAAATGGAGCTGTCTTCCAGTGGGATCAGCGCTGACCTCAGCAGGGTGAGTGGCAGGCCTGAAGCAAAGGGCCAAGGGATCTTGTGGGAATGCAGCCGACCCTGCTTAGACCCTGTTCGTCTCCCTCCCTGGGCAGGGCCATGTTGTTGTGGGGACAGTTGGAGCCATGGACTGGGCTGGGGGCTTTCTAGACCTGAAGGAAGACCTGCAGGATGATACATTTGTTGGGAATGAATCACCAACATCAGAAGAGAGAGAAAGATATTTGGGTGAGTACTTCTCTTTTATGTTGGGTTCTTTTGCTTATAGGGGCCAGAGAATCGCTCAGACTGGCTCAAAAAATAAATGAAAGCAATTAAGCAACAGCATGAACGAAACTCAGAGTTTAAATATGGTTATAACATTCTTAACTTTTCTCTTAATAACCCTTCATGTGTGTATTAATCATGTTTTTATTTTCTGTATTTTTAAAAATTTTTTATTTATTTATTTTTAGAGAGGGGAAGGGAGGGAGGAAGAGAGGGGAAACATCAATGTGTGGTTGCCTCTCAAGCACCCCTCACTGGGTACCTGGCCTGCAACCCAGGCATGTGCCCTGACTGGAATCAAACTGGCAACCCTTTGATTCACAGGCCAGCACTTAATCCACTGAGCCACACCAGCCAGGGCTATTTTCTGTATTTTTTTAATGTTTTATTGATTATGCTATTACAGTCATCCCATTTTTTTCTCCCCTTTATTACCCTCCACCCTACATCACCCCACCCCCATCATTCCTCCCCCACTTAGTTCATGTCCATGGGTTGTACATATAAGTTCTTTGGCTTCTCCATTTCCTATACTATTCTTAGCCTCCCCCTGCCTATTTTGTACCTACTATTTACGCTGCTTATTCCCTGTACCTTTTTCCCCTATCCTTTCCCCTCCTCCTCCTCTCTGTTTTACTGTTCATAGTTTTTGATCTTCTTTTTCTTAGATAAGTCCCTTTAACATTTCATATAATAAGGGCTTGGTGATGGTAAACTCCTTTAACGTGACCTTATCTGGAAAGCACTTTATCTGCCCTTCCATTCTAAATGATAGCTTTGCTGGACAGAGAAATCTTTGATGTAAGTCCTTGCTTTTCACGACTTTGAAAACTTCTTGCCAGCTCCTTCTTGCCTGCAAGGTTTCTTTTGAGAAATCAGCTGATAGTCTTATGGGAACTCCTTTGTAGGTAACTGTCTCCTTTTCTCTTGCTGCTTTGAAGATTCTCGCCTGTATTTTAACTTGAATAACTTAATTAGGATGTGCCTTGGTGTGTGCTTCCTTGGGTCCTACTCCTTTGGGGCTCTCTGAGCTTCCTGGTTCTCCTGGAAGTCTATTTCCTTGGCCAGATTGGGGAATTTCTCCTTCATTATTTTTACAAATAAGTTTTCAATTTCTTGCTCTTCCTCTTCTCCTTCTGGCACCCCTATGATTCAGATGTTGGGACGTTTAAAGTTGTCCCAGAGGTTCCTAATCCTCTCCTCATTTTTTTAAATTCTGTCTCTTCATTCTGTTCTGGTTGAATGTTTATTTCTTCCTTCTGCTCCAAATCGTTGATTTGAGTCCCAGTTTCCTTCCCTTTACTGTTGATTCCCTGTATATTTTTCTTCATTTCACTTTGCATAGCCTTTGCTTTTTCCTCCATTTTGCAACCATACTCAACCAATTCAGTGAACATCCTGATTACCAGTGTTTTGAACTGTACATCTGATAGGCTGGTTATCTATTCATCATTTAGTTCTATTTTTGGAGCTTTGATCTGTTCTTTCATTTGGGCTGTATTTCTTTGTCTCAGCATGCCTTGGAAATTGTTGGAAGGGGTGGAGCCTTAGGTATTGGCCAGGGTGGGGCAATCCAGGTCACTGAGTTGTGACTCTGCCTGTGGGAGAGGGTCCGAGAGGGAACAATGCCACTTGCTCACCTATCGGCAGGCTTTCAGTCACTTCCTCTGCTACCCACAAGCAAACTGGGCCCTTCTAGTGCTGATTCTTGGGTGGGTGGGTTATGTACATTCTAAGACCCCATTGGTCTCTCCAACAGACTCTTCCTGTGAAGCTGGGAGTTTCTCCTGCCACACCCCCACAGGTTTCTACCTCCAGAGGTTTTGAGGCTTTCTTTTCACAAACTGGAACCCTCCATTGTGTGGTCTGTCTCACTCCCCATATGTTCCTCCGGTTTATCTGCACACAAATGTGGGACCATCCAGTCTGCCAGCTGCCGCCTTGCCACATGTCCTCTCCTCCCCAGCTGTCTGTCTCCGCCCCTCCTACCAGTCTGGATGAATGCTTCTTCTTTAGTTCCTTGGTTGTTGGACTTCCATACAGTTCGGTTTTCTGGCAATTATGGTAATTTTTTGTTTTTAAATTGGTTGTTGTCCTTTTGGTTGTGCGAGGAGGCAAAATCTATCTACCTACACCTTCATCTTGGCCATATTTTCTGTATTTTATGAGATCTTGATATCTTGAAGCCTTGCTAATCATAGAAAGACTGCCCTTCCCAGGGCCAGATCATTCCTACAAAGAGTAAACAACATGGCCAAGAGCAGGCCTTGCATGTGCCAGCCAACCAAGGGGGAGGCTGTAGCCCCAACTTCCCCCTTTAGCTAACTTTGACAAGCAAATCAACATTCCCCCTGACCTGAATCACCCCAGGGCCAGGTACTAGATACCTGAAGACCATCCCTGTATCCCAGAGCCTACTGACACTATTCAAACTATCTAATCTTAAACTTGTTCAAGCTTGCCTACCCTGCCTCACTCATTCCTTCCCCCAGAAACCATGATAAAGGTTCAGGCCATACTCGCCCTTGCTCTTTCTGCCTCCTTACTAAACCTCCTGCTTCCCCCTGTGGCCCAATATGGCCTGCCTACCTGCTTCCTGCTTTCGGGAGCGGTAAGTAATAAACTTCTTTCAATGGCAGTGACCCCTCTGTGTTGTCACGTAGTCATACCTCTAAATTAAATTACAGGTCCATTAGAAAACAACCTGCTTCATTAGGAGGAGGATGAGCAGCGACTCATTGAAGCCTCCTCCAGTTGAATTGTCCAGGAATTCCAGGGTTGACTGAGTCTCTGTAGTTCTTCAGATGCCAAGCACAAAGGAAATGAGTCTGGTCAATCCGCAGTTGCTATTGTGTGCTTCTGTCTCCTGGTGCCACAGTTGTAGCCTTGTCCTGCCCACTTCTGCAGATGCTTGTCCATCCAAGGTGGCGTCAGTCTTAGGCTGCAGAGGGGCCTCACCTTTATGCTCAGATGTTATAGCTCTTTTAGTTTATGTTGATGCAGTCAGCATGTCCCAAGGCCCAAAATGGCTCCAAGAGCCCTGGAATAGGACTGCTTCCAGGTTCTACCTTCTCACAGATCGAGAACCACCCTGAGTCATCCATGACCTCTATCCAGGTGTGGGCTACTCCTTTATTAAACTCTCAGAACACTAAGATCTTATCAAATTCTTCCCTCAAGAAAATTGATGCTATTCAGCCAGCACCTACCCTTCTAAGGGATGCTGCCCTTGGTGATTTGTTTCTTTTTTCTTTTTTTCTTGTTTTGATGTTCTTTACTGAGCAAGGCACTGTTCTAAGTGTATGGCATGTACGAACATATTTTATCTCATTTTATCTTCACAACAGCCCTGTGAGTTGGCATTTTATTATCTCTAGTTTACAGATGAAGAAACTAGATAGGTTAAATAACTTGCCCAACCTTGGCTGGCCTGGCGTAGTGGATTGAGTGTCATCAGTCAGGGCATGTGCCTGAGTTCTGGGCCAGATCCCCAGTTGGGAGTGTGTGAGAGGCAGTCAATGTATCTCTCACACATCGACGTTTCTGTCCCTCTCTTTCTCCCTCCCTCCCCCATCTCTAAAACTAAATAAATAAAATCTTTAAAAATAAATAAATAACTTGCCCAGGGTCACAAAACTGGTAGGCAATGCCCAGTTAGTCCAGCTCCAAAGCCAATGCTAGTCCATTGCAGCACCCACACCACAGCCTTCAAGGCGGTTTTTCGTCCTTCAGCATCCTGCAAAATAGCTGGCATTGTTGCTCCAAAGTTAGGCACCCACCCCATCACACGAGGGGAGACAAAAAAAAACAAACACCCAGAATTATCTTCTGGAGGGCAGCCCTTTGTAGTACAGGCTTCCCCCGCTGGGTGAGTGTTCTAGGAACCCATCTGTATCAGTGCACCAGCTGGCGCTGTTCTGAGAGGCTGCATGTGGCTTCAGCGATTTTTGAAGGCTTTCAATGTGTTTGCCCATTTCATGATGGGTGATTTACAAGCACACCTGCCCACACAGTGCTGAGTGTTGAGCAGTTTTTGATCAAAAATGTCATGACCCCTGTGCCCCACCCTCCCTATTCATCTGATCTTGTCCTGAGCAACTTTTTTTTTTGTTTGTTTCCCTGGATTAAAAAAGTCCTTAAAGGGAAAGGTTTTGCTGATGTAGAAGAGGTGAATCAAAAAATAGCAGCAGCACTGAAAGGCATCAAAATCGACAAGTTCAAAACTGTTCTGAGCAGGGGAGGGGGGCGGGGGGGGGCGGGGGAAGCCTCAATAAGAGTATTGCATCAAATGGAGAGTACTTTGAAGGTGACTGACGTTTAAACATGTAAGAATAAATACACAATTTTTTATAAATAAATTCCATTTTGGGGGGTGGTCCCCCCTCCTATACACACACACACACGTGTGTGTGTGTGTATGAATAAATTTAATCTTGAGTACTTATTATGCTACTATCCTTTAGATCTTAGTTTAGATATCACCAGCATAATGCTAAACATTTTATACCTATTGTCTTATTTACTCCTCAGAACCACCCTAGAAGGTTGGTACTTCCCCAGTTTTTTTTTAGATAAGAAAACTGAGGCTCAGAGCAAAGCAATTCACTCAAGATTACACAACTAGGAAGTAGTAACACTAGAATAAAACCTGTCTCTCTGATTTCAAAAGGCAAGTTCTTAACTACTGTGCTTCAGTAATATACATGAATGGATAGGAGAGTAGTTCAGCCTTCTCACCCTTCCTCTCTTGTGCTATAGAGTCGCAGATATCTCTGCTTTTCTCATTCATTTTCAACTGCTCTAAGCAGAGAAGACCCATTTGGGTCAGTTCCTCACTTTCTGAATTATAACATTCCTACTGGATGGCTCCTGGCTCTAGCCTAGTTGTTTCCAGAAGCACTTCCTCCTCAATGTCGTGAGGGAGGGGCCAGAACCTCGCCACAGAAAGTGTGATGTGTGATGGTAGCCTGAAGCGATTATCTTTAAGCAGGAAATATTTTCAAGTCTCCTGCTTTATCTTTAATATTTTTGCAAACTTTACAACTTTGCATTCTTCTTACTGATATATCCCATTTTATGTTTTTATTTTTTTAATATTTTATTGTTTATGTTATTACAGTTATCCCAAATTTTCCCTCTTGCCCTCCTCCCCCTATTCCACCCCCTATATTTTATTATGTTTTTAAAAATGTAATTTCACTTACCAACCCTCAGGTGAACTGAGGCTCAGGAAGATGCTCCATGTTTACCCCTTGGCTGCTTTCCTTGGGTGTATGTATTGTCCTCAGTTTGAGGAATGCACCCTTGGACGAAGATGGTAGGAATCGTACTGCTCTGAGCGTGTGGCTCCTTTTCTCAGGAGAAGGTCTTCCGGATGTTTCAATGCATCTTTGCTACTAATCCAGTTTCCCTGGGTCTCTACCCCTTCTCCCCTGGGCTTTACCTGCTTCCGAGGCAGTCATTGTGTTGCTAACTCCAAATCCCATCCTCTCTCCTCAGGCTACACAGTGGCCTGGCTGCCCTCCCACAATCTCATATCACTGCTGGCAGCTGGAGCCCCCCGATACCAGCATGTGGGGCAGGTGCTGTTGTTCCAAGAGTCAAAGGACAAAAGACAATGGAGCCAGATCCAGAAAATAAATGGGACCCAGGTGAGCATGACCCATGGGCGCTGCAGGTCCAGGGCTGGTATGACAGTGTTTGTGCTCCCTGCTGCCTTCTGAACACTTATCCATTTGTTGCGTGGCAGGCCCTGTGCCAAGCACTGTCACATTTGTTCTTCACAAAGCCCTCTGAAGTAAACTTTGTCATCTCCACTTGCCAGTTAAAGAAACTGAACCTCAAAGAACTCAGCTTGTCTTAATTCATACAAGCTCTAAGTGGGAACCAGAATGTAGACTTTCATTTGAGACAGTGGATGCAGCTGAGGGAAAAGGTGTATCCTGCTCATGGCCTCATCCTCAAACATCTTCCTCTCCCTACAGATTGGTTCTTATTTCGGTGGTGAGCTGTGTGGCGTTGACATAGACCAAGATGGGGAGACAGAGCTGCTGCTGATTGGAGCCCCCTTGTTCTATGGGGAGCAGAGAGGAGGCCGGGTGTTTATCTACCAGAGAAAACAGGTGGGGATCAGAGCACTGAGCTGAGGGGGTGGGAGAAACAGATTTACAGGTCTGCGCAGGTCCCAGTTATTTTGAAAGGCTTTCCCTGTCTGATCGTATGTCTGATTAACTTACGATCAGCCATATGATCTTTGGATCAACAGATAGACAACAGCTAATGCTCACGGATGGTAGGCTGTGTACAAGGCCCAGTGCCAAACCTTTAATATATATGAGCTCTTATTTGATCCTCACATTTGCCTCACAAAGTACTATGAGCCTTATCTTACAAACGGGAACACTATGGCTTAGAAAGGTGGAGAATTTTCCAAAGCCTCAAAGTCACACACATAGTAAGAGGTGGAGCTGGAACTTGAACCCAGGTTAGTCTAATGGCGTCATTCCAATTCTGTGAGGGACCACACCCAACATTTCTTTAGTGATGTTCACACATGAAATGCCTCACCCTGTGAACACTTGCTGAGTGACTGAGGTGGGACCTGTCACCTTGCTCCTTCCTAGCTGGGGTTTGAAGTGGTCTCAGAACTGCAGGGGCATCCTGGCTACCCTCTTGGGCGATTTGGAGCAGCCATCACTGCCCTGACCGACATCAATGGGGACAGGCTGATGGACGTGGCTGTGGGAGCGCCTCTGGAGGAGCAGGGGGCTGTGTACATCTTCAATGGTCAACATGGTGGCTTGAGCCTCCGGCCAAGTCAGGTGAGGTACCCTGCCTGCCAATTGAAACCCATTCCCAGGTGCCTGGAAGCCTCTCAACCCAGACTCCACTCCCCAGCCTGACCCTTCCTGCCCTCCAGCCAGCCCTCTTCCTAGCTTCACATGAACTTCTCTCTTGGTCTTAGCGGATAGAAGGGATCCAGGTGTTCCCAGGAATTCGGTGGTTTGGACGCTCCATTCACGGGGTGAAGGACCTTGGAGGGGACGGCCTGGCAGACGTGGCTGTGGGGGCTGAGGGTCAGGTGATGGTGCTGAGGTAAGATGGAACTCCTGAGTCTCACCTAATAATAATCTCAGCTCTCATCATTTGAACAGTTACCGTACAGGGATTGTGCTAATTGCTTATAGGTGTTGGCTCATTTGGTCTTCCCTCCAACCTTGTGAGATAGGTTTTCTCTTTATACGGGCTTCATGCCTTACTCCAAGCAAAACAGCTGCTGTTCAGTGACACACTAGGATTTGAACCCAGACCTTTGTGACATTAAAACCTGGAGAAGCAACAGCATGTGCTGGCTTAGAACCTAGTGCCCTGGATTCAGGCTGAAGCTCTGCCATTTACTTGTTGGATGATCTTACACCAGTCACTGAGCTTCTCAGGACCTGAGTTTCCTCGTCTCTTGAGATGATGATTAAGTCTCCTGTCTTACCCCTAACTTAGAGTTCATTGGAAGCCTCATGGAACATCATATAGTGAACAGATATTTACTGAGCACCTACTGTGTCTTAAATACTGAATTGGGTACAGAGTGTGTATGGGAAAGTATATAACAAAAAATTAAACAAAAAAGATGTAATCACCACTGTGATGAGTGCTATGAGGGAAATAAACAGGGTACTGTGAGAGAGAATAGCAGGCGAGACCTACTATAGATTGAGTGGCCAAAAAAGGCCTCTCTGAGGTGATATTTGAGAGGGGACTTGAAAGATGAGAAAGAGCCAGGCCTGCAGAAGTCCGGGGTCAGAGCTGTCCATATGGAAAGCCCAGGAGGTGCCAAGGGTACAAGGCAAAGCAGCAGTCTGATAAGGCTGGGACAGGGCCAGCTAAGGGCGAGTGTGGAGGAGGGAAGACCAGAAGTCCTAGGCAGTATGGCATGGGTAGGGAAGGATCTGGATTTTATTGTGAGAATCACGTGACATCAGTGAAAGGTTATAAGAATGGAAGTAGCTCAGTATGATTTCTCTTTTTAAAAGCTCACTCTCCTGTATGGAAAATGAGTCAGCAGACTGCTAGAATGAACCCTAATGAGGGTCAGGGAGCCCTAATCACTTATCATTATTATCGTTGCACGGAGACATTGATGTGGAGGTCTGCTTAGAGACGGAGGATCACCCTGGCCTCTGATAGATGGAGCTCGAGGTCTGCCTGGGGATTAGAGCTGAGGCCAAGGGAGACAGTGGGTTGTTTTCTGCCCTGCAGCTCTCGGCCTGTGGTGGATGTCATCGCTCGGATGTCCTTCTCCCCGGCCGAGATACCCGTGCATGAGGTAGAGTGCTCCTATTCAACCATCAACAAGAAGAAGAAAGGAGTTAACATCACAGTCTGTTTCCAGGTCAAGCCTCTCATGCCCCAGTTCAAAGGTCAGTACTGTCTTCCTGCTCCCCCCAGCATCTGTGCCCCCCCCCGCCCACCATAATGCAGGTTTGCAGGCTTATGGTCCAGGATCCACCCCATTCAACTCCTGCCTTTTCACCCTGCTCAGGACCCCTCGTTGCCAACCTCACTTACACTCTGCAGCTGGATGGCCATCGGACGAGGAGCCGGGGAGTGTTTCCAGGAGGGAGACATGTACTCAGCGGGAATACAGCTGTCACCGTAAAGGAGTCCTGCACTGACTTCTGGTTCCACTTCCCGGTAAAGGAACCAGCGAGGCTGCTCCAGGGAGTGAAGGGGCAGAAGAGCTGATTCCCTGAGAGGCAGCGCTGGGTGCAAGGCTTATCTCTGGGTCACAGCTGAGTCACAAGTCACTTTGATTTCTCCATACTGCCACTTCCTCTGCTGAACGACAGAATAACTTCAGTGTATTTTCTTCTAGTCCTCAATCTATATACAAAGACACTTTTCACATGATTGTGATTGTAAAGTAGTTATCATTTTTCTACTCTTTTCATATGTCATATATTAATGCTACTACCCAGCTTTCATAATTATTGGTACAACTTACAGAATATTCAGTCAGGGTAATATGTTGTTATTTGCCAGATACACATGGTCATTTATTGTTCACATCCATCCTAGAAAAAGATGTTTTAATATTGATTGAATCAATTGCTAGAACACTCAAATTCAGTTTGTTCATCATACTCCTGTGTAAAGTAGGTGTGACTTTAAATTATGTGGTACATGATTGGTGTATAAGGTCTTGAAGTTGGTTTTATATTTTGTTATTATGGGAATTTTGAGACATACAAAAGTACAAGAAATAGTTGAATGAACTCCCAAGTACCTATTACTGAGTTACAACAATTATCAATTCAATTTTATTTCATTCATAACTCGTCTCAGGGCCCCTTTGCCTCTTCACACCCATACCTCCCATTACAAGACTTCAGGATTTTAACCATAAATTTGCCAAAGAACAGGCACTGTGACATGCTGGAAGAAACTGAAGTTTAGACCTGAGAGTTGGAAAGATTTGGGTTCACTTCCTAGTTCTAGTCCTTAGAAAAATTGTGTCACCTTTTTAGATCTTATCATCCTCTTCCGCAATGTGGAGATAGTATTGCTGTGGTAGATTAACGGTGTCACACAGCTGGGCCCTAGGAATGACACCTGTGCTGAGAAGCAAACCTGATGCTAGTAACTGCATTCCCGCCACTAGTAAGGAAGACAACCGATAGCTAGAATTCCATGATTTATAAACCGTAGACAAGGTGTGCATGTACCTGAAAGTGTAGTAAAGGTTCCACTCTTAACATAAGATGTATCCTTGCCACCCTCAGGTATGCATTCAAGACCTCATCTCTCCCATCAACGCCTCCCTAAATTTCTCTCTCTGGGAAGAAAGGACATCGAGAGGCCAAAGGGCGGTAAGGAGAGATCAGCTGGGGGAATTGGTAGGAAATAGGAGAGTAGAAATTCAATTTAGCAAGACTGTATTATAAAGGAGTCTTTGGTTTAAAGCAATAAAAAAGGAGGGAATTCCTTTTTGCTTAAGCAGCAAAGGAATTCATGGGAGTTTGTATTTAAGAGAAATTTAGAAAAGCAAGATTGGGAAGAAGAGGTGTCAGGGTGGAGGCTCTGGAGCCTCTCCAGGGGAAGGAATAATGGGTAGACTCTTCACGACACACATCTCATTGGTCAGAACATAGTCGTGTGGCCACACCTAATTACAAGAGAGCCTGAGAAACATGTGATCAGATTAAAAAACAGAGGGAGAAGGCAAGGGAGGATATATGGGGACAACCAGCAGCCTGCCATCGGCACTGATTTTTAAAAAACCAAAATGTGTGATACAGGAACTCAGGGTAGAAACGAGACCTGAGGTCACAGTTGTCAAAAAGGATTTTCTAGGGCAGGTGTCATTGTCTCAGGATCCTAAAGAATGAGTAGACTTTTGATGGGTGAAGAAAGGAAAGGCAAAGGAACAGCATGAGGAAAGTATAGTTGTAAGTTCAAGGCAAAATGGGAGGTGGGCGTGGGTTCTGGCAGAAGGGCAGCTGAGCAAAACAGAGGCCCTGGATGCCCTTTTGGGAGGTGCTGTGGTCCAGCGGGTGGTGGGAACCTGTATGAATGTTGAGGGTGGGTTCGAGCAGTGAGCAGAAGCTGCCAGGACTCCTGCCCCTCAAGAAAGAGTCTAGAGGCTGCTTGGCAGGGGACCTAAAAGCAGAGGATGCTGGAATCTCACTACAACATACAGCTGAAAACCCATAAAATACTTCCATGACCTCCTTATGCTCAGGATGAAGTCCCACCTCCCTAACAGGGCTTACAAGGCCCAGGGCGATCTGGACGCTGCTTCTCTCTCTCCTGCCCCTCTGACCACGGCACTCCAGCCCGTCGGGGCACCTTCCTGCTCCTGCACAGGCACAGCCTCTCTTGCCTTGAGCCTTTGTGTAGATTGTTCTTTCTTCCTTCCTCTCCATTTTCTTTACTTGGTTCCCTCCGGCTCATCCTTTAGATTTCAGTTGAGGGGCCATTTCTTCAGGAAGCTTCCCTGACCCTCCAGTGTGTGGTAGAATTTTCTTCTACATGTTCTAAAGATACCCTGTCCCATCATAACCCTGAAGATGCCAGATCATTTCTCCCACCAGATTGGGAGGGCAGGCCGTGTGTCCATTTTGTTCTTGATGTATACCCGGCGCTGAGCATGGGGCCTGGCCCAGAGCGGAAGCTCTGGGAATGTTGCCGAGATGAGTCCTGACCTCACCCTGGCAGGGTGGGTCAGTGGGGCTGGAGCACTGTCGGCGGGGCAGACCGGAGCCAACTGATCGATGTTTCTCACATCTCTCCGTCTCTCTCTTTCCCTTTTTCTCCCTCTAAAAATCAATAAGCATATCCTCAGGTGAGGAAGGGGAAAAAAAAACCCAACTTAAAACAAAAACTGGCCTTGATCTAATTAGAGAGCTCTTCTGGGGGAGTTGGGGTTGACAGAGGAGAAGCACAGTGAGAGGTCCCCCATGGGTGAGCCCAGGGGCTGTGAAGCAGGCGTTCCTGCTGGAGAGGGGGACCGGCCAGGGGGAACTGTGGGAGCTGCTTCGTCAAGGCCCAGATCTCCTGCCCAGGAGCGGAAATGGACACCCTGATCCTCAAGGAGCTGCCACCAGAGGAGGACTGCACAGATGGCCTTGGGCTGAATCTGGAGGGTGGGGCCCGCCCTGGGAGGGTGCTGGCTCCTGGGAGGGGCAGACCACAGGCGGCCCAGCTGAGCCCCAAGCCCTGAGCTACTCTCTGCCTCCTTCACCAGTTCTGCTGCCTCAGCTAACCTCTCCTGTCTCCTGCCCTCCCACTCCTCTGCGTTCAGCAGGGCAAGGACAGGCAGCTCATCCTGAGACCCTCGCCGCACTCAAAGACCAAGGAGGTAAGAAGGGAAGAGCGGCAAAGAGAGAGGCCAGGGTCAGGCCCTCCTGGGTGTGGGGGCCTGAGACCCCTGATCCTTTCTTTTTGGCCTTTCAGATCCCTTTCGAAAAGAACTGTGGAGAGGACAAGCAATGTGAAGCAAACCTGGGGCTGTCCTTCTACCCTGTAAGGTCTGTGAGGCTCCCCACCCTCTCCTCCTAACCCACTCAGAAGACCCCCATCACACTCACCAGATGTGTTCTGTGGGCCTTAGTTTCCCCTTCTGTGAAATTCAAGTCCCTGTGGCGCTCTTGTCAGGATAAATGAGATTGCAAAATTTACAGCCTGTGCGTTGGAGCTTATTTTTTGTGTGTTTATTTTTTTTTTTGGACTACCAAATTCCTCAGTTCTGAAAGTCTCCACCACAGATCCTGCTTCCTTCACCTTGGCCCCCATAACTTTTCCCTGATCTCCTCAGATCCAGAGGCCTGCTTCTGACCCCCCCTGCCAGCCTCTCCGTGCAGCTGACACTGAATAACTCGGGAGAAGACGCTTACTGGGTCCGGCTCAGCCTGAGTTTCCCCTGGGGACTCTCCTTTCGAAAAGTGGAGATGCTCAAGGTGAGTGAGAAGGCAGGGTCGGCCCACATTACCCGCTTAACCCCACAGCTTCTGGAAGCCACAGGCAGCTAGAACAGCCTGAAGATGTGGGTAGCTGCTGGCATGCAGAGGTCCTACGGCCACATCTGGTTTCACAGCCTGATGGCCACCCTCAAGTTGTATGACCTAAGATACAAGGCCTCTGTGAGCCTCAGATTCCGCAACCAGAAAGGTGAGGCTGAGGACACCCACAGGGTTAGTGAGAGGGTCTCAGGAACTGGAGTGTAACAAAGGCTCTTGGGCCTGCTAACCAAGAATACACACACAGGTTTAGTGAGGTCAAGCTGCCTCCCTCCTAAAGGCGACCAACGTGTTTTTGAGGGATGGCCTGGGTTGTTTGAAGTGAAACGTTTTTTCTTTTATTATTATTATTATTATTATTACAAATGTAATACCTGATCTCCACAAAAACTTGGAAATTACAGAGAAGTTTAAGGAAGATAATCACCCCTACTTCTACAACTCAGCAATTACTACTTTTATTTTGGTGTTTATCCTTCTGTGTGTACACATGAATTGCAGCATGTATTTACTTATTCTATATTTGAACTAAGTTGGCATTTTGCTCTCCGTATGGTTATTTTTTCTCCATTTTTAAAAAATGTTTTTATTGTGGTAATATATATAATTCAGTGGCATTGACTATATTGACGATGTTGTGCAACCATCACCACTACTTATTTTCAGAACTTTTTCATCATCACAAACAGAACTTCTATACCTATTAGGCAATAACTCCCAGTTCCCCACCTTCTTCCCATAGTGACCTCTAATCTACTTTACATCTCAACAAAATTGCCTATTCTACATATTTCATATGAGTGGAACAGTGTATTTGTCCTTTTGTGTTTGTATCACCTCACTTAGCATGTTCGTGAGGTTCATGTAAGAGCATGTATCCATTCATCTGTCCATGGACACTGGGATTATTCTTATACAGCAATATGAAATGCTTCCTGAAGTGGCATCTAGTAGAGTGACAAAGAACTTGAGATCTGGAGTCAGACCTGTGTTCAAGTTCCTACCAGGTCCCTGCCAGCTTACCCAGCTGTGAGACTTTGGGGAAAGCACTCAACTTCCCTGAGCCTCTCTCTCCTGATCCAGTGCCCTTTCCAGTATGAGGCTGAAATCTGTCCTTCACAGAATGTGATGAAGATGAATGGTTTTTATACTGCTTAGCCCCAGATCTATCTCTTTTTAAAAATAATTGCTGCCCTCGCTGGTGTGGCTCAGTGGATTGAGGGCCAGCCTGCGAACGAGCCAAAGGGTCACTGGTTCGATTCCCAGTGCAGGGCACATGCTGGGTTGCAGGCCAGGTCCCCAGCAGGAGTCCGCGAGAGGCAACCACACATTGATGTTTCTCTCCCCCTCTTTCTCCCTCCCTTCCCCTGTCTCTAAAAATAAATAAGTAAAAGCTCTTTAAAAAAATAAATAATTGCTGAATGTGTTGACCTAGCAGCATTTTAACAATCTCACAATATCCTCCCCTGTCACTGTATAACAGTTGACTGCACCATTCCTATCTCTTTGGACTACTTGATCACTTCCAGTCTTTGACTGTGATAAATAGTGTTGCAGTGAACATCTTAGCACTAAAACTCTGGCTGTGCTCCTGATTCTTTGATCCCACCTTTCTGAGAATGTGCCCTGAAAGGGACAGAGCTGGAGGAGGTGGGCCCTGGGGGTTGGTGGCTTCTGGGGAACGCTTAGCCTTGCCCACTAAAAAGCTCATTGTCTCTCACTTCTCACTCCCAGCCCCACAGCCAGATACCTGTGAGCTGCGAGGAGGTTGCTGAGGAGCCCCAGCTTCTGACCAGGAACCTCTCTTGCAATGTGAGCTCTCCCATCTTTAAAGCGGGCAGCTCGGTGAGTGCCTCGAGCCCTTAGGAACCAAGCAGCCAGGGGCTCTGAGCTCAGGAGGGGAGGGAGCTCCTGGCTCTGGAGGAGGGTGCGGGTGATTGGCAGAGAAGGGCTTACCCTCCACCCCAAAGGGAATGTGTGCAGAGGTGATTTGTGCCATATTTAAGAGTCTGGGCTTTGGAATCAGACAAACCTGGAGTTGAGTTATTCATTTTATGACCTTACACACACACACACACACACACACACGACTTAACCATGTGTGATGGGGATGAAACTCCTAGCCCAGTGCTTGAGATGTAGTAAGCACTGGGTAAGCGGTCGCTGTTGTTCCGGAGGCTGAGTATGTGGGCTGTGGGGTGCTGAAGGCTGCCCCCTGAGGCTCAGGCCCTTCCTTCTTCATTCCCCTCTCTTCCCCTGCCAGGTTGTTATCCAGGTGATGTTCCACACTCTGCTGAATGGCTCCTGGGGGGACTTTGTCGAGCTGCACGCCAAAGTGTCCTGGTGAGCAGACCCCAGGGCAGCACCCCAGCATCCCTGGCCTGGCCTCAGACTGCCATGCAGTTCTGGCCGAGCTCTGCTCTTGATACTGCCCTTCCTTTGCCCCAATGCAGTGACAATAAGGACTTGGGCCTCCTGGGGAACAACTTTACCACCACCCGCATTCCAGTCCTGTACCCCATCAACATCCTCACCGAAACGTGAGTCCTGAGCAGCATCTCACCCTCTCCTCCCACCTCAGCCTCCCCACCCAGGGTCCGGACCTTGCCTCCCTGACTTGTCCCTCAAAACCCCCCTCCCTGTCCTAGTGTACGCCCCCACGGTAATTAGAACTGACTCCAGCTACAACCCCAACAGTTTTCAACACTCAAAAGAGCAAAGGCCCTTTAAGAGCTCTGAGTCAGATCAGCATTTACTGATGGAAAAAGCAGCACATTGAGTGCTGGCCTTCCATCAGGCCATGTGCCAGCTGTGTGCCCAGCCGGTGGCTTTCCCAAAGCTTTCACACCACTCAAGGCAGCTATGCCTCTTTCCTTTTCACTAATGCACGGAGAAGGGAGAGACTGGCTTAGAGTCGTAGGGCTAGGAAGTACCAACACTGGAATCTGCACTTAAGTCTGAGTCCAAGCCTGCAGCCACTCTCTCTGTTGCTGCCAGCTGTGCTAGGTCCCCTTCCTTCTGGGGCCAGCACTGCTAGTAAAGGTGGGGGAAGGGTTTTCACAATGGCCCTTGCCTGCCTAGAGCTTATATTCAGATAGGGGAGACCAAACTCATGCACGCTGAGAATCAGTGAGTCTCAGAATATTGTGGAAGGAGCCCTGGCTGGTGTGGCTCACTGGATTGAGCACCAGCCTGTAAACCAAAAGGCTGCCGGTTCGATTCCCTGTCAGGGCACATGCCCGCATTGCGGGCCAGGTCCCCATTTGGAGGTGTGCGCGAGGCAACCGAGCAATGTTTCTTTCCCTCTTTTTCTCTCCGTTCTCCTCTTTCTGAAAATAGAGAAATAAAATCTTTGGGGGGGAAAAAAGAGTATTGTGGAAGGAGGGATGCACGGGGATCACTAGTTGGATTTCCTCATTTACAGAAAAGGAGGTTAAGCCAGAAAAGTGGAGTGGCTTTTTAAGTTGGCTCAGTAAGATAAGGACAGAACCGGTGCCTGAGCCGGGGTCTCTGGTGTTTTTGAACACAAATGTCAAACGCAATGATGTTGTCAGAAGTGCTATATGAAATTAGAGCCAGGAAAGATGATGTGGGTTGGAAGAGAGATGAAAGGGGTCATGGAGAAGTTGGGGTTCGAACTGGGGTCTGGAGGACGAGGACAAGGGCCAGAGAGGAGGGAGGACATTCTCATCAGAGACAAAAGCCTAGGGGAAGGCTTGGAGGCAGCAAACAGTTGGCTAGACCTGGGAGCAGGGAGCAGGCAGCTCAGGATACGGCAGGTCTGTGCAGGGGCAGCAGGCAGGCAGACAGGATCTAGCTTTGGACCTGACCCTGTGGGCTGCCAGGAGCCTTTGATGGATTCCGTGTAGGCGAGCGGCAGGATCAAAATGTGAGGTTAGGAAGGTCAAGGGAACGGTGAGGTGAGAGAGGGAGCCAGAGGCCGGCACAGCCATCTGGGAGATGAGCAGTGGGGCCGGCGCAGCGGAGGCCCTGGTGAGGCGGTGTGCAGCGGGAAGAACGTGGCTCCAAAGACACAGTCCCTGGGGTTCCAGGCCTGGGGCAAGAGGCTGACCTCTTCTACGAGCCTTAGTTTCCAAAAGGAAACAGCAGAGCCTTGTAAGGATTGCATGAGGTCATGCCATTGAGGTCCCCAACACAGTGCTGGCGATTCAAAGTCTTCCCCAGGCTCAGGCCCACAGGTTGCCTCTGGGTTGCTGTCTTCTTCACCTTCTACCTCTGCTCTTCTCTCTCTCCACAGCCAGGAGAACTCCACACTCTACATCAGTTTCACCCCTAAGGATGCCAAGATCCACCATGTCAACCACATCTACCAGGTACAAACCTCAATGTGTAAGATCCCTAAAGCTCACATGTTCACTCGGCCCCATCCTGGGGACCGAGGATACACAGACCGATTAGCCTCAGTCTTGTCCTCAGTGAGTCCAGCCCTCCACCTAGTTCTCCAGTCCTTTCTGTGTCATTTCACAGCCTCCATTGACAGCATATTCACCAACTCCTTTCCACCACTGGGTAAATTATTTTAAAAACCACAGAACTTCAGAACCAGAAGGGCTCTGAGAAGAGAACCTAGTAGTTTTTTGTTTTAAATATTTTATTTATTTATTTTTAGAGAGGGAGAGAAGCACCAATGTGTGGTTGCATTTTGCATACCCCCTGCTGGGGACCTGGTCTGCAACCCAGGCATGTGGCCCGCACTGGGAATTGAACCAGCAACCCTTTGGTTTGCAGGCTGGCGCTCAATCCAATGAGCCACACCAGCCAGGGCAAGAACCTAGTTTTTCATTCAAACATTTAATGAGCCACTGTTCTAGTTTAGGTACTTTGCTTAGGCTCTGGGCAGCAATACATAAAACAGGGTCCCTGTCCACTTACCAAATCCAAGTTTTGTGCCTGGTGCTTATGTACACAACCCTTATAATCCTCACACCAACCTGTGAGAGCCCTATAACCTGTGGGAGGCATTGCCATTCCCATTTTACAGATGAGAAGTCTGTGGCACAGACAGGTCAAGTAACTTGCCCAGGCTATATAGCTAAGAAGGGGAAAGATGAGATTCGAGCACTTAACTTGAATACCAAGATCCATGTGTTTAACCTCTAAGTTAAGGATCTGTCATTTCTCATGCAATTTGCTCAGTGCTGTAATAGTAATCCTCATTATGGGAGCTCAGATGAAGGAGCCTGCCCCCAAGTCCAAAGCTTGAGGAGTCTAAGGCTTTCTTAGAGGTAATCTCAGGGGAGGATTAGGCACTGACCGACCAGTCAAGAGCATTTTCATTTGACTGTGGAGAAAATGGAGGGCCCAAAGAGGAACTGCCTCACCTAAGGCTGCACTGGAGTCAGAGCAGACTGGGAAAGGAGCCCAGCAGTAAAGGGCCCTGGAGCAGCTTTGGCCCCTTCAGAACAGAGGCTGGAGACTGTGAGGAGGGAGAGTGACCTTTGGGAAGGTTGGATGCCCATTTGCATTGAAATAGAATGTTTGGAATAGCCAGTTGAGTTGGCTTCTAGTGCTGTTCACTGGGATGGCTCTAGGTTCCCCCGGAAGTTAACCAGGCCCCTCCTTACCAAGTAGGCACGGATCCAAACCCCAGACCTGCCATTTGCGCACTTCTGTGGCTTTGGGCCAGGAACTTACCTGTCCATGCCTCAGTTCCCCTGTCATAAATGGAGTTTGGAATAAGAATTCCACAGGTGGCCATGAGGTTTGGTGGGTTACTTTCTGTTTGTCGAGGGCTTGGCACAGTGCCTGGGGAAGTGGAGGCTGTTAGAGGCGTGAGGTGGGCATTATGCTGTGGCCCTGAGATCCCCCAGCCTCTGCGGAAGCCTCCTTACATTCTTGCCTCACTCAGCCCAGAACCAGCTCAAATCCCTTGACGTTCCTCTTTCCCCAGAACAGTCATCTGGGCTAAATACCTCCATCCATCTCACCACCCCCCCAACATCTTAAGCCAAGCAGTTGGTTCCCCACTGCCTGGCCCTCCAAGCCACCACTATTGCTGAAGGTCCTAATATAGTCTCTGTGTTAACTACACCCAACACAGTATGAGACATTGGTGATCCATTCCTTCTTTCCTGAAACTGTCCCGTTACTCAGGCCCTTTTTGCCACAAGGAGGTCAGCTCTAATAGTTGAGGTTTATCGCAGGCTAGACAAATGAGAATTGGACAGCTGGGCTATAGGATCTCCTTCCTCAAGGTCCCCTGCTCCCCTAGCAGGTAAGGAATGCAGGCTTCATTTGGACCTGAAATCTTTTTGAGCTCTGCCAGTTTAAAGCTATGTGGCCATAGGCAGTTTACTTGACCTCTCGGAGCCTCCGTTCTTCAGTCTATAAAACAGAAATAATAAACACCTACTTTATGGGTTGTTATGAGGAGCAAGTGAGAAAATATGTGTCAAGTGCTTAGCGTGGTAATTGACACATTAGGCATCTATCAACTTGCGTGTTTTCTAGCATTATTATTAGCATTGTTGTCCAAGGAAGGTGATGGAGCATAGTGATTTCAGTCTCTGGAGTCAGCCTAGATTAGAACGCCAGCTCTAGTACTTGATAGCTTCAGACAAAATAACTCAAAACGAAATGAGATGATGCATTTAATGAGAATCAGAAGAGGCCTTGCGCTGTAAGAGCTCAGTAAATGATGATATTATACACAGGTTCTAACCCTCTGTTTTCTGCTTTGTCATCACTACAATTCCCTCACAGCAGGTACGTGCTCTGGGCCGGTGCCCCTGACCACTCTGGATCACTTTGCACATCCCTTCGTCCTCCTCCATCCTTCCTCCCTCAGCTCCTGGCAACCACTGCTTCTCTCTCTGTATAGATTTATCTATTCTGGCTATCACATATAACTGAAATTGTACAACATAGGGTCTTCTGTGACTGGTTTTTTTTCACTTAACATAGTATTTTCAGGGTCCATCCATGGTGTAACATGTGTCAGTATTTGTTTCATTTTTATTGCCAAATAATATTCCATTGTAAAATAGGCCACATTAGATTTATGCATTCATCAAATCATGAACATTTGAGTTGTTTCCACTTTTTGGCTAGCATTGATAATGCTGCTTAGACATTCCTGTACAAATTTTTATGTGAACATATGTTTTATTTCTCTTGGATATGTAACTAGAACTACAGTTGCTCCTCTTGAAACTTTGGTCTCAACATGTTCTAAATTTATCATCTTTTCCTATACCTTCTCTGGCTTGTTTAAACCCTTTAAAAGCACGAGTTTTTCCTCAAGCAAAATTTCCAAGCCTGGGTGAATTTTTCCTTCCAGTGTGTCTGGACCCACTGCCTCCTCATGTTTTGTTGCATATATCCTTTTTTCTCTTTTGTCCCTGATACTGCTCCAACTGAATTTCTCGTCTTCTTGCAAGCGAACTACTGGCACAGGCTCCTGGCTTGGGCCTTGACCCACCTTTTCCAGCCTCTTCCCAGTCTGTACCTGCAATGGATGAGTCCCCTGGGGCCACCCCTCCTTGCTGCTTTCCATGACTCCCCAGTGCCAGCCAATGGTCCCCTGACTTCTTGACCCCAGGCCTTCTGGGACCCACAGTCTGATCCCATGTCTCCTTTCCAGACTTACCTCCCACTCTTCTTCCAAGCACTCCTGCCCTCTGGCCACATTACACTTACCTGGTATAGTCCTAACTCCCTGTGCTTTCTCTTTCTGTATACCTTCCCCCATTTCACCTGTTAATTTCCTGTTTATCTTTCGCAGTTAAATTCAAACGCTGCCTCTGACATTAGACTTTTTAGTTCAATATAACTGACATTTTAAGTGTCCACAAATGTTTACTGAATGAATAAATGATAGAGCACCTCAATTTGGATATATATTTTCCTACTCAACCTCCCTGAGACTTTCATTAGTGCTACTCTTACATCACTTTTGTATACATTTCTGGATCTTCCAACCCTAGCACATATAGCTCTTTTGTACAAAAGGTACTCAAGAAATATTTCTTAAACTAGTACAATATACTTGCCAAAACAAATCTTTCCCAGCCTCCATTGTGCAAATGATACTTGCATCTATCCTTGATAAATGTTATTGATTCTTTCACTCATTCAGCGAACTGCCTTCCTTGAGCCTATTGTGTGCTTCTTACTGTGTCAAGCAGTAGTGCATTGCCGGCGGAACAAGCCACAACTCCCACTCTCACGAGCCCACAGCCTCGTGGAGATACAGACACACAGGCAGACACTTTAGCATCCTGCTGGAGCTGCAGATCGCTAGGGAAACACAGGAATGGGAAGCTGCCCTATTCTTGAAGCAAACTTTCAGAATGATATTTGAGCAGTAACTTGCAGGGTGAGGGTTTGTCACATGAAGAAAGCAGAGAAGCACACGTAACCCACACGTGTAATTGAGGATGGGGCAGGGTATGGCAGATTGCTGCCCACAGCCTAACACGTGGGCCATTGCGCCTCAGCCAGTGAGGACTGGATCTGGGGCGGCAGTTAGAATGGCTGGCATTCAGAGCTCAGCAGCCCTTTGTCCTCTGTATCAGGTGAAGATTCAGCTGTCTGTCCACGACCATAACATGCCCAACCTGGAAGCCTTGATTGGGGTGCCACAGCCTCACAGTGAGGGGCCCATCACTCACAAGTGGAGCATGCAGATGGTGAGTGCTGCCCAGAGGAGGAAAAATGCCCGGGTCTGTGGGGGTGAGCTCATAAACGGGTGCAGATGCTTGGGAAGCAAGTGAGGATGGATGAATCCTGTCACACTCAGAGATGTCTGAGTCTGCCACGGGCCAGTAGGAGAGAACTGGGATGCCAAGGTCCCATCTTGGGGGTGAAGAGGAACGCCAGGTTCTGGCCTTAAGGGGTCAGTGTCCTCTCTCAGCTCTGGACTAACTGAAGATCCTGTCTCATCTTTCCTAGGAGCCTCCTGTCGACTGTCACTATGAGAATCTGGAAAGGGCACCCAGTGAGGCTGAGGTATGGACCTGTGGGCTAAGGTGGGGCTGGGCAGAGTGCAGGTAGAAACACAAGCCTCTCCAAGCCCCTTGCTGTTCCTTATTCCTAGCAGCCTTGTTTGCCCGGAGCCCAGTTTCGCTGCCCCATGGCCTTCAGGAAGGAGATCCTCGTCCAAGTGATGGGGACTGTGGAGCTGGTGGACGAGATCAAGGTAGCACCTCCTGGCAACCGAAATGAAGTGGCTGTGGGAGCCTTGTCCAGTAGGGGGTGGGTCCCCCACCATGTGGTCTTCCTGCATGTCCTGTTTTATCTTTATGAAAAATCCCCGATTTTACACAGTTACAGGTGAGAGAGAACGATGATCTGTTTGAAATTTTCAAGGCTGTTTTCCATGGGCCTGTGCATAATTTTGACAGGTTCTTTATAGAAAAACTTTTCTTCCAGCAATGGGAATGGCACATGGAATGCAGAGCTTCACGGCCGTGCTGCTCCCCACTGGGACCTGTCCTCCTCTGCCTCTGCCCCTTGGGCTGAGGTGGGGCCTTGTGCTCTGGCCCTGACGCTTTCTCCCCCCTTCCCCGCAGGCCTCCTCCATGGGAAGCCTCTGCAGCTCCCTCTCCATCTCCTTCAACAGCAGCAAGCATTTCCACCTCTATGGCAGCAACGCCTCCCTGGCCCAGGTATCTCTTTACCTCCTCAGAAGACCCGGGAACAGAGGTCAGCAGAGAGATCTGAGGAACTACAGGGCAGAGCTGGACGAGCCAGAGCTAGAAGCGGGCAGCCATGTGGGAGGAGGTTTGGGGTTAGCACAGTTAGAGCTTCCCCACAGCCAGAGTCATCAGCCTTGGCAAAGGCTTCCATGGAAGCCGCAAGCTTTCACCACGAGGTGAGCAAGCAGATTACAAGGTCCCCTGTCCGAAATGCATCAGGTAAAGATCATTTTGATGGCAGCTCATCAAACAGTTACCCACTCCATAGGCAGAGCATGATGGGAGGACACTCTAAGCAGAGAGAGCAGCAAGTGCAGGGCCCAGAGTTGAGAAAATGGGCAAGACGTGATTCAGAGCGGAAGGCTCAGGGCAGGAGAAGGGAAGCTGCAGCTAAAACAGCAAGCAGAAACCAGATTCTGGAAGACTCTGCATGCTGAACAGAAATTCTAGCATTTTCCCCTGAGACTAAGGGAAGCCATTTAAGGGTTTAAGGTGCGCCATGGTACATGTCCGCCAGTTCACTCTGGTCGCTGCAGCAGGAGGTATGCTGGAGAGAGGGGGCCTGGATCGGAGTCTGGTGTTATGACACAGTCCAGACTGGAAATGCGAAGACCTAGAAGTCGCTGCCGGGTTCTCAAGACATGTTAGGGGCTGGGGAAAGCTTCTTCCCTCCTGTCATCCACCCCCAGGTCATCACGAAGGTTGACGTTGTATATGAGAAGGATATGCTCTATCTCTACATGCTGAGTGGCATCGGGGGGCTGTTGTTGCTGCTGCTGATTTTCCTGGTGCTCTACAAGGTAGGACTAGAAGGATTGGGCATCACTGAAGTGGGCGGGCTGGGGAAGAGGGATTGGCAGGAGTCAGGAAGGAGAATGCCATGACCAGGGAGCATCAAAGCTTAAAAGGGGCCTCAGCCTACTCCTTCCATCCATGGATAAGGCTTCCGAGGCCCGCAGAGCAAGCAAGACTTCCCCCATTACTCTGCCGAGCACTGGCAGGGCCAGGACTAGGTGCCCAGGAAGAGGAAGAAGTGCTGTCCTATATACCCAGAGCCCGGCACTGCGATACAGAGGCACATCCCACAAACATGGCCCCTGCCTTTGTAAAGCTCACAGTCTACTGGGGGAGAGAGACAGGAACACACATGATGAAGGCTCCTCTGTAGAGCCTGTATGTTCTGGAGCCTGTAACACAGGAGACTAACTTAGGCTGGGGCGGGGCAGGGGGCCTGGGAAGAGGTGGAATTTGAGTTGGGATTGAAAGGATGAGTAGAAGTTAGCTAAAAAAGAGAGCTGGAGGGCAGGTGTTCCACGTAAAGGATTCAAATATTCCAGAAAAGAGAATCTAAGAATAAAATTTTCTTACTATTGTACCCCAGAGGGTTGTCATTAACAACTTTTTTGTTTCTATTCTTCCAGGTTATAGTTTTGTTGTTAACATATATATGTGTGTGTGTGTGTGAGCGTGAGAGAGAAAGATCAGTGGATGTGTGTATATGTAGAAAATGTAAATGAGATAAGACTGTATATCCTGCTTGGGAACTTGTATTCTCTACCCCTACCCTGGATATTATACCTTGGTGCCTTTCTGTCCGAGCACAATCAGATCTTCTTGCTTTGTAACCTGGGTGGTTTTCTGCTGCCTGGATATCCTCCTACCTTTTCTTTTACACGCTCTTTATTTATGAACATTTAGATTGTTTGTAATTTACATCTACTTTGAACACCGTGACAAAAAATCTCTTATTACCCACATCTTTGCACACTTGTCCAAATATTGTTTCAAATTAATTCCTAGACCTGGAATTGCTGAGCCAAATAATATATATGTTTTGAGCTTTCCACAGAGAGTGTATGACACTTACTAAGTACTATATAAGCATGGACTCTTTCTATTAGTATTACTAGATATTTTTAAGTCACCCACCTAAAATATTGTACATGATGGGTTTTTTTTCTTTTTTTTCTAGGGTTTTACTTATTTACTTTTAAAGAGAGGGGACGGGAGGGATAAAGAGATGGAGAGAAACATCGATGTATGAGAGATACATTGATCTGGCTCACAATCCAGGCATGTGCCCTGACTGAGAATCGAACCAGTGACCTTTGAAGGGGTTTGCAGGCTGGTGCTCTATCCACTGAGCCACACCAGCAAAGGTATACATGATGTTTTGATGAGCCTCAAGAATGAACCAGTAAATGTACAGCTTTTCAACATATTGCCAAGAACCAGGTGTGGCAGATACTTTCATCCCATCCCTGGAAAGGACACCACATATCTGTGGCACATATGTATTATTAACATAAAGAGTGCTTTCATGTTTCGCCAGGGCCTACTATGCTCCATGGACTTTCTGCTCATTCAATTTTTGTCTTTCTACAGGTTGGTTTCTTCAAACGGGACCTGAAGGAGAAGATGGAGGCTACAATCGACGCCTCCAATGGAATCCCTGGAGAAGACGCTGGGCAGCTGTCATCTGAGAAAGAGGCCACGGATCCGAGCTGCCTGGATCCCCTACACACAGAGGAGGGCCAGGATGGAGGTGGCACAGACTGAGGCCCAGGGCTGATGCAGGGGGCCTAGGACTGGGCTTGGGGTGTCTGGTACCCATCCGCCTTTACCTGCATGTCACTCTGTGTCTTCCGGCAAGTTGCTGCCTCTCCCTAGGCTTCAGTTTCTCTGCCTCGAACATGGAGTTCATTCCTGCCTGCCTCCTTTGCAGGATCATGGTGAGGATTGAGTGAGGGGTGGGCCAGGAGGTGAGGCCTTGTAATTATCAGATGGTCCTGGCTTCTATCAGCCCCTCTTAGTTTCCTCTCCTGGAAGAGAATGTCTAAATCTAAATTTGGAGAAACTGTAGTCCCAAAACCTAGTGACACTCCCAGCCCTCATACCCACCTGCCCTTGGAAGTCCACAGAGGTCTCCAGCTCCCAGAACTTGCCCTGCACTCTCTCCCGCACGGAGTCCGGCCAGCTTTCCATTCCACTACCCGAGGGCAGATTGCTACATGTCACTACATTGCTCCTGCAGACCCCTTGCTCTTTAGTTAAAGACCAAGTTCCTTAATATGCCTTCCAAAATCTGCAAAATATCCTTAATACAATGCCAATGCAAAACTGGGCACCTTTGCCTTTCTGGCCTCCTGTAGAGACACCCCACCTCCATTCTGAGCTCTAGTTACGCAGGCCTTTCTCCCATGCCAAGCTTTCTCCTCTCTCACTGTCTTCACCCAGACAGCTCTCTCTGCCTGGGATATTCCCCCACCTTTTCCTGGCTAACTCTCATCAGTCTTCAGGCCTCCTCAGCTCATGTATCACTTCCTCAGGGCGGCCCCCAACCCCAGCTCATTTGGGGTCCTATATTATGCACGCTTACAATAACCTGCAATTGTCTGTATTAGCAGGGATCATATGTGTTCATTGTTAAATGATTTACTTAATATTCATATCTCAAATTAAACAGTGAACTCCATGGGTAGGGATCATACCTTGGGACCCATAATGACGTCCTAGACACATAGTACATAATTGACACAATTTCAGTCAGTTAATGAGAGAGCTTGTGTATGATAGCGAAACAAGTTTGGACGGGCCCATGGCATCTCATTCTTAAGGGATGAGTCTTCCCCAGGCGTACCTGCCCCTCCTTCCACAACCCCCACCGGGAGTCCATCACACCCCCACTGTGGCCTGCACCATGAGACTCTGAGCTCACGGTGGGGACCGTGACCATTCACCTGGCTCCCAGTGCCAAGCACACTGACTGTGTATATTTACCCAATAAATGTGAAATTCTGTCTAACTTTGTGATGTTTCTGTGCTGGTACAACATTCCAGCCTGGCTCAAATGACCATTTTCTTCTCAACCATTGCACTAAGTAAGAACAAAATAGTAGCTCTCACTTTTCTTCTCTCTCTCTCTCTCTCTCTCCCCTTGTCCCTCTCTCTCCCTCTCTCTGCCATGATAACCCCTAGAGACTGACCTGCACCAGCTACTGTGGGCTACTTCAAAAGAGAAGCAAGGAACCCTTTCAGTATGACTCATTTGGTTGAGCATCATCCTGTACACCAAAGGGTTGTGGGTTTGGTCCCTGGTCTCAGGGTACCTGCCTAAGTTGTGGGTTCAATCCCCCATCAGAGTGCATAGGGGAGGCAGCCGGTCTATGTCTATCTGTCTCTCTCTCCACCCTCTCCTTTCCTCTCTCTGTAAAATCAATAAACATATTCTAAAAAGACAGAAGCAGGAAGAGCCCTGGCCAGGTGGCTCAGCTGGTTGGAGTGTCATCCCATGCACCAAAATTTTGTGGGCTGGATTCCCGGTCAGTGCACATACCTAGGGAGCGCAGCCAATTGATTGATGTTTCTCTTTCACATTGATGTTTCTCTCTTTCTCACTTCTGCTCTAAAAATCCGTTAAAAAAAAATGAGTTGGGTGAGGATTTTTAAATGGAGAAGTAGGGAGAGAGACACAGAAACTGAGAAAAGGTTAGAGAAGCACTAACAATTTACAAAGATGTGAGAGTAGACACTCCCTTGCTACCACTCCCTCCCCCACACTTTTTAAAACTCTAAGGCCCCTCCTTTAGCAGGGACAGAAGAGGCTAGTCACTACTGCCCTCTTGTGATCAGTTTTAACAGGACTATCACAGAACTACTGAAAAGTACATGAAAGTGTCTGTAGGCCTTGTGAAGCCTGTCAGGTTGCAGTCATTCATGCAATATTTCTTAAGTGCTTTGTATCATGCTCTGTCCTGTGCTCTGAGGACATGGTGATGAACATGACAGACAAGTCCCTGCCTTCAGGAAGCTTCACTCCAGTGAGAAAACAGTTAAAAAGTAGAAATGTGATTCCAGGTAGTGATAGGACTGTGAAGAAAATAAAGCAGGATAATGGGGTTAGGAGGGTGACAGAGAGAGTCCTTTTGTATAGGTGGTCAGGAAAGTCTCTCCAAGGAGGTGATACTCTGCGACAAGAGGAAAAAAGTGGATATTTGCCTCCAGGCCGGAAGCCAAAAAAGCACAGAGCAGAGGAGAGCAACGTGGTAGGTGGGAAATTGGGACAACTATAACTGAACAACAAAAAAACAAGCACAGATCTGGGAGGCTCAGTTCAGAACAGACCTGCCATCGTTATCCCCAGGAATCTATATACCAACTTACTTAACAACACCTGCCCCTGAACACATGCATGTCCTTTCCCACCTGTGTGCCTTTGTACATGTTGTTCCCCTTGCCAGCATGTGAAGTTCCACCTCTTTCCTATCCATGAATCCTCCTGTTTCCAAGCACTTTGGACTTTGTCTTAATCCCACAATTCCTGGACAAAATGACCTATTCTATCACTACTTTGTTTATACCTCATTGGGGCACATAACACTGACTGTTTGGGCTCCTGTCTCAAGAGTAAAAAGTTCTGGAAGGTAGGACTCAGGCTTCATTTATTCATGTTACCAACACTGGCCCCTCACCAGGGCTGGCATAAAGGAAGTGCTCAAATGTGGCCCTCAAATGTTTTGGTTTTGGGACCCCTTTATACTCTTAAAAATTCCTGAGGATCCCCAAAGAGCTTTTGTTTTCATGGGGTATATCTATTGGTGTTCGTCCAGTTAGAAATTAAAATGGAGTGAAAAATTTAAAACACAACACCCAGGCCTATATTCCACAGAACCGTCAGAGTGATGACATCTGCCAAGACAAGCCATGCAACCTCTAGGCAACACTGTACTCATGGGAGAAACACAGTAAAAAAGTAAATAACATCTTAGTATTGTTAGTAAAGTAGTCAAAACCCAGCAAGCCCTAGGTTTGAATCCAGGCTCTGTGTGTGCTGTGGGGCAATTATTTATCCTGTAAGGGACTCATTTCTTCATCTGTAAAATAGGAACAATAACTGCACAGGGCGGGGCCGAAGAAGCAGGTTTACAGTTGTCCTCATGGAAAATAATAAATAATAATACAAAAATAAACTCTGTTCTGTGTTCTCACAACCGTAAACCTACGATTTGCTCCACCTTGTATATGAGTATATCTCAGAGCTGTTAAGAGCATTATATGAGGTAACACTTGTAAACTGTTGGTCACTGTTCCTAGCCCAACAGTGCTTGGTAACAGTGGTGGATAGAAACAGTTGTTTAGATGTGCAGGATGATGTGGTAAAATCAGCATCCTGGACTGCAAATCAAGGTATCTGCTCTTAGAGTTCTACCACTTCCATTATTAGCTCTTCCACTGTGATCTCAGAGAAGACACATGATCGTTTTGGGTTTGGTCTGCCCCACCTGGCATCTGGAGGTACCTCAGGATTTTCATGAGAGGGGTAGGGCTGAGCACCTGAGTCCCCACCTTCATTTGATCAGCTTTTATATACTAATATTCTCTGCCTACTGGCTACTTTATCAATTAAGCACCACAGGCACCGTGCCCAGGGCCCCCCAGCTTTCAAGGGCCTGTGAACATGTTTGGAAGCTGAAAAATATTCAACTACAAAATATGAAAATTACATTGTATAATTGAAATAAATGTTGAAGTAATGCCGACAAATGTAATGTCATTTCAGGTAGCCAAATGCAGTCCTATGTACATACTTAGATATACAAACTACAGGGTCTAGCAGAAGTTAGTTAAGCCTGCTTGAGTGTGGTTGGTAGGATAATAATATGGGTGTAATAATTTATAGTTTTAATTTGAACATTTCACCTAACATGTTATATGGTGTGCTTGAGTGTGATATTGTTATGTTACAGAGTTACATGCTTATGATTTTGTAATAGAAGATTTTATAATTAAAAAAGGGGCATTATTTGTGCCAGATCCTGTATTTTAAATGTGGGAGTCAGAGTATTTTAAAATTTTGTGGCAGAGTATCTGTACAAAAATGTGCATAAAGTTTACAAAAGTCTTTAAAAGACTGAAATTTTACTTTAAAAATGTTCTACTTCCAAAAATAATTAAAACTTTGAAAACCACTAAACACAACCAAAATCTGTTGAACTACATGATTCCTAAGGCCCCTTCCTGAGTTTATTGATCATGAGAAGCTAGACAGAAATGTGCTTAGGCCCTGGAAGGGTCACTCAGCTGGTTGGAGCATCGTCCTGATATGCCAAGGTTGTGGGTCTGATCAGGGCGCATACAATGAGTGCATAAACAAGTGGAAAAACAAATCAATGTTTCTCTTTCTCTTCCTTTCTCTCTAAAATCAATAAATAAATTTTAAAAATATTTTTTAAAGAAGAAATGTGCTTAAAGAAGTGATTTACTCTTGACAAGTTATAAGGCCCTGAGGATGGGCATGGGGCTGGGAGTAATGTCAGTATCCTGAGGCCCAAGAGGTCTTACAGAGCTACGACTAAGATCTCTTGAGGCCAAGCTCTGCGGGGCAGGTGAAGCCAGGCAGATGAGGTCTAAATGTCTGATCTTCCTCATAGTCACAGAGTGACTTTGAGCAGGTCACTTAGCCTGGTGACCTGCATTTTCCTAATCTGTGAAATAGAATAAAGAAACCTTTACAGGGCACTGTCAGGCCACACCCCAGAATCCCCCAGAATCACTGATGGCACCAACTTCCCATCTTTTCCTGAGGAGCCAACTGTTAGGAAACCTGAGGCTCAGTCAGGAAAGGAAAGTAAGATAGAAGGCAGAGTGGTAACAGGGCGGTCCCACCAAAAGGTACAAGGGTCCTAAAAAGGAAGCAGAGCTGTAGCAAATCAGTAAATCAGGCCAGTCTGGCCAGACGGCCTTAAAGACTGACATCCAACTCCTGTCCTGGGTCCAATACATGAACCCCATACGTGTAGGGTTGGAACTTATGGCTCTGGTCAGAGTGAGAGTCTGTACAGAATGGTGGCTAGAGGTTGCAGCTCGGTTGGGGGGAGGGAGAAAGACACAGCTGGGTGCTGGAAGCCAGGAAGAAATGGTTCACAGGCTCCATGCCTGGTAATGAGAATCAGGGTCTGTTTTCTGGCCCAATGGCAGATATTTTGTGTTTGGAAAGAGGGATAACCACAAAGTTGAAAGGCTTTCTCAAACCCACAATAGGCCCCCTGTATCTGTGCAGCATTCAAAGCACAGAAGATGAACTTGGCCAGATATGGGCAAGTCATGTCTCCTGAGCCTCTGATAAGACTACAGTGAAACACTGTCTATGAAAGCACTTTCCAGACAGAGCTCTATAGTTGCATTGGCTGTTGGCAGTTATGACCTAGTGTATCCCACTGCCCAGGGCACTGTCAATGCACACATTTTAAGGACAAGTTTCTTTCAGCACGTAAAGGTTTTTATTGAACTCAAATTCAGGGGCTCAAAAGCCTGAGGAAGACAAGGGAAGCTGGGTTTGCACTGAGAGGCCCAGGCCCCACTCTGGGCTTTACTCCTCACCCCATCTACCCTCACCCCTTCCTGACTCAACAAGGGTCTCTGTAGCTACTGATCTAAGCTAACCCACTCTAAGAAACCCTCCCCCTCCCCGTCCCACCCCCCTCCCCCAGCACTTTGCCAAACAGGCATCCATCGAGGGGCATGCTACTGCTGAGGCCAGCTATCTGTTGACCTCTGTCTGGATTCTCCCAGAGCCTCTTGCTGCCTGTTTGGCCTCCCTCCAACCCCTTTTCATTACCCATTTCCCGTAAGTCTCCAGGGCATGTAACTTCCTCGACGCTAGCCCCTCTCCTCCTAGAATCCTCAACTCCTTTTCTCCTCCAGCTTTTCCACTATTCTAGAGATTTTTCTAGCTCCCTGTCCCCATTTCTTCCAACCACCACAGGCCCGCCCCTGACGAGCCCCCAGGTCAGCGTCGGCCGGCAGCGTGGGTCCGCTGGTGGCGGATGAGGTCGGAGCTCTGTGAGAAGGCCTTTCCACAGTCATCACACTTGTAGGGCCGCTCCCCGCTGTGGACTCGGTGATGCTGCAGCAGCGTAGAAGACCGGCAGAAGCCCTTGCCACACACAGCGCATCTGTAGGGCCTCTCGCCTGTGTGGGAACGCTGGTGCTGAATCAGAGTAGAGGAGCGATTGAAGGTCTTGCCACAATCTGGGCAGCTGTAGGTGCGGCCTGGCAGGTGGGTGCGCGCGTGGATGGCCAGCACAGAGCTCTGACCAAAGCGCTTGCCGCACTCAGGGCACTTGAAAGGCTTCTCACGGGCATGGCTGCGGGCATGGGGTATTAGTGCCGAGCGCTGGGAGAAGCTCTTGCCACAGATGCCACAGCTGAAGGGCCTCTGCCCGGTGTGCACTCTCTGGTGACTACGCAGGGATGAGTTCTGGCTGTAGCATTTGCCGCACTCGGGGCAGCTGTAGGGCCGCTCATGGCTGTGAGTGCGCTGGTGCCGCAGGAGGTAGGAGCTGTCTCCGAAGGCCTTGCCACAGTGCGGGCACTTGTAGGGCTTCTGACCAGAGTGAGTGCGCTGGTGGCGAAGCAGGTAAGAGCTGTCAGCGAAGGCCTTGCCACAACGGGGACACTTGTAGGGCCGCTCCCCCGTGTGGGTTCGCTGGTGTTTTATGAGGTCAGAGCTCTGGGAGAAGGCCTTGCTACAGACCTCACATTTATAGGGCTTTTCACCCGTATGGATGCGCTGGTGCTGGATCAGAGTGGAGCCCCGGCCGAAGCTCTTCCCACAGATGCCACAGATATTAGGTCGAGGGCCCTGCCCACCCCTAGCCCGGCCACCGCGTCTGCCTGGACCTCGCAGGGTTCCGGTCAGGCCCAGGGGATTCTGGAGCATCTCAAACTGGGGTGTAGCCAACAGGGCCCCTGTGGGCATTTCAAAAGGTGGGCCTAGGGGAAGATCCCCTGTGGGCTGCTCCCCAAACCCCTGGGTGAAGGAGTCCAAGGGATGGACTCCTAAGGGGATGCTCAAGGAATTCTTTTCCTCAGGATCGAGAAGCATCTCTGTACCTTCCTGGAATTTGGATCTCTGAGCTTCAAATTCAGAGCTTTGGGTTTTGAACTCAGGGTTTTGGGGTCCATACCCTGGGCTCTGGGATTCATACCCAGGACTTTGGGGCTCATACCTAGGGCTTTGTGGTTCAAACTCAGGGCTCTGACAATCTGACTCAGGGCTTCTGGGTGCAAATTCAGGGCTTGGGGGCACTAACCCAGGGCTTTGGGATTCAAAACCGGGGCTTTCAGGCTCAAACTCTGGGCTTTGTGACTCAAACCCCGGGCTCTGGGGTTCAAGCCCAAAAGGTATCTCTTCGACCTCATAGTCCCCAGTGCCTTCTTGCTGAGAAATTTCCTCTTCCTCATTATTTTCATGCATGTTGCCTGTAGGATCAGAGAATTACAGAAAACCCAGATTGTGTGGAGCCTGGAAGGTCACTGGGTCCCACCATTAGTTGTCACAAACCTCTCCCTCCTCCTCAAATATGGTCGCTGGCCCTTGGGCAGGTGCTGAAATTCCCACCTTCCCCTCAGCAAACCCAAGACACCCGGTTCCCACCCCCACCCCTCCAAGTCCCAGGTGTCCAAGTCCCCCACTCTCTTTCGCTCTCACGGACCACAGCCCCCTCTCCCGACCCCAGGCACGCTCCTCGGAGGGGCACTCCCTCCCTCACCTTTGAGGGACCCTTCGGGCCCCATTTCGTCAAGAGTTTGCACATCCCGCGGCTCGAGGCCCCACTGCGACGCCTCCTGTTCCATCCCTGCTGACTCCCAGTGCGGCGGCGGCGGCGGTGGCAATGGCGGACGATACTGCGACCCGTCCTGAGTGCCCTAAGACCCGAGCTCTCGCCGCCTGCCCGCTCAGCGCCGCCCAGGCGACCCGGCTGCCCAGCCCCGGCCCCCAAGGCCGGACGTCTTGACCCTGGGCCTCTCCAGGCGGCCGGGCCCCTCCCCTCCCTCCGTCCCCGCCCCCACCCACAAGGTCTCGGCTTGCCCTGGGGCCTTCACAGACCCCCACACGTTGTGGCCTCGGAGATGAGGCGGCTTCACGACTCGCCCTGTCACCCCCAGACACGGCTCCCCACCTGAGACCCCGCCGTCAGGCCCCCGGCCCCAAGCTGGGCTGCAGCAGTCGACCCCCTCCCCCAACACAGGAAGTGTCCGTCCGCGGCCAGTTTCCCCCGTTGGCTAGCACCGCGGCCTCTCTAGGAGTGGCTGGAGGTGGAAACTCGTTGGCATTAACCCTGGGCTGGATGGCCCCGGCGTTGAGGTGGGGGAGGCTGCGGTACCCTGGAGCCGGCGTGAGAGGCTGGGGCAGTTTGTGCCTATGCCCTAGGTCTCCGTCTGTCCAATGGCCTATCTATCCTTCTACCGGGCTCTGCGTCCGTCAGTAACTGTGGCCAAGAATGAGCCGACAAGCGAGACCAAGGTCACCGAGAAGAGAGGCTTCCAGACGCCAGCGGGGGCGGTGCCTAGCTCCCCTCGGCTCCCGGGCCTCGGGGTCAACTCTGGCCACGCATGGGGAACCCGAACGGACCCTTGCACCCCCTAGAGCTCTACGAGATTCTGAGACACCCCTCCCCCACTTCCTGCTCGAATTCCACTACCCCCCAACCGGCGTGTCCACCCCCACTCCTCCCGGCTCGCTCCTTTCTCTGCTCTTAATTTCCACCCTCCCCACCTCTGGCTGAGCTAGGATGGTTGCCAAGGAAACAGCTCCGCCTCCGGTTTCCAGAGGCACCGCCCCTGCCTCTCAGAGTGCTCAGCCATTGGTCAGTGAAGCTCGTGCTCCTACCCTCCTGCATTCTCCTACTACACCAACAGCTCTGTGTTATTGGTTGCCAGGAAACGCGAGGCACCTTTTTGATTAGTTGGAAGGTGCTCAGGCCGGTTCCACCTCCGAGCATGTCCGCCAAAACCTCCTGCCGGAGGAGTTGGATGGACCTCCCTGGCGTCTTCCCTCGAACTCGGCCTGTGCTTTCAGAAGTTTTCCCACCCGTATTTACCCTTCATTTTGTTTTCTCTTTCAAGGAATAAAAGCCTAGGGATCTGATTGCAGACACTCTCCCCATTCCCTTTCTCAGCACTTTACTGAAAAAGCCTGTCAGGAGATCCTCCCTCAGAAAGGAGGCTCTTGTCTTTTCAATTACCCTAACTCTTACCTCTATCTTCCCCAAAGCTTGTGGTTAACTCAATACTTGGGAGCCTTAGCTTATGGTTCCCGAATTTTCTCGCAGGGAAGCAATGAGCCTGTGGGAATTTCTTCCAGGTAAGGGTGGAGTGATAGAGTTCAGGAGTGGAACTGGAGAGAGAACCATCTGGTCTCAAGACAGCTGAGAACTCTCCAGTCCTGTCGACCTTGGATAGAGACTTATAAAGAAAGGAAACTTGAGAAACACTGCCCTAGATGCAGCATTGAATGAAGGGAAAAGAAGGACCCTGAAAAGACAACAGGATCCAGTTCTTGTCCCTTGCTGCTGAAAACTAGTTCGGTAGCTTTCTTGATAGCTAAAAAGCCAAATTTCTCCTGCATGGGCAATGCAGAACCATGGTTTGTGTTTTCTTGTTGCCTTCCCAGAAAAATGAAGGGAAGAAACTGGTTAAGAGGAAGGATGGCATCTTCCATTCTCTTTAAAAGAGATGAGAATTTGGAGAATTCTAAGTGTTAAAAGGCTGGAAAAAATGATGTCAATCGAGGTTTACAATTAGAGTCACAGATATCTTCCTACAAATAAAGCAGGAGCCTTTTTCTGCCCTCCACAGCAACAGCTTCCAGCTCCATGCCTCTCTCCATCCCAATACCTGTACTAAAACCTCTGCTAAGAATGGACACCCCACAAGTGCACTGATTGCGAAGAGCTGGACTTTCTGGGTACTCCTTGGTCACCCTGAAAGCACTCACACAAGTAAGAGACAAGTCTCCTTTATGAGACATGACTTTCTGACCTGCTTACCCACCAGAAAATTTACCCAGAACAGCTAGCTGTCCCTACAAAGTGAGTAGCAAAGTTTCCAGCCACAGGTCTGATATGGTCCACTGCCTGCACTCTGCATAGCATGGTCTACAAGCCCACATGTAGCAGGAGTTGGGCCAGGGCTTCAACCTGCTCTGGCACCATCATTTCCATGTGGGAATTCAGTCTCACTAGTGCCTAGAATAAGAGTGGCTGGCTGACTCACAGGCAGCCTCCTCTAATACCAGACCTGTCTATGAAATGAACCTTCAAGAGGCAACCAGCCTTTGTCTCCCTCCAGCCCATAGCAATGAGTCTCTAAGCACAGAGAAGCCAATGATGAGGGTTCCAACTTGACCTAGCACTAATGCAAGGTAGGCATCCACTGACCTTGTTCTACCACTGCGTGCTGGTGAGGAGCCTTGTGTGTATCCCAAGCTGAGCAGCCACCTCCCCCATAGCATCATCCTCTAGTGTGCAGCACTACTGGGACAGAGCTATTTATAGAGTGCATCCAAGGCTTACGGTTGGTCACACTTGAACAAGCCCTTACAAGGGTCTCAATGTGAGAGGAGCTCCTGACTGAACTACTTCCTCTCTGCATGCAAAGGACAAGCTAAGAGGCCTTCTGTCATTCTACAAGAGATGCCACAGTATATTCAAAATTTGAAATACACAGGAAAATACCAGACACAGCACAGGCCCCTTTGTCAAGAGCAAAGGAAATGGGAGTCTTTGTGGTCCCCTGGCCAGACATTTGGAACAGGCCCTGAGACCAACCCTTATTCTTACAAAGCTAAGAGCAGCTAGAAAGTAACATTTTGTTCAAAGCAGTGGTTCTCAAAGTTTAGCAGGCATTAAAATTCCACCCCTGGAGATTCAGATTCAATAGCTAGAGACAGGGTCCAGGGACCTAGCTGTGTTTTAAAGAAAGAGTACGTGATTCTTTGGCAGGAAGGCCTTACTCTGAAAAATACGGGCTTAGGACAGGTTCTAGCTTCTTTGGACCACAGATATCTTTACAAATCCCGTTCCTAGAAAGATGGATGTAAACATTCCTAAAAATTTTAGGGAGTTTTGAGACTCAAATCAATACTTACCCTTATTTTAGATGGCTTGGACAAGCAAGGGTCATATGGTCATGGCCTGACCTCTCACCCTGGCCATATGGATGGGCTCATATGTGGTACAGACAAGCATTTCTCCAGTGAAGTCCTAGAATAATTCTCTTCCTGGCCTAAGCTGCTTCAGGTTCTGAGCCTCAAAGACTGCAGTAGCAGAGAGAGCCCTACCTTTGGTAGAGGTATCCATGCCAAGAAATGAGGAGCTAAGGATGGAGGGAGACTGAGGCTTAAACATTTTCATGACACTCAAAAATTGATTTAATGGTGGTAAGGTGGGTCACAAAGGCAGAAAACAGAAGTTAAATCTGGTGTTTGGGCCCTAAGCAAGCCTTGCAAATGTCAAAGCACTCAGAAAAAGTAGTAATTATAGTACCTTTAATTGACAAGCTGAGGGTAGGGTCCAGATCTGGTTTTGAGTCTGAGCTGAGAACTAATGTTTCATGCTGGGCTTTCCCCAGGCAGTCCTGAGGGTTAGAGGATGGGAGGGGTTGTACACTGGCTTCTCTAGGGAATTAAAAGCTGTTACATAGGTAGATCCTACTACCAACATGCCTCTTCTCACACCATGTCCCACTTACAATAAGGTGGCACACAAGCCAATCCTCCCAGAAAAGTTTAGGATGGGGAATCAACTCAGTTCATTACTTCACCTGAACAGTGTCTTTTCCCCGAATCTTCTACCTTTTTCTTTAGAAGTTTCTCCAGGTTGACAAATCTGGTTTCTTCCTCCCTAAGGTAGGCCAAACAAGAGGCTGAGTTCAGTAAAGAAGGCAAGTGCACACAGGCCAACAGAGGACATAACCCGTTACTCCTCAAGTGAAGGGTCGTCCTGACCAAAGGCAGGGTCGACCCACGGCTGGCTGCTTCCATGACCTGGACAAGGTTGGGCTCTAACTACAAAGGAGTTAATAATAGATGGATAATGTAGCCATGAGATAAGAGAGGAGAGAATGCATACAGAGCTTGGGAATATAGATGAGTACAGTTCCCTCTGGCTACAAACCCCAATGTTCCTGTCCTAGTTCCTCTCAGTTCATGATGGTGGGTACCTGAAGAGAGTGAAGATCAAACTTTGCTCATTTGCCCTGAACTCTCAGGTAGGTTTCTCCCTTGCCTTGGTCTGCTATGTGGCCTTTTTGTCACTTGTCTTACAGCTGGGTTTAACTGACACTGGGCTGGTCTTTTCCTCAGTTCTGGTCAGTGCCTGAGTACCCTCACAGGGAATGGGCAGATGCCTCCAGAACCCTGGCTGAGATACTGGCAAGAAATTCAGGAATGGTGTAGTAAAGAGAGCAGTAAGCCAAGAACCTTACCATGTGTGGACCTTGGACAGGTTGCTTAGCCTTCTCCAGTTTCAGTGTCCCCAGCTGCAAAAGCTCAGATCTCTTCCAGTTCTAGAACGTGATGAGGTTGGCCCTCCTGGCTGGGTCTAGGGTAGATAAGGCCTGAACCATCAGGCTCTCCCAGGGAGGTCCATGGAGGACTGGAGGGTGCTCTCAGGGCCTTCCCCTGTAAAACCAGGAACTGCTGGTCGGCTGAGAGCAGTGCTGTCGTTTGGCAGAAATGCCACTGGTTTGGGACAAAAGATTCAGTCCTGACTGCCTCTTCCTGACTGAGCTGTCCTATCCAAGCAAGATGCTCCCCTCCTCAGGCAGTTATGAAGGTGAAATGAGTTCACTGACAAGATAGTACTTTGTAAACAAAATACAATGCAAGCAAGCTCTAAAATAAAGCCTACTTTTACTTTTCTCCTGCTACCCTTTCACATCTATGTTCTCTGCCTGAATCCCCAAGTCAGGACAACTCACATGCTATAGACCATGGTTTGCAAACTCCAGTGACCACAGGAACCCAACAGGTCCTGCAAATGAGTGGAAAATATTGGATGGAGAAGGCCTGCTTTGCCCGAGACATGGTCAAACCATGCGTGCCAAATGATGCTGGTCAGGAGCTGATGTGGAGAGCGGTGAACATGCTGAGTGGTGCGCATGCGGTGACAACTGCCCCCAGCTCCTGCCAACTGTGGTTTTGTGGGAGCTTAAGTAGCGTTGCCAAATCTTTTGAATTTCTCAAAAGTCAGAAACCTGGCTTTTTGTGTGAAATCAACCAATAATTTGTAACTTTTTAAAATCTGACTTGACCCAAAAAATAAAAGACAGCTATAGGCCAGATTTAGTATGTGGCCATCAGTTATTAACTCCTGCAGTAAAAAAGGCAATGGGTAAACTAAGGTTCTCTACCTCAATCCTCTTAACACATCTAAGCTGAGGAACAACCTTTTCTTCCCACAGTGGAGGACTACTGAGGGTTCGAACCTCAGCCGTAACTCAGCAAAGGGGACTTCTAGAGCCTACGACAGCAGAGAATGAGGTGTCAGCATATCAAGCTGGTGAGAGCCTAAAATAAGATGGTCCTCATCCTCCAGGTCCAGCTCTTTCAAGGAATTCTATGACTTCTCTGGAGCCCCCAGAGGTTCAGTGCAGATCCCAGCTTGGGCCTCAGGAAATGTTTAATTCTTCACCCTTTCTCTTTGCACCTGTGAGGCCATCACCCACATTCCTGGAATATCTCTGGGTAGTGCTGGAAGCCCACAGGTGGGTCTAGATTCCCTCGGCCAGGGGTTAAGGGCACAGGCAACCCACTGGCACCCTGGCCCCTGTGTCCCCCGGCACCAGGCCTATGGACCCATTGGTGTTTGGCCATGGCTGACTTCTGGCCAAAGCACCTGCCACACTGGGGACAGGGGTAGGGGCGTTCTCCACTGTGGGTACGCCGGTGGGCTGCCATTTCGGAGCTCTGTCGGAAGCAGCGCCCACAGTCTGGGCACGGGTAGGGCTTCTCGCCTGTATGGGTGCGCACGTGGCGCCGAAGGTCTGAGGCATGGGCAAACGCGCGGCCGCAATCTGGACAAGGGAAGGGGGTCTCGCCGCTGTGGACCCGCTGATGCTGGTAGAGGGCAGAGCTCTGGCTGAAGCAGTGGCCACAGTCAGCACAGCGGTAGGGCTTCTCACCCGTGTGGATCCGTAGGTGGGTGGTAAGGGCAGAGCGCTGGGTGAAGGCTCGGCCACAGTCAGGGCAGCGGTGGGGCCGCTCCCCACGGTGAATGGCCCGGTGCTTGCTCAGAGAGGAGGCCTGGCCAAAGCCCTTGCCACAGTCAGGACAAGAGAAGGGCTTCTCACCTGTGTGGGTATACAGGTGCTCCACCAAAGTGGAGCGCCAGGCAAAACTCTTCCCACATAGGTAGCAACCATGACGCTGGTCTGCCCTTGGGACAGGGGGATGGGCAAAGAGTGGGGGGCGACCACGGTGAGGCACCTTGGATGACTGCTCCAAACTGTAAGAGAGCCCAGCAGAAGGGGGTTTGAGAGCCTTCAGCCCAAGAGGCCAAGTGTCCACAGACAGGATCTTCTCCAGTGCCCCAGTACCTTCTCTTTGTCCTTTCTCTTCCTTGTTTCTGGAACCTGCTGGGAAACAAGGGGAGAGCTCAGACCCTGGCTTATTTAACCTGGTCCTTGAATCCCACACCCTGTATGGTGACAGAGAAGTCTCTTATATACAGCCACCCTCTGGACATACAGGTGCCTCTGGGACTTAGCTCAGTATAGGCAAGGAAGCTTGGAGTGAAACCTTTCCCCAGCTGCAGAGGACAAAAAGAAAGGCAGCAGAGACAGAGAGAGTAGGAAAAAACAGTACATTCTACCTCAGGCCTGGGGAAATGGCTGGGGAGGGGGAGCAGGCAGAAGACATTTTAGCTGCATCAGTAGATGCTTAAGGATGCTTCAGGCATCAGGAATAGCACAAAGAGAAACATGCACCTGGCTGAACCAAGTTCAGAGGGGCTGGGTATTGTACAACAAATTGCAGGATGAACTGCTAGAAGAAAACAGAAGCCAAGAGAAAGGAAGCTGCTACAAGAATAAAGAGAAAGTAAACTAAAACACAGGATGTGGCAGAGGAGCTAGATGCAAGCAAACAGGAGGAATGATGTGGAGCAAAACAGGGCTTAGAGACCAATTACATGTGAGGGGCTCAGATTTTCAGGAATTGGGAGTGAAGGCAGGTATGCCAGGGACCTGCACCCCGGCAGAGCCTGCTCATACTCACAGCCCCTTTCTAGGCTGAATCCAGAAGCTAGGGAGCGACCAGGCATCATCACCTTAGTTGGCAGGACTGGTCAGGCCCAGAGGGAGTCCTCATGAGATAGAGTACCCAGTACTTCACCTGTGTCTTCTGTCAGACACTCTCCCAACTCCGGATCTCGGACATCTGGACCCCACAGTTCAGCCTCTTCCTCCATCCAGGAGATGAGCGCCGGCTTGGTGCCTTGGAATCCTGGGGGAGAAGAACGCAAACCCCACGCTGCCCGGAGGTCAGAGCCCACCCCGCGGTCCTGACTTCCGGGATTTAAGATGTTACACTCCCCGTGCAGTGCCCGGAGGCTGGGTAGGGTGGACGGGGGATGCGGACACAAGTGAACAGTGGGCCTCTCACCGAGCGCGCCCAGGTGGCCGTAAGTCTCCCGCATCACGTCCCGGTACAGGGCCCTCTGCGCAGGGCGCAGACAGCCCCATTCCTCCGGGGAGAAGTACACGGCCACGTCCGCGAAGCTCACGGGGCTCCTCCCCTCGCGAGTGGCCTCCTCACGTTCACGCGCAGAGAACGGGGCCAGAGGCGGCGCCATGGTGCGTGCCAGTCTCGGCGATAGGCCAGCGCCGCCCCTGGGTCCGCCGGGCTTCACGTGCTTCGGAACGCCTGCCGGGCCGGCCGGCCGGCCGGCCAGCCCGAGAGGTCGGGGCGCGGTCAATAAGGCCAGGGGAAGCAGGAAGACGCTTCTCCAGGGACCACGCGGGTGGCTAAAAGCTAAAAGTTGCTGGCTGAAGGTACACAGAGAACCGGGACTGGAGGACGTCTTCCTAAGAAATGGCGGCAACGCGGCCTCACGAACCTGGCGCCTACGCAGTTTTGCCCAGAGGACGCCACCCCAGGGTCTCCAGACTGCTTGGTCGCCAGCCCGCAACCAAAATGGCTGTGACAGCTACCAGGGCAGGAGAAGGCGCCCTGCCACGCTAGGGGGCAAGCCAGGCCACCAGGTTCCCGCACCCGGTCCCCGCCCCGCCCTGCAGCGCTCATTGGCGCGGCAGCGGCCCCGCCCGAGTGTGGAGGACCAACCTAACACGGCGGGAAGTTGGCATAGGGCCGCAGCAGTTTCAGCGCTGACACTGCTCCACCTTCGGTAGTTATTTTTCGTGGCTAGGCCTTTGTAATTGGGTCTCAGCCTATCACTGGGTGACAGCAGCCTTTTCCCAAATGTCGAGGGTAAAAAAAAGTAGTAAAAAAAAGCATTTTCTGTTGGAAGCTTGTTCGAGCTGGAAATTCTGGGAGCTTCTATTTCAGATGGTGGGGGTAGCTGGGGGAGAATAACAGTAAGATCTGAGAAAGGTCAGAAGGACCCTCTTTAAGAAAGCCTACCCTCCCTCGACATGCCCTGCAGGTCGCCTCTCCAGCATCTATTTGCCTCTAGCTCAGGCCTGGCTCCTGAGCTCCTCTTGATCAGAGAACAGCCTGCCACTTTGCCTCTTCATGGATGTCCCACAAGCACCTCAGACTTGGCATGGCTCAAGCTGAATTTATCCCTTTCTTCCCACAACCTGCCCCTCCTGACTCTTTATCTCAGCAAATGGCACCAGCAATCCCTGTCATATATAATCCCAAACCTCCCTCTCTCACTGGGCATATTTATTGACTTCCTAACATCCTGCCCTAAGGAGATTGAAACTTTTCCTTTGGCCAGATAAATCAATCTCAGCATTTCACACATTTCATGGAAATACACTTGACACCTTCAGGTTCAGGCTCTGGTCCTGAACTTTTTTCTCTTTGCCTCCTTCAGTAGTAGGTAGTTAGGCATGAACAGAGGAGGAACCATAGACCAGGTGCAGAGGGTCACCAGGGCGAGAGCCGCAGGTGCCTAGCAACAGGCAAAACTACAAGCCCTTGCAGGACCACTCTCTTAAGCATTAACCCCTGGAGATGACAGCTAGGCCTCAGCTGGGTTACAGCCCCAGACCCAGAAAAGCAGCAAAATCAGACTGAGTGACTGCCATAAGTGACATCAGGGAGAGCTGCATTGACTAATAACCCCAGCCTGGTGCTGACCACTGAGCAGAGACCACGAACACGAGGGGAAACATCTGGAAAGCTGATGAATAGTCTTGAGATCTTCCCTGAGACCTTAAGAAAGGGACCTTGTGTGTGCTCTCTTTTTCCAGAGCGTGCCCGTGCCTTTCCTTTTTCTCCCTCTTTTCCATCTCCCAGGTACATCCATATTCCTCTCCTTCTCCCCCTTTCCCCCCCACCTCAAGCTTCAAGGGCCCTTCTTTTGGCCCTTGAAGCCTCAGGTAACTCGTTTCCTGAGCCCATTTCTTCTATAGTTCACTTCTTCTACCTCTGTGACTTTGTAAATAAACTTTCTCTTGTAGTTTGTGTCTTGGCTCTGAATTATTTCTTAGCCAAAATTTAAGTATGGAGTTTGAAGAACTGAGGTCTAACACCTGGTGCCATTTTGCTACCAACACTTCCAAAGGCCTTCCTGATCCTTCTGCCTGAAACTTTGTATCTGGTGGATGCTTCTCCCTACAGCCAAGGGGGCTTGAAAGTAAAGAGTTGATCACAGTAGATAGGGGAAAGGAGAAGACAAAAAGTCTGGAAAGGGTTAAGGACACAGTTATCCAGGGACTCAACCTCAGCCCTAGCTCTGTCAGCCCCTCAGGTCCCTGAAGGACCCAAGAGAAAACAGAAAACTTCCATTAAGAGCAAAAGCATTTTGTCACATGTCAGTGCCCACCCCTCACTGTGGTGCCTATGACACACAGGCCTAGAACAGCTCTGGGTAGCCCTGGAAACTCAGGGTCTGGACCTTCCTGGGAAATAAACTAGGGCAGTTGGCCTATGGCACCAGGCTGGTGGGCCTCTGGCTGAAGCATCTCCCACAGCAGGGATAGAAGTAGGGCCACTTGCCTGGGTGAGTCAGCAGGTAGCATGACAGGTACTAGCTGAGGTAGAGGCAGGTGCTACACTTGCGGCAAAGGGTCTTTCTCCAGAGTGCACTGGACCAGGTTAAAAGTGATGGCAAAGTGTTACTGCACTTGGGGCAGGGATGCTGTATTACTCGGGTGCTATATGAGTGCCAGGTGTTAAGATTGGATGGAGATGGGGCAGGCAGGGCAATGGGAAGGGTCTGGCTATGGGGAGCCTTGGCCACAGACTCACGGAATAGGTCTGTGTTTCTGATCCCAGGGGCTCATGACGATTGATTCCCAAACAGAATCCTTCTCCTGGCGCTTTCCAAATGTTTTGTTTTTCTGAATGGCTGTTGTGAAAACAGCAGATTCAAAATTTGCCTTGTTAATTCTCTGAGATCTACTCATGTTTGGGTGACAGAATCAACCTTTGCAATGGCAGAAGACTTGAGATGGGTACCCAGCCCCTGAAAGTCCCCCCTAAACTGTTGGCTAATTGAAGGGCTCATGAGTCAGGGCCACTCCCACCTACCTCAGCATCAGCCAGAGGAGATACCCTCAACCAGAGGAGCACGTGCTACAGGGCTGAAGGACCTGGAGACAGAAAGGTGAAGTGCCTGCATCCTGAACTTGAATTCACACGCTGCCACTGACCTAGAGTTTGGATGATTCATACAGCATGCCTTGATCATGGGACCACTGGATGGCTCAAAGTCAACTGAGAATGAGAAGGTTAAGATTTCAGTCTCCAGTGGGTGTCATAAATTCAGTTCAAGAAAAATTAGTGAGGAACATGTAGATGATGCTTCTTGCCCAACAAAACATTTTCCCTTCCAGCTAGAACTGGGACATTGCCCCCACTTCTCACCTTTCCATCTTTCTAAATGTTGGAGACATTGGTGAACCAAGCTAAGGTTCCTGCTCTAAGTTTACTCTAAACTCTAAATTTACACTGAGAGAGAGAGAGAGAGAGATACCAGGTATAAGCTCTGCTGGCACAGGCATGGAGACCTTTGGGCAGACTGTGCTCAAGTCTATATAGACACAGAGCCCCAGTTTTGTAGATATTTTCAGCACAGGGCAGAAGAGCTCCAGAGGAATTTCTTGGAGACAGCATTTAAGAAAGTCATTGAAGGTCAGATTTGGAGATATAGTGTATACAGAGCAGAATAGGAAGAGCATAGATAGGGTCATTGAGCTAGAGAGGCAAATCGAAAAACCAGACTCCATTCAGCTGGGGCCAAATGGGATTGTTTGCCTGTATGGAAAGATCTGGTTTGAATTGTAGGTTAGCGTGCCATGGGCCTTAGCGTTGTGGCACGGGTGCTTAACGTTTTGGCAAGAAGTCCCGGAGAGCCATTGGAGGAATCTGACGGGGGAGGCTCAGTTGTGAATCGCAGTTAGGGTGATCTGGCGGGAATCGCAGGAAACGGAGTCACCAGGGGCAAGAGTGGGGACAAGTCAGGCACTCGGCCCTGTCCATCCCACCCACTCCCTTCCCTTTTCAAAGATCAGGGACAGCCAGCCCTCACGGAGCGCTCCAGATACCCGCGGGTTTTCCACATCATGTCCCAGACAACCCCGCTCCTTGGGGAAGAAATACACGACCACCTCCACGAAGCTCATGGTGCCTGCCTTTCCACCCACAAATCCTCTTGCTTCCAGCCGGGCTTTTGAGGGCACCTCTGCGGGAAGCCGGGAGCAGGCACCGGCAGAAAACCATACCCTGCCCCAATCGAAGGAGGGACGCCGCTAGGGATGCGGCCTCCAGGAATCAGGTTCCTCTGGACCCAAGAAAGGGAACTAGCTCCGGCTGGGGCCGCTCTAGGACACTGATGACTAGTTAAGCGAACTCGGTGGTGCCAGGACCAAAAAAATGACAGCGCCCTGAGAAAAGATGGCGGTACTCCAGTGTCTTTCATTTTTTACGGGAAGGCATTTAACAGCTTCAGTGTCGTCTGGTATTGACCAGGTTTATTAACCTCGAATTTCTTTTGCTGTTCCGCAACCGGCTTTAGAATCGCCCTTGCCCTTAGTTAAGATGGCCACAACCACTTCGGCATCCGACTTCGGGCAGCTGAAGAGTGTGGCTGGGGGCGTGAACACCTCCGGTGGCAAGGGGTCTAGCCCAGGGAGAAGCAGGGCTAGCTTTCAGGGAGCCGCTAGCCATACGTCCACTAACTAATCTCCCCTAGAAGGACCACTCAGTGACCTGCCTTAATAAAAAATTTTTTTAGCAAAGCAGTTCATTTCTAAATTTATTTTTCATTTACAAGGTACAGAATAATATTCTATTAAGTCTCCTCCTGCCCTGTTCCTCTCTTAACGGTTTCCTAAGTATCCCTCCAGAAACTGTCTGTTTAGGTATATATGTATGTATGCATGTGTCTATCTATCTGTTATCTACATCTGGTATTTCCAACGTTTACTATATCTTTAATTGAGGACATTAGGCTGAATGCCTCTCTGCTTAGAGTTCAGTTATTTCACAGAAGAGAAAATGAAGTTGTTACCCAAGGTCAGGCAGCCCATTAGTGACTTGGGTCTACAGACTCTTAAACTGGGGCCTTTTCCACCACCTCACGCAGCCTCCTCCAGGCCTGTTTCGGAAAAACAACATGATTATTTTGAATTTACTGACCCCTGCTGACCTTGTGGAAATGAACTGGATTCTTAATTTATCAAATGATTGCATTAAAAATTAGATGAACCCTGACCAGTGTGGCTCAGTTGGCAGGGCCATCATCTGGCAAAATGAAAGGTGGCTGGTTGGATTCCTGTTCAAGGCACATGCCTGGGTTGCGTCCCTGGCTGGGGTTCCTCAGACAGGCAACCAATTGATGTTTCCCTCCCTCTCTTTCTTCCTCTGTTCCCCTCTCTCTAAAAATAAATAAATAAAATCTTTTGAAAAAAATTAAATGAGTTAATGGATGACAGGGCTCGTTGTTTTGATGCTCCCTTTAAGTGTGTCCCCTTGAAATGATTTCCCAATTCCAAGCTCTCCCAAACAGAATAATGGCAGACTATGCAAGAGCTGCAGTTGGTTTTGTGATATGACTAAGACAAATAATCTTCGTTTACCTTGATATATCACTTACTGTAAGCCAGACTAAAGTTTTGCTTGTTAACTCAGTTAACCTTCACAACACTTCAGAGATAGGTACCTTTCTGGATAAGGAGGCCGAGGAATAAAGGGATGATCTTGCCCCAGGCCACACAGCTAGGAAGTGATGAAAACAAGATTCAAACCCAAGCAGCCTGACTCCAGGCAACTGCATGTGTATTGCCTCAAATTATGGAAGGCACAATCTCAGCAAGCAAAGAGGTGGGATTTTAGGCCAAGTTACTAAGACGAAGTTGTAATGTGGGGTAGTGCTAGAAGCAGGGACCCAGGAGGTCAGAAGAACTGCTTCTGGTCACACATACAGTCCCATACTATTATATAAATGTAAAAAGAAAAAGTTTAAATGATGGGCTATACGATAAATAATGAAAAGAAAATACGAGGGGTATGTTTAGGGATCATGTCATGGGGAAAAATGTCATTCTGTATTTGGGAGGTATTTGCAATTGCCCTGGAGCAAGGGTGACAGGCTACACCAAAGGTACCCTGTAGCAGCTCTCACCAGTGGGTTCCTCTTGCTCAGGCCCTTGTTGGTTTAGGCCTGGGGTCTCCCAGCTGGTCTCTGGGCTTCCAGCCTTTCGCCTTTCCCATCCATTCAGCACTGCAGCCTGGTCTAGTGAAAAGAGCAAGAGTATGAACTGAGAAATTGGGAGGTTTGGGTTCCATGCTTACCTCTGCCACTAACTCAGCTGTTATCTTAAGTAAGTACCTTCCCTTCTCTGGGCCTCAGCCTTTCTCAGAGCCTATTCTGTGGACCAATGTTCCCATGAAAAGCTTGGTGGAAAGAACAAGCATTCTTCCCTATGCCCCTTAAAGAGTCTCATCAACAAACAAAACCTATTCCACCCACTCCTTCCCAAACCCTTCTTAAAACATAGAACTAAACAGCTCCAAGAGCTCCCTTCCAGCTCTAAAATGCTGTGGTCCACCCTATTATCACCTCCAGGGCTACCCTAGAAACTGGCTCCTCCATTTTCCTCACTCAGCCAAAAACCTTATTACCGTCCTGGGCTCCTCTGATGCTCTCAGCCACCACATCCAACCCATAGACAGGCTCAGTCCATTCATCTTGCAGTGTTTACCTCCAGTGGTACTACTCCCTATCTCCACTCTGCAGTCCATTCTCAGCAGTCAGAGCGGGCTTTTCAAATAAATAAATAAATAAATAAATAGCAAATCAGACTACCTTGATACTCTGCTTACACCGCCCCCCCCCCCCGCAATGGTTTTTATGAGGTGCCTGAAGTAGTCAAATACATAGAGACAGAAGTAAAACGGTGGTGGTCAGGGACGGGGCTTAGAGCACTATTGTTTAAAGGGTACAAAGTTTCAGATGGGGAAGATGAAAAAATTCTGGAGAAGGATGGTGGTAATGGTTGCACAACAGTGTGAAGGTACTTAATCCCACTAAACCATACACTTAAAAATATTTAAATTGGTACATTTTGTTATGCTTCCCCCTCATGGTGCCCCCTCCTCTCTCCAGCTTCGCCTTCTCTTTGACTTACGCCTCTCAAGTACTGGTCACTCCTTGGCCTTCACACCCTCCCACTCCTGACTGCCCCTTGCCCAGCAGTCAGGCTCCCTTGCTCAGCTCTTTATTCTCCATGCTTCAAACCTCTGGGACTTACTTGTTCACAGTTCATAGTGTCAGTCACTGAGCCATGCAGATTCTATGGCAGAAGCCTCTTATGGGTATCTTTCTTCCCAATTCCAAGGTCAGGAAGCAAGAACAACTGCAAGAAAAGATCTTGCCCTTTAGCTTGGTCCCAGCTCCTGATCAGCTCTGTCTGGGAGCAGATGTCCAGTCTCCTCCCACAGGTCTCAATGAACACTGTTTACAAAGGCACCTTCTGACAGTACCTCTCAAACAGCCCTGCTCCCGCTCAAGAACTTTCTATGTCCCTACAGTGCCTATGGGGTAAACTTTAATAAGCTCCTCTGCTGGGATTGGTGGCCCTTCCAGTTTGGCACTCGCCTCTCTGCTGCTGTCTTCCATTATTCATTACCTAGTTCTTTGTTTCAGTCAAGTACAACTACTACCATTCCTTATGTATGCCTATTCTTGTTGAAATCTTTCTCATTCTTCAGGGACAATTTGAACCACCTCCTCCAGGAAACCTTGTTTCAGAAGACCTGCCTATGTCTCCTCTTGGTCCTCCTCACATACTATTTTATATTGATTAGAAAAACAATAACCACCGTTCATTAAATACTAACATGCAAAGTACTCTTCTATATTATCTCATTTAATCCTTACAGCAATTTTATGAGGTAGGTGCTATTATTATCCAGGTTTTATAGATGAAGAAACTAAGGTAAGAAGTGACTTGCTCAAGACTGCATAGCTAAAAAGCAAGTGAGTCAGGATCTGAACTCGGACAGTCTGACTCCAGAGACCATGTTCTTACCCCTACTCCACACTGTCTCTGTTTTTTATCCTTTTTTATGAAGCAAGGTTCCCTTGCTGGTCCTGTTGCTTGAAAATCTCCCACACACCAATTACTACCTAATGCTATGGGAGGTACAATCCTCTCCTTCTCCGAGATGCATTTCCTGGTATATCACCAACCAGGTGGGTAAGGTGGTGTCTCTGGATACCTTTCATCACAGCCCCAATCACTCCTTTCTGAGTCAGGGTGTCCCTGGAACCCAGCACAAAAACCTAGAGGCCTCAGATGTTGTTTGTTGAATAACAGATGGAATTAGCCTTTCTCAGCCCAGAATTCCCTTATTACCTAGCTGTCCCTCCAACAGAAAGTCACTAAATATTGACTGTACTTTTCTTCCCTTCTTTTTTTTTTTTTTTGATCCTCACCCAAGGATATGTTTATTGATTTTAAAGAGAGAAGAAGAGAGGGAGAGAAACAACGATGTGAGAAACATCAATCAGTTGCTTCCCGTACACACCCTGACCAGTGATCGAACCCAGAACCTAGGAATGTACCCTGATGGGGAATCAAACCCACAGCCTTTTGGTGTACAGGATGATGCTCCAACCAACTGAACAACCAAGCCTGGGCTGTACTTTTCTTAGTGAAAGGTCACTGGCTTTGGCAGGGCTCTCAGTTTTCCTGCTGAGACTCCCCCAAACAGGCAGGGTTGGGCCCTGCATCCTGAGGAGCCACCTCTAGCCCCAAGGAGAGGCCACTCTGGCTGGAAACTAAGGGCCAAAAAATCTTTCTTGTAGTTGCTGTTGTTTGCTGTCCTACTACCTTCCTGCCAAGATCTCAGATCTTACCTCACTCTCACCTGAGACCTTCATCATGTCCTGCCCAGATCTGACTGCTCAGATAAAGTGATAGAAATATCTAGGCTCTGTTAGTTTCCGGCTTTATTGCTTTAAAGAGTGAAACATTGAAAGAATCACTTTTTCTTTCTGAACCCCATCTTACTTATCTGCAAAACATGACTATTGATAATTGATATCCACATCCTGCCTCCTTAGCCTTCTGAAGTGTAAAATGTAGATAATTCACTCTTTCAACACATGTTTATTGCACGTTTGCTATGTCATACATACTATCTTGTTAAAATTTCAGTCTTTACACTTTCAAAAAAAAGTAACTCTTTCCTTTGAGGTAGATATTAGTCATCCTCATTTTACAGATGAAGGAGTGAAGTTGAGGGAGGCGGGTGACTTACCAGCTGTGCCTTGTGCAGAGACTAGCTCTGTGCTGGGGCCTCTGGGCTCTTTCTACCCACTCCACTTCCTGGGCTGCCTGCTGGCATCAGTTAGCCAGGGCTTGGCCATGCTCTCCGTCTGGGCCCCTTCCCCAGGCCTTAGCCCTCCTCAGCACTCACCTCTTATGCAGATAAGCAGCAAGGGGGTAGCTGCCTGTGAGACAACTGAAAGAGGCTAGTGGCACCTGTTACTGAAATAACACTGAGAAAAGTCCAGCGTCTCACTCTCTTCATTTTTTTTTTTTTTTTTTTTTTTTTTTAGAAAGATGGATGGTGGAGGGGTCAAGTTTAATCTACTTGAATCTTTACAGGCACTTTCCTTTTTACATGTTTGAAAACTTGAGGGAAGCCCAAGGAATGACTTAGCTTCCCAAGTCTCTGACTTAGGAGCCTCCCTCAGGGCCCAGCGAGTCCTTATCGCTGAGGTCAGTCTCAAACCCAAATGTGGGAGCCACTCACCCGCACTCCTCAAAGATGTCCGGGTAGTGCCTGAACAGCACGGGTGGGTCCCGGTCACCCCTAACAGGGGCTCGAGGCACAGCCCGGATTCCAGGCCTCCGGCCCCGCCGCCCTCCAGAGCAGGAGCGGTGGATCCACTGGTGCGCTTCCACCGCAAACTTTCTCTTGAAGCGCATGCCACACTCTGGGCAGGGGAAGGGCCGCTCACCGGAGTGCATGCGCCGGTGGCTGACGAGCAGCGAGGGGTAGGTGAAGCGGCGACCACAGTCTGCACATACGTGGCGCCGCTGGCTAGCTTGAGAGGTAACACTGGGCACTGGGACCGGGGGCTGTGCAACTGTGCTCTGGTCCCAGGCAGTTTTCGTGGGTGTCTGTGGTCGTGCTACCGTCTGGCCGATGGCTGAGTCAGGGTTATGTTTAACCAGCTCTTCAGGCCTGTCCTTCCCAGGAGTCTCTCTGGATGCTTTGGCTCCTGGTACTTCTTCCGGTTCCTCTCCCTTCTTGTTTGGGGCGTCTCCTGGGAAACAGGAATTAAGATACATTTTAAAACACACTTCTTTAGATGTCTCAGGTTACAGGGTACTTTTACTTAAGAAGAACCAGAAAAATACTGCCCAGTGACTAACACACAGGCTTTGAAGGACAGTAAACAAGTTCAAATCTCTTAAGAGTGACTTATCTGGGCCTTGGTCTCTCACATATCAAATGGGAATCATCATGATTTCTTTACAGGGTTGTTGGAGGGATTAAATCAGTAGACGCATGTTAAGCATTTAGTAAATGCTCAATAAGCAGTAGCTAGCATTGTGTTTTTTCAATTTTCTGTAGGGTAAAATGTTTACAGAGAAGGAAACCTATTTGCTGGAGATCACTCTGGAGCAGATGATGAAGGGAGAAGAGCCAAGTTGTCGATGACTGGACATTTTCTCATGTATGATTTTGCTTAGAGTGAGGAATGGGAAAGGCAGATGTGAAGTCATTTCCACTCTTAGGGGGGTTTAGTTGTTCCTGAAAAAGGGAGAATGAGTGGTTTTCTACCACAGGGACCTGAAAACCTGAGTGTTGGACTTGAGTTCCTAATTTTCCTACTCTGGTCTGAATATGATGACTGTCTCAAGTTCTGAAAACTGTACCAGGTTGGCCTCCTTTCCACTATTATCCAACATTGGGTGGCTCTTTCATTCCTTTAGGGATGCTGGGAGTGGGGATCTGAAAAAAAAAAAAAGCATTGCTAGACGGGAAGCCCCAGAGTGCCAGGTGGGGGGAGACTTGGGACAATCCCTCACCTCTCAGAGCTCCTCCCACGCTTTCCCCCTCCTCAGGATCCTGGGCGGCAGGGCTCCAAGCCTCACTCTCCTGTTCCATCCAAGAGATGAGGTCTGGTTTGGGGTCTGGGAATCCTGGGAGAGAATAGGGATCACAGTACTAGTCTGAAAGACTGCCCTAGGAAGGTGGCATCCCCCTACCAGGATGAGGACACTTCCTCAGAATTTATGTTCAATGTAGACACAATCTCAATGCTCCCTGTTTGAAGGAAGTAGATTCGGGGTGGAAGAACTCCCAAGGGGGTACCTGAAGCCCTGGGAATAGGAGATGGCTGGTGCTGTTGGTGGAATAATTCAGGATTAGGGCCCTCACTCCTCCGAATCCCTCTATATCATCTCTGTGAACCCCAGTGGAGGAGGAGGAGGGCTCTGACCCAGGCCTCACCGAGCGCGCCCAGGTGGCCGTAGGTCTCCCGCATCACGTCCCGGTACAGGGCTCTCTGCGCGGGCCGCAGAAACCCCCACTCCTCCGGGGAGAAGTACACGGCCACGTCCGCGAAGCTCACGGACCCGGGCTTCTTGCAACCTGGCCAGGTCTCCCCAGCTGTCAGCGCCTGGAGCAGGGCTGGGGGTGGCGCCATGGGGCCTCCCAGCCCCAAGCTGTGGCCGCCTTGTACCCAGGGCCACGGCCTCCCCGCTCCCGGATCAGCTTTCGTAGTCCGCAGGAACGGCTCCCCAGGCCGCGGCCCCTCCCAGCCTTGGCGTCCGAAGGCAGCCGAGGGAACCGAAGTAGCAGGGACTATCTGGTAGGGATTCAGGGATTCTCATAGGGACAAACCAACCCCCTCGGTGTTTATTCACTTCTTGGCAGCTTGGCCACAGACACCCTGGTTGAGGGACCCGGAAGGTGCCTTCAGAAAATATGGCGACATCCTGGGTTCAGTTATCAAGGATTGCTCTTAAGGGCGCCGTCCCTCGATCATATCAAACATGGCGCCCCTCTGGCTTCTCTGGTTTCATCGTCCACTTGCCCTCAAATAAGATGGCCGCTGCAGGTGGGTTTTTAGAAGGAAGACAGGGAGGGGAGGTCGTATGGAGATCTCTTGCCTTCAAGAAAGATGGTCGGGCCGGCAGCTTCCAGCGCCTCCCTTGCCGGCCCGGCAAAGCGACCGATGATTGGCTCCGAGCACAGGAAGCGGCTGTGCCGCGAGGCTTGGGACTGGCGGGGCTCTGGAAAAGGCGCCCGCGCCCCCAAGTCGCGTCCCCAAGTCTCGGTTGGCTGGCTCTGAAACAGGTCGAGGACCTTGGCATTTGTGGAGTCTGAGATTGTGTTCCCGAAGGTCTTACTTGCCTGCCTCCCGACGGCGGAACCGGGCCCCCAGTCTCTGCGGGAAGACGCTCACACTCTCACCAAACCCTGGGATCAGCCGAGGTAGAAGCATGTTCGGGTTTACAGTCGTGACTACAGCTACGGAGCCCATCCTACTCCTTGCGCCCACGGCTTGGCTCACTCAGCCAGTGGACTGAAACAGCGAGCGAACAAATGTGTTTGGTGAGGTTCGAATTGGAATGGGGAAATTTTAATTACATTTTTCCAAATAAATAATGTATATGGTTTTTAAAAAGTGATACAAAGGTTATGTAATGAAAAAAGCAGTACCCTCTACCCTTTCCGCCTGTTCCCTAGAGGCAACTACTTTTAACCCTTTTAATTCATTTGAATTATATTGTACATATTGTACATAGAGTAAAATGCACTGATATTCAGTGTAAAATTCGCCAAGTTTTGACAAATATATACAACCATATTAACCATCACCCCAAACAAGGTATAGGACATTGATGTCACCCCTAAATTTTTCCTTATGCACATTTTCAAGTCAATACACCATTTTAAACGTTTTTATTTATTTTTAGAGAGAGGGGAAGGGAGGGAGGGAGGGAAACATCAATGTGTGGTTGCCTCTCCTGCGACCCCTACTGGGTACCTGACCCGCAGTCCAGGCGAGCGCCCTGACTGGAAATTGAACCTGGGACCCTATGGATGGCAGGCGGGCACTTTAACCTACTGAGCCACAGTCAATACACAATTTTTTCATTGTGGTAAAATACAGATCACAGGAACCATTACATATCAGCCATTTTAAAATGCGCAATTCAGTGGCATTTTCACTACTGATTTGCTTTCTGTCTCTATGAATTTGCTTTTTCTGGATACACTCTGTGGCCTTCCCTGTCTGGCTTCTGTCTTTAGCACAGTGTTTTCAAGATTTATTCATGTAGTATGTGTCAGTGCTTCATTCTTTTTTATGGCTGAATAATATTCCATTGTATGGATATATCATTTTGTTTATACATCAGTTGATGGAGATGAATACTTGGGTGGTTTCCACCTTTTGTCTACTGCTGCTTTAAACATTTGTGTACAATTTCATTTAAAAGCTTTGAGATGTAATTCACTCATTATGCAATTCACCCATTTAAAGTGTACAGTTCAATGGTTTTTGGTATATTACATTATTTTCAGATTGTGGTAGAATATATGATATATAATTTGCCATTTTAACCATTTTTATATTTATAATTCAGTGGCATTAATTACATTAACATTGTTGTGCAACCGTCACCACTATTTCTAAAATATTTTCATCACAAAAGGAAACTCAGAACCCATTAAGCAGTCAGTTACTATTCCCCTCTCCCCCACCCCCTGGTAATTTCTCATTTTTCTGTCTCAATTTGCCTGTTCTGATATCTCATATAAGTGGAATCATACAATATTTGTCCTTTTGTGTCTGGCTTCTTTCACTTCATATAGTGTTTTTAAAGTTCATCCATGTTGTAGCATATATGAGCACTTCATTCCTTTTTTTTTTTTTTTTTTAAATCCTCACCAGAGGATTGATTTTAGAGAGAGAGGTGAAGGGAGTGGGGGAGAGAGAGAAAGGGGAAAAACATCTATGAAAAAGAAGCATCCATCGGTTGCCTCCTGTATGTGTCCTGACAGGTGATCCAACCGCAACCTAGGTATGTGCCCTGACCAGGAATCAAACCCACAGACTTTTAGTGTACAGGACAACGTTCCAACCAATGGAGCTGTCTGGCCAACGCAGCACTTTATTCTTTTAAAAATTGTGGTAATACATAACATAAAAGTTACCATTTTAACCATTTTTAAGTGTACAGTTCAGTGGTGTGAAGTATGTTCATAATGTTGTGCAACCATCACCACCGTCCAGCTCCAGAACTTTTTCACCTTCGCAGACTGAATCAATACACTTTTAACCCTCAGCCATTTCTCCTAGAGCTTTCATTTTTTAATGAAACTGTTGTTTCACATCTTGAAAATACTATGCTAAAGTGTTTAACACACTTTCACTGCTATTGATATCTTAATTTTAGATGTATCGTTTATGGACATCCTGCTATGATACTTGCTTAGTTTCTAGCGCCATTCCCCTCACCTCTTTCCCAACATACTTAATGTAATAAATTATTGTAAATAATATTTCTGATACATTCTATATTTCCTGTCTTGTCAACTGTTGTGGTTTTTAAAAATTGAAATATATTTGACATAATATTATGTAAATTTAAGGTTTACATGTTGATACATGTATATTTGTAATATAATTACCATGATCACATTTCTTGAATTTTATAATTATTTTCTCCTTGCATTATCTGCCCTTTTTGCTTCTTAAACTTGTTCCAAATTACCAAGGATAGCATCAAATCTCAAATCCCCATTTTTTTTCCAGGGAAGTTTTCCTCCTGAACCCCTAATCCTTTTTCTCCTAACTAGACTCAGCCTCAGCTGTCATGCAGGGTATTCCCTTTCTGCTCTCCTGGATAGTATCGTCTATTTCCTAGACTCCACATCTTCCTATATTTTAGGCCAGATGGTTCATCTTAATGGATTGTAGCCATATGTTCTAGATGTCTTCATCCCTATGTTTGGAATATTCCTGAAATGAGGCAGGATGTCTGGCAGTATTTGCTCAGCATGGGGCTGGTCACTGAAGATAAAAAGGCCTTCAAGGTCTCTGTTTGCAGCAGCCCAGTCTGGTCTTCTTTTTTTTTTTTTTTTTTTTTTTTTTTTTTTTGCTTGGCTCTTTGGCACAAGTTGAGTCTCCACTTTGTGTTCAGGAATGTTCTTTGCCAATCAAGCTACCGTCTTTTCAATCTTTGTATCTTCTGGCCCTACGCTTGCTTTTTTTTTTTTTTTTTTTTACCTGGAATGCTTTTTGGCTAAAGTGTGACTTCTGCTAATTTTGCTTCTACAGTTATATGCTCATTTTTTATAACTTTAACTTTGACTTCTGTAGGTGCCTCACTGCACTTATTGTGGTGAATAGTGTAGAAATGGAGTAAGGAAAAATATATGCTCAGAAATGAATCTACTTTTAAACAGGAGGATCAACTTTACCTAAAGAGATACTATTAAGCATTTCACAAGTACCAAAAAATACTTTTGTTTACTCAGGTACTGTATTTTAAATGGATTCTTTTTGCACTAGGATGGAAAAGACTTAAGATGGAGCTAAACAACAAACTTGTCTTCAACTAGTCAGATTGAGACAAACTTTCAAGACTAAAACTGTTCCATTATAACTGGCTGATGTCATGTTTTCTTTCGTGCCAATCAGAATAAAAATACAGAGGTGCTCTTGCTTTCCAACTGTTTTATTGCCCACAAAATTGTAAATATTTGTTCAAGAATCTTGATCAGATAATTATGAGATGTCATAAAAGATACAGGAGATTATTATGGTTCATAAATTTTACTTGGTCCATAATATGGCGCATCTGAACTTTAAGGGAGAGCTAAAGTTTCTTACATATAAAGCTCGGCCTTACTTTGAAGTATTTAGGGATGAAGTTTATCTCTGCAGCTTACTATGAATTACATTAAGTAAGATGGATAAATGAATGGATAGAGGAATAGATGGACTGACATGATAAAATAGTCTAGGTCAATTGCAGAATATAAGTGACACATGAGTGTTCGCTTTCAACTCTTTGAATTTTTGAAAACTTTTAAAATAAAATGTTGGGAAGCAGCTCTGCTATTTGTTCTTCAGAGTATAAATACATATTGGGTGCTTTCACATTTTATCTCAGACAATCCCACGAAGGTGACATTAGCCTCATTTTACAAGTGAGACAACTAAGGTGCAGAAATGTTGACTAATGCTTAAGGCCATCAAGCTAGTGGGGACTGAACTGAACCTGGAATCCAGGTCTACTAATTAAGGAGAGATTATGTGGCAAAGTAAAAACAATACCCAGTTCCATTAATAATAATCTTTGGAACTCAAGGGCTCAGAGAAGCAGCAGTCTTTTGTTTAGAGGTGTTTGAGTCACTAAGTACCACTCTTGGCATGCAGACATGTTTAGTCCTACCCACCTCCATGCTTATTCCTTCAACAGTTTCTTGTTCTTAAGTAAGACTAGCATATCTAAACAGATCAGAAAAACGTCTGAATTGTTGACACATTACAGAAAAAATTAGACTGAAGATACTATGCCTTGATTTAAACTCTAATTACAAGTAATTACTCTAAAAAACTAAAAAACAAAAAGACTCACGCTGCCCTGGCCAGGTTGCTCAGCATTGTCTCCATACACCAAAAGGCTGCAGGTTCGATCCCAATCAGGGCACATGCCTAGGTTGCAGGTTCGATTCCTGGTTGGGGTATGTACAGGAAGCAACCGATCCATGTTTGTCTCTCACATCAATATTTCTCTGTCTCTCCCTTCCTTTCTCTTTGGAATCAATAAACATATCCTCTGGTGAGGATTAAATAAATTTCCAGATTCTGTGACCCAAGAATATGTTTTTATTCAAAAGATGTAAAATCCAGGGAACATGCAGCTATCTGAAGAAGAAAAAACACTGCAATCACTAATTCATAAAAGTTTTGAAAAAATTTAAATGCATTAAGTGTAATGTTTTTGCATACAGTGAGCAGAGTGAGCATGGGGCAGGAGAATTAACCACCTGAAGCCTTTTGTCTCTCTGTGTCCACCTCTAGGTCTTTAAGACCAGAGTGCCAACAAGGCTTGATGCCACATGTGTCTCCTTGCCAGATACGTTCTTACATTGACTAAAAGGCAGAATCGTTGAATAAACTCCCCAGTGGGGACAGGCCCAAAGTGTGCCTCTTGTTCCAGGGGATCCCTAGAGTGGGTACTAGCTTCTTTAATAGGTTTTCCTATCTAAGGCACCCTGTCTGAAGAACAGGAGAGAGACAGACCAGAATGTTCTAAGGGAGAGAACAATTCTTAAAGAAAAGCCAGTTAGGTGAGTGGGTTGCAGTGAAGTAATCCCAAGTGGAGTGTGGAAGTGGGAGGGGGCAAGAACCTCAGAAAATGAGTTCAGGCCTCAGGTAGTCATTCAAGTTCCAGCCTCCTTCCAAAGGACCTTCTCTATGCCTGCCTCACTTCTGCTCATTTTCTAACTGATGGGTTAAAGGGACATATTAAGAATCCTTGTTTATGCCAACATCGTGACTTTTACTCTAAGAAGGTGACATGCTGTCTTCAGGGGAGAACTGACCCTTCCTGGGAGACCAGTACTGTTAATACTCAAATTCTGTTGTATAGCTGGTTCCCTCAGGGAGAACTGGCCCTTCTCGAAAGACCTGTTAACTGAGTCACGCAAGGCTCATAGCCACCTTTGCCTAAAAACTATTTAAGTATACCCCCAAAGTGAGACTGTGGAATCCCACCCAAAAAGAGGACGCTTCACTCAGAACTTTCCCAGTCAGACCCCAAAATGCTGCCTCTGGGGTTCCCCAGCATCTGTGTTCGGGTATTGGTGAATTCCCATCTGGTGAGGTCGGCTCTTGATTCTTGCTTTCACTTTGCTTTCTCTCAATAAAGTACTTAGTTATTCTTGTTTTGATCTGGGGTCTTTATTGTCCGCGAATCCAAACCTCCAAATTAAGTGGCCACTGTCTCCTATGTACCCCTTAACAGCACACTAACAGCTTTGTTTTTCTTAAATGTCCATTTCCTTTCCTCATCTCCACCCCCAACACATAAACCTTGCTTCTTCCTTTCCAGAGAAAACTCTAGTTATCTCATGTAAGTTCCATCACCCACACCCTTGAAATATAACTGGCAAGTACCAAAATGAACTGGGGGATCCTGGTCTCCCAAAACAGGGATTGGCTCTGAAAGCCAAGCCACAAACTGCTGCCTCCTTGGGCTCTTTCCAGAGCCATGGGTCCACTAATGGGCTTCCAGGGCATACCTGCACTTGAAGCCTTTCCCACACTCAGCGCAGGGTGCTGCGCTGGCTGTTAAGAGTGGATGCACCAGTGACTGAGGAGACGTGTAAGTAAAGTGGAAGCCGCAGTGAGGGGAAGGATAGGGCTTCTCACCTGTGTGTGCACCTGTGGATAGTCAGCAGAAAGGTGTAAGCAACATGGAGGTTGCAGTTGGGACAGCTGTAGGGCTAAGACTCTTCTAGTCTGGGCATAGGTAGGGCTTCTCCTGTGGGTGGCCAGGGAATCCCTCTGGCAGAAGTGTCGCCCACAGTTGGCAGGAGTAGGGCTTTTCACCTGTGTGGATGAATTATGCTGAAGCAGGTACTTGTGCTGGGAGAAACGGGCCTGAGACTGGGCACAGGGGGAAGGACTGCCCCTGGAGTGGGCCTACTTGTGGTTGGTTGACCAGGAGGGAAGGGGAGCTGAAGTTGCAGCCACAGTCTGGGCAAGAGTAGGGAGGTCTGTGGGTTGGAGTGTCCTTGGCCAAGGCTTAATGGAGTGCCACCTAGAGTTCCAGTAGAGCTCTGGACAGGAAGCTTTGTGATTGGTGACATGATGGATGGCAACCATACCTTGAGAGACACTCCCATGCTCCATCTCTGCTATGGACTCTTCTTCATCTATTCTTTCTTCTCACTCCCATCCCCTGGATCCTAAGACAGGGGAGAAAATAAAACTTGAAAGTTAGCAACATGTTCCAGATCATGACCTGCCCTGGGAGGCAGCATGAATAGCTGAGTGTTTGGCACCCACCCCCGCCCCCCAGGAAGTAAGGCTTGAAAGGCATTGTCTTTAAGTTAACACAGGATAGCCGTGAAAACTGGAGATAAGTGGACTCAACTTTTTTAAGCCTCCACTCTGTCCTAGGCAGAGAGGGTTGTGATGGTCCCAGCCCTCATGGAGCTTACAATCCTGAACCTGTTTGTGATACTTCTGAAAAATGGACATTAAATAACCTCCCAGAGTGCCATTGAAAACCATCATCAAAAAGTCTACACCTGGACTGCTCTCTAGCTTCCATAGGAACAACTTCTGGGAACAGGCATTTATTATGACATCATGGCTGCAGGAAAAACAAGTTTGGTTTTTTAAAAGGTTTTATTTACTTTTAGAGAGAGGAAGGGAGGGAGAAAGAAAGGGAGAGAAACATCAATGTGTGGTTGCCTCTCACAGGCCCCATAATGGGGACCTGGCCTGCAACCCAGGCATGTGCCCTGACTGGGAATTGAACTGGTGACCCTTTGGTTTGCAGGCCGGCACTCAATCCACTGAGCCACACCAGCTAGGGCACCAGTTTTTCCTTTTTAAAAAAACCTCTGATGAATGGCATTACCCATTACACTGTGATCCACATAGTTAATATCCAAAAGAAATGTTCTTCATTCTACCACATGACAAAAATCAAATCACACGAGCTTTCCCTTTCCCTTAGCTGCCTTGGAAGCACAAGCTCTATTTTGCATTAAACTAGGGTTGTCCAGTATGATTAAGCGGTAATATCCACTGTTTCTCTGTTCTATTGAGCAATTTTGCAAAGAGGTAGAAACCTCTCTGGAAATGAGATGCAAGGAGACACAGTGGGGCTTTGAAGGGGGCAGTGTGTGCTGAGGATCCAAGTTGGGAGAAAGGAGAGAGGGTTCTCAAAAGTCACATACTGCGGTTTGAAGTGAAGTACCTGTGACCTTCCCCTTGCCTCTAGGGGCAGTTGCTGGGCCTCCAGGCTCCACGCCTCCACCTCTTCTACCGAAGAGATAAAACAGGTTTTTGGGGCCTGGAAATCCTGCGAGGGAAAACATTGGGCTGGGCTGAGGGCCCGACAGGAGAGTGAGGCTGCTTCTTCAGTGCCCTACACTTCCAGGCCGCTTGTTTCTAGGGCCATCAATCCCCCTTCCCACAGACTACGTGGTCCAGACTGAACGGCCGGCCCTCACCGAGCGCGCCCAGGTGGCCGTAGGTCTCCCGCATTCACATCCCGGTACAGGGCCCTCTGCGCGGCCCGCAGACACCCCCAGTCCTCAGGGGGAGAAATACACGGCCCCTAGGCTGCTCTCCCTTCTCCGCAGGTCAGGCCTCCCCCAGCGCACCCGCCGGGAGCGAGACCCCCGGCGGCGAAGGCCCCTCAGTACTTCGCAAAGAGAGGCTTCCAGGATTATGGAAATGCTAGAGCTTTCCTTAGAAAAAGTCATCCAGGGCTCATAGTCCTGTCCGTAACCCAAGCAGCGCCTCTGCGGCCTCAACGTCCCCTGCGTTTGTTTCTTCTCTGCCTTTCTGTACCAAGGAGGAACCTAGATCAGAGGTTGGACCCACAGCAAAAGAAACGAGTAGGTGATGTGCGTTGATTGGGCAGCGTCGGCGGACGGAAAGAAGGAAGGCTGTGATTGGTTTCACCAGAGCGGCCTCTTCGAAAGCTAAGGGTGAAGGAGCGACTTGCCGGACGGTGGCGGGTGCTGAGGGGCGGCGGGCTCTCTTGATTTGGCTTTCTCAGAACTGGAGATAGGAGAAGGGTTCTGACCGGTTGAAGCTACTCCCTTAGCTATTTACATGAAGCTTCTTGCGGGCAAGTCCTGATGTCCGGGGCTTGGAGGTGAATAAAAGATGAAGGGCGAAAACTGAGGCGATGGAGTGGGGAAGGAGGATTGGGGGAGTCTGTCCCAGCACCGTGCTCTGCGTAACCGTGCAGGGCTAGCCCTTGCCGGCTGCGGGAACAGGTTTGAGTATTTGATTTGGCCCATGCTCAGAGGCCACAGATGCCTTCCCTTTTTCTGACGCAGAACCCGAGCCGCGGAAAGGCCAGGTGACTGATCGCCGGGGCGGAGTCAGATTCAAAGTGTTAGAAAACAAAATTTAACCAAGTGAACTTGATATAATTGGCTTTATTAAGCAATTCATTTATCCGGCAGCATCCCATCTGGTAACTAGAAGGGCGCTCCAAGGTGTTGTACAAATGGAAAGACTATAGGAAGAAAGTGTGGGCAGGAATGCCCATAGCGAGAAAAGAAAGGATTATTTGGGGGCCCGCAGATCTTTTTTGCGTGTGAAGAGAAAGGGAAGGTTTTTATTTCCTAGATTGCCTCTTTTGGTGGGGGTGGTAGGATGGAGAGGGCCCACCAGGCAGATTACCTTACTGGTGATTGACAAGAAAATTCCATAATGGTTGATCCAGATTATGTTTCTGGGAGAGGTTGAAACCAGTTAGATCAGGTATAAAGCTAGGTTTGATATCATGGACTTTAAGCGCGAGTGTCACCATTTGGGGCCTGTGGGTTTTTTTCTTTAAACCTGGCTCCCAGGTTTAGCTAAGTGCTTAGTGTAGAGCCCCGCACAGAGTAATTAAATAAATATGAATTTGTAGTTGTAATTATGAGGGGCTGGAAAAAAATTTATTTATAAAAAACTGTGTATTTATTCTTACATGTTTAAACTTCACTCACCTTCAAAGTATTCTCCATTTAATGCAATACACCTATCGAGACGTGTTGCCACTGCCCAAAGCAGTTTTTGAATTCATCGATTTTGATGGCTTTCAGTGCTTCTGCCGTTTTTATTTGTTTGTTTCACCTCTTCTACGTCGGCGAAACATTTCCCTTCGAAGACTTTTCATCCAGGAAAACAAAACAGAAAGTCGCAGGGGCAAGATCGGGTGAATAGGGCTGGGATGTGGCGTGGGGGGGGGGGGGGGGGGGGGGCGGCGGTCATGCGGTATGAGCAAGTGCACTAGTATATCACCCATCATGATGACATGGGCCAAGTGTTAAAGACACTTAAACAATTCACTGAAGCAGAACACAGCCTCTCACAACAACGCCAGCTAGTACACGATTTGATGGGTTCCTAGGAGACTCACTTAGGGAGAGAAGCCTGTGCTACAAGGGGCCTGCCATCCAGAGGATAGTTCTGGGGTTTTTTGGTGTCCTCCTTGTGTATTACCCTCTGTACACTGTATTGATCAGAGAACATGGGTTCAAATTATAGCTCGTAAATGAGTAGTAAAACAGGAATGAATCAGATCATAAGGTTGTTTTTCAAACATTTCCAACCAAGTATTCATCATAAGAGCAGAGAAGAAAAGTTATAGAGGTATAACAAAAATCTGCCCACCCCAGCAGTGAAACCACTTCGAAGGCATAGAATAGCTTTAAAATCCATGTAAATTTGCATACTATCTTGTAATATAACCAAATTAAGAAGAATATGCACTCAAAAGTAAGTTTTGCAAGTGTTGAACACTTTCATACTACTGGTAGAGTGTAATTTGGTACTGCCACTTTGGAAAACTGGCAGTATCTACTAAAGCTGAATATATGCATAAGCTATGACCCAGCAATTTCAATCCTAGGTATATACCCAACAGAAATGCATACATATGTTTACTGTAAGACATGTGTTCAAATGTTCACAGTAACACTGGTTGCAGTAGCCAAAAACTGGAAACTATCTACAACAATGAAATGAATAAATAAATTATGGGATATTCATTAAATGGAATACTATTCAGGAATGAGAATGGTCTACAACCACATATATAACGTGGATGAATCACGCAGACAAATGAGCAAAAAAAGCCAGACACAAAATAGTGTATATAAATTCATTCATATAAAATACGAAAAATGGAAAACTAATCCAAGCTACTAAGAAACAGGATAAACCTGGCCAGGAGGTTGGAGCATCATCCCAGCACCAAAAAGTTTATGTGTTTGTTCCCCAGTCAAGGCACTTACCTAGGTTGTAGGTCTGATTCCCCGGTTGGGGTTGTGTCCAGGAGGCAACCAATCGATGTTTCTCTCTCACATCAATGTTTCTCTTTCTAAAAATCAATGAACATGCCCTTGAGTGAGGATTTTTTAAAAAAATTGATACGTTACTCTATTTGCTGCTAGGGTGTTTGCTAATAATATGTTTCTTGATCTAGGTGCTGGTTACTCATGGGACTAGTTATGTGAAATTATGTTTTTTCTTTTATTTTTAGAGAGAGGGGAAGGGAGGGAGAAAGACAGGGAGAGAAACATCTCTGTGTGAGAGAGATACATCAATCTGTTGCACCCCCATTGGGGACCCTGCGCCCCCTACTGGGAATCAAACCGGTGACTCTGGTTCACAGGCCAGCACTCAATCCACTGAGCCACACCAGCCAGGGCTTAATTGGTATCTGAAGACTTTCAAACTCATTGAAGACTCTAAAGTCACCTTTTTACAAAAATATTGTACCATTTATAAATTAACTGAGGCCAAAAAATAATGGAAAGAAAACAGCTTCTGAGGCCTCTTTTTCATTTCCCATCTTTGTCTCCAGCACCACCTTTGTCTCTCCTTTCTGTACCATCTTGTTTCCTTCCCCTGTCCTCTTTGTCTCCAGGCATGCAGCAGCCATCTTGTGCCTAGATTTTTCCCTACTGCACCATCCCCACTCACTCTGCACCCTCCACTTCCTCATTGTGTTCCTCTCACTGAACTTCCCTTTTTCCTAACCTCTCCCCACTCCTTCCTCCCCTGAACCTATTGGAGCCTGCCCCTTTGGATTCAGGCCCTCTGAGGATCCAAATGCTCAGCCCCTAATTTCTTATCACCCCTGGACTAAAGCTGAATTGGGAGCCATAGTTAGGGATTTTTCCAAAGTAACTAAGGATTTGCTGAGGAATTTAATGTATTAATTCAAATTTGTCAACCTGGTTTCTCTGACTTTTATCAGCTAGTTCACATGCTTGTTGGTGAAAGCCAGGCCCAACAATGGGTGAAATGTGCTGATTGGGATGATCCCAAGAACCCCCTGGGGAAAAAAAGAAACCCCCACTGCCTTATTATATGGTTAGGTTTGGGGAATCACCAGGTGACTCCATTTGGTAATTCCTGGGGCTTTCCTAAAGCCAGTCAATTGGAATTAGGTTCAGGCTTGTACTCAAAAGACCAATGAGCATGTGCATTGTTACTAGCTGACTACAAATTGTCTTTAAGGAAAATCCTGGTCTTTGAATGTTGAGTCTGACATTCTTAGTGTCACAGGTAGGCACAGGTAAGCAGGTTCTTGGTGATCACGGATAGAGAATTGAACCAAACACACAGAGTTTATAGCAAAAAGAGAGCAGATTTATTAAGCAATAGTACACTCTACAGAAAATGGGAGTGGGCCAACTCTGAGCAGAGATTGACCTCGGGCTGAAGGGATTCTGTTCTTATGGGGTGGATATTTCCTGGCTAGTTTTGGCAGGGTTTAATTGAGCCTGTACAAGTAGTTACATTACTTTAAAGCTACTACATATGTGGTCTCCCGTGATTTTCCTTGATTGGTCACTGGGGAAGTGGGTCCCACAATGTTAATTTATTATAATACTATTATAATGAAGCAGGGGTCATGTAGCATCTTCTCTGCAGGTGCATTCATGATTCACGATGATTCAGTCCTTCTCCAGAAAACAGGAACAACCTATCTTAGAAGAGGGTTTCTGTCCTGTATCCATATCCTTTATCTTAGCCCTGGGGCACCTCTGGAGCTTTCTTCTATCTCCTGCCTCATTAGAATTCAAATAATTCAAAGCCTTTAACTCTATTAATGGACTGAATTGGGATCTTTGTTCTCTAGTAAAAGTCCTAGAGTGGAATGGTAAACTCCACTTCAGATTCAGTTAATTTAGCAAACCAGCTCATTTGCATCCTAGATGATTCAACTAAAAGGAAGACCACCAAAATCCTTGATTTTCAATTCCAACAAATGGAGTCCCCTAAGCAAAACCAAAACCTCCATGATCTCTACCATAATTGGAAAAAGCCCAGACATTGGAAGAAAGACTGTTAACAAGCTTAAGCACTCTAGTCATCTTCAGCTGGAGATGAACACTTTTTCAGTGTTCTCCTAACCCCCAGTTCCTTTAGTTCTAAGGAACTAAAGTTATTCCCCCCACCCCCCTAGTCCTTCTCCTTAATTGACTTGTAGTAACCACTCTCCAGATTGGGGAGTCAATCTCTCTCTCCCCCCGCCCTTCCCCCCCCCCCCCCCCCCCCCGCCTAATTGACATTAGAGCACATTCTCAGTGCTCAACCCCACTGTTGTTAGATAGCCCCTGCCTTGGAGTACTAAACAGTTCAAATAGTAGGGTTCTCAAGTAAACCTCAACAGGTTTCTTCCTCTAAATTTATCCCTTTTTGTTGACGTTCTCTAAGAGTTACCTACCCTTTTCTTCTTAGTTCCTCCATATTTATTTAATGAGCTGAGATTTCTCAGAAAAATGTCATGCTGGAATTTTTTTCTTCCAAAAGGGGGAAATAATTAGAGAATCTGGTAGTAGTGGCAAAAATGTCTAGCTGGGTAGGTCAGACAACCCTTCGACATCTTTTGTTTGCCTCTTCTCTGATGGCACTGGAGCTGACCCTAGGGGCATTGACCATTGGACTAGCTAACACGCTCCTTAAGGGCAAGATATTTAACTAATATTGGTAGAATTCACAGTGCATCAGGGAATAAGTGCACCGGTTACAACAAATTTCACCCGACTCCCCATAGTCCTTTGATATGTTCAGCTGGCTACCTTCAGGTATAGTGCCATGGTTTAGAACCATCATACAATTTGTATTTTTCATGTTATTTTAAATTGTGCTTTACATAATTATTTTTAAGATTTGTAGCTGTTGCCTGTTAAACTCTTGTGGAAATGATGTACCCAATAGAATCATGCTAGCTCAACACTTTAAGATAATCTCCAACCTTTACAATATTGATACAGATTTTAGATGGGACATGCCTGAGAGTTCTTCCTCCTACCCTTCTTTATTACTCAAATGTGACCTCAACAGTGACCAGTCTGTACACTTTCCCTCCTATGTGGGACGTGACAACCAGGAGAGGCCCTTCCAGCACCAAGGGACAAAAACACTAAATACAGAAAACGTGACTTGATAAGTAATGCTCTCAATCTTAATCAAAAGAGGGAAATGTGAAAATAAATAAAGAAAACCTAGTCCAAATGGAACTGGGGAAAAAAAGTGAAGGGAGGCTTCTTATGCACTTCATAGTTTACTTTACATGCCCCAGCAGGAAGAAGGAAGATTTTTCTCCTTGCCCAGCAACAACCCAGCCAATGAGAAGCCACAACAACTTCCAAACTCTCACTCTCTTCCAATAAACTGCTGCTCCAAACAGTCTCTCCCAACTTCCTCCTTTCCTCCTTTGTTCTGCAGACTTACATAAAGGTTGCCATAGTTTGCATGCCCTGGATTGTAATTCATCTGCTGTTCTTCAATAAACTTGATTTTGCTGGCCTACCTGATTATCTTTTTCTTTTAAAGTTTGACAAGCCCATTTTATGTTGATGGGCAATTAGTTCGCTTCCAGTCTTACAATAAACTGCTGTGATAATGTCCTTAGAAATACTTCTTTGGGTACATATAGAAGCATGTCTGTAGAGTAAAATCCTAGAAGTGGAATTGCTTATTCAGAGGGAAGGCTAGTGTTTTAAGCCATTTATCAATTTAAACCCACAAGAAGAATTGATATATCCAGAAGATATACTATATTTATTTTGTATCTTCAGGCTACTCAGTTTTTAAAAACATGGTCTTAAGGTCTTTCATTTATTCAGGTGACATGGTAGACAGAATAATGGACCCCAAACATGTTCATGTGCTCTCCTAAGACCTCACTCAAACCTGTGAATATGTTATACTGGCAAACAGGACTCTGCAGATGTGATTAAGGTAAAGATTTTACAATGGGAAGGCCATCCTGTCATCCTAGTGCTTCTAATCTAATTAGCACTATGATCCTAATGAAAGCGAGTCAGGAGTCAGGAGGAACAAAATCAGAGATGTGACAGACATTGTCACAAAATCAGAGAAGATGTGACAGACTTCTTTCTAATATGGATGCCTTTTTTTTTTTTCCTTGCCTAATTGCTCTGGCTAGAACTTCTAATATAATAGTGAATAGAAGAGGGAAAAATGAGCATTCTTACTTTGTTCCTGATTCTAGATGGAAAACTTTTCAGTCTTTCACCATTGATTATGTTGTCAGCTGTGGGTTTTTCATATATGGCCTTTTTCGTGTTGAGGAAGTTTTCTTCTGTTTCTAGTTTACTGAGGGTTTTTACCATGAAAGGATATTGAACTTCGTCAAATTCTTTTTCTGCTTCAGTTGAGATGATCATTCTACTGTGCCTTCATTCTATTAATGACGCCTATTGTATTGACTGATTTTCACCTGTTGAATCATTATCAAATTCCAGGAATAAATCCCACTTGGACATAGCGTATAATCCTTTTAATGTGATGCTTTGGCTTGCTAGTATTTTGTTGAGGATTTCTGTACCAATATTCAAAAGGGATATTGGTCTGTAATTTTCTCATGTCTTTGTCTGGCTTTGGTATCAGTGCAAGAGTTCTTAAAATATATTCTTTTTTAAAAAGATTTTATTCATTTATTTTTAGCTAGAGAGGAAGAGAAGGAGAAAGAGAGGGAGAGAAACATCAATGTGTGGTTGCCTCTCATGCACCCCCAGCTGAGGACCTGGCCCGCAACACAGGCATGTGCCCTGACTGGGAATCTAACCAATGGCCCTTCAGTTTGCAAGCCAGTGCTCAATTCATTGAGCCACGGCTTCAAATATATTCTGAACACAAATCACTTTTCAGATATATTGTTTGCAAATATTTTCTCTCATTCTTTGGATTGTCTTTTCACTCTTACCAAGGTGTTCTTTGAAACACAAAGGCTTTAAATTTGATGAAATCAATATATCTAGTTTCTTTATTTTATCACTTGTGCTTTTGATGTCATAGCTAAGAAACCATTGCCTAATCCAAGATCACAAAAACTTATGCCTCTGTTTTCTTCTAAGAGTTACAGTCTTAGCTCTTACATGTAGGTCTATGACCCATTTGAGTTCATCGTTGTATATGGTTGAAGGTAAAATCCAACTTCATTCTTTTGTATGTTGTCCCAGCACCAGTTGTTTTAAAATGGTTTTTGCTAAGATCAGCAATGAACTTTCTGGGGGTTTTTTTCAAAAAATTGACTGGGGAGAGAGACATTGGTTTGTTGTTCCATTTATTTATGCATTCATTGATTGCTTCTTGTATGTGCTCTGACCAGAGATTGAACCTACCACCTAGGCATATCAGGATGATGTTCTAACCAACTGAGCGACCCTAACAGAGCCAGGTCCATTCGTTGAAAAGACTATTTCTCTCTCCATTGTCTTGGCATCTTTGTTGAAAATCAACTGATCATACATGTAAAGGTTTATTTATGGCAGAACATTTTATTTTCTCTTATTTAATAAATTTGTCACTAATAACTCCTACCCTTCAGTTGCAGGAAAGTGCCTCTGCTGTGACCTAAATGACAGTATAACAACTAAGTGAAACTGTTGTAAGGTCTTTATATTGCTATGGAGTACTGATATTTTGGTCAACATTATATTTTTCCCCCAAAAGATAAAAACTTTTAAATTGTTTAGCAAGACACTGAAAATACTATGCTTGCAATAAAAGTGAAAAGGGAGTACCTAATATCACCCCAAAGAGGCTTACTATACCACTAAGCATTATTGCCCAATCTCCTCTTTGCTTAGCCACCAAAATGTCTATTTTTCCAATAATTCATAGATTCCTTTGAAAAACTGCTGCCAGCTGAAGTCATCACTTCAAAAGACCAAGAAAAGTATAGTTCCAAAGATGGCTATATTTCCTGTAAGAACAAGTGTACAAGCTCCCCACTCAATCAAATGTGCTCTGGCAAATACAGAATCCAAAAATGCCTGTTGTAAGGAATATGGCAAGTTCCTCAGAAGCACTATTCATAGCTTCTGTATCACTGTGTCATCCATTACTCTTTTTGCTATGCAGTATGGAATGGGTAGATGCAGACCAGAACAACGGGTGCAGTACTGGCTAGAAAAATAAGTTAATATAGATTTTGCTATTCACATAATTCTTCTATATATTATGCTCTTTTTCTTAAGGACCAAAGGAATATTGCAAAGTATAAAACATGACAGAGTAAGCAAAGTACAACCTAAACACTGAAATGGGAAATTATATTTTGAATTTCAGTATCCCCAAATCAATTATAGCATAACTAACAAATGTTTTGTTCATAATATTAAAATAAAATGCCTTATAAATATAATAGTTGGAATCAAGGTTTAAAATTCAAAGTATTTTTTTATGTCAGATTAAAACAGAGAGGCATACAGATAACATGAAATATTAGACTTAAGTCAAATGTAGCTGGTGAAAATTTAAGGATAGCTTCTAAAAGAATATGTAACTCTCAAAGAGCAAGGGGTGAAAACACGAAAAAAGAAAGAATATGTGGCAAAAACACCATTAAGAAGTCAATATACTACACCTGACACTAACACAACATAATATTGAATGTAAACTGTAATTGAAAAAAAAGAAGTCAATATAAACAACAAATTGAGAAAAATTTTTGCAAATTATATTCCAAAGGACTAATTTTCTTATTAAAGAACTACAAATCCAGGAAGCAAAGACTGACAACCCAACAGAAAATAGGTAAGTAATACAAATAATAATTTTTAAAAGATTTTATTTATTTTTAGGGAGAGGGGAAGGGAGGGAGAAAGAGAGGGAGAGAAAAATCAAGGTGTGGTTACCTCTTGCATACACCCAGCTGGGGACCTGGCCGGCAACACAGGCATGCGCCCTGACTGGGAATTGAACCAGCAACTCTTTGGTTTGCAGGCTGGTGCTCAATCCACTGAGCCACACCAGCCAGGGCTAAGTAATAATTCCTATTGAAAAAAAACAGCGATCTCTCAAAACATTTAAGAAAACTATTTCATATTATTCCTTATAATAGAGGAATGCAAATTAAATTTACATGATAGTATTTTCATCTATTAGATGAACAAGGATTAAAAAGTTTGCTGACACCCCTGTCCAAAATAATACGCTCATCACTTACATCCACTCATATTGCACTGACTGCTTCCTGATATTCTCTTCCTTTTCCTCAAAGCCTCTCATTTGCATGAGGGCAAGGGCTTTGTATTTTTCACAGCTGCATCTCTACCTTCTAGAACATTACATGGCATTTGGTAGTTGCCCAAGATAATTTTTGAATGAAGGAATGAGTGATAAACTATGTTATTAAAGGTGTATGTAGAAGAACTCCCGTATATTGCTAATGGGAGTGTAAATTCATTCGTTCAACCTCCTCTGAAAGCAATTTGGCAATTAATGTAATTGTTTATTGTTTAATGGATATAGAGTTTCTGTTTGGGATGATGAAAAAGTTCTGAAAATAGTGGTGATGGTTATAGAACATTGTGAATGCACTTGTACACTTAAAAATGGCTTAAAAAGCCCTATCTGGTGTGGTTCAGTGGATTGAGTGCCAGCCTGTGAACCAGAGGGGTTGCTGGTTCAATTCCCCGTCAGGGCACACGCCTGGGTTGTGGCCAGATCCCTGGTGGGCGCCTTGTGAGAGGCAGCTACACATTGATGTTTCCCTCCCTCTCTTTCTCCCTCCCTTCCTTTCTCTCCCTCCCTTCCTCTCTCTCTGGAAATAAACAAGTTCTTTAAAAAAAAAAAAAAGGTTAAAATGGTCAATTTTACTACAAAGAATCACAATTTCGCACTCTCCATAGTAATTTTAAAAACCAACTTATTTTGCTTTCAAATGTACTTCTTGAACACTGCTCAGGATTTATACAAAGTATTCTATAAGTATATTATTTATTTTATTTGCAAGAATGACTCATTGTTATCAATTGACTCATTGTTAGCAGCAGGACCAGGAACACAGACTTACAGCATGGCAACAGCTGTAAGCAAGACTACTTGATCCTATTGTATTATCTTTTCTTCTCTGTGTTTCTGCCTCTTTCCCAGATATATTAACTTTCAAATCAGAGTGTCAGCATTTCCTGCTTTTGCTTTCAGTGATATCCTCAAAACCAGTAACTTCTCTATGACTTTTGTGTTTTTGAGGGGGGATGGGGAGGAAGGGAGAGAGGGAGAGAGACAATGGTGTGAGGGAGAAACATTTAAAATCAGTTGCCTCCCGAACATGCCCTGACCAGCAATGGAACTCGACACTCAGGCATGTACCCTGACCAGAATGTATCTGCTGACCTTTCGCTTTGTAGGATGACGCCTAACCAACTGAGCCACACCAGTCAGGGCATCTCTGTATTGATTGTTAAGTTTTAATTCAAAGACAAATTAATAATATTTTTTTCTCTTTTTCCTAGGTTTTTTTTTTCGGGACGGGGGGAAAGTATTGTCAGTGAAATGAATGGATAATATCAGCAAATGTGGGCTATGGGCAAATTTTTTTAAATGCTCTGTCATGTATTAAAAATTTTTTTCAATTACAGTTTACATTCAATATTCTTGACATTTTGTACTAATTTCATGTGTACAGCATACAAAGTGTCCCCCCTGATATTTCCAGTACCTCAACTAGCACCATACATGCTTATTACAATGTTATTGACTATATTTCCTATGCCATACTTTATATCTCCATGACTATTTTGTAACTACCAATCTGTCTCTCTCAATCCCTTTGCCTTTTTCACCCAGTCCCCTGCCCTCACAACCATTAGTCTGTTCTACCTATGAATCTGCTTCTGTTTTTTGTTTGTTCATTTTTATTGTTCTTTAGATTCCACATATAAGTGAAAACATACAGTATTTTTCTTTCTCTGACTGACTTATTTCACTTAGCATGAAACCCTGTAGTATAGTGTCACAAATGGTAAGATTCATTTTATTTTGTCTTTTTTTTTTTTAATGGCCAAGTAATGTATATATGTACCACAGCTTTTTATCCACTTGTCTATTGATGGGCACTTGGGTTGCTTCCATAGCTTGGCTATTGTAAATAGTGCTGCAATGAACATAGGGGTGTATGTATTCTTTCAAATTAGTGTTTTGGATTTCTTCAGATATATACCGAGAAGCTGAATCACTAGGTCATAAGGTAGTTCCACGTTTAATTGTTTGAGGAACCTCCATTTGTTTTCCACAGTGGCTGCACCAATCTGCATTCCTGCCAACAATGCATGGAGATTTCCTTTTCTTCACATCCTTGCTAACACTTATGGTTTGTTGTTTTATTAATGGTAGTTATTCTGACAGGTGTGAGGTGATACCTCATTGCAGTTTTAATTTGCATTTCTCTGATGGTTAGTGATGTTTTTTCATATGTCTATTTGCCATCTATATGTACTCTTTGGAGAAGTGTCTGTTCAGGTCCTTTGCCCATTTTTAAATGGGATTGTTTATTTTTTCTTGTTGAGTTGTACAAGTTCTTCATAAATTTTGGACATTAACCCCTTATCAGATGTATCATTGGAAAATATGTTCTCCCACTCAGTGAGTAGTCTTTTCATTTTGTTGATGGTTTCTTTTTCTCCACAAAATCTTAGTTTGATGTAGTCCCATTTGTTTTTTTTTTGTTTGTTTGTTTCCCTTGCCCAAGGAGATTACTAAGAGATTTTATTGCCTGCTTTCCTCAGAGTTTTATGGTTTTGAGTCTTACCTTTAAGTCTTTAATTCATTTTGAGTTTATTCTTGTATATGATGTAAGAAAGTGGTCTAGTTTCATTTGTTTTGCATGTTTCTGTCCAATTTTCCCAACACCATTTATTGGAGAAACTGTCTTTACTCCATTGTATATTCTCGCCTCCTTTATCGAGTAATAATTGGCCCTATAGGCATGGGTTTATTTCTGGGCTCTGTATTCTGTTTCATTGATCTATATATTTGTTTTTATGCCAGTACCATGCTGTTTTGATTACTATGGCTTTGTAGTATAGTTTGATATCAGGTAGTGTGATTCTTCCAACTTTGTTCTTCTTTCCCAAGATTGCTTTGGCTATTTTGAGGGGTTTTTTTTGTGTGTGTGTGGCTCCATATAAATTTTTGGATTATTTGTTTTAATTCTTTAAAAAAAAATTTAAAAGAGATTTTATTTTTACAGATTAGGGAAGGGAGAAAGAGAAGGAGAGAAACATTGATGTGTGAGTGATACATCGATCGATTCACATGCCCTCAACAGGGCACCTGGCCCACAACCCAGGCATGTGTCCTGACTGGAAATCAAACCAGCAGCTTTCCAGTTTGCGGACTGGTGAGCAATCCACTGAGCCACAGCAGCCATGGCTGTTCTAGTTCTTGAGACACATCATTGGTATTTTGGGAGGTATTGTTGAATCTATAGATTGCTTTGGGTAGTGTGGACATTTTAACAATGTTAATTCTTCCTACCCATTGGCAGAGTATATGCTTCCATTTATTTGTAACTTCACTTTCTTTCTTCAGTGTCTTATAATTTTCTGAGTACGTGTCTTTTACCTCCTTGATAAAATTCATTCCTAGGGGGTTTTTTTGTTTGTTTTTTAATGCACTTGTTAATGAGATTGTTTTCTTGGTTTCCCTTTTTTGATGGTTTATTATTGGTATATAAAAATGCAGCGGATTTCTGGATATTTACTTTGTGTCCTGCTACTTTACTGAATTTATTTATCAGTTCTAGTCACCATGGTAAATGGCTGCACGTACATTTGGAAAGGCTAGGAAGATCTGCCGCATGCTTTTGTCAATGTAACATGGTCCTTTATCAATTGTACTCCACCACCCTTCATTCATTTGAGCTCTAGATCTGGAATTGACTGAAGCCTGAAAATTTGGGGGCAGGGCCTTGAATTTTTGGCATACTCAGCAAGACATGGAGCAACATGAGAAACCCATGGAGGAACATCTAACACCTACTTTATGGGGTTCTTATAAAAATTAGATTAGTAGGTCCGACTGGTATGGCTCAGTGGATTGAGTGCCGGCTTGTGAGCCAAAGGGTCAACTGTTGGATTTCCAGTCAGGGCACATACCTGGGTTGGGGGCCAGGTCCCCAGTTGGGAGTGCCCAAGAGGCAATCACACACTGATGTTTCTCTCTGCCTGTCTCCCTCCCTGCCCCTCTCTCTAGAAATAAATTTTTTTAAAAAAAATTAGATTCCAATGTACATAAGATGCTTAACAAGTACATGGTATACCACAAATGATCAACAAAGTGGCTGTAATACTATTGCAGTGGGCCACAGAATAAACAGAATGGCTACTGCTTCAAGAAATTTAACTGAAAATGGGAGATGGGGACAGAGGCTAGAGGGAAAGTTAATTGTTTTTATACATTTTAGCATGTTTACAGGTGTGTTAGTCCATACAAAACAGGGACTCTGTAATCACAAATCTAAGAGAGAAAATAATAGCTGGAGCAAAATCCCTGAGGGGGCAGTTGATGAAAAACTAGGCACAGCTATGTTGATGAACTTTGCATGAGGAGCTTTCTTGAGATGGGGTAGAAGCAAGTAAATATGAGTCACGCCAGTAAATTTGGAGTCAGAATGGGGAGTGGAATATTGAAGGAGTTTCTATTTAATAGCTTGTGTTTTCTTAGTGAAGGAGAAGGTACTCACTGGCTCAAGAGAGAGAGAGAGAGAGAGAGAGAGAGAGAGAGAGAGAGAGAGAGAAAAGACTTAAAGTGATACTGAAGGTTTACCTGAGGTTGGTGATCAGAAGTATCAGAAAAGAGATCAGAAAATTTTCTTCATTGCTTATATAGGCATAAAGGCAGATGGGAGATTAACCCATTTGGGGCTGTGCATTAGTTAATTCTTTTGGTTGTAACAGAAAGTCAACTTAAACTAACTGAAGCAGAAGGGGGAATTTATTGGAAGGGTACAACTAGTCATCAAATAGACCCTTGGATTGAAACCTAGAAGTTGTATCTCATCTCTGTCCTCTGTAGACCACACAATGGAACTTGGCCACCAGTGGCTCCCAAGTTTTAATTAGTTACTATCAGGCCCAAAGAAAGTTATAAATTCCTAGATATGGAAATAGTCACCCTGGTGATAAAAAGAGCCAATCCCAAAACAGGGGGCTAGGCAGACATCTAATAGGTCTCTGCTAGGGAAGGGCAGGTCTTCATCAGAACTGAAAAATTTCTACTTAGCAAGGAATTAGATCTACATTTTATAAAGTGATTCTACAAGAAACATAAATTCATTCAACAGACATTTTAATGAGACCCAATCTGGTCTGACCCCTACCTTGGGGTAGCTCATTATCCAAGAAGAAACAATTACAATGCAACTTGCTAAACACCAGAACAGAGGTAATCACAAAATCTGTGTTCCCCAGCTGCTCCCCGACTCTGGGGATGAGATCAGAACTGAAGGAAGTAACAAGGGTAGGATGACCCCTTCCAGCTGCTGGAATGAGACATCACATTTAGAAATTCCAATTTGGTGCAGCTACCCAAGGTAAAGTGATAGGCCTGTTCATTCAATTCAGTAAAGCTTTACCGAGGACCTACCTACTCGGGGGTGGGTGCCATGGAAGCATATCAAAAATGCAGGCACATGGCTGCCTTCTGGAGCTTATGTGAGGGGGCAGACATGAACACAACTCAACCTGAAAACATGGGGGGCAAAGTAGTTGTAATTAAGTTTTCTGAAAAGCTGCCATGTAGAATTAAACATATTCTGGGCAAGGCTTACAAGGGAGAAATGCGGCATTTAACCACATTCTAAAGATCACAACTATCTCACAATGAAATGACCTGCCTTGTGAGGTAGTGAGCTCCCTGTCAAGGGAGTTTTAGAAAAAGGGTAGAAAACCACTTGGCAGGAGTGTTGTAAAAGGAGGGCTAAACAAGGTTTATTCAAACCTGCTATGGAGGAAGAGGCAGAGTAGGGTAAGATCCTGCCACTTATTAATGGGATCCTCCTGACTCTATGTAAGGGGACAGGTAATTCCTATACGCAAATCAGAAAGGCAGACAGACCTTAAAGTGGAGGGGAAGAACTTTTACCCTGATGGCCACACAGAGAAATTCTTAGGGTAGGGTAGCTTATTAAACTTTAAACAAATGATGTCGCCTCTCCTAGACTATCTGTTCTGGACAGAATAAGGCAGCCAGTGTGGTGGAATATACTCAAGTTCAGGTCTATGCAGCAGGAGACCTGAGTTATAGTTCTGAATCTGCCCTGCATGACCTGGGGCTCCTCCTTCCCTTCTCTGGACTCCTCCATGAAATGAAATGAACTTAAGACAGTTCTTCCCATTCTAAAGGGCACTGTCCTTCTGACTAGGTCCCTCTATAGCAGATCTAGGGCTACAGTTTTGGACCCTGGGGTTACACTTGTGGACCGCTAGAGACCACCTTTGGCGAAAGCAACGGCCACACTCAAGGCAGGGGAAAGGCTTCTCCCCAGTGTGCAGAAGCTGGTGCTGGGCCAGGTGGCTCCACTGCGCAAACCGCTTAGAGCACAGGTCGCAAGCATATGGCCGCTCGCCTGAGTGAACGCGCCGGTGACTGGCCAGTAGTGAAGGGTAAGCAAAACGACGGCCACAGTCATCACACGCATGTAGCTTCTCCTCAGTGTGTGTGCTGCGATGTATTGCTAAGGAGCCGCTCCGACGGAAGGCACGTCCACAGTCTGGGCAGGGATAGGGCTTCTCTCCAGTGTGCAAGAGCTGGTGCTGGAGCAGTGTACTGCGCTGGGAGAAGCGGGCCTCACAGTGCTCGCAGGCATAGGGACGCTCCCCAGAGTGTACTCGCCGGTGGCTCACCAGGCGAGAGGACGAAGAGAAGCGCCGCTCACAGTCTGGACATGGGTATGGCTTCTCGCCAGTGTGGATGCGCTGGTGGATGACGAGAGCGGTGCGCTGGCGGAAGCGGCGGTTGCATTCGAGACAGGTGTAGGGCTTCTCTCCTGTATGTGTGCGCTGATGGATGGCTAGCAGAGATGGGTAGGCAAAGCGTCGCCCACAGCTAGGACACTGGTGGGGTTTTTCACCCGTATGTGTGGTCCGGTGATTGGCCAAGGACCGGCTCCTACGGAAGCAGCGGCCACAGTCAGGGCAATGGTAGGGCTTCTCCCCTGTGTGGATAACCTGGTGCTGGGAGAGATTCTTACGTTGGGAGAAACGTTTGCCACACTGGTCACAAACATAAGGACATTCACCAGAGTGTGCCCGCCGGTGACTGACCAACAGGGATGGGTAAGAAAAGCGGCGCCCACAGTCTGGGCAAGGGTAAGGCTTTTTTAGATTCTGGGCACACTTGTGATTTTTCAGGGCTGGGGCATCAGGGAAGGTACAACCACAGTCAGGGCAGATGGGACCCCCAGATGTCTGTCTGGGAATCAGACGGGGCTTGCTGGGCCTCCGCCCTCTCTTCCCCTTTCGGGGTGCCTCCTTCGGTGGGAACACTTCCTTCTCTCCATTCTTCTTTCTGGTTCTGGTTTCTACAGGGACACAGGAGAAATTAATTTAACAAATACTGGGCGACTACTCTTGCTTATAGTGTTACAGGTTATAAGACAAATAGACAGCCTCTGTCTTCAAGGAGAGTTAGTGACACAGACAAACCAGTGTGACACCCTGCTATGAAGATATGGAGGGGATTACAGGAGCCCCTAACCCAGCTTGAAGAAGTTAGGGAAGGTTTCTTGGAGCTTAAACTGACTTTAAAAATTAACAGTTTTTGAGGAAGTGTAAGCAAGAAGTGGAAACAAGGTTATGAACTGGCAACTAGGTTATAGGGCCCTCTAAACCAATGGTTTTATTGTGATCAGAATCACTGAAGGCTTATTGAAAGATTGCTGGGCCCTCCTCCCAGTTTTGGATTCAGTAGGTCTGAGGTGCAGTCCATTAATTTGCATTTCTAAGGTGATCAGGAGTGATGCTGCTACTCTTCTGAGGACCACACTCAAGAGAACCACTGCTGTAAGGACCATGAACTATATTTTACCCAATGGTTCTCAAATTTAAATACACATCCAAATCAACTGGGGTTATCAAAACACACACATTCATAGACATCTAAAACAGTAAATAACTAGTTCTGGGATGGGTTACAACAATCTGTATTTTTATCAAGTTCCCCAAGTCTAGCCATTTGACAACCCACTTTGGCAAAAACTGAATGGTTTTAAGCAAGAAAATATCATGGTCAGATCTGAATCTTAGAAAGACAGTCCTGGCCTTAGACAATCTGGCATAGAAACTCCAGCCCAGACAGTTCCATCTGCCCCTGTGGGTGGATTTGGGGCCCTTTTACCGGAATGGCTTAACCAGAGCCTTGCTTGATCCTGAGGGGAGTGCAGTATGTCTTGCACTGATCAGGGTCCTGCCAGAAGGGCAGAAAGAGGCCCCTGCTGCCCAGGCAGCTGTGTTCTCCATGAGGTCCCTTCAACTAAAACACAGAAAACAGAGTGGTAGCTCAGTCAGAACCCAATTCAAAAGACGCTGGGGGCAGGGATCCTAGGAAGGAGGCAGGAGGGTAGCAGCTTCTTTTAGAAGTTCACCGATTCATTCACACAATAGAGAACTGCAGATGGTTGGTGTGCAAACTGATACGTGACTCTGTGTGGTGGACCGACCCAACACCATCATAAACAGTACCCTAAAACTGTGAAAACGAACTCCGGAAATGAAGCACTACATGGGTCATGGGTACCCCTAGCCACCGTAACTCTGGATTGAGTCATCAGAAGTTGCAGGCCCTCCACGGGCATTTTTTCACTCACTTCTTTGGACTGTTAACCCCCTTGGGCACTCCTGTGGATCCAGGGCGGCTGGTTCCCAGTCATCGGTATTTCGTTCCAACCAGGAAATGAGGGCTGGTTTGGGACCTGCGCACCCTGGGGAAGAACCAGTCAGAGGTCCAGCTCATACATAACTCTGGATAAATATCTACCCAGTGTATTTTCTGCCAAGCCCCCGTCCTCCTCCCCTGACACAACCTGGTCGCAGGCCAGGAGACTGGACACTCTGCCCCCCAACCGCCAACCTCCTCCACCCCTTTCGCCCCGCGGAAGCAGACAGGGCCGGGCCTCACCGAGCGCGCCCAGGTGGCCGTAGGTCTCCTGCATCACGTCCCGGTAGAGAGCCCTCTGCGCTGGCCGCAGACACCCCCACTCCTCTGGGGAGAAGTACACGGCCACGTCCACGAACTTCACAGCCCTTGGCTTCCTTCCCCTTCTCCGGCCGGGTCCAGCCTTTCCTGCTCCCCCTGCGGAAAGCGGAGCCGAAGGCGGTGCCATTGGACCCGAGAAGCCGGCGCCACGACCTTCTCCGTCCCGGCCTCGGCCCCTGGCGGACCCCGGGTTTTGGGAGCCGCCGCCGGACCGGGACTGAGTGTGCCTAGGGCAGGTCAGGAGGGAATCGGAATCAGCCGCCTGAGGGACTAACAGAAACCTCTCGCTGTTATTCAGGAAACTCCTGCTCAAACTTGGGGGAAAGGCACCGGAAGATGCCTTCGGGGAAAATGGCGGCGCTGCTACTGCACTGCCTTTGCCTGGAACACAGGCAGCCTCCAGCTATCGATTTTATTGACCAGAGCGCCATGCCGGCTTCCTACCCTCTTTGCCCTCAAGTGTGATGGCGCTGCGATTGGGCTTCACGCCCTTTTTCCTCCCATTCCATGCTCTCATTGGGCGGTGGCCGAAGATCGAGCGATCTAATTGGATGCTGACGAAAGCGGCCTGTTTGAACGAAGCCAACGCAAGCGTAAGGGCAGGAAACTGGCCCCCTGGTGTCGGGTGACTGAGTTTTGAGGCGGGAAGCCGCGACGTGGCCGGGAATTAGCCACCGGCCCCAGTTCTCTGGCAGGCGCTGCTTACGTTGAGGGAGGGGCGGATTTGAGCGCGGGAGCCATTCCTGCCAACGCGGGCGGAGAAGCTTCTGGGTTCCCTACTTGTTACCCTTTTGGGAAGAGAATTAACCTTATATTTGGCACCATACCAAATATATTACACTATCTTATTTATTCTTAGCCACCACTATGTGAAATGATAGTATCATCCAGGTTCCACTAATGAGGAAAGATATCAGAGGGATACTGCTAGGAAAGCAGAGGGACATATTTAAACGTGGGGCTTGACAGGCCCTTAATTCACGGCACTGAACTAGGTACTCTTCCTTCACACTATCTTAATTTGCTTAGTAACTCAAGAATCCACCTGAGCGCGCCTCGTCTCTCCTCAGGTTCCATCTTCTGCGTATCTCTAAGTACTTTTTTTTTTTTTAAACATAGCATTTGTTTAATGTTCAAAGCATAGTAGTAGATAGTGAGGAGAGGCCAACTTACAAAAATAAGTCATGGGCCACGCCCTGAATGAAGTTTACAGTCTAGTGAAGCATGTAAGTCACAACTAATAATAGCAGAATGATACAAGCATGTACGGGAAAGACATACTGGAAAGGAAAATTGCTGATGTAACCAGTTAGCACCCACCCCCAGAGGTCTGTCCCCACTCCTGTGTAAGGGTTGTCATGCAATTTCACCGGCTCCATGTCATTGACGAGGGGAACTGGGAACAGAAGATACCATTTGCTACATCTCTTACCTCAGCAAGTGACATACACATTTATCTTTCCAACCTATTAATATTTTAAAGCACTTTCTATGGGCAGAATATTATCCCAAAGCCTACAGAAAATAAAGACAACGTGACAGGAAGTCACAAGATAACATAGGCAGACCCTGGCAGGTGTGGTTCAGTTGGTTATAGCATCACCCCATAGACTGACAGGTCATGGGTTCGATTTTGGGTCAGGGCACATTACCCAGGTTGTGAGTTCAATCTTGCGTCAGGGCTTATATGAGAAGACGCCCAATCAACGTTTCTCTCTCACATCAATGTTTCTCTCTCTCTAGGCATTGAAAAAAAAGTCCTTGGATGAGGATAAAAAGAAAAAAGATAACATAGGCAGTTAGGCATTCTGAGGATAATTTTTGAACAGAGGAAGTAGGAAAAAAACTGCAGTAAACCTTACGTTGAGTTCTACTCTGTTGTAGGAATAGTAACATTAATGAACAAACTACTGGGGGAGCAAATAGAATGTCAAGGTTGCCAAAATGAGTAAGACAGAGTCCCTTCTCCTAATGACTTTCTAGACCAATGCATCACATGGGAAATGAATTGGTCTATGAAGGGGAGGGCAGTGGTGCTCATTATACAGTTGTTTTATAAACAGCAGAATTCAATGGTGGCTAAAGTTCTCTGGCGTAAAGCCAGAAATTCAGGCATGTTCTGAGTGCAAAGAGAATGATGCTACTTTCTAATGTAGTACAAAATACATATATGGTAAAACAGAAGGACTGAAAGGGTAGGTTTGTACCAAATATCGAAGGGCTTCATTCTGTACTTTGGAGACCTCTAAATAAGTCTAGAGAAGTAAATTACCTTCCAGATGTGTTTTAGTAAGATTATTCTGACAGTTTGCAGTATAAACTGGTAGCTTCTGCCCACTCTTCCTGCCTACATATAGTTCAGTTTAGAAAAATAAGAATGTAAACTTAGGCTGCTAAGGGAATAAAAAGTCAAATAGATAGCAAACCATTTTATTTTGAAGGAAGAAAGTGGCTACACAGAGCAGGCTGGAAAGAATCAGACTTCCTCTGTGGGCATCCTACCTAAATGATAATGATGTGCTGTGAATTGAACAAGAAGAAGATGCTGATACTAAACAGGAAAGATGATTAAATACTGAAGTATTAAAGTGCTGGGAAGGCAGTCTGGACTGAAGGTGCAGCCTCAGCCTAGCCTTTTTGGCCCTAGGCTCTAAAGGCCCCATTTGGCCAGTGTGAAAATTAATAAAGGAAACCTCAATTAAAATTGGAGTTGGGAAGGCCTACACAAGGAGCTCTCGTGTCTGATCACTGATCCTCAATTATCCCAAACAGGAAGAGATGTACCTTGCATCTCCAACAGGAAGATGTGTCAACAGAGGGAAGATTTTTCCAGCCCAGCCTATGGGAAGTGTGCAGCTCAGCCAATGAGAAGACACTGAACTCTTGTTTTCCTCCAATGGACTTTTGTTTTCCTTTTGCTGATAACTTCCTTGCCCCACCCTCCTTTCCATTTTGTATAACTTCTTGGAGTATCGCTCTGCTTGCTAGATGAGATACTGCCCAATTCTTGAATCATTTAATAAAGCCAATTAGATCTTCAAATTTATTCAGTTGATTTTTTTTTTTTTTAACACCAGGCTTGCCACCATTTTGATGGGAGCCCCTAAGGTAGGGTCAAGGATTCAGGCAGAGTCAGATACTTCTAACTACAGGGAAGCACTTTGGAGGAAAAAAACACCCATGACTTAATAAGAGCAGAGCCCCTTTCTCCTTTCTGTATAAATTCCTGGATCCATATTGGGCACCGGGACAAACAAGCCTCCTTTTGAAGGAAGACCATCCACTGCAGAAAGGGTAGAGAAGATCCAGGGAGTCTACACACCAAGAGGCCACATAAAGACCACATGCACCGTGTTCTGGGTAAATGGAACCGGTGTTCAGGGCCAACTAAATACCAGGTGCCACTGTGTGGGCAGAGTGATATAGATGATCTTAGTTGAAAGTTACCTTCCAGAGTCCTTATGAGGATGATTATCTTTATATTACAATTATCAGAAGGTTGAACAGCTTGTACAGCGCCTGTTAGTAAAGGCAGGGATGAGATTTGAACCTGGAGTGTTCTCTGGATTACACTGGCAGCTCTAAACTGGGTGAAAAGCACTTTGGAGTGCTCTGATGTTAATTCCTATTCATTTCATGCTCAGTGAGGGAAAGTGCTTGAAAGTGTAACTTTAGTTAAAGTACATGTAGATTGCACCTTATAGACTGACTAGAATCCAGACTTGGGCAAGCAGTGTCAGTCCTAGGGGAAGGTAATGAGAAATGAAGGAGCCTCACCTTTTCTTAACAGATTCATGCAGTCAAGTTCTAACCTGTTCCATATCTGAGTGAGGGAACTCACTGACACATTTATGATTACCTTTATACCTGCTCTCTGAAGGCATACCTCAAGGCACCTACAAACCTGTTACTTTGTACATCTCCTTTTTTCCTCTGTCTCCTGCCCCTGCTTGCTATGCATGGCCAACATTTGATAAGGGGGAATCTCATCCATCATAAGCTACTTCTTAGTACCTGACCCAGGTCATCCACACTCCTGCAATTTATCTGAGAAATGGTGGACATGAACTGGGGGCCATAGGTCAGGAGCCTGGCATAGGGACTCCCAAGAAAGTCTCTAACACTATGCCTCACCCTCTTTGCCTGACGGATCCACTGGTGGGCTTTCAGGGCATACTTTCTCTTGAAGCGTTTCCCACATTCAGTGTGGGGAAAGGGGCTGCCATCAGAGTGAATGTATCTATGGCCTGTGGCTGAGCAGGAGAAAAATGCAGGAGAACCAGATAGCTTACTCGGGGCAAGGGTAAGGTTTCTCACCTGTGTGTGTACATCTGTCAAGGGAGCCTCTAGTGGAAGCCCTACCTACAGTCATAAGCTGGTGCTGGAGTAAGTTTTTCTGGTGAGCAAGGTGACTGCCACGTTGTAGGGAATGGTGGTGATGCCTACCCAAGGGCCCGAGCTGGCGGTTGGCCAGGAGGGAGGGGTGTGCAAAGTGTGGCACCCACTGTCTGTGCACATATTTCTGCACCTGTGGAGAGACATGCCCCCGCTAAGGCGGAAGTGGCAGCCACAGCCAGGGTACAGGTAGGGTTTGTCCCTTTTGTGGAGCAGCTGGTACTAGATCACTGGTAAGCCCACTCGTAAGCCCACTGGTAAAAGTGGATACTACATGACCCACAAACATGAGGACAGTTACCAGAGTGAATTTGCCAGTGTCTGACTAACAGTGAGGGGAAGGCAAAAAGCTCTCCACAGTCAAGACATGCGGAGGGCTTCTCTTTTATATGGGTGGCCAGTGCCCTACTTTTGCAAAAACGGCAGCCAAGCTGTGGGCAGAGAAGGATGTCTCACCTGTGTGGATGAGCTGGTGCTGAAGCAGGTCCTTGCACTGAGAGAGCAGCATGCATACTACCAGAGGGAAGGGCTGCTCAGCAGATTAGACCTGCTGGTGGATGGCCAGGAAAAAGAGGGCATCTTAAACATGGGTACGGCTTCTTTGGAACCTGAGGCCACTGTGGCTAAGAGCCCTGAGGCAATTTCTGGCAACAGCCCCTGCAGTTACTTCTATGGGGTATTGCCACAACTTCAGTGATAGTCTCTTGCTTACACAAGCTGAATTAAGTTCTTAGATCCCCGTTTCTTCCTTATTTTCTTACTCTTGCTTTCTGCAGAGACAAGTGGAACCAAAGATTGTAGGGTACTTTGAATAACCATAACCACATTTCTCCCGGAATCAGGCAGTTGGGTATGGAGCTGGAATAGCACCTGAGACTGAGTGCCTGTTCATCCAAGGCATAAGGATCTAAGTGTGAATCCTTCAGTGCCCCATCTAGCTCAGGCAGAAGTTTCCCATTTTCTAAAAAATTCTATTCCTTCTTCCTCACTCATGGCCTCCAAAACTGTATACTGTTCTCATATGGAAGGGCCAACTTCTTTTCAGAGGTAAGCTGGCACCTCTCCCTGGTTAAAGACCTTAAATGTGTGCATTTCAAAGCAAACATTTCTCAAAAAATTGAGCCCTCAATGCTTTTTGAGCACCCAAAAATACCTGTTTACATTCTAATTGGAAGGTTGCAAGTCATCAGATTTTCTTATATATGTAAAGAGTGCTCCAGACAGCTTCAAATAGCAGGATATGCTGTCATGAGAGACAAGGGCAGGCCACAAACCTAAGTGAATCTCTAGCCCCTCTCCAAGGCCAGTAAAAGTAGAGCTTGCAGACCCACTCAGCTGACTAGCCACATTTCAAGTACTAAACAGCCATCTGTGGTGGCTTGTGGCTTCTCTGTTGGACAGCACAGATACAGAACATTCACATAATGGAAGAAAGCTCTTTCAGACAGCAATGCTCTAGGTACTCAGCAGAAAGTAGATAAAAGATTTCAATCCTCAAAAAGGCCACCTAACCTCACACCCCCAGTCGGGCCTAGGAGGACCAGCTAGCTACCCTTTAAAGCAAGGAAGACTCCAGGTCTGTGAAAGAGAACTTTGGAAAAGAATGTTCAGAGGATTCTTACCAACAAAGGTCTCTAAAAAGAAGAGTGGGATGTGGGTGTAGGGTGAGGGGAGCTGATGAGGGAAAGGGCAGCCCCAGCTCTACCAAGAGGCTGAATTCCACCTCAGCCCCTCTTTCTTCACCTATCCCAGGTCCTGGGTGCCTCACCCCCTTCTCGGGATCCTCAGCCTCCAAACTCCCTGCCTCCATCTTTCTCTTTATCCAAGAGATGTGGGCGTGTTTTGGACCTCAAAATCCTAGGGGAGGAGAGACCAACAGCACACCAGATAAGAGAATGGAGCATAGAGAAGTTGCTTCCTCTGCAAGAGTGCGGTGGGTCCTTCTGAACCCTCAGAGAGATCTCCTCAAGAGATATGCTCTCAGCTGCATCCGAATGGAAGCCTAATAGTCTCCGCATTGCAAAACGGGTGAGGAAAGGAAGGTCCAGTCTCTGTGCCCAAGTATCCAGGGTAGGCAGCACCTCTAATAGGACAGAAGCCCCCTTTTCAGGCCTTCATTTCCAGAGTTGGCTGGACCCCATAAAGCATGACTGTCCCTAATTGTTTTATGAGCCTTTATCCTCAGGACTAGAAAAGTACTGGAAGTGCCCTGAAGGCATAGAGTTTCTAAACAGGACATGCCAGACCATGAATACCCAGACTCAGCACCAGACCCTGCACCCAAAGATAGCATAGAAATGCTTGCAGCCTAACTGAAACATTGTGCTCTATATCCACCTGATTACCAGATAAAAGTTCAAAGCCCTAACCCCTCAGGGCTGGGGCATATCTCTGCACCTAGCCTTTTCCCTGTCTTTGGAAAGTACAATAAAAACTTTACTCTCTGCACTTTCTTCTGTTTGTGAAGTCTTTGAGGGCCTGCATCACCCACCACCCTAACAACCACCATGTTACTATACAAGGTGCTCTGTGCAGGACCAGGTCTGGAGACTCTTCGGCCAGACTCAAGCATCAAGGCGCTATTGCGCTTCACACCCTTCTCCCTCCTCTGCACAAACATTGGGTGGCACATGGTGGGGAAGCAAAGAGCCAGCATTCTGACTGGGTCTCAAGAGAATCGTTTCCTTTTGAAGGAAGCCGGCTGTAGCATGCAGGCCAGCCCTTTCCCCAGAGTTGCTGTGGAGTCTGCAGGGAGCACTTATTGATCTGGCTCCATGTCAGGCCCTGGGCTGGGCTGCACATGCCCAAGGGACAGTGGTGTAGCCCTGCAGCTACGAGCCCTCAGCATCACCTTTCTTGCCTGTCCGGGCATCGGCCCCGCTCTCGCCAGAGCCCTACCAGCGGTGTTCTGGGGCTCCCTGCCTCTTTGTACCCAGGCTTGACCTTCAAACGTTTATTGATCGCCTACTGGGTTGAGCACAGGCATGTAGGGCAGGGAGCTTAACCGTCTCCCTAGCCATGGAGGTTACATTACTCTCTACAGTCCTCCTGATTCTCAGATCTCCACTGGGCTTGACTCAAGGTTTAGTCCTGCTAGCATCTGCTGCTCTCCATGTCTGAAGAGATTTAACGTGGCATCTCAAAACAATACTAGGGACTGGAAAGAGGTAGCTGTAAGGATGCCTGCTCTCAGTGGTGCTTACAACCTAGTGAGGGAGACACAAAGTATACAAGTGCCTAGGTGGTTAAGGTGTTGAAAGAGCCCAGCCTGGAGTCAGCAGCCCTCAGTTGGAGTCATTATAACACAGTGCAGACTTCACTCCTAGCTCAGTAGTGTCTTCTATAAGCATCTGTGGGCAGAAGAGTAGGCCTTGTATATACTTCACCACAGGTAACAGCCTTATTTCCAACATTTTTATCTGGGAAGATTTACATGGCCTCTACTACAAGAAAGGAGCAGTTGTGTGACACTCCAGGGAATTATGAGACAGTCTCTCACCTCTGAGGTGAGCACAGAAAAAGATAAGCATTGTGAATCATAAAGAAGAAACAGAAGTTGAAGAAGAAGGGGAAGAAGAAGAAGAAAGGTAGAGAGCTCCCAACTGGCTGAAACATGGGGAAAGAGCTAGAGAAATTAATTAAAAGCAGTTGTTTAGAATAGGGATGATTAGCTAAGACTGTCTTCAATGTTGAGAAAACTCTACCATCTTCACACCAATTAGGATGGGTACTATAAAAAAAAAACGAAAGGAACAAGTGCTGGCAAGGATGTGGAGTAACTGGAATTCCTGTGCACTGCTGGTCAGAATGTAAAATGGTGCAGCCACTGTGGGAAACAGTACGATGGTTCCTCAAAAATTAAACATAGAATTATTTTATGATCCGCAATTCCATTTTGGGTACCCCAAAGAATTCAAAGCAGAGCCTTTTTTTTTAAACCAGTCATCTTTTATTAGGTGTTAATTACAATATGAAAGGATTCAGAGGTACAGGGCAAAGGTCATGGTCAGGAATGTGGAGTCCGCACTGGCCCCTTGTGGTATTTGCATTGTCCCTCATGTCTGAGTTCCTTGTAAGAATGGCAGTAATTGAAAAGCATGCAAACTGACAGCACCATAGAACCCCCAGGGATACCCCCTTTCTTCACATTGATGTACTTGTTAATACTGGTAGTAACCTCTTTGAAATGCTCCAGCAATGTGTGTAAGGGTAAAATCCTGCATCAGTATCCAGCTTGGCAGCTCCCCTATTTTGACTTCCATGAGTGTATTCTTCAGTGGGATCACTGACACCATCTTGGAGTCCCAGGGGTCCGCTAAAGCAGGTTAAGAGACATTTGTATACCAATATTTATAGCAGCATTATTCACAACAGTTAAGAGGTGGAACCAACCCATTGTCCATCAAGAGATGAATGGATGAACAAAATGTGGTATATACATACAATGGAATATTATCGGGCCTTAAAGAGGAAGAAAATTTGGACATATGCTACAACATGAGTGAAACTTGAGAACATTTTATTAAGTGAAATAAGTTGGTCACAAAAAGACAAATGCTGTATGATTCCACATATATGAGGCATCTAGAGTAGTCAAAGTCATAGCGACGGAAAGTAGAATGGTGGTTGGGTATGATTGCCATAGGCTGAGGGGAGGGTAAAATGGGGAGTTTTTTAATGAGTATAATGTTTCCATTCTGCAAGATAAAAAAAGTTCTAGAGATTTGTGCACAAATTGTAAATACCACAAATAAGTTAATAAGAATAAATACTTAAAAAAAATACACTAGCAGACCAAATCCAGCAACATATCAAAAGGATTATACACTATGATCTGACAGGATTTATCCCAGGATTGAAAGATTGGTTTAATATTTGAAAGTTAATGAATGTAATACAGAATAGAGTGATAAAATAAAAACCAAAACCACATAATCATCTTAAGAGATACAGAAAAAGCACTTGACAAAATCTAAATGTATGTATGGCAAAAATACTCAACAACTAGGACTAGGAGGGAATGTCCTCAACCTAAGCAAAGACTGAATGTTTTCACCGTTATTACTCTCATCACCTCTATTGTATTCTATTACGTTGCACTGTTCTAGCCAGAATAGTTAGGCAAGAAAATGAAGTAAAAGGTATCCAGTTTAGAAAGGAAGATGTAAAAGTATTGCTATTTTTAAATGACACTGAGGCAGGAGACAGCACAGGAAGAACTCCGAGACTGCGCTGCTGTTGCCAGCCAGCATCTAGCACCCTGGTTGCCAGGAAATGCCTTTTATCACTTAGGTAGAGTGAATAGTAAACCTAGGCAGGGAGGAGGAGGAGGTAGACATGTCTCACCCACTAACTCAGCAGTTCTGAGCCTGGTCCGATAACATTGCCAGGCATTCCAACATCACAAGAAACACTGGTAGCAAGGAAGGAGGGAAGTCCTTAAAATTCTATGTAGTGTTTCCACTATCTGGGAAAGAAAGCCTTGAAACTGTGCTTTCATCCCAAGGCCTTAAATGGGGGAGAGGGTCCACAGTGCCCAAAGCAGCAGCCCATAAATAACTTTGGGTAATTGCCCCAACTTTAATTAACCACCTCCTGTCATGTATCTGTTTTACAACAAGATGAACCAACGGACTCTGGAGCAACATAAGGATTCGGGCTCACAGACATCTCCCAGGAAAACTGGCACCACACTTACCCATTAATCAATATGTAACATTTTACTCCCATCCCACCAACTATATAGGTCCTCAGAACAAAAGACTCGCTCTCTTGGCACACTGGGCACTCTTGGCGCTCTGGCCATCTGGCCTCAGGCCTCCCAAGGACTTGCCACCCCGGCCTTCAGCTGTTCTTACTTTTGTCACCCTGTTTTGCCCTGAACCTCTGCCTTTCACCTGCCACCCTTCACATCTTAGCTAGTCCCGTTCTCTTCCATGGGAACAGATCACTAATAAACTCTGATTGTACACTAATAGATTTGCTGATATGTAATTCTTTACATGCATCAGCAAGAAGGGCCAGGGCTCTCCCGTCAACAACATGACATACAAACTCTTGAGGAATTCATTAAAAACAACAACTTTATTGCAGCCACTTTGCTTTGAAAGATTGTCAGTTTCTCATAAAACTAAACATTCTCTTACTATACCATCCAGCAATTGCACTACTTATTTACTCAAACAATTTGATAACTTATGTCTACACAAAAACTGACACAGACATTTATAGCAGCTTTATTCATAATATCCAAAATTGGAAGCAACCAAGATGTCCTTCAGTAGGCAAACAGATAATTAAATTGTGACACATTCATACAGTGACATATTAGTGCTAAAAAGAAATGAGCTATCAAGCTCTGAAGAGACATGGAGGAACCTTAAATGCCAATTACTAAGAGAAGCCAATCTGAAAAGACTACGTATTGTATGATTCCCACTATATGACATTCTGGGAAAAGCAAAACTATGGAGACAGTGAAAAGATCACTGGTTGCCAGAGGTTGGGGGTAAAAAGGGATAAATAGATAGAGCACAGGGTATTTTCAGGGTAATGAAACTATTGTGTATGATAATGGATACTGTGACAGTGTATGCATATCTTTAAACATTTGTCAAAACTCATGGAATGTATATCAAAAGTGAACTCTAATGTACACAATGGATTTAGGGTGATAATATTGTTCATAGATTATAACAAATGTACCACTTTGCTATGGGATGTTGATACCAGAAGAGGCTATGTCTGTGTGAAGGCAGAGGGAACTCTATTTTCAGCTTAATTTTACTGTGAACCCTAAAATACTCCAAAAACTAAAATCTATTAAATTTTTTTTTTTCAAAAAATAACGATTCCACCCTGACTGGTGTGGCTCAGAGAGTTGGGCACTGTCCAGCAAACTAAAAGGTCACTGGTTCGATTCCTGGTCAGGGCACATGCCTGGGTTTCAGGTCAGGTCCTTGGTTGGGGACATGGGAGAGGCAACTGACAGATGTTTCTCCAGCACATCAACGTTCCTCTCCCTCTCTTTCTACCTTCCTTCCCATCTCTCTAAAAATAAATAAATTTTAAAAACCAATGATTCCTGGTACACCATTTAAAAGCATTACATTGCCCTGGCTGGATGGCACAGTTCTTTGGAGTGTCATCCCATACACCAAAAGGTTGTGGATTAGAACCCAGTTGGGGCACAGGAGGCAACTGATGGATGTTTTTCTCTCCCTCCCTCTCTCTCTAAAATGGATAAACATATCCTCAGGTGAGGATTAAAAAAAAAATTAATTTAGCCAGGTTCAAAAGACTGCCTATCTTTTGATTCTACTTACATGAAATACCCAAAATAGGCAAATCTATAGACACAGAAAGTAAGTTAGTGGTTGCCAAGGGCTGGAGGAGGGGAGAATGAGGGAGTGATAGCTAAGGGGTTTCTTTCTGGGGTGATGAAAATGTACTACAATTTATTGTGATGGTTTCATAACTGAATATACTGAGAACACTGGTGTCTGAATAACATTCTCCATAAAGCTGTAAAAATAGCTATGTTGTAGTTGTAGACATGGGAAGATGGTCATGGTAAATTATTCACACACACAGACACACACAGATACCAAACAAAAACCCTCAAGGATTCCAGGAGGCATTCTAGGACAGTCCCTTCCCAAGCCTCAGCCTGATACCCACCGTTTTATCTCCTCCTTTCCCTATCCTCTCTTGGCATTTTGCACTCTCGGGGTAGTCTCCGCGCCGTAGAACTAGTTTGAGTAGGTTGGGATTAAATGAAAGAGTGAGCAAAAATCAACCTCGAGTGAAGGGCCCAAAGGGTTTCACCGAGCGCCCCCAGGTGGCAGTAGGTCTCTCGCATCACATCCTGGTACAGGGCCTTCAGTGCCTTAGGCTTCACCACTCCCCAAGAAAGAAATACAAGGACTTGGCCGCGAAGTTTCAAGGCCCCTTCCTCCTCGGCTCCGGTCCAGACTCTGGGCTCCCGATGAGGCGCGGGGCGGGAGAGGCGCTTTGGAGTCTTCCAGTTCCCGAATCCTGGATGTTGCAAATCCAGAGCCACTGTCTCCTACAGACTGAGACACTGCTCCGCCGGACTCAGCGTCTGAGGCCACCCGGATCTGGCTCCGTGTGGGGCCGAGCTGCGGCCGGAACAGAGGAATTACTGCGTCACCTCGTAGGTCACTCTGATTCTCAGAGTGGAACAACGGTACCGGAAAATGCCCCCAACAGTGACCTGCCTTCACAAACATCATTCAGATGCAGTCAGAAACTTGTCTTTCGTCCCCTCCAGTTTATCTTATCAAATAGGCTTCAGCTCTAAAGCCCAGCTCATGTTCTTACAATTCACCCCTTATTTGGTGCTTGCGGCCAATTGCTTGAGGTCATTGCTTCTGACAGTGCCCAGTGATTGGATTGCTCCCATCACTGAAACAACTGTGTCTGCGCTGATTTGGCCTCTTGGTCTAGACTCTAGGACGCTGTTGCTATGTAAAGCTTGACTGGAGGCAGGCTTCCTACTTCCAGAGAGGGTTTCCGAGAGGGTTACTGCGCACAGTCCGCCGTCTGCGCGATTCTACCTCGGCTCCTTACGTTCCACTGACCCACAATGCCTCCGAGAGCGCGTCCTGGACGCAACATGAACTGGGTTCCTGTTCTGAGAGAAGAAAATTCTGGGAAGCTGAGCACATTTACTCAACTTCTACATTATGGAGTTCTGTAACCCTGAGCAATGCTCCGCTTCAGGGCAGGCAGTGTGGTCTCTATTTAAGAATAAGAAACTTGGAAAAAAGTTGAACCCTGGCTGGTGTGGCTCAGTGGATTGAGCGCCGGCGTGTGAACCAAGGGTCGCCAGTTCCAATCCCAGTCAGGGCACATGCCTAGGTTGTAGCCAGGTCCCCAGCAGGGGGCATGCGAGAGGCAACCACACATTGATGTTTCCTTCTCTCCCTCCCTTCTCCTCTGTCTAAAAATATATAAATAAGGAAACTGAGCCCTGGAATTGGGCTCTGGTTAGGAATGGTTGGAGCGTCTTCTGTAACCATAACATTGCAGTTCAATTCCCCGTTGGGGCAGAGCCAGGTGTGGTCCCCAGTCAGGTTCATGGGCGAGGCAGCCAATGATGCTCCTTTCTCCCTTCTGACTGGTGCCCAGGTTTAAAGTCCAGTGGCTTTTCTTCTGACTTAATCACTAGGTGTTTCCCTTTTGAGCCAGCTTAGCCTTGCTCACACACACTCCTGGGATGGAAGCCCCTGCCCACCATGATTTACAGAAGCACCTTCTTCCCTTTCTCTACCGATTTGAGGGCCAAGTAGACAAAGTCAGAATCTCATTCATCGTTGTTCCTAAGAATATAATAATTGTAATGATAATAAGAAAAACAATAACCCACGCAGTGCTCTGGGAATCATGCAAAACACTCCAAATATATTATCTTGTTAATTTAATTTAATCCTCAAGACAAACCAATGAGGCTAATCATATCACTTTCCCAATGAGGGCGCTCACCCTCAGTCCAGTAAGAAACTCTTGCAATAACAGAGCTAAAGTGAACCAGCAATAGAATCCAATGTATCCGACTTTGAAACTCGAGTGTCCTATTCATTATGCTATACAGCTTCTCTTCATTCAGCACAATAGTTTAAAAATAAGGAAGGAAAGAACATTTTTTTCTTTGCTTTCTCTTTGCCCCTGTGCCCTGCCCCCCTCTCCCCTAGAAAAAGACCTTCATTCTATACTTATGAGGTAACTTTACAGATATGAAGTACAAGACCTGTGAACTCAGGCCTTGGAAGGGGGTGAAACTCTTCACCTCGCCATTGTAGGTTTCTTCATTTGTAAAATTGGGGTCATACTATCTACCTCACAGATGTGTCACTGAAGTTTAAAAGAGTTAACTGTACAGCGTGAGGCCTATGGTAGGCAGTTAACTGAGGGAGATAGAACTTAGCTAATGAGAGGGATGGTTCACAACCTGGGAACTTTCCTAGATGAAATCTGAAACTGGTTCCCATACACAGAGGGCAAGGAGAGACCAAAGAAAGAGGCAGACTACTCCAGATTGGTAGGTGGCAAATTAAACAGGCCAGGGAACTTACATACAAAGCTTATCTTGGACAGCTGCAAGATGAGCAGGTTTCCACCCACATCTACCAGAATCTTAAAAGTTTATATGGAGGCCTTACCTGGGTTCAGTCACCTATACTGTCCATATGGTCTCAACAACACATTGCTCTCTCAAGGCTGGGTCCTTGAAAATGGCTCCCACTGTGGGACCTGTGGGCAGAATATATATTCCAGGGACATGGGAGGGGGTGAGGAGCCTTCAATTGCCCAGGCTGGACTTGCAGATCAATAGTTGTGTTCTCTCAAGATCCATCCATGTTGTCACAAATGGCAATATTTATTTCATTTTTTATGACTGAGTAGTATTCTATTGTATATATGTACCACATTTTTTAATATATTTTCCCATTACCATTTAAGTCCCCTTATATCCCCTTCCCCTCACAATCATCCCACTGTTGTCCATATCCATGAGTCCTTTTTCCTTTTTGCTTAATTTCTCAATCCTCAAACTTATCTGCCCCCGCCCCTTAGCAATCATCCTGCTCTCTCTGAGTCTGCCTCTATTTTGCTTGTTCAATCTTTCATTCGATTCCATACATGAGTAAAATCATATGGTATTTGTATTTCTCTGGCTTATTTCACTTAGCATAATGTTCTCCAGGTCCATCCATACTGTCACAAAAGGTAAAATTTTCTTTTTTTTTTTTTATGGCCAAGTAGTATTCTGTTGTGTAAATGTCCCATAGTTGTTTTATCCACTCATCTACTCATGGACATTTAGGCTGCTTCCATATCTTGGTGATTGTAATGAACACAGGTGTGCTTATGTTCTTTTGAATTAGTATTTTGAGTTCCTTCGGATATATTCCCAGAAATGGGATCACTGGGTCAAAAGGCAGATCCATTTTTAATTTTTTGAGCTATCTGCATACTGCTTTTAACAGTGGCTGCACCAGGCTGCATTCCCACCATCAGTGCAGAAGGGTTCCCCTTTCTCCACATCCTCGCCAGCACTTGTTGATTTACTGAGGATAGCCATTCTGAGAGATGTGAGATGATATCTTGTTACGGTTTTAATTTGCATTTCTCTGATGAATAGTGATGTTGAGCAGTGATGTCAAGCATCTCTTCATATGTCTATTGGCCATCTGTATGTCCCCTTTGGAGAAGTGTCTATTCAGGTCCTTTGCCCACTTTTTAATTAGATTGTTTGGTTTTTTTGGTGTTAAGTTTTGTAAGTTCTTTATAAGTTTTGGATATTAAGCCCTTATCAGATGCATTGGCTAATATGTTCTGCCATTCTATGGGTTGTCTTTTTATTTTGTTGCTATTTCCCTTTTCTGTGCAAAAACTTTCTTAGTTTAACGTAATTCCATTTGTTTATTTTTTCTTTTGCTTCCCTTGTCTGGGGAGATATAAGTTGTGTTCTCTTGATGACCTCCTCCAACATATGCTTCATGGCATGTTCTATTATCTTGAAGCAGTTTAAAAACCCCACCATAAGCATATAATTTTTTTCTTGGAGAAGCCTTGAAGGTTGGGGGTATGGTTTTCACCCCTACCTTCTTCTGGTCCTATCCCTTGGCCCTTGAGGTATCTTCCATTCCCATATCCTCGTTCCATCCCCCTTACTCTCCCATGCTGCCTCACCTAGACTTATGGAAGATATCTGGGTAATGCTTAACTTCTTGAAGATACCTCTGGATCTGGATCTAAGAACTAAGACTGAAGCTTTTTACTACTTTTTAACATGTATCTTGATTTTTTTCTTCTGCCACTGAGGGTAGCTCTGCTGATGCTAATTCAGGTGATGTCCTGTGAGAGCTGAATAGGGCCCTGCACTACATGCACAAGTGGTAAGAAATTTCTGGGTACTTCTTCTGTGGATAACCAGATCCTAGACTCCTAGAGAAGCAACAATGACACTCAGGGAAGAGGCAAGGCCATGCAGCTTGAGTGAAAATCCAAGGTAGAGTTCGAAGAGCCCAGCTACAGTCTAAGCAACATATCTGATGCAGGGTTCGCAGTGGGGGATTAACACAGACCTGGAGGGAGATTTCAGGTTGAAAGGTTAGAACATAGTGAGTGCCAGGATGTCTCAGGATGAGGCACCTGCTGTGGCACTGGTATATTTATCTCCCAATGTCTCTTGATTTTTGGTCCCTTCCTTCTACATCTTCTTCCTCTTGTTTTCTGCTGAAAAAGGAGAAGAATCTCAGGACTTGGGCTGTAAGTGGTTTTAGTCCATGTGGCTTTTCAGTTTTGGATGGGTGAGGAAGAGGGCTTGAGTTCAAATTCAAAGACTTGAGTCAGACAGCCCTTGGATAGTTGGTTAAGAGAGGTAGGTCCTCAAGCCCTCACAGCTGGCTTAGTCCTGCAGTATCCTGGGACCACTGACCCTTCACCAAGAGTCCATCTGACCCATGGAGATTGATAAGACCACCTCAGTCAGGGGTATTGTTCCCTACCTGTGAAAGACCTTCTACCCATACTCCTTGCCAACCTTCTAGGAACTCCCTAGGACCAGCTTAGGGGTAAAAACAAAACAAAACAAAACAAAAACCAAAATCCTGAGCTCCTCAACCTATAGAGAAACTGCTTTGACATCCTTTATCTTTCAGGTTTATAAAGGCCCAAGATTAGTAAACATGAGTATTCAGGAGAGTGTAGCTGGAAATCTTAAAAAAAACCAAACAACCCACTAGATCCTAAGATCTTTTTAATGAGTGGCACCTTAAAACCCTGATCTTCACTTTGAAGGGATTTTAATTGTCGACTAACCTTGTACTCTCCCACTCCAGCCAAAGGATCTGTGCCCTGACCTCCAACACTTAAGTCATCTTTGGGTCCCTTTCCAAAGAGTCCATGTTTTATTGAGGATTCCTTGCCCCTCACTTGCAAGGGACTCAACTTCTCTGCACTAATTTCCTTACTTGCTAAATAGGTATAATCATCTCTTCCTCTTAGGGATGTTGTAAAGATTAAGTGAGAAGCAAGTTTCAGTATGTGCTGAACACAATTTACTTCCCTTCCCTATCCCCACATGTGACTCTCCATAGCATTCACTGGAGGAAGGATGGTCAAGGGTTATTTTTAGAAACCTACAGTTGCATTGTATATTCTCCAAACCTGGAAACAGCCTCCTGCCACTTGGAAGCTGAGAGAATGGAAATGACCTAGGAAGATACTGAAATTGCACTGGCGATTTCCTTCAAAGAGAGATCTTTGTAAGTGATGGGCCCTTGAGGCCTTCCAAAGAATCTGACTTTAGGCGTATACACATTCCCTCATCTCAACAGGCACCTTGGGGACCTGCCTTCTCTTTGGGATCTCCAGCTCCAGAGGACCACAGACCTCAACTTTTTGTTTTATCCAAGAGACAAAGGTGCTTTTAAATTCTGGGGAAGAAGAAAAGAGTCAGAGTTGGTGTAGAAGTCCGGAAAGGGGGGTGGCACAACTCATAAAGGTGTTACTAGAATGATTTTATGTTAAGGAAACTGAGATTCAAAGAAATTAAATGATTTCCCAAGTCCACACTGCATGTAAGAAGGGATGGAGTCAGGATCAGAATCCAAGTCTGACATCAGTCCCCAAACACTTAACCACTGTGAGGTACTGAATATGCTACCTCTGTGACACATAGCTTTAGGGGTTCAGCAACTTGGCCTTCGGGGAGAGAGCCAGGACAGAGATCTTTGGTCCCAGGCCTCACTCTTAGGAAACTCTCAGGTTTAAACTTTTGATTTTATCCTCAATCAAGTAGTCTAAAATAAGAGACCATGACTAGATCTCACTTTATCTTGGCTTTATGTATTATTTTTCTTTTATATTTAGTGAATATTGCATCAGTTTGCTAAATGCATGTAGAAAATACCACTATTTTAGGCTTTTATTTTTCATTTTTTAAATATGATGGCAGCTTAAAAAAAAGAAAAGAAAAAGAAAAAGGATAAAGGCTAGAACCTCTCCTGATTTTTTAATAGACGCACGTTGGCGCCGGACAGCAGTCCCGGGACGTCTCCTTCCCGCCCAGTGATCCTCCTCATTTCGAGCCCCGGGAAGCCCCTCTCATTTTGGATCCAGTTCTGAGGAAGTCACTTTAAAAACGTGACGCCAGCTTGAGCACTTATATCCCTAAAGCAGTGACGTCCTTTCCCTGCTAGGTCAAGTTATGCTTACCAAACCAGGCACAGGTCGGGCTCCTCTTCTCTCACGGGCACCCGCCTGAGCTGAGTGCCGGTCCCCACAATCGCTCTGGCTGATACTACCAGTCAAACGCCTAAGCCAGGCGCGGTGACTGGGCCTCGAAGGGCGGGGGATGTTTCAATGGCGAATGTGTGGGTGTAACCTGCAGACAAGTCCTTAGTGATTCTCGTGGGGCCAGTATCCTGAGTGCCAGGGGGAAAAGCCAAAGCAGGAAGACACGTTCAGGGCCTGCAAGACTCCAGGACTGCACCTGCAGCCACCTACTCTTGCCGTGCGGCAGTCAGAATGCTGGGGGAGAATCTGACCCTCGGGGTCCCAGGTGAGCCTTTTCCAACCCTGGCTAGACTCCAGCTGCGCTGCAGGAGGAGGTTGAACTTCCCACTGGAGAGCTCCAGATCTCGGCCAGACTGTGTAGGGGTGGTACCCAAAATCCGTGTTCCAGTTTGGCACTCACAAATTTTCAATAATGGTAAATTTTCTCCTGTAAGAGGGGTGTTGATCCCCCGAGATCATTGTTAAAACTACCTACAAAGACTAGCCTTTGTAGAAGTAAAAAAAAAATGTATCAAAGTTTATATGAAATGCCCAGAATGAATAAATCTGTAGAAGTAGGGCCAGGAAGAGGGCAGAATGGGAAGTAACTGCTAATGGATGTGGAATTTGTCTTGGGGGTGATGAAAATGTTCTAAAACTAGATTGTAGTAGTGATAATATACAAAAAGCCTTCAAATTGTACTCTTAATATAGGTGAATTATGTCATATATGAGCTCTATCTTAATAAAGCTGTTTTAAAATGTGTGCAAGTTCTTTGTAACTTCACTAAAAATTAGGGCATTCTACATATTACAAATTTCCCCATCTATTATCTGATTTTTTCCTCCACCCAATCTTTTTAGGTGATTAGCATCTGAGAAAGAAACAAATAATTGCATGGCAGAAGGGACCGTGAGGCATGCCCTAGAGAAAAACAAACTGAGGAAGGCTTCTGGAAGGAGGTTCCATTTGAGCTGGGCACTCAGGGATGATAGAATCAGGACAAATGGAGACACAATGATGTCCTAGAAGATGGGAAAGCATAGGACATATATCACAGTAATAATTAGATCAGTTTGGCTCTAGCATAGAATATTTGAGGAAGAGTTTTTGCAAATGTCTGTTTGGGTAAGATCATGCTACATAAAATGAACATTGTATTTGCAGCCTGGTAGACTGTGTAGGGACAATCCAACTGTGATATTAATTAGCTTTGTGACATTTAGTAAATCACTTTACATCTCTGAGCCTCAGTTTAATTATAGTTTCTACCTTGCAAAGTTGCTGTGAAACTTAAATAGCAATGTAGAGGTTGACTTGTGTTTCCATAAAGATATGTTTGAGTCCTAATCCCTAGTACTTTCAGAATGTGACCATATTTGGAAATAAAATCTTTGTATATAGATGTACTTGAACTAAGACAAGAGCACACTTCATTAGGGTGGGCCCTAACCTAATATGACTGGTGTCCTTATAAGAAAGGAAAGTAGACACACAAAGACAGACATAAGGAGAACACCATGACTACAGAGGCAGGATCAGAATGATGTAGGCAAGGAATGCCAAGGACTGTTGGATAACAACAAAAGCTTGCAAGAGGCAAGGAAGTATTCTATTTAGGGTCTCAGAGGGAACATGGCCCTGCTGACACCTTGATTTTGGACCTTCAGCTTCTAGAACTGTAAGAGAACAAACTTCTGTTGTTTTAAGTCGTCCCAATTTGTTGTACTTTGTTATGGCAGCCCTAGGAAACAAATACATTTAGCATATGGTAGGCATTGATACATGTTTCTCTGAGAATTGAACCAGCATTTTGGTCTTCACTCTATAGGCAGCAGGGTGGTACTAAGTGTTCATGAGCAAGGGAATTGTATGATTTTAAGATTTGGAAGAGGAGAACCTGGGGATAATAATAGGGTTTTGCTTTTTTATTTCTTAGGGTTTTGCTTTAGTTCATCCACTTGAGAGTAAACATGGGTTTTGTCTCAGGAGGGTCCTTTTCAGAACCTTCTGTGGTCTACTGTGTTCCAAAGGAATGACATGGTCTGAGAAAATTCTTACAAATTTCAATCTAGTAAACCGCTCTCTTTAAAGTGGTCCAGGGAAACCAAGGTTTGGGTCCCAGATCCCATTTCATGGTTTTCTCCCACTCCATTTGTTAAAGCTCTGCTCCTTGCCCTGGCCATGTAGCTCAGTTGGTGAGAGCATTGTCCCAATACACCAGGATTGTGTGTTCAATCCTTGGTCAGGGCACATACACGATTCAACCAATGAATGCATAAATAAGTGGAACAACAGAACTCTCTCTCTCTCTAAAAAAAATAAAAATCATTAAAAAATTGATAAAAAGTAAAATTTTTAAAAAGTACTGCTTCCTTCAACAAACTTCCTTCTCAAGATGGAAGAAGGATGATTGACACTTTGTCTTTTCCAAGACTCTCTAGGGCTGGAGAATGCAGTGGAGTGTATAATTACTCTCTCATTTTTCCTGTATCCTCACCCTCTCTTTTGATTCTTTTTCTCTGCCTTGACTTTTTTTTTAAAGACATTATTTATTTTTTTTTTAGAGAGAAGGGAAGGGAGGGAGAAAGAGAGGAGAGAAATATCAATGTGTGGTTGCCTCTTGTGTGCCCCCGACTGGTGACCCAGCCTGCAACTCACGCATGTGCCCCGAGTGGGAATTGAACCAGCAACCCTTTGGTTCACAAGCCAGTGCTCAAACCACTGAGCCACACCAGCTAGGGCTGACTTGACTTTATTGTTCCAGGTGTGCTTCATTGCTTTTCTGTCACTGGCTACTAGATTGCATCTGTTTTTTCATCACCTGCCCAACCTAGGACACAAATGTGTACCCCTGCTCACACAAACACATTCCAACCATGCTCTGACTCTACTCCACCAAGACAGTTCTCTCCAAATCCTGCTAACCTCCTCATTAAAACACTCTTGCCATTTTCCTCCACCAGAGACTCCTATTCAATGAAAAACAGTCTGCCAACAGCTTGAAAGGCATGAGGGACATATGGGGAGAAAGTGAATTGTGTGGCTTCAGGGCTAGGGCTGAAGGGCCATTGTTCCTGTGTAGAGTCCTCCTCCCACACAGCGTGCGTGTGCAGGTGCAGGCAAGCACCAAATCTGAATCTGCATTAACATGATAAGTACGACTTACCCAACCCTGGTGTCTCCCTGAGACCCAGCCACACCCAACTAACACACTGTCTAAGGATCTTTCAGCAGCTTTTCCACACAAGCAGCCAGCCTTGGCTCATGCTAGAATTTCCTAAGAACTCCAAAGGTCCACAGGACCCAGGAAGGTGGCAGCAGGCCTTGATGTGCCCTGTACCTCTTGCTGTGCAGCCCCAGACCTGGCACTGGTGTCAGCTGGCCTTGGTTTGCAGCATGGCCTCTCCCGCGTGCCTCTGGGCTCAACACAGTCAGCTACCAACTGCAGCTATCTTTGTAGCTCCTACTAGGTGGCCAAGAGTGGGCACAAGCAGCAGCTGACCTTGGCCTGCACTGGAGTCCCTCTCAATGGGACTCAGAACCAACACACCTGGTGGCCAGCTTCAGGCCATAACAGAGCACCTCCAGGTTAGCTCCATAAATGGCCCACCCAAAGAGTGATCTTGACAGGCACCAGAGCCCACTGGGGCAAATACCACTCTATTGGGTCAGTTTGTCTGCTGTAGTCACGGCCAGTCCTCACAGTCCGTCAGTCTGAGGGTCAACTCTACCCACTGATGTGCCAACAGCAATCGAGGTTCAACTACAGCAGGAGGGCACACACAACCCACATGGGGACACCTCTGGGCCATTGGCTCAGGTGACCAGGGGAGACTGTGCCCCTGTGTCCTACAGGACACCTATATAAGGCCACCCTGCCAACATTGGGAGATGTGGCAGATCTACCTAATACCTAGAAACAAACACAAAGATGCAGCCAAAATGAGCCAAAGAAACATGTCTCAAATTTAAAAAACCAGGATAAAACTCCAGAAAAAGAACTAAACAAAAGGGAAACAAGCAATCCACTGGGTGCAGATTTCAAAACACTGGTTAAAGAATGTTAAATGAACTTAGAGGAAGAATAGATGAACTTAGTGAGAACCTCAACAAAGAGATAGAAAACACAAAAAAGGCCGTGGAAGCCATAAAAAAGAACCAGTCAGAAGTGGGAAAAACACCCCAAAAACTGAAATGAAGAATCACTAGAAGGAATCAATCTCCTTAAATGAAGGAGAGGATGAATCAGTGATTTGGAACACAAGGCAGCAGAAAACACCCAATAACAGCGGAAAGGAAAAAGAATTTAAAGAATGAGGATAGTTTGCCCTGGCCAATGTGGCTCAGGGAACTAAGTGCCAGCCTGTGAACAAAATGGTCACAGGTTTGATTCCCAGTCAGGGCACATGTTTGAGTTGCAGGCCAAGTCTCCAGTAGGGGGTGCTTGAGAGGCAACCACACATTGATGTTTCTCTCCCTGTTTCCCTTTCCCTCTCTCTAAAAATAAAATCTTTAAAAAAAATGAGGATAGTTTAAAGGACCTTTGGGACAACATCAAGTATACCAACATTTGCATTATAAGGGTAGTGGAAGGAGAGGAGAGAGCAAGGGATAGAACACTTGCAAACTTCCCTAACTTGGTGAAGAGACTAGATATTCAAGACTATGAAACACAAAGAGCTCCAAACAAGATGAACCCAAAGAAGACCATATAACGTAATTAAAATGCGAAGGTTAAAAACAAAGAGAGAATCTTAAAAGCAGCAATGGAAAAGCAGTGACATACCTACAAGGGAGTTCCCATAAGACTGTTCCTTGGGGAAGGGGGAGGGGGAAAAGGAAAGAAAGAAGGGGAGGGACCTAGTTAAAGAATGACTATAAATGACCCATGAACATGGACAACAGGGTGGAGTTTGACTATGGGAGTGGGGGTGAGCAGGGCAGGGGAGAGCAATTGGGGAAAACTGTAATAGAACAAAAATAAAAACATTAAAAAATTAAAAAAAATACTGTCCCCTGATTTCTCAACAGAAATTTTGTAGGCCAGAGGGATTTCCACAAGGTCTTCAAAGCGATGAAAAGTAAGGATCGACAACCAAGGCTACTCTACTCAGCAAGGTTATTTTTAAGAATCAAAAAAAGAGATAAACAGTTTCCTAGACAAGAAAAAGCTAAAAGAGTTCATCACCATCAAATGAGTATTACAATAAATGTTATTGGAACTTGTTTAAAAAGAAGGGAAATAAAGGATCAGAAATATGAATAATAAAATAGCAATAACTACATAACTATCTGTTGGGAACTGTCCCACCTGGTGTCAGGGACCATAGCCTCAGAAACAGGTGAGAGGACCCCAAGGCTGGAGCTGAGCAAGGAGGCTTCGGGAAAATAGGCCACTGAGGAGACAAAACCTGTCCCCCTGGCAGGGGCACAGCCCCTGCCTCCCTCACATTACCCTGCTTGGCTCTGGAGGATGGATGGTTAGTCAACGATGGTTTAGCCCCCTCAATGGCAGGGGCAACCTAAGACAGGCACAGTCACCTAGGGGCCACCAGGGAAGGACTTGGGGGACACGGAGAAACACTTACCCCTCGGCTTTGTTATGGCCAGAGTCCTCATTCTATCTGAAAGAAGTCTCCTTATCTCTTGGTTGCTCTGTCCAATACTAAAGGCAGGTACAGCCCTAAACTGCATTGGGTGGTTCCCAGGGACAATTAGGCTTGGAAAAGGAATGCATTAAATCCTATGAAACTTACTTTGCTAAGAATGCCCTTGAGTTAATGAGTACTGATGTTTGGGGTCTGAGCATAGAATGTGATCAGTTTCCCAGGCTTCAGGGCTGAATGGGCACCACCCTGTCTACCAGACCCTGACCTGAGGCAAATCTCTGTGTGTTCCTTCAATAATGGCCTTTTGACATTGATTGATGAGCTTTGCATGCATGCTGTATACCCCTGCGCATATCGTTCTCAGTAAAAGCCACTTCAAGAGAAGGGCTTGGGGCATTCACCAATAGAGGGAATCACCACCCCCCTTTTCTGGCAGACTGAGAGTGTCTAGAATGGCTTATTTCCTCCATCCACGGTGACCCAGGGGGACTCTGGAAATAGGGTATGCCCCCTCACCTATTAATAACAGCTTTAAATGGAAATGAATTAAAGTCTCCAATGAAAAGACATAGGGTGGGAGAAAGTTTTACCTGAGGACCTCTGCCCTAGAGCTCCAGCCTGCTCTTCCCAACAGCTTGCACTGCATATTTTGGACTTGCTTTGCTAGCTCCCGCAATCAACTGTGGCACTTCCAGTCAAGATGGCAACATACTGAAACACAAATCACTTTCTCACGCAACCACATCAAAATTACAACAAAAATATAGAACAACCATCTCTGAGAACCCTCAGAAAGAGAGTAGAATGAAGTATGACAACTACAGAATTAAAGAAACCACATCCACCCAGACTGGTAGGAGGGGTGGAGATGTAGAACAGGCCAGTCCCACATCCACACCTGGTGGAAAAAAATTTGGGAGGAATACCTTGGGAGTGAGGAGTTCCAGCCCCACACCAGGCCCCCAAGCCCAGGGGTCCAGTGCCAGGAAGATAAGTCCCCATAACTTCTGGCTGCAAAAACCAGTGGGGATTGAGTCAGTGAAAGAAACTTCTGGAGTCCCAAGCAGTTCCTCTCAATGGACCCATACAAGAACTGTATCAGACTCACTCCCTCTGAGCTCCAGCACCAGAGTAGCAACTTGAAAGGCCCCAGCGACATACAGGGAGGAAGTGAAGTGTCTGGCATCAGGTAAGAGCTGGGGGATAGCTTCTCCCAGAGGGAAATGTGGACAGATGCCATTGTACCTTTTGTGAACCCTCCCCGCACTGAGCTACAGAGCCAGTAGGCTGGTGCCATATCTGAGACTCCATCAATCAGGCTAACACTGTTTGCCCTGCCCTGGAGATGCCCAGAGACTCAGTCCCACCCAACTTACAGGCCCACCTAAGCTGCTTTTCCATATGAATGGCTGGCTGGTCTTGGCTCATACTTCACAGCTTCCTAAATCCTCTCAAACAGCAGTCAGCCTTAGTGAACCCCCAACCCCAATACCTATTGCTAAGGGGCCCTAGGCCCGGCACCAGCAGTAACCAGCCTAGATTAATAGCTTGGTTTCACTTGGGAATTTCCACACCCAGCACAAGTAATAGCCACCTCAGATTGTTTTATAGCTCAGGCAGGTGGTCCCGGGCAAAACACAGTTGGGGGTGGACCTTGGCCTGCATCACCCAGAAAACCACAGATCCTGCGCACCCAGTGGAAAACTATACACTACGTAAGAGCACCACCACCCTGCCCCCACACAGCTGATCCTCAATGGAGGGCAGAGTTTGGTGGTCAGTGGCCACAGCTAGTCCTTGTAGCTGACTGGCCTGAGTATATCCTTCCTATTGACCTAATAGCAATCAAGACTCAACTACAAGAGGAAAGCGTACTCAGCCCACATGAAGGGTGCACCTTGAGTACCCAGCGTGGGTGATAGGGGAAGCTGTGCCACTGGACCCTACAGGACACCTACTATACTAGGCCAAGCTATCAGGACAGGGAATCATAGCAGCCCTACCTAACACAAAGCAACAAACACAGGGAGGCTGCCAAAATGAGGAGACAAGGAAACATGGCCCAAATAAAAGAACAGCTCAAAACTCCAGAAAAAGAACTAAACAAAATAGAGATAAGCATTCTAACAGATGCAGAGCTCAAAACACTGGTTATAAGGATGCTCAGGGAGCTTAGTGAGGACCTCAACAGCATCAAAAAGATCCAGTCAGAAACAAAGGATACACTAATAGAAATAAAGAACAATTTACAGGGAAACAACAGTAGAGTGGATGAAGCCAAGAATCAAATCAATGATTTGGAACATAAGGAACCAAAAGACAACCAATCCGAACAAAAAGAAAAAAAAAAGAATTACCTCCCCCCTGCCAAAATGAGGATAGTGTAAGCACACTCTGGGACAAATTAAAGCTTTCCATCATTCACATTAATAGGGGTGCCAAAAGGAGAAGAGAAAGAGCAAGAAATAGATTTCAAGGAAATCTATTTGAAAAAAATAATGAAAGAAAACTTCCCTAATTTGGTGAAGGGAATAGGTATGCAAGTCCAGGAAGCACAGAGAGTGTCAAACAAGATAGATGCAGAGGCCCCCTCCAAGACACATAATTAGAATGCTACAAGTTAAAGATAAGGAGAGAATCTTAAAAGCAGCAGGAGAAAAGCAGTTAGTTAACTACAGAGGAATTCTCATAAGATTGTCAGCTGATTTCTCAAAAGAAATTTTGCTGGCTAGAGGGATTGGCAAGAAATATTTAAAGACATGGAAAGCAGGTGCCTACAGCCAAGACTGCTCTACCCAGCAAAGATATCATTTAGAATCAAAGGGCATATAAAGAGCTTCCCAGACAAAAAAAGAAAAAAAGAGTTCATCATCACCAAACCATTATTATGTGAAATGTTAAAAGGACTTATTTAAGGGAAAAAAGATCAAAACTATGAACAATAAAATGGAAATAAATACATGTCTATCAACAATTGAATCTAAAAAACACACTAAGCAAATATGAAAAACAGAGACACAGAATCATAGATACGGAGAGTGTTTTGATGGTTGCCAGATGGGAGAGGGTATGGGGAATGGGTAAAGAGATGAGAGGACTAAGAAATACAAATAGGAAGTTACAGAATAGCCATGGGGGTGTAAAGTACAGTATAGGACATGGGGTAGCCAAAAAACCTACACATTCCCCATGGACATGAACAATGGTGTGGGAATTGCCTAAGGGAGTGGGGGGTGCCAGGCGGAGGGCAGAAAAGAGGGAAAAAATTGGGACAACTGTAATAGCATAATCAATAAAATATAATTAAAAATACAATTTTAGAAAGGAAAAAATATAAGTGAAGGGATGGAAAAAAATATATCATGCAAATATAAATGAAAAAACTGGGGTAGCAATATGTGTATCGGACAACATAACTTCATTTTTTAATTTTTTATTGTTGACACTATTACAGATATTGTCCCCATTTCCCCCCACCTTGCCCACCACCAGACAGCCCCCAGACAACATAGATATTAAAACAAAGGCTCTAACAAGAGACAAAGAAGGACACTTTGTAATGATAAAGGGATCAATCCAACAGGAGGATATATCCCTTGTAAATATTTACACACCCAACACAGGAGCAACTAACTATGTATTAATAAAAGAAGTATGAATGGCCCTGGCTGGTGTGGCTCAGTGGATTGAGTGCCAGCCTGTGAACCAAAATATCATCAGTTTGATTCCCTGTCAGGGCAGATGCCATGTTGTGGACCAGGCCCTGAGTAGGTGGCATGAAAGAGGCAGCCAATTGATGTGTCTCTCACACATTGGTGTTTCTCTCCCTCTCTTTCTCCCTCCCTTCCCCTCTCTCTAAATAAATAACATCTTTAAAAAAGAAAGAAATATCAATGGATGTGAAGAGAGAGATCAACTGTAATATAACAAATGTAGTTTAAAATTGACACCAATAGACCAACAAGATAGAATATCAACAAAGAAACAGTGGCCTTAAGTGATACATTAAACTAGATGGATTTAATAAATATTTTGAGAATTTCACCCCAAAGCAGCAGAATATACATGGTTTTAAAGAACATATGGACATTTTCCAGGATAGACAGCATGTTAGGCCACAAAGCAAGTCTCAATAAATTTAAGAAGACTGAAACCATAACAAGAATCTTCTCTCATGACAACAGCATGAAACTGAAAATGAATTACAAGAAGAAAACTGAAAAACATTTAAATACATGGAGGCTAAATAACGTGTTCCTAAACATGAATAATAAGTTAACAATGAAATCAAGGAAGAAATCAAAACATACTTTGAGACAAATGGAAAGGAAAACATAATGACCCAAAACCAATGGACAGCCAAAGCAGTCCTCTAACAGGGAAATTCATAGCAACACAGACCTACCTTTAGAAAGAAGAAGAATTTTGCCCTAGCTGGTGTGGCTCAGTGAATTGAGCACTGGCCTGCGAACCAAAGGGTCACTGGTTCGATTCCCAGAATAGGGCACATGCTGGGGTTGCAGGCCAGGTCCCCAGCAGCGGGTGTGGGAAATGCAACCACACATTAATGTTTCTCTCCTTCTCTTTCTCCCTCCCTTACCCTCTCTAATAAATAAATGAATAAATAAAATATTTAAAAAAAACAAGAAAAATTTCAAATAAACAATCTCACATTACACCTGAAGGAACCAACAAATAAAACAACAACAATAACAAAACATAAAGGGAGTTGAAGTAAGAAAATAATAAAGGTCAGAGCAGAAAAAAATGAAATAAAGTCTAAAAAATAATGCAAAAGATCAATGAAACCAAGAGCTGATTCTTTTAAAAAAATAAATAAAATTGATAAGCCTTTACCCAGATTCATCAAGAGAAAAAAAGAGAGAGCTCAAATAAATAAAATCAGAAATGAAAATGGACACCACAGAAATACAAAGGATAAGAAAATACTACAATCTGGAAGATATGGATAAATTCCTAGAAACATACAATCTTCCAATAACTGAGTCAAGAAGAAACAGAAAATCTGAACAGGCCATTAACTACTAATGAAATTGAAGCAGTAATTAAAAAAAAAATAACTCCCAACAAACAAAAGTCCTGGGCCAAATGGCTTCATATGTGAATTTTAGCAAAAATGCAAAGAAAAATTAAAACCTATCTTTCTCAAACCATCCCAAATAATTTGAGTAGAGAAACTTTCCAAGCTCACTTTAGGAGGCCAGCATTACTCTGACTCCAAAGCCAGAAAAAGATACTACAAAGAAAGAAAATTATTGGCCAATATCCCTGGTAAACATACATCCAAAAATCTTCAACAAAATATTTGCAAACTGAATTTATCAATACATTAAAAATATCATATGGCATGTTCAAGTGGGATTTACTCCTGGGATGCAAGGTTAGTACAATATCTATAAGTCAATTAATGTGATACATAAACAAAATGTAGATAAAAATCATATGAGATATTAATAGATGCAAAAAAATCATTTGACAAATTCCAACATCCATTTATGATTTTAAAAACTCAGTAACGTGGAATTAGAGGAAATATACTACAACATAATAAAGGTCATATGTGGAAAAAACCACAGCTAATATGCTCAGTGGGGAAAAGCTAAAAGTGTTTTCAGGAACAGGACAAGGATGTCCATTTTTGCCACATTTATTCAACACAATATTGGAAGTCCTAGACACAGCAATGAGACAAGAAATAGAAAATTTGGAAAAAATTTAAATTTAATTTAAAAAAACAGAAATAAAAGTAATCCAAATTGAAAAAGAAGATTTAAAACTGTCATTACTGGCAGATGACATACTATATGGAGAGAATGCTAAAGATTCCACCAAAAAACAATTGCAACTCATAAATGGGTTCAGTAAAGTAGCAGGATATAAAAATTGATATTCAGAAATTGGTTGCATATTTATATAACAATAACAAACTATGAGAAATAGAAATTAAGAAAAAAATCCTATTTATAATTACATTTAAAAATAATACCCTGGTCAAGTAGCTTAGTTGATTGGAGTGTCGTCTTGATGTACCAGGGTTGTGGGTTCAATCCCTGGTCAGGGCACATTTAAGAAGCAACCAGTGAATGGATGGATGGATGGATGGAACAACAGATCAACGTTTTTCTCTCTATCTCCTTCTCTGTCTCTCTATCTGTCTGTCTCTCTCTCCAAGATCAATAAAAAAAGAAAACTTTATTTAAAAATAAAATACTTAGAAATACATTTAACTAAGGAGGTAAAAGACCTGTTCTTGGGAAATCATAACATATTAAACAAAGAAGTTGAAGAAGAAATAAATAAATGGAAGCATATACTGTGCTCATGGATAGGAAGAATAAACATTGTTAAAATGTCCATAGTACTCAAAGCAATCTATACATTCAATGCAATCCCTATCAAAATATCAATAGCATTTTTTACAGCGCTAGAACAGATAATCCTAATATATATATGGAACCACAAAAGACCCCAAATAGCCACAGAAATCTTGAGAAAGAAAAACAAAGTTGGAAGTATTATCCTCCTGATATCAAACTATACTACAAGCTATAGTAGTCTAATCAGCATGGTACTGGCATAAAAACAGACACAGATCAACAGAACAGAATAGATGCTCAGAAATAAACTCATGCCTATATGTTCAATGACAAAGAATATACAATGGGGTAAAAACAGTCTCTTCAATAAATGGTGTTAGGAAAATTGGACAGCTACAAGTGAAAAAGAAAGGAAGAAGGGAGGGAGGCAAGAGAAGAAAGAGAGAAAACAAAACTAGACCACTTTCTTATACAATATACAAGAATAAACTCAAAATGAATTAAAGACTTAAATATAATACCTGAAACCATAAAGCTCCTAGAGGAAAATCTAGGCAGTAAACTTTGTCATTGCTGTTAGTAATATTTTTTCTGATATATCTCAAGCAAGGGAAACAAAATTTCAAAATTAGCAAATGGGACTACATCGAACTAAAAAGTTTTTTCACGGTAAAGGATACCATCAATAAAATGAAAAGATAGCCCTAGCTGGTGTGGCTCAGTGGACTGAGCGCTGGCCTGTGAGCCAAAGAATCCGGGTTTGATTCCCAGTGTACATTCCCAGGCACATGTCTGGGTTGCAGGCCAGGTCCCCAGCAGGGGGCGCACGAGATGCAACCACACACTGATGTCCCTTTCCCTCTCTCCCTCCTTCCCTTTCTCTGAAAATAAATAAATAAAATCTTTTAAAAAAATAAAATAAAATGGAAAGACAACCTACAAAGCAGAACATGTTTGCCAGTGATATATCCAATAAAGGGTTAATATCCAAAATATATAGAGTTTATGCAATTTAATATCAAGAAAACAATTTAATTAAAAAATAGGCAGAGAAGCCCTGACCAGTATGGCTCAGTTGGTCGAGTGTCATCCCGCAAAGCAAAAGATTGCCAATTGGATTCCGGGTCAGGGAGCATTCATGGGTTGTGGGTTCAGTCCCTGTGGATGTATATGAGAGACAACCGATGGATATTTCTCTCTCACGTCCATGTTTCTCTCTCTCTCTCCCTTCCCTCTCTCTAGGAATGGATAAATAGAATCATTAAAAAAAAACTGTTAGAGTTCAAAATATTTTTGTAAAAAAATGGGAAGAGGACTTGAATAGAGATGTCTCCAAAAAGGACATACAGATGGCCAAGACTAATGAAAAGATGCTCAACATCACTAATCATCATGGATATGCAAACTGAAACCACAATGAACTATCACCTTACAACTGTCAGAATGACTATCTCCAATAAACCAATAAACAAGAAGTGTTGGTGAGGGAGTGGAGAAAAGGTAACCCTCATACACTGTTGGTGGGATTGCAAATTGGTGCAGCCACTATGTAAAACAGTATGGAGGTTCCTCAAAAAATTAAAAATTGGCCCTGTCTGGGTACTCAGTTGGCTGTAGTGTGGTCCTGATACACCAGTGTTTTGGGTTCAATCCCCAGTTCAGGGCACATTCAAGAGTCAACACATATAATCTGTTGAATAGTAAGTTGATGTTTCTCTCTCCTCAAATCAATAAATAAAATTTTAAAGAATTAAAAATACACCCTGGCTAGTGTGGCTCAGAAGATTGAGTGGCATCCTGTGAAACAAAATGTCACACGTTTGATTCCCTATGAGGGCATATGCCTGGGTTGTGGGCCAGGTCCCCAGTTGGGTACGTGCACATGGCAACCCATCAATGTATCCTTCACACATCAACGTTTCTCTTACTCTCTTTCTCCTTTCCTTCCCTTCTCTCTAAAAATAAATAAATTTTTTTTTTTTAAGTAGAACTACCCAGAAAAACCAAAATAAAAAAAAAAAATAGAACTACCTGCCTTGGCCAGGTGGCTCAGTTGGATGGAGCATTTTCCCGTATACCAAAACATTGTATGCTTGATCCAGGTCAGGACATATACCTAGGCTGTGGGTTTGATCCCTGGTAGGGGCGTGGACTGAAAGCAGGCAATGTTTTTCTGTCTCACTAAAATTAATAAACATCCTCGGGTGAGGAATTTAAAAAAAACAACAAAACTTAAATAGAGCTACCTTATGATCCAGCAATTCTACTTCTGGGTATTTATCCAAAGAAATCCAAACATTAATTCAAAAAGATATATACACCCTTATGTTTATTGCAGCATTATTTACAATAGCCAAGATATGGAAGCAATCTTAGTGTTTATCAATAGACATGGGATAAAGAAACAGTACATATATACAGTGGAATATTACTCAGCCATAAAAAATAATGACATCGTACCATTTGTGACAACATGGATGGACCTAGTGAGTATTATGCTAAGTGAAATAAATCAGACAGAATAAAACAAATAGTATATGATTGCACTTATATGTGAAATCCAAAAAACAAAATAAATAAACAAAACAAAATCTGACTCATAGATAAAAAGAACAAACTGAGAGTTGCCAGAAGGTAGGAGACTTGGGGGACCATGGTGATAAAGGCAAAGAAATCAAGAAGCACAAATTGGCAATTACAAAGTAGTCATGGGGATGTAAAGTACAGCATAGGCAATATAGTCAACAGTATTGTAATAACTATATATAGTACTAGTTGGCTTATCCGGGAATCACTTTGTAAGTTATATGGATCTCTGACCACTATGCTATACACCTGAAACTAATATAATATTGAATGTCAACTAAGTGAAAAATAAAAAGAGCCCCAGCCAGGTAGATCAGTTGGTTAGAGTGTCATCTACTCTATGCCAAGATTACAGGTTCAATACCTACTCAGGGCACATATAAGAATCAACCAATGAATGCATAAGTAAGTGAAAAAACAACATCGATGTCTGTGTGTATCCCTTCTTCTCTCTAAAAATCAATCAATAAATTTGAAAATATTTTTAAAAAAATTTTTTTAAAAGGAAAGTTGTCCGTTGTTCTTCACCACTTTTAGAATGCCCCACGGACATTCATATAAGTGAAAACAGGTTATTTGAGTAGAGAACCTAAATTCATTTTATATATGAACCCAACTTGTAAGTCCAGTTTTAATCCTGATTTTTCCAGAAAGACAGCAGCTGTACAAATTGAAGAAAGACTGGAACTTTACTAAGATTGTTTGGGGGGGGGCGGGGAATTAGGGTGAAGGTGGAAAAACTGAAACAACTGTAATAGCATAAACAATAAAATATCTTTTTAAAAAAAGGTTGTTTGGAACTTTATCAGGAATTGTTTGCCATATTGGAAAATCGTGACACAGATCATCACACTTGAATTTGAATCACCAACACAACCCATCTGTGACAGTCTGCATTTGTAGCTGCTGTACCCACAGAAATCCTATATATAGGTGAAAACATATGATTAATTCAGTATGACCACTTCACTAAACCTTATGGCAAAGCCCTACCCAAACATTTACATGTTGAGATAAACACTATTTACATTTTTAAAAAACAAACGATACATAAAAGTGTACAAATCCTAAGTATAAGCTCAGTGAGTTTTCACAAAATGAATACTCACATGATCAGTACCCAGATCAAGAAACCAAAACATTTATAGCATCCTAGGCTCTCCTCATGTGCCTTCCAGTCACTACCCTTCCCAAGGGTATCCACTAGTCCAATTTCTCATATTATAGTTCTGTCTTTTTTACCTTAAAGATTTATTTTTAGAGAGGGGAAGGGGCGGGAAACATCAATGTGTGGTTGCCTCACATGCCCCCTACTGGGGACCTGGCCCACAATCCAGGCATGTGTCCTGACTGGGAATCAAACTGGAGACCCTTGGGTTTGGAGGCTTGTGCTCAATCCACTGAGCTAACCAGCCAGGATTAGTTTTGTGTTTTTGAACATAATACAAATGGAATCATAAGGGGGAAGGGGTGTGTGTGTCTGGCTTTTTCTTAAAATTCATTCATAATGCCTGTAGTTACAATTTTTATTCTAAATTATGTATAAAATACTATTGGATACACATTTTTATTTTTTACAAAGATTTTATTTATTTTTAGAGAGAGGAAGAGTGAGGAAAGAGATAAAACATCTATGTGTGAAACATTGATCAGTGGCTGCCTGTTGCATGCCCCCGATCAGGGACCTGGCCCGCAAACCAGGCACATGCCCTGGCTGGGAACCAAACCCGAAACCTTTTGGCTTGCAGGATGATGCCCAGCCCACCTAGCTACACCAGCCAGGGCTGGACACATTTTTAAATAAATTATCTTAATTGTCCTTTAAATCATAGTAAGGGTATATAGATCTTTTTAAAGCAGAACTGCAGATGAGCTATTTCTCCATTTATTTCATAATAGTAAAAGTAGCATTCAAATATGTATTCTAAAAGGCATGCATTATTTCTGATAGGTTGATAGCCTAATTATTTGAAGCCTCTTGAATTTTGTCCTCTGAACATTTTATGTGCACAGTTGTGATGACCTATGTCAACTTCTTCCTGACCCCCTTTCCTTCAATTCTCAGATGATTCATCACTTTCTCTAGGAAGTTTTCTCTTTTTCTAGCTCTTTTGGGAACCCATATAGCAGTTGAGTTTAGCCTTTATCTCACCATGCACTTGTCTCTGAGAACAAGGACTCTCGCTGTCTTGTTCTATTTTGCATCTGTCTCATGCCTGGAGTTCAACAAATGTGTTAAACAAATCCATGGGCACCTCAGCACATATTTAGAGCCTTCTTGACCACCAGGGGCCTTTGCCATGCCATGTTTAGCCCTCTTTCTGGACAAAAGGTCATAGTTGTCTGTTTTTTGTGTCACAGACCTACCTGCCCCAGCACTGCCACTCTCACCCTACCGCTGTCCCTCTGCCTTCCCAGCCTCTATCAGACACAGTCACTTCCAGAAACCTCTACCTGGACTTCTTTTGGCCTCCACTTGAAACCATAGGATGTTAAGAATTGCCTTTAGACAACATGGCATCTGTCCAGCTCAACGTCTGCTTCAGTCAAGCCAGCGGACCTCATAGGTACCTTTTGCACTCGTTTTTTTCAGGTGTGATAGGAGCATTTGAATGCCTTTGAGGAATATGTCTGCAATGCAGACTTTATGCCTCTTTCAAAAATGGCCTACTTCTGTTGCACCTGCACAGAAATTGTACTAGGCACTTTGTTTTTTAATTTTATTATTTTTAGAGAGGGAGGAGGGAGAGAAACATCGATCAGCTGCCTCTCACATGCCCCCAAATAGGAACCTGGCCCACAACCTAGGCATGTGCCCCAACTGAGAATCAGACCAGCAACCTTTCAGTCTGCAGTCTGGTGCTCAGTCCTCTGAGTCATACCGGCCAGGGCGCAGTAGGCACTTTAGATATTCAGATACTCCATTTTATTTAATGCTGAAACACCAGTATTTTGTTGGTATAAGTCTGGGTCTTGTCAGAAGAGAGAGAAACCATGTAATAATTTCAACAAGGAAAATTTTAATATAAAAATAATCAACTATAATAGGAAATGAGAGAAATGAGGGATTGGATTGTGTATTAGTTTCTTAAGGCTGCCATAACAAATTACCATAAATTGGATGGTGGCTTCAAACAACACAAATTTACCACTTGCAGTTCTGGAGACTAGAAATCAGCAGGCTCTCTCTGAGATTCTGGCTGGAATCCTCCCTTACCTCTTCCTAGCTTCTGCTGGTTGCTGGCAATCTCTGGCAGTCTTTGGTTTATCAATACAGTCACTCAAATCTCTGCCTCTGTTGCCACATGGCATTTTTCCTGTATGTCTCTGTGCTTGTCTTAACATGGCATTCTCTTTCCATGTGTCTGTGTCCAAATTTCCTTCTTCTTTCAAGAACACCAGTCATTGGATTAGGTCTCACCCTAAACCAGTATGACCTCATAGGTTATATCTGAAAAGGTCTATTTTCAAATAAGGCCACAGTTGCAGGAACTGGAGGTTAGGAATTGAACATATCTTTTGGGATTGGGGGGACACAATTCCACCCACTACAAATAGTAAGAAGTAGACAGAATTCTAAAGAATACAGGAATAGCAGAAAAGGAGCAGCTACTACCCCTCAGGCTAAGATACACCACCCAAGAAAAAGCTTCTACCTCAACCTCCTTGAGGCTGACATCCAGACATTTTTAGGTACCATTCCAGTGTAACTTGCTGGAAATCTTCCCTGTAGGGTGTCAGGGAAAATTGTTCACAAGAAGGTGTCTCACCAGAGGCAATTCCACTACAAAACTGTCGAAGGGGCATAACAGGGGAAGCTGCTAGCCATTGGATGCTGTTGGCCACTATGCCCTGCAAGAACCTGGCACTGGAGAGGCTGGGAGCTAGGGATCCCACTTGCACCACAGGGCCTTTTGAATAGGACTCATTGGAACCAGAAAGCAAAACCCTTTCTTCTTGCCATGTCTCCCCATCTGACAAAACTTGACTCCAGCTAGCGGAGAAAAAAATATTTAAAGGACCCAGATTCATTTTCACGGAGCAGGCAAAAAGAATAAATTTAGAGCTAAGAGAAAAGAAGTTGATAACTGGCACAGTGACATATCATTGTTTCAAATAGGCAGCTCCCTTCATCCTTCCTGACTTTCCCTTCAATCTTCCAAACTTTCTCCCCTTCCCTGATATCCTAACCATAAGCCCTATCACTTTGCCGTTCAGTTCTTCCAAACTTGACCCTGGCCTATCACTCTCCCCCTGCCCAATAAAAAAGAAGGTAAAGATGGAACTGCTGTTAGGTGGCTCTCTAGACTAGGGAAGAGACAGAGGTAGATGACGGGTGGTACTAGCTTTCTCAGATAAATAAAAATTGTTAACAGCTTGAAGTAGCTAACCAGACTGCAAGAGCTCTTAGAGGTGGGTCTTGAAAGCTCCCCAGCCCTGGCCAACATGGCTCACTTGGTTGGAGCATCATCCCATAAACCAAAAGGTTGTCGGTTTGATTCCCAGTCAGGGCACATGCCTCGGTGCCAGGTTCAGTCCCCAGTCAAAGAGTGTGCGAGAAGCAACCAACCAATGTATCTCTCACATCAATGCTTCTCTCCCTCTCTCTCATTCCCTTCCCCTATCTCAAAAATCAGTAAATATGTCCTTGGGTGAGGGAAAAAACCCAAACTCCTCAGCAGGGGAATTAAATTGGACTGGAACGTGCTGACACCTGGCTGGACTGAGTACTTCAGGATAAGAGGACTGAAGCCGAGGGAATCAGCAGAGCCAACAGCATTTAATTTAAAAAAACAACTAAATATATATGGATGTGCGTGTGTGTGCGCGTGTTTAATCCTTACCCGAGAATGTTTTTATTAATTTTAGAGAGAGGGAGAAAAAGAAACATCAATGTGAGTGAGAAACATCAATCGGTTGCCTCTGGTATGCACCTTGACCAGGGATTGAACCTGCAACCTAGGTATGTGCCCTGACCGGGGATCATACCCACATCCTTTTGGTGCATGGGATGCTATGCCAATCAATTGAGCCTCCCAGGCTGGGCAGCATTTTTGTATATACGGATGGAAACTCCAAACTCTTAGAGACAGGCACCTGTCTATCTCCAGGACATAGCATATAGGAGGCACTGAAATTTTGTTGAATGGTTGATGCAAACCAGAGCAGCAACCCAAACTCATTTCAATACCCTAAAGCCACATCCTAACCCAACCTACCTGACTAATCTGACTACAGGCTTCCAGAAAAAGGTAGTGAGCAAAGCAGCTGGCTTGGGAATCGGAAGGCACAGGGCTCTCTGAGAGGAAGAAGAGGCAGTTTTTATCACCCTCTTTTTGCATGTAGCCTAAGACTTATTTATCAGGCACACTGAGATGTGATTTCTCACTTATCTTGATTTTCCTAGCCTATCCTGAGATAAGCATGGCAGGGTTTATTGTTCTCATTTTACTGAAGCCAGGGAACAATTTAGCAGGTGGGAGACCCAGAATCTAAAGTGGCTCAGAGTTCCTGAAGAATGAGACACTCATGTGCCCTAACAGCCAATCTCCAGCCACATTACCTGCCTTACTGGAGGTCGTGTGGGGCCTCTGGCCACACCCTAGAGTGTGTACACAGGTGGTGGGTAAAGTAGGAGTTATTGGAATAGTAGTCACAAAGGGCAGAGGTGAGACCTTGAAGGTATGAAGGCTTGTGGTAGCTAGCCTGGGCTGGGGGCCAAGACACCAGGCTCTACTTTAGACTTCAATTTGATGAACTCCAGTGCCCAGTTAGAGCTTTAGGGCTGGGCCCTCTCTACCTGATTTCTCAGTTCCAGGCCCTTTCTTTAAGACTACTTCCTTTCCCCTTGGTGTTGAGTTCTTCAGGAGATCTAGGAGAAGTAAAAGTCAGATCTGGCAGCTTTTCTTATCTTCAGCCTCGGAAAGCACCGAGAGCCTACAGGGGGGCCTCTTAACTAGTGAAGGTTGAGAAGGATCTCCAAACACCACCAAACACTACAGGAAACATCCTCAGGCACTATGCAGCCAGTCCTGATCCAGGGGGAAAGAACACCTCTAACTGAAAGAGATGCTACCTACTTCCACCAGAAGCCTTATCACGGAACTTCAGAGGACCCACCAGGCCATTACAGAGTAGGTGTAGTCCTGGGAGAGCTATCTGGATGAGTTCTTGATTATAAAGTTGGGGAGTTTTCTCTTTTCACACCAACTCTTACTGAAGCTGCTCTTTCCAAATCTTTTCTGTCATTATTTTGATCATTCAATCCCCTAAGAGAGAATTCTGCTAGGCTGGATACACACCTTCATCTCAGGCCAAAAACTCTAGGTTTCAGGCTCCCTTGTCTCAAGAAAATATGTACTGGCCCTGGCCGGGCTGCTCAGCTGGTAAGAGCGTCATCCAGACACGGGGAGATTGCGGATTCTATCTCTGGCCAGGGAACACACAGGAAACAATCAATGAATGCATAACTAAGTGGAACAACAGCAACAACAAAATGATGGAAGGAAGGAAGGAATAAAGGGAGGGAGGGACGGAAAGAAAAGAAAAGGAAAAGGAAAAGGAAAAGGAAAGATGTACTGGTTTGAACCAGGGAATCCCAGGGAAATAGAACTTGTAGAGGCACGGGCTTTAGTTAGGCGGGGAATGCGCCTGCACAATGCAAGAAGGCAGGACTTACCCACTTCCTCCTCACCAACCAACAGCTTGGCTCCTGATAAAGGTTCCATAATGCAGCCTCTCAAAGCAGTGGGATTATATCCCTGATCCCTTACTACTAGGACTATTTACACGCCCCATCAGCTATGCCCCTCCTGAAAGAGAGTTCGTGGGAGCCTGGAACAGAAAGGAAAGAAGCTGGACCCCACCGAGCACGCCAAATTTGGTTATTAGTCTCCTGCAATGATGTTCCTCTATTGAGATGTCTGTAAGGCCTGCACAAACCCCTACTTCTCCTGGAAGAGGTGCACAACACTCGGGTAAAGTGAAGCTCAACGGCCCCAGTCTCCTCCCCACTTTAGCTCAGCCCAGTCTCTCCAGGACACCGCGCGAGCAACGGAGCCGGAAGGGGCACCGACGCTAGTCTCTTAGCCCTCACCACCCACTCCCCAACTCTTCCCTGCGAGGTGAGAACCTAGCTGAAGTACAGGGTGTTACCGAAATACGCCTCGGTAGGGGCCTCTCTAGGAAATTAGGAAATTTCACAGATCGTTAGTACTCAGTTCACATTGATTGGCCTAAAATCTAAAGAACCGGAAGATGCCCTTAAAAAACGTGGCGGCACTCTAGCTTCACTACTGTTGTCTTACTAGCTCAAGAAAACTTGACATAGTCTTCCGCCACTGTCTGGCCATCCGAGGTTGACGCCAGCCACTTCACTTTGGTTCCTTCAGTGTTGCTATATCTGCCCTCAACCACAATGGCAGTACGGCCCATTTTGGCTGCATGCCCCTAGGGATGATGGCTGCCAGGTGGCTTCACTTACTTTCTCACCACTCAGGAAGACGCGGACCGGCGATTGGGCACTGCTGGGAGGCTCCGAGAAGAAGGCCTTCCGCGGTTGGGCAGTGCTGGGTGAGGCTGGTTTTAAAGGAGCCGCAGGTGGGAGCCGTCGAACACCCGAGATCGGCGGGAGGCGGCGGTGAGCAGTGCGCGGGGGAGGGCATCGAGCGGCTGGAGAAAGGGCGGGAGGAGGGAGGGAAAGAAACATTTGAGCCATCTGGACCCGGGCTGGGGAGAGTGCTGGGCGGGGATCCGGAGAGGGCGGAGGGAGGGGGTCTGTGGGCGGGACCTCCCGGGATTGGAGTGGAGGGGGTATATGCTGGACTGTGGATCCTTGGGGATCCTGACAGAGTTTGTGATGCTCAAGCTCAGGCCGCCCTTGAGTGGAGCTTTGCAGAGCCGAAGCTTACAGGGAGAGGAGGATCCTCCCGCGGCGTCTGATTGGAGGAAACGCGCTGTAGGATTCTTCCCGCTTGGATCAGTTTAGGGGATCTGGTGGGAGGGAGATTCGTCGGTGTGTTGGGTGTATTGCTCCGGAGTCCTCGGCCATTCGCTGAGAGTGGATGGGGATCGCAGCGGGATCGGGCGGAAACTGAGCCTCTCAGGACCGGGATCCCAGCTGATCCCAGGGGGGTTCTCAGGGCGGAATCTACCGGGACAAAGGCCCCAGGAGGATCGGGCCGTGGGAGAACTGGGGCCGCTGCAATCCAGGTTCTCGCGGCAAGTGCCCGGCAGGGCGCAAGTGATCCTTTGATCGCGGCGGCAGCGACAGCAGCAGTGGCGGCAGTAGGAAAACGCCGGCTCCAGGCGGCCGACCGGGGGCGCCCTTTCGCACCCCAGGTCTTTGGCCCGTGGGCTACCGGGAGCTGCGGGCTACCATGAAGGGCGGAGCCCCATGGAAAGGGCTGGCCCTCACTCCCCACTCCCCTACTCCCCACCTCCCACCCCAGGCTGCAGCCTGGGATCCCCCAGGGACTCCCCGGAGCCGCCGCTTCCCCCATGGACTTGCCCGGGGACTCCAGGTGAGAGCGCACCCTGCCAGCCTGTGTTGAGCTCGGGAAACGGGGAGCCTGGCGACTGTACAGGGGAAACCACAAAGCCAATGACAGGCTCAGGCGACCGTCCTCTGCTTCTCTCATCCTGCAGCCCGCCTGGTCAGCCACGTCTGTGCCGCCAGCCCCTGACTCGAGCAGTATGGGGAGCCAGAAGTCCGAAACGGCCGAGGCTACAGCCCCCGGTGGCCCCTTCACCCTTGGAAAAGGCCTCTCGGCGGGTCCTGGCCGTGGTACTGGAAGACGTCATGGCCGCCCATATGGTGAGCCCCCTTCTTCCGCAGGTGCCTCCTCAGTACCAATTAGGCTAGAGGTCCAGACACCTCATTCTCACACACATCGCTCAAGCAGCCATCCTAATGCTAGAGTTTCGTTTGGCTCTTTCACTCCAGCCTCAAATTGGGCAGGGTCTCCAGTGTCCATTCACCACAGCCAACCGTTCTGGACTGGAACTGCATCCCTACAACTCTAAGTATGAGAAACCCTTCTGCTTTAGCTAACCCAAAGACACCATCATTTTTTCATTTCTTTGAAGAGCCTGGGTGAGATTACCCAAGTCCCACACCAGCAGCTTAGAACACTTGGTGGCCCCCAATTCAGTTTGACACACTTCTTTGGAGGTCTTGAGGGAATTCTAGCCACTACCTCTGTTACCTTTGTGAATAGGACACAGGCACAGGAAGGTCTCCTGTCCACTCCAACTTCATTCCATCACCTTGTTCTTGATACTTCTTCTCCTAGGTCCCCCTGGTGCCCCAAGAGGAAACCTCTACTCCACGGCACCGCAGCAACCGTTGGGATTCTGTCCACAATCAGCTGTCCGCCTCACCACCCCGACAGCCCATGTGGTCGTCACAGACCAGGTGAGCAAGACAGGATGTGGGGTAAGTTGGGGACACTGCTGAGCCCCTCTGATTTTTGTGTTCCCCCTCTAGGCCTCCCTACCCACTGCACTTATGCCGAGAGCCCTTGAGCCGCAACCACCAGGCTTCTTCCACCCTGAGGTGTCGATCAAGGACAACCCCTGGCCCAGAGGAAGGCCCTTCACAAGAGGTGGACCGGTCCCCACAGCCCACTCTGGTGGTGATGCTAGAAGATGTTGCCAGTCCAAGATCACCAGCTGAGGTATGGGAACTTCTGGTAAGGATGTCAGAGGTGTAGTTGGGGGCAGGCACTCCAGTGTGGGTAGATGACAAGTGTAGGTGAGTTGAGTCTGGGGTAGATTTTGCTCAGAGCAAAAAGGACAGCATTTTAGGTGGAAGACACTGCTTGAACAAAGACCTATATGAAAAAGCTTTTGGTGTGAACCCAAGCAGGTATCTGGAGACAGAGAGTCGGGATGTGGGAAGCTAAGGAGGCCATAGGGGGCTTCCCTGCCTACCCACAAACATCCCCTGTTTATATCCAGGGCTTCACGGACGAGACTCCCAACTTCATCATCCCAGCGAGAAGGTGAGAGGGCTGGAGAAAGAATTATCAAGATGTCCAGACAACAACCATTGTCCAGGCAGCCAGAGCTAGGGGGCATTAGAATTTTCTTGTTCAGTAGTTCCATGTAGCACCTTCAGTAGCCTTAAGGGACAAGGGAGGTGCTGACTCAGGTGGGATCTGGATCTGGAAGCTTCCCCAGCCTTTACCTTGCTCCTTCACCCCAGAGCTGAATCCATGATGATGGTTCACCAGACAATGCCTCCACCCAAGAACCTGGACGCCCCATTCCAGGTATCTGCCCTGCCTGCAGACCCTCTAGAGAACTCATCACCAGGTAAGGACTGAGATAGATAGATGAGATTTGGGGCTCTGGAAAATCCTAGCTGAGCTTAGAAGTATCAGTTGCAGAGGTGGGGATGGGGCTTAACCCCCTCCCAGGGCAGAGCTTGGTGTGTGAAGATGGGATTTCAACTTCAGAGGCCTGATATCCAACTCCTAAATTTGGGGCTTAGTTTTGTTTTTTGTTTTTTTTTAGGAATGGGCTTTCTCTGTGGACAATTTAGTGTTTGGGGAGGGGCTGAAGCTACTGAAGTGGGGCTTAGATACTTGCAGCTGAGGAATGCCCACCTGTGACCCTCTCCTTTCCTCAGCCCCAGATCCTGTTCTGGAAGCCCCATCGACCCCACCGCCATCCAGCCTTTTACGCCCCCGCCTCAGTCCCTGGGGCTTGGCCCCCCTCTTCCGTTCGGTTCGCTCCAAGCTGGAGAGCTTTGCTGACATCTTCCTCACACCCAACAAAGCCCCACAGCCCCCACCCCCATCACCCCCCATGAAGTTGGAGTTGAAGATTGCCATCTCAGAGGCTGAGCAGTCCAGACCTGCTGAGGGTACTGCATCTGTCAGTCCCCGCCCCCCTATCCGCCAGTGGCGAGCTCAAGACCAGAATCCCCCAGTACCTCTCCCTAAGCCATCTCTGGGCCGAAGCCACTCCTGTCCTGACCTGGGGCCTCCTGGCTCAGATACCTGCAGCTGGCCCCCTGCTTCACACCACCCAAGCCGGCCACGGCCTCGGCGGCATACTGTGGGTAGTGGAGAGATGGCTCGAGCCCCGCCACCGCCACCCCCTCGACCCTGTCTCCGGAAAGAGGTCTTCCCTCTTGGAGGAGTGGGAGGCTCTCCTCCCCTCATCACATCTTGTTCGTCCACCGCATCCACTTCCTCCTCCTTCTCTGAACCTGCAGAACCCAGGTAGTGCTCTCAGTAAAACCTTAAATCCCTGGCCACAGTCTGGGCCTAGCCTCCTTTCCTAGTATCCAGTGGGCAGGAGTTGGGTATACTGCTATGAATGCTGGTTGACCCTGAGCCTTGACCTTCTCTGCAGGTTGGGCTCAACCAAGGGGAAGGAGCCACAGGCCTCAGAGGACCAAGTGCTTTCAGACCCTGAGACCAAGGTAGACATACAGATGAGGGGGAGGAGATTAGTGGGAGCCTGTGCCCATGCTGCATTCTTACCCTCTGCCCCATTTTTGCAGACCACAGGAAAGGTTTCTCGATTTAGAATACGCAGGACACTGGCCCGTCCTCAACTAAACCTTACACCAATGGGGCTGCCTCGACCAATCAGGTGAATGCTTGTGTATGAAACTTCCCTGGCCAAACAGATGTAGGTTCACATTCCCTGAAGTATGGCTTTGTCTCCTCTCAGGGAACACGGTCCAATTTGGTCTGGATATGGTTTGTATTTAGAATAATCTGTCTGCCTCAGGCAGTACTCCTGGCACCTGGCATGTCCCAGAAACTGAAATGCAGACCAGGCCTTGCTTATCACTTCTCCAGGCCCCACTGGCTCCAGGTATTTTAGTGGCCTCTGCTCTTTGCTCCCAGGTTAAACAAGAAGGAGTTCAGCTTGGAAGAAATTTACACCAACAAGAATTATCAGTCACCTACAACCAGGAGGTGAGAAGCTTTGAAGGTTTGGGGGTGATAGAGGGAAGGCCAGAACCAAGGGGCATGCTGGTAACCAGCACCCCTCTTTGCCTGGTCCAGGACCTTTGAGACCATCTTCGAGGAACCCCGGGAGCGCAATGGGACTCTGATTTTGACCAGCTCGAGGAAGCTGCGGCGGGCTGTGGAATTTCGGGACAGCAGCCTTCCTCGATCCCGGCGGCCATCTCGTGGGGTCCGGGCTGCAGCTGGCAGGACCCTTACTCCTAATGTGGCCCCCAGCCCAGATGTGGGACCCCTGCTGCAGCAGCGGCTGGAGGAGCTGGATGCTTTGCTCCTGGAAGAGGAGGATGTGGATAGGGAGCTGCCCCATCAGACCTAGGAGCTCCATCTGTTTACCTGTACATCCATCCTGGAGGAAGGGGAAGCCTCCGAGGCCATTTCATTTTTTTCCTCTATATTTCTAGTAAAGTTTTCAATATACTTCTGATTCTTTTGTATGTTCCTGAGTTGGAGATTGATTGGTAGTATTGGCTGATGTTTCTACTTTGGCCCTAAAAGACTGGAAAATGGAGGCGGTTGTTAGGGAAGGTAATGAGGGTTAGATAACAAGGGGAATCAGGAAATGGTCACTGGAGATAACTTTGAGAATTTTACCTATGTAGAGGGGATACTTCTGAATCTGCTCCAGAAGATACTGTCATCCTGGATCCTGTTCAGGGTTCTCCCAATTCACTTACAACAAAGAGGAGACTGAAAGTCCCGGAGTGGACCAAGGTCATGATCAAGATGGCCCTGAACTCCTAACATGCAGGGCACCACCTGCTGCTGGATTCAAGAACTAAGGGTAATCAACTATAACTGGGCACCTACAACAAACTCACGGTACTTGATTTGCACATAACCCAGTGAGAGGGGATTATACCCATTCAAACATAGGAAAGCAAATTGAGTGCCTCATTGTGATGTCTATTTTAAAAGGATAACCCAGGCAAAGAGGCCAGAAGTGACACTCTACAACTTTCACAACAGAGGCAAAACAGAGCAGTGGCTAACAGCACAGGTTAGAGGTAGATCAAGCCCAAATCCTGGTTAGGAAACTAAATGTACACCAATCCCCTCCCTCTCTGTAAAACGGGGCTAATAGCAGTACCTTCCTAAAAGAATCCTTAATACCCAAGGAGTTATATAATATATGAGAAAGTGTCAGGTATACAAGAGCAAGGTGGGGTGGTTTTTTTTTTTTTGTTTTCTTGTTAGCACGCAGATATCACAGGCCAGCACTTTGCCATTCGACCGAGAGAAAACGCGATGCAGCTTCCTCCCCGCGCGTCTGGTGGTCGCCAGGCACGCCGCGTGTCCTGGCCACTCCACTTCATGGAGCTAATCCTGCCTAGCTGCCCTCCAGACGACGGTACTGACACGCGCGTGACGACAAGCCAGGCGGCCTGTAGCTTAAACCAAGCAGCGGAAAGGCAGAGACGACGTTACTGGCTGTCGACAGGTACCTTCCGCAGCTGCGCGCCGCCCAGCGGCCAACCGCTCCCCAGGGCTCGCGCACCACATCCCGACTCCTCGGGTTGATGCCGTCAGAGGGTGGACCAATGACCGAAGAACAGGAAAAGGAGGAGTCACCTGCGGAACCGCCCAAGCACCTACTTCTAACCAGTCGAGTCACGAGACTGGATAAAGGACGGAGCTAATCTGACGTATACCCAATCCAGAATTTGAGGGCGGTTACAAATTACCCACTCCCCGAGTTTGACTCCGCCCTCCGTCCTGACGTACACTTTTCCACCTATCAACGACTAAGTCTGTGGAGGGGTGAGAGGAAGGGGGCAAAGAGTGGGAGGAGGCAGAGAGAGGAAGGAGGCGTAGGCTGAGGAGGAAGAGGGAGGAGGGGCAGGGAAGTCCTGGCGGAGAAGAGGCCGAAGACTCCAAAGGAGACAAGAAGGTGCGCTGGAGCTCCCCCGCTGACCAACGGCCGTCTTTCGGATCCCTTCAGGAGCGAGTCACACAGAGACGAGGAAAGGAGGAAGAGACTTTTATGTCGGCAGACAGAGGAGCTCTACCCGTCACCGTTGCCTCACATCCGGGGCTTTGGAGGGCTGGCCGCTGCGGTCCCGCCCCCACTTCGAGCCTTTCATGGCGACTGGAGGCGGAGGCTGGAAGAGCTGGGACTGGAGGGGGCCCCTTTAAATCTTCTTAAAGGGGTGGCCAGTGGACTCGGCAGACTACAACTCCAGCCTTAAAGGGGCAGCCGCCGGACTGAAGCTGACAAATTGAAAACTGCTGTTGGGAGAATTGGAGCAAGTGGGGATTCTTACCTCTTCTTTCCCCCCATTCCAGAAGTCCTTTAAATTCAGCTTAAAGGGGAAGTGGCCGCTTGTGGAGTACTGGAAACAAACTACGACCCTGTTAAGCGGCGGCCTGCTGTTTTGAGGACCCTGGACTCCTTAAAGGGGTGGCCTCTTTTAGCCGGAGGACTTGAGACACTTTTAAAGGGAAGGTCTGCGTTCCGGGGCGAGCGTTCGGTCCCTTTTAAAGGGGGTGGTCCTTCCTCTTCGGGGAGACTAGTCTCGACCCCTGGCAGGGGGCGGCCACCGCACTAGGCCGGCCGGACACTGTCGAGTCGTCTTAAAGGGGCCAGGGGCTGGACAACTTGAGGTTTCGCCTTAAAGGGACGGCCGCCCCTTTTTCTGCGTCTCGTCCCCGCCGGCCCCACGGGAGGGGGGGTGACCCTCGGGCTTGTCGCCCCGGGGGCGGCGCCGGCTCCCCAGGCCTTGGCCTTGGGGCAAGTTCAGGGCCATCAGATCCTGCTTTAAAGAGGAAGCGTGGCCCTCTCGTCCCTGTGCAGCCGCCAACGCCGCGCCTGCGACCCCGGGCCCGGGGACAGGCCGCTTCGGGCCCCGCCGCCTCCGGATGCGGCACTGAGGGCGGTCGCCATGGAGACGGCCGCGGCTCCCGGCCCGGGCTGGGCCGCTGAGGGAGAGCGGCGGCGGCGGCGCTGCTCTCGCCGAGACCGAGACCGGGAGCAGCGGCGCCGCCGAGGTCCTGGCGGCGACGCACCCCGGGCCCTGTTGGCCGCCCCGCGCGGATCCTCGTCCTCGTCGTCGCCGCCGCCGCCCGCCAGGCCCTGGTCGTCAGCTTCGTCTGGAGAGCGGCCCGGAGGCCCGAGACGGCGGCGGCCCCGTCCCAGGCCTCGGCCACCGCGACCCCGAGCTCGGAAGCGCCCTGCCGGCTCCGGTAGTCGCGGAGAGGAGGAGGAGGAGGAGGAGGGGGGTGCAGACGATGGGGAGGCCGAGGAGGAGCCTGAGGAGGAGGAAGAAGAGGAGGAGGACTTGATCGATGGCTTCGCCATCGCCAGCTTCGCCAGCCTCGAGGCCTTGCAGGTGGGGCCTCATGGGGCTAGGGACCTTTGGGGGCTTCACAGGGGCAGAGAGAAGGGTATGGTGCCTGGAGTGGGTGGAGTTGAGGGGGGAATGCTGGCACCCCAAACCAGAGCAACCGGCTCCTCTGGCCAGGCCTCTGCCCCGCCCTGGGGTGGGAGGAGGTAGAGCTAGTCTCCAGGGACCAACCAGGTTACCCTGCCTGAGAGCCACTCTGGTAGCCTGGTCACCCCTAGAGAGGTCGGGAGTTTTCCTTTCTTCATCTACTTTAGTCCCACCTCCTCCTCCACAGAAGGATGCCTCTCTTCAGCCCCCAGAACGATTGGAACATCGACTAAAGCATTCTGGGAAGCGGAAGAGGGGGGGCTCCACTGGGGCCACTGGGGAGCCAGGGGACAGCTCTGATCGGGAGCCTGGGCGGCCCTCTGGAGATCGTGCCAGAAAATGGCCCAATAAGCGGAGAAGGAAAGAGGTGAGTTTGTTGTAGATCCCTGTCCTTTAAAACTCAGTATCTAAGGACAAATATGAAAACAGAGCAAATTTGAGCTCCTACTCCCCCATCCAAGTCTGACAAAGATATGTCCACAGTGAGACTGGCTGGCGCTAAGTCTGCTTCAACATGTTGATAATTCAGAGATCTATCAAACGGACTTAGTTGAATCATAAATGAATTAGATATATTTTTGCCCTCCCCCTTGACGTGGTGACAGTCTAGCAAGAAAGAAACAGTCTACAAGCAAATACCTGTATCAAAACCCGAGAAGCTACAGAGGCAGAGGTCTGGCAGAGATGCTGCAGAAACCCACATGAGGAAGCCACTCATTCTGCCTGGGGGATGGGAGGAGGGTTGTGGTTAGGGAAAGCCCCCTAGGATATCTTAGTCAGGCCTTGAAGAATAGTCATAAGTTTTGCTAAGAGAAGAAACGGGGCAAAGTTGTTTTGGACAAAGCACAGATATATGAGCCTGGTATATTTGGAAAATGGCCAGAGCATTGGGAACAGAGGTGGGAAGTAGCAGTAGGAGCAGGTAAAAAGAGATTGAGAGTAGGTCCTGAGGGGCCTTGAGTGCCTTGTTGGGAAGTTTAGACATTGTCCACGGGCTTCGCCAGTCAGCTTCCCTTACCTCTGGACTCTGATCTTTCTCAGGCCTCCTCCCGTCACTCTCTGGAAGCTGGATACATAGTAAGTGCTCTCCACCTGTACTGGTCTCACCCCTAGTATTTCATCTCTGAAAGTTCCTTCTTGATTCTGGGCCCCACTTCTCTTCCCTTTTGTGACACTTCTGTCTTTCCTTCTCCCCAGTGTGATGCAGAAAGCGATCTGGACGAGAGGGTGAGTAGAGCTAGAACTTGTTGGATGGGCATTGTTACAGCTTATAAAATGAACTGCAGTTTGAAGGGCTCCTGTGTGCAGCAGATAGAATCTCCTCTTGAGTGGGAAACATGGGTTAGGTTGAGCCAGGATTAGATTTTTGGCGGGGCAGGGGTGGGGGGATTGAGAGAGTAAATGATTTCTGTTGTGACTAGAGCCAGTTGACAAAAGAGTAGAAGGCTCCTGCTTTGGTGTGCCATCCTTTCTAAAGCTCTTAAAGATGCCAGTGGTTCTCCCCAGAAATTCAGAGTGGCTGTGGAACCAAGCTGGTCCTTCCTGCTGACTATTAGGCAGTCTTATAGATTAAAGTCTGAGCAAAGACCATGGCATTGAGGATACTAAAAAATTGTAGTTGGTGTAAGAACATACACTATAAAGATGTATTTCAGTTTGTTAATAGGGATGACTTGCTCATTTTAAAATAATGGTTCCTAACAGTTGGTGTTCTCCCCCTATAATTAACTAAATTTGTACTCACTGATGTGTGTCTTGTTTTAGTTTTTAAAAGTTGGCTGGACAGGGACTGTGGTGAACCAAAGAGTTCTTGTCCATTTAAAGGGGGCAGCCCCTATCTAGTTACTAGCTCACTGTTGCCATGTGAGACTAGGGGCCCATCCTCAAGAGAAGCTGCAAGTCTGAGTTTTTATAAAGACTCTGAATTTCTAAATATCAGCAATTAGTTTATAATATTTTGGTAACACTTACGTATCAGACAAGTAAGTCAGGTAGGCCTATTGGCCAGCAGTTAGTGATATGTGACATTTTTGCTTTGATTTCTTTGCTTCTCTGCTATTTTAGTGCTGCCATGATTTAGGCCTCCTGGCTTATCAGATTCTTAAGCTCAGTTGCTTCACTCTTTATCCCAAAGCATAGGCACCCTAGAGCACAGTCTTTGATGGGTTTCAACTAAGGTAATGGAACAGACTTGCCACCACTGCCAGTTCCTAGCAAGCTACAGAAGTTGTTGGTCTTCCTGGGTAAGGGCCTAGCATGACCAGAACCTAATCCTGTCCCTACACTTCTTCCCCAGGTCTCTGACGATGACCTCGACCCATCCTTTACTGTCTCAACCAGCAAAGGTTGGTCCAGAGGGCTGGAGCTGGAGATAAGGGAGGGAATTGAGTTGAACCTGGGTCTTAACTAAACGTGTCTGCTGTCCTGCCTTCACAGCCTCGGGCCCTCACGGCGCCTTCAATGGGAACTGTGAAGCAAAACTCTCCATAGTCCCTAAAGTGTCGGGCCTGGAGCGGAGCCAGGAACAGCCCCCCGGGCCCGATCCGCTGCTAGTGCCTTTCCCCCCGAAGGAACCACCACCTCCACCAGCCCCCCGGCCTCCTGTGTCAGCCCCAGCACCCCTGCCGGCCGCCCCCAGTCTGCCACCCCCACCCCAGCTGCAGCTTCGGGTCTCACCCTTTGGCCTCCGCACTTCTCCCTATGGCAGCAGCCTGGACCTCAGCACTGGCAGGTGAGTGGTCTGGGGGTTTGGTCTGGAAAAGTTTGGTCATTTTGGCACCAACCCCTGCATTCTGTGGCTGGGACATGGGCTGGTATATTTGAGATGTGACCTGAAAATGGATTCTGAGACTGAAAAGTTTGAAAGACACTGGATGAAACAAATTTAAAGAGATTGCTACCAAACTCACAGAACTCTTTATGTATTTACATGCAGGGGAATCCAATTTGTGCCATTTCCCAGTATTATTTGCTGGTGAGACCTTTTTGCAAGGTACATCTGCTAGGAATAGTCTTCTTCAGAACATACTTTGGGAAATGCTGTCATGATGATTAAGAGTGCTGGCTTTGGTGTCAGACCTGGATTTGAATTCTTGCTCTGCCACTTGCTGGTGGTGTGATTTTTGAGAAGTCACTTAACCTCTCTGAGCCTCAATTTCCTCTTTCTGTAAAATGATCTAATGATGGTACCTTCATCCTAAAGCTGTTGCAAGGATTAACTGTGAGTTAATGCAGTGTTTCCCAAAGTGTGTATGTTCATCATTAGTGATATATGATATAATTTCAGATGTTGTGTGAGTGAATTTTTTTCAACTTTTACGTGCTTTAGAAAAGTATGAGTAGTACCTCAACCCCTTCATTTCATGTGTTATGGCTTGGGTGAGGCTAAATAAAAAAGAAAAATGGAGTTATGTTAAAGAAGTAAATGGTACAGGTGGTTATGTGGATGCGGCAGCAGTTGGGAAGGTGGTATGAAATGTTGGAGACTTGACTTAGGGTGTAAAACACGTGATAGCACTTGACCTACAGTAAGTGCTCACTAAAGGGTAAGAATTATTTATAGTATTATTAATATTATTTTTTTATTATTATTATTGTCATCATTGTTATTTTTTTTCTTATTATTGAGAAAACTAAGGCTCAGAGAGGGGCAGTGACTTGCTCAAGGTCACCCAGGATGTTAATGGCAAGATGGGCCTAGAACTCTCAGGCCAGGCCAGCATGGTGCTGCTTCCACTGTCTTAGGGTAGGAACCCAAGTGGCCTGTTGTAATTAAGCTTCAAAGTGAATGATACATTTTGTGCTGTGGTTGAATCAGAAAAGGGAAAGTCACGTGGCCAAAGATATCAGAGGCACCTGTGTGGAAGACTAGACCTAGAGAGGGAGAGAGGGGGTTGTTGGGTGTGGGAGGTACCTCAGTCTGAGGATGGGTTCCTTGCGGGGGAGGGGGGGCGGGGGCGGGGTGGAGGTCCTGGGGGCCAGGTTCTACCACCTTCCATGTTGGAGAACCAGGGTCAAGGTATATCGCCCAGGCTTCTGACCCACTCCTGTCAGAGCTGGCACCTCCCAACCCTTCACTCATCTCCCCACTTCTCTCCCCAGCTCTTCACGGCCGCCCCCCAAGGCCCCGGCCCCTCCCGTGGCTCAGCCTCCCCCCTCATCATCCTCTTCGTCCTCTTCCTCTTCATCTGCCTCCTCCTCGTCCGCGCAGCTCACCCACCGGCCCCCGACGCCCTCACTGCCCCTGCCTTTGTCCAACCACGGCTTTCCTCCCCCTGGGCTGCGGCCCCCCCCACCACCCCACCACCCCTCCTTGTTCTCCTCTGGTCCCACCCTGCCCCCACCCCCACCCCTGCTGCAGGTGCCAGGGCACCCTGGGGCCTCAGCCGCTAACGCCCTTTCTGGTGAGTTTGGGATCCTGTCCGGGGGGGTGGGGGGCCATGGCCCTGGGCTTGGACCCAATCGGCTTTGGGGCATTTGGACCTTAGCAGACTGCAGGGCTTGAGGAGGGAGTGGCTCAAGGCCAGAAGGGAAGGCCAGTCACCTGGGCCCAAGGAGGCTGATGTGGTGGCAACAGATATTAAAGCCTTCTCCCCCTCCCCTCCCACAGAGCAGGACCTGATCAGCCAGGACCTGAACTCTCGCTACCCCGAGGTGGTGGGGACAGGGGGCTCAGCCCGGCCCCTGGCCTTCCAGTTCCACCAGCACAACCACCAGCACCAGCACACCCACCAGCATACCCACCAGCACTTCACCCCTTATCCCCCGGGCCTGCTGCCACCCCACGGCCCCCACATGGTGAGCTCCTCATTGGGCTGGTCATGAGGCTCTGAGACTTGGGGGGAGGGTCTGGCTTCCAGGGGAAGGCCCTGGGTCCCTGGCTAGCAGCTTACTCTTCCCTTCTCTTCCCTAGTTTGAGAAATACCCAGGAAAGATGGAAGGCCTTTTCCGGCATAATGTGAGTGCATGTGTGTGGTGTGTGGGCACAGGTGCATCAGTGCGTGTGGCCCTAACTATTGGGGTCCAGTCTTCAGCTTCAAAAGCAGGAGCTTTGAGCCTGAGAGCTCTCCCTGGGGGCTTTAGGGTGGAGGCCAGAGAACTGATGGGCAGACCAGACATGGGCTGCACCTCCACCCGCAGCTTGGACTAGTCCCCTTCTCTCCACAGCCGTACACGGCCTTCCCTCCCGCAGTGCCCGGCCTACCTCCGGGCCTCCCGCCGGCTGTCTCCTTTGGCTCCCTGCAGGGGGCCTTCCAGCCCAAGGTGAGCTCCCAATCTGGACACTACCACCACCCACTCCTTAAAACCCAGACACCTCCAGGTCCACATGTTCCTATTCCCCAAACCATGCCCATCCTCCTCTCCTCACCTTGTGAACCCAAGTCTCCCCAAAGCCATGCTCCCTTTCTGTCCCAGTCCCCAGCTTGGTTCTAGACCCCTTTTATGTGTAGTGCCAGCTCTCCTGACTGATCCCTCCACTCCCCTTCCCCAGAGCACGAACCCCGAGCTGCCACCACGACTGGGGCCAGTGCCGAGCGGGCTTCCCCAAAAGGGGACACAGGTGAGGGGGGCCAGGGCAGCTTCTGCTGGAGCTGGAAGATCTGTTCACTAGAGCAGGAGGGTTGACTTGAGAATGAATCACTAATCCCTCCCTTTAATAAATGATCGAAGGAGTCCCTTACGTAAGTGATAGGGTTTCCCAGGTATGAGGAATAGGAATTTCATGAAGTTGCCCAAGAAATAAGATTACTAGGGCAGTGGTTTTTGTAGGGGTTTTCACATTTTTTAAGTGACTAAACTTTTTTTAAATGACATCATACCAGGAAGTCCTGTCCATAAAACAGTGAAAAGATAAGCTCTCCCTTTGTGAAGTGGCACAAGGAGCCCAAGCCTTCCCTCCCACTTAAAGCCCAGGGCTCTGGGAACAGTATGAAAAAACACAGGATGTATTTCCTAAAGAATAGATTAGACCAGAGGTTTTCCAACCTCTTTTAGTAGTGGTAAATGCTCTTCTCTAAAGAAATCTTAAACAGAACCTCGTTATATAAAGCTGTTAATAGGGTATTTTCTCCTGTTGAGAAATGTGTCCTGCCTGCTCACCAGCCTGCTCCCTAGCCTTCCAAGTAAATTATCTTCTTAGAACCTGGTTCAGGAACTTGGTGCTAGAGGGGAGAAGTCCAGAGTGGGAGAGGTAGGAAGAAGTCTCGTCACAAGCAGGAAAGAATTGAGGGAGCCACTCAGGGTCTTAGGGAGATATTTGAGGGGGGAGGGGACTTGGGGGCTGAGGAGATGAGGTGCCCAGGTCAGTAAACAGGTCTGAATCGCCATCAATGTCTGCTTTGCCATCCCCAGATCCCTGATCATTTCCGGCCACCTTTAAGGGTGAGTTTGGTGAGGTCCTCAGGCTGCATGAGGCTGGGGGCTGGTGTCACGGTGTTTGGCTGAGGGGTGGGGGGGGTGGGGGGGTCTTGCTTGAGAATAAGGGAGTAGTCCAAGATATGGAGGCAGCCAGATGTGGAACAGCAGAAAGCAGAAAGACCATAAGCCAGAGACCTGGGTTCAGATGTAACTGGCTATGGGACCTTGGGCAAGACAGTTTATCTCTCTGAGCCTCAGTTTCCTAGGCTTTGAAATGGACCTAGTCATCCCTCGGTTGTAGGGATGGTAAGAGAGATGTTGTGTGGCAAGTCTGGGCCCAGGGCCAGGACTGGAGTGGGTGACGAGTGAACATTCTTTCCTTCCCTTTCCCTTTGGTCAACCTTTTGGGGCGGCAGAAACCAGGGAAGTGGTGTGCCATGCACGTGCGTGTGGCTTACATGATCCTGAGACACCAGGAAAAGATGAAGGTACTGGGGCTGGAGGGCTGGGGAGAGCGGGCCTGCTTGAACTCTGGGCATCTACCTTCTGTAGAGCTTGGCAGAATCTTGGCCAGAAACATCTCTTCCTGTCCCCAGTCACTGTCTGAGCAATTCTACAATTAGCACTAGGTTCTCTGGCTAGCTAAGGGGATGGTCAGAGAAGACACCCAGTCCCCTTCTTGGCATCAGCAAGCCCTCGGGTGGGGTTCCGGGGTGGAAGGGCAAGAGCAGGACCAAACCTGGCTCCTCACTCACCGCCCGTCTCCCTGTCCCATGCAGGGTGACTCCCACAAGCTTGACTTTCGGAACGACCTCCTGCCCTGCCTTCCAGGGCCCTATGGGGCCCTGCCCACTGGCCAGGAGCTCTCCCACCCAGCCGCCTCCCTCTTCACTGCGACTGGTGAGTCTGGCCAGCCCTCTTGGGGCCTGAGGTTCCCCATCTGTATCCAGACACCCACCTTCTGCCCACTCAGCTTCATCAGACTCTCCCACCTCTCTGCCCCAGGTGCCGTCCACGCTGCAGCCAACCCTTTTACGGCAGCTCCTGGGGCCCATGGACCTTTTCTGAGTCCCAGCACCCACATTGGTAAGAGCCAAGGGCGTGTTGGGCAACTCAGGCTTTGTCTGTGACTTCCAGGTGTCCTCAAGCTGGGGATGGAAGTTAGACCTGAAAGGCAACTGAAATCAGGCGTAGACCCGGTTCCACTTGCTTTGTGATCTTGGGCAAGTTACTGTACTCCCTCTGAGCCTTGATTCATCATCTGTAAAATGGGATAGGAAAGGGCAGAGTGATTGCTAATCCCTGCCAACTCAGATATTTCTCTGAAAATAGTATGGGTGAAAGGAAGGTGGAGGAAGGCTGCGCAGCCCCAGAAGAAAGCAGGGTCACTGGCTCCTAGCCTTCTCAGGCAGGCTACTGGGGGAGACCTAACCTGGGTCCTTGTCCACCCAGACAAGGAGGGTCTGAGCCTGATGGCATAGGGAAAGGTGTTCTGGAACAGGAAATTGTGAGGTCCCATAGTGGGCTAGGTTAGTTGTTCGAATTGGCAGTGTGACACATACATGAAACTACGGCCAGTCTGGGAAGGGTCCTGCATGTCAAGTGGGAAGAAGCCAGCAGAGGTCTTCAGGCAACTGGCTTGCTGTAGAGCTGGTCTGGGTGGTTGGTGTGGGCGAGTATGGGTTAAGAGCTTGACCTCTGGAGTCAGAGGGGCCTCAGGTTGGGGGTACCACTCAACTGGTTCGTTGGCTGTTGACAAGTCACTTCACTTCTCTGAACCTTTTTCATCATCTTTAAGTAGGAATGATCCTGTCTGCCTAATGGGGCTTGTGAGGTTAAACAGGTCATGCACGTCGGAACTCAGTGCCTAGTCAGGGCCAAGAGGAAGTGCTTGGCACCTGGTTGTGAAGACAAAGCTGCTGAGGTCTTCAGGGCCTGCTTGCTCATCAGCCTTTTCCATTAGTTCTTGGTGGCTGCTAAGAGCTGGCTGCCCAAAACTCTGACCATCCCCTTTTCTCCCACAGATCCCTTTGGGCGTCCCACAAGCTTCGCCTCCTTGGCTGCTCTCTCCAATGGGGCCTTTGGAGGCCTGGGCAGCCCCACATTCAGTGAGTGCTGGCTGGAGTAGGGTGGGTAAGGGGCTGTGGCTATGAGTTAATATGCTCAAGTAGGAGCCTGGGAGGTTGCCTAAGTGGGGCTTCCTAATCTTGGCCCCTGTCATTCTCTACTTTGCTCTCTGTCTAGACTCCGGCGCCGTCTTTGCCCAGAAAGAAAGCCCAGGGGCACCACCAGCCTTCGCCTCCCCCCCAGATCCATGGGGTCGCCTACACCGCAGTCCTCTGGCCTTTCCTGCCTGGGTCCGGCCCCCTGAGGCCGCCCGGACTCCAGGCTCAGACAAGGAGCGGTCTGTGGAGCGAAGGGAGTCTTCTATCACCAAGGAGGAGAAAGACAGGTATGCTTCTCAAAAACTGCCCTCCCAGCCCCCCAGTCTCCACCTTCCCCACAGCCTGTGTCTGACCTCTGGAGTACCTTTATTTTCTCCCCCACACCTGTCCCCCAGGGACCTCCCCTTCTCACGGCCCCAGCCCCGAGTATCTCCTGCTACTCCCAAGACCCGGGCTGGTGAGGAAGGGGCCAGGCCAGCCAAGGAATCGGTGCGGGTAAAGGAAGAACGGAAAGAGGAGGCTGCTGCTGCCGCCGCTGCCGCTGCTGCAGCTGCCGCCGCTGCCGCTGCTGCTGCCGCTGCCACTGGGCCTCAGGGCCTTCACCTGCTGTTTGAGAGGCCCCGGCCATCCCCCTTTCTGGGCCCTGGTCCTCCAGAACGCTGTGCTGGCTTCCTGGAGCCAACCTGGTTGGCAGGGCCCCCTCGCCTTGCAAGGCCACCCCGCTTCTATGAGGCGGGTGAGGAGCTGACTGGACCAGGGGCAGTGGCTGCTGCCCGCCTGTATGGTCTAGAGCCTGCCCATTCCCTGCTATACAGCCGCTTGGCTCCACCACCACCACCTACTGCGGCCCCGGGAACCCCTCACCTCCTCAGCAAGACCCCACCAGGAGCCCTTCTGGGGGCACCACCTCCACTTGTGCCCGCCCCCCGGCCTAGTTCCCCACCTAGGGCCCCTGGCCCAGCCCGGGCTGACAGGTGAGGGAAGGGGAGGGGCAGGGGCAAAGCTCCATCCCCCTTTCCTTTTGATGAGGTCCTAGAGCTGAGGTTTTAAGCCAGGGCTGGAGGGCAAGGGTCATGACCTCACCAGCCACCTCTAAGGTCATAGAGCCTGAGAGCAGAGCCCCAGCCCCCATGAGATCGAGCATCTGATGAACCTTGGGGTCATTGGGAGGGCAGAGGTCACTAAGCCTCTAGAGAGGAGTGTGTGTGTGTGTTTGTGTGTGTGTACACATACATGAGAGTGGGGGTCATTTCAGAGGTCCTAGCTCATGGTCTCCTGAGGTGCACCATTGCCCCCTCTGAGGGCCCCTAGGCCCTTGGCCTTGCCTCCCCAAGGGCTCAGTAAGCCAGAGGCCAAAGTGCCCCCCCCCTCCCCTTCACCTACCACCCAAGTCCTCATGCCCTCTCAGGGCTGGAGGAGGAGGGGCTAAAGGAAGGGGGGTTCGTGTACATATTTATCTCCCCTTCCACATAGCTCCCGAGACCTTTTGTACATTTTTACAGGGGTGCCCTTCCCAGTAATCCCCCTTCCTGACTGATTAAATCCTCAGACTGGTGCTGTGTTCCTAGCCTCTGGCTTCTCTGTGGGGGGAGGGGAGATTGCAGGGGAAGAGCTGGAAGGGGACAGGCAGGCCCAGGACTTAACCTTCGGAATATGGGGTCCAGGAGGAAGTGGACCAACAGGAGAAGGGACCTGGGTGCCTAGGCTGGAAAGAAAGGCAAACACTTCCTGCTTGGCTGACAGCCCAGGTTCCCCCTACTTGTTCCTGTTACCTCTGAGTGCCCCCATCCCCAAAAGGCTCAACCTTTAAGCTTCAGAGTCTGCTTCTTTCTTAGTGGCTCAGTCTCCTCACTCCATTTCCAAGTGCCCCCAGGACTCCTGGGCCCTGCTCTCTAGAGCCCTATTCCCAGCACCCTGCCCCAGGCTATAAGGAGGGCCAGAGAAGGTCATCATGTACCACACACCAAAGAAGGGGGTCAGCTCGGGGGTGGGCCACATAGGCAGCTTCTTCAGCAGCCTCTCGGCAGCAGCCCTAGCCTTCCCAAAGCAGCAGGCGCCCCCAGGCTGGGGCCCAGCCTAGAAGGCAGGGGTCAGGTTAACAAAAACATGTTGACTTTTTTCCCAGGTGGGGCTTACTCTGTAACATGACTTGCGGATATTTATATAAAAATGAGTGTTACAATGAGGCCCCTTGGCTCCTCTTTCAGTGTGTGTGGGTCACCTGGGTTTGGGGATTGGGGATTGGGTTTGGGTCTTGGGATCAGGGAGGGATAAAGACAACACCGTCCATGTCCTAACAAAGGTTTTTCCCTCCTTCCCATCTGGGGAGATGTTCCACTACTACTGGATGGGTGGATTAGTGTTGGGTGCTGGAGTTTTTCACATTTTTCTACAACCCAGGAGTACATACATAAGATTGAAATCACAGAAAGATAAAACTAAGTTTCCCATTCACCTACCAACACCCCCAGAAGTAAGCACTGTTAACCATTTGGTATATATGTTTTAGGCCCCTTTGCTATGTGTTTACCTGCACATATATGTACATGTGTGGTTATATTAGAAAAGACATGTATTTTAAAAATCTGTTGGTTTTCCTTTTATACATGATTACTATAAAACACTTTAAACACAGTAATACAAAAGGAAAGTCCTTTATAATCCCACCCCCCAAGGAAAACACTTAATTGTCAGAGAGAGATTCCTCCAGTTCTTTTTCTAACTATTGCCTAAAATACTGTAGAAAAATGGGATCCTGTGAAATGTTCTATTTTGCAAATACCTTTTTACACTTAACATTATTCTTTGATGTAATCATTAAACAAATGACCACTAAAATGAGCTAGAGAGGCTGGCTCCCATTCGAACCACCCAGAATTGACTTGTTCCAAGCATACCCATCGCCTTAGGAAAGATGCATCCAACATTTTCTGTTGCCACTACACATACCCAAGACTTCTAGGGAAAACTCAGGCTTAGATTGTTCCAACAGAAATCAGAAACAGGTGACCAGGAGAAACTTGGCTTGCAGACAGGTTTTCACATGGCAGTCCTTGTTTTCAACTTATGAACAATCCAAAACAGTTAACACTACTTTCCCTATGATTGTCCCTTGAGATGGGACACGATCTGTGCCGATTGCCTCTGTCACCTCCACTTTGCTGTTTAGGAATGGGCTAGTCAGGCTTCTTCCCTGGTCCCTGTAAGCATTCTCAGTGAAATATTTTCTAGATGTGTATATCTACCCTCTCCTAGATCTCTCCCACGAACCACTGATACCCCCTAGATCTGACACTGTGCTCCCCCAACCACACTTCCATCTCTCTCACCAGTACCAAAGTACCCAAGTCAGAAACCTTCCTGTTACCTCACTTGATTCACTGTCTGAACTGCCTCTCAGCCACTTCATCTATCATTCTGGGAACTGAACTAGTGCCTGGGGCTACAGGGGTAAACAAAATTCCAGCTTTCCTGGAGATTACAATCTACTGTGAAGAGCAAGAAACGTACTTTTTCTGAGGAGAAAAAGAGGGACAGAGAGAATCCTAAAGGCTGCCTTCTAAGGGCCTGTCATTGTAGCCACTATGCTCCATTGGTTCATCTCCACATGTTCGGATCCTAACACAGGCAGCTCCGCAGGCAGAGGTCAAGGAGAAGTCTAGAAATGACTTTCAACATTGGAGAAAACAAAATCAAACCTAAGTCATTCACCATTGAGAGGCTGCTATTTAGAAATGCATTTCTTTGCTCTGAATGAGCTCAGCAGAATAGCTATGTAATATTAAGCAATGTGTTCATTTCTGTGCCATGGTTTACTTGTAAAATGTTTAAAAACTTTATTGAGATATAATTCATTCTCACTTAGTTTCATGATGTCAGGGTTCATCCATATCATAGCTTGTATCAGTACTTCATTTCTTTTTATAGCTAAATAGTATCCCATTGTATGGATAGACCACATTGTGTTTATCCATTCTTCAGTCGATGGACCCTTGGGTTGTTTCTCTTAACTGTTCTGAATAATGCTGCTGTGGATATCCATGTACAAGTTTTGTATGAATGCGTGTTTTTAATTCTGTTAGGTATATACCTTGTAGTGGAATTGCTGGGTCTTACCTTTAACATTTAGGGGAACTGCAAAACTAATTTCCAAAGTGGCTATGTTTCCACAAGCTATGTATGAAGATGGAGTTTTAATGGTTTCACTTAAAATTACTGTATGAATTCACTAAGTTAATAAGCATACAGTTCTTAGAGCCTGGCACAGCAAGTAAGTACTTAAGGAATGATTTCTGTCATTAATGGGGATGCTTTCCACATCAGAAAGTCTGAAAAAGATCTTTAGAGCTCAGTTAAGGGGAAGGCCCATCTTTTAAAACAGGCTTTGAGGTGGGCAACATCTGTCTGTGGGCATAGAAGGAAGAGGGAGCCTGAGCCAATGAAAAACACAGGCTTAGAGCCTTGACATCGGACAGACCACGGTTTGAATTTGGCCTTTACCAACCAGCTGTGTGGCTTTGGTCTAGTTGCAGCCTGTTTCCATGGTAGACAAGCAGGGAAAATGACAATCCCAGCCCACGGGTTTATTGTGATGGTTACATGGGATAATGCATATAAAGGGTGCTTAGCACAGAAATTAGTATGCAGTAATCATTCACTAGATGAGAGTGTTGTTATTGATTGCAGTTGGAAAGATTGGAAATAATCCCCCTATTTCAGAATATGCAAGTGGAAGTTAAATGATATATGGAGTCAAGAGAAGAAAGACATACTTATTTGGGGAGGAAGTTAAAAATAAACTATTATTTAGAACAGTTTTTGGTTTCCAGAAAAATTGCAAGGATATTAGAGAGTTCCTATATGTTCCACACTCAGTTTCCTTTACTAACATAATGCATATGTTACAGTTAGTAAGTCAGTATTAATACATTTTTAATTGAAGTCCATACTTATTTCAATTTCCTTAGTTTTTACCTAATGTCCTTTGTCTGTTCCAGGATCCTGCAAGGACACAACATTATATTTAGTCATCATGTCTCTATAGGCTCCTCTTGACTGTGAGTTTCTAGACTTGTTTTTGATAATCTTGACAGTTTTGAGGAGTACTGGTCAAGTATTTTATAAAATGTCCCTTAATTGGAATTTTTTAAAAATTGGCTTTTAGGGAGGGAGGGAGAGAAAGAGAGACCTGTTGTTCCACTTACCTATGCATTCATTGGTTAGTTCTTGTATGTGCCCTGACCAGGGATCAAACCTGCAACATTGGTGTATTGGGTCAATGCTCTAACCAACTGAGCTACTTGGCCACAGCTTTTGGTATTTGTAAATTGTTTTTCTTAGGATTAGATGAGTTACGGGTTTGAGGAGAGAGCAGAGGTAAAGTGCCATTTTCATTACATCTTATCAAGGGTACATGCCTTCAAAATGATTCACCACTGTTGATGTTGACCTCAATCACCTGGCTGAGGTAGTGCTTGTCAGGCTCTATTGCAAAATTACTCTTACCCATTATTTCCATTTTTTAAAAGATTTTTAAAAAATTTTTATTCATTCACACTGGACAGCTATTGTTCTGTTGTCTGTTGTCGTTTTTTAAAAATTTACTTATTTTTTAGAAAGGACAAGGGTGGGAGAAAGAGAAGGAGAGAAACATCAATGTGTGGCTGCATCTTACAGACCCCCTACTGGGGACCTGGCCTGTAACCCAGGCATGTGCCCTGCACTGGGAATGGAACCAATGCCCTTTTGGTTCACAGGCCGGTGCTCAATACACTGAGCTACACCAGCCAGGGCTAAAGATTTTTATTTTTAGAGAGGGGAAGGGATGGAGAAGGAGGAGAGAAACATCAGTGTGCTGTTGCCTCTAACGCCCCCTCTACTGGGGGCCTGGCTCGCAACCCAGGCATGTGCCCTAGACCAGGAATCAAATCAGTGACCCCTTGGTTTGCAGGTCAGCGCTCAATCCACTGAGCCACAACCAGCCAGGGTCCATATTTTATTTTTTGGGAGGCAGTCACTATGCGCAGTCCGTACTACAGGAGCTAGGAAATTATGCTGTACCTTCTTGAGAGCAGAGTATCTACATAAATTACTTTTAATTCTTCTGCACAGGCAACCTGTTTCCCATTTATTTATTCAATCACTTATTTATAGTATGACAGATTCATGGGTAATTTATTTTATATTTTAGGTTATGCTCCAGTACTACTTTATTATTCTCCAGTTTTCAGTTAGCTCCTGTGTCCCTTTGACATACCCCCATGACAGTGTGGGTTTTGTTTTGTTTTTTTTAGCGGAGACTTTTTACTGTTTATCCTTTTGTATCTCTGGGTTTTTCTCTCATATGCATGTCTGATCTGTTTTTAAAGGTTAAAAACAGCAGCTAATGTAATTAACATTAAAAGTTTCTAACTTGTGCCCTGGCTGGTGTGGCTCAGTGGATTGAGTGCTGGCCTGTGAACCAAAAGATCACTGCTTTGATTCCCAGTCAGGGCACATGCCTGCATTGCAGGCCAGCTCCCCAGTTGGGGTCCTGTGAGAGGCAACCAATCCATATATCTCTCACACACTGATATTTCTCTCCCTCTCCTTCTCCCTCCCTTCCCCTCTCTCTAAAGGTGAATAAATAAAATCTAAATAAATAAATGAAAAGTAAACCTTTAAATAAAAAGCTTCTAACTGGTAAAAAAAAAAAAAGTGGTAGAAACTCTCCTCCTTTCCCATGATCATTTGTCCCCTGCTATATTCTGCCTTTCCAGAGATGCCATATTGATATCTTGTTTATTTCTCCAGAGCAGCTTTTTTTCTTAAACAAATGTTTACATGTAGTACACACAGTTCTGTATACTGTACTGCTTTTTCATATAACTATCTATCTCTTGTGGGTTATACCATTTTAGTAATAGAGATCTACTTCCTTCTTAGCCTCTGCATAATATTCCATTATAAAGTTATACCATAATATATTTAAAACCAATTTCCATCAGTGGACATTTACATTCTTTCAAGTCCCTTATTAAAACAAGGAGTGCTGCGGTGAATACCCACATTTTCGTATACTTGAGCAAATAAATCTGCAGGATAAATTTATACACATGGAATTACTGTACCAAAGAGTATACTTTTAAAATTTAGATGCTGCCAAATTGTCCTACACAAACCTTTGACCATTTTCACTCTCACCCACAATGTATGAAAGGACCTGTTTCTCCACACCTTTGCTAACAGAGAGAAATGACAAGCTTTTTGATCTTTGCTAATCTGGTGGATGAAAGATGCTTACTCGATTACTCATAGAAGTTTTAACTTGCACTTCTTTTATTATTATGAGTGAAGCCAAGCATCTTTCCTGACGTTTACAAGTCATTTGTGTTTTTGTTTTCTGTGAATTGTCTGTTCAGGTCCTTTGTCCATTTCCCCTTCCCCCACCCTCTGGATTTTGTATAACCTTTGTTTTGTGCCTTAGTGAAGCTATTTATTCATTTATTCTATCAACAAATGTTATTGATCACCCACGGTGTACCAGACTCTGTTTTAACAACATGGCAGTGAACCGAAAGGACAGGGGTATTTTCTCTAGGAGATTAAAGTTCTAGAGAGTTTCTTCTCTAGGAATTAAAATTCAGACAGAAAGTGAATAAATAAATATACATTGATTGGAGAAAAGAAGGGTATGGGCTAGAAAGTTCCAGGGTGCTATTTTATATGGAGGTATTAAAGAAGGCTTCTCTGAGGATTGCCAAGGGAGTAGAGGTGGGAATGAAGTAAGGAAAGGAACCCAGTTACCTGCTTTAGGCAGAGGGAGCAGCACTGTGAAGTCCCTGATTGGGGAATGTGCTGGGTGAGCTGGAGGACCAGCCAGGGGGCTAGTGTGGATGGAGCCGAGTGAGAGAGAGGGAGAAAGGTGGGAGATGAGTTTGGAGAAGTGAACAGGGACCATAGCAGGTAGCCTCTTGCTGGCCTTTATAAGGACTTTGGCTTCTACTATGGGTGAGCTTCTACTATGCTGGCCATTGCCGAGTTTATTTATTTTGGCTATACTTTTTCTTTTTTCTTGGAGAGTTTTGAAGCAGAAGAATGACATTCCCTGTTTTTAAAAGCACCATAGAACAGCACAGTCTGTAAAATTGAGACATTGCAATGCACATGTTGTTGGGGCAGTTCCCATTATTTTTATATTTTTTGGCAGTTGCCAAAAAAAAAAAGTTTTTAAGTAAATTTATGATACTGTGTTGGGCCACATTCATAGCCATCCTGGGCTACATGTGGACTGCAGGCCTCAGGTTGGACAACCCTGCAGACCCAGGGCTTTTGCTTATGGGTGATCCACAAGCCCCACCTTTTTTCGCATTGGAAAGAATCATCTCCCTAAAGCTTATCAACAATACCTCTAGAAGGGCCTCCTTCTACTACAAAGTCATACAAGGCCATAAAATGTGTGTTCAAGAATGTTTCTAGAATTAGATAGTGGTAATAGTTGTACTACTTTGTGGGTACACTAAAAAAAACCAAACCCTGGGGTGTATTTTTAAAAACGGTGAATTTATGGTATATGAATCATAATAATAATAATAATGAACATTTTATAGAAGCCCTGTTTGTCATTACACAAAAACTGGAAAAAACCCAAATGTCTATTCACAAGGATCTATTAAATAAACTTGTACAGTCATTAATACATAAACACTATGGAGCAGTTAAAAAAAATGAGGTGTGTCTCCATTTGCAGATGTAAAAGAGAGAAAAAGCTCTCTGTGATGTGTTAAGTTAAAAAAAATTAAGGTGAAGAACTGTGTGTATATAGGGTGCTGACATTTGTATTGGAAGAGCATATATATATATGTTCATAGAATATTTCTGGAAAGATACCTGAGACTTTTGTAACAGGAACTTCTAGGGAGTGGAAATAGTTTCTACCCTCTCTACTTTCTTTTAATCCTCACTGAGGACATTTTTTCATTGCTTTTAGAGAGAGAGGAAGGGAGAGAGAAATATTAATGTGAGAAAGAAGCTTCAGTTGGTTGCCTCCTGTATGTGCCAGACCGGGGACGGAGCCTGCAACCTAGGTACATGCCCTGACTAGGAATTGAACCCACATACCTTTTGGTTATGGGATGACGCTCCAACCAACTGAGCCATACTGGCCAGGACATACCCTCTTTACTTTAAAAAAACAAATATTTATATGTATGATTTTTTATTAAAACAAGTTTAAATTATTACAATACAAATTTAAAATACCAAAATAAAAAATTGGGGAGAGGAATGCTTTAGGCAGATGGAGCAGCAGTGCAGTCCCTGAGCAGTGCTAGACGAGCTGGAGGACCAACCGGGAGGTCAGGGTGGTCATTGCTGGCTACTGAGTGGAGAATAGACTATGAAGAGGGTTTGTGGAGCCCTTGCCAGGTGACTTGGTTGGAGCATTGTCCTGTACACTAAAAGGCTGCAGTGTTGATTCCCAGTCAGGGCATACCTAGCTTGTGGGTTCAATTTCCTGACTAGTTGCATTTAGGAGGCAACTGATCAATGTTTCTCTCTCCCCCTTCCTCTCTCTCTGAAAATCAATAAAAAAAAAGAGTTTATGGAGCACTTTCTACATTCCAGGCATTTTATTAGGCTCTGGAGTGTTTGGTGGACAGTGGTGGATAAGACTGACAAAAATTCTTCCCAAGCTCCCAGTTCCTCCCAACTCCTCCAAGAGTTGGTTGGGAGGCCCACCACCTGGGTCTCCTGGGTCTTGGAGGGAGTCCTCTCTTGCCCTCCTTCACCCACTCCCAGCTTATCTCCAGGACCCATAAATCCCAGGTAGGAAATGAATCTTGAGCTAATGACTTCACTTTTCTGAACCTCACTTCCCTCTTCTGCAAAATGGGCACAATAACAAAGCCTATCTCAATAGAGTTATTGTGAGAATTATTGGTGTTCTAAAAATGGTTATATTACTAATATTTGTCTGCCTTCAGTACTAATAGGAATATAGCACTCACAATTATGCAGCAAGACAGGCAAAACTAATAGGACTATCCTCATTTTATATGTAAGTACACCAAGGCACAAAGATGGAAGGGCTCAGAGTTCAAACTTAGTGAAAAATTCAAGATGGGCTGATTCCAGGGTCAGACAAATAAGGTTTGAATCCCTTCTTTACCAGCTAACTGCTTTGTGATTTTAGTCTACTTGCCTTTGTGGGCCTGAGAGTTAATCACCCCTATTCAAAAGGGACAAAGCCTTGGACTTCACAGGACTTTAAGGATTAAAAGCTGCTGCAAAAGAAAAAGTCCTTCCACAGTGCTTGGAGCTTGGTTGATGTCCAGGAAATAACTCCTATTAGGGAAATTGTACTGAAGATAACATTTATGGACTAGGGGTCAGACCCATTGGTAAGTGTGGAGATCCAGCTGAACAAGAATCAGGTCTATGGTTGCTTCACTCTTTCCCTAATCCAAGTTTCTGCCTTCCCTAGTCCCACTGTGAAAGAGGAGGGGAGGCCTTCAGTGATGCAAATAGTGTTGACTTTTCATTAACAAAACAGTGGGCCCATTTAGAACTTTGAAAGGAGGAAAATTGGTTAATGAGTGTTTGTTGATATACTCACACCCTGCTCTACTTGTCAATGAACACTTCCTAAAGCCTGCTGGGAGACAACCTCAGGTTGGAGTCCAGTCGAGGTCTCTAAAATGCTGTGTGAACTAGGGCTTCACAGTGTCACCAGCTAAAGTAGGAATAACAACAGGAAGGTAAAGATGCTAACTATCTGGTCAATTGCCTGGGTTGCAGGCCGGGTCCCCAGTTGGGGGCATGCGAGAGGCAACCGATGGATGTATCTCTTGCACATTGATGTTTCTCTCCCTCTCTTTCTTCCTCCCTTCCCCTGTCTAAAAATAAAGAAATAAAATCTTAAAAAAAACCCACAAAACTCATCTCTCAGGGCTGGTGGGCGGTGGCTTTTATGAAATGCATACGAAGAGTTGGCCCCTTAAACACAACGCAATTTTTTCTTGTCTAAGAAATCAGTTTATTTTATCCTAAACCTCCCCACCTCACCCCAGCCCTACTTCAGGAGAAGCAACTGTAGACTTCCTTGTGGACCCTGACCTCAGCACTGGGTGGTATCACAGAGCTACTGCCAAACACCTAGGGCCATTGTGCTGGGTGCAGAACATTCTAGGTAAGTAAGCAATAGAGAGATACTTTTTTAAAAAAATTAAAAGACAACACTTTTTCATATATACTGCTTGTGTAGCCACTAAAATAGTTGCTAGAGCTAGAGAATGGAAACAATTCAAGTGTCCAAAATAGAGGGTTTGACATTCATACAATGGAACATTATGGTATTTAAAAATATTAGGTAGACCCCGATGTGCAGATCCTCAAGATTTATTATTGATAAGTGGAGCTATCTTGTGTTCATAAATATAGGATGACTCGATATTGTAAAAATAATGGTTCTCTCCATATGGATCTGTCAGAGTCAATGCAATGCTAATAAAACTTACCAATGGGTTTTTTGTTTTTGATGAAACTCAACAAGGCAATTCAAAAATAAATAGAAAGAGCCCTGGCTGGTGTGGCTCAGTGGATTGAGCGCTGGCCTGCGACAAAAGAGCCACAGGGTTTGATTACCAGTCAGGACACATGCCTGGATTGCAGGCCAGGTCCCCAGTTGGAGGTGCTTGAGAGGCAACCACACATTGATATTTCTCTCCCTCTCTTTCTCCCTCCCTTCCCCTCTCTCTAAAAATAAAACCTTTTTTTAAAAAAGTAAATAAAAATCTTATGAATGAATGAATGAATGAATGAATGAATGAATATGCCCTGGCTGGTGTGGTTCCATGGATTGAGTGCCAGCCTGAAAACCAAAGGGTCACCAGTTTGATTCCTGGTCAGGGTGCATGCCTGGGTTGTGGGCCAGGTCCCCAGTAGGGGGCGCACAAAAGGCAACTACACATTGATGTTTCTCTCCCTTTCTCCCTATCTTTCCCTCTCTCTGAAAATAAAATCTTTTTTAAAAAAACCAAAAACATTAATAAATAAATAGAAAGAAATAAAGGAGCTAAGAACAGGAAGAGCAGGGGTTTGCTCTACCAGAATTGTTAACAAAACAGAATAACAAAGACAAGGTGGTGTTGGTAGCAATAAAAATTCACTGAGATCAATTCATGAGTATATGAAACTTTGATAAATGACAGGTGGCATGGCAGATCTAAATGGGGACTATTCAATAGATGGAACTAGGGGAAAAACTGATCATCTATATGGGAAAAAATGAAATTAGATCATTGCTTCACATTATAAACACAAATCATGCCCTGGCTGGTGTGACCCAGTGGACTGAGCGCTGGACTGCAAACCAAAGGGTTGTCGGTTCGATTCCCAAGTCTAGGGCGCATACCTGAGTTGTGGACCAGGTCCCCAATAGGGGGCGCATGAGGGCAACCACACATTGATGTTTCTCACCCTCTCTTCCTACCCCTCTGTCTAGAAACAAATAAATCTTTTTAAAAAAGAAACAAAAACACACAAATCAACTCCAGAAATATGAGGACTTAATTGTCAAAAGCAAAACTTTAAAACTTTTAGGAGAAAATATAAGGGAATTTCTTTCTGAACTTGGGGTAATAAAGAATCGCTTAAGCAAAACACAAAAGGTTAATTATTAAAGGAAACATGGCCCTTCTTGGTGTGACTCAGTGGATTGAATGCCAGCCTGTGAAACCAAAAGGTTGCCAGTTCGATTCCCAGTCAGGACATGTGCCTGGGTTGCAGGCAAATGTTTTTCTCCCTCTCTTTCTCCCTCCCTTCCTCTCTAAGAATAAATAAAATCTTTTTAAAAAAATGAACATGTACCATACGCTACTATTTGTTTTAAAGATATTAGTGGAAGAAATATCCCTTATCCAGACATACACAATTCTATATTATAAACAGTCTTTCACAGGGTATCTGGAGGCTAGATGAAGTGGGACATCATGAATAGGGAGAGATTATTTTTACTGTATACCTTTGTGCACTGTTTGGAATTTTTTGTCTTATTTTGTTTGACCTCATGCATAGATAGAACATCTTTTCAATTAGAGTTTGTGTCAAGATAAAAGAAAAACTTTTATTCAGTACAGTTGATTTTTTACAGCAGATATTTCAAGAGCTTGCTAATTAGTGATATTAATTGAGGAAGGGCAAACAGACACCCTTCATACCTTGTAGGTGACACTAGAAATCAGCCCCTTCAGAGGGCAGTTTTTAGTGGCATCTATGAAAATCTTAAATGCACACATTCTTTGACACAGAAATTCTCTTCCATTTTCAGAATTTACCTTATAGATTTACTTGTACATCTCAAGATAAAAATGTACAAGGTTGTTCATCATAACATGATACAAAGTTAGCTATACATCATGGCCTAGCCACACAATTGACTACTTGGCACCTATTTAAAAGAAAGAGATAAATCTATATGTATTGACCTGGAAAGATATTACTCATATACTAAATGTAAAAAAAAAAGTAAGATGTAGAACAATATATATAGTATAATAATATTTGTAGGCATAAGTGATATGGAAAATTTCTGAGGAAATGCAATCAACTGTTAACACTGGTTACTTCCGGGGAGTGGAATTGAGAAGATGAAGGGAAGAGCATACTTTTTGGTTTATACTTTGTAATATTGGGTTTTTATTTTTTACAAAGGGAAAACATAGTGCCCCTATAATTTAAAAAATCTATTTTTGAAGTTTAAAACACAATATGTCAATTATAGATCAATAAAGCTGGAGGGACGTTCAAAAATTAAAAAGCAGTGTGCGTTCACTGAAAAAAAATTTTTCAAAAAAGTATAGAAGAAAATAAAGAAGGAACAATGAGTTTTGCCTTCTCATCCTCAATAAGATTATTACATTTAACAGTTTGGGGTATATTCTTCTAAACTTTTTGTCTGCTTTTTTGTTTACTTATTTAGATACACTTATTTTTATTTTTAAAAGATTTTATTTATTTAGTGAGAGGGGAAGGGAGGGGGAAAGAAAGGGAGAGAAACATGAATGTGCGAGAGATATGACATACATTGAATGGTTGCCTCACACACTGCCCACCGGGGACCCAGGCTCGTGCCCTGACTGGGAATCGTACTGACAACCTTTTGATTCGCAGATAGGCACTCAGTCCACTGGGCCACACCAGCCACGGCTAGGAATACTTATTTTTTAATGGAATCATATTATGCATGTTAGTTTTTTAATATTTTATCATATTAATAATATATATCTATAGCATTATTTGTTTGCAAAACCAGAAATTATTGTACTTTTTTCTGATCATGCAAGTGTAATTATGCAAAGAAATACTGTATTTTTATAGATGTTGCTGAATAAGAAGTCGAGTTTAGAACAATATATATGGTATTATCTCACTTTTGTTAAAAAAAAGAAAACCTGTGTTTGTTAATGTCTGTGAGGATAGTCATCAACCTCTATTCAGTGTAGTTTACATGTGGGAGATTGGGTTGAGGTGCTTTGGATTTTTCTAGTGTGTTGCTTTTATAATAATGATATCTGCATGTGATGAAAAATTTTTAATTCAAACAGGTATACAAAAAGTTGAAATTATCCCCAAATCTTATTACAGAAGTGACTCCAATTAACATACTGGTGAACACTCCTTCATACTTCTCTCTCTGCCTATATTACAAACATATTCATCCTCTCAATTTATAATTGGAATCATAGCTACTCTATACCCTGCTGTTTTTAATATACTCCATGTTAGTACTAGCATCATTATTTTTTAAAAGATTTTATTTATTTATTTTTAGAGAGAGAGGAAAGAAGGGAGAAAGAGAGGGAGAGAAACATCAGTGTGTGGTTGCTTCTTGCACGCCCCCAGCTGGGAACCCGGTCCACAACCCTGGCATGTGCCCTGACTGGGAATTGGTTTTGCAGGCCGGCATTGAGTCCACTGAATGACACCAGCCAAGGCCAGTACATCCTTTTAATAATTGTACATTATGCCATTATACAGCTATACAATTATTTAATCAAGCAATACATTGCTATTGCTCAGTTTTAAAAAAATTTTAAATTATGAAATATAACACACATCACAATATATAAAATAAAATACATGTACTTTTTGAAGGACTAATTATAAAGCAAGTTTTTGTTTTACCTCTAATTTGACACATTTTACATTGTTTTAAAGTTAAAAAAATAAGAAAAGTATAATAAATATCTGTGTACCCGCTCTCCTAGAATTAACAAACATACATTCTGGGTTTTTTTCTTGCTTCCTTTTTTTAACTAACAAGACAACAGAATAGGGTGCATCTTATTCTCATCACTTTTTTTAGAGTATAGTACTTTATGTTTATTCTTTTGTGAATCATTTAATGGACCAAACCCAATATTGACCTCAGCCCAATATTTACCCTTTGAGGTTACAATGGTCTTAGCGTTGGCCAGTGGGAGCCCTTCGGGATGGTTCTTATATCTTTTCAACAAGACTTTGTTAATCTTTGAAAACTTCATTGCTTGCTGGCTCAGCAAGATGTTCCAGTCTCATCTTGTACCTTTCAGCTGTAGACACAGACTCTGTCTTTTCTGCACACAGTCTAGTTCCTAGTGCTAAAGTGCATTGTAGAGGTGCAGAATTATTAAATAAAAAGCAACTTTACAGATAATGGCAAAGTCCTCTTTGAAATCACTTCTACATTTTCCTGGTTATTCATGAGGGTGACCATCTTTTCAATACATTCTTTAATACATTCAATACATTCTAAGTCATTTGAGTTTCCTTGTCTCCTAACTACCTCTTCATATCTTTGTCCATTTTTCTTTTGTTGAACCTATGTCATGCCTGATTATTTTGCTTTTATAAACAATGCTGTGATGAACATCTTTGTGCTTATGCATTTGCCCATTTTTCTGATTCATCCCTTATAATAAATTTCTAAAACTGGAATATCTGAGGCAAAACATATTTTTAAAAAGTAAAACTTTTCTCTTTTATAAGGAAAGATATTTTAAAAATACAAATAAAGATTGTGTACATTTGCACTTTCCTCAGCAACATGTGAGTGTCTACCTTCCCATCCCTTCTTAGAACTGGGGATCATGCTTTTAGTTTTCTTCTTTTAGGATTGGGATGTTTTTGATTGGTATGTTTGCTTAAGATCTGCTAGCTTCAACCTGTGAAGGCTCTTCAGTTGGCTGTGTTCTCACAAGTTCCCAGTCCTCCCAGGGATGAGAGAAATATTGCAGCAGCTCCCCTCCTACTCCTAGCCTTTTGGGACCTACAGCTGCCTTCCAGAGACTCCTCCCAGAGGTTCCCTAGAAGAGTTATTTGCTAAATATAGCAATCCTACCCCAAGGTTCCTGTTCAAATAAAAAATTTCAGTCTCCATCACCTCTCACCTCAACTACAGCAATCACCTTCTAATCTCACCCTACCGTTCATTTTCAACACTGGCCTCTGCTCAGAGCCCTCCTGCTGCATTCAGATTTCCATCTAAACAACTTCTTCTTTTATTTTAGTTTTTTAAAAAAATATGTCTATTGATATGAGAGAGAGCGCGCGCGATCAATGCGAGAAACATCGATTGGTTGTTTCCCATATGCGCCCTGACCAGGGACCAAACCTGCAATCTAGGTATGTGCCCTGACCAGGAAACTAACCCTCAGCTTTTTGGTATACAGGACGATGCTTTAACCAACTGAGCCACCCGTCCAGGGCTTTCTTTTCTTTTCAAGATTTTATTCACTTATTTTTAGAGAAAGGGGAAGGGAGGGAGAAAGAGAAAGAGAGAAACATGAAATGGTTGCCTGTCACCCCCAACTGGGGACCTGGCCTGCAACCCAGGCGTGTGCCTTGACTGGGAATCAAACTGGTGACCTTTTGGTTTGTGAGAGGACACCCAGCCCACTGAGCCACACAAGTCAGGGTTCCATCTAAACTTCTTAGTTTGGCCTTCAAAGGCCTACAGGAACCAGGCCTCCTCTCAGACCTTATCACCTACTGTTCCCCATACCCTGCAATCTCCTGGGGCTCCTTGTTTCCTGTCAAGATTAGCTGGGCCAGCCTCAGGGTCTTTGTACTTACATACCTCTGCTTTAGAATGCTCTTCCCCCATAGCATTCACGTCTCTCTTCAAATGTCACACCAGAGAGGCCTTACCAGACTTTTCTTGTCTAAAATAGCACACAACCTGTGCCCCTCACTCCCTCTCTCCGCCCCACTTAATTTTTTTCATAACAAATATCACTCATCATTCTTTTATACTTTTGCTTCTTTATATGTTTGTTCTTTGTATTCCCTTACCAAGAATGTAAGCTTGATAAAATCTGGAACTTTGTGAGTTTTTTACTTGCTTGTTTTTCCAATATTATCTCCCTGGTGCCAAGAATGATGCCTGGCACTTGGTAGACCTAGATTTGGTAGGCTCTCTGGCACGCAGTTAAGGGCACACACATGAGTCAGCTTCTGGGTTCCAGTCTTTGCTCTGCTGCTTTCTACTTGTGTCACTTATGAAATGTTACTTAACCATCTTTTTACTCTCTGTAAAATGGGGATGAGTCTACTTAATAGGGTTTTGTGAGAATTAAGCAAAGTAATTCATGTAAAAACACAGTTTGGTACTTTGTGTTTGTCCCTATTATAATTTTTGAGTAAATTTAAAACATATGGGTAATTGCTATCACACATACATGCAGACATCAACCAGCTCTATGGAATAATGTTTAGTATATGCCAGGTACTCCCCCAGACAGTAGGTATAGATACATATGCACAGAGGCGAACAAGACAAATGTGCTCACTCTCTTACCATGAGCCTTCAGAAACTCCAGTAATTATTCCTAGTGTTAAAGTTCTGAGAGGCAAACCCCCACCCCCACAGAATGTAATAGGAGAGCCAGGGGAGGATTCCAAAGGTAGTGATGTTACCCTGTGACTGGGTGGAAAGGCAAGAGACAACTCTGTGTGAGAAAGCCCAGAATAGATAAAGAGCCTCTAAAGAGACACCATTGGAAAGACCAGAGTGTCTGAAGTATGGAGGGCTGGGAGAGATGAGGCTGCAGAACTTGGCAGGGGCCCACCATGCAAGGAGCCATGAAAGGACCTGAAGAATGACTTTGTTAGTTGGCTTTGCAATTAGAAAAGTTTTTCCTGGCTGATGTGTGGAGAAATCGTCTTAGGTCCCTGTTCAACCAGCATCTCATCAAAGACCATCTTGTTTAAAATGGCATCTTCCCTGCCCCACATTTCTGCCCCTCTCTACCTCTGACCAGAGGACTTGGGCCCCCATCAGTGCCTGACATTATATCGCACTTTCTCATATTTGTTGTGTGTTTACCCTCAGAATGGAACCCCTGCTGGAGCTCTGGCGAGAGGGAGAGAGACTAGCCACGGGGAGACCCATTAGGATAGAGGGTCCAAGCTCTGGAATTTTTACTTGCTAGGAGGATTAGGAGCAGCTACCTGGCTAGGGGAGAGCAGGAGGCTGGAAGACTTGACTCAGCTTGAAGCTTCATTCATTCACATAGCACTTTACAGAAGGCTGAGAAAACAAGATTTGTCCAAATCAAAGAATGGGGTATGGAGGCAGTTGGAAGTAATGGTGGTGGGGAAGAGAAATTACAGTCCCAGAAGTCCCAACAAGACAGCTCTTGGCATTGTCACTGTTGGTAAGTCACCAAGGGTTAAGAATATAGTATGGGACTGGAGATAAATGGAGAGAATGGAGAAATGTTTAAGATGTAATGGGCCAGACTTGGTGGCTGGATGTGGGGCATGAGGGAAAGGGAAGGTGATGTCTATATTTCTAGTTTAAGCAACCGGGTGGATGATGATGCCATTACCTCAGAGCAAATTTTATATTTCAGATCATGAGTTCAGTTTTGGATGTATGAGTCCAAGGTGCCTGGGATCCTGCAGGAGGAATCCAGGATTTAGACAGGTGAGAACTCAAGTTCTGAGCTGGGGATAGTATGCGGGAGTCCTTGGTTTAAGTGGTAGTAATTGGAATTATGGACAAAAAAAGGGGTATGTACAAACAAGTTTAGTGACCCAAAATAACTTCACAGGGTGACCTGATCTTAAATTCCCAAGTGGACAGATAATGGTGGGTAGTCAGACCCAAGGCCTATAACTTCTTTAGTAAAGGGTTTTAAGCAAGCCCTGTCCATTGTTATTGTGCATCTGGTTATTTTGAAATGCCAAAAGCAATCCTCTTTCTCAGACCACTCGAAGCCATAACCACCCTCAAAGATCTTGTTAACTATCTTGTACCTTGCTTTCTCTCACCTCCATGTAATCTTCTTTACATTCCTCTTAATTCCAAATGTATAAAAGAAACTGCAAGACTGTTATTTCTGAAGCATTTGAGATCCTGCTTCCCAGCAATGTCTTCTCAAATAAATTCTTAACAAAGATTCTCTATAGGTGCCCTGGCCATGTGACTCAGTTGGTTGGAGCATCATCCCATAAACCAAAAAGGTTGTGGGTTCAATCCCAGGTCAGGGCACATCCAAAAGGCAACTGAACAATATTTCTCTCACATCGATATTTCTCTCTCCCTTTCTTTCTCTCTAAGGTCAATAAAAATATCCTTGGGTGAGGATCGGAGGGAAAAACAAGATTCTCTACAGGTTCAGACATTTCTAAAAAAAAAATCTTTACTTATTTATTTTTAGAGGGGAAGGGAGGGAACAAGAGAGGGAGAGAAACATCCATCAGTTGCCTCTCGCACACCCACAGCAGAATACCTGGCCCACAACCCAGGCACGTGTCCTGACTGGAAATCAAACCAACAACCTTCCTGTTCACAGGCCAGCTCTCAATCCACTGAGCCTGGGTGGTTTGAACATTTCTTATGTTGACAGAATGCACAATGAAATGATGGCAAATTACTGAGATTAATGCCTTTTCTTTCTGAGATCTCTTTAGGCAAATTACCAAAAATGCTTACATGCAAATGCTCTCTGGTTGCAACCTGACTTCCCTGCTTCATCTAGACTGTTCTGTAACTCCTAGATACTTCCAGCAACAAAGGGTCTCTATAAGGGAGGGGGTCAGAAGCTGAAGCTTCATTGCCTCCGGGTATCTGTCTCTGCCTTTAAGAATATGTTGGATGAGTGAAGGCAATTGAGGGAAGGATCCTGAGGAACCCGTGCAACTGACGGAAAGACGTCTGTAAGAGAGACTGAGAAGGAGCAGCCAGAAGGTAGGAGAAGACTGGAAAAGGCTGGTTTCATAGAAAGCAAGAAGTAGGCTGTTTAGAGGCTCTTTATCACTAGCAACCAACTGTCCGCCAACTCTGCTAATTCTTCATCTGCAGTCTCTCCTTCAACCTCCACTGCCACCCACTGGCCTGTAGCCCCCATTACAACTGGGTAATTGCTCGGGCCTATCTGTCTTCACTGCTGACCTTACAGCCATCCCATGCATCCTGTTAGATCGTTCTTGGAAAGTGGAATCTGGACCGTGCCAATACTTGCTCAAAAAATTTCAATAGATCCCTGTCATCTCCAAACTAATGCTTCACTACTTAGCCTTGCACACGGTGCCCTATCTTATCTGCTTCCTCACAAAAAGTTAAGCTGAGCTAGTCACTGTCCTCCCACCCCTCAATGTTATTGAGGCTATGTCATCTTGCTAAAGTGTCTGCCCTCACTCTTCATCTTCCAGGGCTTTCAAGTGTCTAAATTTTTCAAGGCTGGGCTCAAACGACACCTGCTTTAGAAAGCCTTCCTGATCTGACCTCACCCTTCATCCTCTCCCATAGCATCAAAACACTCTACCCTGATTTTTACCAAGCTCACAGATGATCCCTCAATGAGACTAAATTCTTGAGGACAGGGACTATAACATCTTTCCCCCATCTCTCCCACTTCACCCAGCACAGGGTCTGACACTCAGTAGGCAGACACAGTGCAGGTCAAGAGATTGTACCCATTATCACTGTAGGAACAAGATGTCACCAATTCAGCTGGCTTTAGGAGCCACATGGATATGACAAATGTCTGAAATTGCCAAGCACAATATACCTTTGCATTTAGGTGGTTCCTTAGAGCTTTCAAAGCAATTTTGCATCAGCAACTCTATCCCACTTTACAGATGAAGAAAGTGATACTCAAAAAAGTGAAGTGAATTGCTAAAGTTTACAGCAAGGAAATAGTATCACAAGGCTGGGTCCAACTCATTCACACTCAAGTCTGGCCTTCTGTCTTCTGAGAGTGATGGGAGGAGGGTCTTAACAAGATGGGCATTGCCTTGACTGGTGTGGCTCACTTGGTTGGGTGTCATCCCGCAAAGCAAAAGGTTGCCAGTTCAATTTCCAGTCAGGGCACATGCCTGGGTTGTGGGTTTGATTCCTGATTGGGCACGTACAAGAGGCAACCAATTGATGTTTCTCTATCACACGGGATGTTTCTCTCTTTCCCTTTCTCCCTCCATTCCCCTTAAAAAAATTAAGACTTTATTTTTAGAGTAGTTCTAGGTTCCCAGCATTGAGGGAAAGGTACAGAAATTTCCTGTACTCCCTGCCCCCACACATCCAACAGTCTCCCTTATTGTCAATATCCATGAGTGGCACATTTGTTACAATTGATGAACCTACATTGACACATTATAATCACCCAAAGTCCATAGTTACAGTCCACTCTTAATGTTGTATATTTTATGGGTTTTGTATAATGACAAATAAGAAATGTATAATGACATGTATCTACCATTGTAGTATCAGAGTATTTTCTGCCCTAAAAATCTCCTGTGCTGTACCTCCTCCCCCACCTCCTTGGCAACCGCTGCTCTTTTCCTTTTCTCCATACTATTGCCTTTTTCAGAACATCATAGAGTTGGAATCATATTTATGTAGCCTTTCATATTGGCTTCTTTCACTTAGAATATGCATTTAGGCTTCCTCCATGTCTTTTCATGGCTTTATAGCTCATTTCTCTCTGGCACTGAATAATCTATTGTCCGGATGTACCACAGCTTATTTTTTCCAGCTTTATTGAGAAATAATTGACACACATCACTGTATAAGTTTAAGGCATACAGCATGATAGTTTGATTTACATATATTGTGAAACGATTACCACAGTAGGTTCAGCTAAGATCCATTATTTCATATAAATACAATAAAAAGGAAAAAAATTCTCATTGTGAAGAGAACTCATAGGATTTATTCTCCTAACAACTTTCCTATATATCATAGAGTAGTGCTAAGTATAGTCATCATGTACATTACATCCCTAGTACTTATTCTTCTTATAACTGGGGAGTTTGTGTCTTTTGGCCACCTTCCTCCAATTCCCCCTCCCCTACCCTCTGCTCTGGTAACCACCTGTCCCATCTCTATTTCTTTTTCTTAAAAATATTTTTTTTAGTCGATTGATTTTGAGAGAGAGAGGAGGGGGGGAGAGAGAGATAGACATTGATTTATTGTTCTGCACATTTATACATTCATTGGTTGATTTTTTTGGTATTTATTTATTTATTTGAGGGAGGGTGAGAGAGGAGGACAGGAAGAAGAAGAGGGTAAAGGAGAGAGGCAAAAAAAACCCAATCCACTGATCTGATGTTCCACTTGTTTATGCATTCACTTATTGCTTCTTGTATGTGCCCTAATGGGGGATCGAACCCACAACCTTGGCATATTGGGATGACACTTGAACCAACTGAGCTACCCAGCCAGGGTCCTATTTCTATTTCTATGAGTTTGTTTGTTTTTAGAGTCTACATATAAGTGAGATCATACAGTATTTGTCTTTCTCTGCCTGACTTACTTTATTTAGCATAGTACCTTCAAATTCTACCCATGTTGTCACAAATAGTAGAATTTACTCTTTTTAATGGCTGGATATCATTCCATTGTATTTTATACCACAACCTCTTTATCTGTCCATCTCCTGATTAACACTTTGGTTGTTTCCATGTCTTGGCTATTGTAAATAGTGCTGCACTGAATGTGGAGGTGCAGATATCTTTTCAAGTTAGAGTTTTTGTTTCCTTTGGATCTATTCTCAGAAGCAGCATGGCTAGATCATATTGTAGTTTTATTTTTAATTTATTTTAAGATTTTTAATTTATTTTTAGAGAAAGGGTAAAGGAGGGAGAAAGAGAGGGAGAGAAACATCAGTGTGTGGTTGCCTCTCATGCACCATCTACTGGGGACCTGGCCTGCAACCCAGGCATGTGCTCTAACTGGGAATTGAACCTGCAGCCCTTTGGTTCGCAGACCGGCACTCAATCCACAGAGCCACACCGGCCAGGGCTAATTTTTTAATAATTTGTTTTCCATGGTGGCTGTTTCGATTTAGAGTTCCACCAACAGTGCACAGGGATTCCCTTTTCTCCACATCCATGCCAGAATTTGTTATCTCTTGTCTTTTTTTAAAAGCAATAATATTTATTTATTTATTTATTTATTTATTTTTAAAGAAAGGAGGAGAGAGGGAGAAAGAGGGAGAGAAACATCGATGCACGAGAGACACATTTATCACTTACCTCTTGCATGTCCAGAATCAGGGGCCTGGACTGCAACCCAGGCCTGTGCCTTGACCAGGAATCAAACCAGCGACCCTTTGGTTTGCAGGCTGGTGCTCAATCCACTGAGCCACACCAGCCAGGGCTTTCTTGTCTTTTTTAAAAAGTAATTTTTAATTTTTCAATTGCAGCTGACATAAAATGTTGGGTGTACAGTATAGTGATCAGACATTTGTATAACTTATAAAGTGATCATCCCACTAAGTCTAGTACCTGACACCACACAGAGTCATTACAATATTATTGACCATATTCCTTATGCTGTACCTTTACATCCTCATGACTATTTTTATAACTGTTACTTTGTATTTCTTAATCCCTTTGCCTTTTTCACCCATCCCTCTGACCTCCCTCTCATCTGGCAACCATCAGTATGTTCTCTATATCTATGTATGTGTTTGTTTTGTTTGTTTATTTTGTTTTTTAGATTCCACATGTAAGTGAAATCATATGGTATTTGTTTTCCTCTGTCTCAATTCACTTAGCATAATACCCTTTAGGTCCATCCATGTTGTTACAAATGGCAAAACTTCATTCTTTTTAATGGCTGAGCAATATTTCATTGTGTATGTACCACATTTTCTTTATCCATTTGTCTATTAATGGACACTTTGGTTGCTTCATATATCGGCTATTGTAAATAATGCTGCAATGAGCATAGGGATACATATATGTTTTCAAATTAGTGTTTTGGATTCCTTTGGATAAACACCCAGAAGTGGAATTGCTTGGTCATAAGGTAGTTTTATTTACTTATTTATATTTTTAATTTAATCTTTATTGTTTTTCCCATTACCATTTAGACCCCTTGGTAGTTGTTTTTAATTTTTTGAGGAACCTCCCTACTGTTTTCCATAGTGGCTGCATCAATTTATAATCCCACCAACAGTGCAAGAGCGCTCCCTTTTCTCCACATCCTCACCAACACTTGTTTGTTGATTTATTGATAGGCATTCTGACAGGTGTGAGGTGATAATGTCACAGACATTACTGCCTATATTTTCTTCTAGGAGTTTTACAGTTTCAGGTATTTAAATCTTTGTCTTTAATACATTTTGAGTTTATTCTTGTATGTGGTGTAAGAAAGGGTCTAATTTCATTTTTTTACATGCATCTGTCCCATTTTCCCAACACCATTTATTGAAAAGACTGTCTTTGTCCCCATTGTATAATCTTGCCTCCTTTGTCACAGATTAATTGATCACATAGGTGTGGGTTTATTTCTTGGATATTTTGTTCCATTGAACTATGTATGTTTTCAGGTCAGTGCTGTGCTATTTTGATTACTATAGCCCTGTAGCATAGTTTGACATCAAATGTCATGATAGCTCCAACTTTGTTCTTCTTTCTCAAGATTGACATGGCTATTTGGGGTCTATTGTGGTTCAATATACATTTTAGGATTATTTGTTCTAGTTCTGTGAAAAATGCAATTGGTATTTTGATAGGAATTGCAGTGAATCTGTAGATCGCTTTCAGTAGTATGGACATTTAAATGACGTTAATTCTTCCTATGCATGAGCGCAGTATAGCTTTCTATTTATTGTATCTTCTTCAGTTTTTTCTTACATGTCTTATAGTTTTCTGACCTCAAGTCTCTACCTCTTTAGTTAAATTTATTTCTAAGTATTTTACTCTTTTTCATGCAATTGTAAATGGGATTGTTTTCTTAATTTGTCTTTCTAGTAGTTTATTATTGGTGTATAAAAATGCAACAGATTTCTGAATATTAATTGTGTATTCTGCTACTTTACTGAATTCATTTATTGTAATAGTTTTTGGTGGAATCTTTAGTATTCTCTCTGTATAATATCTTATCTTTTTAATAACAGCCATTTTAATAGGTGTGAGGTGATATCTCATTCTAGCTTTTATTAGGTAATTTTTTAAAAATTTATTGATTTTAGAGAAAGAGAGAGAGGAAGGGTTAATCCTTATATGTGCCCTGACCTGGCATAAAACCTGCAGCCTTGGTGTATTGGGACAATGCTGTAATCAACTGAGCTACCCAACAAGGGCATCATTCTTGTTTTAATTTGCATTTCCCTAATCACTAATGGTGTTGAGCATCTTTTCATGTTATCCTTTCATATGCCTTCTTTGAAAAAATGTCTGTTCAGGTCCTTTGCCCATTTTTTAAAGTGGGTTATTTGGGTTTTTATTTATTTATTTTTGCTATAGAGTTGCATGTGTCTTTTATGTATTTTGGATATTAACCCCTTATCAGATATATACCACAGCTTATTTATTTATCCATATACTGAAAGACATATTGGTGGCTTCCAGGTTTTAGCAATCATGAGTAAAACTGCTATAAACATCTGTGTGCAGTTTTTGGGTGGGCCTAAGTTTTCAACTCCGTTGGTGTTAAAAGGAGTATAATTGCTGCTTCCTATATTAAGAGTATGTTTGCTCCTATAAGAAACTACCAAACTGTCTTCAAAGTGGCTGCACTATTTTGCATTCCTACCAGCTATGAATTAGAGTTCTTATTGCTCCACATCTTCGTATTTGGCAGTCAGTATTCTGGATTTTGGCCATTCAGATAGGTATGTAGTGGTGTCTCATTGTTATTTCTATTTGCATTTCCCTGATAACATGTGATGTTGAGCATCTTTTTATATGCATATTTGCCATCTGTATCTCTTTTGTTTGTTAGGATCTTTGGCTCGTTTTTAATTGGCTTGTTTTCTTATTGTTGATGGGTTTTTTCATTGCTTTTAGAGAGAGCAAGAAAGGGAGAGAAACATTGATGTGAGAGAATCACCGATTGGCTGCCTCCCACACACACCCAGAGTAGGGGTCCTATGTGCCAGGATGGGGGATGTGCAAGCTAGGTATGTGCACTGACCAGGAATTGAACCAGCAACCTTTCGGTTATGGGACAACACTCCAACCAACTGAGCCACACCAGCCAGGGCATTATTGTTGAGTTTTAAGAGTTTTTTGTACAAGGGGAGACTCCCCTCAAAAAAATCCAGAATTATCTTCTGGAGGGTGGGCCCCTTTCAGTATAGGCTCCCGCCAATATGTGAGTGTTCTAGGAACCCATCTTTATCAGTGTACTAGCTGGCATTGTAAGAGGCTGCATTTGGCTTCAGTGAAGTTTTTTGAAGACTCTAACAATGTGTGTGCCCATTTCTTGGTGAGTGATTTACGAGAGCACCTGCCCACACCTCACTGAGTGTTCAGCAGTTTTTGATCAACACCAGCTTGCCTCTCCATGCCCCACCCCCCTATTCACCCAATCTCGCTCTGAGCAATTTTTGTTTGTTTGTTTGTTTGTTTCCCCGGATAAAAAAAGTCCTCAAGGGGAAACATTTTGCGGATGTGAAAGAGGTGAAACAAACAAACAAAAATGGCAAAAGCACTAAAAGGCATCAAAATCGACAAGTTGAAAACTGTTTTGAGCTGTGGAAGAAAGTCTTGAACGATGTATTGCATCAAATGGAAAGTACTTTGAAGGTGACTGAAGTTTAAACATGTAAGAATAAATAAATAAGTTTACTCATTTACCAAATAAGTTTATTCATTTACCAAATAAATAAGTTTATTTATTTTATAAATAAATTCTGGGTTTTGGAGGGGGTCACCCCTTGTACGTGTATTTTGGATAAGTCCTTTATCAGATATGTCTCTTGCAAATATTGTTTCTTAGTCTAGTCTGTGGCTTGTCTTCTCATTTTCTTGACATTGTCTTTCACAGAGCAGAAGTTTTAAAGTTTGTTTCTTAAAGATTTTGAGACTTCCGGTCAAGATGGAGGTATGGGTAGATACATTTTGCCTCCTCACACAACCAAAAGAAGGACAAAAACAAATTTACACACAAAAAAAATAACTAGAACTGCCAGAAAATCAAACTGTATAGAAGTCCAACAACCAAGGAGCTGAAGAAGAAACATTCATCCAGACCAGTAGGAGGGGTGGAGAAGGGCAGCCATGGCGGAGAGGAAGCATGGCAAGGCTGCAGTTGGAGGGCTGGGTGGGTGAGATGGCGGCTGGCGGTCCCACATTTGCATGCGGATAAACCAAGAACTGGGGAACGAGACAGACTACACAACCCAGGGTTCCAGCGCAGGGAACTAAAGCCTCAAACCTCTGGCTGTAAAAATCTACGGGGGTTGCACCAGCTGGAGAAACTCCCAGCCCCACAAGAGTTTGTTAGAGAGACCCACAAGGTCCTAGAATGTATGCAAATCCACCCACCTGGAAATCAGCACCAGAAGAGCCCGATTTGCTTATGGGTAGCAGTGGAAGTGACTGAAAACTGGCCAAGAGTCGAGCAAGTGGCATTGTTCCCTCTCTGATCCCTCCTCGACATACAGCCCCACAATGCAGCAAAGTACATTACCCTGTCCTGGCAAATACCTAAGGCTCTGCCCCATACAATGTAACAGGTGTGCAAAGAAAAAAAAAAGGCCCAAAAGAACAGATCAAAGCTTCAAAAATAGAACTAAATGATGAACAGATAGCCAGCCTATCAGATGCACAGTTCAAAACATTGGTAATATGGATGTTCACTGAATTGGTTGAGTATGGTCACAAAGTGGAGGAAAAAGGGAAGGCTATGCAAAGTGAAATAAAGAAAAATATACAGGGAACCAACAGTAAAGGGAAGGAAACTGGGACTCAAATCAATGATTTGGAGCAGAAGGAGGAAATAAACATTCAACCAGAACAGAATGAAGAGACAGAATTCAAAAAAATGAGGAGAGGCTTAGGAACCTCTGGGACAACTTTAAACATTCCAACATCTGAACCTTAGGAGTGCCAGAAGGAGAAGAGGAAGAGCAAGAAATTGAAAACTCATTTGAAAAAATAATGAAGGAGAACTTCCCCAACCTGGCCAAGGAAATAGACTTCCAGGGATTCCAGGAAGCACGGAGTCCTGAAGAAGTTGAACCCAAGAAAGCACACATCAAGGCACATCATAATTAAATTATGCAAGATTAAAAATAAGGAGAGAATCTTAAAAGCAGCAAGAGAAAAGGAGAGAGTTACCTACAAAGGAGTCCCCATAAGACTATCAACTGATTTCTCAAAAGAAACCTTGCAGGCAAGAAGGGGCTGGCAAGAAGTTTTTAAAGTCGTGAAAAGCAAGGACCTACATCAAAGATTTCTCTGTCCAGAAAAGCTATCATTTAGAATGGAAGGGCAGATAAAGTGCTTTCCAGATAAAGTCACGTTAAAGGAGTTTACCATCACCAAGCCCTTATTATATGAAATGTTAAAGGGACTTATCTAAGAAAAAGAAGGTGATCAAAATGAACAGTAAAATGACAACAAACTCATAACTATCAATAACCGAACCAAAAAAAAAAAAAACCCAACAAAAAACAAACTAGGCAAACAACTAGAACAGGAACAGAATCACAGAAATGGAGATCACATGGAGGGCTATCAGTGGGGAGAATGGGGGAAAAAGGTACAGGGACTAAGAAGCATAAATGAATAGACAGAGTACAGAATAGACAGAGAAATAGTATAGGAATACTATTAGGAATAGTTAAGAATAGTATAGGAAATGGAGAAGCCAATGACTTCTATGTATGACCCAGGGACATGAACTAAGGTAGGGAGAGTGCTAGTGGGAGGAAGGGTGCAAGACAGAGGAGAATAAAGGGGAGAAAAAAAATGAGACAACTGTAATAGCATAATCAATAAAACAGACTTAAAAAAAGGCTTTTTTTTTTCTTTTTTTTTTTAGAGACAGAGGAAGGAGGGAAACATTGACGTGTGAGAGAAACATCGACTGGTTGCCTCTTGCACACACTAAACTGGGGACGTGGCCTGCAACCCAGGTGTATGCCCTAACTGGGAATCGAATTAGTGACCTTCTGGTTTGCAGGCTGATGCTCAGTCCACTAAGCCATACCAACCAGAGACAGAAATTTTAAATAATAATGAAGACCTGCTTGTCAATTTCTTTCATGGATCATGCCTTTAGTACTGTATCTAAAAAGTCATCGTCATATCCAAGGTCATTTAGGTTCTTGTCCTACCTTCCATTTTCTTATAGTTGTCCTACCTCCTGTTATCTTATAGAAGTTTTATAGCTTTGTTTTTCAGTTAGGTCTGTGTTCCATTTTGAGTTAATTTTTGTCATGGGTGTAAGGTCTGTGTCTAATTTTTTTGCATGTGGATGTCCAGTTGTTCCAACATCATTTGTTATGAAGACTATCTTTGCTCTATTGTATTCTTTTTTCTTTTGTCAAAGAGCAGTTGATTATACTTATGTGGGTCTACTTATGGGCTGTTTACTCTGGTCCTTTGATCGGTCTAGTTTTTCACCAATATTACACTGTCTTGATTACTGGAGCTTTATAGTAGTCTTTTTTCTTTTTCTTTAAAAATAACTTATTAGCCCTGGCTGGTGTGGCTCAGTGCATTGAGCTCCGGCCTGCAAACCAAAGGGTTGCCAGTTCAATTCCCAGTCAGGGCACATGCCTGGGTTGTGGGCCAGGTCTCCAGTAGGGGGCACATGAGAGGCAACCATACCTTGATGTTTCTGTCCCTCTTTCTCCCTCTCTTCCCCTGTCTAAAAATAAATAAATAGATTCTTTAAAAATAATTTATTCATTTCTGATTACAAGGTACAGGAATGTGCAAGGGCAAGCCTGTGATTCCGTGGCTGGCTGCCCCAGTCCATGCATCTGTAATCCCCTTCTACAATACCAGGTTCATCCTGCCCCCAAGTGTTCACTCACATCCTAAACAGCTGCAGAGTATAGTACCTGATTACGCGGGAAGTTTAAACTTGAGTTTTCCAGCTTACTTGTAAATACTGAAATTTAACTAGCTGTCCCAATTGTCATTTCCTAAAACTCTCATGAATGAATAGGTCATGGGAAATTATGCCGTACAGCTCTTAGGGCCAGTTAAACTTTGAAACAGCAGTGACTAAGGCCTCTTCTGTGTTCCCAGTTTCTAAGGTCCAGGGCGCAACAGCCCCTGGGCGTCTCCTACATCCTAGGGTGGCCACGGAGCAAGGATAGGCCAGAAGAAGCAGGAGGAGTTAACAATCAACTTTGTTGGGCTCAGACCAAGAGTCCATGAGTCTTGAGACCCCTGTGCATGTCAGTTTTGTCCTCCACGTTCTTTTTGGCCTTTTTCTATAGCCTCATAAGCTGCTTTTTCTTCTGGTATTGGATCTTGGTCTTCTCCTCCAGAGTGGCTGTGACTGCCTGGTACTTCCAGCCAACCTCATTCATGGTCCAGGTGCCCTAGGGAAGCAAACTTCCATGTAGGCTTCAGATGCACAACCTTGAGGTGCTCGGAGATAGAAACCATTATTTGCTTTTTCTTGATGGGTGGCAGTATCCCATCAAACACGTGGAGGTGGTTGGAGGTGGCCTGGCCTCGGTTTGGCTTGTTGGGCAGCATGCCTCCTCACACAGTCCACCAAAAGGTGCAGCTGGGGGCTTGGTAAAAAAGGCCACGGGATGGGTTGGTGTTCATCTGCTGGCAGAGGCCAGGTACTTCAGCCTGTCTCTGTGGAAACTGCCAGAAATGTTGATGCCCTCACAGCATATAACCACTACTTTCCAGCCCCAGCAGCACTGCTGGGCTACAGTGGTGCCTAGGCAACCCAAGAGAGCGCCTCAGCCACCAAGAACCACAACCTGCCCCTCCACCATCCTTGGAAGCTGCCTAGGAAACCTATAATAAGTTTTGGTGTCATATTGTGTCAGTCTTTCAATTTTGTTCTCCTTTAGTACTGTGTTGGCTATTCTAGGTCTTTTGCTCCTCTGTATCAACTTTAGAATAAGTTCATTGATATCTACAAAACAACTTGCTGAGATTTTGATTGAAATTGCATTAAATCTATAGCTCAAGTAGGGAATAACTGATATCTTGATGATACAGTCCTCATCATTTCTCATTCAACCAAAATTTTACTTGTAAAATTGAACCAACAATCTCTTCTTCACGAGGTTGTTTGAAAAGTTTTTCATTAATTCAGTAGTTTTCTAGAAAGCACTGCAAACTCTTTGATAATGTCCCTATTCTCAGGGAGGTTATCTTTTTTGGGGAAAGGGGGATAGAAAATAAACAAACATACAAAGAAGTTAATAATTTCAGGTAAGTGAAGAAAGCATGTGATAGAGTGACTGGCAGAGAAAGGGCTATTAAACATCAGGAAAATTCTCCAAGGAGGCAATGTCTGAACTATGACTTTCATGAAAAGGGAGAGCTAGCTGTGAGAAAAAAATTCAGACAACAAAGATGATCAGACTCTGGAAACAGCAGAAATGAACTCGATGAAAGGTTTGTAGAAGGGCGTGGTGGGAATAGTATAGTGAGCAAGAGGTAAATGAAGTAAAAAAAGTAGACGGGGTTATAGCCTGTAGAGTTATTTTGTTTTTAAAATTTAAGTATAAAATATATACTGCAAGGTACATAAAGGATATACATTTTAAAGGGTATAAATTTTAAGTGCACAGCTCAGTGAATGTTTACATCTGTACACACCCATGGATGTAACCTCATGCAGATTACAACATACAACAGAGGTCAGGAAACTTTTTCAGTAAAGTGTCAGATAGAAAATAGTTCAGGCTTTGTGGGCCTCTCGTTTTGTTGTACCTACTTAGCTCTGCTATTGAAGCAGGAAAAAAGCCATAGATGCTGATGGACACAGTTTGGTTTCAATAAACCTTTGGCTATGAACACTGAAATTTGAATTGCGTATAATTTTCATGTATCACAAAATATTGGTCTTATTTTGATTTTTCCCCAATCATTTGAAAATGTAAAAACCATTCTTAGCCTGTGGGCTGTACAAAAACAGGTAGTGGGCAGGACTTGCCCTTTGGGCCATAGTTTCCCAACTTTTGATATAATTCATTTTCAGTATCCTCTTTGTACCTCTTCCCCGTAAAACTCCTCTACCTTATAGTTATTGCTATGATTGTTATCACCATCAATTAATTTTGCCTGCTCCTGAACTTTAAACAAATGGATATCATACGCATATACTCCTATGTTTGGCTTTTCAGTTCATCATCATGTCTGTCCTGTGATGATTTAAGTGGACTAAGATGCTATTTGGAGGTTTTAAGTTTGAGAGAAACATGATCTAACTTACATGAAAAGGACATTGGTTGCTGTATGAATAATGGAGTAAAGGGAAACAGGAGTGGAAGTGGGAAGCCCTGTTAGGAGTTATCCAAGCAAGAGGTGATGGTGACTGGACCAGGATGATAGTCATGGAAATAGAAGAAAGATTTGGACTTGAGTTTGAGATTATGTATCCAATACCATTAATTTTTAAAGTATTATAAGGCAAGTAGCTCACACTAAGAAATTTCCTGAATAATCTTTCTGAGACTGGCATAGTGAATTTTCATGTATAAACTATGTCCCTACACTCAAGGGTTAACAATCCTTTTTCGAGTGGTGTGGACAGACCAGGAATCCAGACACAATTCAATCAGTGCTTTAAGAAGCCTAGGAAGCTCTAGGAGCCAGGAGTATTACATCAGCCTGGGGTTGGTCAATAGAGATCACTTGGGGGTTGTGGCCCTTGAGCTAAATTTTAAGGAAGAATAGTTGAAAAAGGATGAAAAGGTGTGGGAAGACCAAGAGATAGGAGATCTCTTGGAAGCTCAGAATGGTTCCATTATGGGATCTCATATATATAATCCTGGACTAAAAAAAAAAAAAAAAAAAAAAAGACTTTGAACTAGGCCTAAAAGGATGAGCATTCATCCACTTACTCAATCAAAAAAACCACTCCTGGTCTCTCCTATGTGCCTTGAGGTTCCATGAGAGACCAGAAGTAGCAAACTGGCAGCAGGTGAGCTGAATGTGACCCTTACATGTATTTTGGCCCACATTCCTATAGGTATGTGGTCACTGGAACAGTGGTTTGAGCAGTGGCTGTTCCTTCAGGTCCTGTTCTTCAAATTCCTCACTTCTCTTCACTCTATTTACAATTCTTCCTGGCTCTTTTATGCTTTTGAGTTTTCAACCCCAGGTTTTTGTTGTAAGAAAAATAGGACTTCAAGTCAATGACTCAAGGAGAGAATGATCAACATTATGAGTAGAATAGGGAAGAGTTAACATGAGTGGATGAAGAGGAGATGAGGGTTTTACCAGGGCTTCCTAACCTGGCTCCTAGAAGGGGCTTTTGTGAGAGTATGAGCATTCTTGTGACTTAGAGTGTTTGGCATAAATCTTGGCTTTGGGCTCTGTCACTGGTTAATCTATTAGCCTCAGTTCATTTGTAAAATGGAATATTGTTGAGATTAAAGGAGATAATCAGTGCACAAAGTGGCCTCAGAAGAAAGTAACTTATTATTTTCTATTCTTGGGTTAGGGTGTGGATTCTCAAATGGGTTCTTAACCTAGAAGTTGGCGAACAGACGGCACAGGTGCTTGGGAGCTAGTGGGAATACCACCCTTGTGTAAAACGAAGCAGATCTATGTTAAAGTGGACTGCAAAGGGAAGCCCAGGCTCCACTGCTAACTTCCTGAAAATACCTGACAAATTGCTTTAGCTTTCTAGGTAATCTATTAAAAATGGGGGCACTGGTCCGACTTGGAAGCCGCAATGCAGCCCCGGTGACAGCATCTGTAGCACAGGGTAAGCTGGGGGGCGGGAAACGCGAAGCCTGCAGGCGGACTACACCTCCCAGCCTTCCTTGCGCTTTGGATTGCGCCGTACGCTAGTACGCGAGCCTCTCCGCTTTCCCAACCTCCAGTTACCGTCTCTCGCGAGAGGACGGGCCGCGCTGGCGGTAGCGATAGCTGTGGTGGTGGTGCTGCTGCTGCGGCTGCTGGTGGCGGCCGAGACGGCGGCGGCCATTTTGGTGAGGCCTCGGAAGCGGCGGCGGCGGCGGCTCGCTGGGACTGCTGTCTCATTTTTCCCACTCACCGCCAGCATCTCTGTGGCGTAAGAGGAGGTAGTGGAAGCAAGGCGGTGGCAGTAGCCGCGGGCCCCAGGGGAATTTAAAGGCCGCCAAGGCGGCGGCCAAGAGGGGGCCCTGCCCCCTCCTCTTCCGCGGGAAGGGGGTGGTGCGTACGCCCCCGAGGACGCAGGTAAGGAGAGGGAGACAAGATGGCGGACGCTCCACAGTTCCCCCTCCCCTGATGGGTGTCTGCGCGCGCATCATTCCGCCACCGCCTTCCCTCCCTCCTTCCCGGGGTGCTGCGCGCGCACCCTCGGCCAGGGCCCCGGGGCCGGTACGCGAGGCTGTCGGCGCGCGCCCATAGAGAGACAGGTTGAGGGGGGCCAGGCCGGCCAGCGCTAGGCCTGGGCGCGTCTCCTCTCCTTTCCCGCCCGTCTGCGCACGCGTGCCTCAGCGAGCGAGCGACCCCTGAGAGGACGGACCCAGGTGTGCTCTTGCCCGCCCACCTACCCCAGCCCCCCTCAGGGACGCGCGGGAAGAGGAAGGGGGGCGTGGGATGAGTACTCGGGGCGTGTGCCCCCCATATCTAGTCAGATACCCGGACCTGGCGGCTGGAACCCTTCCTTATCTCAGCTTTTTGCGGACTGATAGTGGGGGGGGATGGCTCCCTGACGGGCAGGGAGAACAGGCTACCCAGCCCTGCGACCCCTGTGTGCGTGGGTTTCGGTTCTGGCGGGAGCCCCCGGGCGATGCGCGCAGCCGGCTCAGTCCGCCTCCAGCCGCGCACGCGCCAGCCCCTCCCCCACTCTGCCGCGCACGTTGGGTGGGGTGGGAGTCTAGGAGAGGGCGGGACTATCTTAGGGCTAGTGGGAACTTGGGGCAGAGGTCAGGGGTCATGCTGGGTCACACTGTTGGAAGGGGTGAGACACTAATGAAGCCTAGGGTTAAGAGTTCAGGCAAGCTTCTTGTATTCCAGTGAGCTCGTGGTGTGTGAATCTTGTGGAGGAGGGAGTGAATCAAAGGCAGCGCCGTTGTTAAGGAATTTCCCTAAACACTGGGGAAACACTTCCGGGCCTTGTGCGGGATAACCCTGCCGGTTTTCGGGCCACGGTTCGGTGCTGTGCGATCTTCCTCACATTTGATTATTCCCCTCATGTTTCCTGCTGTAGTTCTTGTGTTTGGGGGAAGTGTCTGCTGGTGTTGGTATGGGAGTCGGGGGCCCTGTCCTGGGGAAGGGTGGGTTTGCCTGTAGCTGTGTTTTACCCTACAGCAGGCTGCCAGCCGCCAGCACCGTTTTGAAGTTCTAGATACGACTTTTTTTTTTCGTTGTTTGTTATTTGTCCTTCATTCAGTTGTTGGAACCTTTTACACCAAAGCTTTTTAAACTTTTTTTTTTTTTTTTTTGCTTTACTGCTCTTTCCACCAGCCAGAATCTTGATTTGCTTTTATTTGACTGAAATGTGAGGTTTTCCTAATGCTGTAACTTTTTTTCAGCCTTTGAACTGATTTGGATGTGTATAAGAGCCTCAGAAGTTTGTGTAAAGAAGGTTTTGATGGATGCTAGTAAACGTGGATTGATCCCTCACTGCTATTTTCTTCTGTTTATTTCAGTTGTGATTCCCCTCAGTACGGCGGCACCGTGGAAGTACAGACTTTCACAGGGGGTGTGGTCTCAGCTCACACAGGTGAGGGTTCAGATACTTTTTTGTGTCCTGATGCTAATGGGAGAGATGTTTGAGATATTTAACGAGAGAAGTTATAGGTTAATGCTTCTGGGTGTATGATAGCATTGTAACGATAGAACTGGGACTGTGGATAAAGATCTTATCACACTGGCTCTACCAATGAATAGCTTGTCCTCCATCGTTTTGGCATTGGGCTATGTAGGTTTAAGTCCCCCTCCTACCACTTCCTTACTTCGATCTTATGCAACTCATTTGGTCTCTTTGTATCCTGATTTTTTCCTAATTTGTAAAATATAGAAAATATTAGAATGTAAGCTCCATTTAGGTCAGGGATCGTTTTTGCATGACTCTTCAGTATGTAGAAGGAACTAAGTAAACATTTATTATGCCATAAAAAGTACCTGGTTCCTAAGGTAGGTGTGAGAGTATAGACTACATCAAGTAAGTATAAGAAAAGTATCTGACACATAGTAGATGCTCAAGAAATGCAGACTATAATCACTGTTCATTTATCTTTTTTTTTTAATGTTATCTCTGGCAATTTAAGATTCTTTAATATTTTAAAATCCCATTTCAACTCCATTTACCCTACTTTAGGTGCTCCAGAGGCCAGTGGACCTGAGCGGAGGCTGGGACGCCCTAGTGGGCCCCGGGCCCTGGAAGGCGGGTCCCGGTGGCCTGTGGCCCAGAATGAGGCCAGCTCCCAGCATGCCCTGCAGCCGGACGCCAGCCCCTCGGCCAGCAGCAGTGGTGACAACGACCCAGTCGTTCTTCAGGCATCCAAAGAGGAGCCTGGGAGTGGGACCATGCAGAGCAGCCCCTCCCCTGCTCACCCTCAGCTCCCAGTTCTGCAGACACAGGTTTGAAAGTAGAGAGAGTTCCTTCTCTGCTTCTGCTTTCTGGTCTACTGGCTCTGAGGCAGAAGAAACATGGCAGGTCTTAGTCGTATTTTTATGATCCTAGCGACCTGGGTACTGAGTTTAGAGAATCTTCACAAGAGCTGTTAAGCCTGTTGGATACTTATATTGTACTTGATGTTAGTGTAGCATCGATCTCTTAAAGAGTATGGAAACTTCTCATTACCTGTAAAAAGGTTGAATAGGCCAGGTTGGAAAGGCAGATTGGAACAACATGCTTCTAAGACTGCTTTGAGAATAGCTGTTTCTTTCAGAACTGAAATAAGTTAAATGTTACGGGTGGCGGGGGTGGGGTGTAGTGTTAATTCTTTTTTTATACCAAGAAAGTTAAGGGAATAGGGGAGAAAATCATGGCTTTTTATACTAGACAGACCTAGGTTTATATACAGTAGGCTTTTGATGGTTATGGATTTGATAGTTATAATTAGCTTGAGCAGCTGACAAATTCATTTATCATTTAGCTGAGTAGGAATTTGAGTGGCACACTGAAGCTTGCGTGCTGGACTGAATTTCATGAGTTCCTCACTATCCATATTTAAGTAGGACTTTTTTCCTTCTTCTTATTCCTTGGGCAAGACCTTGTAAAATCATAGAGGGGTGTTTGAGGACAGTGACCATACCTGTCCCCCCACCCCTGCTTCTCACACCTCCCCAGTAAAGGAAATTACCAAGATGGGTAATGAATATAAAGAAGTTTAGGTGATTTTTGTGTTTTTGTTTCTTGAGGGCTTTTGAATTTGGTGGTAGCTCAAATTTTTTGCATAGGTGACTGTCATACTTGCTGAGAAAAGGAGGGGAAAATAGGGATTTGTGTACATAAGTGAAATCCTTGAGGTTCTTAAAAGGTTCATTAAAATTTGAAATCTTAGACTATAGTGTTCTTGAATCCTCACTGTTAGAGAATACTATGTAGCATCCGGAGCCCTGGCTGGTGTGGCTCGGTGGGTTGAGTACCTGCCTGTGAACCAGAGGGTCGCCAGTTCGGTTCCAGATCAGGGCATATGCCTGGGTTGTGGGCCGGGGCCCTGGTGAGGGGCGTGCAAGAGGCAACCACACACTGATGTTTCTCTCCCTCTTTTTTTCCCTCCCTTCCTCTCTCTAAAAATAAATAAGTAAAATCTTTAAAGAGAAAGAATGCTGTATAGTATTCTTTAATATTATTAGGCTGTAGCTCCTCTTGCATGCCAAACTTGTGCTGTAAGCTTGGTTCTGTTCTCTCGGACACCTTATTAAAATCTTGCCCCAAAGATTTGTGTTTACAAAATGAGATTGATTCCTTACTTAAGAATTCTCTTCTTGTGAAATAATGTATTTTAAACTCCTGGTATAGTGCTAAACATCCATTTTATCTTTCCTTTTCGTCTTTTCTAGATGGTGTCGGACGGCATGACAGGCAGCAATCCTGTGTCCCCTGCCTCATCCAGTTCCCCAGCCTCTAGTGGGGCAGGTGGCATCTCCCCCCAGCATATAGCTCAAGATTCCTCTCTGGATGGACCTCCAGGGCCCCCAGATGGTGCCACAGTGTCCCTGGAGGGGCTCAGCTTACTCCAGGTTGCTGACCTGGCTAACAAGGGCCCAAAGTGGGAAAAGAGCCATGCCGAGATTGCAGAGCAAGCCAAGCACGTATGTATGGAGAAGGCTTGTGAGGATACTTGAGAATTTTCTTCCCTTAACTCATTGTTCCACGGATATTTTATCTCTTTTCTCGTCGTGTATAGGTTATACCTTAACATGCGTGATTTTGAGCAAGTCGTTTGAACTCTGTTCATCATTTTCTTTTCTGTAAAATAGGGGTGGTGTAATAGTCTATAGGCTGTTAGGAGGTTTAAAATAAAGACATAAAAGTTCTTTGAGAGCTGGGAGGTTCTTAAGAAATACTGGTTGCCCTAGCTGGTATGGCTTGGTTGGGCTTTATCCTGAACACCAAGAAGTCAAGTGTTCAATTCCTGGACAGGGCACATGCCTGGGTTGCGGGTTCAGTACCCAGTCGTGGCGTGTGCAAGAGGCAACTGATCGATGTTTCTCTCACATGAACATTTTCCTCTCTCTCCCTCCCTTCCCCTTTCTCAGGGATTGATCAATAACATTTTTTTTTAAAAAAGAAAAGACTTAGCGGTTTCTGCTTATTTGTCCAGTGGGAAGTGTGGTCCATGGGTCTGCAGCATCAGTATCACCTAGAAACTTGTTAGAAATGCAAATTCTTAGTACCTCTTTTCCATTTAAAACTAAAGGGTAGGGCCCAATAATATGTCTTAAAAAGCACTTTAGATGATTCTGATGAATGCTCAAAATTTGAGAGCCATTGGTCTAAATGCCTATGTTGTTTATATTTTCTTCATCATCAGACCATTTAGTTCCTTGATTCAGCCCTGGCTGTTACTTCCTCTGGATTAGTTCTTGTAGGGAGACAAGAATAATGAAGGCAGTTGTCTTAAGTTTTTTAAGTCAGCTCTGTTAAATGAAAAAAATTTAAAATGCTTTTATTTTTTCCTTATGAAATACAGGGTGGGGCAAAAGTGGAGTGGGTTTACAGTTGTTAATATGGAAAATAATGTAATAAACTGTTTCACATACTCATAATTGTAAACCTACTTTTGTTCCACCCTGTATAATAAATGTAGAAACAATGTTATTTTTTGGTTATAATCACTGGTGTATAACTTTTTAATATTTTCACCTAAATACCCTTTTCTAAAAATAGTACTTTTTGAAGGCAAACAGGGTTGTGTAACTTGGGCTTTATAGCATACTTCTAAACGTGAACACACTACTGTGTAAGCAGAATTCTACAGCGATAAGAACCATTGTATCTAGAGTCAGTAAAGAATCTCGTGCTCCCTGCTTCTCTAGGATGTTCCCTTGGGCTATGTTTTCCTAAGTCTTGCCTATATTCACGGGGAGTGGAGATTGTGTGAAATAATGGAAAATTGATGTTTAGAATCAGTAGACATTTTTAATTCTCAGCTTGTTAATACTTTCTGGCTATGTGATCTCAAGTGAATCACATAATCTTCTTGATCTGTTTTTCACTCATCTGAAGAGAGTATAATACTTACTTGTCGACTTGGTATGTGGACTTAAGACCGGCATTAAAACACTCAGCAGAGTCAGTTTTTGTATATAGTCAGTGCTCAGGAATTCAGCCAGGGTCATGAGGTGGAGTATATGTCTGGTAACTTGATTGACCTAGTTCTCCCTCAATAGGAGGCAGAGATTGAGACTCGGATTGCTGAACTGCGGAAGGAGGGCTTCTGGTCACTGAAGAGGCTGCCTAAAGTTCCTGAGCCACCCCGCCCCAAAGGCCACTGGGACTATCTATGTGAGGAGATGCAGTGGCTCTCTGCTGACTTTGCTCAGGAGCGCCGTTGGAAACGGGGTGTGGCCCGTAAGGTATGTTTTCAATTGGACCTACTTTCTATTTCTTTTTTAGGTTTGCTTTTTTTCGATAGGTGGGTTGATTGGAAGGAAACCAAACAGAACACTGTAGGATGTTTATTAATGCATATACCCTCAAGAGGCAAGCTGACTTTCCAGGTTTCCTGGCTTTGAATATTTTTTTTTGCTTTTGACTTGGGATCTGGCCTCGGAGTGCTTTTATGCTGGTTCCTCATTTCCACAGGTAGTGCGAATGGTGATTCGGCACCATGAGGAGCAGCGGCAGAAAGAGGAACGGGCCCGGAGGGAGGAGCAGGCCAAACTGCGCCGAATTGCCTCTACCATGGCCAAGGATGTCAGGCAGTTCTGGAGCAATGTGGAGAAGGTAGGGAGCAGGGATTGGGAACGGTAGATGCCTTGGGTTTTGTTGGTGGGCAGCATATTAGTAGGAATGATAAAAACTTTGTGAATGAATGAATATTATAATTTCATGCAACTCTAATGACATTTCTGTTGTGTGTTGGACCTTTCTTTCATTAAGTGTTACGAAGAAGAAAGAAATACAGTGGAAAATGGGCCCTGCCTTTGGGGATAGTTTTAAATTTTCATTTTTCAATTACAGTTGACATTCAGTATTTTATTGGTTTCAGATATACATACAACATAGTGGTCCGACATCCATATAACTTATGGAGTGATCTCCTGATAAGTTTAGCACCATCTTGCAATCATATATAGTTACTAAAATGTTCTCGACCATATTTTCTTTGCTTTACCTTGCAGCCCCATGACTATTTTGTAATTGCAATATGTCTGTCTTAATCCTTTCATCTTTATCACCCAGCCCGCCCCCTAAGACCCTCTCTTCTGGCAACTCTCAGTTTGTTCTCTGTATCTATGAGTCTGCTTCTAATTTTGTTTTTTTAGATTCCACATACAAGTGAAATCATGTGGTATTTGTCTTCCTCTGTCTGACAACACTTAATATTCTCTCTGTGTTGTCACAAATGGCAAGATTTCGTTTTTTATACCTAATATTTTTTTTAAATGTTATTTATTTTATTTTTAAATAGAGGGGAAGGGAGGGAGAAAGAGAGGGAGAGAAACATCAATGTGTGGTTGCCTCTCACATGCCCCCTGCTGGGTACCTGTCCCACAACCCAGGCGTGTGCCCTGATTGGGAATCAAACCGAGGACCCTTTGGTTCAGTGGTACTCAATCCACTGAGCCACACCAGCCAGGGCAAGTAATATTACCACATCTTTTTTATTCATTTGTCTTATCAATGGACACTTGTGTTGCTTTGTATCGTGGCTATTGGAAATAATGTTGCAGTGATCATAGGGGTGCATATGTTCTTTCGAATTAATGTTTTGGGTTTCTTTGGATACTTCCCTAGAAATGGAATTTCTGGGTCATATGGTAGTTTTATTTTTAATTTTTTAAGAAACCTCCATACTGTTTTCCATAGTGCCTGTACCAATATGCAATCCCAACAGTGCACAAGGGTTCTCTTTTCTTTACTTCCTCTCCAACACTTGTTTGTTGATATATTGATAATAGCCATTCTGACAGGTGTGAGGTGATAGCTCATTGTGGTTTTAATTTGCACTGCCCTGATGGTTAGTGGCCCTCAGTGTGTCCTCTTTGGAGAAATGTGTATCGGGTTTCCTGCCCGTTTTGGGGGGGATTGTTAATTGGACTTACTTCTCTAGGCCATCTATCCTTTGTAGGGCATTTAACATGCTTTTTCTAAAACCTATCTGTGCCATCAAAGTTCTCATTAATTAAGATGTTCATATATAAACTTATCATTGTTTCTCAAGTGCTACCTGGTTTCTGTTTCTAGCTTCAGTCTTTTGTGTCCTTTCAGTTCCTTTTCTCCTCCTTTCGGCTTCAAACAGGTCCGTCTTATGGACATCCCTGGCCATTAATTCACTGGATCTTTCTGCTGCTGGGAATGGCTTTCTCCTCATTTCCACTTAGAGAAGAGCTACTTAGGCTTTAAGATTCAGCTCCAGATACATTTGCAAATATCTTCTGTTACCTGAAGCTAAGCTGGCTCCCCTCCCCTCTTCTCTCTCTCTCTCTCTCTCTCTCTCTCTCTCTCTCATCCCTTTTGTGTTTTCCTCAGAAGCACCCTAACATCATTTAATTCCAGGGGGAGGCATAGAGAAGGCTTCCCTAAATGTTGAATAAAAGAGTGCATGAGTAAAAGATTATCTTGGTAAACCATCCATATCATGCTTGTGGCAGGTCGTGCAATTCAAGCAACAGTCCCGGCTGGAGGAAAAGCGCAAAAAAGCTCTGGATCTGCACCTGGACTTCATTGTGGGGCAAACTGAAAAGTACTCAGACCTTCTGTCTCAGAGCCTCAACCAGCCTCTAGCCTCCAGCAAAGCTGGCTCCTCCCCTTGTCTGGGCTCTTCCTCAGCTGCCTCTAGTCCTCCACCCCCAGTTTCCCAGCTGGATGATGAAGGTGTGTGTCCTCTTTGGCTCTACTACTCTTCCTCATGTACCCTTTCAAGAGCTGAAAACCCACCCTGTGGCTTGCAGGGGCCCGTGGACTTTGTGACCTTGTTCTCCTGCTATAGATGGGGACTTCCAGCCCCAAGAGGAGGAGGAAGAGGATGATGAGGAGACGATTGAGGTTGAGGAACAACAGGAAGGCAATGATGCAGAGACCCAGAGGCGTGAGATTGAGCTGCTTAGACGTGAGGGAGAACTGCCACTGGAAGAGCTGCTCCGTTCCCTTCCCCCTCAGCTGCTAGGAGGGCCTTCCAGCCCCTCAAGAACCCCATCATCTCATGATAGTGACACCCGAGATGGGCCTGAAGATGGTGAGGAAGAGCCCTCTCAAGCACTGAAGGTATGGGCAGAAGGGGTGGAGGGAGAGCTCAGAGTGGGAACAGGGGAGAGGTTCTAGGACAGAATTCTGGTCTATAAGGTTGGTTGTTTTCAGGAGTTCTCACTGGTTAAAGGTAATTTTGGGGCTCTTATTTGGGGATGGAAAGGGAAGAATCTGCATTTGGGGCAAGTTGCAGTCTGGGATGGACGGTTTCTGGTGCTGTAGTGGAAAAGTGTACTGCACTCTGCTCTGTTATTTTAAAGATTTTATTTATTTTTAGAGATAGGGGAAGGGAAGGAGAAAGAGAAACATTGAAGTGGGAGGAAAACACTGATTGGTTGCCTCTTGTATGCCCCCAAATGGGGACCTGGCCTGCAACCTAGGTCTGTGTCCTGATTGGAAATTGAACTGGCAACCTTTCAGTTTGCAGGACGACGCCCAACTCACTGAGCCACACCAGTCAGGGCTGTACTCTGCTCTTTAAATTGTGTGACCTTGAAAAATAAGTATTCTGGCCTTAGCTACTTATGTGTAATGGCCATGATGCCCCCTTACTGGTTTGTAGATTTGGAGCTGGGATGGTAACCTTGAAGTCTCTTTTGGATCAAGTTCTCTGGACTCCATATGTCTGAGTGCATGGGAATGGTGTTGGGAGCCTGTTTTTCTTATCTAGCACTTTTCACAGGTCCTCCCCCAGGCAGTTGGGTCAGGATTTGGTAGCTTGTGCTGAAAGAAAACCCTTGATTACATCCCTGCTCTGGGACTGTGCCAGTGGCACAGAGAGACTATTCTATGGTATTATATTCAACATTGAGCCTTTCTCCTGTTGTTCTAACCTTAGGCTCTCTTCCTTTTTATCCTTTGACATACAGGTGAAAACCTCACCTTCCTCTGTTACACAGCGAAACAAACAGCCTTGGCATCCAGATGAGGATGATGAAGAGTTCACTGCCAACGAGGATGAAGGTCAGGCCTCTTTTCTTTATCCTGTTGCCCTATAACCCTTGAATAGTTTGGATCTAATGTTTCAGTCATTCTCTCCTCTTCCACTTGTGCCTCTGTCCCCATTGATCTTGCTTTATTCTTTTTCCTAGCGGAGGATGAAGAGGATACCATAGCAGCTGAGGAGCAGCTGGAAGGGGAGGTGGATCATGCCATGGAGCTGAGAGAGTTGGCTCAAGAAGGTGATATTCACTAGACATTGTAATGATCATTCCCTTTGGTGTCTCCTCTGCAGAGTGGCAGATATAAAGAGATAAGACACATTTACCCCCCCCGGAGCAACTCCAGTTCTACTGACAAAGATAGATTTACAAATGAATAATTATAAATAGAATGTGATGGGATTTTGGACAAAGTGTTGTGAGAGTTCATGGAGGGAAGAGTTACTATAAGAGGATATTGGTTATGTTTTATCTGTACCTTAAAGGGAGGTTCATCAGACTGATACTTTCCTTCCTGGTGGAGGGCAACACGGTCTGTGGTTCTAGCCCATGTTGTAAGGCCTGGCTTTTGTAGCTGGTGCTGAAAGTAAACCCTTTTTTTTTTTTTTTTTTTTTTTTTGGATCTTCCATTGGTCCTGGGCCTAGCAGTGCCTACAGAGACCTCAGTAAAGTGAACTCACACCTCTCAGACTTCTCTTCCTCACTTTCCCTGAAGCACCCAGAAACTTACCTTTTATTTCTTTTCCAGGTGAGCTATCTATGGAGGAGCTACTACAGCGGTATGCAGGAGCCTATGCCTCTGATGCCTCTGCCCCAGGTTCTGGGAGTAGTGAACAGGAAGATGAAGATGAGGCTGACACTAACAGCTCTGACTGTGAACCAGATGGGGCCACAGAAGCTGAAGAAGCTCCTCAAGAGAATAGCAGCAGTCAGTCAGGTAAATGTGTGGTCATGAGGCAGGAGCTGGGGAGGGTAGGCACTGGAAAAGCAGGTATGGTGAGCACTAAGTCTTGGTGTTGTGCTTTAGACTCTGCTGAGGAGCAGAGCGGGGACGAGGAAGATGAGCATTCAGAGGAGGAAGAAACAAGTGGTAGTTCAGAATCAGAGGAATCTGAGTCGGATGATTCTGAGGAGTCCCAGTCACGGAGCCAAGCAGATGAGGAAGAGGAGGAGGACGATGATTTTGGGGTAGAGTACTTGCTTGCCCGGGATGAAGAGCAGAGTGAGGCAGATGGGGGCAGTGGACCTCCCACCCCAGGGCCTGCTACCACTCTAGGCCCTAAGAAAGAAATTACTGACATCGCTGCAGCAGCTGAAAGTCTCCAACCCAAGGGTTACACCTTGGCCACTACCCAGGTATTCCTAGACCCCAGCTTCTGCTTCCTCATGTCTTGATTTTCCTGTTTCTCAGTAACATGCCTTCGTTTCGCCATAACATCTCTCTTCCTACCAGGTGAAGACGCCCATCCCTTTACTTCTGCGGGGCCAGCTCCGGGAGTACCAACACATTGGGTTGGACTGGTTGGTTACTATGTATGAGAAGAAGCTTAATGGCATTCTTGCTGATGAGATGGGGCTAGGCAAGACAATCCAGACCATCTCCCTTCTTGCCCACTTGGCTTGTGAGAAAGGTAACTAGGCAGGGCCCTTCCTTTTGGGTGTCATTGGCCTACTCCCTGGGGAGCTTGTTTAATGGTGACTCTAGCTGTAGGATTGTCTTAGTAGCTTCTTTCATTTTGGTCAGTGACTGTACGAGGGAGGACCCCCCCCCCCAAAAAAACCCGGAATTTATTTATAAAAAATTGTGTATTCCTACATGTTTAAACTTAGTCGCCTTTTAAGTACTCTCCATTTGATGGTGTATACCTATGGAGACATTTTTTTCCACTGCTCAAAAGTTTTTGAACCCGCCGATTTTGATGCCTTTTAGTGCTTCTGCTCTTTTTTGTTTCACCTCTTTCGCATTGGCAAAACATTTCCCTTTGAGGACTTTTTCACCTGGGGAAACAAAAAAGTTGCTCAGGGCAAGACTGGGTGAATAGGGAGGGTGGGGCACAGGAGTCATGCCAAAACTGCTGAACACTCAGCATGGTGGCATGGTGGGCAGGTTTGCTTGTAAATCACCCATCATGAAATGGGCAAACGTGTTGAAAGTCTTCCAAGAAAAATTCACTGAAGCCGAACGCAGCCTCTCACAACAATGCCAGCTGGCACACTGATACAGATGGGTTCTTAGAACACTCATCTCTCGGGGAAAGCCAATACTACAAGGGGCCCGCCCTCCAGAAGATAAATTCTAGGTGTTTTTGGGTCCCCTCTCATAAAGGGAGGCCAGCATAAGTGCTAGGATTCTTAGGAAGGGCCATTAGGACAGACTGGTTGGGGTTAGCTGTGAGGAACAAGAATCCTACAGTTTCCGTGTATATCTCTTTACCATTTCTCATTTTGAAAAAAAATTTTTTTGTAAACATTTTATTTTTTAATATATCTTTTTGGAAAGATTTTATTTATTGTTGGAGAGAGTGGAAGAGAGGGAGAGAGACATCAATGTGTGAGAGAAACATCGATTGGTTGCCTCTCACACACGCCCAACTGGGACCTGATCTGCAACCCAGGCATGTGCTCTGACAGAGAATCGAACCAGCGACTTTTCAGTTTGCAGGACAATGTCTGACCCACTAAACTACATCAGTCGGCCCATCTCTTGGTCCTTTTTTTAATGCCTCTCTTTAAAATCATGATGTATCTTATTTTTTTTAAATTGAGGTGTCTTAACATGTGATACTAGTTTCAGGTATACAACATAATGATTCAATATTTGTATTCACTGAGAAATGATCTCCACGATTAGCCTAGGTAACAATCTGTCACCATACATGTTACAAAAAAAATTTTTTTAATGAGAACTTTCAAGACCTAAGCGACTTTCAAATATGCAATACAGTACTGATTACAGTTACCATGTCAAACGTCTCTCATTCTTTTGCTAAACAGGTAATTGGGGTCCCCATTTGATCATTGTCCCCACCAGTGTGATGTTGAACTGGGAGATGGAGCTGAAGCGTTGGTGCCCCAGCTTTAAAATCCTCACTTATTATGGAGCCCAGAAAGAGAGGAAGCTCAAGCGGCAGGTTTGCAGCTCCATGTGAACACCACCTCCCCTTTCCCAGTACCCATTTTCTTATTAGGCTCTTTCTTCAGATGAGTTTCTTTTTCTCTCCTTTATGTTGCTCTATTCTGTTCCTGGGACTTTGTTTTCTCCCAACCTGATTTCTGTCCCGTAAGGACCTTAGCATGTTTTCCTTTTATCCCTTTTTTTTTTTTTTTCCTTTTAACCCCACTGTCTGCTGCTTTCTTCTGGTGTCTCAGGGCTGGACCAAGCCCAATGCCTTCCATGTGTGTATCACATCTTACAAGCTGGTGCTGCAGGACCACCAGGCCTTTCGCCGTAAGAACTGGCGCTATCTCATTCTGGATGAGGCTCAGAACATCAAGAACTTCAAGTCACAGCGTTGGCAGTCACTGCTTAACTTCAACAGGTGGAAATGGAGATGGGGATTCATGGAAGGATTGATTTGGTCTGAAGGGTGGGATGCTCAGAAAGTTGAGAACTGGCTGACTATCCTCCCACTAATTCCGTCTGTGTCTTTGCAGCCAGAGACGCCTGCTCCTGACAGGAACTCCCTTGCAGAACAGTCTCATGGAGCTGTGGTCTTTGATGCACTTTCTGATGCCCCATGTCTTCCAGTCTCATCGCGAGTTCAAAGAGTGGTTCTCTAACCCCCTAACTGGCATGATTGAGGGCAGCCAAGAGTATAATGAAGGTCTAGTCAAACGCCTCCACAAGGTAGGGCCTGTAACAGTTTGTCAGGGGTATTGGGAATGGTGAGGACATAAGGGCAGAAACACTTAGGGAGAGGAAATTCATGCAGAGAGAGGTTGAAATCACCCAGCTGTCAAGCTGCATTATTCTAGTGACCAACTGATTGCCAAATTGAGTGACCTCATCTTAGTCATCGTTCTACTTGTTTATTTTAATGATGGCATTTCTGTCCTTGGTCCCTGAGTAGAATGCTATTGCTCATCAGTCCCTGCTTGGATTTTTCTTTACCTGGCTTTCCTAAACTTTGTATTTTGTTTCTCCTCCCCCACCTCTTTTTCTTGCTCTCCACTCCTCCACTTTCCTTTCTTGTCTTTTCTGGCTCCTCTTTCTTTGTCCAGCTTTTAAATAATATCTTTTATCATTCTGGTCCTGTCTTTTTTGTCTCCCAATTTATGTATCTCATAGGCATACTCATTCATTAGGCTTTAAAGACTAAATTGTGTTTTTAGTCCCTTGAATATAGACTACTTAACCTGTATTTAAATTTGACTTGATATCCTTAAAGTTGTTCTTGAACTCACTCTGTTGTAACCCAAACATCTCAAGCTTTATCGTCTAATTTTATTCCATTTGGTCAGTCACACCATCATTTTCGTAAGTCAAACTAGAAACGAAGATGTCTTCCTTAACTATACGTTTTTACCTCCCTTCACTTTCATGTTAACTTGATGACCGTTCTATCAGATTTTATCTCTTGAGATCTCAGATATGCCTTTTGTTTTTTGTGTGGCTGTCTCACTGCACCAGTTTTTGTTCTCAGCTTCTCTCCTGGACTTATTTTCATCATCCTGTCCTCAGTGCTCCCTGTATCACTTATGTTGTGGTACAATTTTTATGTAAGTCTCCTTTAGCAGAAAGTAGATTCCTTGAGAGGAGGGGAAGGCCTGCATCTGACTCATCTTTGATTAGTTCCTGGAATATTTAATGAGTATTTATGGATGGGCTAAGGCAGAGTATAACATATTTTACTATTTAACCATTTTAAGCGTCCAGCTGGTCATCAAGCCAAAACCCAGCTAGACGAGCTATACTAGGGCTCAGTGCCCACCGTTCTCTTGTCAGTCTCTTCATTTTTTCCATATAGGTTTTGCGGCCTTTTTTGCTGCGCCGAGTTAAGGTGGATGTTGAGAAGCAGATGCCTAAAAAGTATGAGCACGTTATCCGCTGCCGGCTTTCCAAGCGCCAGCGCTGTCTCTATGATGACTTCATGGCACAGACCACGTAAGGGAGGACAAAGGGTGGGCCCTGGGACTCCAGATTGAAGCAGAGGTCAGAGGTGAAAGTCAGGATACCCTTTTTACTTTTCTTTTTCTCCCAGAACTAAGGAGACACTAGCCACTGGCCATTTCATGAGCGTCATCAACATTTTGATGCAGCTGCGAAAAGTCTGCAACCATCCAAACCTGTTTGACCCTCGACCTGTTACTTCTCCCTTCATCACCCCAGGCATCTGCTTCAGCACTGCCTCTCTGGTCCTAAGGGCCACTGATATCCATCCCCTCCAGGTAAGTAGTTTGCCTCCGGGGTTATTGGCCTTACACCAAACCTTCACTTCTTTAGAGTGATCTTTTGCATCCTTCCTTCTCCTATCATCTCAGCATTATTCCCCTAGTTTCATTGTTTTTTATCTCTGTGACTTTGGGCAAGCTAATTATTAACCTCTAACCCTGTTTTCTTGCCCCTTCAATATAGAGATTACAGGGCCTAGTCTTCGGTAGGCTTGGGAGAATTGTGTTAATCTTTTTGAAAGACCCTGGAGAGTTAAGAATACTTAACTATTCTTTTGTTTTTCTACTCCTTCTCTCTTTTGGGCTATTTCCTAACCCCCTCCCCATTTTTGTTTTTATTGTGGTAAAATACATAACATTTTACTATGGAACCATTTTAAGTGTATGATTCAGTGTCATTAAGTACATTCACATTGTTGAACAACCATTACCACCATCCATCTCCAGAACTTTTCTTATCTTTCCAGACTGAAAGTCTGTACCCATTAAATATTAACTCCCCATTCTCCCTCTTCCCCTCACTCATGTCAGCCACCATCCTACTTTTTGTCTATAAATTTGAATACTCTAGACCTGGCTGGTGTGCCTCAGTGGATAGAGTGCTGCTTGTTTGATTCCCAGTCAGAGCATGTGCCTGGGTTGCAGGCTTGGGTTCCCTGTTGGGGGCATGTGAGAGGCGACCAATAGATGTATCTCTCACACATTGATGTTTCTCTCCTCTTTTCTTCCTCCCTTTCCTCTCTCTCTAAAAATAAATAAAATCTTTTAAAAAATTGTTAAGTATTCCAGGTACTTTATGTAAGTGAAATCATGCAGTATTTGTCCTTTTCTGAGTGACTTTTTTCATTTAGCAAAATGTCTTCAAGTTTCATCCATGTTGTAGCATTTGTCGGAATTTCCTTTCTTAAGGTTGGGTTATATTCATGTATTATATATACATATAACATATAACATACTACATTTTGTTTATCCATTCATCTGTCAATGGATACTGGGTTGCTTCTGTTGGTTGGCTATTTTGAATAATGCTATACAAATACCTGTTCAAGTCCCTGCTTTCAGTTCTCTCTTTTTAAAAAAATTTTTAATAATTGTACTGGGGTGACTTTGGTTAATAAAATTATATAGATTTTAAGTGTACAGTTCTGTAATATGTCATTTATATATTGTGTTGTGTGTTCTCCACCCAAAGTGAGGTCTTGTTTCTACCACCATATATTTGACTCCCTTTACCCTTTTCTGTGCCCACCCCCAACTCCTTTCCCTCTGGTACACCACACTGTTGTCTTTGTCTCAGTTTTTGTCTGTCTCCTTTGCTCATTTGTTGCTTTCAATTTTACATCCCACATATGAATGAAATATTTATTGAGTTGGCCAAAAAGTCTGTATGGTTTTTTTCCGTAAAATAAAAGACAGATTTTCATTTTCACCAGTAACTACTCATTTGGATATTGAGTCTGTTGGCTATCGCCTGCTATTGGCTTCTAGTGGGTGGAGGCCAGGGGTGCTACTAAACATCTTCCAATGAATAAGACAGCCTCACAGCAAAGAATTATTTGGCCAAAATGTCAGTAGTACGAAGAAACTTCACAAACCACTTCTGACATGTTTGATCAGGCCCAGCACCTTCTCCATATACTGCACAAATCTTTGTGTTTCATTTGCACTTTTACCTTTCTTTAAATACTAAAGCATGATACACTGAAAATGTTACATATTTTCTCCCATCGTCAAAACTAAAATGGCTGCACGTTCACCAGTTTTGATTATTTTTTTTAAATGCATGCTGATATGACAGCTGTCACAATACAGTCTAACAAAATTGTTTCGAATGAAGTTAAAGACAAGTACTACTAGAGCCATTGTACAGAAAAAAATGAAACAAACTTTTTGGTCAACCCAGTAGTTCCTGACTTTCGGTTCTCTTTTGGAGATGCAGTCATATCGTGCTTAATAATGGTGATATGTTAAGAAAATGTGCCTTCAGGTGATTTCATCATTGTGTGCACATCACAGACAATTTTAATGGTGTAACTTACTACATCTCTAGGCTATATGGTGTAGCATATTACTCCTAGGCTATAAGCCTGAGGAGGATACTAGACCAAATACTTTAGGCAGTAGTAACACAGTGGTAAGTTTTTGTCTATCTAAACATAGAGAATGTACAGTAAAAATGCAATATAAAAGTTAAAAAATGATACCACCTGGATAGGGCACTTAGCATGAATGGAGCTTGTAGGACTGGAAGTTGTGAGTGGTGAGTGAATGTGAAGGTTCAGGACATTACTGTACACAGTAAATTCATAAAAGAACACAAGATAAAGTGAAACACAAAGGAATGATACAATCAGGAGACATGGTAAACATGAGATACATAAAGTTGCTACTGGCCTGACCTAGCATACTGTTTTATAGTAAACTTTTTTTATAAGTAGAAAAAGTACACTCTAAAATAACAAAGTATAGTATGGTAGACACATAAACTTACAGTTACTGTCATTATTAAATAGTATGTATTACATATAATTACATGTACTATACTTTTATATGACTGGTAGCACATTAGGTTTGTTTACACCAGCATTACCACAAACACGTGATGGGTTGTACTGCAATATTGGGATGGCTAGATATCACCAGGCAGTAGGAATTTTTAGCTCCATTATAATCTTAAAGGATCACATTTATATATGCAGTCCTTCATTGACCAAAATGTCATCATATGGTACATGACTGTATACCCAGAAATGGAATTGGTGGATCATACAGTAATTAGTAATTATGTTTTTTATTTTCTGAGGAACTACCATACTGTTTTCCATGGCAACTGCCAACCCTGTTACTCCTTTTTATTTTCTTTTTTTCTTTTAGTAATAATCTAAATGGGTGTGCGATGGTATCTCGTGATTGTCATTTGCATTCCCCTAAATATAATGACGTCGAGCATCTTTTCTGTGCTTATTGTATATTTTCTTTGGAGAAATACCTGTTAAAGGCCTTTGGTAATTTTTAAATTGGGTTGTTTGTGCTTTTTTTGTTGTTGTTGAGTTGTAGGAGTTCTTTTTGTGTTCTAGATATAACCGCTCATGAGATACATGGTTTGCAAATATTTTGTCCCATTCCAAGGGTTGCCTTTTTACTCTGTTAATAGTGTTCTTTGATGCAGTTCAATTTCTCAGTTTGTTTTTTGGTTTTTATATGTGCTTTTGGTGTCACATCCAAGAAATTATTGCCACATTGGGCCCTTTGACACTATGCTTTTGTGTTCCTTCTTGTGCCAGCGGATAGACATGGGTCGTTTTGATCTCATTGGCCTGGAGGGTCGAGTCTCTAGATATGAGGCTGACACATTTCTACCCCGGCACCGCCTGTCTCGTCGGGTACTGCTAGAGGTGGCTACTGCTCCTGACCCCCCACCCCGGCCCAAGCCAGTCAAGATGAAGGTCAACAGGTACTAAGGCTGAAGAATAAGGGAATGGATTCCTAGAAAAAGTGGCTGCAGCTGGCTGGAGGGGTTGGGATGGAAAGGAAAGAGTTTGAGACTGGGGTATAATGTTTATTTGGGATGGGTGCAGGATACTGTGAAGGAGGGATTAGGGGAGAAAATAGAAGAAGCTCCTGTGTTTATCATTGATTTCTCCTTTCCCTGGTTGGTGTTTCTTGATTATCGCAGAATTTTTTCCCTTTCTCTTTTGGGTCTTGTCTTTGTTCTTTTTTTTTTTTTTTTTTTCTTAGTCCTTACTCTCCCTCCTTACCTATTTAACCCCTCATTTTTTCTCATAGGATGCTGCAGCCAGTGCCCAAGCAAGAAGGCCGGACAGTGGTGGTAGTGAACAGCCCACGGACCCTCCTGGGTCCTGTCCCAGTCCGACCCCCACCAGGCCCTGAGCTCTCAGCTCAGCCTACCCCTGGTCCAACCCCTCCAGTGCTGCCAGCACCACTGATGGTGTCAGCCTCACCTGCCGGACCCCCACTTGTTCCAGCATCCCGGCCTCCTGGCCCTGTTTTGTTACCCCCGCTGCAGTCAAATAGTGGGCCTCTCCCCCAGGGTAAGTTGCAAGGGAACCAGAATGTTGGGTCGGGGAGTACTTCATATAGATTGGTCATATTGGGGAAGAAGTCATGAAATTAGAGTGAGAAGTTGGGTTAGAGACGGGTGTGGTGTTTGGCAGGAAAGGAATATGTATAGAGGCTGCTGGGAGCTGGCTAAGGCTTTGGACAGTGTATACCTGACACATGTTTGCTTTGTGTCTACAGTGTTGCCATCCCCTTTAGGGGTCCTGAGTGGCACCTCACGGCCTCCCACACCAACCCTGTCCCTGAAGCCAGCCCCTCCTGCCCCTGTTCGCCTGAGTCCTGCCCCACCCCCAGGCTCATCCAGCCTGTTGAAGCCCCTGACAGTGCCACCAGGCTATACCTTTCCTTCTGCTGCTGCCACCACCACTTGTACCACAACAGCCACTGTTCCCACCACTGCAGTACCAGCTCCTACTCCAGCACCACAGCGCCTCATCCTGTCTCCTGATATGCAAGCTCGCCTGCCCTGTAAGTTTCCAGGGCTGTGAGGGTGAGGGACTTTAGATGGGAGGAAGGCTTATATGCCCTGGAGCTGGAGAAGAAAAGCTCAGAAACATGAGAGTATCAAAAAGTTAGTATAAGTAGCTAACATTAGGTATTTTGCCAGACATTGATAACTCATAGTCAAGTAAGAATCCTCAAAGAGTTCACAGTCTAGTTGAGATAACACGTAAGCCTCGTGGTAGAAAATCATTTGTAGTAAAAGGGCAGCATAGAGAAAGTAGTGGTGATTAGCTTGCTGTTATGGAAAGCCATTAGAGGATATAAAGGAGATTGTTAAGCAAATAAGTGGGATTGGAAGGAGTAGAATGTCAAAAGTTCAGACTAGTTGAAGGCTGAGCTTGTTGGAACATGGTAAATTGAGGGGAACTGAGACTTGTGCCCCATGAGGGTCTGTAAAGTAGCATTGAGCAGAGTGAACCCTGTATACATTAAGCCTCTTCTTTATTCATAGCAGGTGAAGTGGTCAGCATCGGCCAGTTGGCCTCACTGGCACAACGTCCAGTGGCTAGTGCAGGGGGAAGCAAACCTCTCACCTTCCAAATCCAGGGCAACAAGCTGACTTTGACTGGTGCCCAGGTGCGCCAGCTTGCCGTGGGGCAGCCCCGCCCGCTGCAAAGTAGGTAAAACCCATCCCCTGTCCTGCCTTTTTCCTATTCCTTGTCCTCTTGTTTTTCATGGCTCTTTTGAAATGTCAGCCCATGTTTCTTTCTCTGGTGTTTGGTGGGAGGGGCCAAGGGGAGAATCGTTGGAGGAAATTTTTGATAAAGATGAAGTTATCTCCTCTGTTCTTTCTCTCTCCTCTTGCCCTGCTTCTCTGCCTCCCTCCGGCTGATAGCTGCTTCTCTCTCTCTCTTTCTCTCTTCCCTTAACCCAGGGAATGTGGTGCACCTGGTGTCAGCAGGGGGGCAGCACCACCTCATCAGCCAGCCTGCCCATGTGGCCCTCATCCAGGCCGTGGCCCCGACCCCTGGCCCCACCCCTGTTTCTGTGCTGCCTTCTTCGACCCCCAGCACCACCCCTGCCCCCACTGGCCTCAGCCTTCCGCTTGCTGCTAACCAGGGTGAGGCTCCTGGCCTTCCTACTTAGCTCTTGCAGGCCTTGGTCCTTCCAGGCATGCCGTGGGCTACTGCCTGTCCGACCTTCCCTCAGTATTGTTTTTCCTCGCCAGTATCTCCATTATCGGTCTGCCCTTGGACTTCTTCCATCCTTTGGGTTTCTTGTTTCTTTTCTACTTTCTCAAAGTAGCTTCCTCTTGCAGTGCCACCAACCATGGTGAATAATACAGGCGTGGTGAAGATTGTAGTGAGACAGGCCCCACGGGATGGACTGACTCCTGTTCCTCCGTTGGCCCCAGCACCCCGGCCTCCGAGCTCTGGGCTTCCAGCTGTGTTGACTTCACGTCCCACAGTAACCCCTGGCCGGCTGCCCACACCTACTCTGGGTAATGCCCGGGCTTCTGTGCCCACGTCCAGTCTGGTGAGGCCCCTTCTCAAGCTGGTCCACAGTCCTTCGCCTGAAGTCAGTGGTGAGTCCAGATGGCTGAGGCCAGAAATTTTTTGACAGGAGTGGAGATAGGATGGCCCCCAGGGTTTCTTAAGTCACAACAGGTCCCTTCATTATCCAGCGTACTGTACTGACGTGCTGTGCAGTGGGCCCGAGAATTGGGCTGTTGAGCCCTTGCCTAATTCCAAGATACATTTATTGGGACTTGGGAGGGAAAAGACATGTTAAGATGTCAGAGTCCTTGAACATTTGTATGGTGTGGGAGTGAAGATTTTCTGGGAAATAAGTGAAGCTGGGCGTTGAGGGAAGGGGTGGGAAGGGTAATAGAAGGAACAAGAATTCTGGGGCTAACTCATCCTCTGTCTCCACAGCTTCAGCACCGGGACCTGCTCCCTTGACCATTTCTTCTTCCCTTCCTGTGCCATCGTCACTTCCTGGGCCAGCCTCTTCTCCAATGCCAATTCCCAACTCCTCTCCACTTGCTAGTTCTGTGTCCTCTGCAGTCTCTATTCCAATGTCATCTTCACTCCCCATGTCTGCCTCGACCATGCTTTCCGCCCCCACCCCTGCCCCCGCCCCCGGCCCCACCCCTGCCCCCGGCCCCGCCTCTACCCCCCTCACCATTCCCATCTCAGCCTCCTTACCCATTTCGGCTTCAGGCCCAGCTGTGTTGACCAATGTGACTCCAGCACTTGCACCTGTTGTCTCAGCGGCTCCTGGACCTCCTTTGGCATCAGCTGGGGCTTCGCCATCAGCATCAGCCTTGACTCTAGGTCTGGCCACAACTTCATCCCTGTCTTCATCTCAGGCACCTGGTCACCCTCTATTGTTGGCTCCAGCCTCTTCACATGTTCCAGGGTTGAACTCACCTGTGGCACCAGCGTGTTCACCTGTTCTGGTCCCAGCCTCTGCTCTGGCTAATTCTTTTCCGGCAGCACCAAATCCAGCTCCAGCTCAGGCTTCCCTTCTGGCTCCAGCACCTTCTGCATCTCAGGCTTTAGCCACCTCTCTGGCTCCACAGACAGCAATCCTGGCTCCTTCAGCTCCTTCTCTGGCTCCTCTTCCAGTCCTGGCTCCATCGCAGACTCCAGTTCCAGTTCTGGCTTCATCATCTACTCCAGGAACTCCTTTAGCCTCAGCTTCTTCACTGGTGCCAGTACCAACTCCTGTGTTGGCTCCATCATCAACTCAAACTATGGTATCAGCCCCGATTCCGTCACCTCTCCCAAGCCCGGCTTCTACACAGGCACTGGCCTTAGCCCCAGCTTTAGCATCTACTCTTGGCGGCTCATCCTCATCTCAGACACTCTCTTTGGGAACAGGGAACCCCCAGAGGCCCTTTCCAGCTCAGACATTGTCATTGACTCCAGCATCATCCCTAGTACCAACTCCAGCCCAGACACTGTCTTTGACACCAGGACCACCACTGGGTCAAACTCAGACGCTGTCTCTGGCTCCAGCACCCCCTCTGGCTCCTGCTTCTTCAATGGGCCTGACCCCAGCTCACACTCTGACTTTGGCTCCAGTATCGTCATCTGCTTCACTCCTGGCACCAGCTTCAGTGCAAACACTGACCTTGAGCCCTGCCCCAGTTCCAGTACCCACCTTGGGCCCAACCACAGCTCAGACTTTGGCACTGGCCCCAGCCTCAACACAGGCCCCAGTTTCCCAGGCATCCTCCCTTGTGGTTTCTGCATCTGGTGCCGCTCCCTTGCCGGTCACCATGGTATCCCGGCTGTCTGTTTCCAAGGAAGAGCCTGAGACACTGACATTGCGCTCTGGTCCCCCCAGCCCTCCCTCCACTGCTACCTCGTTCAGTGGTCCCCGGCCTCGACGTCAGCCCCCACCACCACCTCGTTCCCCTTTCTATCTGGTAAGTTTTACTGTCTCAAAGGAGAGGGAATGGGAAATTGAGTTTCTTTGGATTGTTAGTAGAATGGAACAGAATAATGTCATTTTATCTTGGTAAATTATAAATCCCAGTTTTGTGGACCAGTACTTTAATGCCATTAGACAAGTCCCTTCTATAAGCTGAGCCTGTTCTCTTATCTGTAAGGTGTGAATAATAATCCATGTTCTACTTTTCCAAAGATTTTATTTATTTTTAGAAAGAGGGGAAGGGAGGGAGAAAAGGAGAGAAACATCAATGTATGAGAGATACATCAGTGGGTTCCCTCTCACAAGCCCCCAAGTGGGGACCCAGCTCCACTTGGCATGTGTCCTAACTGGGAACTGAAGTAGCCACCTTTCAATTCGCAGGCCTGCGTTCAATCTACTGAGCCACACCAGCCGGGGCTATGTTCTACTTTTCTCATAGGTGTAATTGAGGACCTAGTGTGCTTTTAAAACTGTTAACTGATGTGTTGATGGCTACATTGTTGTTATTAGTCTCTTTCTTTTTCCTTAGTTTTTTGAGTTAGTGTTTGCATCTAATTACGCCATTTTACAGATGGAGAAACTAGTTTGTTAAATGATGTCATAAATGTTATACAACTTGTGAGAACAGACATATGTTGACTCCATTTATTTCTCCTCTTCCCCACAAGAGGCAGTCCTTAGAGACAGGAAGACTTTTACTTTCCTCAGTTGCTGAAGCCATTACCATCATTAACTGTTTGAACTTCTCAGGGAAGGATGATACCATGGATTGCAGTTCTGTAAAGATCATTATCTGGCTTTGATGGCCATGTCTTAGTGTTGTTTTTTGTTTTTTTTTTTAACCTCCAAAGAATTCTGTTTCTTGTCCCTTCATTAGCTTTCTGGTAGCCATTGTTTTTCTGTCAAATAAGTTGTTTTACATGTTTGGTTAAGTTGAATTTGCAGTTCAGATTCAAGTAAATAACTTAGGAACAAAAAAGAAGAAAGATCTAGTGAGTCCCTCTGGGCGCTCTCAATCTTTTTCTCACTCTGTTACAAAGCTGTTTCTTATTCTTTGCCTCAGTCTCAGTCTCCCACTGTCCTCAGAGCTACTGACTCCACCTTTTGTCTTCCTAATACTGCTAGGTTGGCTTGGCTTATTGGAACTAGAAGAGAGCCTAGATCCTAGCCCAGGTGTGGCAACCCATGGTGCTTGGTAAATTTTGGTTGCTTTGCAAGTAGATAGCAGCTTTTTGACACTATTTTCTCCTTAAACAATTTGAGATACAAATCACATACCATACAGTTAACCCAGATATAGTATTCAGTGTTTTTACTGTATCCATGAAGTTGTGCCACTGTTAACACAGCCACACTTTAGAACATTTTCATAGCCCCAAAGAGAAATTTCACATCCTTACCCAGCGTCCTCTAATCCCTCCATACCTTCTAGCTTTTGATAATTACTAATCTATTTTCTGTCTTTATAGACTTGTCTATGGAGTCATTATAATATGTGGGCTTTTGTGACTGGATTTTTTCACTTGGCTTAATGTTTTTTGAAGTTCATTCATGTTATAGCACATATCAGTACTTCATTTGTGTTTGTTTTTAAAGGGGAAAAGGGAAGGAGAAAGAGAGAAACACCAATGTGTGGTTGCCTCTCATGAGCCCACTACTGGGGATCTGGCCCACAACCCAAGTGTATGCCCTAGACTGGAAATCTAACCGGTGACCGTTTGGTTCACAGGCTGGCACTCAGTCCACTGAGCCACACCAGCCAGGGCTCATTTCTTTTCATTGTTAAATACTCCATTTTATGGATATACCACATTTTCTACATCTATCAGTTGATAGGGGCATTTGAATATTTCCTCTTTGTTGGTTGTTACGAATAATTCAGCAATGAAAATAAGATTTTGTATCTTCATGTTTTCAGTTATATTTGATAAATACCTAGGAATGAAATTGTTGGGCCATATGGTAACTATAATTAACTGTTTGAAGAACTGCCTGACTGAAGAACTGCCGAACTGTTTCCCCGTGTACCTATACCATTTTACATTCTCACCAGCAGCCTGTAAAGGTGGTGCCAGGATCTCTACATCTTTGCCAACAGTTGTTGTTATTTGTCTTTTTTATTACATTCTAGTGTGTATGAAGTATGGTTTTGATTTGCATTTTCATGATGGCTAATGATGTTGAGCATTTTTTTAAATGGTTGTTGGCCATTTGTATCTTTGAAATGTCTCTTTGGATCCATTTTTATTATTAAGTTATAAGAGTCCTTTATATATTCTAGATACAAGTCCCTTTTCAGTTAGATGATCTTGCAAATATTTTCTTCCTTGCTACTATTTGAGAGCTTGCCAATACTGATTTTTCCCTGTGCTGGGATGCTTTCCTTTCTCTCTTAGATTATAGGGAGCCAAGAGGTCAAGGTTAAGGTAGCCATCAAGAAGGTTCATTTACTGGGATCCATTCTATTAACAGACATTTATCGAGAGCTTACTTTGTGCCAGATACTGAACTAGATACTGGGTGCATATAGTGCACAAGATCAGATATGGTTTGTGTTAATATGGGGCTTAGAGTTTAGTGGGTAAAATTTATTAATCAAAGTATTCCCTTTCCCTGCATACAGAGTAAAACTACAGTACAGTAGTGCAAGAAAAAGAAAAAGTGATGGTTTATAGCCTGTGAAACTGAAAGCTCAGAGATGGGGAAGGATTGGGTTAAAGTCATACAGATATCCTATCTGCCAGGGCACTCCCCTTTTCTCTCTCAGGATGATGATACCTAGATGTCTGGTTACTATTCCCATTCTGCTGCATTCCAGTTTGGCCCTTGGCAGAAACTTGCTGTGGATTTGCTTAGCCTCTTGGTATCCTGGTCAGTGATTTGAGGAAGACTTTTAATACTTATTTTGGATGTACTGCAAGAAGATAAATTAACTTGAATATTCTGGAGCTAAGAGTTATATAGGAAAGTGCCTGCCAAATCATCCATTCTATAAGATTGTTGGAATGTGAATCTTAAATTAGAATTTGAATATTCAGGCATTCTTCTTTGGTAATATACAAAGAAAGATCAGTTTTCTCTTGCAGAGAAGTTATATCACTTAACACTTGTGAAAGGAAAAATCCCCTTTGATGACTTAGAAAACTAAAAGCATAGTGTATTTTTAAGTCTTATGGTTTCCAGAGATTAGATTATATTTAATTGTGGGAGGAACTCTCAGGTTTTCTTAAGGATCCTGATCACCTTTCTGTGTGTGTTTTGTTTTTTGTTGTTTTTCTCATCCTCAGGAGTCTCTAGAGGAGAAGCGGAAACGACAGCGGTCTGAACGCCTGGAACGGATTTTCCAACTTAGTGAGGCTCATGGGGCCCTGGCACCCGTGTATGGGACTGAAGTCCTGGATTTCTGTACCCTGCCCCAACCTGTTGCCAGCCCAATCGGCCCTCGTTCTCCTCGCCCCAGCCACCCCACCTTTTGGACTTATACTGAGGCTGCCCGCCGGGCTGTACTGTTTCCTCAGCAACGACTAGACCAGCTGTCTGAAATCATTGAGAGGTTGGCAGGGCTAAGTGCTAATGGGAAGAGGGTCTTGGGGCCTCTGAGTGGATGTAGTGGTTAGGGCTCTTGAAGGTGTTAACTTCTGGGACCCTTCAGAGTTCCATCTTCTATACTGCTTGCCTTCTTCCTTTTGCAGGTTCATCTTTGTCATGCCTCCTGTGGAGGCACCTCCCCCTTCCCTGCATGCCTGCCACCCACCTCCTTGGCTGGCCCCACGTCAGGCAGCCTTCCAGGAGCAATTGGCCTGTGAGCTCTGGCCCCGGGCTCGTCCTTTGCACCGTATTGTGTGTAACATGCGCACCCAGTTCCCTGACTTGAGGCTCATCCAGTATGATTGTGGTGAGTTCAGGACCAGTGAGCGTCCCTCGATCTCTTTTTCTGTGTTAGTAGCAAGACTGTTACATCAGAGGGATGCTCTACATAAGGTCTCTCTAGATTTTCATTAAACATTAGACAGTTTTTTAAGGTTACACTTGCGGGCAAGATGGAGAATTGTAGGCCTTATGATGGGATTCTTGGCATTCATGAATTTGGTTTTGATAGAAGTTCAAAATGTGTGCTAACTCATTTATTTGTCCAGTGGTTATTTTGTGAATACCTATTTTGCTAATCATTTGGGATACAATGACAAATGAGATAGCACAGCAGTTTTCAGATTTATGGGTAAAGGTGTATGGCAGTACAGGACTGCACAGTAAATATTGTTTTATGAAAAGACCAGAATCCTTATCGTCTTGTTAGAATCCTGTTGGTTAGAATGCATTTGGCTGCAAGTAACAAAACCAACAGTGGCTTAAACAACCAGAGTGTTTATTTACTTAATGAGAAATTCTGAGAATAATGATGTGTGGGCTGGTTTATCAGCTTAGTGGTGTCTTCGTGGACCCAGGACCTTCTTGTCTTTCTACCTTGCTTTCTACTATCCTTAGCTTTTAACTTTTCATTCTTGTGCGTATTTTTTCATCGTCTTTTTTTTTTTAAGATTTTATTTATATTTAGAGGGGAAGGAAGGGAGAAAGAGAAATAGAAACATCAATGTGTGGTTGTCTCTCATGTGCCCCCCTCAACAGGGACTTGGCCCACACTCCATGCGTGTGCCCTGACTGGTAATTGAACTGGTGACCTCTTGGTTTGTAGACTGGCACTCAATCCACTGAGCCACACCAGTCAGGGCATATTTCTTCATGGTCTTAAGATGACTGCCTAACTGCAGGGAGCACACCAAGTGGTGTAAGCAGGAAGCAAGGGATTGGATCAAAATACTCCTAGCAGTCTTCTTTTCTGGCAAAGTTGACTTCGCTTCATAGTTCATTGGCTCAAATTGGGTCATATGCTCATCCCTAAAGCAATCACTGACAAAGGGAAATGACAAGGAGGAACTCTGGTTTATTTAGGACCAATTATGATTCCTATTCTGGGGTTGGGTTGGGTATTGCCTTCTGTGGGATCAAGGGACTTTTGCCAGGTGTCATAGTGTTATGCAGGTTCTATTAACCAAGAATGTCTTTTGGACAGTAGTGAATAGTTCTCTGCCACAACCCTGTACAGATATTTCTATAGTAACATGTTTTTGGAGATTTCCTAAATGTCTTAGAATATAAGAAAATCAGAATTTTTATTAATGTGTGCTCAGTACTTATTAAAAAATAATTTTACAAAATTTGAAATCATTCAGAGTAGATAATTGAAAGTCTTTGTTAAAGTGTTTCATACTGACATCAGAAATAGAAGTTAATCCTATGTTTGATGAGACGTTGAACTAGATTCTAATACCCTGCCTCTACTTCTCATCACAGTGACCTGTCAACAATGACATCAGTGGATTTGTTGATGTTTATTCTGTGAATCTGTCCTCTCTTTCAGCTGGTATAATTCATTGCAGTACTACCTAAAGATCATTTGCTCACAACACTGTTGTGGATTCCTTTTTTTCTCCTGAGGGTCTATGTTACCCTATCCCTAGTTAGACTAGACAGGTTAGATCCAAGACAGGAACAGATTGAAGAGAAGAGCCCTTAAGGAAAGAAAATACATGAATTGAGATATTTTCAGTATCCTAGGCTAACTGAAATTCTGGCCTAAAATTTTGATTATCTTTCAACTATACTCTTCTAGTGCTAAGTGTTCTCTCCATTCCAGTTTATAGCTAGTTCCCTGTACCCCTTCATATCTCTACAGGAAAGTTGCAAACATTAGCAGTGCTGTTGCGACAGCTCAAGGTGGAGGGCCACCGGGTGCTCATATTCACCCAGATGACCCGAATGCTGGATGTACTGGAGCAGTTTCTCACCTACCATGGCCACCTCTACTTGCGTCTGGATGGGTCTACTAGAGTTGAACAGAGACAGGTAATCCAGGCATTGCAGCCCTTAGAGATTCACCTCAGCTTCTCTCTCCTTTTTCCAGGCCTTGGGGTTCCAGAAGGGGCCCCACTAAGCCTTGCGTCTGTTTTGGGGGATGTCTCCCAATGCTCTTTTCTCCCCCTTTCCCTATAGGCCTTGATGGAACGATTCAATGCAGACAAACGCATATTCTGCTTCATCCTTTCAACTCGGAGTGGGGGTGTGGGCGTGAACCTGACAGGAGCAGACACCGTTGTTTTTTATGACAGCGACTGGAATCCCACCATGGATGCTCAGGCCCAGGATCGCTGTCACCGAATTGGCCAGACTCGAGATGTTCACATCTACAGGTATTGCCTAGTCTCCCCTTACCTTGCTTTCCCTTTGTGGATAGGGTTTTATTGATATATTTGGCTCTTTACACATGGTTTTTTATCACCCTCTTAGGCTTATCAGTGAACGGACAGTAGAGGAGAACATCCTAAAAAAAGCAAATCAGAAGAGAATGTTGGGAGACATGGCCATTGAGGGAGGCAATTTTACCACAGCCTATTTTAAACAGGTACTACTATTTTCCAGCATATGAAGGAGAGAACTGCTGTGCCTCTAGCAGTTACTCCTGCTTATGAAAGGATGCTTTGGCTTCTACGGAACAGTGGCACCTCTGACACTTCTAAGAGCCATCAGCCGCATAGCTATAGACCTGGCACCAGGACTCCATTGGCTCTGACACTTTTCTTTCTGTTCTTCCCAAAGCAGACCATCCGAGAACTGTTTGATATGCCCCTGGAGGAGCCATCTGGCTCATCTGTACCCTGTGCACCTGAAGAGGAGGAAGAGACTGTGGCCAGCAAGCAGACCCACATCCTGGAGCAGGTGAAAAAAGTGGGCAATCCCTAGAGGAGAGCTAATGGTTACAGAGTGTATTGTCTCTTGGTCTGTTGAGCTTGTCCAGGGGGGAACTGTTTCTGCTGCTTTCTAGATTACAGTTGGCCTTTGGTAGTTATGAATAGATTGCTTATTAGTTCACATGATTTCATAGAAAAAAGACAAGATTTGAAGTTTTCATTTCTAATTTTGAGTGCTTCTTAATAATTGTATTTGTTAAGCCAAGTCTGTTTAATCTTCTGAGCCTTGTTTTCGACTTTCCTGAAATGCTAATGGGAAGGAAGTAACTGAGGTTAAGTGGCATAGTGGATTAAGAAGTGCTTTCTACATAGTGTAGAACTCTTGTTTTCCAAGGATTGATTCCTGAGTCCCATCCAAAAATCTACTAAATCATTTTTGGAGGTGAGGTCTGGTCATACATATTTTTTCAAAGCTCTTCAGAAGTAGACAAATGTTTAGGAACTACAGGTGTAGAATATTATGGAGATGTTTTCCCATGCCAAGTGCCTTCCCTTCATTGATTAGCACACTCTAGGCTACATTCTTTAGTGACTTTGTAAGTTCCCTGCATATCTCAAGGGAAAGATTTGATGTGGTTAGTCGGTTGTCATGAGGCATCTGAGTGCAAAAAAAAACAACTTTGTGTTCAAAACTTTATGCCTTTTATAAGAGATCAAAGGTTGACTTGAACAGAAAGGAAGTAGAGTGAGAGATCACTAAAAGTTATTTTATCCTCGTGGGAGTCCTGGTCAAATCTATTCCATCCCACATGGACTACTACATTGCTTTGGTAACTTTGGGGGTCCAGAAGAGAGTGGAGGTGTTAAAAACCTGGTGGGTTGGTATTAATGCTTTTTAAATCTGGGCTGTGACCCAGACAATATTTGATTTATTCCACAATCTATCATGTTTACAGCACTTTATAAATTACAAACATATAGCCCTGGGTGGTGTGGCTCAATGGACTGAGTGCCGGCCTGGGAACCAAAAGGTCGCTGGTTTGATTCCTAGTCAGAGCACATGCCTGGGTTGAGGGCCAGGTCCCCAGATGGGTGTGTGAGAGTCAACCCATTTATGTACCTCTCACACATCAATGTTTCTCTTCCTCTCTTTCTCCCTCCCTTCCTCTCTCTCTTAAAATAAATAAAATCTTTTAAAAAATTTATAAACATATAGTATGTTTAAATATAATAAATGCCTCAGGGTGTGCAGGAAAAGTGCTGTGATTTCATTTTACAGATGAAAAAACTGCTCCTTAGAAATTAACTGACCATGAAAAAAAGACAAATGCAGAGTAAGGACAGGGACGTAGGGTTTTTGAGCCTAGTGCTTTTTTTTCATCTTCTTTTTTGGTGTTAATTTGGCCTCAGATATTGGCCAGAATTAGCCCTGGTCGGGTGGCTCAGGTAATAGGAGTATTGTCCCATGTGCCAAACGGTTGCAGTTTTGATCCCTGGTCAGGGTGTATACAGGAGGCAACCAGTTGATGTTTCTCTCTCATCGATGTTTCTCTCTCTCCTCTACTTCCTCTCTCTCTAAATCAATAAACAAATCCTTCAGTGAGGATTTAAAAAAAAAATTTTTTTGGACTGAATCAAATCACAGGATGTAAAATGTGTTAATTCTCAGGAATTTTGTACCACACATCCTTGCAGGCATTGTGTCGGGCAGAGGATGAAGAGGACATCCGTGCGGCCACCCAGGCGAAAGCCGAACAGGTGGCTGAGCTTGCAGAATTCAATGAGAATGATGGGTTTCCTGCTGGTGAGGGAGAGGAGGCTAGTCGGCCTGGGGCTGAGGATGAGGAGATGTCCCGGGCTGAGCAGGAAATTGCTGCCCTTGTAGAACAGGTCAGTGTTGGACCCACTAGTTCTCAACCTTACTCTCTACAATTCCTTCCTCTGGACTCTGTGACACTCCTGTCATCCCTGGTAAAAGTAATCAGGGCTGATGGGCCGTGGGCACCAGGTCCTTATGTTTATCATCACTGCTCTTCCCGACAGCTGACCCCTATTGAGCGCTATGCTATGAAATTCCTGGAAGCCTCACTGGAGGAGGTGAGCCGAGAGGAGCTCAAGCAGGCAGAAGTGAGTAGCTCTGGAGGGTAGGGTTGCAAGTGGGAAGCTACTGCTTTTCATCTACTCACCACCCTGCTTGTCTTTCTGACCACCGTGTGGGCTCTGTTCTTGGTAGGAGCAAGTGGAAGCTGCTCGCAAGGACCTGGACCAAGCCAAGGAGGAGGTGTTCCGCCTACCCCAAGAGGAGGAGGAGGGGCCAAGGGCTGGGGATGAGGTTTCCTGTGGGACTGGTGGAGGCAGCCACCGGCGCAGTAAGAAGGTTAAGGCTCCTGAAAGGCCAGGGACTCGAGTCAGTGAGCGTCTTCGTGGAGCCCGGGCTGAGACACAAGGGGCAAACCACACTCCAGTCATATCTACCCATCATACCCGCAATACCTCCACAACCCCCCGCTGCAGCCCTGCCAGGGAGCGAGTTCCTAGGCCAGCATCTAGGCCTCGACTCACTCCAGCCTCAACTCCTGCTGCAATTCCTGTCCCAGTCCCTGCCCCAATTCCCATTTCGGCTCCAAATCCATTAACCATGCTTCCTCTTCATATCTCGCCTTCTCCCCCACTCCCTCTGCAGATTCCTCCCTCGTCTTCTGCCTGCACACCTCCTCCTGCCTGTACTCCTCCACCATCTCATACCCCACCTCCAGCCCAAACCTCTGTCTTAACTCCTACCTCCCCTCTCTTGCTTGGTCTGCCTTCTGTGCCCATCTTCCCATCAGTCACCAACCTCCCCTTGGGCTTGGGACCTGAGGCAGAGCTGTGTGCACAAGCATTAGCATCTACCGAGTCCCTGGAGCAAGCTGATAGAGCCTGTTCTGAGACTTCATCGCTTCCTTGTATGCCCCATAAGGATCTATTGCCAGTTGCTGTTGAGATCCTGCCTGTGTCAGAGAAGAACCTTTCTCCCACCTCTTCTGCACCTAGCCCAATCCTGGAGGCTGGCAGCTTCCCAAATGGTCAAGAGCAGGAGGTACCAGAGCCTGCTGAGGGGACCATCCTCACAGTACTGCCTGATGGTGAGGAGGTGCCCATGTGTCTGAGTGAGAACAATGGGCTGACGCTTCCACCTTCAGCAGCATCTGATGAGCTATTTCACTTGCCATTGGAGGCTGACAAGAACTCAGAAGAGCTAGCGGAGGCTGGGACCCCAACATCCAGTCCACAGAAGCCACAGGAACTTGTTTCAGCTGAGGTCACAGCTCCATCAACCTCATCCTCAGCCACTTCCTCACCTGAGGGTTCTTCGCCTGCCCGGCCCCCTCGGCGTCGCACCAGTGCTGATGTAGAAATTCGGGGTCAGGGAACTGGTCGGCCAGGGCAGCCTCCAGGCCCCAAAGTGCTTCGCAAGTTGCCAGGACGGCTAGTGACTGTGGTAGAGGAAAAGGAACTGGTGAGGCGACGGCGACAGCAGCGTGGAACTGCCAGTACCCTAGTGCCTGGGGTCTCTGAGACTGGTGCCAGCCCAGGAAGCCCATCTTCCCGCAGCATGTTGGGGCCAGAATCCTCACCTCCCACCAGTGGGCCCTGTGAAGCTGCTCCCCCATCCACACTGCCCACCCCAACCCAGCAGCCCTTTGTAGCTCGCCGTCGCATTGAGCTGGGGGTGACTGGAGAAGGCAGCCCAGAGAATGGAGAAGGGGCTCTGCTTGCCATCACCCCTCCTGCTGTGAAACGTCGGAGGGGGAGGCCTCCCAAGAAGAACAGGTCTCCGGCAGATGCTGGGCGAGGGGTCGATGAGGCACCTTCATCCACCTCTAAGGGAAAAACCAATGGGGCTGACCCAGTCCCTGGGGCTGAGACCCTTATTGTTGCAGAACCTGTCCTTGGACCCCAGCCAATTCATAAACCCGAACCCATCATCCTATCACCTGTGGAGAAAAGAAGGCGTGGGCGGCCCCCTAAGGCACGCGATTTACCCATTGCTGGGACCATTTCCTCTCCAGGGGATGGCAGCTTAGAGAGCCGGACACAGCCACTCCCAGTATCACCACCCGTGCCACCACTCCCACCACCACTTGTATCCAGTTCCATTGCTACTGTCGCCAACACTGTCACCACTCTCACCATTTCAACATCCCCACCCAAGCGGAAGCGGGGCCGACCTCCCAAGAATCCACCATCACCTCGGCCCAGCCATCTCCCTGTCTTGGACCGGGACACCTCTTCTGTCCTTGAGAGCTGTGGATTGGGGAGGCGGCAGCAACCCCAGGGCCAAGGGGAGAGTGAGGGTAGTTCCTCTGATGAGGATGGAAGCCGCCCCCTCACCCGCCTGGCCCGCTTGCGCCTTGAAGCAGAGGGAATGCGGGGACGAAAGAGTGAAGGGTCTATGGTGGTGGCTGTAATTCAGGATGACCTGGATTTAGCAGATGGTGGGCCAGGCGGGTTAGAATTGACACCTCCTGTGGTCTCATTAGCTCCAAAACTGCGCTCCACCCGGCTGCGTCCAGGATCTCTAGTTCCCCCACTAGAGACTGAGAAGGTGCCTCGAAAACGGCCAGGGGTCTCAGTTGGCAGGGGCCCTGGGCCCATGAAGCGGGGCCGCCTACAGTCCCCAAGTCCCTTGGGACCTGAGGGTTCAGTAGAGGAGTCTGAGGCTGAAGCCTCAGGTGAGGAAGATGAGGGGGATGGGACCCCACGCCGCCGTCCTGGCCTCCACCGGCTTGGTGGGACGACCAACCAAGGGGACCAGCGCATCCTGCGCAGCAGTGCTCCTCCCCACCCAGCTGGCCCTACTGTTAGTCACAGAGGCCGAAAGGCCAAGACGTGAGTGGGCTGCCCCTCCACCTAAGCTTTCCACCATGGCCCCTCTTCCTCCACAACCAGGCCTGATTCTGTTAACCACTACTTGAAGTCTTATGAGGGGAAAGCCTCCAGGGAGACATAGGGGCCTTCTCCCTTCTTTCCACCAAAGTAGGGGGTAGGCAACTGGTTGTCATGAAAATGGGGCACTTCATATATTCCCTTCCCTTCCACCCCACATGGCTGGGCAGTGTTAGGGTGGCAAGATAGTCTCTGTCCCCACCCCCTTGTACTTGATTCCCAAGCAACCTTTCATAGCCCCCCCCCCCACCTTTAGGGGAAGGGGGAGGGGCTTATCTACAATGAGTTTTTCTTTTTTTTTTTTTTTTTAAGAAAAAAAATAATAAACTTAGTTTCTGTATGAGCATCCGCGTAAGGAGGCTTCTGATTTTCTGGTCTGGTGGAGGGTTGGGTGGGAACTTGGGCATCTTTTTTTCTTGCTCCTTCCAAGATCTTAGTACTTCATTTGTGACCCAGAATTACATACCTTTGGGATAGCAGTCTCCACCCAAGAAGAGGGAAGATTCAGCAAATCTCATCTCCTGGTAGGGTGCCTTTCCCTGAAGTTTACAGTCACTCAGAGTCATACTTTTCTCCCTTCCATTCTCTCAGTTCCTGGACTTCCCCTCAGAGTTCTCTGATGCCTTAGACTTTTCCCTGCTTTTATCTCCCTTGCTCAGGCGCTTTTTACTCCTTTTCCAGAAAGCAGGCATCACACTACCTTGAGTTGCTCCCATTGTTTTCCCTCCTTTGGTTTCCTCCATCTAGCCAAACTGGTTTGAGTCAGCTACACCCCCATATGAGCTCCTGGGGCTCTGCAGATGGTGGCTGGCCATCCAACCCCACCCCTGGGCTTGGCTTGGAGCTCTGAGTCAGCTCTGTCTCTACCCAAGCAAAATCAAACCTGAGGCAGAAGCCGAAACTCACAGTACCTCAAGGCTTACAGCCAGGTAAGAGCCCCTGTTCGTTTTACATTTTTTCTGATTTGAACTCCCTGGACCTTTTTCTTGTGTTATGTCCCCCCGCCCCCACCCATATCTCTTATCTGTTCACCCCATGGGAATTCTTTCCTCATACCCACTATTGCAGCTTTGTGGCACATGTTTTTCGCGCTCTGCTTATCTTGTTTCTTCTACCCTTTGTATCCTGTTTGTATTTAGAGAACTGCAAATGCTTTCCATTTATCTAGGATGTAGAGGAATGGTTGGAGATGCTGCAAAGCTCAGAGGACCTGAGAAATAGGGAGATGAGAAGTGATTAAGTAGGGCATCATTATGCAGGTTTCTGTGTGGGTTATGAGATCATCCAGACTCTGTTAATCTGATTGTGTTGTGTGGCCTGGGTTGAAATGGAGAAAGGAAGTGGCAGGGAGTCACCGTAGCAAAGGAGGACCCAGTCTGGGGAGGTAAGGTCTTTCTGATTGCTCAACTCTAAAGACAGCTTAAATGGGTAATTTTCCCCATGCCCAGAGTTGCGGTTTCACATTTAATCATTGTTCAGGGCTTGGGTGCCATTCTCAGATCCCTCCTTAATATTCCTGAGGAATTTCAGGAAATTTTAGTGCCCCTTGAAATACAGTTTAAAGATTAGATTTTGATAATTTCAGATGCCTAGCAGGTGTTGAGATTCTGTTTCCTGCTTGTCAGTGTGTGCCAGTCATTTTGCTTCTCCCCACTTGTCAAAACAATAATACAGGTAATGCTATGTTCACACTGGCCTGCCTTTAAAGACTCCGGATCTTAAGCTGAGGAAAAAGGATTTCAGCCACACTTCCTCTGTTGGTTTATGAGTCATTAGAGGAATTCCTCAGTAAGGCAGCATTCCTGAGAGTTGGGCGAGGCCACAAGAACAGGATCAGAGATAGGTAGAGTCTGAGCAAGCCAGGCCAAGTGCTCAGTTTTGGGGCTTAAAAGTACCTTGACTGTATCACCCACAGGTGATGGAGGACGAGGAGAATGCAGTGGAAATCTTGGTGAGCAACACGGAAGCTGCTCATTCTCCACCCCCCATTCGCTGCTGCTGGCTCCGCCTCCGCTACTTGGCAGCTACTAGCATTATCTGTGGCTGCTCTTGCCTGGGAGTCATGGCCCTTGTGTTTGCCATCAAGGTGAGGAATGCAGTACCTATGGGAGCAGAAGGGTGGGTATAGTAAGGCAATTGGTACATATATCTGGTATATCTACATTGATCAAACTGTTACTAAGTATCTGTCAGAGCTTGGTGTTGAGCTTTGTGCCGGAACTAAGAATATGATATGGTTCTTGCTGTCAAAGTTTCCACAGTCTAATGAAGGAGATGGCTGTGAAAATGGGTATTTATTAATGGAATGCAGCTCATTGGTACAATTGTAGAAAAAGCACGGGGTATTCTGGGAGCAGGGGAGGATGTATATGGGTGATTACATATGTGTGTGTAAGAGTTGGTGACAGGAAAATAACCATATAGGATGGGTGAATTAGGGTAAAAGAGCATTCCAGGTAAAGGAAGCAGTGTGTACAAAGGCCTTGACTATTAGTTCAGCATGACTGGACCAGTGAGAAATAGTGAGAGATGATGCCAGAGGGTACAGATTCCCAAGGACCTCCAATGCTTAGGAATTCAACTGGGGAACCATTCAAGGGTTTTTTGTGGAGGAGAGGAACATGGTCAAATTTGTGTTTCAGTAAGATCGACTCTCAAGGCGTACATGGAGAATGCATTGGAAGAGGCAAGACTGGAGACAGCTGAGCAGTGATGAGAGCAATCTGTAGGAGCCCAGGAGCTATAGGGGTTTTGAGAGGGCTTCATCATTTCAAAATACCTAACAGAAACTGCACATTTACCTTTTGAAAGGTCACACAGGCTAACGTAAACATGCTGGAATTTTCTCAACCCTAGTTTTATTTTAACAATCAGAAACTGTATTCTTGTCATCATAGGAACTTCTGGGTTCCATTAAGGCAAAATCATAAAAAAAATTCTTAATGAAAAACATGAGAGCAATTGGACTAATAAGAATGGTATGTTTTCTGACTGGGCATGAATGAAATACTCCTAGCTTACTATTTTTCACCAAGAATTTCAAATTTGGAATGGATCTGGGATGAATAGACAAGAATAGGGAATAAGAGGATTGAAAAGTACTTTACCATAAGTAATCTTGTGAGGTAACAATAGCAATGCTGAAAAAGAATAAAGAGGATAACTTATTTTGCAAATGAGGTATGAGAAATAGAAACTGGAAAGGGAGGTAGAGGATTTGGGTGTGAGGTTTTGAGCCATGTCAAGGATGGAAGATTGGAGCGGGGCACTGGGCACTTTGGGACAGAAGCAGGGGGAGAACCTAATTAAAACCTGCCCCCACAGGCGGAAGAGCGGCATAAGACAGGCCAGTCCGAGGAAGCACTGCACTGGGGGGCCCGGGCCCGGAGGTTCATCCTGGCCAGCTTTGCTGTCTGGCTTGCCGTCCTCATTATGGGCCCCCTGCTTCTGTGGCTGCTCTCTTACGCCATCGCCCAAGCTGAGTGACCCTGGGTGGCCTCTTCTGAGGGTCAGCCGAGCCCTCTTGGATCCTGCAATGTGGCATTGCTTGGGTCTGGTGCCAGCAGTGGTCCTTCCTGGCTGGAGGATTGTGCCTCTCTCAAAGGGCTTTGGAAGAGCTCAAGCCCTTTATAAAAGGAGGCAGCAACTGGGACTGATGAGGGGAGGTCAGCCTGCTCTGTTCTTTCACTGTTCATCATTCCCTGTTCCCCCTCAAGTTACCTCATCCTAAGGGCCTCTACCCAGAGGTGGGGTTGAAGACCAGGCCTGGTTTTATTAGAATTTGTTTTGTAATAAAAACCTTTTTTAGTGGTGAAATGCTGCTCCTGTCTACTTGTTCTTTCCTTATTTTTCCCTGGACCTTGGTGAGAGCCAGAGTGGACACCTGACTGAGGGTAGAAGTCTGCATTTTCCCTTACATAGTTACTCCATGAGAAGGAAAAATTTCTTTTTTCTTCTTCTAGAAGTGTCCCTTTTTAGAAAGACCCCAGCTTCTCACTTTTAGAAAGGCCCGAGGCCAGAGAATGAGAGTAGTCGCACCAGTTACTATTTATTGAGTGCTTGATATATTCCAGGCTGTGTTCTAAACACTTTATATTTTTTAATTCCTTCAGTTCTCACAATCACTCAATAGTAAGTACCATTGTTCTCATTTTATAGTTGAGTAAATAGGCACGAATTACAAGGTCACACAGATAGCAAGAGGCAGAGCCGGGACCGAACCCAGGCTGTTTGGTTCCAGAGTTGAGAGAGGAGTCAAAGGATTGGGTATAGCAACCATTACGCTGTATATGCAGATGTCTATGGTTATGAATTTTCATATCCTTTATCTTGAGCTTAATAATATTTTTAAAATGAGGTATATCACACATACAGGAAAACATCTAAAATACACAGTTCAATAGGTTAACACAAAGCAGACATCTGAAAAACCATCATTCAGTCAAGAAATTGAGCATTGCCAGCACTCTAAATCCTCCTTCATATGCCTCCTAATCATTGCTCCTTCCTTTGTTCCCACAGGTAACTATTATTCTGACGTCAAACAATGTAGTTTAGTTTTGCCTGCATGAATGTTTTATACATGGGTTAATATGTATTCTTTTTATGTCTGGCTTCTTGACATTTGTGAGATTCATCAATCTTTGGTGTAGGTGTAGTTTTCATTACTGTGTAATATTCCACTACATGAATATATTACAATTTATCCATTTTATGTTAGTGGATTTTGGGGATGATTCCAGTTTTGGGAAATCATGAGTCATTCTGCTGTGGATATTCCTGTACATGTCTCTTTAAGTACATATGCCCTGGGAGTGGAATTTTTGGGTTATTTTACCATAATTCAGAGACCAGCATAGCACCTAAAAGAATCAGAGATACTGCACAGTGAAGACAGGATTAAAGGGGAAGGAGAGGCATCTGATGGTTGTCTTCAGTGTTTCAAAGTGCTTCAGGAAGGAAAAAGTGAAGAGAATTCATTTTTGGTCTCAGAGTTTAGAATGACACAATAGGTGGAAGTCAGACATAGGGCAGTGGTTCTCAACCTTGCCTTCAACAATGGAACCATGTGGGGAACCTTAAGTATTCATGCTTGGGCTTTACTTTTGAAGGTTCTGATTTAATCTGATCTAAAGGAGTGAGGTGCTGCATGATCCTCAGGATAACACATTCTAGAGAGATTTTTACAGAAACTTTTTAAAAAGCTGATACTTGATTAATCAGCAGCTTCGGTTTACTAGAAAAGAGTATCTTGTTCCCCCAAACTGACTAAATGAGGTCTTGCTGATTTTTAACTCTATTTTGAAAAAAATTCCAATCTACAGAATAAAAGAATAGTATGATGAACTCGTGTACTCTCCAACTAGACATAATTTTTAATATTTACTCACATTTACTGTGTATTTTTCTGAATATATATGTTGTGCCCTAACTGGTGCAGCTCAGTTGGTAGGGCATCATCCCACAAAGCAAAAGGTTACCGTTTCCATTCCTTGTCAAGGCACATGCCTGGATTGCTGGTTTGGTCCCTGGTCAGGGTGTGTACAAGAGGAAACCAGTCAATGTTTCACTCTCACATTGATGCTTTTCTCCCTCTTTCTCTCTCTCTAAAATACAAATAAAATCTTTAAACAAACATGTTGTTATTACTGAACCATTCGAAGTTAAGTTGAAGGCTTATCATTCCTAAATTCTTTAGGATCTATCTCCTACAAACAAGAATATTTCCTTGCATAACTAGGAAACAATTATATACTCCACAGAAGTTAATGTCAATACAAAATTATCTTCTAATATATAGTCCATGTGCAAATTCGCTTTTTGTCCCAATGACATCCTTTATAGCAATTTATTTTCTGCTTTAAGGTCCATCATGGGAACACACTTGTCGCACTCAACTGTTTCTTATCTTTTGGTCTTTTTCAGTTTTTAGCAGGTCCTCATCTTTTTAATTTTTTTCTTTGTGTCTTTCATGACATTTTTGAGGATAGGCCAATTTGTAGAATATTCTCAATTTAGGTTTTGATTGGATTCAGGTTAGAAATACTACATAATACTACATATGCCTCAGTACATCATATGAGGAGGCATATGATGTCAATGTGCTCTTTTGGTGGTGGTAACACTGACAATTTTGTTAAGGTAGTGCCTGTCAGATTTCTGCAAGGTAAAGATACTTTTATTCTCTGTAATTAAAAAGTTATCTGTACAAATATCCCGTTCCCAAGCAAACTTTCACCAATAATTTTAATGCCTAGTTTGCCCAAGAAAATTATGAGGCTTACAAAATGCTGATGTTTTAAGTTTATCATTCTACATTTATTAGTTGGCATTCTACTATGACAAAGATCCTTTACTCCTTCATTAGTTATTTACAATTTTTAGTGTCAGTATGATTCAGATTGTTCTTGTATAATTTATTTACAGTAAAGTACACAGATCTCCAGTGTGCAGCTTGGTAAATGTTTTGATATGAACACACCTATGTGATCACCACCTAGGTGAATAGACCATTTCTAGCATATCAGAAGGCTCCCTCATGGCCCTCTCTGTCTCATTATTTCTGTTCCTGGTTTTGGCCAATGGAAACCTTTTCAACCTGGTTCTTGTGTCCTTCTGATAAGTGCCCAACTTTGTTCACTTTTCTGGCACAAATTATTCTATGTTCATCTTCCACTTTCTCAGCTCCAGCCTGGGAATTGGCCATTTCTCTGTAAGCCCTGGTTCTTCTTACTGGGGACTTATTTTGAAGTCAAAGTCTAGACACTAGCTTTGCTCATTCTGCTGAGATATTACTTCACAAATTTGTGTGTCATCTTTGTGCAGGGGCCATCCTAATCTCTGGATCATTCCAATTTTAGTATATGTGCTGCCAAAGTGAGCACTCTACTGAGACGTTATTGGTTCTAGGCTCTTTCAGAGATTAGAGCTAGAAAATAGGTAATTTTATCTATTTTAAATCTTTCTAAAATCACATCTCCAATTTAAATCAGTCATAAGGTTCTTCTGCTCCTTTCCTCATTCTAAATTCCATATTCCCTCAGTAAGAACCCTGGCTGCCAAATACATAAATACGTTTTTTCACTTTCTCAATTTCAGAATACTTAAACTACCAAATAACAAGCCTACTAAGTAAAGTTCAAGATTTTTTGCAGTTATTTTATCTTTAGATTGATGGTATAGTCAAAGTACTCCGTTAAAAAGTTATTTGGACTTGTTACATGGTTGTAATTCCAAAGAGAGATTTCTAAGATAGAAGGTTTGCCCTGGCTGCTGTGGCTCAGTGGATTGAGGGCCATGGTGCCTTTGAACCAAAGGGTTGGTTAGATTCCCAGTCAGGGCAGAGGCCTGGGTTGCCGGCCAGGTCGCCAGTAGGGGGCACTGGAGATGCAACCACACATCTCTCTCTCCCCCCCTTCCCCTCTCAAAAATAAATAAAATCTTAAAAAGAAAAGGTTAAATATATTCATTCTGTACCTCCTTCGCTTGAACACAACTTCTACAAGGGGAGGGACTTTCCTCATTGCTGTTAGTCTAGCACAGCTGCTTTCAATTCATGTCCTTCAAGAGGCACACTGGTGTGCCACAAGGATTTTTAAAACATGCAATACCTATTTAGTCAGGGGTACTGACTTCTGTTCTCTTAGATTATCAAACTTAAGAAATGACAACAGCCAATACAATAGCCGTCCAATGTAAATGAATCAAAATTATACCTATTTTTTGTCAGATCAGTAAAAATTATAACACTTTTTTGGTCTGCCACAGAATTTTAATAATTAGCTTGTGTGCCATGAGATGAAAAGGTTGGAAATCGCTGGCCTAGCTCATAGATGCTCAACAAATTTCATATATTTTATACACACACACACACACACACACAGATATAGATATCTATCTCGCATCTCACAGAGAATATGTTTTATTGATTTTCGAGAGAGAGGGAGAGAAACATCGATCGGGGATGGAACCTGGAACCTAGGTATGTGACCTGACTCGAGATCCAACTGCGACCTTTTTCTTTGGTGTACAAGACACCAAAAAATAATAATAATAATAATTAATTAAAAAACCAACCAACCAACCAATCAACCTGCTCTAAATGAGCCACCCTGCCAGGGCTCAACAAATATTTGTTGAATGAGTAAGTGAGTGCTGGGATTAAGCTGTGCACACTGAGACGGTATAAGAAGGAAGTCGCTCCTAACAGAATCTCACAAACTGGTAGGCTTAGAACAGAGTGTGATACTCTCCCAAGGCTTTGGGGAGGCGGTGGCGGAAAATTGGAAAAATGGATAGCCCCAGCTAGTGAGCACTGGGGCTTTAGAAGTATAGTCAAGGGTCAGAACAGTCACCGGAGGAGGTAGCTTCTTCTGGTTGACGACTCTGTAATGTCGACGTACGCACAAAGTGGCCAAGTTGAAGTAAAAGCTGTAAGTTCCTAGAGTTCTCACGGCTGGAGTTTGCGCCTCAATAGGGCTGCTAATATAGAGTCTAATTCACACAGTGATGGTGGGAAGAGACTGAGCGGGCCATGCCTAAATCCGGGAATCCGGGGCGCTGCGACTCCATACCTCTCGGCAATCCAGACGCCATGCTTCCCAGGAAACCTAGCTTCCGGGTCGCGTTCTAAGCCTCCAACCCCACTGGTCAACAAGTTCCTGCCCCGCATATGCCCTGCACTGACTGGTCATATTTGAAGCCCCGCCTTAGAGTCGTTGCCTTAGGTAACTTCGAGCTCCAACGCCCGCTCCAGCCTCAGGATTCTCGGCTTCCTATTGGACAATCAGTTTCCAATCGGGAGGATTTTTAAATTTCAGTCTTCAGGCGTTGTTGGCTATTGGCGCGCAAGGTGGAGGCGGGGCCGGAGGTCGTTGACTGCACCGCCCGGGGTAAGGGACTAGACACCGGCGAACCCCGCAACAGAGCGGCCTCTCGTGGTCCACGGCTTCATTCCTCGCCCCCGCGGGTGAGTCTGCGCGATACCCCGTGCCCCCTTGCAGTGCTTGCCCAAGTGCGCCTGCGCAACAACAGCCGCTTGCCCTTTTACCCCTTCCCTTATTCACGCTTTTTCCCTCCCCCTTCCCCGCCCCCCCTACTCTGCCAACTTTCCCGCCCTTAGGCCCTTTGGCGGGGTCTCCCATTTCCCGATCCTTTCCCAACCCCGTCCCCATTCCCCAAGATCCTGGCGCCCCAGCCGCAAGGACTGTGCCTCCGCGAGCCGCAATGTACGTCCTCTCAGAGCCTTTGGGCCTCCCTGCCATCTCTACCTTCCGTTTCCTCCACACAGGCCTCCACCTCCGTCAGAATGACGCTGGACGTGGGACCCGAGGATGAGCTGCCCGACTGGGCCGCGGCCAAAGAATTTTACCAGAAGTACGACCCTAAGGACATCATTGGCAGGTGAGGCCATAACCAGGAAAACAGAAGTCCAGACAGGTCGGTTTCTAGGGTACACAGTTCCGTCTATGGGCTGCATAGCTCTAAATGAGAAAGGTTAGTGGTTAGTTTGGTGTTCAGACTTTTTTTTTTTCTTTTTAAGATTTTATTTATTTTTAGAGAAGAGACGGGAAGGAGAAAGAGCTAGAGAAACATCAATGTGATTACCCCTCACGCGCCCCCTACTGCCCGCCCCGCCCCCCACCCCTTCCTTAACCCAGACAAGTGCCCTGACTGGGAATCAGTCACACCAGCGACCCCTTGGTTCGCAGGCCATCACTCAGTCCTCTGAGCCACACCAGCCAGGGCAGAGACTTTTTTTTAAAGTATATTTTATTGATTATGCTATTATAGTCCCATTTTTTTCTTCCCTTTATCCTCCTTCACCTGGTACCCCCCCTTCCCTCCAGAATACCCCCACCCCTTAGTTCATGCCCATGGGTCATACGTATAAGTTCTTTGGCTTCTCTATTTTTATACTATTCTTAACCTCCCCCTGTCTATTTTGGACCTACCAATTATGCTTTTTACTCCTTGTACCTTTTCCCCATACTCCCCCTCTTGCTCCCTGTTGATAACCCTCCATGTGATCTCCATTTCTGTGATTCTGTCACTATTCTATTTGTTTCCTTAGTTTGTTTTTGTTTTTGTTTTTTCAGGTTCAGTTGTTGATAGTAGTAAGTTTGTTGTCCTTTTACTATTCATAGTTTTGATCTTCTTCTTTTTCTTAGATAAGTCCGGTTAGCATTTCACATAATAAGGGCTTGGTGATGATGACCTGCTTTAACTTTACCTGTCTGGAAAGCATTTTGTCTGCCCTTCCCTTTTAAATGATACCTTTGCTGGGTAGAGCAATCTTGGATGTAGTAGGTTCTTCCCTTTCATGACTTTGAATACTTCTTTCCAGCCCCTTTTTGCCTGTAAGGTTTCTTTTGAGAAATCAGCTGATAGCCTTATGGGAACTCCTTTGTAGGCAACACTCTCCATTTCTCTTGCTGCTTTTAAGATTCTCTCCTTATCTTTAATCTTGAGTAATTTAATTATGATGTGTCTTGGTGTGTTCCTCTTTGGGTCAGACTTGTTTGGGGATCTCTAAGCTTCCTGGACTTGTAAGTCTATTTCCTTTGCCAGATTGGGGAAATTTTCTTTCATTATTTGTTCAAATAAGTTTTCAATTTTTTGCTCTTCCTCTTCTTCTTTCACCCGCCATGATTCGGATGTTGAAACATTCAAAGTTGTCCCATAGGTTTTTAAGCCTCTCCTCATTTTTTTGATTTCTTGTTTCTTCATTCTCTTCTGGTTGAATGTTTATTTCTTCCTCTTGTTCCAAATCATTGATTGAGTCCCTGTTTCTTTTCCTTCACTGTTGGTTCCCTGTGTATTTTTCTTTATTTCAATTTTATTAGCCTTCACTTCTTCCTCTATTTGTGACTGTACTCAGTCATTTCTGTGAGCATCCTGATCACCAGTGTTTTGAACTCTGCATCTAATAAGTTGGCTATCTCCATGTCGCTTAGTTCTTTTCTGGAGTTTTGATCTATTCTTTCATTTGGGCCATATTTGTTTGGGCACACCTATTACGTTGTAAGAGGAGGAGCCTTAGGTATTTGCTAGGGTGGGGCAACCTACATCTCTGCATGGGTGGTGGTGAATGTGAACGGGGGATCAGAGAAGGAACAATGCCACTTACTGTGGCTTTCACCCTGCTTTCAGTCACTTTCTCTGCTTCCTCCAAGTGAAATGTGCCCTTTCAGGTGCTGCCCTGGTGCTGATTCCTGGGTGAGTGGGCTTGTGTACATTCTAGAACCCCGTGGGCCCCTCCAGTGGACTCTCCTGTGAGACTGGCAGTTTTTTCTGCTGCCCTAACTCCCCACAGGTTTTTACAGCCGGACATTTTGAGGCTTTCTTTTCCTGTGCTGGAACCCTGGGTTGCGTGGTTTGTCTTGATCCCCAGTTGTTCCTCCCTGTTTATCTGCACGTGAATGTGGGACCGCCTGGTCTGCCAGCTGCTGCCTTGCCGCATGTGTCCTCTCCATTCTGCTGCCTGCCTCCACTTCTACTCATCTGGATAATGTTTCTTCTTTAACTCCTTGGTTGTCAGACTTTCATGCAGTTCAGTTTTCTGGCAGTTCTGGTTGTTTTTTGTTTTTAAATTGTTTTTTATCCTTCCTCTGGTTGTGTGAGGAAGTAAAGCATATCTACCTATGCCTCCATCTTGGCCAGAAGCTTTGATGACTAGACTTTTATTCTGAGTCAACTCTCATTTTTTGTTTCACAAATTCATTCATTTATGTGTTCATACTTGGTTGAATTATCTCCTGTGTGCCAGACACAAAGCAAAACAGGGGAGGGAAGGAAAGAAGCTTATGCCCTGGAGGTACTCCAAGTGAAGTAACTGAAAGAGATGCATGAACATTCAAAAAGTATTTAAATAATAGTTGGTGAGAGAATATATATAGAGATATGAAAGGGGTCTAGGCTTAGGGCCTGGGGCATATCATGAAGGGGTTAGAGGAGAAGGAGCCAAAAATGGAGACTAAGGAGGTGCTGTCTGTGAGTTAAAAAGAACAATACAGGACAATGTGCTTCTGGGAGGTTGGTATTGTCTGCTGTGACAAATGCTGCTGAGGCCAGGAAAGTAGATGGGGGTGTGTCCATTAGATTTGTTCAGACTCCTTTGAGAAATCACATGGAGATGTCAGAAAGCCAATTGGAATCAGGAATTCTGGAGAGAAATGAAGGCCTAAGGAAACGTAGCAAGAGTCATCTACATATAGCTGGTATTTAAAGCCCCTGGGACTGGTTGGAGATCACCAGGGGAGAGTACGAGGAAAAGAGGAGAGCTGAGATTCAAGTCCTGAGTAGTGGGATTTCAGGACCAGATAAGGGAGGATTTGCAGAGGCTAGGAAGAATCCTTAGGGAAGAACAGTAGTTCCACTGCCATGGGGTGCAGAAAGACGAGTTATAGAAAAGATAGATCAGAGGGTAGGGTTCTTATCATCTCATTTTCCCTTGTTTTCCTTCACAGTAAATTATCTGCAAGCTAACACTAAATTATTTTTACCAAAGCACCGCTTTCGTCATGTATAAAGGCCCAAAACTTTAAAATAATTAGACTAGGCCTCAGACTCAGATGCACTTAGTGGTTGGGCATGAAATAAAACTGAAGTGGCTAAGAGTAAGACAGTGCAAAGTGGTGAGCATTGTGGCAGCTGGAGGGTTCTTGTCTCATATAAGATAGGTGAATTCAGATTTGTAAAGAACATTGCACTGACCAAAACATAGTAATACAACTATGGACTGTGTTTGGCCAGAGGGTCAGTACTTTGCATCCTTTGATTGAACCAGAGATGTGGGTGACAGGCATTCCAAGCAAAGGGAATTATGTGATGTCAAGGAGGCCATGAGAGCACAGCAGTAAAGTTATGTGAAGGGCAGTCAGGGAATCGGCATATGAAATATGGTGTGATCCTGGAGATATTTAGACCTTAGCCTGAGGTACTTGCAGGGTTATATGGAGTTGGTGACAGAGCCCAAGCAAGGAAATCTCTGTTTAGGACTTTACCTTTGCAATAACAAATGGGCTTCCCTATCTCTGCCTCATTAATGTCTTTCAACATCCCTTTAAGATATTGTTGGCCACATTTCAGAGCTGGAGAAGCAGAAGCCTAGAGACCTTATGTCAGTGGCTCCCTTGAAGATTTAACTAGTGGTAAATTTGGGGCCTATACCAAGACCTACTTCTCAACTTCAGTCTTCTAGTCAATGGCCCAATATTTAGTTGAAGCCTCTTACACTTGAGGTAATGTAAGGGAACTTTGGAATTTGGATGGGGAAATCAGGAAGTGTGAATAAAATTTAGGGGGAGCCCTTGGATCATTTCTTCCCACTTTCTCCTTGTGGGGTTTCAAGGCAAAGGGCAGATTTTGGGGTTCAAGGTAGAAAGGACTTGCCTAGGCTCACCCGTGGGGGGCATGGCAGAGGCTGGATTTGAAGCCAGGACCCCTGCCTGCCTTCTCTGTGAGCTTTGTGTTGCACCTTGCTGGGTACCCAGGTTGCTTGCTGAGGCTACTGTGAAGCTACTGTAGGCCAGGATGAGCTTCTTGGGCGGTTACCTTGTCTAGATAGGTCTTCAGAATCTGGTGCAGTGTGTATGAGTATGCTGAGGCTCTACCTTGCTGGGAAATGTGTGAGCAGTAGGTCCTGACTCCTGTGTTGTCTGACTCTGGCAGAGGAGTGAGCTCTGTGGTCCGCCGTTGTGTTCATCGAGCTACTGGCCATGAGTTTGCGGTGAAAATCATGGAGGTGACAGCCGAGCGACTGAGTCCTGAGCAGCTGGAGGAGGTGCGAGAAGCTACACGGCGAGAGACACACATCCTTCGCCAGGTCGCTGGCCACCCCCACATCAGTGAGGCTGCATTCCCTGCTCCTGTTAGCTGACAACCACCACCTGCTGGCCCTGCCCATAGCCCACTCCCCCCAGCACTGCCTCTACCCCTCTGCTCCCTGCCTCCTGGCTCTGCTCCACGTCAAAGTGTGGCCAGCCTTTGGGTCCCTACTGCCTCTTTTGGTTCTCCTTCCTTCCCAGTTACAGCCCACTGTTGCCTCAGGGTGGAAAGCCCCTGTAATATGCACCTACTCCTTTCCATCTCTGTCTCTGCCTTTCTGCCTCTTTCCCCAGTCACTCTCATCGATTCCTACGAGTCTTCTAGCTTCATGTTCCTGGTGTTTGACCTGTGAGTATCTCCCTGCCCTGATTTGAGAAGCCTCCTCACCTCCATGCATGGCCCCAGACTTACAGCACAGTGGGCTGAAGACCACCCTGCTCACACTTCCTTTTCCAGCTAGGGCCTGCCTGGCAGTCCATAGCACTGGCCCCTTTTTTGGGTACCCTGATTGAGGCAAGTTCTTTAAGAGTAATAGTGACCAGTCAGATACAAAGGGTCTTCATGACCCAAGCCCCCCACTATCCCAGTCCTTCAGGGTAATAAGGTTAGCAGGGAAAAAAGGGCTGATTTGAGAGTCTGTCCAGGAGCTGACCACTTATACAACAGATTCTTGCTCACCGGTCGTCTCGTTTAACAGTGTACTGGCTGGTGTCTTATCTCTGCTCATCAATTCTTTTTCTGGTCACTGTGAATCTGAATGTCACATGTTATACAATATGATGCAAACAAGCTGTAAAGGTACTTCAGAAGAGAATGGTTTGAATACCAAATGTTTAAGTGAGGCCCTTGGAAAAAATTCAGTTTTCACACAGAAATTACCCTCTGCAAAAGTCTGAGGGATGGTAGGAAGTGTCCATTTTATTTATCATTATGCAACTTTGCACAAACGATACTCCCCAAAATAATACCTGATGTGTTCTTTATATTTCAGTGATTGATACAGAGCTGCAATTATAACCACTCTTAGAAGACAAAATAAGCAAAATCAAAATAAAGTCCTGTTCAACTTTTTGCCACTGTGAATTGAAATTTTGGTCAGTAGTATAGATTCACTTTAAAGGGCCTTTTGAATATCAGATAACAAGGACCTCCTATAAATTATTGGCACAAGAAGACATTCATTCTTGCTAAAATAACCCCCTCAGGAACAGTGCAGATATTTTAACTGCCAACCCACTGCCCCTGGCATTCATCTTGCACTTGGAGTGCTCTATCTTGAGATCCTTTAGTTTGTCTACAGAGGACTCTCTCTTACTGGCCCCTTCCATAGTATTTCCTGTGAGCACTGGGCTTATTTTTCTCAGCCCTCACTGTGAGGTGCACCTACCTCCCAACCACTCCTATCTCTTAGGATGCGGAAGGGAGAGCTGTTTGACTATCTCACAGAGAAGGTGGCCCTTTCAGAAAAGGAAACCAGGTAATGGCTGAACCTGCAGCTCCTGGGGTGAGCAGGGAGTGGGGTGGGGCAGGGAGAAGTAGAGGAGACTGCCTCCTCCCCCAGGTCCATCATGAGGTCTCTGCTGGAAGCAGTGAGCTTTCTCCATGCCAACAACATTGTGCACCGAGATCTGAAGCCTGAGAATATTCTCCTAGATGACAATATGCAGATCCGACTTTCAGATTTTGGGTTCTCCTGCCACTTGGAACCTGGCGAGAAGCTTCGAGGTGAGGGGACCTGGTGTCCTAAGAGACTTGAAAGGGAAGGAGACCCAGACCTGAGGCTGGTTGGCTGGATCTGAGAACTGAGTCCCAGGTACCAAGCAAAGGGAAGTCAGTAAGCACTTGCCAAGTACCCTTTAGGTACAAAGCCATATGTGCTGCTTAGAATGGATTTCCTGACCTAGGGAAGATGGAGACAGGCAAGTGAGCAGGTATGTGGCACACAGGGTCTAGAAGCCATGCGGGAGAAGCCAGGAGAAAGGAGCACCTGATTGAGCTAGAGGGATACAGAGCAGAGGCTTGGAGCTGGGCCTTGGGAGGCTGGCTTCTCCCAGGAGGAAAAAGAGGGAGGAGAGGATAGTAGGACTCTGCTGCACATTTGGGGTCTGGGAGAGAGAGGAAAGACCACAGTGTGCAGCTTAGGTGTTATGAGGAAACTGGTATGGCCAGACATCTCACCTGGTACCCTGGGGACTCAGGCTCACCTGGTGTAAATATATTTGTTGTGACAGAAATAATTATGATGCAAATGGAAAACTAAACGAAGTTTAGCTGCAGGACTCCTCAGAGCTATTAATATGCTACTTTCTCTCCCTCAGTGGCTTTGCACTGAATTTATTAATAACTAACACTGGGTGCTTACTGTGAGCTTTGCACCATGCTGAGTCTTTACATGGCTTATTTCTTCAGATCCTCTCAACAACTCTTTGAGATAGCATTTGATAGATAGCATGTGTGTCTCCATTATATAGATGTGTTGTGACTTTCCCAAGGTCCTGTAGCTAGAATTTGAACTTGGGCAGTCTGACTCAGACTCACGCTCTTATTCTGTGGACTTACACGTCCTTTTTTATTTTTTTAGGAGACTTGAGGGTTGTTTTTTGTGTGTGTGTGTTTTTTTTTTTTTTTATGAGATACAATGTACTACTTTTTCTATTATGTGTTAATACTTTTTTCTATTTTATCACTGACACTATTACCGGTGTTTCCCATTTCCCCCATTGTTCATCACCACCACGCCACCTCTGGGCTTACATGTCTTATGGATGTTGTTGTTTTCCTTTGGGCTTCCATATATACTTTTCCCCATTCTGGAATCACCTTTACCCTTACTCACTCCACCTTCTCCCTTGGCTAGGGTAATTCAAGTTTCACTTGAAAACTCTAGGTCAGGTTAGATCCCTTGCTTTTTGTTCTTTACTTCCTTCATGGCACCTGTCTTACTCTATTCTCATTTGTTTTCTGGTAGACATTGAGTTTGGTAAGAGCACATTTAATTTACTACTGTGTCCAGTGTGGTGCTTGGTACATGGTAGGCAATAAATACTTGGTTTAGAAATGAATTTCCCAAGAGAGTCATTTTCAGTTTAGGCCTATCAAGATCTACTGGATATGTGCCATGGAATACAATTTAGAAATTTCTGGGATGAAAGAAATTGGTACCTGCAGTGGTAGAAGAAACTAAAAATATAGGCTTGGATCAAGTCACAGAGAGTTCTGTGTTGTAAAAGTAGACTTGATCCTGAGGCTATAATGGGAAGCTAGGGAAGGGCTTTAAACAAGGGACTTAACTAGCAAGTGCCTAAAGAAATCCCATACTCCCAGTCATTCACCTTTGTTTTTGAATGGTGGTTCCACTAACCAGAGTAGAGATTATAGGAAGAGTAGATTTGGGCAGAAAGGAATGCAGAAAAGTTTTGTTTTCCATGTGTGTTAAGCACATAAAACTGGTAACATGTCAGCAGTGGGTAGGTTGGTTTGGCCAGAGGGTGGGAGGCAAGTGATAGAACTGGGTAGGACCTTGATGTCAACCCAAAAGTCAGGTTTTCCCTGATTTTTCCCAAGGCCACCAGAAGACTTGGTGGATATTTGAATTGTTCAGCAGGGTCAGGATCTAGTTCTGAGACCTAACAGAGGCAGGCAGGAGAAGAACAGGAGTACTTATGGCCCTGGCAGGTTTGTTTCGTTTTTATTTTTAGAGAAAGGAGAAGGGGGAGAGAGAAAGAGAGGGAGAGGAACATCGGTGTGAGAAACATGGACTGATTTCCTCTTGCACGCACCCCAACCAGGGACTGAACCTACAGCCTAGGCATGTACCCTGACTGGGGATGTCCCCTTGCTTTGCAGTACAATGTCCAACCAGCTGAGCCACACCAGTCAGGGAGGCCTGGGCAGTTTTTGAGGCTCCAGGAGGGGGCTGGTGTTAAGGGCCATTCATGGGGCTGGTGGCATCCATCAATCTCAGTGCTCTCTTCCCAGAGTTGTGTGGGACCCCAGGATATCTAGCACCAGAGATCCTTAAATGCTCCATGGATGAAACCCATCCAGGCTATGGCAAGGAAGTCGACCTGTGAGTTTCTGGTATTCCCTGCCCTCTTTCTGTGTACTGTCCTTCAGTACTTTTGCCCAGCACCTAGTCCTGCCTGACTTTGGTCTCCTTCCCAGTTGGGCCTGTGGGGTGATCTTGTTCACACTCCTGGCTGGCTCACCACCATTTTGGCACCGGCGTCAGATCCTGATGTTACGCATGATCATGGAAGGCCAGTATCAGTTCAGTTCACCCGAGTGGGATGACCGTTCAAATACAGTCAAAGACCTGGTGAGCTGCGGCCATGAGGGTGTAAAGTGGGAGGCCCAAGAATTGCCCCTCATGCTTTGGTGTTCCCCTAGATTTCAAGACTGCTGCAAGTGGACCCTGAGGAGCGCCTGACAGCTGAGCAAGCTCTACAGCACCCCTTCTTCGAACGTTGTGAAGGCAGCCAACCCTGGAACCTCACCCCTCGACAACGGTTTCGGGTAAGCCTGAGAGTGTCAGGTCTGGGCCTGTTTCTCTGTGCTATGTGGAAGATGCTACACTGAGCTTACACTCCCCTTGTCCTTCCCAGGTGGCCGTGTGGACAGTGTTGGCTGCTGGACGAGTGGCCTTAAGTGCCCATCATGCACGGCCGATGACCAAGAGTGCACTGTTGAGGGATCCCTACGCACTGCGGCCTGTGCGGCGCCTAATCGACAGCTGTGCCTTCCGGCTTTATGGGCACTGGGTGAAGAAGGGCGAGCAGCAGAACCGGGCAGCCCTCTTCCAGCACCGGCCCCCTGGGCCTTTTCCTATCATAGGCCCTGAAGAGGAGGGGGACTCAGCTGCTATCACCGAGGATGAGGCCATGCTGGTGTTGGGCTAGCACGTCAGTCCCTGTGGAATCCCAGAAAGCAGGACTCTCCAGAAGGAGGATTTTTATTATTCCAGCCCCTTTGGCCTCTGGCCTCAGGCTCTATTGCCTGGCCAGGCCCACTACTGATCATACTATCATAAAGACCAGCCCTGTACACCTACACCCGCTGGCCAGGGCTTTGAGATCAGAACTGGGGTAGTAAGGAGCCACTCAGAATGTCATGCCTGGCCTCGTTAGTGCTGCCTGTGCTGTGTATACAATAAAACCTACACACCAGGGAGCGCCAGTGCTCTGTGTCTGGTGTCTGGCTTTGGCAGGGAGACCCAGAAGTTGCTCAGGAGTTGGGGTGGGGATGGGGCTACTCTGGCCCTTGTTTTTATTGGGGGAAAAGTGGAGGGTCACTTGGTCTTATTCTTGCCTTTGCCTGGAGGTAATTGGAAGGACCGCTCTAGGGTGGTCAACTTGCTGCTGAGCCTTTCCTCACTGGCCTTGAGCCGCTCCTCTACCAGCTGTTGGAGCTGCCCCAGCTCCTTGTTCAGCTGGTTCTTGATGTAGGCTCGAAGGATGGAGACCTGGCCTGCAGGGGAAGGGAGAAGGAACAGGTCAGGAGAGATGCTGCTTGGGGCTGAAGGATTGCCCATAGCTGGGCAAACAAAATTTCCGAGGTGTCACTGGAGCTACACAGGTGGCAGTGTTGCTTCAATTCAGGAAATGATAGCCAACCTTTCTGTGAGAGAGAGAGGTGGGTAGAAAGGCTATGCCAGACTTCCTGGATTGCTACTTAGTAGCTTTGTGAATTTAGGTTTCCTCCTGTGTAAGATATGGATAGTGATCGCACCTAGCACCTAGTTTTGAGGGAGGATTAAATGGCTTGATATATGTAAAATGCTTAAAACAGCCCTGACTGGTGTGGTTCCATGGGTTGGGGCATCGTCTCACAAACTGAAAAGTCACTGGTTCAATGCCCAGTCAGGGCACACACCTGGGCTGTGGGCCAGGTCCCTAGTTGGGGGCATGCAAAAGGCAAGTGATCGATGTTTCTCTTCTCCTTTTTCACTCCCTTCCCCTTTATAAAAATAAATAAATAAAATCCTTAAGAAAATAAAAAGAAAAATACAGGGCTTCCCTGGCACATAAGTGCTGGCTATTATTGTCATTGGTTTTATAATCATCCTTTTCTTGAGCTCCTGCCTCACCCCAAGTAGCTGTGCTTTCATCTGTCATCTGGGACTTCTGCATAAGGAATCCTTTGGAGAAAGGACACTGACTAAAAAACGTCTGAAGTCCTGTTATGGTCTAAACCCTTCATTTTATACCTGCCCAAAGTCACAAGGGACCCTAACCCCACCAGGTCCTCACTTGGCTCTTGCTGTGGCTTGACCACTGTTTCTGGTTCCTCTTCCTGTGGGGTGACAACCTGCTCCTCCACCTCCTCACCTTCTTTCTCTGCAAGCCAGAAGCAGGAAGAGACATCAGTCCCAGCCCCAGCCCAGTCCTAGCCCCAGCATTCTCCCTTACTTGTCTCATCCTCTGGCCAGAGCTTGGGTGGAGGTAGCCCCATGTAAGTCAAAGATAGATCCAGCCGCACCTGAGAAGAGGAAGAGGGCAACGGAGAGGAGGGCACCTGCACTGAGGGAAAGGAGGAGGTGAGGGGTGGTCTCAGCCCATGGCCCGGTACCTGGGGTGTAAAGGCGTATTTGTAGAGCTTGAAGTGGCGGAAGTAGGTGTTGACCACATAATCTGCCAGGGCCAGCAGCTGCTGCTCCTCAAAAAGGTTGATACTGAAGGGGGGCCGCTGTGGGGGTGATTGGGAGTTAGAGGACTGAGCACCTCCTGTAGTTCTGGCCTTTTCTCCTAGGGTCTAGCAGTCCAGAAGCAGGGAGAGCCCATTGTGGCCTTCAGAGGAAGATGAGTGATGAGTGTGAGAGAACAGGAGACTGGGCTAGACCTTGTCTGGGGAAAAGTGAAGATCCCATTCAGGGGAACTGACCCTGACTCCATGGCAAAAAAGAACACTGGTGAAGTAGCGGTAACATTCCTCCACATTGCCCAAGGGGGTTTCTGGAATGGAAAACAAGATATTACAGTGAGTTACCTCTGATACTCATTTCACGTAACAGCTACTTATTGAGCATGAACTTTAGAAGTAGATCTAAGTTTAAGTACTGGCTTGTTTCGTTAACTCACTCAAGTACTGAGTACCCATTATGATGCTTCTTAGCATTGAACAAGACAGACAAGGCCACTGCCCTTAAGAGGCTATGTTAGTGGAAGTGACATAAGAAACCAAAAAATATGTAATGTTGGTTCTTTAGTTAAACATTCTGAAGAAAACTAGTTCTGGGAGTGAATGGAGAAAAGAGCCACTTGACTGAGCACTGCATATATTTAGATATATTACATATATCTCAGAACGTTCTCAAAGTGAGTGTTCTTATAGATAAGAAAATAGAGAACTTCGAAGGTGAAGTAACGTATATGATAATGCTGCTAGTAATGACAACAGATTCCAGGTGGTAATCTCCCTATTTCTACTTCCCACGGTTACTTGTGCCATCCAGCCTCCTCCTCTTCCCTGGGCTCAAACCTGGTAGCCTCCTCCTCTTACCAACACAGGCCTTGTGAAGATCTTGGAGCAGGGCACAAGCTGTTGATGTCTGCTCCAGTGAGAAGCCCTTCTGGCGGCAGAAGATGAGTGCATGGGAGAAGAGGTCCAGGGTAATGGCATCCCGCAGGCTCTGCTCGGGACAACCTAGCCCCAGCAGCTTGGCCAGCACCCTTGAGAGGGAGAGAGAAAGGAGTGAGTGACAATGGAAGCCTCCCTTCACTATCCCACACTATTGCATGACATGCCTTAGAGCCAGGCATTCCTCATGCCTTCCCAGGCCACCCTCTTCAGCTTTTCTCATGCTTCTTCCCTTCCCTGCTTCTCTCCCCACCCCCATACTCCCTCATCTCCTCAGCGTTGCCTGTCTTCTCCAGCCTGTGCATGGAATGAATGTCCAGGTACTTCCTGTCATAGGAAAGGAGAAAAGATGTTGGCAGCGTTTACACATTGGTCGCATAGCAGAGCTAAGAGCACTGGATTAGGAACCAGGAGACCTGAATTTAAGGTTCAGCCCTTCCACTAATTTGATGTGTAACCTTAGGCAAGCCACTTCCCTATCTGGGCCTCACATTTTGCGTCTGTAAATACCGGTATGTTCTAAAGGAACTCATGATTCTCTTCATTATAAAGCCGAGGAGACTTGAGTTCTTGTTTCTGCACTGTCACTCCATTGCTGTATGTATGACCTTGGGCAAGCACCCCTGTGGGCCTCAGTGTCCCCATTTGCACAATGCTCCGTGGCAGCTGTGCTATTCCATTTGCATCCTCAGTCTCTGGCTCCCTTGTTCCCACACTTGCTCTTTGGACTGCAGAGGAAGGGGAGCAGGTTTCTAGGCATGTTGGGTAATTGCATCTCTGGGCCTCAGTCTCCCCATCTGTAAAATGGGGATGCCCTGGCTGTTTGACAGGAGGCTGGGGAAGCACTGAAGGAATAATGCAAATGTGACATGTAACTATTTCCCAAGGCTCTTCATACTCACCACATGCAGATCCGAGGCTTGGGCAGCGGAGGCTGCAGAGAGAAAGCAGATTGGACAGGGCCCTAGTCCGTGGTCTGCGGCGAATCTCCAGCGGGCCTGAGAAGCTTGCTTTCTTGTCTCAAGGACTAACAGTGGACAAGCAACGCGGGTGGACTGGGATTCAGCACGCCCCAAATACTACTATTAATTAGCATATCAACAATCGGGGTCACACACCCGCCTCTTCACCAAGGCAGACCGGGAAACGTCTTGAACATCAGTAAACATAACGACGGGTGGCGCCCTGCCGGGGAGCCCTTTTATAAATATACATGAGCAGATCACTCGTTTTTGCCCTCACCGGGAACAAATTGGCTGCAGGATCTTCATTCTCTTCTACCGATGCCGCGGTTCCCGATTCGGCCCGAACACCTGTTCCCCTACGCACGGCTGATTCATCCACTGAGCTGAGGTCCTTCTCGGGTTCCCGCCTCTGTTTGGAGAGTTGTTCAAGCTCCGACTGAATTCTCAGTCCTTGGAACTGGCTGGACTTCTGAAGGATCATCTCGTCACTCCTCAGTGTCACGGGTCACCGCAGGCTCTATCCTTCCTCTATTATACGAGAACGGATCCTCGGCAGGCCCTTTGAAGTCCTGTCCCTCTATCCAAGCTTCAGCCAATCTACGCTGTCAGGAGGCCGCAGGTCTCAACCCAAGCCGTTGCTAAGGTGGCTACGAAAAGAGAAGAGAAAGTGTACTGCACTCGCCAATCAGTGAGAAGAGGATGCGCATGCGTAATAAATTACAAAGTACGTCCCACCACGTTTCTCCAAAGTTGCAAATAGGGGGCTGGCGCTGTAGATAGAACTGAACTGGGGAGGGGGACTGTGGTGTCGGTTACCATGAGAACTGTACTGGCCAATCACTGAGAGAAAGAGGAGGTGTTCAGGAAGAAACTAAATTGGACCCGAGAGGAGGGACCAAGCGCGACCAATAGAAACAGGAAATGCAGTTCCACCATATCCGGCACTGCCTCTGGCGCCTGCGCTCTGTGAGGGGGAGGCCGGTGATGTCCGGTGAAGTCCAAGATGGCGGCCCTGGGCTGATCCTGCGGCTGCAGCTGCTGGTGAGGGGCCCAGGATTGACGAGGGCAGGATGCAGCAGGTGTAGACGTGCGGAAGAGGGTTGGGGCTGCAGAGTACCGGTCGCATCTCCACCTATGCCCTTTGTCTTCTGCAGGTGACGGTAGTGCCGCCAACTCCTGCCTGACGTCCCTTGGGGAGACCCTGCGCCGCCCCTTGACGCCACGGCCATGTCTGGGCCCGGCAACAAACGCGTCGCCGGCGACGGGGGCTCGGGGCCCCCGGAGAAGTTGAGCCGCGAGGAGAAGACCACAACCACGCTTATAGAGCCCATTCGTCTTGGGGGCATCTCTTCCACGGTTCGTGGGTTTTTTCCTCAGCTCTCACAACTTGCCAGATTTCCAACTGTTCACCCAGATCGATCGGAACCTTATTCCCAGTTCCAAAGTTTAGCAGGATCGACACTGTTGAAAAAAAAGAAGAACACGATGTCTACTTTCCCTTTACAGATAGGAAAACAGGCTCCTCGAGGGCGTGTGCTTCAAAGACTTCAGAGTTAGGAAGAGACAGAAGTAGACCTTCCTTACAACCAGGATACTGTGTGTGGGTGTCTGAGCCTCTTTTAAATTCTGTTAGCAGTTAGTTTGGGGATACTGCCCTCTCCCACCCGTTCCATTTGCTTTCCTCTGTCTCTGTGATTGATGTCTTGGGCTCTGTTTGACTTTTTCCTTGGCCCCTTTGTTGCATTGGTAGGAGGAGATGGACCTGAAGGTTTTGCAGTTCAAGAATAAGAAACTAGCAGAGCGGTTGGAACAACGACAGGCTTGTGAAGATGAACTCCGAGAACGAATTGAGAAGCTGGAAAAGCGGCAGGCCACGGATGATGCCACGCTCCTCATTGTCAATCGCTACTGGGCCCAGGTGGATGCCCCTCTGTTTTCCAAGACCTGGCCTTGATCCAGCTGCCAAACCTCAGACTCCTCTGCTGGGAAGGAGTATCATGCTGGGAAGCACCTGAGGGATTCATAACATTTTTGGTGCTTTCTCCCTTCAGCTGGATGAAACTGTGGAAGCCCTTCTCCGACACCATGAGAACCAGGGGGAGTTGTCTTCAGGGACAGAGGCGGCTGGGACCCAGGAGGGGCCAACACGTGATGAGACCGCTCTCACAGAGCCAGGGACATCGGAACTGAGGGGTAGGACCAGAGATTAAGTTCTGGGAAAGGCTCTGGAGAGGAAGGGACTTTGGCATTAGGCTCCTGAATTCCCTGCCCACATGCACACAAAATCGGTTTTATGTTTGGGTACCAGAGTACAATGAGTAAAAAACTTTGGAATCTGACTTCATTCATAGTTCATTTCATGTTTTGACATTCATTTAATTCAAAAGAGTATTACTATCAAGTGCTGATTATGTGCCTGGCATTGATCTAGACTCAGAGGAAACATAGATAAAAAGAAATACTATCCTACCATTAGGGAGGAAATGATTATAAATCATAAGTTAAAAGTATAGGGACCCCAAACAAGAATTGGTGTGTGTGCACTTGTGTGTGGCTCTTATTTAGTTTGAGAAGGCAGAGAGGGCTTTCCTAAGGAAGTGATTGGGAGCTCTGTGGCCTTGATGAAATGCTCTTAAATGTCAGTTGTTTTGCTCTCAAAATGGGAATAACGATGTACTACAGGTGTTGCTTGTGTTGATTCATTGAGCCATAGCGTGTTGAAAGGTTCAGTCGGGAATGTGGTGCAGAGTTGTAACTGCTGCTGTTATCTTCATGAGAGTTTATTCATCTGTCCCAGAGACCCTGCCAGTGCAGCTGCGGCCCCCACTCAGTGAGCCAGCCTTGGCTTTTGTGGTGGCACTGGGCGCCAGCAGTAGTGAGGAGGTGGAGCTGCAGCTGCAGGGCCGTATGGAGTTCTCCAAGGCAGCCGTGTCCCGTGTTGTAGAGGCCTCAGACCGCCTACAGCGCCAGGTGGAGGAACTCTGTCAGCGAGTATACAGCCGAGGTTAGTTCTTTGTGCTCCCACCCCAGAAGTGTCCATGCCAATTTGCATCTCTGTCATATCGCTTCCTTATGGCCTCTAGCCCAAAGATAGCCAGAATTCCACAGGGAATAAGTCAGCCATGTTCTCAGGGACAGGGTTAGGTTGTAGATGGGGGCTTCAGCTTTGATTTCTGGAGTTGAACTCTAAAAAGATGGGTGAGAGGAGTTGTTGATTCTAGTGGGGCCATCCCCCTTTTGGCTGGATATCTTTTTTGGAGCACTTAGCACAAATCTTGGTGTCAGTTACTGATCCACAAGGCAAAGTTCCCAGACTTTGTAGGCCAAAAAAGCCTTTCAGCCTTAGTTCTGTCACTCTAGTCTTGGCATTCTGGGCAAATGGCTCTCCTTTCCAGTGGCAGTGGAGGTAAAGACTCCTGGTTTTGTCTTAAGAAATTAGCAAGACAGCTGGTGGATCACACTGGGCATATAGTAGATTCCAGAATGAGTTAGTACTTTTCCCCTTTACCCTGGGCTTGACTTTGACCTGAGCCCTGACTTCCCAGGGGACAGTGAGCCTCCCAGTGAGGCGGCTCGGGCACGTACCCGGGAGCTGGGACGTGAGAACCGGCGACTTCAGGACTTGGCCACCCAGCTACAGGAGAAGCACCACCGAATCTCGTTGGAGGTGGGAGTTGGGATTTGGGATTTGGGTGGCGGGATTAGATTTAGGTTAGGTGGACACCCAAGGGTCTCAGGGAACCACGTCTCCTCATTTAAGCATCTGCCCTCTTCATCATTCCCAGTACTCTGAGCTCCAGGATAAAGTAACATCTGCAGAGACCAAAGTGCTAGAGATGGAGACAACAGTAGAGGACCTGCAGTGGGACATTGAGAAGCTGCGCAAGCGTGAGCAGAAGCTCAATAAGCACCTGGCAGAGGCCTTGGAGCAGGTGGGACTAGGGTGCTATGTCAGATGAAGCCAGGGCTGGGTACTTAGGACCCATGGTTCTCTCCTGCACATTCATTTGCCTCTCTTCCTTCTCTCCACAGCTTAACTCTGGCTACTACGTGTCTGGGAGCTCCTCAGGCTTTCAGGGGGGCCAGATCACACTCAGCATGCAGAAGGTGAGTAGGCATCATTCTTCCCAGTCCCTCAATCTTTACCCCTGAAATTCCCCACAGAGTTAAGGAGAGACATCCAATTATGGTCTCTGATGCCCTTCTCTGTCACTTGAACTGCTCTTTGTTGTGTTCACACACAAATAATATTCAGTAAGTAATTGCTAAGCACTAAGTGCTAGCACTGTGCTAGGAAGAAGGCGTATTGGAGAACAAAATAGACAAAGGTCAAAGCCGTCACAGAGCTTAAGTTCTATTTGGGAGAACTGACAAGAAGTAAAACAGCACATCAGTTGGTTATAAGTACCATCAAACAAACAAACAAAAAAAAACATAGAAAAGAGATAAATGGAAGTGTTGGAGGCGATTGGAATTTTTAGTTGGGTGGCTGAAGAAGAGCCTTGCTGGGGCAGTGCATTTTAATCACTGTCTTGTTTGTCCTCCTTTTGCTGTCTCATCTCTTGGTCATTGCACATTTTCCTGGGGCTGTGGGGATCACTGTGCCCTGTTTCCCTTTCCTTCAGCATGCTCTTCAGGGCTTCCAGGTAGACTCCTCTCAGTCCCTAGCAATCCAAGCCTTGATTTCCAGCATCGACCATACAGTATTAAGTTTTTTCCACTTGCCCGGGAAGTCTTAGGAAAGTGCTTACATCTGTTTTGTCTCTGAGGCTTCAGAATACATCATTGCTACACATAGGAAGCCTCAATGGGGCTTATGTGAGGGAAGCATGCCTGCTGGCTTGGTCCTGATTCCCACAACTCTTTCCACTCCACAGTTTGAGATGCTGAATGCAGAGCTGGAGGAAAACCAGGAATTGGCCAACAGCCGCATGGCAGAGCTGGAAAAACTACAGGCTGAACTTCAGGGGGCTGTGCGGACCAATGAGCGCCTTAAGGTAGGCTGTGTTTGGGGCTGGGATGGCCTGAGACCACAAGTTAGGGCTGAGCCCTGAATCCTCTTGCTGATCACCTTTGGGCATCCCTGCCTTTAGGTGGCTCTACGGAGCCTTCCTGAGGAGGTAGTACGGGAGACAGGGGAGTACCGAATGCTGCAGGCCCAGTTCTCACTGCTTTACAATGAGTCTCTGCAAGTAAAGACCCAACTGGATGAGGCCCGGGGGCTGCTGCTGGCCACCAAGAACTCACACCTGAGACACATTGAGCACATGGAGGTATAGCCCTGGAATGGGTGGGGGTTGAGGGTAAGGGCCAGACCTTGAGGGTCAAGGTGTTCCTGGGTCAAGCCCCTGTATGCATGCCTAGGGTCCATGGGAATAAATTCTTAGGCCACTGAGGCCTAGGTTGGGGAGGCTTGCCAGGGGGCAGAGGGGTTGTATGGATTCTTAATGCCCCAACCTACAGAGTGATGAGTTGGGGCTGCAGAAGAAGCTGCGCACAGAGGTTATCCAGCTGGAGGACACACTGGCCCAGGTACGCAAGGAGTACGAGATGCTGCGTATCGAGTTTGAACAGAATCTGGCGGCCAACGAGCAGGCTGGTATGTGGTGAGGATAGGGTGGAGGGTGGGCCTTAACTGGGATTGGTGAGCCCTGGTGAGGGGCTACTGCTTATCCAGATGCCGGAGGTTTAACCCTTCCTTTCACAGAGCCTTATTTCCCTGTGGAAAACAGGCACCACACCACCTGACTGAAAGGCACAGTAAGGGTCACAACGGCTGAGATGGCGGATGGAGCAGGCTTAGAACATGAGCTGTCAGTCCCATCTGTGGTTCTCTGTTCCTCTGGTGTCTCCCTGGGATAATTCATTATTTTGCAAAGATTTATTGCATACCACCTGTGAGCCAAGCTCTGTTCTAGGCCTTGGGATCATGCCAGTGAACAAAACACAAAGAATTCTTGCCGACGTAGCACAGTGGTATAATGGGGGAAGAGTGGCAATAGAGAAGAAAAAATAAAATGTATTTTATTTTATTTTATTTTTTATTTTTTAAGATTTTATTTCTTTTTAGAGAGGGGGAGAAACAGCAACGTGTGGTTGCCACTTGTGCACCCTGTACTGGACCTGGCCTGCAACCCCGGCATGTGCCCTGACTGGGAATCGAACTGGGGACCCTTTGGTTTACAGGGGGGCACTCAATGCACTGAGCCACACCAGCCAGTGCTAAAATGTATTTTAGATAGTGACAAATACGCCAAGAAAAATAAAGCAGAGAGAGAAGACAGGAAGTGTTAGGAGAAAAGGTGTTGCAGTTTTGGATGGGGAGGTCAAAGAAATGTATAACTGAGAAAGTGATGCTAACTTGTGAATTTACACTTAATGTATTTCTTTGAAGGAAATCTGAAAGTACTAAAAAAAAGTACATTAACAGAAATAGCACAAAAGCAGTGTCAAGATACTTTTGGGTACATTTCCTTCAAGTTTGCATTATTTACCTTGATGAGATCACACTGTATCAGGCCTCAGTTTTTATCTTCCTCATAATAGGAGTGATGGCTCTGGCCCCTCCTCTTCCGCCACTGAGGAGTTACGCCCCCAACCCAGGGGCCAGTCTGATCTGAGTTCCTGACCCTCCCCTAGGGCCTATCAACCGTGAGATGCGCCACCTGATCAGTAGCCTCCAAAACCACAACCACCAGCTAAAGGGAGATGCCCAGCGATACAAGCGGAAGCTGCGGGAAGTGCAGGCTGAGATTGGCAAGGTGAGAAGGGGGCTACCTGGGAGAAGCCTTGACAAGACCCCAGTGACAACCATCTCACTTTAGCCCTGTTCTCCCTTGCTCTTTGCAGCTTCGGGCCCAAGCCAGTGGCTCTACACACTCTGTCCCCAACCTGGGCCACTCAGAGGACTCTGGCCTCAGTGCTGCAGCCCCAGGAAAAGAAGAGGGTGGGCCGGGCCCTCTTGGTGCCCACGACGGCAGAAAGGAGATGGCTTCAGTGCCTGGTGCCAATGTGACTATCTCCTCAACAAAGAAGGAGGAACTGGTCCCTTCTGAGGAAGATGCCCAGGCCCTAACCCCTGGGCCCCAGGGCCCCTCCTCCCGTGGCCGAGAACCTGAGGCCAGGCCCAAACGGGAGCTTCGGGAGCGGGAAGGGCCTGGCCTGGGACCCCAGTCTTTAGCCTCAGCACTCTCAAGAGCTGATCGTGAGAAGGCCAAGGTGGAGGAGGCCAAGAGGAAGGAGTCAGAACTCCTCAAAGGTCTCCGAATAGAGCTCAAGTGAGGCCCTGTTCCTGTCTCCTTCCCACCGCTGTCAAGTGGCTCCAGCCCTACTCACCAAGTCCTCCTCCTGTGCCTCCCCCAGGAAGGCCCAGGAAAGCCAGAAGGAGATGAAGCTGCTGCTGGACATGTATAAATCAGCGCCCAAGGAACAGCGGGATAAGGTGCAGCTCATGGCAGCTGAACGCAAGGCCAAAGCCGAGGTGAGGTCAGGTAGGGCCTGTAGGACATGCAGAGAGGTTACCCCAGGGGGTTCTGAGCAAAGCAGAGCCCTTCGTCAGCAGGAAGCAGTGACAACAGAATTCCCTCCTCCTGGTGGCCGTAGGTTGATGAGCTGCGGAGTCGTATCCGGGAATTGGAGGAGAGGGATCGAAGGGAGAGCAAGAAGATTGCCGATGAGGACGCCCTGCGGCGCATTCGGCAGGCAGAGGAACAGATAGAACACCTGCAGCGCAAGTTGGGTGCCACCAAGCAGGTGCGACCCTCTTGTGGTCCTCTTGCTTCTGAATGTTGGGATTCCTTTTATCTTACCCCTGTTGGGTGTGTCTAGCAGATGGCCTCATTCCACTCTGTAGTTCTTGGCTCAGCCATGTTTTCCTGTGGTTACCCAGGCCATCTGCCACATTCCTTCTCATCCTTGTCCACTGCAGGAGGAGGAGGCTCTGCTGTCGGAGATGGATGTGACAGGTCAGGCTTTTGAGGACATGCAGGAGCAAAATGGGCGACTGCTACAGCAGTTGCGGGAAAAAGATGATGCCAACTTTAAGCTGATGTCAGAGCGGATCAAGGCCAACCAGATTCACAAGCTGCTGCGGGAGGAGAAGGATGAGCTGGGCGAGCAGGTTCTTGGCCTCAAGTCTCAGGTATGGTCACCCTGGGCTTGTGCGGTGGAGCTGGAGAGGCAGGGCCTTCTCAGTACTGAATCTCCACCTCTGTCCTCAGGTGGATGCCCAGCTGTTGACCGTGCAGAAGCTGGAGGAAAAAGAGCGGGCCTTGCAGGGCAGCCTTGGAGGTGTGGAGAAGGAGCTGACATTGCGCAGCCAGGCCCTGGAGCTCAATAAGAGGAAGGTGAGGCCGGGCCTGAGGGGAAGAAAGCAGCTGGCTCACAGTTGAAGAAGTCAGGCACACATCTTAGATGCTATGTTCCAGGCCCTGTGCCGAAGACTTTTTGTACTTGGTGAAATTTCAGTCTCACTATAACCTGTGATGGTTTTTGTTATTATCTATGATGGAACCAAGGTTCAGGAGGTAACTGACTTGCTCAAGAAAGGGTAGAGCTTTCCTTGGCTCCAGGACCCACATACTGACCACTTCCTTACTTAGCTGTAAAATGGGATGGTGGTTCCTGTCGCGTAGTTGTGTTGAAACTAAGAAATGTCTAGCTCCTGGTAAAGGCTTAAGATTGATGATCAGTTTCATTTTCTTTCCCCGCTGGGCTTTTTTCTCCTGCTTCATTCGTTCAGTCATTCATTTAAGCAGTATTGTATATGCCCTTTCTAAGTATACCAGACCACGTGCTGAGTGTTGGGGAGTCCATAGGAACAAGAGGGGCCTATTGGAAGTGGAAACTTCCAGCCTTGAGGGACAGATAGCAAGCCAATAATCCCATAGATAAAATAGTGTTATTACAGATCACAGTATAGCTGATGGAGGTAATTAAGGTGCTATGTAAAAAAAATATTAAGTGACATTGGAGCTGAGGGAGTTGCAGAAGAAAAGTATGTGTTGGGAGAGTTTGTAGCAGAGGGATAAGTCCTGTGAAAGCTCAGAGTCAAGAGAGAGCACCGTAGCAGGTAAGGAGCTGAAAGTGTCGGAAGTGATGGAGAATAGGAGGAGGTGTGAGTCAAGGGGTGGGGAGCATGACCAGCTCCAGTGAAGATGTTGGACTTGATCCCAAGAGCAAGAATCACTGGAATATTTGACACAAGCACGAGGGGACTATGGGGCCTCCCTAGGCTTAGGAGAATGGCGCCCCTCCTCCCTCTTTCTCCTGCCTCAGGCTGTGGAAGCAGCCCAGCTGGCAGAGGACCTGAAGGTGCAGCTGGAGCATGTGCAGACGCGACTGCGAGAGATCCAGCCTTGCTTAGCAGAGAGCCGGGCTGCTCGAGAGAAAGAGAGCTTCAACCTCAAGAGGGCTCAGGTGTGCACATGGCGGGGGCAGGGTGGCTGAGGGTTAATGGTGTGGCTCGAGGCGGGTGGTTCAGGACGCAGACCCTTGCACTTAGCCTAGTCCCTGTTCTTCAGGAGGACATCTCACGGCTGAGGCGCAAGCTGGAGAAGCAAAGGAAAGTGGAGGTTTATGCAGATGCTGATGAAATCCTCCAGGAGGAGATCAAGGAATACAAGGTGGGGCTCTGGGGTTTTGTTGTGCCCCATCAATCTAGGAATCTGGAGGGTGGGGGTTGGTGGGAGCTTTAGTGGGTAGTCTGAGGACCCCAGAAATAAGTTAGGATAAAAAAGTAGGCAGAACATGTTGTGGAGAATCAAACAGCTGATCAAGAATTGTACACGTGCAGCAAGCCAGGAAGAGAGCCTGGCTAGGTATGGGAGGGCTTTGAACTAGACCTAGTCTCAGATTTCTTGAAATTGACAGCATTGGAGGAGGCAGCAAAGTGATTCTATCTGAGTAATGAGCAATGTGATGGCGGAGGCTAGAGGAGCTGTGGGACCTCAGGGGAGGCCCTTAAACCAGCCCTGAGGGTCAACAGGCTTCCTGGAAGGAATGCCATCCAGAAGAAACACGAAGAGTGAGTCAGAGTTGGCTGTGAGGAATGGGGACGAGAGGATTTTGGCAAAAGTGAAGGCAGAGGCAAGGCCCCTAGTGGAGAGACTTGTTGGCAGACAGAGCTGGACATTGTATTTGGAGGCCAGAACATGGGTTTTGTGGTGAGCGGCAAGCTGGGAGCATTGGGCATTGTCAGATCCTGAGAAACAGGGTGGATGACAAGTGGCACTTAGTAGGGTTAGGAAGATTGTGAAGGTGTAGGGATTGGTGGACAGTGTTCAAAGATACTGAGAATTAGGTGCCTGTGGAACATCTTGGGAGGCTTGTATGGGAAGGCACTCAAAGCAAAAGGGCAGGTCTGGAGAACTGGGGCTTGGGGGATTGTCTGCAGAGGCAGAAGTGGAAGTGACGGTCTACTGCATGAGAAGGGATGGGGGGTTGTTCTCCCTAAGGAACCTCAAACCTTAAATGATGGGCAGAGGAAGAGAAGCCTGTGGATTGGGAAGAAGGAGAGTGATGGAGAGAGAGTTGACATGGGAAGAATTTCAGGGAGGGAAGGTTGAGCTGAGTCAGCTGCCAAGAAGGCAAATGAAATGAGAAATGAGAGATGCCCTTCAGATTTGGCAGTTTGGGTGGGAATGGTTCTTGGGCAGGGGTGAAGGTGGAGGTCAGATAACCTGTACACTCACTAACTGAAGAGGTGGAGGGTGGGTAAGTAAACATTAAACCTTTGAAACAGTTTGGCCTTAAAGGGTCAGAGGCAGTTGCAGGCAGCCATGGAGGAGAAGGGAAGGATTTCTCAAGAGGAGACAGACTTTGGAGCCTGTCAGATGCTGATGGATAGGTTTCTTAGAGCTAGGGAAGACAGCAGTGGGCCCGGTTGGGCTGGGATTTCAGGCAGAGCAGAGGAAGAATGTTGGGGAATGCTGAGTTGAGGGGATTCCTGTTTGAATTTGGAGGAGAGACCTGGTGGCAGGTGGCAGGTTTCAGGATAGGAGCAGAGATTTGTGGAACCTCTAGGGACTTAACTGCAGGATCTGTGGATAGCACCAGGGGTGGGCCCCGTGGAGGGTGGAGACAGCGTATTTGTAGTGGCTGTGCCATGCCCAGCGGTGACTCCAGCAGGTGCAGGTGAGGTAGACAGTTGGCTTAAGCCAGGATTGCAGTTTTTTTTACAAAAGTCCAAAGGGGGAAGAGATGAAGCCCAAGGGCATAGGAGCCCAGGCTGAGACGTGTGGGTCATTGGCCTTGAGAGGCAACACATGACCACTGGCCATCACTGCTCAGGTTGAATCCAGACTGCTACTTTGTAGCTTTGAGACCAGCTTCTGAGTCTGTTTCCTGATGTGTAGAGTGTTCATTCCACCTCCCAGGGTTATGGGAAGAGTTAGATACAGTTGGCTTTAGGAAGGCATAGCCAGGACCACCTCCTGCTGTCAGCTTGGGGTCTGGGCACCGTAAAGATTATTCCCAAGCTGACACCTTTGCCTGCCCCAGGCGCGGTTGACCTGCCCCTGCTGTAACACCCGCAAGAAGGATGCAGTTCTTACCAAGTGCTTCCACGTTTTCTGCTTTGAGTGCGTGCGGGGTCGCTATGAGGCCCGCCAGAGGAAGTGCCCCAAGTGCAACGCGGCCTTTGGTGCCCATGACTTCCACCGTGTCTACATCAGCTGAACTCGTAACTTGGGACTTTGGAATACCCATGGACCCTGGGAGCTGTGCCCCCAGTCCCTCCCCACCCCACATCCAGTGGCCCTACCCTTTGTTTTGGACCCTGTGGGCCCAGTCCCTCCCCATCTAGTTGGCTTGGGATCCCCTGTGCATGTCAGTGGGAGTGGGATCAACCAAGTTCAGTTCCACCTTTTCCCCAGTCAGAGCTGAGGCACGTGTCCTGCAAGAAGGATCTGCTATGAGACACCTAAGGAGTCCAGAGCCTCTAACTGAGCTTCCTGGAAGTTGACTCCAAGCCTTCTCTTGTCTCCACAGGCCCATCCCAGTCCTAAAGGGGAAATTCCCCAAGCTGTGATCTCCTATGAAAGAGGAGGCTCACATACCCACAAGCGAGGACCAGGAGTGGGCCAGGTCTCCAGCTATCTGCTTTCAGCCGGGGTCCTGGAGCTGAGGGAGGCTTTCTTCACTCCTTGCCCTCTGGGCCTGGGCAGGGGGCTTTGCCTCCTGTGGAGTTTCCTGGGCTCTTTGGTCTGGCTCTTGTGCTTATTTATATCGTCAGGGTGGCTGGAGGGCACCATCCTCTTCCTCTGGGGAGCTCTATGGTTGCAGCAGTCACCTTGTCTTTATTTTGGAAATGCTGGACCAAGATCCTCAGTTTCAATTCTAATCAGGCCCCTCACAGTATCTACTCTCCCAAGTCTTCTCAACCCCACCTCATGCTTCCCAAGGCTCCAGTGGTTCTCAGCCCTGACCCTGCTTTCATCCTGGTGGCCTTAACTGCAGTGGAGGCAGAACTTCCCAGGAGGGGAAGGGTCAGACTAGTTGATGGGCCAACTTCCAATCATTCCAGGTAAAAGCTTCATCTAACTCGGACTGAGCCTGTACCCACAGTTTGCGGTGCTGCCTGCCCAAGCAAACTGGGCTATGAAGGCAGCAGGCAGGGTCTGGAAGGTGGAGCTGTTGACAGGTACCAAGGGTCCGTTTGGGCCCACAGCTCCTGCTCTAAAGATGTCTTGTATAGGCTGTATGCTATGAATAAATGTCCAACCTTCAGCTGTGGTCTGAGTAGCCAGGTGTCCTGCCCTAAACGTGGTCCCCAATTTTAGCTGCTACACCTGTTTCAACTCCCAGTTAATGGCTGCCAGGGATTCCACATTGGATTTGGGGGAGGGACGTGTCTTGGGGAGAAAGCATCCTGGTCACTTATTTGGAACCAGCCAGTCTTTTCCCACTGGAGGGCCACCTGCCAGATCCTTGCACGCTCTCAATACAGCCCTGGCAGTCATTGGACGCTGGGATGCCGGGAAACCTCGAGGTGCATCCTGGAAAATGTAGTTCCTGATTGGCACCTGGCGAGACGAGGTCCTTGGAGGAGAGAGCCGGTTCCTGGTTGGCTAGAGGTGGACCAGTGTCCAATCTGCGGGCTGGGACCTCCCTTCTCCAATGCTCCACGCACCCCAGCCCCTCGGACGAGCGTATTCGGACACCTCAGCGGGTGACTCTCTTCATTGCAGCTAGCCGTGAATCCTCAGGAACCATTTCGAGTGTTGAGGGGTACTTCTGGGCTCAGTGTGTTGTCGAGTCGTCTTAAAGAGCCATCACTGAGGTTGTTCTGGGGCTCGCAGTAAGGCTGGTACTGACCAGGGTTGGTGCCAGAGCTGGCATCAGGGCCGCGGCCACAGGCTTGGCAGCAGTCTCACTTTCATGCTGTCCTGCAAACTTGGTAGCCACACCTTCACAGGGGCTTGCAGCCTTGCTTGTTTGCGGGCCCCACCGAGCACCCAGGGTTTCAGTGGGGCCATAGCTGCTGGACCAGGTCAGACTGGAGATGTGTGCGGGCTACGGTGATGGCCTGCGCGGGCCTGGAGGTGGTGGGTGCGCTCAGGGAGGCGCAGGGCGTGGACGGAGATGGCATCAAGCTGCTGAAGAAACGTGTGTGAAGAAATGGGAACAGCTGTAGCAAGGGTGGGGAAAACGGAGCGTATTGCATCACAGTGAGGCTGCCTGGCTCTGAGAGGAGCATGGTGCTGGGGAGTGGGTCGGCGTCAGCCAATACTCTTGAGCACTACCTTCTTTCCCAGGAGTCCTCTCCATGTGGGTTTCTTAAATAAATGGAAGTTACTATACATCACCTCCCCAAATACCTCCCCTAGGCCAGTCTCCATATCCAGAGGAGCTGAAAACTTTGTGAATCCTCATACCTAATAAAGTAGGCATCAAACCCACTTTCTCAAGCTCAAGCCAAAATGAATGGGATAAAGGTGCCAGAATTTTAGTTACAGGAACACTGATGCCATGGGAAGAACAGAGTAAACTCTCCATAAACGTTGGTCTGCAATGAGCCTGCCCAGTGCAAGGAGGATCTGCTTTAGGGGCTGCTCAGGCCCCTTCCAGCCAGTTTTGACCTCTTTGAACCCCAGTGGCCTCCGTTGCTGTGATACCCTGGGTTCCTTGGGGTGGGGAGGCCAAAACTGACCTTGATTCACTTCTTGCGGTTGAGGACATGGCCTCCTGGCAAAGGTGCCTGATTTAGCCAGAACTAGGGCTACTGTCTGATTGGCCACAGGGTCCAATAAAGCATTTAACACTGGCCACCCTTCAAAACTTCCCCTGGGCCCTGTGGCACTACACTCACCTGTTTTTTTTTTTCATACTTACTGTTTTCTGCTGGCCCCTTCCTACACTCTGCTCTGCCACTCTTCCTGGGTGTATTTACCCATGGCCATGGCTACAGCTAAGCTGCTAAGGCCCACCTCCTCCAGCCCAGTCCTCTTCCCTGAGGTCCAAACCTTGGGGTGGGGGGTAAGATCATGTCACTATCCTTAAAAATTCCCCAGTGCCGCCCTATCAAGTTTCTCAAACAAGATTCTCCACACTCTGGCCTCTGCACTCTACCTTCCTTCAATCCGCACCCCTCTATGTTCTAAACCCATACCCAACTGTTACGTACCTTCTATACCCCACCCCATCCCTGGCCCTTATACATACTATTTCCTGTGCCTTAGGTCACTTCCTCCAGCCAGTTTCCTGACCCTGTGCTGTGGAAGGCACCATGTCTGGGTGCACAGCCCCTTTTGCTGAGTCAGAACTAATCACTACCCCAGTGCCTGTACTTTTCCTGTAGTCTCACTTCACTGAGGACTCCTGTGCCAGGACCAGTTCTGATGTACCTCAATTGTCCCAGGGCTGGGAGCACAGAGAATGTGGGATAGATTCCATTTCCTCCCCCAAGAAAGTCAAAGCCCCTCTTCCTTCACCCTACCCCACGCCTTGCTTTCCAGAAGTGGAAGGAGGGCAGTGAACCTGCCCTGGGAGCCTGGGTCAGAGAAGCACAGAGAAGGTGGGCAGACAGCTTCCTGGCTGGTGCAAGAGACTCCTGGCAGAGCAGAGCAGAGGCAGGCAATGGGTTAGTGTTGACCTCAGGGTCAGGGGCTGTGGCCAGGCTTAGGCCCAGGAGATAGTGTAGATGTAAGCTGGGCACTGAGGATTCATCAGAGGCAGAGAGGCCTGCCTGGCTGAGTGTGGAACCTGGGCAGGCCCAGTGATGGGGGAGAGGCTTGGTTGGGTGTAGAGCCTTCCCCTCACCATTATGGTTTCCCTTTCCCTCACTGCCTTGCTATGGATCTTAGACACGTGGTTGCCCTTCCATGAGACTCAGTCTTTCCACGTGGTGAGGGCTGTGGACTACAGATGGAGGGTGAGACGACAGACCAGGTCTCCTCCACCCACCTCTCTTCTGAATCTAGAAAGCTGTGGTCCGGAGAAGGGGCTGGGCCAGGACCTGGACCCGGGCTCCAGGCGAACCAAAGAAGGTGGACTTCAGCTCCTGGAACTCCATTTTCGGAGCTTTTTCAGGTGGCAGTCTGGGGAGGGTGTGGGTGTTGTGGCCAGAGAGGCCTCCCTGGAGCCGCACGGCTGGACCTGGGCCAGCCAGAGTCATCAGGCAGCTTACCCAGCAGTCAGCAGGTTTTGCTGGTGCCAAAGCCAGACATCAGCAAGAGCTGCTTGGCTCTGTCACCACCTCAGAACATTTCTCCCCCTTTCTCCCAAGGGTATGAATTTTAAAACCCAATAAACCTTCACAGCACACACAGGATGGAGATTTTAGGGCCTCTGGGAAAAGAGTGCAAAGGTGGTCTGGAGCTTGGCTGAGCTTTTGACGTTTTATTTGGACCCTGGCTCTGGGAGAAGGCAAGATCTTTCAGCTTGCTCTAGGATTGAAAGAGAAGACAGAAAACACCTGGGAAATCTTATTCCCTTTATTCTCTTCAACTAATCAACATGACCACCGGTGACACAACACTGTTATTGACACACAACACTCAAAAGTGGGGCCTCTCTTCTCTCCAGGGGGACAAATTAGGTGAGCAGGGCTTCCTTAAGGGGGGCAAAGGAGTCTGGGGGCTGCTCACTTCAGGGGCAGGTGTCATGGAACCCTACCTCTTGACTGTGATGGTTTCAAGTTTCCCCATCATTCAGGATTCATGCCCAATTCTTTCCAGTTCCCATCTGACCTTCATATCTATAGCAGTTTCAAGTTTCACCCTACGCTCAGATCAGTTTCTTCTCTTCCCTTTGACTCTGTGACCCTATCTGTTGGGCTCCTCAACTGGGACACTTCTGAAGAGTCAGGCCTCCGTGGAGTTGGACAAGAGGCCTTCCAGACTGAGCTGGGCCTTTGCCTGAGCTGGTCAGAGGGACTCTGGACACTGCCACCTCCCTCAGCCAGCGGCCTACTTAGATCCTCCCAAGCTGTACCTTGTTCTGGGAGGGAAGCACCTGGCTAAAGGAGTTCGGGGAGGTGGGCAAGAGAGAACTGGTCATACCCCAAAGGTCTCCCACTTTGCCCCTTTCCAGCTACAAAACCCCAGACCCCAACTCATTGTGTCCACGTCATCCATTCAAGTACTGGAGCCTAAACTGGCCCTAACCCATTCCTACAACATGCGAACATCCTACTACATATGCTACACCCAAGTCCTCAATAGGCCCACAGTCGGCCTTTAACCACACTGACCACCTCTTCCCGGACTGGCCCCCGAGCCTCGAAGTCTGCTCCCCAGGACTCTTCTGGGGATATTGCTCAGACCTGTTCTGAGGGGAACTGCTTCTAGCTTTAAAAGGGGTTTGTTTACAATTGGAGTTTCTTTCTGCTACCATCTTAGAGGGGGGTTCTGCTTTGACTTGGAGGGCTGTCTTCTCTTCCTCAGTCTCATAGGGACACCCCCTTCATGGAAGCTTCTGTCAGTAGATTTGCAGGCAGGCTCCTTCTCCCCTCAGTAGTGTTTTCCGACCTGGCACTTGGGTCAGGTGGGGCTGTAATGCAGATGTTAAAAAGGGTCTCCCCACAATCATATGATGCCTGCCTTTTCCTCCTTCCCAGCAGGCTTGGGTTTTTCCTCCTACAGTGTTCTGGATTTTGATCCTTTGAATTTGAGTGTTATCCCTTTGGGGGTCAGGGTAGAAGGTGAAGGACTTTTTAACTTCAGGTAATGAAATTAGAGGTCTCTTCCATAGCTCCGTAGGGATCCAGGTCACCCTCTCGGGGGATGTGACTCCTGAAGGGGCCACCTCACCTGGCATGTTGGTTCTCTTACTCCAGGACCACAGTGCATTACTGGTGCCAGCATGGGGTCAGTGGGCACTTCCTTTGGATCCAGCACTGGAAGGAATCTCCAGGGTTAGGGGATGGGGTTCTTGTTACAGATGTTTCAAAAGGTTCCTCCAACCATTTTAGCGGGCAACAGTCTCTTTCCCCTGCCACACACACCCAGTCGTGTTAGTGGGTTTGGCTGGGTTAATCAAGTGTGGAACTGTGTGTGGTGTGCGAGGACAGGAGATGGGTCTGGCAGGGTAGTGTGGTTCTCTCATCTTTCCGTTTCCCCCTGAAGGTTTCTGGCTGAGGAGGAGAGGAGCCGAGTGGATGGAATCCGTACCTTCCTGAGACCATGAATGGGATGGGTTGTCACAACCTCAGCGGGCTCCAGGTGCCGGTGTGAGGGAGGTGGTCAGGCTTCCATATACTCTTCCAGGACCCAGGGTCCCTTCCGTAGGGTGTTTGGACACCCATCTCTATGTGCAGGCTGGCTCATCCTGCCAGCAGCCTTGCTATCAGCTCAGAGGAGAAAATGAAGTTTAAAAGTAGGTTGCTGGCTAATCAAAGCTCTCTATTCTGTCAACTTGCCGTCCCTTGTTGCCACAGAGAACCTACATGTGGCACTCATTGGCTTCGTGAAGAGCAGTTGGAGGATTTAACTACGCACAGGCCTTGAGTCTCTGAAGGGCTTTATTCTTTGGAGGTTGACTAGCAGCGGTTCTCCCTCTCCACTGAGGACAGAGTTCAAGGAAACAGGCTGCCACTGCAGCAAGACTGGTGGCAGTTAGATTTCAGGAGAAACCTCCTGACGGTGAGACCTGAGATGTAGCAGGAGGGGCCCTCCGTCCCTGGAGGCCTCTCAGAAGTCCCCAGGAAAGGGCTGTTCTGCCTGGCTGCAGGGGGGACCCTGGCAGTCTGGCTGGGATCTGCTTGCACTTGCAGTTTAACAAGCTCCCGGAAATGGGGAAGACAGCCTGGACTTTGCTGGGTTCCATCTGAGCGGTTTCTCCACTTGGTTTCCTTCCCTCGAAGCACTCTAACAGAAGCTCCCCCCACTCTCCCCGCTAAATTTTTGTGGTGGTTTCCCAGTATTCTTAAGGTTTTTATGCACCCCAAACTTCAGCCTTTAAGAAGGTGCAACATCATTTTATTCCTTCCCCATTTTTGGCTTCTGATAAGGAATTCCATGGGCCTCCTCCTCTCATGCACACAATTCATCTAGGATTGGCCTTATATCCCAAGGAACCCCCACTGCAATGAGCTGGACTTCCTCTTCCTAGTTCCCAGGTTATTTCTCTTCTGTGGGTCCAAGGGCTCCTCATCACTTATTTTTCTCCTGTCCTTGTTTTCCTTTTCAGTTCCACCCAATTCCCAAAACTACTCCCCACTGAGCATTTTACTCAGTGTAATTGTCCAAGGCTTCTGGGAATGCACCTCCCTCCCATATGCCAGTAGGAAAGAACACTGTGGAACGAGTTCATGGGAGGTTCTTCTGCACCTTCTGAGGGTCACTGCTCCCAAGTCAATGCCATTGCTATTTCCCTGCACTTCCCCAACCCTATAGTTTCACAAGGATTTCAGTACAGTTTTATAGGGTTGTCTAGAGACATATTGGGACCTCATCCTACAATTAATAGGGCTTTTATCCACTATGGTTTATAGGGATTTTTCTGCTACAGACTGAAAGGGCTTTTTTTTTTCCTACATATTTATAGGGTTTCTAACCCAACAGTTTTTCTCTACTGCATTATAAGTGGTTCCCACCAACAATTTTATAGGGTTTCTCATCACTGATGTAAAAGCACTACTTTTACCCAGGGTCCTTTATCCTTTGCATCTCTACAATCTGGTAGTGTTTTCTTCCTTTTCTCGCATAATATTTGGGGAGATCCAGTGTTCCTCTCAGGAGAGAGGGGCCCCTGGTCTCCAGGTGCATTTCACAGGGTGACACCCGGGTGGCAGCTCCTATGGAGGAGGAGGGCCGCAACTTCTGTGAAGCCGTCTCCACACTCAGGGCACAAATAGGGCTTTTCTTCCAAGAGGGTTTTGGGGGTTTCCCCTTCCCCATGGATGCTGCTTCCTGTGGGGGTGGGGGCCTCTCCTTCACCTTCCTGGCTTGTGGACAGGGTGACTGGCTCTGAAAGGGGGTCTTCGGGTCTGGGGGACTTTTCTTGGGTGTGGGTTTCCTGATGGCGGACGAGGGCCAGGCGATCCAGGAAGGAAGCCCCACAATCTGAGCAGCTGTAGGGTTTGGCTCCCAGGGGGCTCCTGAGGTGCTCCAGGAGGACAGAAGAGCTCTTCCCCAGCTCTGGACTCTTCTGGGGTTTCCCACCTGCATGGACTTTCTGGTGCAGCAGCAGCTCAGAGCTGAGGCCAAAGCTTTTTTTGCATTCAGGGCATTTAAAGGGCTTTCCACTTAGGAAGGGACTGGGCCCTGCCCCTTCTGCTAAACCAGTCCTATAATCAGGAAAGAGAAAGGGCTTTTCGTTGCCATGGGTGAGCTGGTGTTGGAGGAGCACAGCTCGATCCAGAAAGCTTTCTCCACAGTGGGAACAAATGTAGGACTTGGAGGAGAGCAGGCCCAGCCTTTGGCTGAAGCTCTCCTGCCCCTCAGGCATTTTAAAGGGTTGTCCTGGGGGGTCAGCTCTGCCCTCCGAAGCACCTGGATAGGAATTCCCTCCAAAAGGGAGCCTGGGAGGTCGGAACGGAGGCTTGGGGGCTGGGTGTGCGATGAGGCCATCTGAATTTTTGTAGGGGTTTTCTCCAATGTGGATCCTCTGATGCTGCATGAAAATGCCCTCGTCGTTGAACCCCTTTCCGCAGACAAGACACTTGTGTGGTTTGGCTCCGGGGGGCGGGGTTAGCAGGGCTGGATCCCCAAGCCCCAGCATAGTGTCGCCCTGAGCTCTCCGGGCTGGGGTCTTCCCTCTTTCGTGGATCACCCGATGCTGCTCCAGCTCGTGAGCCTCCAGGAAGGCCTTCCCGCAGTCGGAGCACACAAAGAGGTTCTCATCCATGTGGGTGCGCACGTGGGTGATGAGGTTGGAGCTCTGGCTGAAGCTCTTGCCGCACTCGGGGCACTTGTAGGGCTTCTCACCCGTGTGGGTGCGACGGTGCTGGATGAGGTGGGAGCTGCGGATGAAACTCTTACCGCAGTCGGAGCACTTGTAGGGCTTCTCGCCCGTGTGGATGCGCTGGTGGCGGATGAGCGTGGAGCTCATGATGAAGCTCTTGCCACAGTCGGCGCAGATGTACGGCCGCTCACCGCGGTGGATGCGCTGGTGGTTGATGAGGTTGGAGCTGACACTGAAACTCTTACCGCACTCGGGGCACTTGTAGGGCCGCTCGCCCGTGTGTGTGCGCTGGTGACGAAGCAGTGTGGCGCTCAGCGTGAAGGTCTTGCCACAAACGGGGCACTTGAAGGGGTCCTCGCGCAGGTGGGTTCGCTGGTGCTTGATGAGGGTGGAACTGTGGCCGAAGCTCTTGCCGCACTCGAGGCACTCGTAGGGCTTCTCGCCCGTGTGCGTGCGCTGGTGTTGGGTCAGCTCCGAGCTCTGGATGAAGCTCTTGCCACACTCAGTGCAGCGGTATGGCTTCTCCCCAGCGTGGATCTTCTGGTGCTTGAGGAGGTTATGGTTCTGGCCAAAGCGTTTGCCGCACTCGGGGCACTTGTAGGGCTTCTCACCAGTGTGCGTGGCCTGGTGCTGGATGAGGTCAGAGCTGCGGTAGAAGGCGCGCCGGCACTCGCCGCACTTGTACGGCTTCTCCCCGGTGTGTGAGCGCTGGTGCTTGATGAGGTTGGTGCTCTGTGTGAAGGCCTTCTCGCACTCGGTACACTTGTAGGGCTTCTCGCCCGTGTGCGTGCGCTGGTGCTGCACCAGGTTGGAGCTCCAGCTGAAGCATTTGCCGCAGTCCGGGCACTTGTAGGGCTTCTCGCCAGTGTGCGTGCGCTGGTGCTGCACCAGGTGCGAGCTCTGCGTGAAGCTCTTGCCACACTCAGAGCAGGTATTGGGCCGCTCGCCCGTGTGAATGCGCTGGTGCCGCAGCAGCTTGGACCACTGGCTGAAGCTCTTGCCACACTCGTTGCAGATGTACGGCTTCTCAGCCCCGGAGGGGCGGCCTTGCACCAGCTCCCTCAGGCTGGACTCATTGGCAGGGACCACCTGGGGGCTGTTCCATGTGGTCAGAGTCCCCCACTGCCAACTAGCCTCACATGCCTTGGTCCAGTCAGATGGGGTAGGGACTACCTCGGGGGCTGCGGGATCAAGAGGAGTCTGGTGGTCCAAAGGGCTGGGGTGACCCAGTGGAGCTGGGGGGTCCTGGGGGATGGAGGGATCCTGGGAGGGTCTCTCCAGGGGCATCTCTGGTGGATCCTTGAATTCTGGACTCTGAGCTGGATCTCCCAAGATGATCTCCTCCCCAGAACTTTCCTGCTGAGGGCTCTCCTCTTCATTCCCACTCTCGGCACCTACAGAGAGAAAGGGAGTCTCCAGCCCCCATCTCCTTGCAGAACATGCGATCAGTCTTCTCTTCCCTCCCCTGGGTTTCCCCCAGAGTCTGGGCTCCTCCCTGAATGAGCACCACTGTCTTGTCAGAACTGCAGTCCCTTCCTGTGCCCCTCACCTCTATGAGCATCGCTGGGGCTCTGTTCAGGACCCCGCAGGTCTGGGCCCCACAGCACTGCTTCAGGCTCCATCCCACAGCTCAGGACTGCCCAGTGTTCCAGGGACCCTGGGGGAGGAGAGAGAGGAGCACACGATGGGAGCTGATCTCCCACTTTTTCTTTCTCCCTACCTGCGCCACCGACCCCCCCCCCCCCCACGCCCCGCTACCTGCCCCAGGACGGCTCTCATTCCCCCTATTGTAAACTTCAGTTTCCTACCAACCCAGGTTTTTGGGCATTAGTTCTAATCGTCTCTACCCACCCCACCCCCGCAGGCCTGATTCCAGATCTTAAAATCACAACTAAGCAAGTAGGTGAATTTAAGAGTGTAATTAAAAGCTCATCAGTCATAACCCTTTAAACCCAGAGTGGGGGCTGGAGAGGTATCTGACACCCAGAGGGGAAGGAGGCTCTCACCCCACTCCTCTGATGCCCAGAGGCTGGGAAACCTGTTATTTTACTAATCAGAAGAAGCTCATTAAGTCTCTAATTTTCCTCCTTAATGAGGCTGCTAATTGGAACCAATAAACTTTCCTTGAGAGCCTCCCAGAGAACTGAGGCTGCCTAGAACACTTGAAGAGTTAAAAGAAAGAGAGAAAGAGAAAAAGAGAAAGAAAGGGAAAAAAACCTCTCTGATTTTCCTGAGGCAACAGGGTCCCTCCAAAAGGACCGGGACACATTCCTCTTATCTAAGCACACAAAGAAGATTGGGCCAGAGGTGGGGGGAGGGGGCATTTTTAAAGCCGCTACCGCTAGGGGCTTGTGCCAGAATGACCTTGGGGGGAAATGGAAAGGATGAGAGAGGTGAAAGAGGTGCGTGAAGACCGTCCGCGGCCGACACAGGGCCTGCTGTGGTGTCCTCGTTACCTCACCGTCCCCACAACTCCATTAGGAGACCCAGGAATCAGACTGTCCATTTTACAGATTTGAAAATCAACCCTCAGCGAGAGTTCGCCAAGGTCGCAGGCCAGGAAGTGGCATAAACCAGAAATGCAATGTCGCTTGCCCCAGACTCAGAGAGGAAGATGACCTTGGGAGTCCTGTGAAACTCCTAAGTGTGGGCTGCTGGCAGGGATGGGTGATGAGGGAAGCTCTGAGGGAGCCTATGGCCATGAGAATGGGATGGGGAAATTCCTGGGACCTGAAGGTCCTTGGCTGTAACAGCAGGGGTTGGATCTAATGACTAGCCTTACCATCTGCGCCTATAAACTCCAAACAGCCCTCCCCCGTGAGGCCTTCCCTATCAGTCCCATCCTGGTACCCCTTCTTCTGTACTGTCTGCTCTGTCTTGTTGCTGCTATGTGCTGTGCCCAGGATGATGCCTAACACGGAACAGGTGCTCAATACATTTTGGTAGATGAACAAAAAAATGAATGAGATACCCCTTGTTCCTGGAAAACCTGTTTGTCTGATGCCTTTAAAGGTCAGTTTTCAAGGAGATGGCAGCAAAGAAACAGTTCAGAGTGGCCTCTTGGTAAAACAGCCCGCTCACTCCAGAAAGGCTGATGTATGAGGGAACAGGACCACAGGAGCTAAGTGCCAGGAGAACTTCCCACAACATGGAGACCCTTAAGAGAGTCCCTGGGAAAGCCTGGGTTTGGGGTGGCTGTGTGGGATGGGTGCTGTGTGTATGGGGGCGGCGGAACAAGCAGACATGGCCAGGACTCAGGAGGAGGCAGCTGGGAGGTAACCCAAGGGAAGCAGGAGCTGGCTGAACCCTGCCTGCTTAATAGCAGCAGGGGAGACAGGAGTGAGATTTTTAGGAAGTAACTTAATTTCTTCATCTCTGTAGCTCCTTAGGCGATGAGAATTTCCCCTCCCCCATCTGTAAGTGTCTTTGGGGAGGTGGAAGCAGGCACCTCTGCCAAGCTGGGGCTGATGGTTCTGAGGAGGCCTAGAAGGTTGCCCTGCTGTTTGCTGAGGACAGGTGAGACCTATGTACCTTGGTTATTTCGAGAAACTCAAACTCAGCGGTCCAGAGTAGAAGGAAGAGGTTAATGACAGGCCGCCATGGAGTACGAAAGTGGGAAGACCCAAGGAGGCAAGAAGTGCTCGGAGCAGCCCTAGGCCCCAGCCCCAGACCTCGGACTTCGAGCCAGTCCCACTGCGGAGGGGGGAGGGAAGGAGGCTGCCTCGCAGAGAGGTGCGGAGAGCGACCCAGGGTGACCCTGAAGTGGAGGCAGGGGAGGGCGCGCAGCCATCCTGGCCCCCGGCCCCCCTCGGCCGCACCAGCACAGACCCTGGACTCCTGCTCCATCTGTTCCCCGCCAACGTCTTTCGGTTCCCAACTCCCAGGTCCGGGCATCCTCCGCCTCCCGGGCCCCCAGGATTCCCCGCTGGCTCGCAGCCCCCAAGCCCTGGCCTGGCGGTCGAATTCCCTCTTCCCAGAATGCTCACGCCTCCCTTCCCCCACAGCCAGACCCTCGCGCTTTTCCCAGAATCCTCGGTCTCTGCCCCCCTGCCCGGCCCCAGCCCTACCCCTGCGACCAGTGGCCGGGCAGGGGGCTCAGGCCCGGAGCGACCCGCCTCCCTGACCCATTGTTCCCGGGCGGCCGTCCCGGCCTTTCGGGCCACCCCTCAGGAACCCAGGCGTCCCCAACTCACGACTCTGGGGTCTGGGAAAGGTGGAAGGCAGAATCCAGCCCCAGGGGACTTAACCCCTTGAATGCCCTGCCTGGGGGGAGGGGGTGGCGGGCTTGATGCCGAGGACTCTGGGTTCCTTCTCAAGGGGTGATCCCAGGCTGAGGACTCGGGGACCAGTTCAGGGTGACTGGGACGGAGCAGGAAGTGACCCCAGCTTCCCGGGTCCCTCTAGCCTGGAGTCAGAGCATCAGCTCTATGGGATTTAACCCTTTGCCTCCCACAGCCTGGGAAAAATAAGAGGACGGGGAGCAGGGAGGTGGTTGAGACGATGACCCGTTTTCCGTCTCCAGTGGGAGCAGATTCTCCGGGAAACCCAGTGCCAGTGAGGGTCTCTGGACTTCTGGCCACTCTGCATCTTGCAGGGGCTCTGCCAGCCGCTCCCGGGAAGCAGATTGGTGGCCGCAGGTCCCCTGGAGCCTGCCTTTGTTGGAACTGAGACCCAGAGATGCACCCCTTCCATGCCTGGGTTGTGGGGTGGGAGCAGGGGCTGGCAGGGCGGATTTGAGAGGGAACATCCTACAAACTAAAAATGACTTAAATGAAATAGTAAGTCATAGCAACAGGAGTTTGGGCTGAGGGGACAGGCGCATTCAGGAGGAATCTGTGGCAGCCCATGCTCTTGGCCCCAGCCTCACTGGGAAGTGTGTGCTGGCCCCTCTTCTGCCATTTGCCACCCTCAGAGGAGGAAACTGAGGCCCATTTGCTACCCTCAGAGGAGAAAACTTGCCGCAAGAGGGAAGTCAGTGGGAGTTCCCTGACCAAGGAGTGCGAGAGGCTTTCCCAGTAGCTCAGGGGGCACTCAGCTCATAGCAAAAGAAACCTTTAAAAACCTGGGGACACTGGTGGCCTCCCAAGGCCCAGGGTATCTGGGGTCCCGATTTTTATATCCTTTCTCTCATTTTCTCGCCACAATCCATGGAAATAGGATAGCATATTATCCCCATTTTATAGTAGAGGAAACCAGCATGTAAGAAATGAGGTAAGGTGCTTTAAGGCCATGTCATTATTTCAATTTAACACATCTGTATATTGAATCCTATTATTCCTGGGAACTGTGAGGAACATAGAGATGGGAAGATCTCATAGTTGAACAAGAATCAGGCTTTCTACCCTCAAGAATTTTAATTGTGTGTATTATAGACATAAGGGATTTATGGGAGAGCGTGACCAGGGCTACCTGTCCAGAGATGTGAGGGACCCAGTGGTACAAATGCATGTCAGGCATCGCTAAAGAGGATGCCGCTCCTCTGGGCCTACATCTGGGATTCAGAGAGTGTGGCCACCAGCAGAAGGCGGCCCGGCTGGGTCAGGCTCTGCTCATGTCCCAGTGCTGTCCCCCTTACCCTCCTCCTCATCTGGGCATTTCTCCCTCTTATCCTGGCTTCCATCACCTTTGACACCTCACTCTCAATTCAGGGCCTTTGCCCCGCCTGGTCCCCCTTACCCTCCTCTGTTTCTCACAGCATTCGTCACCCCTGACAGAATATCCAGGTGTTTATCACTTGTCTCTGCCCATCCCCCCAGCGCACTCACATTAATGTTGTCTCTGCCAGGGCAGGGCCTTGGCCTCCTGTACTCGCTGCTGTCTCCTAGAACAGCACCTAAGACAGGGACTGGAGTGACTGGCATGTAGTTTGTAGGTGCTCAATGCATGGAATGAAGTCATGCATTGTCTTCACGTGTTGTCCCATCTGTCACCAGAGCAATCCCCAGGCAAACTTGCACAGAGTCTCCACCTATGGGTTCTGCTGCACAATCCCATTCCTTCACCAACATCCCCACTCTCTCGCCCCTCACCCTGAGAGACAGGTGAGCAGCAGGACAACTTGGGGTCAGGGAGACTTGGAGGCAGTCCAGCCCTCACTAGTCTCCCTGGCCTTTCAAGGGCTGTAAAAGCCTGACCTGGCCATGGCACAGGGTGACTTTAGGAAATCTGTGCCTTGGAGGCTCACAGAAGAGTTTGATTTGGCCTACAGAGTTTTATTTTGTTTTAAACAGAATTAATCGCCACATTTAAAAATCAGTGCATTTCATGTAAAAAGCCACATTTCCAGATTGTTTGGAAAATCTGAAGATGTGGCAACATGACCCACACTTTCACATGGCAACTGGTGGGGCTGTAGCTTCTGCAGAGGGCACTGGCTTTCCAATTTATCAGTCTCTATCGCTCTTATTGTGCCCCGGGGTAAGGCCGAGAGGTGGTCTCAGTATATGAATGGTCTTTCACTGTTGGTGCTCCAACACCTGTTTAACTACAGGTATTGACTCTGCACTCCTTGGTCTGTGTCCCCTAGGTACAGAGTAGTAAATGAGAATGATGTCTTCTGACATAGTTACACTATGTAGCAGGCACTGTTCCAAGGCTTTACATGTACAGTCATGCGACGCCAAACAATGTTTAAGTCAAGGGTAGACTGCATGTATGATGGTGGTCCCTTAACATTATAATGGAGCTGAAAAATTCTGGTTGCCATGAAAATGTCATAGTGCAATGCATTACTAATATGTTTGTGGTGATGCTGGTATAAACAAAGCCTGCCAGTTATATAAAAGTATAGTGCCTACAATTATGTCCAGTGCATAACATTTAATAATGATAATAAAAGACTATATTGTAAGTCTATGTATTTACTATACTATACTTTTATCATGATTTTAGGTTGTACTCTTTCTTCTTATAAAAACAAGTTTGCTATAAAACAGTACGCTGTGTTAGGCTGGCAGCAGCTTTATACATATGTCTCCTGATGGCATCATTTTTTCTTGTGCCTGATTTAATCGTGTTTTATACCATAACTTGCTCTACAGGCTTGTAGCCCAGGAGCAGTAGGTTCCACCACGCAGCCGTGGTGTGCAGAAGGCTATGCCACGTAGGCGTGTGTAAGTGCGCTCTATGATGTTCCCACAATGGTCGAACAATGCCTTTCTCAGAGTGTATCCCTGGCTGTTAAGTTGCAAATGACTGTAGTAATTCCTGGAAACTTCACAACTTGTGACACCAATTCTATCACTATAATCCTGAGAATAAAGTAAGTTACCCATTTGAAACAGCTTCCCAGTGACAGAGCTGGATTCAAACCCAGGCATGCTGACTCCAGAGCTTCCAAGGTTCCTAGCCACAATTCTCTGATTGGTTGGTGTGTGCCTGGGATTACAGGGTAAGCCCCTCAGCCCCAATATTCTCTCCCTCATCTTGCTCCTGGAGCTGGATAGAGGAGTCTGGAAAGACAGGGCACTCCCATTTGGGCCAGGTACTCTCCAGGAACAGTTTGTGTGTCCTGCTCTGAGGAGGCAAAGGGCACTAGACTATAGGCAGTGGTGTGCTGTTCGTCTTGTTGCCTACAGTCGGCTGGCACAGCAGTCATGAAGGAGACTCTCCTGGCGGGGGAACCCCTGGAAGGATGAGGATGACCCCTCCCCACCACCACCATGTATTTCATGTAAAGCCCACCACTGTGCTCTTCTTGGTCACATCTCACCAGCCTCCCATATGGCCCCCTTCATAGGGGCCCTGGTGTGCGGAGGCCCAGGCTGCTGTAGGAGCAGTGAGGTCCTGCAGGTGCACCCTGGTTCGAACTCTGCTTCATCCTTACCACCACTGTGATCTTGGGCAGCTCACTTTGCCTCCTGGAGATTTGGCTTCCTCTTTTGAAAGAGGATAAGCCTTGACTTCCAGCCAAGATGGAGGCGTAGGTAGATGCACTTTGCTTCCTCGCACAACCAAAAGGACAACTAATTTAAAAACAAAAAACAGCCATTGGCTGGTGTGGCTCAGTGGATTGAGTGCCAGCCTGCAAACCAAAATATTGCCAGTTTGATCCCCAGTCAGGACACATGCCTGGGTTGTAGGCTGGGCCCCCAGTTGGGGGCATGTGTGTCTCTCTGACTCTTTCTCCCTTCTTTCCCCTCCCTCTAAAAATAAATAAATAAATAAAATCTTTAAGAAAAAGAAAACCCAGATCTTCCAGAAAATCAAACTGTATGAAAGTCTGACAACCAAGGAGTTAAAAAAGAAACACTCATCCAGACTTGTGCACTGAGACAAAGAAATATGGCCCAAATGAAAGAACAGATCAAAACTCCAGAAAAGGAACTAAGCTACACAGAGATAGCCAGCCTATCAGATGCAGAGTTCAAAACTCTGATAATCAGGATGCTCACAGAAATAATTGAGTACAGTTGCAAAATAAAGGAAGAAGTGACAGCTATACAAAGTGAAATGAAGCAAAATATGCAGGGAACCAACAGTGAAGGGAAGGAAACTGGGACTCAAATCAACGATTTGAAACAAAAGGAAGAAATAAACATTCAACCAGAAGAGAATGAAGAAACAAGAATTCAAAAAAATGAGGAGAGGATTAAGAACCTCTGGGACAACTTTAAATGTTCCAACATCCGAATCATGGCAGGTGAAAGAAGGAGAAGAGAAAGAGCAAAAAATTGAAAACTTATTTGAAAAAATAATGAAGGAGAATTTCCCCAACCTGGTGAAGGAAATAGACTTCTAGGAAGTCCAGGAAGCCCAGAGAGTCCCAAAGAAGTTGGGCCCAAGGAGGAACACACCAAGATACATCATAATTAAATTACCCAAGAGTAAAGATAAGGAGAGAATCTTAAAAGCAGCAAGAGAAATGGAGAGTGTTGCCTGCAAAGGAGTTCCCATAAGGCTATCAGCTGCCTTCTCAAAAGAAACATTATAGGCAAGAAGGGTCTGAAAAGAAGCATTCAAAGTCATGAAAGACAAGGACTTAGATTACTCTAGCCAACAAAGCTATCATTTAGAATGGAAGAGCAGGTCAAGTGCTTCCCAGACGAGGTAAAGTTAAAGGAGTTCATCATCATCAAGCCCTTATTATATGAAATGTTAACGGGACTTACCTAAGAAAAAGAAGATCAAAACTGTGAACAGTAAAATGACAACAAACTCACAACTATTGACAACTGAACCTAAAAAAACAAAAACAAAAACAAAAACAAACAACAAACAACTAGAACAGGAACAGAATCACAGAAATGGAGATCACATGGAGGGTTATCAGTGGGGAGGGGAAGTGGGGAGAATGGGGGGAAAGGTACAGGGAATAAGAAGCATAATTGGTAGGTACAAAATAGACAGGGGGAGATTAAGACTAATACAGGAAATGGAGAAGCCAAAGAACTTGTATGTATGGCCCATGGACATGAACTAAGTGGGTGGGAATGCTGGAGGGAAGGAGGGAATGGGGATACTGGGTGCAGGGGGATAAAGGGGTGAAAAAATGGGACAACTGTAATAGCATAATCAATAAAATATAATTTAAAAAAAAGAGAAAGAGCATAAGGCTTAGTTCCCAAGGAACAGGGTGGTTCAATGACATGACAAAAGAATTATGAGCTGATCAACTCTAGCTGGGTCGGCCTCTTCTTTGTCAGAGCACACAGCCATTGGCCTAGTAAGCAGGAGAGCCAGGAATCTGGAAACTGTCCCAAGTAAACTGGGAGGACTTGGGGCCACGACCAGATGCTCTGATCCTCTACTGTGCAAATGGGGACGCTTTCGGGGCAGGGTGCAAAGGCCAAGATAACAAACTCACAACTATCAAGAGGTGAATCTGATGAGCCATCTCACCAGATCAGCTTATCTAATGACAGGCAGGGGAGGCTGTCAGATGCTGCCACTAGGAAATGATGGAGCCTTCTTTCTTGGAGATGCCCATGCCCACAAGGTATATTGGGGGGCTTCTTTTCAGGAATATGGTCCTCAAAGGTCGGACAAGAGCTAGATCCGAGGACCTGGGTATTCCCTTCTGCCTCTGGACAGTGGGATTCCAGGATCAGTCACTCCTCTGCTCAAAATCCTAGAGTGGCTCCCCAAGGCTTCTCAGATTGAGTCTTACCTCTTTGGTGTCTCCGAACTACCATGTTCTCTAAGGTTCAGAACCAAGTCCTTCCTTTGCATTCTCTCCCTCAGAAATCTCATGCTCAATGTTGCCCTGGCTAGTGTGGCTCAGTGGACTGACCACTGAGTGCTGACCCTTGGACTGAAAGACTGCCAGTTCAGTTCTCAGATAGGGCACATGCCTGGGTTTCGGGCCAGGTCCCCAGTTGGGGGCATGTGAAAGTCAACTGATCAATTCACGTCCTCGTACATCGATGTTTCTCTCCCTCTCTCTCTTTCCTATCCCCTCTCTCTAAAAATAAATAGTAAAATCTTTTAAAAAAAGAAACTCCTGCTCGATGTGGTCAATTCTAAAATCTTTTGTTGTAAGCTGCCCACTTCTCCGTGCGACCTCATTCTTTCTCTTCATTTGTTTAACACAACTGTCCATTTGAAGTCATGCCAGATTCACCAGCTTCATTTCCCTACACAATACCTAGTCACCCAGCTCCCCAAGGTTTGGGGGAGGGTGTCCTCCTCTACAACCCCTTAGCCAGTAGATCCTCAGACCTATTGTGACCCTGCTGACTCTGCCGACCTCTTTTGTCCCCTTGCCCCAGGCCACTGTGTCCCCCTGGTTCTTATTCCTGAGTTACTGCAGTGACTTTCCTGAGTCCAGCCCCTGCCACTTCTTCCCACCCACCTGGTGCCCCATTCCTGAGAGCACCGCTGTCAGACTGCCCCCCTGGTCCTCACTATCAGTAGAGAGGGTTTTAATTTTTTTCTTAATATTTGGAAATTACAAAGTTTTTATATTTATAAAATAACATAATTTTTATATTTTAAAGTAACTGATTAAGCTATAGAAACCATGCACAACTGGGTAAGTATAATAAATGTATATATTAAGTGTATATTTATTAAATATAAATAAAATAAAAGTATACTATTGTAACCACATATTTGCATCATGGTGTGATCTGAAATAACTTTAAGTCACTAAGCTTTCTAGGCTTTGGTTTCTTTATCTGCAAAACGGCAGGGTCTGATCAAATGTTCTCACCCCCATTAGGGTCTGACACTGTATGAATAACTTATATATATTTGATTATTTGGGGGAGGATACATAAATCCTTCTGGGGAGTGAGACTGAGGATCTGAAGGGACAGAGAGACTTAACTTTGCAAACTTTTGTTCTGTTTGATGATTTCCAGTTAAATGAGAAAACAATGAGATAGCTATTTAGTTATAAAGTTAGCAAGGATATTATAAGATTAAAACAACATTTGATTTTCTTTTCAGGTTTGTACTGATCTGAGTCATTTTAAGTCAAATTCAACTGATTTCTTACCAAAGGTGAAATAGGGACTAACCTTCTGAAGGAGTCCCCATCATCTCTAGGAACAAATGCTCTACTGTCGTTTAAGCATGGAAGAAGACTGAGGATAGATGGAGGAAAATGTTATGTTGTCATCCACATTAAAATACTTTTAAAAATTAGTAATCTCTTAAAACATTTGAAATCTGATTCCACCATTGGCATATCCCAAGGAACCTAGAACTGTGTTTGTCCAACAGAGAAGTCCAAACTCTTATAGGGCCTGCTGCATCTGAAACCAGCCTTTCTGCCTCTCTACACAGTGCTCTCCTAGGTAATCCCCACTCGCACGCAGCACCAAGGGCTCCATCCCAGCCCTTCCCCAACACGGTAGAGACTGTCCTGCTTTTGGGGCTTTCACCAAGCTGTGGCTCCGTCCATCTCCTCTAGGACACTTCCCCTTCTCCTTTCTACTTAGGCAAGTCTTGTCTGTCTTCAGGGTCCGGTTCATACTCCAGTCTATGAGAGTTTAGGCCCTGATATTAACTCGTATTGGTTAAGCATTTTACAATTTATACTTTCATGCACATGAAGGCATTTGTTTCTCCTGACACCTCCGAGAGGCAAGAATTATCATATTTTTTTACCCATAAAGAAACAGACTTCAGACAGGTCAGGTACCATGTTCCTTGTCACAGAACAACTGTGAGGTCTTGGGATCTAGGGGTCTTTGGTTTTCTGACTCCAGGTCTAGGGCTTCCCTTCCTCAAAATCTAGCTAAATCCTGCCTGGTTCCTTCTCAGACTACAGTGTCTCCTGGGTGACTGCCTGGGTCATTGTCTCACTGCAGGGATTCCTAAGTTTTACTCATCTTTGCCATCCCTGGTACCCTCTGTACTGTTATTTGATATTTTTCTTCAATTTGACTCATTTTTCTTAACTGAAGGAAACATAGCTGAGAAAAAACTCAGTGTCAATAAATAGAAAACTGCTTGTTATAAATTGTAAATATAAAAAATAAATACGATGGTAAGTTACCTCAAAATTGTTCAGAGACCTAAATTTAGTACCTAAAACTATAAAAACTTTTAGAAGAAAACATAGGGGTAAATCTTCATGACGTTGGATTTGGCAATGGTTTCTTAAATATGATACCAAAAGTACAAGCAACAGAAGAAAAATACAGGTAAATTGGACTTAATCAAAATTAAAAAAATTTGTACATCAAAGGAAACTATCAAGAAAGTAAAGACAACCCACAGAATGGGAGAAAACATTAGTAAACCATATATCTTATAAGAGACTTGCATTCAGAGTATATAAAGAACTGCTACAGTCCTGGCCGGTGTGGTGCAGTTGTTAGGAGCATTGTCCCTTGGGCCGAAAGATCGTGGGTTCGATTCCCAGTCAGGGCAGGTGCCTGGGTTGTGGGTTTGGTTACCAGTCAGGGTGCGTGTGAGAAGCAGCCTATCAATGTTTCTCTCTCACATGGATGTTTCTCTCCCTCTCTCTCTCCCCTTTCCCCTCTAATTAATCAATCAATCAATTACTTTCCCCCACCCCCAAACCCATCATTTAAAAATAAAAAAAGGACTGTTACAATTCAACAGTAAAGACAAATAAGTCACTTAAAAGTGGGCAAAGAACTGGAATATACACTTCTCCAAGGAAGATATACAAATGGCCAAAAAGCACCTGAAAAGATGTTCATCATTATTAGTCATTAGGGAAATGCAAATTAAAACCACAATGAGATGCCATTTCACACCCACTAGGATGCTTAAATAATAATTAAACATTTTTATTTATTAATTTTTTTAGAGAGAGAGACAGAGAAACATCAAATTGTTGTTCCACCTATTTATGCATTCATTGGTTGATTCTTGTATGTGTCCTGACCAGGGATCAAACCCACAACCTTGGTGTATCAGGACGATGCTCTAATCAAATGAGCTACCCAGCCAGGGCCTATAATAATAATTCTTTTAAACCTAAAAATAACCAATGTTGGTTAGGATGTGTAGAAATTAGGACATTTTACATTGCTGGTGGGAATATAAAATGGAATTGCCGCTGTGGAAAACAATTTAGCAATTCCTCAAAAGTTAAAAATAGAATTACCATAAACCCAGCAATTCCAGGTATATAACCGAGAGAAATAAAAACAAATGTTCACACTAAAACCTGTACACAAATGCTCATGGTAGCACTATTCTTAATAGCCAAAAAGTGGAGACAACCCAAAAGTCCATCAATTTATGAATGCAGTTTGTGTCCATACAATTCATCCATAAAAAGGAATAAAGCACTGATACATGCTAAAACATGGATGAGCCTTGAAAACATACTAAGTGAAAGAAACAAGATACAAAAAGCTGCATATTTTATGATTCTGTTTATATGAAGTATCCAGAATAGACGAATCTATAAAGACAGAGAGCAGATAAATGGTGGCTAGGGGCTAGGGGGAGGGAGGGTTAGGGAGTGACTGCTGAGGGGCACAAGATTTCCTTTCGTGTGATGAAATATTTTGGAACTAGATAGTGGTGATGGTTTGCACATCATTGTAATTGTACTAGATGTCACTGAATTGTATACTTTAAAAATGTTGAGCCCTGTCTGGTGTGGCTCAGTGGATTGAGTGCCAGCCTGTGAACTGAAAGGCCACCAGTTCAATTCCCAGTCAGGGCACATGCCTGGGTTGTGAGCCAGGTCCCTGGTTGGGGGTGTGCAAAAGACAACTGTCCAATGTTTCTCTTGTGCATTGACATTTCTCTCCCTCTCTTTGTCCCTCCCTTCACCTTTCTCTAAAAATAAATAAATATTTTTAAAATGTTGAAATTATGAATGTTATGTGAATATTACCATTAAAAACTACAATTGATATTAAATCACCCAATGAATGCATAAATAAGTGGAACAAGCCAATGTTTCTCTCTCTCCCTCTCTCTCTCTTTCTCTTTCTAAAATCAATAAATGAATTTTTTTTTTTTTTTTTAAAGCGAGGCTCTGGGTCTAAGGGGCTTGTCCTGTGTGTATGTGTGAGAAGGAGAGAGAGTGACAGAGATAGAAAGGTGGGAGGTGTTCAAGGCTTAGCACCAACCCGAAACTTTCTCCTGGGTAGAATCAATTGGCCTGAAAGGAGAACCAGAAACACTCCTCATGGGGCTCTGTCAGCACGCTGGCAGAGACCACCTAAGATCACCTGGGCACGACCTGTGCCTTATGTGCGCGCTGTGTGAGCACTAGTATAGTTCACATCCTGCACAAAGGTGCTGGCTATGGGGACAGATATGGCTGCATTTCAACCGAGGCTTAATCCTTAGGCCAAAAGCTGTGATGCAGGGGTTGCTTCTGCCCAGAGGAGGGGGTCTTCCCGTATTTGCCTGCCCTGAGGGGCACCTTTCTGAGCCCTTCTCTATATTTTGGGAAACCTGGTATAGAGAAGGCTATGACCTTGAAAACAAATAAGACTTTGTCACAGTTCTTGTTTCCACCACATTCTGGCTATGAGACCTTGTTCTAATTACTAGACCTTCTCTAAGTTTCCATTTGCTCATCTGGAAAACGGGGAAAACATTTTAGAAGAGTGTAAAGATTAAAAGAAGTATGTGCACACACTGACCATCAGTTTTGATTGCTTCTTCCCCTGCTTTTCCCATTATTTAACTTCAGCTTTCTTTTTGGCCTAAATACATCTGGGTTTTTTTTTTTCCTTTTTTCTTTTTTTGTACTAGAAAAGTAATATAACCATACAAAAGAAAATATGATAAAAAATTAACTCCTTTTTCACCTGCCCCTAGTTCAACAATTTTTGCATTTTGTTGTATTTCCTTTGTATATTTTTTCTAAACTTTTATAATTTTTAAAAATTGGATTTATAGACAGAGAGGGAGAGAAACATCGATTTGTTGCTTATGCATTCATTGGTTGTTTCTCTAAGCTTTTGAAAAAGCATAGTTGTAAGTTTTTGCTCCTTCATTGTCTTCACGGGCATAATTTTAATGGCTGTATACACAATTTCCACATATACCATATTTTGCTGAGTCATTTCCCTGTTGTTAAATATTTAACAGCCACCATATTTTGCTCTTATACATAAAACTTTGATGAAAATCTCTGAGGATCCAATGAGGTCTGTCCAGAAAAAGTCCAGCCATTGTTAATATAACAAGAACAGTTTGCATGACTTCCATGTAACCTGGCAGCCAAGGAAAGTGGACTGGAATGCGCAGAACAATGATGACTTCACTGTACTAGTCAGTGGGGGTGGTAGATGCCATTGAGCGAGCATGTGTACTGGGTAGACATCACATTCCAAATGACAGAGAGTAGAGCAATGAATCTGCATCAGATTTTGCATTAAGCTTTAACATTCTTTCTGCAGAAACTATCTGAATGATTCAGAAGGCTCTAGCTACGAGCAACTGGTGATTGGCAGCTTCATCATGACAGTGCACCGGCTCTTGTATCACATCTTGTGCAGAGTTTGTGTGTGTGTGTGAGAAACAGCAAATCACCCATGTGACTCAGCCCCCTACAATCCAGATTTGGTGTCCTACAACTTCTGGATTTTCTCAAAACTAAGATCATCTCTGAAAGGGAAGAGAGTGCAGACCATCAAAGAGACTCAGGAAAATATGACAGGGTAGCTGATGGCAATTGGGAGAGTGTGCAAGGTCCCCAAGTGTTTACTTTGAAGGAGGCTGAGGCATCATTGTTCTATGTACAATGTTTCTTGCATCTTGTATCTTCTTCGATAAATGTCTCTTTTTCATATTACACGGCTGAATATCTTCTGGAAAGACCTCATATATGTCTCCCAAATTTGATCGATTTCTTTTTTATTTTTAAAAAATTTATTATTATTATTATTATTATTATTATTATTATTATTATATTTTTTAGAGAGGGGGAAAAGGGAGAGAAAGAGAGGGAGAAAAACATCGATGTGCGAGCGAAACATTGATCAGCTGCCTCTTGTATGAGCCCTGACTGGGGACCAAACCTGAAGTCCAGGCATGTGTCCTAACCAGGAATCAAACCAGTGACGTTTTGCTTTGTGAGATGAGACACCCAACCAACTAAGCCACACTGGTCAGGGCTTGATTGTTTTCTTAGAATACAGTCCCAGAAATAGGAATATTGGGTCAAATCTGTGAGCATTTCTCGGGCTTTGGTGGTGCATAATCTTGTAATTACTTGTGACTCTAAATGCAGGTATGCAACTGATAACTGTTCATCTTATCTAAAGGATGAGAGTAGAGATTTTAGTACATGTCTTGCTGAAATCCATCTAAACTCGATCTAGGTTCCTTGGTCTATGAACATCGTAACCTTATAACTGTAGAAAATATTTCCTACTTGGGGTGGTGAACACACAATACAATATACAGATGATGTATTAGAGAATTGTACACCTGAAACCTATATAATTTATTAACCAATGTCACCCCCAATAAATTCAATTAAAAATAAATACATAAAAAATAAAGAACCAAAAAATAAAAATAAAGTATTTCCCACTACACATGGCGGATGTGAGAATTAAACATATCAATGCAAAATAGCTTAGACAAGGGTCTAGCATGAGCAAGCACTCAGTCACTGTCGAATCCTGTTCTTATTTACACTGTGTAAAGGACACAAGCATCGTCTGGTACCATGGCTCTTTGTGGACTCCTAGTGATCAACACTTTCTTTACTGGGGACTTAGGGGTTAAGTTTTATAAGGTTGTTATCACTTGACTAACGGCTTCTGACTGCAAAGAGATTCTTGTACTGTTTTGTAGGTTTGTTTGTTTTCAAATACAGATTCATAAGGAGAACTATTCAAAGATGTGGAGTCTTTCTTCAATATATATGGCCTCAGATATCAAAAAGACACCTGCAGGTGGGTAACAGAAAGGAGACGAGGGAGTTTGGCAGTTGTGTTTGTTTATTTCTTTATTTGTACCTTGCTTGGTTTCAAAAAGGGCTTGAGGCATTTATAGGGCCACATATTCTACAACAGGTGCTTGGCATCTAGTAAGACTCACAGCCACTGACTGTTGGCTATTATTACTGATAGTAGCTGAGGGAGTAAAGTATCATTAACAAGATAAAAAAAATATACTGGTAAAAGGAAAATAGGAGGAAAGTGATAACATGAATCCAGGGCTGGTACACAAAACATATGATACAAAGCTCTGCTTATACAATTGCTGAGAGTGGGTTACAGATTTGTTGAAATTTCTAGAGGCCCAAGCAAATATTTGTTACATAATTCATGTAAGGCTTGGGAGAAAGTTTTCCTGTAAGTCCCCTTCAGTTTGTATTATTAATATCTTTCCCCACTTTTCTTTTCTTTTCTCCCCCCCCCCCCGAAAACTGGAATGTCCCTTGTCTATCTCCAGTCTTCTGTGTTTCTTCTTCAAAGAGTCAGGTGGCTTGGAGAGCTAATTGGCAAATTTTCTTATTTTATGTGTCCATGTCAGATCAGGAGATGTGAACTAATTCAAAGAAGCACAATGCTTTCTTAAAATTATACACCTCCACTCTGGCTGTTGTGGCTCTGTGGATTGAGCATTGACCTGCAAACCAAGGGGTCACTGGTTTGATTCCCAGTCAGGGCACATGCCTGGGTTGTGGGCCAGGTCCCCAGTGCGGGGTACACGGGAGGCAACCACACATTGATGCTTCTCTCCCTCTTTTTCTCCCTCCCTTCCTCTCTGAAAATAAATAAAAACTCTTTAAAAATTACACACTTCCAATGTTAGATTTCAATTTCATCCTACCAGTGTTTGTTACAAAACAAATCTCATAATGTAAATAAAAACAACCATGAAATATTTTTAATCTAAGGTTATCGAATATAAAGAGTTGGATATATACTACATGGAGAAATAGGCACTCTCAAACATGATTAGTAAGAGTATATACATCTGCACTGCCTCTTTGGAGGAAGGAAAATTTGGCTACACTGGTCAGAATTCAAAATGCCCACATCCTTTGACTCAGCAAGTCCGCTTCTAGATCCTACAGGCACGGTGGCACAGGCACTCAAAGACATGTGCACGGTGATTGCATTGGCAGCAAAAGCCTGAAAATAACCTACATGTCCACCAGTAGGGGAGTTCAGTAAATAAAGTATGGCATAGTGCCCTGGCCAGCGGCTCAGCTGGTTGGTGCATTGTGCCGTACACCAAGAGAGTTGCGGGTTGGACCGTGGGTTGGGGTGCACGCAGGAAGGGAGGGTCAACCAATCGATGTTACTCTCTCTCTCTCAAATCAGTGAACATGTCCTCGGGTGAGGATTGAAAAGAAAAAAAAATCACGCCATTGTCATATGATGGAATACTCAACAGCTGTGAAAATAAACAAAGCAGATATGTACAACCTGACATGAAACATTCTCTAAAATATGTTGTTACAAGAAAAAAAGCAAAAGGGAAAGCAAGTAACTAGAGTGTGCTATCATCTCGTGTTTTTCTAAAAGGTGATGCACATGCATAGATTATTTCTAGAAAGCTCCACAAGAAATTGGCAACAGTGTTCACCTCAGGAGGTGATGATAGGGGCTGCTTGCTTTTCACTTTTCTCTGTTTATACCATTTGAATTTTTTTCAAAATATAAAAAGAAGTGAAAAAGAAAAATGTAAAACGAATCTTATTAGAAAACACCTACCCTATGTTGTACAGGCATTATTTCCATGCTGGAGAAAGAGTGTGTGGTCTTCGAACTGGGGTGGCACCACACTCTTCTTCCTGCTCTTGGGTACGTTACAAGAGACTCAGTGACTCTTTCTGACCCAACAGTCCTGACTAAATCACTAACTGGTGGAGTGATCCTGGGAAAGCCTGCCTTTCTTGGTCTTGTGCAGAAACGACAAGATGGACAACGTCCTGCTCTCTCAGAACTTAAATCAGGTAGAGGGAGCAGTGTGGCCAAGGGCATGGAGATGAGAAAGTCCATGCCCACCAACTCCAGTTCCTCATCTCTGATTGCCCCTTCTTTTTCTCATGCTCCCATGCCCACACTCTCCTGGACTGCTCTGCCTGGTCATGTTCTAAACTAAAGATCTTTAGTACTAAATGCTGGAGCGATGTGGAAACTGCCCAGAGGAACCCTGAGGATGGAATCAGTAAGAAATGGCCGGCCAGACTGGCCTCCGAGGTTTCCACAGGTTGTGTGAAAGGTTGGGCTGGATGGTAATAGTTTTTGCACATGAAAATGTAGCTTTATTTTATCCTTAAAACATATACTCGGTGCCTTTGTCTCTTTGTATGTCTGCAACTAGCTCACAAGATCCTTTTCTTTAAGCAAGGATGGTGTTCATTCTGGGGCAGCATTATTCATTGTTGATTTTTATTCTTTTGTAGGAATTAGGTGAATTTGCACAGCCTCCTCAGCTCTGGACTAATCAGACAGCCATGCCTGTGACATCATCATGGGTTTTGAAGCTTTAGTTATGAATTCTCAGAAAAATGTCCAAAATCAGAGATGTGTTGTGGAGGAGAGGAAAAGGCATGCACCCTGGAATAAGAGGGCCTTTGTGTTCTAATCAGACACTGACATGCTCTCAGTTATTAACCTGTTTCTTCATAAAATGGGGATAACAATACTCTCTTCACAGAACTGCCCTAAGGAAATAGAGATAAGGTATGTAAGGAACCTAGCACAATGAAGGCCCTCAATAATAACAGTGCTTACTATCGTTTCTATCAAGTTCCTTGTTTTCATATCACAATACTGACCCTCTACCAGCAGTCCTTTTTAAAAAGGTAACAGTAAAAATAATAACTAGCATTTACTAAGCACTTATTATGGGGCACTATTCTAAGTGCTTTACATGTATTGATTCATTGAGTACAGCAAGCCTTTGAGGCTGATACGGTTATTTTACAGATAGGAGAGCCGAGGCTCTGAGACGCTAAACAACCTTCGTGAAGTTGCTCAGCATCTCAGCGGAGCTGGGACCGAAACCCAGGCGGTACGTCTCTGCCGAAGAGATACAGGCGCAACACTCACTCATCAAAAAGTCCCTCAGTGTCAACCCAAGACAACTCAGCCCGGCTCAGGGAGAAAAATGAACGAATTCCTCCAGCTATAGATTTACCCAACTGGGTCCGAAGGGGTTATTCCCACTGAGACGCCAGCACCCCCGGCTCCTAGAGAGGCGCTGTTGTGGGCGGGAGGCAAATGCACTTCCGGCGTGTGTGAGGGCTCCGGGAATGTGATCGGCTCGCGGCGCTCTACCCGGCACGGGCCTCCGCGCGAAGGATCCCCGTCCTGTGCAGGGTGCAGGGGGAGGGGCAGGGTCCTCCGTAAAGGCATCCCTACCCTCCTGAGTTCCAGAAAGGGAGGCCTCTGCACTGGGGAGGGGCGGGCCGGCCCGCGCAGACCAGGAGTGTGTCGGGAATGGGGGAGAGGGGCGTCCCTGAACTTGGGGGCTGCAGTGCATGCTGGTCCTCTACCCGCCTGACCGATCAGGGAGGCACGTGGCGGAGGGCGATTCTCCGGGAAGGACCGGCAGTGTGGTCCCTTGCCGAAAGTGATCCTCTGCCGGCCCCTCCCTAAGACCTCGAGCCTTCCAGAGCTCCGGGAAAGAAAGCATTCACTCTTCTTCCTAGTGCTGGCCGGGCCGCCTCTTCCTTATTCCCCACAACCGCCTTGAGGAGTCAGTGGCATCATCTCTATTTTATAGGCTACTTGTTTATAAAATCCAGTTTATAACCGGGCTCATCGAGACGCCCGCAGTCAGGAGCAGAGCCAGGACTGCAACTGTGCAGGTCAGACCTCTTCCGTGTTGGAGTGATGGTTCGACCATCAGGCTAACTCCTCAAAACTCAGCAGGCCTAACAGTGACCTGCCTGGCCTTTCTGGCAAGAGAGGTGGTTCATTCTCAGTCAAGTTGGAACCTCGGTTGTCTTTTCTCTTGCCCTCCTTTTCAAGTCTCTCATCTTCTCCTTACCATGTTTTCAGTCCTCATCTTTTTTGGCCCAACCCATCTTTTCTAGTCTTAACTGCCACCGTCTTTCAACCTCTTTGTCACAAACCTGTGTTATTGCAGAAGCTAGAGTCCTGCCTCCCCCTTTATTTCATATGCCACTCAACTACATCTAGCCACTCCCTTGTTCAATAAACCATATATAGTCTTTAAAACTGTAAGTTCAAGTGACAACTTTTTAGCAAGGCATTTAAGGCCATTTGAAATTTGTTTAGCCTATCTTTTTAACCTGATTTCTCTTGGTTCCCTAAGTAGAGGGTACAGACTAGACTGGTCACTACAATTGAAAATTGTGTCTCAACTGGTCCACAAAGTATCTTCTTAAAATTTGAGTTGATATTTATTTTAAAATTGGGAGGTTTCATTTAAAAAGCCCATGTTTCCAGCTTCTTTTGAAACATCATTGCATTCAGACACTGGTTTAAACTGAGAAGTGGCTGCTCTCTTATGTAGGGCTGTATCCCCCAGCTCACTTTTAGTCTCTCCCACTCCCAGGTAATCCTTGTCCCTAAGCCTGAGGATTAGCTGTTGTGCTTGCACTGATGTTTTTCATAAAATAGAGAAATACGCTTTTGGTATCAGTATCTCTGTCAAAAGTCACAATGGCCCTGGCCAGTGTGGCTCAGTTGGTTGGAGCGTTGACCCTTAAGCTGAAAGTTCACAGATTTCATTCCCGGTTAGGGCACATGCCTAGGTTTTGGGTTAGGTCCCCGGTTGGGGCGTGTACGAGAGGCAACCAATCCATGTTTCTCTCTCACATCAATGTTTCTCTCCCTCTCTCCCCTCCCCTCTCTCTAAAGTCAATAAGAATGTCCCTGGATGAGGTTAAAAAAAAGAAAGGACCCAGTCAGGGCAAGTGCCTGGGTTGCGGGCCAGGTCCCCAGTAGGGGGCATGCGAGAGGCAACCACACATTGATGTTTCTCTCTCCCTTCGCTTCTAAAAATAAGTAAAATCTTTAAACAAACAAACAAACAAACAAAAAAGGAAATTTAAAAAGTGTACAAATGGAAAGTAGACCAAGAGGGATGCATGTGTAAAGACAACAGAGAGTAAACAAACTCCCAGCCTCCTTGACTTACTTGCTTTTTCTTTATGGAGTCCATAGCCATTTGAATTTTCCACTCAGGCCCTATAGCAACCCTTACATATGGCTAGATTAATTGCCTGATGGCCTCAAATTAACCTGAGGACTGTATCTTTGCATAATCTTCACAGAGTAAATTCTGTACAACAAAGTCCATGGCTAGCTCTACTCTGAAATGTTCCCTGACAACCAGCCATCCAGCCAACTCCATCCATCCATCTCATCAGCATTTCTGGAGGTCAGGCACTGGATTAGACGGGTATGACCAAGCCACCACCATCTCTCTTTGGATTTCTGTGCCTGTGTCTGAATCAATCAATGTCTTATACATGGTAGGTGACCAATAAATAATTATCAACTTGGTAAATAGCACAGTCCCATCTTATCCTCCTAGTTAGATTTTAAGATCTTTGAGAGTGGGCCTCCAAATTTGTCATCTTTGCAAACTAGAGCAAACTAGCACAGTGCCTGGCACATAGCTGACATTCGGTAATGTCTGAAAAAATAGGTGCTATAAGGAGGTGCCTCAGACAAGCAATACATGTGGAGTTTCCATGCCGTCCCACAGCTGGAAGCATCATCCACCCCTCCTGTCCCCCAAGCCTTAGCAGTGCAGAGGGAGGGGCAGCCCCAGAGGTCTTACTCGGTCCTAAAAGTGGGGAGCATTTCACAGCCATCTTGACCTGAAGGCTCTGTTCAGGATCCAGCTGTCTCCATGTGACCTTGTGAGCTTAAACCCAACCTGATTCTGATTCTGATTCTGAGTTCCAAGTTCTAGAATAACAGTAGTTCACATGTAGTGAGGCACTCTCAGAGCCAAGCACTGCCAAAGGCTTCATATCCATGGCCACCATCTGGCCTCACCGCTGTCCTGGAGTCAATATGTGTATCGTATCTCCTCTTTGCAGATGAGAAGGCTGAGGTCCAGTGCCTGAGTAGCTTGCCTAAGGCCAATAGTAACAGGCCGAACCAGGAGTTCAAATCTATGTGAAGTGATTCCAGGGCCCCAGTGTTTAGTACTATTTTCCTTCTGGACATCTAAGGCTGAAGAGGGATGTTGGGGAGAACCAGAGACTCTGCTCTCAGCTAATTTGGGTTTAGGTTATGTGCCAAGTAGTAAAACTAAAGCAAATGCCAACCCTCCGTGCCTTTTTGCTCATTTTTTCTTACATCCTTCTTTAACTTTCTACCTAAGGAAATATATATATTCTTCATAACCAATGAATTATAAAAGTCCAAGGAGAAAATGTCAGATTTTTAAAAACCAAACCAACACTAACTTCAAACTCTTGAATAACAAGCCTGTGTTCATAGGAGGAAGTCACAAGAGGAAAAAGTAGCTTCCCAAAGAAAGGGCACAGAGGGAAAGCAGCAGTGAACTAAACACCCACACCACCACAACAGGGGCTTTTATATTTTATCTCGCTGAATCCTTACGTATGAAGGTACCATCCTGCTGTGCAGAAGAAGGAAGTGAAGCTTTAAAATATTATGCAATTTTGCAAAAGTTATATTGAGGACTAGAGCTTGGATCAGAAATCAGCCTTGGCCATCAGGAAGGTGTCTGGCATTCCTCCTCTCTCTGTGTCTCTGTATGGAATGGTCCACTCAAAGAAACTGTTGACTTACGAGTTTTGGGTCCATCTAACCCTAGTCCCTCACAGCCAAGATGTCATTCTGGGCTTCTCTGTCCTTGTATTCCAGATTTTTTCTTTCGATGGGTCCATATGATAAAGAGGGAAAAAAAGTCCTCTTTATCTCCCTTGCCTCCTAGCTATGAATCTGTCAAGTTTACAAAATATTCTTTTAAGACTTTCCCTATTTATTACTAATGTGCTACAAAGTATCTTTCCTTCCTTCTTTCCTTCCTTCCTTCCTTCCCTCCTTCCTTCCTTCCTTCCTTCCTTCCTTCCTTCCTTCCTTCCTTCCTTCCTTCCTTCCTTCTTCCGTACATATGAGTACTTACTGTGGGCTCTTCTAGGCACCAAAGATATGGTTGTAAACAAAACATATAAAAATTAAAACCCCAGCCCTGGCTGGTGTGGCTCAGTGGATTGAGTGCTGGCCTGCAAACCAAATGGTCACTGGTTCGATTCTCAGTCAGGGCACAGGCCTGGGGCACAGGCCAGGTACCCAGTAGGGGGCATGTGAGAGGCAACCACACATTGATGTTTCTTTCCCTCTGTTTCTCCTTCCCTTCCCCTGTCTCTAAAAATAAATAAATAAAATCTTAAAAAAAAAAAAAAAAAAAAGGATAGAGGATTAGTCCACTTTCTTCTCCAGCATCATCTTCTGAGTTGCAGGCAATTAGCCTTTCCGGTATGTGGTATCTGTTGATAGTCTCTATTTTATTTTTACGTGCCCTTCTAAACTTTTCCTGACATTCCTCAAATTTCTGGGTACAGAAAGTGAAGGAAGATGAGAAGATAAAAATGTGAATTGCTTGCAATTTGCATAACATGTTATACATTTATAAAGCCTTTACACATGTTATCAAGGCTGTTTCATAGTTAGGGAGAACAAGAAGGAACCTTAGAGGACATCTAGTCCAGTACCTTCACATTGAGATGAAGAACAAAGCCTAAAAATAGGATGTGATTTGCCCAAGGCCACACAAGTGAGTTCCAGAGCCAGGGCTGGTTCTGGGCTTCCTGATTCCTAATCATTTACACTTGATTAGGAGGAGGCCAAAGCCCAGAGAAGCCCAGAGACTTCCATGAAGAATAGGGCCTGTCAGATAGGGCAAGCTTCTTGGAAATCATCTATTGAGTCCAATCCATTTTTGAACGGAATTAGAGGAGTGCAAGCCCTGGGTTGAGGTTTTTCGGAATTTACTGGACCTGGATTCAGACCTCCAGAGGCGCACCGCAGTCTGCATGAATAACCGGGGAACCTGTGATCGAAGGGATTCCTAGGCTCAGAGGCATCTCTCCCTGCGCCCGGCCGCCCGGCCGGGCGATTACTCGGGGCAGGGCTCAGGTGTCTGACTTTGAAGTCCTCTTCCTAGGCAGAAGGACGCCGGTCCTTTCTCTGAACCTGGCGGGGGGCAGCCAACGGATTGTGGCTGGCTTGGGGGCGTAGACTGACAGTTGCGAGCCAATCCCAGGTCGCGACGTAAGGGGTGCGGTATCCGCTTCCCTACCTCGTCCAACTTCCTTTCGGCCTCTAAAAAGGTTGTGCGGTGACCTAGGCAACGAGCCTAGCTTAACGTCCTCTTCCTAAATTTGCTGCATTCCGCATCTCTTGGTGCAACCGGACGGAAAGCGAAGTCCTTTAGGGGGAAAAAGGACGGAGATTTTGCTTGGTTGGCTGGATGAGTCAAGTACAATCACTGGAGTGCCTGGCGCAGAGAGAAAAGGCGACCTTGTCCAGGTTGAACAGGGCGAGGGCGGGACACACATTTTTGATGAGCTGAGCAGAGAAAAGACTTTGGTGGCTGGAAAATCGGTGTTTCCGGTTCAAACTAATCGTTCTCCTAGGTGTGGGTGAAGATAGTGGGAGTCCAAAAATCCCTAGGTCCCACCTCCTGATATGTTTAGTTATACTTTCTTGATAGTTATGCAAGGAATACAGCCATTCAATATTTAAATTTAACATTCATTGAGCGGCTACTATGTGCCACACGGTTCTAAGTGCTTGGGCTCAGTGAACAAAGATTCCTGCCTTCTTGGAAGCTTGTATTCTAACAAGAGGAGAAAATGTGTTATGTAATATGTTAGAAGATGGGACAAAGATATGGGGGTGTGGAGAGCAGGGCTGAATTAAGATGACGTCACTCCTGTCAACTAAGAAGCCATGTTTAGAGCATGCACAGTAGAGCAGTGACTTAGAGGGATGGTGCAACCCCCTCAAGTATATGCAGTACAACATGGTAGGAAACATGTGCTTATCTAAAGGGTAACAACCCTCTCAGAGCATGCACAGTAGAGCAACATAATCAACATGTGCTTATGAGGTGGCACAAAACAACGCCGTTAATCAAAGGCTGATGCAACATTGCATCATACAAGAGTATGAAAACAAAGGCCTTTGAACAGACAGCTGAGACAGCAGAGAGGGCCTAAGATGGCAGAAAGAAGCTCCATTGCTCCAATCAACCCTGTTCTAGCTGATTCTGAAGCTGTTGTAGACTCTGTCTTGCAAGATGCTGACCAGCTGCCTCCCAAACCTTGACCTAATCTGGGCTCTTGGGACTTGGGTTCATTAGCCCTCAATTCACTAGTGTGATGTTATTGCTGATTGTTTCTGAATGATTATTATTGTTATTGGGTTATTATAGATTTGGATTGAATCTATATTAAGAAAAGCTGAGTGAACGGCATAGTAACCTGTGTTGACCCGCTGTTATTCCTTGGTGCCGGTGTTGTCTGTAGGACTAGTGGCTGTAGAGGCAGCCTTGAGCCTCCGGTTGGTGACAAAGGCTGGAGGCTGGCTTCTAGAAAAGATTATAGCATGGATACTAGTGAGGTTAGAGTACTGCTCACAATGGGGTGGAGGAAAGCATGGAGGGGGGAGTAGAGCAAGTTAAGAGGGAGCAGGATACATCATTAAGTAGGCAACCATGTGAGGCACCAGTGAGAAAGTAAGATCAGAACATAGAACTGAAGGAGGCAAGATGGTTAGCCACTGAGCTCCCTATGGGCAGAGCATTCCAGGCAGAGAGAACAGCTGACTGATGTTACTGAAGAACAGCAAGAAGAAGGGTGAGGCTGGAGCATTGTGTATGAGGGAAGAGTACTAGAAATGAGTGTAGGGAGACGTGTGTGGCTGTGAATGCTTGGTTGTTACTCTGAAATAGGCAGCCATTGCAGAGCTTTGAGCAGAAGAGTGATATCATCTGCCTTATATTTTAAAATAACCATGCTGGCTGCTGTGTTGAAAACCAATGGAAAGTGTGTGCAGGGGGCAAGGGTAGAAGTAGGGAAGCCTGCTAGGTTATTGCAATAATGCATGCCACAGTGTGTAGGAGATGGTAGTTTGTACAGGAGTGGTAGGGATGGGAGTGGTGAAAAATGAGCAGATTCGGGATATATTTTGAAGGTAGAGCTTACAGGATTTCTCAGAAGATTAGAAATTGGCTATGATTTAAAGACAAGAGTTAAGAATCACTCTAAGGTTTTTGACCCAAACAACTGAAGGAGAAGTTGGATCAGTTGAGGCAGAAAAGGCTGGAGGTGGAGCAGGCTTGAGGGTCTTAGGTATATCAATATTTACAAATGGAGTGTTTCAATGAGAGAAATACAGATATGACCAGAGCACATAACAGGGTTTGGTAACTTACGGTCAAGAAGTCAGGATACAAGACCAACTATTTAAAAAACCAATGGTACTTTTGTAAGAGTGAAGAGTTACCCCAGTGATTCTCTAATGAACAATGTGGGTTCATATCAGAATCACTTAGGAAATCTTTTCAATCGAAAGCACTGAGGCAATATTTACTCCCCAAAATCTTGGGAGAAGGGGTGTTGGCTGCAGTGGCTGCCACAGTGTAAACAGTCAGTGCAGCAATGAAGACCAAGGATGCTAAAGAGAAAGGAGGGAAAGGTATCTGGTAAAGGACTCATCTTATGAAACAACTATTTACCCCAAGTTAGAAATTAGTTATCAGGGAACAGGACCAGAGAGAATCATCCTGTGTAGCCTCTAGATTTTTATTCTTATAATCACATTTTTATTTATGAAAATGGTATAACAAAGGCATTAATAGACACTTACCTCTGACTTTTCCTGAAATTCCTTTAAAGTGAGAGTAAAGCCCTGGCTGGTAGGGTTCAGTTGGTTGGAGTGTCATCCCATAGCAAAAAGGTTGCAGGTTTGATTCCTAGTCAGGGTACATACCTAGGTTGTAGGTTGGATCCCAGGTCCCGGTGTGCAGTATGGGAGGTAACCAGTCAATGCTTCTCTCTGGCACTGGTGTTTCTCTCTCTCCCTCTCTTTCTAAAAAGCAATGAAGCCCTGACCAGTGTGGCTCAGTTGGTTGGGTGCCATCTCACAAAGCAAAGGGTTATTGGTTCGATTCTTCATGGGTACACATTCTTGGATTGCAGGTTCGATCCCCCATCAGTGTGCATGCAAGGGGCAAACAGTTTATGTTTCTCTTTCACATTGACATTTCTCTCCCTTTCTCCCTCCCTTCCGCTCTGTCTAAAAATAAATAAATAAAATCTTTTAAAAAATATTTTATTGGACTTCCGGCCAAGATGGAGACGTAGGTAGACATGCTTTGCTTCCTTGCACAGCCAAGGAAGGACAATAACAAATTTAAAAACAAAAAACAACCATCACTGCCATAAAGTCAAATTGTATAGAAATCTGACAACCAAGGACCTAAAGAAGAAACATTCACCCAGACTGGTAGGAGTGTGGAGACAGGCAGCTGAGTGGAGAGGACATTGGCAAGTCAGCAGACTGTACAGGTGAGGTGGTGGCGGGCAGACCAGGCAGTTGCACATTTGTGAGCAGATAAGCTGGAAGGAACAACTGGGGAGTGAGACAGACTGCACAACCAAAGGTTTCAGCACAGGGAAACTAAAGTCTCAAAACCTCTGGCTGTAAAAATCTGCGGGGGTTGCAGTGGCAGGGGTGGAGGGAACTCACGGCCTCACAGGAGAGTTCGTTGGAGAGACCCACAGGGTCTTAGGATGTACACAAACCCACCCACTTGGGAATCAGGGCCAAAAGGGCCCGATTTCTTGTGGGTAACAGGGGAAGTGACAGAAAGTGGGGTGAGAGCCGAGCGAGCATCATTGTTCCCTCTTTGACCCCTCCCCCACATACAGTACTAAGAATGCAGCAAGCAGCTTGCTCCACCCTGGTGAACACCTAAGGCTCTTCCCCTTACAGCATAACAGTTGCACCAAAACAAAGAAATATGGCTCAGAAAAAACTAAGCAACGCAGAGACAGGCAACCTATTAGATGTGGAGTTCAAAACTCTGATAATCAGGATGCTCACAGAAATGACTGACAGATGAGAAACTAAGGAAGAAGTGAAGGCTATACAAAGTGAAATGAAGCAAAATATACAGCAAACCAACAGTAAAGGGAAGGAAACTGGGACTCAAATCAACAACTTCAAACAAAAGGAAGAAATAAATATTCAACCAGAACAGAATGAAGAAACAAGAATTCAAAAAAATGAGGAGAGGATTGAGAACCTCGGGGACAGCTTCAAATGTTCCAATATCCAAATATAGGGGTGCCAGAAGGAGAAGAGGAAGAGCAAGAAATAGAAAACTTATTTGAACAAATAATGAAGGGAAACTTCCCCAAATATGGAGACGACAATAGACTCCCAGGAAGTCCAGGAAGCTCAGAGAGTCCCAAACAAGTTGGGTCCAAGAAGGAACACACCAAGACACATCATAATTAAATTACTCAAGATTAAAGATAAGGAGAGAATCTTAAAAGCAGCAAGAGAAATGGAGAGTGTTGCCTACAAAGGAGTTCCCATAAGGCTATCAGCTGATTTCTCAAAAGAAACCTTATAGGCAAAAAGGGGCTGGAAAGAAGTATTCAAAGTCATGAAAGGGAAGAACCTACATCCAAGATTGCTCTACCCAGCAAAGGTATCATTTAGAATGGAATGGCAGATAAAATGCTTCCCAGATAAGGTAAAGTTAAAGGAGTTGATCATCACCAAGCCCTTATTACATGAAGTGTTAAAGGTACTTATCTAAGAAAAAGAAGATCAAAACTGTGAACAGTAAAATTACAACAAACTCACAACTCTCAACAACTGAACCTAAAAACAACAAAAACAAAAACAAACTTAGCAAACTACTAGAACAGGAACATAATCACAGCACTGGAGATCACATGGAGTGTTATCAGCAGGGAGGGGGAGTGGGGAGAATGGAGGAAAAGGTACAGGGAATAAGAAGCATAATTGGTAGGCACAAAATAGACCGGGGGAAGTTAAAAATAGTATAGGAAGTGGAGAAGCCAAAGAACTTATGTGTATGACCCATTGACATGAACTAAGGAGGGGAATGCTGATGGAAGGGGGGGTGCACGTGGAGGCAGATAAAGGGGAGAAAAAATAGGACAACTTTAATAACATAATCAATAAAATATACTTAAAAAACAAGATTTTATTTATTATTTTTAGAGAGAGGGGAAGGGAGGGAGAAAGAGAGAGAGAAACATCAATGTGTGGTTGCCTCTCGTGTGCCCCCTACTGGTGATCTGGCCTGAAACCCAGACATGTGCCCTAGTGTGGGAATCAAACCAGTGACCTCTTGGGTTGCAGGCCAGCAATCTACTGAGCCACACCAGCCAGGGCAAAAATCTGTTTCTAAAAAGCAATGAAAAAATGTCCTTGGGTGAGGATAAAAAATAATAATAATAAAATGAATGTAAAGAAATTTTTAACAAGCTTAAGTACACAAAGACAAAGAGACCTAGACAAAAGATGAGAGCAGATAAGAGATAAATAACTCTTTTTGAAGCTTGAAAATGGAGAACCCTTTCTGGTAATTACGGTAGGCTATTTGGACCAATCTACTTGCTAGAAACAATAAAGATGTGGGATAAAATATGTAATAATTTTAAAAACTCCTTGAAAGTGCTGACAAACAATGAAGGAATTACCAGAAATTATCTAGGTGAAAGTGTGAACCCAGAGAGGAACCTGAGCACTGAAGCTGCCTCTGCCCTGAAGGTATTTGCCGCACCAGGTGATCTGGAACATGCCTCACAGAACAGAATCCAAGCCTTGGGTCTGCCCATTGATTAAGAAGAGATGTCCCCTACTGGGGTCAAAAAGGAGTAAACCAGGAGTAAACTGACATAGGTTCCTTGCCCCAGAGGATTGTTTGGTGCTGAGCTGAGCAGAGGGAAGAACCTATTTCTGAGAAACTGTGATGACAAACCAGGCCTGGGGTGGATATATACCTCCATATCACATCACTTGCATAGTAAAAAATCCTCATGCTATAAATTTAGTGCAAAGTGGCTGTGGATTGACTGTTTTGGCAGCTGATAGGAGCAATTACAAATTCCCTCAAGTAAAGTTTCAAATAGAATTTATGCTCAGAAATATCCAAGCACACAATGAAATCGTAGAAAGCAGAAACCAATCTGTAAATCTTTCATAGATTGGAATTATCACACCAAATTACAAAGCATCTCCGATTATTATGTTTAAGAACTAAAACATATACTTGAAAAATATTCACTAGGAGCAGGAAACACTATCACCACGACCAAATGAGCTAGCTGATTGGAAAATAAGCCAAATAGAACTTGTGGAAATAAAAAATACAATAATTGAAAGTAAAAACTGAATAGAAGGGAATTTTCTGAACTCATAAACAATATATACAAAAAATTTACAGCTGAGGTCATATTTAAAGGTGAAATATTGCATATTTTCACTCTAAGATTGTGAACACGCCAAAGATGTTCACTTCCGCCACATCTATTCAATTTGTACTGTAGGTCCTGGCTGGTGCAATAAGGCAAGAAAAAGGGAAAGGATAAGTATCAGAAAAGAAATAAACTTGTCTTCATTTTCAGGTGACATTTTTTACTAGGAATCTGTAAAAACAACTACTAGAACTAATAAATGAATTTAGCTTTGCCCAGGATACAAGATCAATATACAAAAATCAGTTAAGTTGTAATTTTTGTATATCATTAATAACAATTAGAAAATAAAATGGAAAGGATGTCCATTCTTACCACTCTTATTCAATAAAATACTGGATGTTCTAACTCAAGCAATAGGACAAGAAAAGAAAATAAAGGGCATGCAGATTGTAAAGGGAGAAATAACTCGCTACCACTTACAGATAAAATGATTGTTTATGGAGAAAATACCAAGGAATCTACCAAAAACTCCTAGAACTAATAAGCAAAGTCAGCAAGGTCTCATTATACAAGATCAACATTTTAAAAAAGTCAATTGTACTTCTATATGCTAGCAATGAACATGTAGACACTAAAATTAAAAATACAATACCATTTATAATCTCTCAAAACAACAAAAAAGAAATACTTGTGTGTAAATCTAGTGAAATGTGTATAGGAATTGCATGCTGAAAACACAACACTGATGAAAGAGATCAATGAAGATCTATATAAATGGAGAGACAGGCACTTCTGGCCAAAATGGAGGCATAGGTAGATTTGGCTTGCCTTCACTCACAACCATAAGAAGGATAATAACTAATCTAAAATAAAAACACAACCAAACTGCCAGGAAATTAAACTGTATGGAAATCCAACAACCAAGGATTTAAAGAAGAAACATTCATCCAGATAGGTAGGAATTTTGGAGAGAATGTGGTGTGGTACGGTGAGGCAGTGGCAGCTGCGACTGGTGGAACTGGCAGCCCCACATTCACTTGACGCAGATAAAAACTGGGAGGGGCAGCTGGGGAGTGAGCGATCCCAGGCCCAGGCCAGAACACACAGACCAGGGTTCCAGTGCTGGGAAAATAAAGCCTCATACCCTCTGGCTATAAAAATCAGTGGTGGTTGGGGTGGCGGAAGAAATTGCCGGTCTCTCAGGAGTCAGTTTAAAAGGCCCAAGGGTCCCAGAACATAAATAAACCCACCCACTCTGGGAATCAGTGCCAGGGAAGCAACTAGAAGGGCAACAGTCACTTATGGGAAGTAGGGGGAGTGGCTGGAAATGGGGCAAGAGCAGAGCAAGTGACATTGTTCCCTCTCTGACACCTCGCCCACATACAGTGCCACACAGTGGTGAGCAGGTTGCACTGCCCTGGTGAAGACCAAAGGCTTCACCCCTTACAACATAACAGGTGTGCTGACCCAGGGAGTCAAAGCAGCTCTACCTAACACACAGAAACACAGGGAGGCTGCCAAATTGAGGAGACAAAGAAATATGGCCCAAATGAAGGAATAGATCAAAACTCCAGAAAAAGAACTAAGCAATGCAAAGATAGCCATCCTATCAGATGCAGAGTTCAAAACACTGGTAATTAGGATGCTCAGAGAAATGACTGAGTAAGATTACAAAATAAAGGAGAAGTGAAGGCTATGCAAGAAGAAATAAAGAAAAATATACAGGGAACCAACAGTGAAGGGAAGGAAGCTGGGATTCAAATCAATGATTTGAAACAAAAGGAAGAAATAAACATTCAACTGGGACAGAAAGAAGAAACAAGAATTCAAAAAGATGAGGAGAGGCTTAGGAACCTTTGGGACAGCTTTATATGTTCCAACATCTGAATCATAGTGGTGCCAGAAGGAGGAGAGGAAGAGCAAGAAATGGAAAACTTATTTGAGAAAATAATGAAAGAAAATTTCCCTAATTTGGTGAAGGAAACAGACTTACAAGTCCAGGAAGCTCAGAGAGTCCCAAACAAGTTGGACCCAAAGAAGGTTACACCAAGACACATTATAATTAAAATGTCAAAGTTTAGCAATGAGAGAACCTGAAAAAGAGCAAGAAAAAAGTAGAGAGTTACCTACAAAGGAGTTCCCATAAGACTATCAGCTGATTTCTCAAAAGACACCTTGCAGGCAAGAAGTATTCAAAGAGATGAAAAGCAAGAACTTACATCCAAGATTACTCTATCCAGCAAAACTATCTTTTAGAATGGAAGGGCAGATAAAGCGCTTCCATGACAAGGTAAAGCTAAAGGAGTTCATCATCACCAAGCCCTTATTATAAGAAATATTAAAGGGACTTATCTAAGAAAATAAATAAGATCAAAACTATGAACAGTAAAAGGACAACAAACTCACAACTATCAACAACAGAATCTAAAAAAAAAAAAAGTAAGCAAACAACTAGAACAGGAACAGAATAATAGAAATGGTGATCACATGAATGGTTATTAGCAGGGAGAGGGAAGGGGAAAAATGGGGAAAAATGTACAGGGATTAAGAAGCATAATTGGTAGGTACAAAATGGACAGGGGAGGTTAAGAATAGTATAAGAAATGGAGAAGCCAAAGAGCTCATATGTACGACCCTGGACTTGCACTAAGGGAGTGCATTGCTGGAGAGAATGGGGGTACTGGGTGGAAGGTGGCAAAGTGGAAAAAATGGGACAACTGTAATAGCATAATCAATAAAATATACTTAAAGAAAGAATATGTATATAAAAAAGTAGTTGAAACCTTCCTTAAGAAAATGGAGAGACAAACTGTGTTCCTGAATTGGAATTCTCAACATAGCAAAAATACTAGTTTTCCCTAAATTGATATACAGGTTTAATGGTATTTCTATCAAAATCCTAGCAAGATTTTTATGGATATAAACAAGATTATTCTAAAATTAAGGCAAAGGAACTGGAATAGCTAAAATATTTTGAAAAGAGCAAAATGGAAGGAATCGACTTACCAGATATCAAGACGTACTATACAAGTTGGGACCCAACAAAACCTGGAATTATCTTCTGGAAGATGGGCCCCTCATAGTACAGACTTCCCTCACTAGATGAGTATTCTAGGAAGCCATCTGTATCAACGTACCAGCTGGCATTGCTGTGAGAGGCTGTGTTTGGCTTCAGTGACTTTTTTTTTTTTTTTGAAGACTCTGTGAATGCCCTTGACCATTTCATGATGAGTGATTTATGACTGCATCTACCCACATTGCACTGAGTGTTCAGGAGTTTTTGACAAAAAATGGCATGACCCCCATGCCCCAATCTCCCTATCCACATGATCTCACCCCGAATTACATTTTATTTTTGTTTCCTTGGATGAAAAAAGGTCCTCGAAGGGAAACGTTTTGCCAATGTGGAAGATGTGGAACAAAAAGTGGCAGAAGCACTAAAAGGCACCAAAATAGATGTGTTCAAAAACTGTTTTTAAACAGTGGAAGAAAACATCTCGATAGGTGTATCGCATCAAATAGAGAGTACTTTGAAAGTGACTGAAGTTTAAACATGTAAGGATAAAAATACACTATTTTTTAAAGTAAATTCTGGTGTTTTTTCAGGGGTCCCCTCTTGTTAGCTAGAAATAGACTTATACAAATGTTCCTACTGATTTTTTTTCCCCAAAGGCACAGACACAGTCAACAGTGCTGGAGCAACTGGACACCCACAGGCAAAAATAGACAACAAGAACCTTATTCAAAAGTTAACTCAAAATGAGTTACATGTAAATGTTAAATGTAAAAACTAAAATTTTTTTTAAAGGAGAAAAATTTCAGGATTTAAGGTTAGACTAACAGTTCTTAGACTTGATACCAAAAGCTTGTTTCATAAAAGGAAAAAATGATAAATTGAACATCAAAATTTAAAACTTAACAAAATTACCATACATTTCACGCATTTAAAGTGTACAATCCAACAGCATTAATTACACTTACACTGTTGTGCAACTATCACCACTATTTCCAAAACTTTTTCATCACTCTAGACAGAAACTTTGTAACCATTAAGGAAAAACTTCCCACTTCTCTCTCCCCCTAGTCCCCGGTAACCACTAATCTGCGTTTTGTCTCTATGAATTTGCCTATTCTAGATACCTCATAATTGGAATCATGCTGTAACAGGGGCGGTCTGGCAAAATTGTAGGAGCAGGCAGGAAAAAAAACCCAATCTGGCACAAGAGGCTGCCCCCACAGAAAGGAGGGGTGGGAGGAAACCCCAAAGGAGTAATTTTAAAAACAGCTGGCAAAAAAGTCTACCTTTTTGGAGAAGGGGCAGACTCCTGAGAGAGGGTTGGGAAATGCCAAGGGCAGCCCAGGATGAAACCAGAACTGGGGCATGATACCATACCCCCAAGACAACAATAAACAACTAATGCAACTCGTGACACCGCCTGCACAGAGCCTGCGTGGACTGTGAAGGCTAAAAAAAGGTCACAACACACATATAACAGGTGACGACCCCCACCCCAGGCAGTGACGCGGTGCCCCTGCGGGGCTAGAAAACGCTCCCACCTGCTTCCAGACATGGCAGACGAAGGAAGGGCCAAGACACAGTGCAGGCTGATGCTTTCGGTGGATACTGGCTCAAAATCGGCTGGAAATTTGGACATTTCCACAGCCCATTAAATTTTCGGAAATAATTTAAAATAGCGGGTGCACAAAGGTTCTTCCCCTTTTTCCTTCCCCTCGCTTGCATGGTTGAGAGTCAGCTCATGGAGGCTGAGTCCGGAGCACAGGATGCATGCCCCACTAGCTGCAGCCCACAGGATGCCACCTCACTCACAGCTCTTGCATTGCTCTGCTTACAAAGTCTGGATCAGGCTCTTGCTGGACATGCACCTCACCAGTGGCACGATCGAGCAGGATACTGTGGGCTTCGCACTGCGTGGCACAGGTCCTGGACGGCTCTCATTCTCTTGCCCTGAAAGTGAAGTAAAGACATCCGGGCCTAGAATGCTCCTTAGACCCCGAGGTTGCAAGCAGCCCTGGATGCCGGGGGTGGGGGTGGGGGCCAGTGGACTGAGCCTCTCACACAACCGGCTACAATAATCTGGCAGTGTACCCTGACCCTGGGAGAGGGAGAAAGCTGCGGCAAGACACTGGCCTCATCAGTGTGCATTCCAAAGAACATAAAAGCCTGGGGTTAGGAAGGTGGAGACCTATCCGTGAAACAGCCTTGGACTTCAAAAGGGCAAATAAGAATAGAGAGGCTTCTCTGGACATGGATTTGGATTTCAGTCTCTTGGGGAAGAAGAAGATTTCGGTGTTTTGAAGGAAGGAAGGAAGGAAGGAAGGAAGGAAGGAAGGAAGGAAGGAAGGAAAGAAGGAGGGAAGGAAGGAAAGAAGGAAGGAAGAAAGGAAGGAAGGAAGAAAGAAAGAAAGAAAGAAAGAAAGAAAGAAAGAAAGAAACAAAGAAAAGAAAGAAAGAAAGAAAGAAAGAAAGAAAGAAAGAAAGAAAGAAAAGAAAGAAAGAAAGAAAGAAAGAAAAAGGCTTGGAGCAGGGAGCCCCCAGCTCCCCTACATTGGGCACCCTATTAATAAAAACTTTCCTTCCCCACCAGTCTCTGTTTTATAATTATATACAACAGCTGGCAGCCAAATCCCATTTTTCTCTGTAACAATACAATTTTTGTCCTTTAGCATCTGGCCTATTTTGTCTTACATAATATTTCCAAGGTTCATCATGTTGTAGAATGTATTAGAACTTCATTTTTTATATGGCTGAAGATATTTCATAGCATGTATATACACTCATCTGTTGATGGACATTTGGTTGTTTCCACATTTGGTTATTGTGAATAGTGGTTAAATGAATATTGGCATATAAGTATCTGTTCAAGTCCTTGATTTCAGTTCATCTAAAGTAGAATTATTGGATCATATAGTTACTTTATATTTAGCTTTTTAAGAAACCACCAAACTGTTTTTCATAGCTGCTACACCATTAATTGGCTTATTTTTATGGCCTAACACATGATCTATCCTGGAGACTGTTCCATGTGTACTTGAGAAGAATGTGTGCTTGGGTGGAGTGTTCTATATATTTCAGACAGATTTAGTTGGTCTATATTGTAGTTCAAGGTCTATATTGTAGTTAAAGGTCTATCTTGTTCTCAAGTTCCCTGCCTTGTTTTTTTTTACTCATTATTGAAAGTGAGGTGTGGAAACTCCAAATATTGTTGTAGAACTGTCTGTTTTCCCTTCAATTTTGGCAATGTTTGCTTCATGTATTTTGAGATTCCTTTATTAGGTGTGTGTATATGTTTATAATTATTATATCTGTGGTATTGAACCTTTTATTGATGTATAATGTCCTTTGTCTCTTGTTATCTTTTTTTGTTTAAAGTGCATATTGTCTGATAATAATATAGTCAACCCAGCTATATTTTGGTTACTATTTGGATGGAAAATCTTTTTTCATTCTTTTACTTGCAATCTCTTTGTGTTCTTATATCTAAAGTGAGTCTCTTGTGGACAACGTATAGATGTATCCTGGGTTTTTTTTTTTTATTCCTCTACCAATTTCTATCTTTTAATAAGAGGGTTTGATCTGTTTACACTTAATGGGATTGTTGATAAAGAATAATTTACTTCTGTCATTTAACTATTTGTTTTATGTGTAGTTTATGTGTTCTGTTTATCAATTCTTCCATTATTGCTTTTTTTTTGTATTTAGTTTATTTTTTATAGTGTACCCTTTTGATTCCTTTTATGTCTATTTTTTAATTATTTTTTAGTGGTTATTTCGGGGTTACAATAACCATCTTAAACTTATAACAATGTAGTTTGGATAGTTATTGCCAAATTAGTTTCAATACTGTACAAACAATAAGGGAATGAAATAGACACATTAGCAAGTGTGCAAAGAAGCCTAGCAAGTGTGTGAGGAGTTCTGGAGTTTGTCTTACTTCAGGTGAAGGAACTGGGCTTTTACATATTAGTCATGGCTCTAAGTCCCCCTTGGGGAGGATAGGCACGGGGACATAAAAGTTCCCATGAGTAGAGTGGTACCAGTGTCCAAGAACAAGCCTCTGAAGGTTGCAGGTATAAGCTATTGGCAGGAAAGCATATAGAATCCAGGCTCACTGTGTTGGTAAAAGGGAGCTGAAGACTGGGGGTGAGGAGGGTGATGGTGGTCACAGCGTTTAATCAAACATCTAGGGAAAGCTTGGGCTTCTCCTTCTCTCTCCCATGCCACCTTCACCGCTTGCCCTGCAAAGTTGGAGCGTGCCACTAATGCTCACATGGCAACGCAGGAGCTGACTCAATGATCACACCATCAAAACTAAAGTTGTGTCACTGTGTGTTTGCATGCTGGGAAACTGTCAGCTTCTTTCTTTCCTGTTTTTACAATGACTTCTAATATTCTACATGAAGCATTCTGTTTACCAAATATGTCTGGGATAGAGAAAGAGAAAGGGATTTCTAAAACCTTTTCTCCTTCCGGAGCAGAGGTTTCATATGCCAGTAATGGTCAGCCAGGCAACATAACAATGATTGTAGATAGCAAATTATAACTTTATTGAACATTTACCATGTGCCAAGCAGCATTCTAAATGCTTTACATTCATCATCTTATTTAATCCAAAAACTATACAAGGGAGATACCATTATTATATCTGTTTTACAGATAAGAAATCTAAGCTAATAAATGGTGTAGCTGGGGTTTGAACTCAGGCTGTTTTGACTCCAGAATGTGAGCTCTTAACCTCGCTTGCTGAAAGGTGTAATTAAAAAGGAAGGGGTTTAATTTCTTTTCGTTCTTTCCTTTTTTTTACTCCTTAAGTAACAATACCTAGTTTTATTTCATGAATCATGGTATCCAATGAGTTTATTACTTTGCTTTCCTGTGTTTGAGTAAGTCACTCGCTTTCCTCATGCAGAATTTAGAAAGTGTATACATGATTTAAGCCTTGAAAACTGAAGTGACCACTTCAGGACACATAGGAGAGGATGGTGCAGGAGCTCTGAGCACCAGCGGCTGGGTGCTTGGTCACCACATGCTGGTGCCTCCCTGAAAGCAGTTTCCAATCTCTGCAGCTGCAGGATGAGGGTGAAGCTTCTTGCCAAGGGGTCAAGGTAGGTCCATTTGCTTTGCTCAGTCTCCCTGTTGAATATTCAAGATATCTTGAATGTCTATTTCCTGCCAGGGAGGACACTGCATGAAGATGGACTGGGGTGGCTATTATTTTAGTGTCTTTACCATGTGTGGACCATGTATTCCTTAGCCTATATTTCTGCAGTGATGCCTGGTGCCAACTGCTTATGCAACAGCTATTCTCCCAGATCCATATTCTTTAACTACTCTTTCTGCTTCCTCCATCAGCAGCCTGCCAAATCCCTGATGCTGAAATTTAGTAGGATCTCAACTGCTCACAGGGACTACACTTCCATATACATGCGACTCTCGGACTATGGAAACACCTCCAACCAATTTGAAATGGAAGGTTTCCTCTAAACATTTTTGTAATCTCAGGAGGCCAAGCAAAATGTCTTGACTTGGGTCTTCATATGATAAGCATGTTTCTTAGCCACAATTTGCAACATACTCTCTCCTTACCAATTCAACCTGGTATGGCTGTATTTTGTGATGAATTTCTTGAATTCCAGCCTCTCTGGTTCTTACATCTCAACACTGTATTTGAAGGTCTTCCATTCTTGTAAATGCTTGCTCTCTCAAATTACCATGCTCAACTCCGGAGTTAAGGGCATTGGAATATCTCTCCGCACTTGATACACTGGAATCCATGGAGGCTTAAGGGCAAGGATCCAAGCCATTGATTGGATAAAGTCACTAGGAGAATAACTCATACCTTCCTGGTTTCCACAGGTCATAAAGCTCAGTTCCATGAATCACCAGGTTAAGGGTAAAGTATTAAACCATCAGGATGAAAAGCAGGGCTCTCAGAAAACTGTAAACTGTTCAGTATCTCTCTATTCCCACATTTGGCACATCAGGCATCATATGAGCTCCAGCTTTGAAAACAGAATCTTTGGCCAGGGGAAATGACTTACATGTTGCCTTCACATGTGGCCCCTGTTGGTATCTCTGGCCACATGTTCATAGACACTCTGCACTCCAATCTCCAGCCCTTTACAGCTGTAGGTCAACATGTCACTTAAATGCCATGTCATGCTATAATCAGGACTGGTTACAGTGGCAAATTCCAATACATTTTGTGAGGCCTCTCTCAGAACACTTGACTGCCTCATAGATATTGTTGGAGGTATGTCCTGACAAAGCGTCATGTAAGTTTCAAATAAAACAATCTCTGTTCTTCTGGAAGGGCCATAAGCACTCCACCCATCCCAATAAACTCCACTTTATCCACACTGTGACCAAGTTGTTTCAACTGTTCTATTCAGTGTCTTGTCTGAAGCTATGGGTTGTATCTAGCACAGATAGCTAGCATGGAGGTTGGCTTATATCCAGTGTAGGACTGGATCAAATATTTGAAATCTGAATCAGGTCCATCAGGGCAGTATACACATATACGAGGTCTGTCCAGAAGGTATTCAGCCATGTAATATGAAAAATAGAGACATTTATTGAAGAAGATACAAAATACAAGAAACATTGTGCATGGGATAATGATGCCTCAGTCCCCTTCAAAGTAGACACCTTGGGGCCTCACACAGTTCTCCCAATCACCATCAGCTGCCCCATCATCTTTTCCTGAATCTCATCGACAGGCTGAAATCTCTTCCCTTTCAAAGGTGATTTTAGTTTTGGGAAATGCCAGAAGTTGCAGGACGCCAAATCTGGGCTGTAGCAGAGCTGAATCACCTGGGTGATTTGCTGTTTTGCAAAAAAAATTCTGCACAGATGTGACGCATGAGCAGGTGTGTTGTTATGATGAAGCTGCCAATCACCAGTTGCCCATAGCTGCGGCCCTTTGAATCATCTGGATAGTTTCCGCAGAGGAATGTTCAAGCTTAATGCAAAATCAGATGCAGATTCGTTACTCTACTCGCTCAGTCATTTTGAATGTGACAGCCACACAGTAGACATGCTCACTCAGTGGTGTCTACTGTCCCTACTGACTAGTACAGTGAAGTTGTCATTGCTCACGCATGGGCATTCCAGTCCACTCTCCTTGCTTGCCATCTTACATTGGAGTTACACAAATGGAGTTCTGTAATGTACAAATGTACAAATGGAGTAATGTAATGGAGTTCTGTTCTCATTACATTAACAATGGCTGGACTTTTTCCGGACAGACCTCATATTTCCTGTAAAACTGATGTGTGGACATCTGTGGGGTTTGCTCATCACAGCCGCAAGAGCTTTGGGTTTTGTCTTTAATTTGGAGACCAAGACACTTTCCATACTGAGGTGGGACTGCAGCAATGACATCCACCAGGTCAGGCTGTGCTGAAAGTCTATATTTAGCAGCTGTCTTGGTTTTCACCTTATGTAGACCAATGTCTCTCCCCTGTTCATGGGTTTCAATTAGTTGTTTAATAACATCTCCTGTGGTCAGCATGATTAACTCAGCAGGGCTGAGAGCTCCTTTCTGCTTCTGCCTCATTTCTCCGCTGTCGTGCTGCTGCCACCTCAGATAATGTCAAGGAGTTTAATTTTTTTTTAATGCTGACCCAAGGATATGTTTATTAATTTTAGAGAGAGAGGAAGAGAGATTGATGTGAGAGAGGAATATTGATCAGTTGGCTCCTGGACCTGCCCCAACTGGGGATAAACCTTTAACCAAAGCGTGTGCCCTGACCTGGGATCTAACCCATAACCTTTTGGTGTGTGGGACCACGCTCCAACTAACTGGGCCACCCAGCCAAGGTGGTTTAATTTCTTATGTGTTAAATAACACTAAATATTCAGGAAATAAAACATTTAATAATACAAGGAACAGCATGAGAAACAGTTTTATTGGAAATATTCTAACACATTTTCTGAACAAGTAATCAAAAATAAATAGAGACATAGAAGATATGAACATAACATTTTTTACCCTGAAAACAACTAGTGTATCTCCTTTTCAAGTTTCATGAACAGTGACAAAATTCAATAAATAGTAAGCCACAGAAAATATTTTGGTAAATTTTGAAAAGTGAAAATTCTAGAGTCAGTCTTTAATCAAAATGCAATTCAACTAACAATAATATAAAAAACACCACTTAGAAATCGAAACACATAAACAGCATCTCAAATTACCCTTAGGACAATAAAAAACTATTTAGAAAATAATAAAAAAATAGGATATAGTCAAAGCTATCTGCAGAGGTAAAATTAACAAGCATTAAGTGTTTTGTGTCAAAAAGAAAAAAAATGAATTAAGCATGCAAGTTGATATTTTGAAAAAGTGTATAAAAATGCCCTTCCCAAAGGGAGAAAGGAAATATTTGAAGTAGAAAACAGAAAAAAACACACACCCAGAAGCCTAAAGCAGGAAAGATGTCCCTTTCAGTCTATGGACAGAGAAGTGTGTAGCCATGCTCCAGGTGAACTCGGTCCTCTGACCTGTATCCTCAATCCTCCCCATTCTCACCGCTCGTTCTCTGGTTGGTGTGCTCACCTACTCCCAAGGCTTCAGCTGTCTTCAGCTCCTTTCTCTGTCAGCACCACGTCTTATACACACTGTGCTTTTAGGTGGCATCTGCATGCACTCTACAGTAAATTCTTTCCACCTGGGACTCCCTTTTTATTAGACTTGAGGTCTTCATGGCAGGAAGCATGTCCTGATCATCACTGTATCCTCAGAGCCTGGGATGTGGTGGGTCCTTAGCAAATGTTTGTTGAATGAAAGAATGAGTTGGATGGACTCAAGCACTGATTCCTGAGTTGCATTTGGTCCCTAGTTGCTTCTGTTCCCACTGCCGAGCCACAGCTCCCAAGCCAAAGTCATGAGGCCTGAAACGAGTTATTTCAACACTAAGAGAGCTTACTATGAAGTATCTGCCTGATGAGATATTTATACAACCAGTAATGACTATGTTGACAATGTCAATAAAATGAGGAAGTGGGGCTTCGATTTTTCTTTCTTCTTTTTCACTGAGTAATTAAATAAATATTTTTCTTGTGAAATAGAAAATAGTCCTTTCTACCTTTAAAGCCTGGTTCAAATGCCACCTTCTCTGGGGATCTTCCCTGAATTTCTCTGACTAGAAACAACTGACCCTTTTCTGGGCTTCCAGAGCATCTGCCCCTTCCTCTGGTCTCTTAAAAGTTCTGCCTTTGGTTATTTGTGTCTCCAAATGGACTGTAGACACCCTCCAGGCAGACTGCAGTTCTCTGGCACAGCAGCCCCCTGCTAAGTAGAGAATGCACTTGGAGACAACATACAGGTTCGAATGGGCAGTGCCTGGATGACAGAGACCACGCGGAACTGAAAGCATACTGGGGCAAAGGATCATGGTCCCCAGACAGACTACTGCAAACCCAAGGGACCGTATGTGTACACTCATGCGTACATTGAGTCCAGCTGGGAAAATGTCCAGGATGCAAGTTGTGTGGCTTCAGCCAAAATTAGGCAGGGAGATGGGGGTTTGCTGTCACACTAGCTCGGCAGATAAGTGCAGTTGAGGCAGATGTTTTGACCATCATTCTTGTGCCCAGATGAATATGGAGGGGGTGTTCCAGGCACAGGGATTCACCTGGGCAATCTCCAGGGGCAGAGGCAAGCGGATTAACTTTAGAAAGAACCATAACATTAGTCTCTGCCACGACCCTCCATCTTTACAGGACTGTCAGAACAATCTTCCTAAAATTCAAATCATACCCTGTCACTCTATTCACAGCCCTTCAGTGGTTCCCCACACTCTTCAGGATTTGGCCTTACATTACAGGATCCATGTGATCTGGCCCCCACAGAACTCTCTCCATTGTCAGCTGCCACAAACCCCCAAGACCCCCAAACAGTGAACTCCCTCAGTGTTCCCCGTCTGGCCCCTCTGTCTCCTCACCACATATTCTCCCCTTACAGCATTTTATCCGGGACCATAGACTCAAAGTCATCAATATGTGGCAACTCCTAAACTTTCTTGTGGTCCGGACTTCTATATCCAGCTTTGAAACAATATATCAAATTGTCTACGTGACTTAGATGTCGAAGATATCTCAAACTGAACTGTCCAAAACAGAAACCCGTCCCACTTACCCCCTTACTCTGCTTGCCTTCCCGCGCGCCGCCGCCCCCCGCCCCGCCCCACGCCCGACCACCCAGCCAGCCACTCTCGTCACTCCGGACTCCTCCCTCTCCGAGCACTCACACGTTCATTCCACTACCAAGTCCTGCCGATTCTACCCCAAATTCCAGAACACCCATCCGTTCCTTTCATCCTGCATGTCATTGCTCTGATGTAAGTCACATCTCCCACCTGGACTGAACAAGAGCCTCCTAACGAGTTTTCCTGCTTCCTTGTCTGTGCCCTTACAATTCATTCTCACACAGTACTGCTGGTGGTCTTATAGGCAAATTGATCCACTGCACCGAAGTTGGGATAAAATTCAGGCTTCTAGTCTGAAGGGGTTCCCACTGGCCAAATCTGGAACGATTTGGGGACCGATATAATTAAGGTTAATGGCTGTAAAATTCTTGGAAAATAATAGAAATTCGAAGTCTCTACTGCTAATAAATATATAAATAAGCAGGCAAAAGAATGTCCAGTGGAGGCAGCACTTGTCCAGAATGTCCAGAGGCAACTGGAGTTGAAGTCACGATTTCATAAACATCATGACAAAAACTGACTCGAGTCAGGCAAGAATCATCAGTAAATGTTAAATTTCATCTATTTACTGATCTATGAAATAGGATACCTGCATGGTTGTAATATATCTCCTTGTTGCATATCAGTTACAAGGGAAAAATAGTAACTGTAGACTGGAGAAATCAGACAAAAATCACCAAGGAAGAGCATATGGGCATAGTGTGCCTCTTGTGTCACACTGAGGACACAATAACATGCAGATCCAGCCAGAAATGTATGATCCATATCTAATAATGAAGGAACAGCAAACAAGCCCCAAATGAGGAACATTCTACTAAAGGGAGAGAGTGCATTCATCCATAGTGTCAATATCATAAAAGATAAAGAAAGGCTACCTATTCCAGATTAAAGGAGACTAAAAAGAAATGGCAATTTAGTACAATCCCTCATTTTTAGACTGGATCCTGGACTAGGGAAAATGCTATATAAAAGATTTTGTTAAGACAATTGACAAAATGGGTGGTAAATTAGATACCATATTACATCAATGTTAAATTTAGTAGATAACTGTGCTGTACTGTACTGTGGTAGGAAATACACATTATAAGTAGGGGTAAAAGAACATAACATATGACGCTTACTCTCCAGAAGTTCAGAATAAGAGTGCATGTATATATTGGGTTGGTCAAAAGTTCATTTGGCTTTTTCTGTATGATGGCTCTAGTAGTGCTTAGTTGTTTTTAACTTCATTCAAAACAATTTTGTAAGATTGTATTGTGACAGCTGTCATACCATTGTGCATTTAAAAAAACATTAAAATTGGTGAATTTTTGTGTAGCCATTTTAATATTGAAGATGGAAGAAAATAAGCAACATTTTTGGCATATTATGCTTTATTATTTCAAGAAAGGTAAAAATGTAGCTGAAACACAAAGAGAGATTTGTGCAGTGTATGGAGAAGGTGCTGTCACTGGTTGAACATGTCAAAATTGGTTTGCGAAGTTTTGTGCTGGAGATTTCTCACTGGACGATGCTCCACGGTCAGGTAGACCAGTTGAAGTTAATAGAGATCGAATTGCGATTGAGACATTAATTGAGAGCAATCAATGTTATACCACACAGGAGAGAGCCTACATACTCAAAATATCCAACTCAATAAAGTTATTGGTGAAAATGAAAAATGTGTCTTTATGGAAAAAGCTAAACGGAATTTTTGGCCAACTCAATATACTATATATTAAATTTAGAGAGAGAGAGCAAGTAATTTTAATAATTAGGGTGAAGACTTTGTATTATTAATTTTTTTGGTAACTTTGAAATTATTTCCAAATTAAAAGTCAAACCAAGAAATCTAGGTTCCTGGCCATGGCCCACAAGGCATTTGCCACTATTCCCAGCCAGCTCGCCCAGTCTTATCTTGACCGCTTGCCCCAGCATACACAGCTCCATTGACACAGCTCCGCTTTCCGTTTTCCCAACATACAAAGTTCTTTTCCATCTCTGGGCCTTTGTGCACACACCTACTGTTGCCTCTGTGTGGAATTCTCTTCTTCCAACTCAGGCCTCAGGGCTATAGTAACTGTCACTTTCTCAAAATGGTCTTTGACCCCCAATATAGTATAGATCTACTCTATTCTTTCATGGCACCCTAAACTTTTCCTTCCATTCTGTATACTTAACAGTGTTAAAAGCAAATACTTAGCACTGTTTATAAGAGTGTGTATTTTGGAAGGATTGCTTAATGTCCATTTTCTCTGGTAGGCTGAAAGCTCCCTGAAGCCAGGGATCCTGTCTGTTTCCCTCACAAACATGTCCTCCACCTCTGTCCCTACACCCTGCACACTGCCAGGCAGCTGATTAAATGGTGAATTCCACCTTCCAAGTTCACCCCCAAAACTGCCAACAGCTCTCAGGAAACATACCTAATAGTCCAGCTCTAGCCCCAAGAACTGATTCCAGAGGCTTTGTCTACAAAGGCTGCTTGGATCCCCCACCTCTACAACCAGCATTTGAAGTGAAGAGGCCATGGTAAGGAGGAACGGGAGCCTGGGAGGAGAGTGATGTTAAGGGAGAGATGGAGTTCAGTCGGGAGCCTGGAATGAGTGGGGATGTCAGGAGGCAGGTGGCTGGATCAGGCTGGTGCTCAGAGGGACAGTCTGGATTAGAATAAGAGATGACCAGCAGTTTCGGCTGTGGGCATAAAGGAGCTACCTCACACCTCACAGACCTGTGCAAAAGAAAGAGAAGAGAGTCCAAGGACACGGCCCAGAAGACATGGACTTAAGGGCTAAGCAGAGAAAAACGTCCCTGGAAGCAAAGAAGCTGTCCAGGAAAAGCAGGGGATCTGGGGGGGGGGGGCGGCGGGGAGGGAGAGACAGAGAGAGAGAAAAAGAGAGAGGGAGAGGGAGGGGGAGAGAGAGAGAGAGGGAGAGAGAGATCGGTCATGGAAAGGAAGAGAGGAAGTCACTTAGGTGCTCAATCCCTTACATTTGTGTTTCCTTCTTCCCATTCAAGCTCAGCATCTGGTTCCTGGTTATTGAGGCAGCCTGGTAAGTGGTAAGGGCTTGAACTTTCTCTAAATCCTGACTCTACAACGTATAGGTTGAAAGATTCCGGGCAATGGGCTTAACTCCCAGATGCCAAGCCCTCATCTGCAAAAAGGGAGCCATGCCAGTATTCACTTTCTGGGGCAGCTGTCAGGATTACAGAAGATAATCTTGGAAAGCCCTGGGATCCAAAATTGGTCTACAGCCTAGGAATGAATGAGCACCAGAAGTGCATGCATGGATAGCAGGAATGGGATGCACTGGTTCTGGCTGATAGGATTGTTTCCTAAGCTCAGGCAGTAGTAGGGCTTTAGACAAGAGTCAGAGCTTCCTCACCACCTTCTATTACATGTCCTCTTCCTCTGTTTCAATTCCTGTTAAGCAAACCTATAGCAGGAAGGCTACATTTAACATTATTTTTTCTCCAAAACCAGCTCCTGAAAACTGGTTTTCCCCCTGTCTTCTCCCCGTGTCCCAAGTCAGACAATGCCAGAGTTTGCCTACTTGGTTGCAACTAAGCCCTGTTTACCAGGTAACCAGGGTGATACCTTCTCTTAAACACAGATGTCTTCTATGGATATGAGTAAGGATTCTCAGGCCCCTTACTTGGAAATACTACTAACATCTGCCAGTAGCTTCTGACCATCCCATTTCTGAAGGAAAGAGAAGTGTGGACACCATTTCACAGCTTAGAAAGCACTTGCACAACAAAATCCCTCATTTATCCTCACAACTGCCCTGTGAGGTAGATACAGCAGATTACAACTACACTGGCCCACATTTATCAAGTATTTACAATGTACCATGCTCTGTGTTAAGAATTTGCATATGTGATCTCATTTAAACTGCCTAAACCCTATGAAATGGGATCAATCAGTTTTTCCATTTTACAGAAGAGAAAAATGGGGCTCTGCATGGTGAGACCTCGCCCCAAGTCAAAGAAGTGGTAAATAACGAGTTCAAATCTCAGACTGTCAACTCCAAAGCCACACTTTTAACCTTCTATACTATTGCCTCACAAAGCAAGTATATTATTTCCCAGGCACCATTCTATTCATTAAAATGAAGCTCAGAGAGGTAAAGTGACTTGCCCAATGTCTCACAACCAGGAGATGGCAGGACTGGGATCCATAACTAGATCTTCTGGCTCTGAACTACCTGAAACCATGAAGCTTCAGTGACCAGGTTGGAAGATGTGCTAGGTAATTATTTCTGCATCAGACTTGTCTTGCCAATCCTTCTCAGACCAGAATTTTGTGTGTGTGTGTGTGTGTGTGTGTCAAGAAATTGGGAAAATAGGAAAAAGTATTATAATTTTCCTATGAGAATTAATGCTTGAAAATAAACAGAGGCATCTCTGGTTCGAAAGAATCTGCTGATACCAAGTAGAAAACAAGAGAAGAAAACACTGACACATGGAGTCCAAGGTTAGGAAAGACATTTCTGGAACTTGGGACAGGAGCACATAGGAGAAAAGTGGTCAAAGTCTAACCAGTCTTTTTGGTACTGTTGCTGTATTAAAAGTGTATTTGTGGTCTGTTATCAGTGAGTCATTCTCACAAATATTAAATAGTTTACATGCATAATATAGCTTAAGCAAATCCTATGAATGCTCTTTCAAGAAATAGCAAGTTTTGGAAACAATTCAGTCCTTAAACTGGCAATTTAAACACATGATTCTGTGCAGTGCAGGTAATCTTGTTAAAGATTTAAACATTTTGTTGTTGGAATACTACCCAATAATGTTCTCTGGTATTTTCTAGGTTTAGAATATTTGCAATACCCTACAGTTCTTTGTAACTACTGCTAAATGTGTATTTATTATTTATAAAAAATGCATAAAGTTATGAAAAATACAGATTAAGACAATTTCAGGAATTCCCAAGGATTCCAATTTTTCATTCCAAAATCTAGATGATCATTATCTGTTGGGAACTTGGAAACTTTAGCCCAGAGGAACTTCCCAAGCAACCCAGTGGGATGGCAAACTGTGGAGAGGCCATCTTCCTTGGCCTCCAGAAAGGACCCACACAGGAGCTGGTCCCAGAGCAGATCTTCCTTGGCCAATGTCCCTCTAAAGGCAGAGGTCTGGGGAGAGGATATTTCAAGGTTTCGAGGACTGAGCCTGAGAAGGATTGGCTGTAGCATGAAACTTCTATGGCATCTCAATCATCAGTGCAAGTGTTAACTTTCATTCCAGGGAGTATCTGCTCACTTTCGTCTCAAAAGTGTTTTATAGAATTACCCCAAGAAAAAGGGATGCTCCATAAACGGATGTTCCGTCAAACTTGCACCCTTAACTCAGGCAGTAGCTGGAGAAGCCATGCAGTAGGACAGCCTGTGGAGTCAGGCAGGCAGGCCTGGGTCTGAATGTGGTTGGTTCTGCCATATACTGGCTGTATGACTTTAGGCAGGTCCCTTAATTGCCGAGACTTAGTTTCTCTATCTGTAAAATGCTGACAGTGAGAATATCAATGTCACAGAGACATTGTGAGTATTAATGGGATAATTCCCATAAATCACAAAGCTTGGCACAGAGTAAGCCCTCAATAAATAGGAGACCTTATTATTTCCTAGTAAATAGGCCCAGCAGTGGAGTTGGTAACAAGAACTTGGTGAAAACCCTTGGAATCACCTGAAGGGCTCATGCCCTGAGCCTTCTCCAGGTGGTGATTTTCCTGCCCCTGAAGCTTCAAGGCCTCCCCACTAAGCCCAGGCTGCCTTCCCCATCTCCAGGTGGGTCCCATGGTGTGAGGTGGCCAGGCAGGCATGCTGGCAAAAGGCCTTTTGCCCACATGGATTCTCAGGGGACTGGCATGGTTGGCACTTGGTGGAAGCTCTTGCTGCTCTTCTGGTGACTGAGGTAACCTCGCCGGCAGGCCTGGCATTGTGGACCTTCCAGGGAGGTGTAAGGTAGGGGATGGAGTGGAGCGCTGGTTTGGGCAGTGCCACTCAGGGTCTCCACGCGGGGCGGGGAGCCTCTGGGTGACGCAGCAGTCACATCGTCAGGCAAGGCCTGGTGTTGCAGGAGGTGGGAGGCCTGTTGAAGCCTGAGTGGAGGTGTTGCTTCTGCCCCCTCTGATGGGAAAGGCGCTGGGCCTTACGTTCACACCTGGTTCACGGGCCAGAGCGGGAGCCCTGGCACCTGAGGAGGTGGGCGTCGCTGCCCAGAGTCTACCCTGTCCTCCAGCATGGCCAGGGCCCCTGGCTGTGATGCGTCCTCAGGCTCTGGATGGGGTCGGAGTTGTGCTCAAAGTCCTTCCCACATTTGTGGTGCTGGTAGGCCCACTCACTGTGCAACAGCAGATGGTGAGCAAGATGGGTGCTGTGGCTTTAGGGTCAGGGCAGGCTAGGGCCGCTAGCCCAGATGTTCCTATGTTGGCTGTCTGGTGAGGAAAATCTTCGCACCCTCAGGGCACGGGTGGGTGGCTCGATCTTGGGGTAGCCAAAGGAGGCCTAAGGGCCTCGCCTTGCCTAGGGAGCCAGCTCACCTCCCCTTCCCCTGGGGGATAGTCCTGGGTGCCCTCGGGGCCTTGTTTCCTCCCCCAGGAGCTCTGGTGTCCTGTGGCAATGTGGAACTGGGCCGGGCATTTGTCCGGAGGCCCCTCCTGGGAAGGAGCCTCCTGAGAGGCTCTGTCTTCAGGCCTTTCTCATGGAGGGCTCTCCTTGTCACTCTCACTCCTGAATCCTGCAGGGAGAAAAGAAGAAATCTGGGCAGTGTTTCTCTTCTCCTCACCCCACTCAACACTAGGAAGACCCTGCTGCAAATGACAGTTCTGTATTTCTGTCAGCAGGCAGAGGTTAAAGCAGGCCTTGAAGAAAGCTCAGTTTCTGAAATTTGACAGATGTAATGTCAGAACCAGCTCACACTGGTCCTATCCTGTTTCTAACAAGATACTGAGTTGTTTTTCAGAGACCACAGACCAAAATTGCAAGTCATGCAGCCCAAGCCTGCACAGAGGAGAGAACTTTGATCTCCAGGTGCACCACCTGCCCCCAAAGGAACCAAAGGACCAGGATATGACCAGAACTTAAACACTGGAACTCTTCTAGAAGTGAAGGATCTGTTGTCCATAAAGACCCAGTGTCATAGACCCTTACCGTATCTTACCATAAATGATCAAATACCAAAAACCCTGCAATTGAAACCCACCCTGTCAGAGCTTCCACAAACAATACTGTTCCCCCTAACACCTTAAAACTCACTCTGGACCCTGGATCAGGTAGACAGATTTGAGCCTTGCCTCCTCTGTCTTTGCAGGTAGGCTTAGTGGTAAAAACTTTTCTCTTCTCAAAAGCTGGTGCCTAGCATTGGTTCCTACGTACATCAAGCAGTGGGTTCTTGCTTAGTAAAAACTTTGGTGACTATAAAAATTTTAGTCTTTTCTCGTGACTGCCTGCTTGAGGCGCTGTGTCCCCAGGCAGCACAGGAGCCCTTGAAGCTGACTCTGAGCAGCTGCCTAGACGGGATTGTCTGAAGGCTCAGCTGTTCCTGGGTTCCTGCTACTCCGCTGCAGTGCTCTGCATGTAACTTTCACTTTTAAGAGAAGAAACAGTCCCTGGATCAGACATCTTTCAGGTGAGTGACCATGGTAATATGCACATGTGCCTAAATTGTCTAAAGAAATCTCTTGATTGTGTGAGGCCCGCCCCCAGAGGCTTGGGTTAGAACTCCCAGGGTTAGGGTCGTGGGTATGAGTCCCACCGACCCACAACCTAGGGAGCCAGTCTGAGGAAATATTACAGCTGCTGAGGTCCTCAAAGGTTGGGTTTGAATCCCAAACCTTTGGTTCGAGTCCTAGGGTCTTAGATTTCTCTCTCTGGAAGAGTACTCAGTCTATTCTGTTGTATGTGTGTTGGTCTTGTTCTGTATGCACTTTATTTTAAAGGTTCTATAATTTGCTGCTCTTCAGCAAGCCTGGAGGAGTTGCTGATAGCAGTCATGCAGGCTTAACTCAGGGCTGCTGTTTATTTAATTTTGACTGTACTAAGCGAACACTTGGTTGATTAATGACCAGAGATCAGCCCTTCCCACCTTGAGTGGATAAAAGGTGTCTGGTGCTAGCAAGGATGAACCTGGGTTGTCAATTTACCCCTGTTGAGGGGAAGCGTTATAGCAAGTTTAGGTACTGGAGCCCTACATTAATTGTCTTGAAAGTGTAGAGGCATTCAGAAAACATGAATGTGGAGGAGGTGAGTAAAAATTGCAGTGATTTTAGAATGTGTTCAAACTTAAGTGACTATCAATTTAAAATAAACCACTATAAACATAGCTTGGTATATAAGAAGCACATGGTAGGACTTCTGGTCAAGGTGGCAGAGTAGGTAAATGCTGTGATTACCACCTTCCATGACCACATCAAAATTACAAATAAACTACAGAAGAACCACCCTTGAGAACTACTGAAAAACTAGCTGAACAAAAGTCCCATAACTAAGGATACACTAAAAAAGCCACGTCAAGACTGGTGGAGGGGAGGAGATGTGGTATGAGCAAGCCCCACACCCATCTGGTTAAGAATCAAGAGGGATATCTCAGCTGGAAAAGTACCCCCTAGAGAGTGAGGGGGTCTCACACTGGGCTCCCCAATCTGGGGTTCCACAGCAAGGAAGAGTAGTCCCTATAACTTGCAACTGTGGAAATAAGCATGGATTGTGGTTTAGTGAGATTGAGGGCTGCTATAGTTCTAGGCATCCTCTTAAAGGGCCTCCACATGGATTTACTCACTGATGGACTCACTCACTTTGAGCTCCAGTGCTGGGGCAGCAGCATAAAAAGCGCTAGGGGCAGTCCTGGCTGGTGTGGCTCAGTTGGTGGAAGCATCATCCCATAAACTGAAAGGCTGCAGGTTCGATTCCCAGTCATGGTACATGCCTAGGTTGAGGGTTTGGTCCCTGGCCGGGGTGTGTACGAGAGGTAACCTATCAACATTTCTCTCTCCCATCAATGTTTCTTTCCCTCTCTCTCTCTCCCCCTCCCTTCCCCTCTCTCTAAAATCAGTAAGTATGTACTTGGGTGAGGATGAGGAAAAAAAAAAAAAGAAAAGAAAAGCACCAGGGACATAACAGGGAAAAACTGAATGGTCTGATTTCAGGGTGAGGGCTGGAGTGGCAGAAATCTTTGCAATTTTGTCCCTTTGTTGAGCTCCATTCACACACAGTCTGCAGGCACAGGTGAGTGCCAAGTCTGAGTCTCCATCAGCCTGGCTAACACCATTCACCCTGCCTCGATGATTCCCTGAGTCCCTTCCCCAACAAATTTTCGGGCCTACTCAAGCTGCTTCCAGGGGCTTTTCCATGCAAGCTACCTATCTTGGTTCCTGCTGCAGACTTTCCTAAAGTCTCTTCAAGGTTCACAAACCCCAAACAAGCAGTATCTATCTGGCCTCAGGATGCCCTGTACATCTTGCTAAGCTGCCGGAATCTCGACCCCAATGGCAGCTGACCTCTTTTCACAGCTTAGCCTCTCCCAGGCACCACCAAGCCCAACACATGCAGCAACCAACTGCAGATCACTTTGTAGCTCATACACATAGTCCTGGGCCAGGCACAGGCATTAGCTGACGTTGATCTGCAACAGAACCCTTCCCGAGAGGCTCCAGAATCAACACACCCAGTGGCCAGCTTCAGATCACACCAGAGCACCGCTCAACCCCCTCCACAAGCGACACACCCAAAAGGTGGTCTTGGCAAGCACCAGAACCCTGCTAAAGCGAATCCTTTATTAACAAATGTCATCCCAATAAATTCAATTTAAAAACGTAAATCATGCTACATGGGGTTGGGCCCTGTACAACAGCTCCTCTGCTATAGTCATGGCCATTCCTCAAACCCAGTCACCCTAAGGGTCAATCCCTCCCATTGACATGCCAGCAGCAATCGATGCTCAACTGCAACAGCAGGGCCCACAAGGGACACACACGGAGCATACTACGTAAGGCCGCTCTACCAAGACTAGACAACATGGCCCACATACCTAACACATAGGAACAAACACAGGGATTGAGCCAAAATGAGGAGACAAAGAAACATGAAAGGACAAAACAAAACTCCATAAAAAGAACTAAACAAAATGGAGATAAGCAATCTACCAGATGTAGAGTTCATGCTCAATGGACTTAGGGAGGAGCAGATGAACTCAGTTAGAACTTTAACAAAGAAATAGGAAACATAATAATGGAGATAGAAAACATAAAAAAAGAACCTACCAGAAATGAAGAATGCATTCACTGAAATGAAGAATACATTAGGGCCCTGACCAGTATGGCTCAGTTTGTTTGATGTCATCCCACAAAGTAAAAGGTTGCCAGTTCAATTCCAGGCCAGGACACATGCCTGGGTTGCAGGTTTAGTCCCTGGCAGGGGTGCATATGAGAGGCGACCGATTGATATCTCTGTCGCACATCAATCTTTCTCTCCCTCTCTTTCTCCTTCCCTTCCCCTCTCTCTAAAAATAAATTCATAAATTTTTTCTTAAAAAACATGCAAGTTTTCAGTTATAACAACAGTCACGGGGGTATAAAGTACAACATAGGGAATATAGCCAGTAATATTGTGATAATTATGTATGGTATAGGATGGTTAATAGACTTTTTGGAGTAATCATAGGTTATATAAAAGTCTAATCACTATTTTGTACATGTGAAACTAAGATTTTATATCAAATGTAATTGAAAAATAAACAATTATTATTTTTTCTAATACTCACCTGATGATATGTTCATCAATTCCAGAGAGAGAGACAGAGAGAGAGAGAGACAGACAGACAGACAGACAGACAGAAACAAACACTGATGTGAAAGAGAAACATCCATCAGTGCCTTCCATATGTGCCCTGACTGGGGATTGAACCTGCAACCTAGGTATGTGCCCTGACCAGGAATCAAACCTGCAGCCTTTTGGTGTACAGGATGGTGCTCCAACTAACTGAGCCACCCAGCCAGGGCAACAATTATTGTTTAAGAGCACAAGGTAAGCACAAACAAAAATAAAAAACAAGACCCATACGTATGGTACCTACAAAAGACTTACTACCAGATTGAAAGATACACATGTGCATATGAAAACAAAAAAAGCTGTCGTAGCAATTCTTACAGCAGACAAAATAGACTTTAAAACAAGGGCTGTAACAACATACAAAGAAAGGCATTCATGAAAAATGGAACAATCCAGCAAGAGGCCATAATGCTTGTAAATATCTCTGCACCCAAGGTAGGAGCATCTAAATATATAAAGCAAATATTGATGGACATAAAGGGAGAGAGCAACAGTAATACAGTCATAGTGGGGGACTTTAACACTCCATTTACATCAATGGACGGATCATCCAGACAGAAAATCAACAAGAAGATGGTGGCCTTAACTGAAAAATTAGACCAAATGGACTTAATTGATTTTTTGAGGACATTTCATCCAAAATTAGCAGAATATCAAGTTTTCTCAAGTGCGCATAAAACATTTCTTAGGGTAGACCACATGTTAGGCCACAAATAAAGTCTCAATAAATTTAAGAACACTGAAATCATATCAAGCATCTTCTTTGACCACAATTTTATGAAATTGAATATTAATTACATGGAGAAAACTGAAAAACACATGGACACTAAGTAACATGCTACTTACTAAACAAAGAATAGATTAACAATGAGATCCAAGATGAAATAAACAGATAACTTGAGATAAATTAAAATGAAAAAACAACAACCTCAAATCTACCAGACACAGCCAAATCTATGAATTCCAAGAAGGTAATTCATAGAAATACAGGCCTACCTCAAGAAACAATAAAAATTTTGGCCCTGGTTGGTGTGGCTTAGTGGGTTGAGTTCTAGCCTGTGAGCCACAAGATTGCCAGTTTGATTCCCAGTCAGGGCATGAGCCTGGGCTGTGGGCCAGGTCCCCAGTTGTGGGGGTGCGAGAGGAAACCAATCAATGTTTCTCTCCTCTCTTTCTCCCTTCCTTTCTCTCTAGAGAAAATAGACTGAGCTATTTCTGCATTTCTCCTTGAATTGAACATGAGGTTAAGATTTCTCGGTAGAGGGCGCTAAAGGGTCACCAAAAGAGGAAAAGGTTGCTCCTCCTGGTTATGGTCATTTTTTAAAAATTTAAATTGTATTGCTTATGCTATTACAGTTGTCCTATTTTCCCCTCTATCCCTCCTCCATCCCCTCAGGCAATCCTTATGCCTTTGTTCATGTCCATCGGTCATACGTGTAAGTTCTTTGGCTACTGCATTTCCTATACTGTACTTTATATCCCCATGGCTAATCTGTAACTACCTATTTGTCCTTAATCCTCTCACCTCTTCACTCCTCCCATCTGGCACCCATCTGGCACCCATCAAATGCTCTCTGTATCCATGATTCTGATCTGTTCTTCTTTTTTGCTTAGTTTGTTTTTTAGATTCAATTTTTGATTGATATGTATTTATTGCCATTTTATTAGTTTTCATAGTTTCATTAGTTTATTAGTTTCATAGTTCATAGTTTTGATCTTTTTTTCTTAAATAAGTCCCTTTTACATTTCACATAATAATGGTTTGGTGATGATGGACTCCTTTAGTTTTTTCTTGTCTGGGAAGCTATTTAACTGTCCTTGCATTCTAAATGATAGCCTTGTTGGGTAGAGCAGTCTTGGCTGTAGGTCCCTGCTTTCTGTGACTTTGAATATTTCTTGCCAATCCCCTCTAGCCTGCAAAGTTTCTTTGTATAAATCAGCTGACAGTCTTATGGGAACTCCCCTGTAGGTAACTGATTTTGCTGTGTATAATGCATACCCACGGTTTTGGCCCAGAATTTCAGGGAAGAAAAAAAATCTTTCATTTTAATTTTTTAATTCAATTTTTAATTAATTTTTTTGGAACAAAACTGATTATCATATTCCAGGGTATTATTTTTCATATGGATATCATTATTGCTTTCTAGAGTCACACTTTCAGTGCATAAGTATAAATAAAAGAATTAAAAAACATTTATACAGATATGGAATTAGTGCTACCCGTGTATAATGTGCACCCTTATTTTCCCCTCAAAAATTTGGGCAAAAGAGTGTGCATTATACATAGCAAAATACAGAAACTGCTTTTCTCTTGCTGCTTATAAGATTCTCTCTTTATCTTTAATCATTGGCATTTTAATTTTGATCTGTCTTGGAGTGGGCCTCTTTGCATCCTTCTTGTTTGGGACTCTGTGCGCTTCCTGGACTTGCATGTCTATTTCCTTCACCAGATAAAGGAAGTTTTCTTTCAGTATTTTTTTTCAAACAGATTTCCAATTTCTTGCTCTTTCTTTTCTCCTGGCACCCCTCTGATGCAAATGTTGGAATGCTTGAAGTTGTCCCGGAGGGTGCTTACACTACCCTCATTTTTTTAGATTCTTTTTTCTTCTTGTTGTTCTGATTGGTTGTTTTTTGGTTCTTTATGTTCCAAAGCATTGATTTGATTCTCGGCCTCATCCACTCTTCTGTTGTTTCCCTGTAAATTGTTCTTTATTTCAATTTGTATATCTTCTGTTTCTGACTGGATCTTTTTTATGATGTTGAGATTCTCACCTAAGTTCTTTGAGCATCCTTATAACCAGTGTTTTGAACTCTGCATCTAATAGATTGTTTATCTCCCTTTCATTTTGTTCTTTTTCTGGAGTTTTGATCTGTTCTTTAATTTGGGTCATGTTTCTTTGTCTCCTCATTTTGGCAGCCTCCCTGTGTTTGTTTCTATGTGTTAGGTAGAGCCACTATGACTCCCTGTCTTGGTAGCTTGGCCTAATGTAGTAGGTGCCTGTGGAGTCCAGTGGCACAGCCTCCTCCATCTCCCAAGCTGGGTAGTCAAGGAGGGCCCTTCGTGTGGGCTGAGTGTACCCTTCTCTTGCAGTTGAGCCTTGACTGCCATTGGCAGGTCAATGGGAGGGATTCACCCAGGCCAGGCAGCTGTAAGGGCTGCCTGTGACCACTGACCACAAACCTCCACCTTCTGTGGAGTGTCAGCTGTGCAGGGGCAGGATGGTGGTGCTTCAGGATGGTCTCTATCCACTGGATGTGCAGGCCAAGGTCAGCCCCCACCTGTTTTCTGCCCAGGGCCACCCTACATGAGCTACAAAGAAATCTGCAGATGTTTGTTACTTGTGCTGGGCTTGGACATTCCCAGGAGAAGTCAAGCTGTGAACCTAGCCTGGCTGTTCCTACTGCCAGGCCTAGGACCACTTAGCAAGTGGTATGGGGGCTGGGGGCTTGCTGAGGCTGGCTGTTGCTTCTTTGAGAGAATTTAGGAAGTTGTGAAGCATTAGTCAAGACCAGCCTTTCATATGGAAAAGCCATTGTTAACAGCTTGGGTGGGCCCATAAGTTGGGTGGGGCAGAGACTCAGGGGACCTCCAGGGTGGTACAAACAGTGTTAGCCAGGCTGATGAGGTCTCAGACATGACACCTGCCTGCTGGCTCTGTGGCTCTGTGGGAAGTGGGTTCAGAAAAGGAACGATAGCTTCTGCATGCCTTTCTGCCAGTTAGAAAGCTGTCTCTCAGCTCTCGCCTGATGCCAGACACTTCACTTCCTCCCTATATGCCACTGGAGCATTTCAAGCTGCTACCCTGGTGCTAAAGCTCAGAGGGAGTGAGATGAGAAAGTCTGTGTGTCGGTTCATTAAGAGAAGCTGCTTGGGATTCCAAAAGTTTCTTCCACCGACTCAGATCCTGCTGGTTTTTGCAGCCAGAAGTTATGGGAACCTATCTTCCTGGCACTGTAACCCTGGGCTATGGGTCCTGGTATGAGGCTGGGACTCCTCGCTCCCAAGATATCCCTCCTGAATTTTTATCCACCACACGTGGATGTGGAACTAGTCCATTCTGCATCTGCACCCCTCCTACCAGTCTGGATGGATGTGGTTTCTTTCATTCCTAGTTGTCAGACTTCCATTCAACTCTATGTCTTATGGCTCTGAGTGATGGTCGTTCTATAGTTTAGTTGTAATTTTGATGTGGTTGTGCAAGGTGGTGATCCATGTTTACCTACGCCTCCATCTTAACTGAAAGTCCTGGTTCTGGTCTTAAGGTTTTCTTTCTCTTGTTCTTACTGCAGTTTTGCAAGGGCACATGTGAGCAGGCACATTCAGTCCTCTGCCTTAGACGCGTCCAGAGTAAGGAGCCCTTTGCGGGGCTCATAGCTCCCAACTTGCAAAAAAATTGCTGCACCATCTTTACCCCCATGTGGACACCACAAACTCCACACTATGGGCTGCCTTTGCAATGAGTAGAGTCCTCCTGATGCTAGGACTCTTGGACTTCCTTTGTACACTTACCCACCTGTCTTGACTCTCATGCAGCTTTCCCTAGCTCTGATCTCCCTGAGAGTAAGCTTTCCCCAGCACTTGGCTTCAGTAGCAGTCTGGCTTTCTCCATCACTGTGGTCTTATGTAGTGCATTTTCTCTAATGTTGACAGCACTTGGTTCCTGCACTGGGGCAGCTTTTTCCAGCACTGGGCTCTTGCTGAGTACACATGCTCTAAAACATGCCTCCTGTAATGGCGTGACTTTCTACAGTGCTTGATTCCTGCACCAGCAAACCTCTCTCCAGCACAGAACTCCTGCAAGTACACTTTCTACAGTCTTGGTTCCAGCAATGCTTAGTGATTAGCAGCTTCACCTGACACTTCAAGAGGATGATTTCCAGGAAGTCCCATTGGTGAGGCAGTCAGTGACTTTCACTGCCCTTTCAATTGGAGTCTGGAGCTCAGCCCTAGTAAAAGAGGACTTGTCCTTGAGCAGTCTATCTCAGCCCTAGGGATAGTAGCTGATTTTAATGTATGCTACTTTTGTATTCTTTAGAATTATCTTTAGCTCTCATTAGCCAGTTCCCCATTATTCCAATCCCCTGTTATAATTCTTTATGTTAAATTTTCCCATTGTGCCTTCTGTCTCCTGATTGGACCTTGATTGATATAACAGTTGGTACCAGGGGTAGTACCAGGAGAGAGATGCACAAAGATGGGATGATTTGGTCACACCCTTAGGCTTTAGCACAGTGCTGAGCTTCTTGCCAATGGGGAATGGGATAATAATAATCCAGAACAGAGAGTGGCCTCACAGTTAATCGAGCTTTCACCTGTGGTTGATTGCGGGGCAGTGCCAGTTGAAGCACCTGCCTTGGGAACCCAAATGGCTGAGGCCCTTGACTGCTGTGGCATTAATTATGACTAAGGACTGTGTCATAGAATGGACTCTTTTCAGTGCACTTCAGTGATTATAAAGAGAAAATGACAAGCTCAGGTCTAATTCCTAGCACAAGTCACAATCTGAGAACCAGGATGCTTTCACAACAGTTCTGAAACAGTCTCTTACTTAAGTAGACTGAGGATTGATATTGCTGAAAGTCAAACACAAAATTTAATTCTATAGGTTGCTGATTTATAATGATAATTGAATTCACAGTCCTATCAAATTTATCACGGTAAAACGGGGGCATTGATCAGTAAAGAATAGATCTAGAAATTGGGAATGTTGCATCTAGTTGTACCCAGATGAAAAGGACAATATTGAACTCCCAAGTCATTTTGATTCTCCCTTGCCAGTGGTCACCCTCCTGTGGCTGAAGACACCAGCTTTCCTCTATCTGAAAACCCTGTGATACTCTCACCTGGGGCAAATGCCTTGAAAGGGGACGCTTATTCCATTCAAAATCCACAACTAGCCTGTTGCCACTAGATTTTTAAGTAGGGTCAAATCTCAGCATATTCCAGAGGGACAGGTACACACTGTGATCCAGGAAGAAACAGCTTTTACGCAAAAAGAATTGCAATATGTTGCTATTATGTTGTCTAAAACCTTGGGAGTGTGTGAGAATGGATTTTAAGGGTCTTAAACTAATGAGAATAAGCCGTAACAGTAGATAGGGCCAAATTCATTGATATGAATACATTTATTAGAAACTCCAGCTTTAATGTGCTAGCTTGTGCACCCGAAGTTGGCTCTGAGAAGTTACTTGGTTGGTTGACTGAAATTTAAATTTGATAGTTGCCTAGAGTTAGTGAAGTTGAGATGCCAGTTTTCCTGGCACCACATAGAAGAGGAAATCCAAAGGTTTAGTGTGATAGACTGTATTTATCATGTGCCACCTGTCAACAGTAATCATGAGAGGACCCAAAAGACACTTCCTTTGCTAAGGCATTGAAGGGAGCACCTCTAACCTTTAAAAGCTCTCTGGTTATTCTACTTTGTAGGTGAGGTAGGGCTGTAGGGGAAACCACCACAGATATGGGCTCCCTGACCTTAAATGGGTATGATGGGATCAAGACAAGGTTGATACATCAACTGTAAAGGGCAGCATGGACCACCAGGCAGTCTGATTTGTCAATGGGTAATTGATCACATTGTCCTTAGGAATGAAATAAATGGGCAGTCTATTCCAGTATTGCTTCATCTGTTTCCTTCTTGATCTCCTGTGTAGTTATTTCATCCATTATTAAAAGTAGGGTATTGAAGTCTCCAAATGTTATTGTTGAATTGTCTATTTCTTCCTTAAATTCTGTCAGTTCTTCTATCATATATTCTGGGGCTCTACTGTCAGGTACATATATGTTTATAATTACGCCCTCCTAATGAATCAGACAAAACAGAATTTAAATAATTATATATAAAATTTCATTCTTCCAACACTTTGAATATGTTACCCCACTGCTTTCTGGCCTCCAGTTCCCAATAAGAAGTTAGCCATTACTCTTATTGAGGCTCTGTTATACATGATGATTTGCTTTTTCTCTTGCATCTTCAGTATTTGTCTTTTGACAATTTGTCTATGATGTGTCTAGATGTGAATCTCTTTCAGTTTATCCTACTTGGAGCTTCTTAGAAGTATAAATTTGGAAAGCTTTTGTACATTGCTTCTTCAAATATTCTTTCTTTTCCTTCCTCTTCTCTCCTTCTCGGACCTATGTGTATATATTAGTTCACTTGATGGTGTCTCATAGGTCTCTGGGGGCACAATTAATTTTCCTTCATTCTTTTCTCTTCCCATCCCTCAGACTAAATTATCTCAAATTGCCCTGACCTGTGTGGCTTGGTTGGGCCATTGTCCTGCAAAAACAAAGGGTCACTGGTTCAATTCCTGGTCAGGGTTGCAGGTTCTGTCCCCAGTCCAGGCGCATACAAGAGGCAGCAAAAGATGTTTTTCTCCCTCTCTTTCTCCCTCCCTTCCCCTCTCTCTAAAAGTAAATAAACAAAATCTTTTTAAAAATTATCTAAAATTACCTGTCTTCAAAGTAATTGTTTTCTTCTTCTTGTGTCTGTTAATTAAGACACTTCAGTGAGTCTGTCATTTTAGTTATTGTTCTTTTGTACTTTTTAACTACAGAATTTCTATTTGGTGCGTACGTATATGTGTGTATTTGTGTGTGTGTGTGTGTATATATAGTGTGTGTGTGTGTATGTATCTATATTTGGTATTATACAGGGGTCCAGCAGAAGTGAGACTTGCTTGAGTGGGTTTGCTGGGTAATAATATGAGTGTAATAATTTATAGTCTTAATTTGAACATTTCACCTAAAAGGTCATTATGGTGTGCTTGAGTGTGATATTGTTATATTACAGAATTACATCCTTATGATTTTGTAACAAGAAAAGGGGGGTCATTATTTGTTCCAGATCCTGTATATTGTATATTTTTTAAAAAATAAAAACATATAGCCCTGGCTGTTGTGGCTCAGTGGATTGAATGCTGTTCTGTGGACTAAAAGGTTGACATTTCGGTTCCGGTCAGGGCACATGCCTGGGCCACGGACTGAGTCCCCTGTTGGGGTCTTGTGAGGGGCAACAAGTCGATGTATCTCTCACACATCAATGTTTCTATCCCTCTCTTTCTCCCTCCTTTCCTCTCTCTCTAAAAATAAATAAAATCTTTAATAAAATAAAATAAAAATATATACTAAAATATATTTATATTAAAATATACATTATTGCCCTGGCTGGGTAAGTCAGTTGGCTAGAACATTGTCCTGATACACCAACATAGTGGATTTGATCCCTGGTCATGGCACATACAAGAATCACCCAATCAATGCATGCATAAGCACAACAATAAATCGATGTTTCTGTTTCTCTCTCTCTAAAAAAATCAATAAATAAATATTTTAAATTTATATTAAAATATATACTTACAAATTTTTATTTTAAAAATATAAACACACATATAAAATTACATTTAAAATATAAATATAGGAGAGAATCAAGATGGCGGAGGAATGAGTGGAAGTTACACTGACCTCCTCCAAGGACCAATCTGGAATTACAACTAAATTGTGGAGAAATCACCGGGAACAAACAATTGAAAGATAGCGAGAGAGGAGCCTTTTAACCTTTGACAGACAGGAAAATCAGCTTTAACACAACCTAGCTGGTAAGGAGTGCGGTAGAGACTTGAGAAGGCAGGCAGGGTGCCCACAGGTGGCAGCACCAGAAGGATATTGAAATGGCCAGTTGGATCCCCCTGAGAAGAGCGGGGTCAAAACCATAAATAGGGATCTCCAGCCTAGAGTACCAGAGCCCAAAAAGTACACAGATAACAGCCAGCTGAAAAAAGCAGCAGGTTTGCTCTTTGCCAGAGACAGGCAGCTGGAGACGCAAAGAGCCGTTTAAAGGGCCAAAACATACATTTTTATTTGCAGCCACTTACCCTGGTCTCCAGTGGAGGTGGGGGCAGAGTGGGCTGGAGACGCCTGGGGAGAGATTGGGGATGGAGTTTTGGGGAGAGAACAGAGAGAGTGGCTGGCAGGATCCCAGTGCTGACTCCTCCCCCAAATGGCAGCTGCCATCTGGCTCAGGCAGACAACTCCCCTGAGCAGCAGCAGCATGAGAGGACCCAATAACTCTGCCCCCAGGAGGGACTCTGCCCCACCCTGTGGTGTCTCTAAGCTGGCCCCCTGAGTGCAAAGTGACTAGATTAACAGCTGAAGGAGACACCACAGACATTAGATTCCCAGAAGTCTCAAACAGGCTGCCTAAGGTCACACAGGGTGAACATCTGACATCATCAGAGGCAGATTCAGGAAAAAAAAAAAAAAAGAGCAGTCATCTCCTACCATAGAAGTTCACACCACGAAGTCAGGAAATCAAGAGAGATCAATTAAAGAAGCAGAAGAAAAAAAGAAGGGTCTCACAAATAATGGGAAGACAAAGAAACACACCCCCAGTTGAAGATAAAGGAGGAATCCCCAGAAAGAGAAATAAATGAAATAAAGGCAGGTAAACTATCAAATAATGAGTTCAAAACAACAGTTCTAAGGAAGCTTACTGAGCTCAATGAGCTCAGAGAGAATTACCAAAAACTACAGGGAAACTATGAGGAACTTACTGCAAACTATATCAGCATGGAAAAGGACATAGAAACTATCAATAAGAGACAAGAGGAAATGAAGAATGCAATTGCAATTTCTGAATTGAAGAACACAGTAGAAGGAATCAAAAGCAGGCTAGATGAAGCCGAGGACTGAATCAGTGAGCTGGAGGATAAGGTAGAAAAAAGCCCCCAGAAAGAGCAATAAAATGAAAAAAGACTCAAAAAGAATGAAGAGGTATTTAGGGAAATGCAAGACAACCTGAAACATAATAATATCCATACAATAGATACCTCAAGGAGAAGAAGAGGAGCAAGGGATAGAGAACCTGTTTGAAAAAGTAATGATGAAAAACTTCCCTCATTGGAGGGGAGAAAAAGTCACACAAATCCAGGAAGCACAGAGGGTCCCATTTAAGAGGAACCCAATGAGGCCCACTCCAAAACACATCATCATTAAAATGGCAAATATCAAAGACAAACAGAGAATCCTACGGGAAGCAAGGGAGAAACAGATAGTAATATACAAGGGAGCCCCAGTACCACTAGCAGCTAACTTCTCAACAGAAACATTACAAGCCAGAAGGGAGTGGCAATAAATATTTCAAGTAATGAAAAGCAAAGGCTTACAGCCAAGACTGCTCTATCAAGCAAGGCTCTCAATTAAAGTGGTAGGTGAAATAAGGAGCTTCTCATACAAAAGAAGGCTAAAAGCATACACCTCCGCCAAATGAGCATTGCAAAATATGCTAACAGGACTGCTTTAAGAAGATGAAGAAAAAGAGTCTATGAATACCCAGTTCCTTTCACAGTCACCAATACTTGATATTACCAATATTTTTAATACTTATTAATCTGATTGTGACAACGATGTGTTGTTACTTTATTGTTGAAACTAAAGCTGTTTTTGTATATTTCTTGCCTATTCCTATTATTTTTTTAAAAAGCTTTAAATGACTTTGGTATTCTTTATATATTTTCTGATTAAATGTCTGTAGAATTTTTTCCCTAAAAAAAACCCAACAACTATTAACCCTTTTATAGATGTATTGCAAATACTTTCCTATTCTATTACTTGTCCTTTAACTTTATTTACATGAATATTACTGCATAGTCTTAAATGTTTAATATAGTTATATTGTCAGCATTTCACTTCATAGCTTCTGGGCTTGACTATGTTACTTCAGGGTAAGAAAAATATTATTTTTTAATTTCTCCTAAAAATCCTTAGATTTCGCATACTGTTTTTTAACTCACCTGAATATTTGTTGTACAATGTGTGAAATAGGGCTCTATATTTGTTTTATTGCAAGTAATAGTGGTCCACGCACCTTATTTGTTGAATAAGTCTTATTTTCCCCATTGATTTGAAATATCGATTTAATCATATATTACATTGTTAGAAAGATTTTACATTTGTTTCTAGAATGCTCATTTTATTTCATCAATCTACTTGATTATTTCTGTGCAGGTGTCGTGATTGCTGAGACTTTATAATTGATTTAAATTTTTCATTATTTTATAATGGATGTTGACATTTAAAAAAATAAATAAAATCAATCTGCATTTAAAAAATAAAGGAAGAAAGAAAGAACTCCTACCTTTTGCGACAACATGGATGGAACTGGAGAATATTATGGTAAGTGAAATAAGCCAGTGGGTGAAAGACAAATACCATATGATCTCAACTATAAGTGGAATCTATTCAACAAAATAAACTAAAGAACAAAATAAACCACAGGCACGGAAACATGGAGCAGACTGAAAGTGACCAGAGGGGAAGGGGAAGGAGGACAATGGTGGAAAGGAGGAGAAGAGGCTAAACAAAGAACATGTATGAGTGACCCATGGACATGGACAACAGAGTGGGAACTGACTGTGGGAGAGGCGGGCAGAGTGGGATGGGAGGAGGATGGCAAAGGGGGAAAAACTGAGACAACTGTAATAGAATAAACATGATTTAAAAATAAAATGTAAAATAATAAATATAAATATAAAATTTCTATTGACCTATTAATATTCCCTTTTAATTTTTAAAAATATTTTATTTATTTTTAGAAAGAGGAGAAGGGAGGGAGAGAAACATTGATTGGTTGCCTCTCACATGCTCCCCAACCAGCGACAGAACCTGCAACCAAGGCATGTGTCCTGACTGGGAGTCGAACCAGTAATCCTTCACTTTGTGGGACAAAGCCCAATCACCTGAGCCACACTGGTCAGGGCTAAAGTTGTATCTTAACTATTATCTGTGGAAACTCTGAAAATTAGATTTCACCCCTCCCCGGGCTTCACTGTTGTTGCTGTTTGTTTGTTAGTGACTTCCCTAGACTAATTCTGTAAGGACTGTGTTCTTTCTTGCATAGTAATGGAAGTCTGCTCAATTAGCTTGCTTAGTAGTAAACTAACGATTGGCAAAATGTCCTTAAATGCCTTCAACCAACAAGTTTCCTAGCCTTTTTCAAGGGGCTGTGTGTATAGATGTGTGCAACACTACTTTAACTCTTGTTTCCCACTTACACAGAGCCTCAGCGTCAGCTAGAGGTGAGAGCTTACGGTCTTCTCAGATCTTTCCTGGGCATACAAACACCTCTACACATGCTTGTGACCTTAGAATTCCCAGGAATATGTCAGAGCTTTTCAAGGCTCTCTGTGGATATCTCACTCCCTAGTTTTTCCTTTTAGGACTCATTTTTGGTCACCTTTTTGTTACCCCCTACTGGAATGCCACCTTAGGCAGCTATAATGCTAAACAATTGCTACTGTTTGCAACTAGGGATGTCTCAGCATATCCCTTGGGATATGGCTGTTAACACACAGAGAGCTCTGAGCCAGGTCAAATAGAGACTACTCGAGAATGAGCTCTTCAGAGAGCTATCAGATAGGTCAAACAGTGACGCTTCTTTGGGAATGGGGCTCTTGCAGAGCTCCCAACCTGTTCTCCCTCCAGTGGCTGCTAGGCCATTGTTCTTCACAACTCCTTTAATTGTGAGGCTTTTAGTTTTCAAGATTCTGTGGACATGGGGAGAGGAGAATAGGAGTTGGACAGGTAAAACTCCACAAAGTTCACATTCTCACTAGGATACCACTATGTTTTTTCTTGGATAAATGCTCCTGGGATTGTAGCTAGCCTTTGGTTAATTCCCAGAGTACTGAAAAACTTGATTTTGACAATTTTTACCAGAATTCTTGTTTTTGGTAAGTGAATTTTCAGGGGGTCGTTACTCTGCCATTCTGGAAGTGTTTACTGCTTGATTTATACAGTAAGTAGGAACCCTAGGTCTGGTAACCTGAATTCTGACTTGAGTTGCAACAGTGGAGAGTCACGGCTTCTCACCAGTCCCCAGACCAAAATCAGTCATAGTCCTAGGTAGGGCCCCTTAATTAAAGGTGAGGCTTGGTGGCTTTGAGAAAGGATCCTGCACCATTGCTGCAAGTGCTCAGTGTAAATATTCCTCCAAGCCTTCCCTGAGGTACCTACAGCCACTTACTAGGGTATCTGTGCATTGGGCAAAGGACATAGCCAGACTCTCCAGGATTATTAGACATTCACTTTTAATGGATTCCTATTCCTGGGGCCCCAAAATGCCACTTGGTTCACCAAAGTAGGGGCTTACATAGGTCAGGTGACAGATGGAGTTTTAACTACAGGCCAATTCCATGGGCCCAGGTGGCCCACAAACCCATTCTGTGGAAACTTACTCAATGCTTGAATTTATCATTAGAATAGACATTCATGGTCACTGGCACAGTTACTGAAAGATTCAAAAATAGAGGAAGAAATCTTACAACACATCAAAAATGTAAGGGAAAGGAAATCATGCCATTAAATGTATAGTTGGAGGACAGATCCAGAAGACCTAGTGTGCAAATAACAGAAGCCCAAAAAGAAGAGAAAAATGACAATTGGAAAGGGAAATTTGAGTCTGAAGATTAGAAGACTTACATGAATAAAGATCAGCATCTAGGCATATCCTGATGAAATTCCTGAATTTCTGAAATAGAAAAAACTTACAAGCTTCCAGAGAGAAAGACTAGGAACAAGAATCAGATGACTTTAAGACCACCCATCTGCAATACTATAAGCTAAGAGACAGTACAATACTCACTGCTAAAAGCAAAGGAATATAACTCAAGAAATAAGACCAGCAAAGACATCTGGAGTACAAGATACAGTTCATATATCACATGTAAGCTTTTTCTGAGGGAAGTGCTCAAGAAATTTTCTCAGTAGTGATTGAGAGCCTGGTTTAAATGGTAGAAGAGAGACTAGGAATATGTGCTTTAAATGTTAGAAAGAACTCTTACAGAGTGATTAACTTTAATGGAAAACCAAATAGTAGACCAGCAACAAAAATTGTAGGCTATCTTTGTAAAACTCCAGGAGTGAGGAGAGTGGGGACGTTAAAAGCACACTTTTTTTAAAAAAAAAATTGTACTTATTTATTTTTAGAGAGGGGAAAAGAAGGAGAAAGAGGAAGAGAAACATCAATGTGTGGTCGCCTCTCACCACCCCCAACTTGGGGACCTGGCCTACAACCCAGGCATGTGCCCTGATTGGGAATTGAACCAGCAACCCTTTGGATCACAGGCCAGCACTCAATCCACTAAGCCACACCAGCCATGGCTAAAAGCATTTTAAAGAGATTATCTTTCATAACTTCCAGCCAAGATGGAGGTGTGGAAATACACATTGCCTCCTCGCACAACCAAAAGCAGGACAACAAAAAATTTAAAAACAAAAAATAACCAGAACTGCCAGAAAATAGAACTGTATGAAAATCTGACAACCAAGGAGCTAAAGAAGAAACATTCATCCAGACCAGTAGGAGGGGCCTAGAGGGAAAGCTGGGGCAGAGAGGACTTGTGGCAATGCGGCGGCTGGTGGACCAGGCGGCCCCACATTTGCATGCAGATAAACTGTGAGGAACAGCTGGGGAGTGAGACAGACCACGCAATCCAGGATTCCAGCACAGGAAAAGAAAGTCTCAGAACCTTTGGAGGTGAAAACATGGGGGTTGCAGCATCAAGAGAAACTGCCAGCCTCATAGGAGAGTCCATTGGAGAGATCCACAGGGTCCTAGAGTGTACACAAACCCACCCACCCAGGAATCAGCACCAGAAGGGTCCAATTTGCTTGTGGGTAATGGGAGAAGTGACTGAAAGCCTGCTGAGAGCCAAGCAAGTGGCATTGTTCCCCCTCTGATCCCTCCCCAACAGACAGCATCACAACTCAGAGACCTGGGATGCCCTGCCCTGGCAAATACCTAAGGTTCTGACCCTTTCAACAATTTCCAAAGCGCACCGAGACAAAGAAATATGGCCCAAATGAAAGAACAGATCAAAGCTCCAAAAACAGAACTAAGCGATGAACAGAGAGCCATCCTTTCAGATGCACAGTTCAAAACACTGGTAATCTGGATGCTCACTGAATTGGTTGAGTATGGCTGCAAAATGGAGGAAAAAGGGAAGGCTATGCAAAGTGAAATAAAGAAAAATATACAGGGAACCAACAGTAAAGGGAAGGAAACCAGGACTCAAATCAACAATTGGGAGCACAAGGAAGGGATAAACATTTAACCAGAACAGAATGAAGAAACAAAAATTCAAAAAAATGAGGAGAGGCTTAGGAACCCCTGGGACAACTTTAAACAATCCAACATCCGAATCATAGGGGTGCTGGAAGGAGAAGAGGAAGACCAAGAAATTGAAAACTTGTTTGAAAAAATAACGAAGGAAAACTTCCCCAACCTGGCCAAGGAAATAGACTTCCAAGAGATCCAGGAAGCTCAGCGAGTCCCAAAGGAGTAGGACCCAAGGAGGCACACACTAAGGTACATCATTATTAAGTTACCCAAGATTAAAGATAAGGAGAGAATCTTCAAAGCAGCAAGAGAAAAGGAAACAGTTACCTATGAAGGAGTTCCCGTAAGACTATCAGCTGATTTCTCAAAAGAATCCTTGCAGATAGAAAGGGGCTGGCAAGAAGTATTCAAAGTCATAAAAGACAAGGACCTACACCCAAGATTACTCTATGCAGCAAAGTTATCATTTAGAATGGAAGGGCAGATAAAGTGCTTCCCAGATAAGGTCAAGTTAAAGGAGTTCATCATCACCAGGCCCTTATTATATGAAATGTTAAAGGGACTATCTAAGAAAAAGAAGATCAAAAACTATGAACAGTAAAACAGGGGAGGGGAGAAAAGAATGGGGGAAAAGGTACAGGGAATAAGCAGCATTAATAGTAGGTGGTACAAAATAGCCAGGGGGAGGTTAAGAATACTATAGGAAATGGAGAAGCCAAAGAACTTATATGTATGACTCACGGACATAACTAAGGGTCGGGGGGGATGCTCAGGGTGGGGGCAGTATAGGATGGAAGGGAAAAAATGGGACAAATATAATAGCATAATCAATAAAATACTTAAAAAAAAGAAATGTAAATTAAAAAGGACCCAAGGATTGTAAACTGAGCTATCAACCAAGACCTTGCTGGTCCTTGAGGGCCCCTCAGAAGATTTTCTTGATTTCTTCCCCTCAGACACCACAAACTTGGGGGAGCCTGCCCTCCCTCCTGAGGAGGCCCGTTTCTTCTAAGCTCCTTTAGGTCCCCTTCCCAGCTATCAGCCTCCCAATTCTTTTGGTCCCTCAATCTGTTAGAGACACCTTTGAAAACTTCCCCATAACAGGGAACTAATACTCCTACTCTATATCCCCAGCTTTCCTGGGTCCATTACCCATCAAGGCACTAGTTTTCACCTAGGGGCTTAATTGTGCCCCCTCAGACAGGTTCGGGACAGGGAAGGGGGAATGGCCACTCTAGGTGTTCATTTCTCCACATCAGATCTTTATAATTGGAAGGAAAATACTAAGGGAGTTCAGGCTGATCCAGAGGGTTTATTAGTTTGATTAGTGGTATATTAATGACCCATAATACCACTTGGGGTGCTATTCAATCATTCTTTACTACCTTCCTCACTGCCGAGGAAAAAAGTACCGCGCTGTTAAAATCCAAGAGGTTGATGAAAAACATACTACTCAGCCTAATAATCAGATCTGGTGGCTGGCAGATTAGTCAGTTCCCAACACTGATCCTCACCGGGACCCTAACAACCAAATAGATAGGGCTTGCTTTGAGTATTTTAAGAGCCTACTGCTGAAGGGTATGAATAAAGGCCACCAGATCCTGCAAATTTGGGCAAAGTTAGAAACACTGAACTAGAGGCCAATGAGAATTCTTTAGCCTTCTCAAAAAGATTGAAAGAAAGCTTAAGACAATATACCACCTAGACCCTGAGGACCCAGGGAGTAAAGCCCTCCTGAATACCTACATCATATCCCCAAGTGCTCTGGATAGCCATAGGAAGTTACAAAAGATAGCGGTGAGATTTACCACCCCCGCCTCCCAATTGGTAGAAGTAGCCTTTAGGGTCTTTAATAAGAGATGTGGCAGAAGGAAAGAAGGAAAGATGAAAAAGCAAGCTGCTTTTCTGGCTGTTGTCCTCCAGGCTTCCGGTGATCTGGAGATGAGCAGAGAAAGACCACCCTGGGGGAGTGGCTCAGGCTTCGCAAAGCTGGAGCCTAAACAATGTTCATACTGCAGACAAGAGGGACACTGGAAGAGGAAGTACCACAATTGTCCTCAGAGGAGGAATGAAAGGGAAGCTCCTAATTCTTTGCAGTTACCCCAGGTAGAAGATGAGGCCAAAAAATAACATTTCGAACTCCTATGAGGAACCAACCCCAGGTGACCCTGAATATAGAAGGAAAGAAAATAAAATTTCTGTTAGACACCAGACCCGCTTACTCTGTTCTAACTACCTAGAAGGGCTCTCTCTCCAAGAGGTGATGTAATATTAAAGGGGTGTCAGGAAAGCCAGACACAAAGAAATCCTTTGAGCCTCTGACAATGTGAAATAGGATCAAAATACAGGTCACATTCTTTCCTCTACGTACCCGAGTGTCCAGTTCCCCTCTTAGGAAGGGATTTACTAAGTAAATTGGGGAGGTACTATATATTTTAAATCAAGAAAAAGCTGAAGTACTGATTCCCAAGGATAAAGGAATAGATTCCATGGCCCTGCTCCACCAGGTCCTAAAAGACCAGGGACCTGTACCCACAGAGATTCTCAACCAGGTTAATCGGGCTGTTTAGGCACAAGGAAGAGTCGGAAGGGCAGAGGATGCCCTACCTATTAAAGTAGTACCCAAACAAGCAGACCGCTGGACCAGGCATACACAATATGCCTTGAAAACCTGAGGCAAAAATGGGGATTGCACCCATCATTAAAGCGCTTCTTAAACAGCGATTCATTGGCCTTGTCAGTCATCCTGGAACACTCCCATCCTTCCCATTAAGAACCCGGGGACAGGAGAAAGTAGATTTGTACAAGACTTAAGGGCCATGAATGAAGTAGTACAGGATGTACAACCTATTGTTCCTAACCCCTATACCCTATTGGCCAATCTCTCGGGATCTAAAAAATATTACACAGTTCTAGATTTAAAGGATGCTTTCTTTTGAATCCCGTTGGGCCATGACTCCCAGAAAAGCTTTGCCTTTGAATGGGAAGATCCTGACATCCATCAAAAGTCCCAATATCGCTGAACTGTTTCACAAGTTCCTGAAAACTCCCCAACCCTCTCTGGGTAGGCCCTTGCAAAAGACTTGAGGGACCTCCAACTTGAAAATGGGGCTGTTCTACAGTGTGTAGATATTTTAATTGCCAGCCCTGATAAAGAAACTGCAGACAGAAATACTCTTCCACCTTAAACCATCTAGCAAAAAAAGGGATACAAAATATCCCAGAAAAAGGCCCTGATATCCAAACCAAAAGTTATGTACCTGGGTCTTCTTATTTCCAAAGGACCAAGAAGCTTATGGGCAGAGTGCAGTTATAGCCAGTCTAGCTCTGCCACAGAACCAGATCTTGGAATGGCAGGATTCTATAGGACCTTGATGTATAGAGCAAGAGCAGAACAGACTTTTTGAGCACTTTTGAAAATCCTGTATGGAGTCACTGTCAGCCATGACACTTCTGTCAAGTGCTATGTCAAGGCTAAGATAATGGGGTAAAACAGGAATGCATTTAGGAGAAGCCTAGAATGCCCAAAACCACAAGTCTGAACACCGGGATAAGGACTCCATCTCAACAACAGTCCGAGTAGGACCTCTGCCCATGGTGGACTCTAAGAACTCAGAGCCAACTATTCGACACTCAAACTTGGCTGTACCACGGGTCACATTTGGAGGAGTCCTGCCACTGTGTGTTTGAAACCGATGCCCACCTCTCCAACTGCAGACCCCACCAGTGACTGGGACTTCACGCCGGAAGCTTGCTCTGCTTGCTTCTTTCGCTGAAGCTCCCCTTCTCTGTGTGGAACCTGCGTGTGACTACATCAGTTTACTAGGAAGGTCTCCCCTAATAAACCTGGCATTGTGGAGCGACACAAACACGTGTGGGTGACTCCTTTCAGGGATGCTCCCTTGTTCATAACAATCCCTAATTTTGGTCTTATAGCCAAGATAAATTGAAAAGAGACTACCTCCTTGGAATGGAACAAAGGATGCCAGAATGCTTTTTTGAAAAACTAAAGATAAAACTACAGGAAGCTCCTGCCCTGGGTTTATCTGATTTGGAAAAGCTTTTTAAATTATTTATGAATAAGACTCAAGGAATTGCCCTAGGAGTTTTAATTAAAATGCTGAGGCCTCTGAGACAGGTGACTGCCTATTTTTCTAAGCAACTTGACACTGGCATGTTAATACTTGAAGCAGGAAAATTAACAATGATATAGTCTCTAACTATATGAACCTCCCACCAGGTAGTCACCATCCTTGAAACCAAGATAAATAATTGGCTAACAGGATAATTCAATACCAGGTCAAGTTGTTGGATAATCCTAGCATCTCACTACAAAAAGTTGCCACACCCTCAAACCTGCTACTCTATTGCCAATCTCCTTAGGGCCCCAGATCATAACTTTGTTGAAATAACTGAACATGGGTGTTCTAGTAGGAAAGACCTTAAGAGTGAGCTGTTAGCTAACTGAGAAGAAATATGGTTCGCTGATAGGAGTAACTTATACTCCCGTGGAGTTAGGAAGGCAGGGTATGCAGTGGTGTCCTTGTTCAACACCATTGAAGCAGGAGCTCTTCCCCCGGGACTTCTCAAAAAGCTGAACTCATAGGATTGACCTGAGCCCTGGAATTAGGAGAAAACTAAGCCATGACTGTATATACTGATTCTAAATATGCATACTCTATACTCCATGTCCATGGGACTGCCTGGAAGGAACAGGGATTGCTGATGGTTAAAAATAAGAAGATAAAATGTAGACCCTTGATCCTAGGATTATTAACAACCATTGCAAAACCTAAAGAGATTGCAGTGGAACAGTGCAAGGGTTCCCAGAGAGAATGCTCAGAAGTGGTAAAAAGGAATAGCCTTGCAGATACCACAGCAAAAAAGAGCATATCTAAACAAAAGAGTAATTAATGCAGCTGGTCCTCCTTCCCAGCTTAACTCGTAAGTCAGTACACTCCTCTATGTACCAAAAATTATCTAAAAATTGCCCAGGAGTGAATCTCTTAAGTAGATTTCTACATCTAAGGGGTAAGTGATAAATGAACACAAAAAGATGTTGTTCCTCAAGGGCTAGGTTGGAAAATAGTAAAAGGAGCTAATGACTCTACATGTTATGGAAAGTAAACACTATATGAATGGTTAGTTAGAGTAATAGAAGAATCACGAGAATAATCATTAGTAGCGTCATGGCTAGCTGCGTGCAGTGCACCAAGAATCATGTGTATACTAGACCTCCAGTACCACTTTTAAGTCCGGCAGCCCAGGCCCGGGAATTTTGCCTCAAGACTGGCAGGTAGACTTTACAATAATGCCCCCTGCTCCTGGAAGATTCAAATACTTATTAGTAGCAGTAGATACCTTACTGGATGAGTTGGATCATTCCCATGCAGAAGCAACGAAGTTGTAGGAGCCTGCTTAAGGAAATAATACCTGTGTTTGGATCCCCCAGGATCTTTCAAAGTGACAATCGGCTGGCTTTCACAGCAGCTCTAATAAGGGGAGTAGGAGCACAGCCCTACAAGTTAGCTGGGTCTTACATTTTTCACAGAGACCGCAGTCCACAGGAAAAATAGAATGATGAAATCAAATGCTCAGAAAGACCCTGACCAAACTGTGCTGGGGAACCAGTGAGACCTGGCCCAGATCAGGGCAGTACCTACCAGTTGTCGAGACCTGGATTAGGGCAGTGCCTAAAGGAATGCTTAAGTCCTTTTGAACTGATTTATGGTGGACCCTTTTTGGACTCCTCCCAAATTTTAGGATGCCTGAACCCATTTATAGAATAGGCTGGTAAGCATATTATCCAGTTAGGGAAAGTGACTGAAAACTTAAATAAATATGCTAATCTGATTTCACCCATACCAACAGATACCAAGCTACACCCAGATGATGCAGGGAACTGGGTATATTCAAAAACCTGGTATCAGGGTCCTTGCAAGATCAACTGAACCCAATATGGACAGGTCCTCATTTGGGGTTATTAACAACTCATTCATTTGAACTACGAGAAATCTCCCTGGATACATTACTCTCAAGTGAAGTCAGCTATACCACTTAGTAAGAACAAGGATCCAGATCTACAGTGCTTCTGTTGAACCCCTGTCTGACCTCACGATGCTCTTCAAAAGATAAGACGAGTTATGTTCAGTAAGTCTACTCTTACTCTTGACTTTTTTTCCTATCTTCTGTCTCTATGCATTTCTATTCTCAGGAATCCCAGAACCTAGGGGACCCCAAGACCTTCATAAACTAGGAAGCCAGAGAATTTCACTCCTCTAACTCAAAGATGTACTCTGTCCATGTTAAGCAGGAAGCAGTTACAGAAGTATGACCCTCATCTCCATTCCCTTGAGAATGAGGATTGAAAAATCTCAGGAGGGAATTGTTAGATGAGACAAGAATCTCAAGCCCTGGCTGGTGTGGCTCAGTGGACTGAGTGCCGCTGGCCTGCGAACCAAAGCGTCACTGGTTCAATTTCCAGCCTGGGTTGCAGGCCAGGTCCCTAGTAGGGGGTGTGCGAGAGGCAACCACACATTGATCTTTTTCTCTCTCTTTCTCCCTCCCTCCCCCTCTTTCTAAAAATAAATAACATCTTTAAAAATAAATTTAAAATGGGTCTCAAGGTCTGAACTGTTCTTACTAAATGCTATTCTTGCTACATATTAAAATGTAGCACAATGTTTTGCAGATGCCCCTGTAACCAGATGAGCTTAACCTGAACCACTCTAACCCAACCAGATGCAAAGAAGAAATCCATATATAATCAATCAAATCCAGAAAAGTTTAGCCAACACAAAGAAGAAATCTGCATGTAATTAATCAAATAGTGTATGTAAGCAATGGCTAAGCCTTCTTTTTGGGGAGACAGAGCTTTGGACATGAATCCCATTTCCTTAACTTGCTGCAAATAAATAAACTTAATGACAACTGCTCTCACTCTTGAACAACCCAAACGGCAAACCCCTTGGTAACAGAATCAATGAATATGTTACTTCACATGGCAGACGTGACTTTATAGATGTGATTAAGTTAAAGATATTGAGATGGGATTATCCTGGTTATCCAGGTTGTCTGGCGCAATCACACAAGTCCTTAAAATTAGAGAACCTTTTCTGGTTACGGTCAGAGGGAGATGTAACTGTGGAAGAATGGTCAGACAGACAGACATTGCTGCTCTGACCTGGAGAGCCTCTGGAAGTGGGGAAAGACAAGGAAATGGGTTCTCCCCTGGAGACTCAGAAGGGACATAAACCATCCGCACCTTGATTTTAGCCCAGTGAGATCCATGTGAAACTTCTGACCTATAAAATTGTAAGATGATAAATCTGTGTTGTTGTAAACCACTAACTTTGTGGTAATTTGTGGCAATAGTAGAATACTAATACAAAAAAAAATTTTTTTTAATTTGCCTTACGACCTCTGCTTCACCTTTTTCTTCACAGTTTCACTTTTAATCTACACAGTCTTATCACTGGGAGAGAATAAGTGGAATGAAAACTAAGCTTAAAAATAAGGGACTGAAGTTTTAGTTCTAGATTTATACCAATTTTCTGTGTAGCTCTGAGCATACTGCATTCCTTCTTGGAGGCTATAACTTTAGTTATTTTAACTGACAACTATAAATTGAGCAAAATATTTAGGTAGGCATTGTTCAGGGTATAATACTTCCCCAATCACAAAATCTATTATACAAAATTTTTAAATATGAGTATTTAGCCCTGGCTGGTGTGGCTCAGTGGATTGAGTGCCAGCCTGTGAACCAAAAGATTGCCAGTTCGATTCCTGGTCAGGGCACATGCCTGGGGTATGAGCCAGGTCCCCAGTTAGGGGCATGTGAGAAGCAGCTGATCTATGCCTCTCTCACACATTGATGTTTCTCTCCCTCTCTTTCTCCCTCCTTTGCCTTCCCTCTAAAAATAAATAAAATCTTTTAAAAAAAATAAATATAAGTATTTGCTTCTTTCTGTTCAACTTTTAGGCAACTGAGAATTTCAGATCCAGTATATACAAATTTCAAGTCATTCCTTGTCATGACATTGGGACTTGGAGCTGTAAAATTAAAAAGACAGCCAACATCCCATAGAATAATCTCCCTCTTAGAAGGCACACTACCTGTCCCAAAATAACCCAAGAAAAGAGTAAATCCTAAACATTTCAAGAAAATAAAGAAGGGAATGTAGAATACCCATTACTAGAGGAAGTAGTTTTAAATTATTTAAAATGTCACTTACTGCCTATTCAATTACTTTCAGTAAAAGGAAAAGCAGTTATTGGACTTTTCATAGGTTTATATATCCCATCGAGTTGCTAAGTGTTTGTGGTGAAGCCTCACAAATGCCTGGGACATTGGTCATACTTTTGAGACCCATGGAAGTCAAGGGAGTCCCTGAAATATCCTTGTTCCTTAAAAGTAGCACATTACCTCCCAGCACAGTGACCCCACCGGACTTCTGAAAAGGGCTCTTGTGGTCCCCTGTTTCAATTTACTTCTTCTGGGTCTGGCTTTCAAACTTCCCAAGAGATTAGATCTGATTAGCTGGGTAGGCATGGCCCAATTAATTAGGAGGTATTTCCAGGTCCAAATACCTCCGAGGCCACAGGGCCAGCATACAGGAGTCCACTGATATTCCGGGTAGGATGTTTGTTGCATGGGCTGCCCGGTGAATTGCAGGATGATGAGCATCCCCCGGCCCTGCTGTGTGCCAGTAGAATCCTCAGAAATTGTGACAAGCTAATCTGTCCCATGCCTGTCAGGCCCAGGACTGCCCTGCTGACAATCACTGAGATGGAAAATTGGGTTCAGGTGCCAATCCCTGGGCTAATTGCGGATTTAAGAGAAGGAAGGTGAGATGTCATGTTTGGTCCCTTTCCTCAGAAAGATTGCCACTTGAATTAGGAGAAAACCTCTCTAGAAAAAGGCCTTGAATTCCTTCATTGGAATTTCTCTGATCATGGAGGTTTTGAGGTATGTAATCATTTAAATTAGAGAAAGAATACTGTACAAGTTAAGAAATATTGTGAGGGAAGAGAAATGATTTTTATTTTACTATAAAAGCAGTGTATGTTCATTGTAGGAAGTTAAGAAACACAGATAAGCAAAAATGCTGTAAGAACAATGCTATATTCATAACATCTAGAGATTCCTATTGCTAATACCTTGAATTGGTCTTTTGTAAGAGCTCAGAATGTGGCCTGGCCTAGAATGGAAACTCCATGAATGTTGAGGACTGAATAGAAATGACTCCTTACCTCTAAATTAGGTGGTAGGATAAGGTGATCTCTAAGAAAATACCCCTCTAAAACTCTAGAGAAGAAAAGTAGGGCAGTGGATAAAAGCATGATTTCTACCATATGTATGTATTACATTGTAACACCCATGTATACACAGCCCTTAGCCTGAACCTGGCAAGTTATGAAGACCCAGTAGATAAGAGTCATTATCCTCATCATGTCCTTATTCCCCACACAGGCTCAAGGATCCCCATCTCCTTTCCCTCAAACTCAGCCCTCAGTCCAGGTGCTGTTCTAGAAGCCTAGGCAGGCCTCCCCAGAGTAGACCGTGTGACCATCCCTGCCCCCCGCAAAAGAAGTAAGACTTCTTTATAAGAACACTGTCTTCACAGTGGTCTTTGAGTTTAATTTTGAAATTGGAAAAAAAAAAAAAAAGCTGAGGGAAAAAAGATTTTGCAGTTAGGAATGGAGCCAGAGAGGGTAAGATACTTGCTTGAGTACCATAGCCAGCCATCATATCCCAGGAACTCACTTACGTGGTTCTCAACTCTGGAAGAGACTAAGCAGTTGAGAGAGCAGAGGGCTCAGGGATGGGCATCTGGGTTCCAATCACTGTTGCTCTATTCACTAGCTGTGTGATCCTGGGCAAGTTATTTCACCTTCCTAAACCTGCCCACTTGTTTATAAAATAGGAATTAATCCTTGCTGGGTTGTAGCAAAGAACACAGAAATTGTAAACATACCTAGGCCAATGTAGACACATAGCAGTAACTCAAGAGTGGCAGTTTTGGTTCAAGGGAACAAATAGCTGTTAGTTAACTCATGCCTTAAGAGGCAGGAGCTGGGGAAGGAGGAAGGTGCCAAGTGGGAGATCCAGGTCTCAGGGTGCTCAGATTCCTCTTTGGGAAGCAGAGTCCCCAGTTCTGCTTCCCAAGCAGCTACAAGCTGCTCCAGGAGGGTGACAATATATAGGGAACACTAATATCTACCGTAAATGATGAAGGACATAGTCCATAGCACATACTTAAGTTAGACTATGTGGCTTCAAATCTGTCTCTATTTACGGTGGTACCTTGGACAGGCGAGTTAACTTCCTCATGCCTCAGTTTTCTCATCTGTAAAATGTACTTACCTCACAGAGTTGCTGAAATGATTTTGTGAAATTATGTGCATAGAGCTCTTAGAATATTAGCTGGCTCAATAGTAGGTATTTTGTTTTTATTGGATCCAAAATTACTCTTAGGTCTAAGTTACTTAGAGTTAGGGTTGAGACTCTCACTCAAGTTGAGTAACAACAGACAGAACCTAACTGCTTCCGAAGGAGGACAGGTGTGATTAACTTCAAGTCTGGGTCTAAGCCGAACTGATAGCTCTATGAGAAAAGGACTGAGTTAAATAAGCATTGACAAAAATATGGCAGTACTTGGTTGTTTTGTCTTCTGCCTGCCACATTTTTTTAAAAGTTGAGTTTAGAAATTAAGCTCTCTCTCACCTTGACTGCATAGCTCAAGTTGGTAGGAGCGACGTCCCCTTCACCAAAAGGTTGTGGGTTCGATTACTGGTCAGGGCACATACCTAGGTTGCCAGTTTGATCCCGTCAGGGCATGTACAGGGGGCAGCGGATTGATGCTTCTGTCTCTTTCTCCCACTTCCTCTGTCTCTAAAATCTAAACATATCCTGGGTGAGGATTAAAAAGTAATAATAAAAATTAAGCTCTCTGTGCACTCAAGGAAAAGGAAACTAGTTTTATTGGAAATGGGCTCCGAGTTTAATGTGCTTATTCCACTTATTCTTTCAGCTTGAGGGGAAAGGCAGAAGGTCTTGGAGACAGTGATGACAGGAGACGGAAAACTCCCCTGGCCTGTAAATGGGGAGAGGAAGGCCTGGTACATGTGTGGCCATATTCCCTGAAAGTTGCCAGTTCTTGGAGCAGATGGCTGCCTGATATTCCAAGAGACATCATGGGATCCTACATACAGGAGTCTCAGCCAGCCCAGAGATTCTGGTGCCCCACATGGTACAGGGCAGAAGGCATGGAATTTAAGGAACCACTGTGGGCTTGGACAGTGACGCCAACCGCAACCAAGATGAATTAGAGGTTAGACTTTCCCTGGCACCAACACCACATGACAAAGCACACATGCACACTGTCCCTTCCCCCCCGCCCCGCCCCAACACATATAAACCCTGGATATCCAGGCAGCACCTCCTGGATTCTGGTATGCCCTTGAGAATTTCTTAATTCCCAACAGTGACTGAGATAGGATTTCTGTTTAGGGTCACAAATTGTTTTATAGAAATATTTGAGTATTTGTTTGAATTATTTGAATGTTGTTTGTACTCAAAACAACTTAACAAGCCTGGTCCCCCCATGTTTTTGTCTAATGGCTACAGTCCTTTCTCAAGTTTGCTAGTCCATTTCTCACCCTGTTTTACTTCGAGACTTAAAAATATGCGGTCTTTGGAATTAGACTTAGGTTAAGTCTAGGTTCTGTTACTAGCTGGGTGACCATGGACAAGCTACTGATAATACTATATTACATATTACTATGTAAAAGTTAAGTTACTCTAACTTTTCTGCACCTGTTTCTTCATCAGTAAAATGATATGCTTCATAGTCATTAGGAGAGTTGAAATGGAATAGGGTAGTTTTCAAACTGTGTCCTGGAGAATCTCAAACCAATCTAGAGTTTTCCAAACTTCATTCACATCCCTTCAGACATATTTATGTACCACCTCTATTGTTATTTCCTTAATCTTGTTCTTTAAAAGTATCAACTCACTTTTTATGGAAAATGAATTTATTAAAAAAGGAAACGATATCACTTCCATAACCGGAAATACTTATCACTTACACTATAGTAGTAAAAATAAATACAACAAAATCAAAAATCATAGCTACCAACTTGAGCTATGCAGTCAGGGCTGTTATTCAACAGAGCTATGTTATTCAATTCCAACTGGCTGTGGTTATAAGCTAAAGCTCTGAGCTCAAAGCCTGGACTTCATTCAAAATAGATCATCTCAGTCACAAAAGGTCACATATGGCCTTATCTGAAAGGTACAGAATAGGCAAATCTAGAGAGACAGAAATTAGATGAGTGATAGCCTACAGCAGGGGGTAGGAGGTTTGGATGGGAGTTACTGCTAACAAGTATGGTTTCCTTTGAGAGTGATGAAAATGTTCTAAAATTGACTGGTGATAGTTGCGCAACTCTGTGAATGTACTAAGGACCACTTAATTGTGCACTTTAAGTGGATGAATTGTATAGTGAGTTGTATCTCAAAAAAGCTGCTCATAAAAAGATGTTAAATCTGTTTCTTGCTCTTTGAGGTAAATGAAGGGACGCAAAAACACCTGAACCAGGGCCACTAGGTCTGTGATACCCCCTTCCCATCATCTCCTAGTGGTAAGCTTTTCCTCCTTTGTAAAAGAGTTTAGTTGTAAGCACTCAATGTTAGCAAACATTCCCCAAAAGAGACCTGTCAGTCAAGTCAAACCTGGGTTTATAATTCCTGCCTATTCAGCAACTCTGGAGAAAACTGCCCTGAGCCCATTTTTCTTACCTGTAAGATGTGAGTAACACCTGCCTTAAGAGGTTGTAATAAGAGTGAGAGGAGATATGTAGGTACAGTTCCTGATACACAGCTCTGAAGAGCGCTCAGGCAGGATGTTAAGCACCTAGGAAAATTCACTGGCAAGTGGAATGGGGAAACTGAAACAAGACAATCAGACAACGCCAAACAACTTGACCAATTTATATCCGGCTAGTAAATTGCAAGACCTTATCTTCCCTAATCAAGAACACTTGGGAGCAAATGGTTTATACCTCTTTCTCTTCCCTAATCAGAGAATACATAGCTTAAGGCAACCCTGGTCAGAGAGATAGGTAACAGAGACCCAATTAATGCCATTTGTGCCAGCCAAACCCAAGGACAGATGAAGTCAGGGACAGATAACAAAAAACCCAATTAGAGCCAGGCAGACCCCAAATAAAAATAAAGCAGTGAAGCTGACCAAGAATGATCCCAAACTCCCCTATATGCTCATTTTGATGAATTAGCTTATTGAATTACCTGGAAAACTAATGAAGTCTGCTGAAACCCTCCTAAGACCTACCCTAAGATTCCTGCCCAAGGAAGAGAGATTAAAAACCCTCAAGCCAAAGGACACAACGGGCTTGCTTTAGAGCACACCCATGCCTTTTCTGGGGCATGAACTTTTAACTTTCTTTCTCCTAAACTCTAAGGGTCCCCCACGAGACTTGCAACCAGAGCAGCTCATCCTGGGCTTACCCCCTGAACCTGTCTCCAAGGCCCCCTTCTTCTCTGATTCTCCAGTGAGCTACAAGCCGCCCGGCCTTGGCTCACTTCTTTCCTACAACGTTTCTAGGGAGCCAAAGCAGGGGCCGCCTTAGGCTCTCTCCTATTGTTTCTTTTACCCTAAGCCCTTCATTGTCTATCACCAGCTTTAATTAATGTATTCTCAAAATCACCTGGACTTGTGTTGCGACATCTTTGCAGTCAAGAACCCACACACTACAGGTCTGCCTAAGCAGACCCGCTCCCAGCCGGGTCCCCTTCTGGTGACGGTGGCTCTTTTGAAAAAATGCTTAGACTCCAGGAGAAGCAGCGCTGGAACTTAATGGATGTGGCTGCGAACCATGCCCCAGCCTGGACTATATAAGCTAGTGGGAAAGCATGCCTGCTCTGTTCTATTCCGAAGTAACTTTTCTCTGGGTCTGTTTCCTTGACTGTATAACGGGGATACCGCAGATTTCAGGGTGCAGTGAAAGAAACCCGACTAGTCCTGGAATCGTCACGCCCACATTACAGCCCGGGAAACCAAGGAAGAGAGGGGCTCAAGCGCTGCCCAAAGTCAAAACTGCTAGTCCAGAGCTCAGGGGAAAGGGACTCGTGGGCCGGTGTCTAAGGGAAGTGGCCCTGGCATGCCGCTACAAAAAAAGGAAGGGCTTTGGCCCGGCACCCTTCTTGGTGGCCCGAGAGCCACGAACAGAAATTAGATACCTCCACTGACACCTCCCCGGTGCCGGCCCTTCCTTAAACGGCCGCACGCTCGGCGCCGGAAGTCCGCCCGCGGCCTCTCTAGGACGCCAGGCGTGGCGCTCGGTGCCCTTAACCGTCTCCGAGCCGCGGCGCGTTCTTCTCGCGCTGGGCCATTTCCGAGCGCGCCGCCCTCCTTTGTTTCCCGGTAGCTTTACAAAGGCTGTGCGGAGCACTGGATCCATTCTACAGATAAGGCGACTGAAGTAGCACAGCCTCTGAGCCCAGCACAGGCACCCCATTCGGGGCCTGTTTTCATTTATCCCGACCGCCTCATGCTATCTTAAAGTACGTACATTAAAACCTCAGCTGGGATTATTACACGTTACAGGCAGTTTACTTTCGTTTCTTTGGCACTACATTTCCTAGATGTCCTAGCCTGCCAGTGATCCTACTGGTGAGTCTAAAAATTAAAGGTTGGAAATATTTACTTTACAAAGTTTGGTTTACATACAGCCTCTCAGATGTTGGTTGTTCCTGACATAGGTCAACAGGTGGATGGCCCACAGATGAGGAAACGATTATTGGCTCCATGTTTCAGATGAGGCAACTAAAGTCTAGAGAGGTAAGTGATGTGCCTGAGATCACTCAGTACAAAATCGGCTGAACCTGGAAAAGCCCATTCCTATCTCGCTGCTTGACACTCCTCTACACCACAGCTACCTCCCAGAACTGACTGGAGGAAAAGCAGAGGGGACCAGTGGAAAAGCCATTGCCAGCTGAAAATCAATAGACAAATGGACTGGAATTGAAAGTAAGTTATTGTGCTCTGCCCTGTGCAGGGCCCTGCATCACCAATCAGACAGCCCTGCGTTCACAGCAGTGCAGAGACCCAGTCACGGATGTGGGGATTCCACCCATCGCCGGGTATGCCTGTTCCAGTTACTCATTCTGAAACTGGATGGGTTTGGGTACCCACTGGGCCCACTTAAGATGGACCTGAGCTCAAGGAGACTTTGGGTCTCCAGGAGAACAGTTTTAGACGCTATAATAAAAATGTAAGCAGAAGAAGAGTAGAATTTTGCCAGTAGAGAAAGGGACATGTGCTTGCTTTTGTTCTCTCATTAATGAACAACTATTATTTACCAGGCAATACACTAGGCCCTAAGAGGACACAAGAACAACATGACCTTAGTCTAGCAGGGGAAGTGAGATGTCAAGCAAAAGAGGAAGTACAGTGACTAACGGTACCTGACCTAGTTTAAGGGTCAGGGAACCTTCCTGAAGGAGGTGAGATCTAGTCAAGGCCAAATAAGTAGGCATTAGCCAGGAACGGGAAGGGAAGAGACCCAGATGAGGGATAACATGTGCTACAATGGGAACGACTTCAGTGTGTTTGAAGTTCTGTAATGTTTTATGGTAAGAGGAAAGGAGTGAGAGAGATGGGCAGGGGCCAAACTGAGCAAGCAGGGTTTCTTCTGCCATGATAAAGAGTTTGGTGGGAGAACTGCATGGGCAAAGGCAGGCGTGAAAGGGAACCACAAAGCCCATGTGGCTGGAGGGCAGGAAGTGAGAGCTGGGGAGGCGAGCAGAGGCCTGCACCTACAAGGCCTCAGAAGGCCTGGCTGCAGAGCTCAGACTAGCCTGCAGGCCTTGCAAATGGACAGAAGTGAAAAGAATAAGACACTAAGTGGTGGGACTGGCAACAGGGGAACACACGGGCTCCACCTCGGGGGCCAGTCAGTGCCCCACAGCCCCTGGTGATTACCACGCTTGGCAGCCTCAATGTCTCAGACGGTCTGTTTTGTCAAAGGTAGCTGGGAGTTCAAATTTTTTTATATGAAATCACTTGATTTTAAGTGTTTGCAACATATTCAACATTATGTAAGCCAAGCAAGTTATATCCATAGGCCAATGGTTCCCAGACTTTGCAGCATATTAACATCATCTGTGAAGCTTTGAAAACTCCCAATGCCCAGGTTGCCTTCCATACCAATGAAAATGTCTGGGGGTGGAAACCAAGTATTACAATCCTAGGTAGTTCCAACATGCAGAAAAGTTTGAGAATCACTGCTGTAGGCCGAGTACAGGCATACCGCACATCACTGTGCTTCACAGGTGTTGCGTTTTTTACAAATGGAAGGCAAGTCCCTCCACCAGCAAAAAAAACAAAAAAACAAAAAAACAAAAAAACGACTCGCTTTATTGTGATACTTGCTTTATTATGGTGGCCTGGAATGGAACTCGCAAAATCTGAGGTACGCCTGTATATGCTTTGGGTTGCCAGGCAAAAGCCTTTGGAAGTTTTAGAGCAGGGGAGGAGGAGGCCAGTTTAGAGTTTGAGGAAAATCAGTCCTTAAGGAGGAAGGTAGTGCAGTCTGGGGTAACAAAGCGGTGGGGTGGGATCTGGCTAGGCTGACCAACCATCCCAGTTTGCCCAGGACTGAGTGATTTCTTGGAACGTGGAGCTGAGGTACTGAAAGAGCTGGGCAAACCAGGATGCTTTGTCATGCTAGGTCCTGCCCCCTGATAATAGTTCTGTCTCCCCAGATTTCTGGGGGGCTGATGCTTCTGACTCTACATTCTAGAAAGGTCCCCGGGAAAGGGTCATCTATTTCCTTGGGGTGCACTCACCTGGGGCTGAATCCCAGGCTTGACAGGCTTGTGCAGGTAGCTAGAAACAGGGAGAAGACTTAGACCCATCTGCCCTCCATGGGGCAGAGTGATCCTAGTCAAACCCAAGTCTGTGGAATACCACCAAGCAATGGAAAGGAACAAACAACTGATCCAAGCATAGTATGGATGACTCTCAAAAACATTATGCTGAATGAAAAACAGATCCAAATGAGTTCACACTGTATAATTGCATGCAAATCAACCTCTAGAACAGGTTCACCTAATCAAAACAAAAATCAGAACAATGGTTGCCTCCGGGCAGTTGGGAGGGGCAACAGGAACTGGGAGAAGATAGTGACATGTTAGGTAAGGGCTTGTGTTATGCAGATGTATGTATTTGTTGAATACATACACTCACTGTTAACACCTGGGCATTTCATTACATGGATATTTTACCTCAAGAGAAAAGAAAAACAAACTTGTGAATAAATACTGAAATCTAGTTAATGACGCACATGCTGAAGTGTTTAGAGGGAAGTGTACCATTGCACCTTATTTTGAAATGCATATATGATAAAGCAAATACAGTAAAATGTTATAGAATCCAGGTGGTGAGTATATGGGTGCTACCTGTACAGTTCTTGCAACTTTGATGTATGTTTAACACTTTTGATAATAAAATATCAGGGGGAAAAAACTAAGTCTGATCATGTCCCTCCTCTTTTCAGACAGACTCCTTCTATAGCCCTTCATCTGTCCCAGAGTAAATACCAAAGTCCTGACAATGGCCTCCAACAGGATGACAATACGTTCTGGTTATCCCAGGTTTCATCTGTTACCTGGGCATAATTATAAATACATCATTCTCTTTTATTCTCAAACTTTGAATAACAGATTATGGGCCTGCCTTGCCTATGAGGCCCTTTCTGACCTGACCTCATTTTCCACTATCCTCTGTCCCTCCCTCTCTTCCGGTTCCAGCCACACTGATCTCATTTCCAGACACGCTGCCCCTCAGGACCTTTGCACTGGCTGTTCCATCTGCCCAGAATGCTCTTCCCCCAGATATCTGCTTGGCTCTCTCCCTGCCTCCTTCAAGTTTTTCTTCAAATGTCTCTCAGTAAGGCCTCCCCTGAGCTCTCTATTTAAAACTGCAATCCACTCTTTCCTGATCTTCCTTGCTGTTTTTTAAAAAGTAGTTTTAATTTCCTACATATGAAAAAATTTACTGAACATAAGCTCCATGAAGGCAAAGTTTTTTTCAGTTTTGTTTATGCTGTATCCCCAGTGCCTAGAAAAGTACCCAGCTAACAAATAAGCACGCAATACGTGTTGATGTGAATAAAGGAATTCCCCTCCCTAGTGGACCTCACAGTCTGGTGCCAAAGCAAACACAGACCATCACAGGGCAGTAACTAGTGCTCCATGAAATGGCAGAGGAGGGTGCAGGGGCATGAAAGGAGAGAAAACCCCACCAGGAAGCAGAGGCTTGAAAAACAAGGCATATGCCAGATTCAGAGGGGATGAGAGGGGCACTCCTAGCAGAGCAAATAGCATGAGCAAAGCCTTAGAAATGAAAAGCAGTGGCGTGTATTTGGAGGCGATTATAGGCAGTTCCAAGGGTAGCTGTGCAGGGTGGAAGTGTCAAGAGTGTGGGCTCGGTTCTGCTGGTAATGAGAACTGGAGGGTTCTAACCCAGGGCAGCACTGTGAACAGATTGGGGTTTCTGAGGCTGCCCATATGCTGGGCGGAGAACGGATTGGGGGTGGGCAACAGTGAAGCAGGGAAGGCCACAGGGAGGCACCCAGACAACAGCGGGGCCCTAGAGAAAGGGGCGGAGGGTAGGATTATTTAGGATAACCCAGGATAGCATGTGGGGTTTTGACTCTGACTTCTGGGTGCTGCCGTCTTAGCCAATTTCTAGTATGGTGGAGCCATTTCTCGGCACAGGATGGTGGAAACAGGTTGGGAGGAGGATGAGGCTGAGGTTCTATGGGACATCCCAGCAGAGAGGTCTTGAAGGCATTTGCTCTTTGAGTCTGGAAGTAGGAGGCAGAGACGTGGGAACCACTGATTCCAGGAGTAGGTGGGACACAGCAAGAAGAGTTCCAAGAAAAAAAGAGCTAGGCCAGGGCAAGAGATATTTAAGGGATCAGGAAGAGGAGAGAGTGGCAGAGGGGAAGAGTAGCACTGGGCCAGGACACCAGAGCCAGGGGTAGAACAATGTCAAAAAGGAAAAGTATGAACATTGGGAGGAGGCAGGGAGGCATGGTAAGATGATGATCAAGGAGTCTGGCTATAGAAAAGGTAGCTTTTAAATCTGGTCACAAGTAGAGGAGTGGGGGTTGGGTAGGCCAGGGCTAAGAAACATAAATGCGTGGGACTGGAGCGACTCAAGCATTAGCCTTTCAAGACTGCTCAGCAATGGACTTCTTCCCATTCTTACTGACAGGCAAGCCTCTGGGCCTCTATCCCTACACCCTAGTAGTCTCATCTGTAAAATGGCTTAATAGGAAAAACAGCTGCCATTTATTGAGCACACACTATGTGCAAAGCCAAGTATTCTCTCTCCATGTATTGCCTCATTTAATCCTTACAATGGTCTCATCGGGTGGATGCTACTATTGTTCTCATTTTACAGATGAGGAAACTGAGGCACAGAGATGTTGTTCAAGGTAACATAGTGAATGACTGGAGATGCTAATATTCAAACCCAAAGCCTGAATCCTGGGCCATAATACTGTACTACTAACCCATACAAGATGCTTTACAGTTTGCAGAGCACTCTTCTCACCTCATGGGCTGGTTGAGGGGAAAAAATGAGATGATCCACACACCTAAAAAAATGACTGAGATTATTACCACAAGTAGTGAGGCTGAGTAATGGCCCTCCAAAGGTGTCCACACCCTAATCCCAGAACCTGCGACGATGTTACGTTATTGGGCAAGTGAGATTTTGCAGATGTGATTAAATTAAGGACCTTGAGGTGGGAAGAGTATCCTGGACCATTCAAGTGGGCCCACCGTAATCACAAGGGTCTTTATACAATAAAAGGGAGGCAGGAGACACAGAGGAGACGCGATGATGGAAGCAGAGAACAAGAGAGTTAGAAAGATGCTATGCTATTAGGTTTGAAGATGGGGGGGAGGAGCCACAAGCCAAAAAATGCAGGTGGCATGCAGAAACTGGAAAAGACAAGGAAACAGATTATCCCCTACAAGCTCCTGGAAGGAGCCAGCCCTGCAGACACCTTGACATGTAGCCATTAAGACTAATTTTGGTGCTTTTGACCTCCAGAGAGTAAGATAATATATTTGTGTTGCTTTAAGCCACTTTGTGCTAATTTGTTACAGCAGCAACAGAAAATGAATATACCACATCATTGCATACCGGACTCCCCAGCCAGCCCTGGCTCAAATACTACTACTGCAGCTACTGTAGTGAAATGCCCTTACATTTTTTTAATAGTTCTTTAAAGCTCCAATTTGGTCCTCTCTAAACCTTAGTCTCTTTCTTTATTAAAAATAAAAATAGGACCCTTGGCTGGTGTGGCTCAGTGGACTTAACACAGCAGGCCTGCGAACCAAATCGTGGGTTTGATTCCCAGTCAGGGCACATGCCTGAGTTGTGGGCTGGGGCCCCAGCAGGGAACATGTGAGAGGCAACCACACATTGATGTTTCTCTCCCTCTCTCCCTCCCTTCTTCTGTCTAAAAGTAAATAAAATCTTAAGAAATAAATGAAAATAGGGCCCTAGATGGTGTGCTCAGTGGATTGAGCGCCAGCCTGTGAATCGAAGGGTCACCGGTTCAATTCCCAGGATAAGGCACATGCCTGAGGTGCAAGCCAAGTCCCCAGCAGGGGGTGTGCGAGATGCAACCACACAGTGATGTTTCTCTCTCTCCCTTCTCCTCTCTAAAAATAAGTAAAATTAAAAAATCTTTAAAAAAAAAAAAGAGGGATAATACACCTGTCCCTGACTCTCTTGCAGACACAGAGTGAATGAGAGCGTTTTGTATTATTTGAAGGTTCCCATAAAACGGTGGTATAGATGAGGCCTAGTTATTTTCCCCATTGCTCAGATGAACAAACTAAGACTCAGAGAAGGAAAATGGTCCATGCAGAGCCACAGTTAGTGAGTAACAGAGCCAAGACTTGCAACAGAACTTCTGACTTCAAATCTACCACACTGGCCCTGGATCATAGGAATGAGTGCCAGTTTGCGAACCGAAAGGTCACCGGTTTGATTCCCAGTCAGGGCACATACCTGGGTTGCAGGCTAGGTCCTGGTTGGGAGCGTGCAAGAGGCAACTGATTAATGTTTCTTTTCCTCTCTTTCTCCCTCCCTTCCCCTCTCTCTAAAGATAAATAAAATCTTAAACAAACAAACAAACAAACAGAAAACACACTGAGGTTCTTCTCTCAGAGTTCATCTCATGTGCCAGCTCCTCTGAGAAGGCTTCCTGGATAGCCCCAGCCCATTCATTTATTCATTCATTCACCAAACAGTTGCTGTGACTGCTGTATGCCTAGTGCCTAAGTAACACTGGAGACCAAGTCTTGCCCTCAGGCGCCCACAGGAAGTGAACAAGACAAGACACACAAACCAACCATCCCAAACAGCCTGATAAAAATGCTGAGATAAAGAGAACGAAGCACAGAGGGCTGTAGGAGACCAGAAGAGTGGGAACTGACTATACCTGGCATAAAGGAAGGCTTCCTGGAGGAGGTAGTGATCAGACTGGGAAGAAGTAAGACTCAACTGGAAGTGCGGGAAGGGGTTCCAGTGGAAGAATGACTAAGCAGAGGCAAAGAGGCCCTATATTGTAGCTTCCTGAGAGTAGCAAAGGGATTGAGTTGTCCCAGGCCCCAAAGGGCCTCCATGTTCCTATGTACAAGCAGAAGCTGCCCAGAGCTTTGGTCTAATTGTTGAGCCCAGGTCCCTGGATTCCCAGAGCGGGGCTGAAGGTCAGGAAGAGTCAAAGATATAGGATACAGGACAAGGAGAAAGAGTATTGGGGAGTCAGGGTCCTGGCTCAAGCCCCCATTCTATACCTGACTCGTGGTGTGACTATAGGAAGATCCTCTTAGAGCTTCAGTGACACCATCTGAGAAATGGAGCCTGAGACAAAACTGTCTCCAAAGACCCTCCCCAGCCCCTGACGGGGAAATGACATGACACAAAATTACAAAAGGGTCTTTATTTGTAAAAAGTCAAAGGGGCCCCTGGGGCTACAAGAAAGGCAGACCAGCTTCTCAGGGGTCGGGGGCATTTGGGCAGATGCGCTTGAGTGGGGGGGCGCCCTCCAAGTCCTCTGTGTCACCCTGGGCTGCCTCGGGGACAGGTGGCACTGGCTCAAAGACAGGGTAAGCTTCAGGGGCCTGGAGAGGAAGGGTGGACAGGCATGAGCTCCACCCAAACCCAGGAGGGCAGCCGCCCAGCCTCTGCCTTCTCCAAAGCCTCCACTCCCCTCCCCGACGCAGGAGTCTAGCCTAGAGCCAGGAACCCAGGATGCAGATTAAGTGGGGCACCAGAAACAATATTGTTTTGGGGAAGGAAGTTGATATTTGACATTTCTGGAAAATGCATCACGGTATTTCTTGTGGGAAAAATCAGAAGTTTGTAGGGGACTTTCTTAAGCTAATTGTATAGTTTGGGATTAAAAAAACAAACAAACAAACTTGGAGGAGCACCATGATCTTTTGGGCTTTTAATGGTCTTAAATCAGCCCTGATCCAGCCCGAAGGACTTTGTTTCTAAAACACCCTTTCCTTTTTAGTCCCAAGAACCCAGCTCTAAGTTTTAGCTGTGTCTGAGGTCTGCATTTCCCACCTGGACCTCAAGAGTGCATCCCCCAAGCCTTTGGCTGCCCCACAGCCCCATTCCCTCCAGACCCGGGAGTCCAGCCTTCTGGCCTCTCTCACCTCAGCCTCCAGCAATTCTGGAACAGGCTCCTCCTTGGTCAGCATTGGGGGTTCATCGGTGCTGCCTGCAGTTATACCCCCAGGATCTGGAACGTCAAGGTAACAGACATTCCCTGAGCAGCTGCTCCGTGCCATAGCACAGATCAGGGGGAAACAAACGCCAGTCATGTAAGCCCCCGGGCCATGGGAGCATTGAGGAGGGAGGTGAGCCCCTGGCTGCAACCCAGGAAAACGACACGGGAAGGACATTTAGGTGGTATCTTGACGGGTGAGTAGGATTTGATCAGGTAGACAGATGGGGAAGTGGAGTACATTTTAGGCAGATGGAAAATATACTTAGGGAACACAGAATATGGGTCCCTGGGTTCAAATCCTAACCTTGGGCAAAGGACTTAATTTCTCTGGGCCTCAGTTTCCCTATCTGTAAAATGTGGATAATTATAGTAATTACAACATAAGACTGTTGAGAGGATTAAATGAGGTAATACAGGTAAAGCCATGAGCACAGTAGCTGGCACATAGTTAAGTGCTAGATAAATGCCAGTTACTGTTTTTATATTAGTAAAAGTACAGAAGTACATGGCACAATCTAGACATAGCCATAGGCCCAAATCAGGGTGTTTCTGAAGGGTACAATGAGGTCAGCAGGGGATAGTTCACAGAGAGCCCAGAGTGCCAAGCTGTGGCGTCAAAGGCCATAGGGAGCCACTGACGGCTTTGAACAGGAAAATGACCCCGAACTTGTGCTTTAGAAAGAGTTGCTCCATCAGCTATGTGGAGGTGACTCGGGGAACAGAGACCTACAAGGAGGCTAGAGCCAGGTGAAGGTGAGAGATGACAGAGCCTGAGGAGGGAAAGGAAGGTAGGAATGTTGGGAGGTGGTACTGACCAAATAGAGGATTGACTACATGGAAGAAAGCGAAGTTAAAGAAGACTCGTCCCCAAGATGCTGGCTCACTGGCTGTGTGAGCTGGGGCAACTTAACTGCTGTGGGTTTCAGTTTCTCATCTATAAATGGTGATAACAACCCTAACAGGATTGTAGTGGGGATTAAATGAAATAAAACAAAACGTAAAATGCTTAGAAGAGTGCCAGGCACACAGTAAGAGCTCAGTAAGTATTAGCTGTTATTATCACTTATTATTACTGACTCTTAGAATTATCAGTTATTTCTTAGCAAATGTTTACTGTGCTCCTACTATGTGCCACATGGTGTTCTAAAAATACAGTAGCAAATAAGATCGACATGGATCCAACATTCAGGAAGCTGACAGAAGGTGGGAGTAGAGGGAAAAGATGCTCAGGTAGTAAAAGTTAAATTTACATGAAAATCCCAGACAGTGGTAAGTTATCAACAGACCAGAAGAAGTCAAGAGGAAGGAGACGGTCACTCGAAGTAGGGCAGTGACCTTGCACAGGAGCCAGGAAGGCCTCCTGAGGAGGCAACACAGGAGTAGAAACAGGTAGGGGGATGAGCCGGTAGCTTCAGCTTTGGGGAGGACAAAACTCAGAGGGGAGGGCTCCTGGGAGGCACCTGGTCCTACCTCTCTCCTGGCCTAGCCGTGGAGGCTGAGCTTCCTCCGGGACCCCTTCCGGTGGTCCAGAAGGTGACGTAGGGCGGCTGGGCTGGGGGGTACCACCAGGGCTGGGCTCAGTGCCCTTTTGCAGGGAGCCTTCCGAATGGAAACTCTGGTTACTGTTTTCATCTGTGAGAGCAAAAGTTGAGAGGGTTGGGCCTGAGGTCCCCAGTCCTCCTTCAACCCCATAACACCCCACCCACTGAAATCCCAGGATCCCTACATACCATTGAGATCAAGCAGGATGAGAGGACCACCCCCTCGGGGGCTGGCACCCCTGCCCCGACGATCCCGGCCTCGGGATCTCTCTGCCCCGCCACCTGCCCTCCTTCGCTCCTGGGGATTAGAGGGGCAAGGATCAGTCTGCGCTTGCAGAGCCCCCACTCCACAAATAAGTAAACTGAGGCACAAAGAAACAAAAGGCTCTACATGAGGTGATAGAGGTGGTGCACACTGGGTTAGGTCTTGAATTCTGGGGTCTGGAGCAGGAAAAAGAGAGAAGGGGTGGAGTTGCCAATAATTGTTAACATGTGTCTGGGCCGCTGTATATGAGGTCTCAGAGTGGGGACTGGAGGTGGAGGCCAGGATGGGGAGGGGCTTGCCTGAGGTTGCACAGATGCGGGGTCTGGTGTGGGGGAGCTTGCTCACCTCCTCCTGGGGGTCCACCACTGGCACCCACTTGAAGATACGAAGGGAAGTGTCGCCCACAGTCACCCAGCGTTTCTCCCTGTGGGAGAGTGGGGGGACGAGGTCAGAAAGGCCTGAGTTGAGAGATCCCCTCAGCAGCTAGACACATCTGGGGATACCTGCAGAGGTGTTGGTGGTTCATAGGGAAGGGGCAGTTTTGCTAATGGGGCATAGTTAGAGGGAGAGAGAGAGCTCTGCAGACCCCAGGGCATACATGGGGGCGTCTCTAGTGAGAGAATGGCGTGGGGCCATGGTTCACAAACCCCTGGGGGGGCACACGGCTATGGGCCTGGCTTGAGATCCGGGCATACGTTCTGGAGGAATGTCAAAGCTTTAGGGGATGCGAAGTAAATGGGGGTGGGGGCGGGGGCGGGGGCTCCTGCTCTGGGAGGGCACCTCTGGGGAACTCGCTTTGTAGACCCCAGGGTGTAGCCAGGAGAAGAGAGACAGAGACTTGTAGATCCAGGGCGCAGCTGGGGGGCACACATAACACCTGGGGCCACAGCTGGTGAAAGGAGGGTAGACGCCTTTAGAGGAGTAGTGGCCCCGCCACGTCCCGTCCCTGGCCCCGGCACAGCGCTCACCATCTCCGGACCTTCTCGATGGTCGCCATCACCTTCTTGATGTCATCCTTGGCCCGGCTCCGGGTCTCAGCCCGCACGGTCCGGCCGGCCATGCTGGCGGGGCTGGGGCCGGGGCCGAGACCGAGCCCGCGGCTGGGCCGCCTCCCGTCCGGCGGGCTGAGGCTCGGCGCCAGGCCGGGTCGCCGTTCTCTCGGCCAGACGTCCCTCCGGGAGTTGGCCGCGCCCTCCCTAGCTCCCCAGCGCCTCCGCGAGTCCCCGCCCGGCTTCCTGCCGCCGCGCCCCGCCCCGGCCCGTCCCCGGAGCGGCCCTACTGCGCCGACCGCCAGAACCTAGGCCTGGAAGACGGCCAGCCCCGCCCCTCCCTGGCCCGCCCCCTTGGGGCGCCCAAACGCGCAGCGCCCCCTGCCCGCGGCCCAAAGGGAGGTTGGGGGTAGCTCCGCGACTGGACGCGCGCGGCAGCGCTGGAGGTGCGTTCAAGACCACGTGGGCGCTGGGAGAGCGAGAGAGACTGTGTCCGGGTGTGCGTCCGCTGCGCGCGGGCGTCCCTGAAATGCGCGCACACGTGTGTGTGTGCGCGCGCGTCCACTCTTCGCCAGGTGGGGGGGGTGTGTCCGTGTCCGTATCCGTGTCCGTGTCCGTGTGTGTGTGTGTGTGTGTGTGTGTGTGTGTCCGTCCACTCTCGCCAGGCTGTCTAGGTCTACACGTCTACACTGTCCAACTATTCCTTCAGCCATTCATTGAACAATCTGTTAACTCAATGCCAAGTACGTGCCAGACACTGCATAGGAGTGGGTCTCCACCAGATTGGCTTAAATGAGAATGACAGGCCACACCAAGGGTAAGCGAAGAAGCAGAGCCACTGGACCTCTCCTATTTCTGGGGAAGTGTAAATTGGTAGAGACACTTTGGAAAACGCAGTTTTCTATTGAAGCCCAAAATACACCCCAACCCTACGATCTAGCAATTCCACTCCAACATCATCAACCTGCAACAGAAATGCGTAGGTATGAGCACCAAGTGAGGTGTACTGGGACATTCATAGCACTATTTATAATTACCTCAAACTGGAAACAACCCATCAAAAGAAAGTGGAAAAGGAGCTGTAGCCTATTCACACCTTGGACACAAAAAGGTGAGTGAGGTCCCCCTACACCCAGCAAGGGGGACAAGTCTCATGAAAGAAGTCGGTACAACAGTACACACTGTATGATTCTGTTTATATGAAGTTCCAAACAGACAAAACTAATTTATGGTGTGAGAAATCAGAACAGTGGTCACCCTTGGGACTGGAAGGGGGAGTTCTGGAAGCTGCTTGTGCTGTTTCCTAATCTGGTGCTGGTTCCCTGGACATACTCTAAAAATTCATAGATGTTTGCACTTTTCCCTATGTATACTTTAAGTATACTTCATTGGAGTATACTTCAAAGGAGTTATACTTCAAGTAAAACTTCATTTTAAATGAGCATGTCTTGGTTGATTTGAGTCTGTTTGCCAGCAGATATGACATGTATTAATTTGTGTTGCTGTGTGTGTGTGTGTGTGTGTGTGTGTGTGTGTGTGTTTTGATGTGACTACATCCACAGAGATTACAGGATAGGAAGATGGTTATGATAGCATTTTTGGAGCCAAACTGCTGGGGTAAAGTCCCACCTCTGCTTATCCAGTGACCCTGGGTAAGTCACTTGTCTAATTCCTCAACTATAACATGGGAGTGAATTAATAAGTGTATAGCTCTTTGAAAAGTGCCTTGCACATAGTAAATACCCAATAAATATCCACTGTTAATAAGTATGTGATTGTGGCACCTACCAGCTATCTGGCTTCATGAATTGTACCTGCTCTGTCCTCTGCCAGTAATCCCATTCTTCCTGTAATCTGGCAATATCCTCACAGACACCCAGGCCTCCTTCCCAGTCCCTTCATTCACATCACCTGCTGTTATTTATAGTCTCCCCCATCAGACTGTGAGCTCTTCAAGGAACCAGAGAGCAAGAGTGGATCACCTCTGAGTCCCAGAGCCCGGGACAGAGTAGGCGTCTGTCTGTACTGTGTTAGTGGAGATGATGTTAGTAAAATACCCCTAATCTGCACATGTCTCTGAAGCTTGTTCCTGTGTGAGAATGAAAGTCTGTGTGCAGTAGAAGCAGGTGTGTCAGAGGGTTATACTGGTTCTGGTAAGGTGAGACGAGCTGGTGCATCTGTTCCCATCCTTGTAGGCGTGAGGAGACTGAGAGCAGAAAATACCTAAGACAGGCCAGGAGGTGGATGTCTGTGCAGGTGCAGCCCAAGCCTTAGGGCCCCATCTTGGCCTCTCTTGAACTCCCTCTCCCCCTCCTTCACAGCCAAGAAAGGGTGCCGGCACATTCCTGTCCTGCCAGCTCCACCCTCTCCTATCTCCCCAGTTTTCTCCGAAAAGCAGCCCAGGAGCCAAGCCTTGCCCCCAAGATCGAAGCCAGAGCCGCCTCCTCCTGACGTGATGTAGGGCTGCCTTTCAGGCCTAGACGCCCCCAGCATTGAAGTCCCAAGTCCACCACGCAAACAACCTGCCGCCCCCCCCCCCCCGCCCCCCGCTCAGGCCCCTTTCTCGACTAGGCAGTACAGGTAGTGAACTAAGCTTAGGGACAAGGAATCTTGCCTGGAGCGGAGGAATTTTGGGGGGGGGGGATTGAGCCCTGATTGGCTGCGCCCGGGCCCGCCCCTACCTCTTTTCCCCTTCTCCCCCTCCTTGGAGGGGGGCGTGGAGGCAGCAGGGATCAGCCTGGGGCCAGCATGAGCCGGAGGGAGGGAAGTCTGGGTAAGGGGCTGAAGGGCAGATGCCGAGTACCCAAGGGGAGCAGTGGTCAGAAGGGCTGGAAGCTGGGGTCTAAGCCCCCGCTACCTCCGGGTCCGGGAAAGGAGTGGCCTGAGCGGGGGAGAGCAGGGCCCGGGTGTCAGGTAACAAGCGGTGAGATGTTGGTGAGCAGTGGGAAGGTGCTAGCGCCAGAGTTCAGAAGAGGCCTGGGGCAGTGCCTCAGGTACATAGCCTCGGGGGTTAGATCACCGGTTCGAGTACACCCGGGGGGAGGACTGGGGTCGTGGCTGAGGCTATACGCCTGGACCCTCTTTGAGTTTTGGTAAAGAATCAGAGCTGGGGGCCAGAATGGGGGGTAGAGTTAGGAGAGGAAGCCTTTGGGCCACAGGAGATAGTGAGTAACAACAGGTGTCGAAAGTCAAGGCTGTAGAGGTTAGGAATAGGCGGTGGGAAACTCAGACCGGGTGGAGGTGGTGCGGGGCTGGAGTTGCGGAGCTAGGACTACGTTCCCCAGCATGCCCTGGGCGAGTGCGCGGGGCATCTTGGGGAATGTAGTCCTTCAAGGGCGCCACCCTCCGACATGTGCTAAGCAAGACTGATCGCTCATTCGTTGACGCTGCCTAATGCCCAGCTCCGCGCCTTGTGCAAAAAAACTATCAGAGAGGGAATGGGACTTCAGTTTCCCAATCTGTAAAATGGGCTGAAAGGTGCATTCCGATTTGAAGTTCTGTGCTTTCGTGATATTGAATTCCACGAACAATCACTGAGGTACAGATATATGTGAGACTTACCACCAAAGGGCTTCCAGGCTGAAATCAATTCACAGAGATAAAAGAGCCATTAAAACAACTACCTTAGAAGTATGTACAAAAGGCCTTAAGTAGAAGGAAGAAGTTAATTTAGGGAGGGGTGAATCTGAGACTGCACTGAGGAGGTAGTATTTGAATTTGGCTTTAATAATATTTCAACAGTGAATTGAGGACAGAGAACATATTTCAGGTAGAACAACCATTTGGCAAATGCCTGGCGCCTCATTTTCCCTCAGCTGGAATGGGACAGAGCCTGCCTGGCTTAAAAGTTGGAGAATTCAAAGATGAGCTTCTGGGATCAGGAAGAAAGGGGTCAGGAGTAGGTGTGTGGGTTGCCCTCATCCCTCCCTGCTTTTCCCACCAGAAAACCCCCAGCCTGACTCCTCACCCCTTCCCCTCTTGGAGGCCAAGATCCAACAGACACACAACCTTGCCCGCCTCCTCACCATATATGCTGAGCAGCTGCTCCAGGAATATGTGAGTGTGGATGGGTATGGGGGTGCCAGGGACCTGGGGAACAGGGAAGTACAGATCGCAGAGTTTCCTGACCACCAGTTTTTCTCAACCTCATTTCCCGGCTGCAGAAATTGGGGCTCTGAGAGGAATCAGTAACTTGGCCCTGGCCACACAGCAAATTGGAGGAGAACAATCTTTGTTCCCCAAATGACCCTCTGTCCACCTCTGCTTGAAGGCTTCCTCCTTGGTACTTTAAGAGAGGCAACCTGAGAGCGAAAAGACTTCTGGTCTGAGAGACAAGAAACCTAGGTTCCATGCTCTGTGTGGTTTTGTCACCACACCTCCATTGGCCTTGGTCTCAACTCTTCTACCTGTGCTATGCAGAGAGGCCAAGAATGGGTTTCAATCTGGGACAAAAATTCCATCCCAAGAGGGGACTTAAAAAGGAGGGGGATCTGCCAACATCTTTGATTGGATAGAAGGCCCTGCCCAAGGAAAGAAGTAACTTTCTCAAATTGCTCTGGTGTAGTGGAGGAACGTTATGGCATTGAATCACACAGACTGTGGGTCTGACATAATGCTGTGACTTTGGGCAGGAGTGATAACATTAAAATAAGAATGTAACCACTATGACAGTATGTAGTGGGATAATAGAGCTAGCTTTGTAGTCCTACCAACTTTGGTTCAAATTCCAGCTCTGTCCCTTCCTAGAGGGGTGACCTAGGTCAAGTCGCTGTACCTCTTCAGCCCCAATGTGCTCATCACATTTCAAAATCGTCATCATTATCATCACACCCATTATTAGTAAGATTAGGAGTAGTGTGTTTAAACAAGCAAGCACAATGCCTGAACCAGAGGCAAGATGTTAGCAAAGGATAAATAGCATCGTTCTAGCAGTTTTACAAATTATAAATCACCTTTAGCTTTTGTTTGTTTATTCATATGACAGTTATTCATGGAGCCCCTGCTGTGTGCCAGGCAGGTGCAGAGGTGATCGAAGATGAGAGGAGAGAGTGAAACAGACTAGTTAATGCACTATCTTATGGAGATCTCTGATTGGAAGACAAGACAGTGAGCTGTTCGCACCGCGCCCCCCTCCATTTTACAGAAAACTGATGCTCAGAGAAGGAAAATGGTTTTGTAAGAAACTGAGCAGGTAGTAGGTGGAGATAGTTGATTGCACCCTAGTGTGTAAGATAGCATTAATAAGAGGGCTATCGTTTATTGTGTCCTTCCCATGCGACAGGACCTGCCTTAAGCTTTTTAAGATGCTCATAACTACGTTATGAAGTTGACAGTGTTATCATATCCATTTCAGAGATGAGGAAACAAAGGCACTTTTTTGTTGTTCTGTACTATCTCACATGCAACAGCTCTGTTAGGAAGAATTTGTCCTTTGCGAGATGGGAATACTGAGGTCCTAGGAGAGGGGAGGAGTTCCGGGAGTCCTACTGATGGCCCCATCTCCACAGGTGCAGCACCAGGGAGAACCCTTCGGGCTGCCTGGCTTCTCTCCTCCGCGGATGCCTGTGGTGGGCTTGAGCGCTCCGGCACCCGGCCACTCGGGCTTGCCGGCGTCCGAGCAGCTACAGCTGGACGCCCGGGCGCTGGCCGCGCTGCCACCGCTGCTCGACGTGGTGCGCCGCCTGCAGGCTGAGCTGAACCCGCGCGCGCCGCGCCTGCTGAGGCGCCTGGAGGACGCGGCGCGCCAGGTCCGGGCCCTGAGTGCCGCAGTGGAGGCCGTTATGGCTGCGCTGGGCGCCGAGCCCCGCGAGCCCGGGCCCGAACCCGCCGCTGCCGCTGCCGCTGCCTCAGCCGCTGCCACCGCCGCCGGCGCCTTTTCCGCCAAGGTGCTGGGGCTCCGCGTGTGCAGCCTCTATCATGAGTGGGTGAGCCGCACCGAAGCTGACCTGCGCCAGCTGGTGCCTGGGGGCCCAGCCTAAGAGCGGGCGCGGCCCTCAACTCACTGGCACCTTCCCCTCATCTTTCTTCATGTCTCCATCTCTGGCAGTGTCTCCATCTCTCTGTCCCTGTTGTCTCTATTTGCGTTGTATGCTTTCGATCTATTTTCTCTCTAGGGACCCTCTTGTCTCCATATGTGACTTTCCATGTCCATTATATTCTTGCTTTCTCCTCCTTTCTCCATCGCTTGGGTCCGCCTAAGTGTCTCTTGGTCTCCCCTTTACCCTTGGTTTCTGGGGGTCACTTTGTCTCCCTTTTTCCTCTCTTATCCCCTTTTGGCCCCATATAAGCACATGCACAGCTCAGCCTCATCTCAAGAAAGGGACACCTTGTCACTGTTTCCCTCTGTCCCTCTCCCTCTCCCTGGAGTCATTTCACCTGCTGCCCGCTCCCTTCCTCATCCCATTCCTGCCCCCTCTCCGTTTCCTGTCCTTCCCTTCCTTCACTCCCGTCTGCCCTATCCTTGCATCTCCTCTTCCCCCCAGCCAGGTCTGTGAAGAGAAATGATTGACACCTTAGAAGAGTTTCATTTCTTAGAATAAATCAATTTTTTCTGTAAATAAAATGTTAAAAAAAATAATAAAAAGAACACAAAATTACCAGTATATATACTTGTTGAAAGTGGGGAGACACCTTTGAGGAGAATAGGATCCTTGGGGTATAGCCTGGTCCCCTGAGACATACCCAAAAGCCACAGTATAAATAGGAGATTCCTGAGAGACCTTGACCAGGGATGCCATCTGTCAGCCCAGAACAGGAAGCGGATGTGTCCTGAGCAGGAAACAGTTGTGGCATGAATCTTAGTTTTTTAAGAATTGAACTTCCATTGGTCAGGAAGTGAAGCCCCTTAATATGGTAAGTTGTAAGAGTGGCACCATCAGAAAAGGAGACGTGGAGGAAAAGAACTCCAGCAAGAAGAGAGGCCTACCTGCTCTACAAAGTCCGTATCTTCAGACAGGAAGTGAGGTAGTCAGGAGACATGAAAGTAGCCCCTGGCCTGGAAGGGGAAGGTCTTGAGGAGAGCCCAGGAAGGAGACCAACTGTCTGTTCCCCTTAGAGTGGGAAGTGAAGCCTCTTCAAAGAGGCATTTCTCTCCACGCAGGAAGTGGGCAACCAGTACCACTGGATTGGTAACTCATGAAATGATATCCATAGAAACCCACCCAGATCTGGAAGGGAGGCCTTAGGACCTAGGCAGGAAGGCCCTGGCAATACGGAATTGACGCCTGTTTCCCAGGAAATGTTCCCCAAACATGGCACACAAACTCTGCTAGACAAGATGTGTTTCCTTTCTCGTGAAGAAGCAAGGCAGAAAAGAGTCCATTGTGACAGGAGAAGTATTGCAGCCTCTGACAGGAAGTCCTACCTCCTCTATCCAGGGTATTTGGCTTTGAGCAGAGCCAAGTCCCTCACAGCTCGGTCTGTCCAGTAGCCATATTCCCGGGTCACTACATAGCCTCGACATTTCCTCTCGAAGGCTGAGGCCCCAAAGGGGACAAACCCAAGAGTGTCCTCTTCAGGGGTGATGGGCAGGCCCAGTGCAGTCATGATGGCAGCCATGTTGCCCAGCAGGCTTTGGGCCCTTAGTCTCGCAGCCCTGAGCTGATCTAGCAGGACAGGACTGCCAGGGTTCAGGCTGTTCTTGTCATCCCTGATGAGCTGGAGGTGCTGGGTCAAAGCCAGGAAGGCCCCCTGGGCGTGGCCTAGCCACTCCCCATCATCCAACTCATGCCAGGTCTTGAAGGAAACGGTGGCAGGTGGCAGGCTGCTCAGCTGGAGCTCAGGGGCTGAGAACCCAGGGTCACTAAAAGGGCTGCCCTAGTACCGGAGCTGCATGAGGGACAGAGACAGGAGTGAGGGGACCAAACAGGTACGCTGAGACTCCCCGTGATTTCACATCTGCCTTCTATGAGACCAGCATCTTCCCAGGGGGTGTTGCCATCCTCTACCCTTCAGAGAGTTGGTGGGATGCCCTAGCACAGAGCTTGGGCTCTGATGGATTCCAATTTAGCTTCCTCAATGTACAATTTGTACAACGCTGAATCACGGCTTCAATAATTCCTATGTGGCAGTATTATCATGAAATGATAAGAAGTAATATATATAAAGCTCTTAGCACAGCACCTGACATACAATAAGAGCATGATAAACCACCATTAATAGGTAATATACTTATATTAATATCATGAGCACAGATTATAATAATTATTTATTATAATATTTTCAATCTAAAGATTTTATTGACAATATAGGCATGGCCCTGTATATTTCTTTTTTTTATTTACAGCATTTGGTTGTTGATGTTTGTTAATTTTACTATAATCATTGATAAATAATTGTTAATATTATTAAATTTAGTTGAGTGCCTTCTTCATTAAAGGTCTTCTCTCCATAGACCCAGACCCACAGAATCTTATTGCACACTGATAAGTTCCCTCACTGATAAGTCACCTAGTCTTACATCCCCATTTTACCGGTGGAGAAACAGGCTCAAGGTGCCCAAAACTACCCAGGGAATGGTGGCAGGTATGGGACTAGAAACTAGATTTAGTAACTTCACATGGGCCTGGAACATAGGACAGTGAAAGAGTCGCAAACGCTAGAGGTCCAGGGGCCAGGCAGATCATGTAACTTGGGGAGGAAAGGAAGACTAAGATGGACAGGAGGTGGGGGAGCAGGAGCTTTGATCAACAGGATTCCTGTGCCTGTTTGAGACAGGCATTCATATTCAAAATTGAACAAACACTGCATGTCTCAAACAGAAAACATCTGTTGGTCAGGCCCAGCCAACAGGCTGCCAGTTTGAACTTCTAGACAGTTGGGGGATGTGGGGAGAATTGGCGGGAATTGGCATCAAATGTCACAGACCTGGTTTAAGATCCTGGCACAGTCAGTTATTAGCTGCGTGACCTCCAACAAACTATTATCTCTCTCTCTCAGACTCAGTTTTCTTATATAAAGTGGATTATAACTCCGTGTCTCAGAACTTTCTTAGGAGTCAGTAGGATAATGGGAGAGAGTATCCAGAATGGCAGAAGGATCTAGTGCTTGTGGAAATAATCGTGACCCGGTAAAGCCCTCCCCTCTACTTGCTTCCTTTGAATCTTCTAACAGTCCTGAGAGGTCAGCAAAGAGGGGGTCACCACCCCATTTTGCAAGTGAGGAAGCTGACACTGAGAAAGAATGACTTACCCAGGGTCATCAGCCATCAGTGACAGTGTTCGTGTGTGTGTGTCTCCAGTTGACAGACCCCCTGTACCCCCGGACACATGGAGGAAACTTCTCCTTGTCTTTCTCTGCTTCCTCACCCAGCGCTGGACAAGGAAGACAGTGTTCCTCTCCCCTCATTCCCTCTCATGCCCAGTATCACTCACAGAAGTCCACAGCAGCATTGATGTATTCTTCTGCATATAGAGGGCCAGGCTATAGGCTTGACTGATGGGCTCAGCTGGAGAGGTAGGGGCCCCCGGACTGAGGGCTGGCAGCAGCAGGATCAGCAGGCCGAGTGGGGCTGGCAGAAGAAATCAGAGGTCAGAACCAAGCCCCTGACGCTGCCTACTGATTTATTTATTCCTCAGAATAACTCAAATGGGTACAGCTCTTGTGGCCTACAACAATCTTGTATCTCCAAATCAGGGCAGAATCACCCTGAAAGTAGATTATTTCCAGTTCAGAGCATTCCCTTCACCTCCAAACCCATGTATTCAATTTCCTTCTTGACATTTTCCCTTAAGTATTAATAAGCATCTCAAACTCAAAATATCTTCTACTCTGCTCTAGATTCCCCTCCCGCAGTCTTCCCCCATCTCTGCTAAGAGCACTTCTGTTCTTCCACTTGCTCGGGTCAAAGCCATGGAGTACTCTTTGAGGCCTGCCTCCCTCTCCACATTCAGCCCCACAGTAAATCCTATTGGCTCTGTCCTTAAAAGGTAGCTGGCTACTCCCCTACTCCCAGGTGCCTGCACCTCTCACCAGACCATCACAGTGGCCTCCCCGCTGGTCTCTGCTTCCACTCTTGCCTCTGCCCTCCCCACTGTAACCCCTCAAGTCCAACTAGATCTCTCCCCTGCCTGAACCCTCCCCTGGCTCCCACCTTACACAGAGTGAAAGCCAAAGTCCTCAGTGTGGCCCAAAAGTCCTAGCTCCTCTTCGCTGGCCTCCTTTCTGTTCTGCAGCATCCCCCCTTAGGACTGCCAGGACCAACCACAAATCTCCCCAAGGCTGCCTCCTTCTTGTACTTCAGGCTTCAACTCATACATCAAAAGCCTCTCCCTTTGCTAGATTTATAGTCTTCACAGACTTATGCTATTTGCAACTACCTCATTTATTTATTTGTCTACATGCTGTTGCTGTCTCTGCCCCTAGAATGCTGGCTCCAAGAAAGAGGAAACCACACCTAGTTCCTCAGCACCAAGCACAGAGCTTAATATTTGTCAAGTGAATGAAGGGCTGCCATGAACAGCCTTATCCCAGCCTCTTTGGGCACTGTTAAGAGTGGAAATATCTGGATTGGAGGGTATGCTTATTTTCAATTTGAGTAAAGGCTGCTGAATTGTCCTCTCAAAGGTGAAACCCAGTTTATGTTCCTACTAATGGTGCAAGGCTCAGAGGCAGGAGAGGTACCAAAGGTTGCTGGCAGAAAGAAATGGAGATGAGAGGCAAAGTAGGTTGGCCTCCTTTATTGTCCTTTCTAGATTCCTGAGTTCTCAGAAGTTCAGAACTTAAGGGAAGGCTGAAAGCGAAGGCTCATTCATTCATCCACTCATCCATTCATCCACTCATTCATTCAACAAACTTGGATCATTGCATTCACCTTCTATCACACAGTCTAATTTACTCATTTGTTACGCGTACGACTATTGTCTGTGTGCAGAACGAAATCTCTATGAGACCGTAGATTTTTATCTGTTTGTTCACTGCTCTATCACCAAATGCTTAGATTATTTCCTAGCACAAAATAAGCACTCAAAAACTATTCCTTGAATGAATGATGAATGAAGCCTTCTGTGTGTAAGAATTTGGTGCTTCCCAGCAGATGCAAAGACAGCCAGGCACAGTTGGCGCAGAGGCCTAGGCATTGTCCCCTCTCCTCCTGGCCTCTGGGGCTCTGGGGCCCCATCCCCCTCACTCACCCGGTGGACAGCTCATGCTCTCTCCTTGGCTCCTTCCTGTCTGTATTCTCTGGGTCATTCTGGGCACCTGTCCTGTCCCCCAGATGGCTTAGTCCCCAAACTCAACCTTAAACCCTGGTTTGTGGGAGGGAGGGGGCAAGGGCAGAGAGGGATTATGGGGGACAAAGGGGATTCCCTGCTCCCTGCACGTCCCGGGATCCAGTTTCCAATGAGGAGGCAGCCCCCTGCTCCACCCCACAGGGACCCAGGCGTTGGGCCCTGGCTTCAGAGGAGTTTGGAAAAACGACATGAGAGGTGGCCTGTGAGCAATATCACCCACACCCAGGTGCACCATTAGACATGCGCACATCTACACATACGTTGGTATGTGGGCACACACCAGACATGTGCACACACTTTCATCCATTCATTCATTCAAGTGTGTGTTGACAACTACTGTGTGCTGGTCCCTATCTGAAGTGCTGGGATAGAGCAGAGAACAAGTCAGACAAAAGTCCTTGCCCTTGTGGCACTGATACTCCATGCCTACACATATGTTGTAACACATACACCCAAGCAGACCTGCATGCATTGCACAGGGAGAGCCTGTGTACAGATGAGGACACAGGTGTCCACACAGATGCACAGATATGTGAACACATAGACACAACAGGATGCGCCGCCAGAGGTGCTTTCACAGAGCAGACATATATATACATGGGTGTATACACACTATGGCCATGTGTGTGCACACAGACATACCTGCAGCCGGGGGGCAGGAGTTCTGAAATTTAACCACATTTCAGTCTTTGCTCTCCTGGGTGATCTTGGGCCAATGGCCGCCCTCTGTCCAGCACAGCACACACAGACACACAGACATGCATCTGAGGCCTTCCCCTCTCTAAGCCTTATGGCAGAGAGGTGAGTAGGGAGACAGGTGTTGGGTCTGGTACCTCTCCAGAGCTTTCCCATTCTCTTCATAAGGGATCATTGTTCAATTCTCAGCCCCTGCCTACCTGCTGAGTCAGAGAGTGGCCAGTCAGAACCCACCCCACTTCCATCTTGTGAGGGGCTGGAATATTACTCTACCTTCCCTCACTACTTGGAACTGGAATGGAGGGAGAAGGCCCATACCCTTCCTGCTTAGGCAGGAGATACATATGTTCATTCATTCACCCATGTGTACGTGGCATCAGCAGGTTTCAATGGAGCCCCTACTGTGTGCTGGCACCTGGGGTGGGAGAAATAATTAGGCAGGCAAGGTCCCTTCCAGGCACACAGTCCAGTTGTTTAGGCAAACAACAAACATATGAACTGATAAAGAAAAAAAAGTTTCCTAAAGCAACAAGATGCTGAGAAGAAGTCAGAATAGGTTGATGTGATCAGCTGGGGGTCAAGGAGACTTAGATAAGAAGTGTAAGGCCCAGAGAAGGATGGCTACTTACCTGGAGTCACATAGCAAATCCAGAACAGACCCTAGACTCCTGCCCCTAGCGTGGGACTGGGTCTGGGGTGTCCTTGACCTGAACTGGAACTGAAGGAGAAAAGGAGTTGAGAGAAAGATGGGTTCTGAGCTGAGGGATTCTAAATTGGGTCTCCAAGGCAGGGGACAGCCCAGGGCTGCCAGGCGGGACCTGTACTGTGCAGGCTGTGATGTCAGGGGATTAGACTAGGCCCATTGACTGGGTGCACCGAGGCATATGCCAGGTCAGGTAGTGGAGGTGGAGGAGGAGGAGGGCAGGAGGGGAAGAGGGAGGCAGATATTCGATCTGGTGCTATTCACAGGTGGATGGTGTATGTGGGGCTGGGCCTCATCCAAAAGAGCAGACTCACCCTCACCCAACCATACCCCCTCCCACTTCTCTCAGGGGCTTCACTTTCTCTCCCTCTGGACCCCTAGGTACACCTTCACAGCTGGAGGAATAGGACCCCATCACAGGCCCAGCTCTATTTGTCCAAGATAGCTGTCTTGGCAGAGGTCATTAGCTCTGCCACCCTGTCCAGCCCCATCTCACAGCCCACCTGTCTCCCTCTCTATTTTGGTCTCACCAAAAGCTGATGCCTGAGGAATCCTAGCAACTTATGAGTCAGCAGGCTTGGATTCAAATCCTGCCTTTGTTTGTCACTAGTTTTGGCAAGTTACTTAACCCTCTATGAGCCTCAGTTTGTTTCATCATCTGGAAACTGGGATAATAATACCCACCTCCCAGGTTTTCACTGACGCCACCCACCAAGTGCCTTGACCCCTGCTGTGAGGTCCCTCTCTGGCCCCTGAAGGGTTCCCAATGGTACATAATGCTTTCTCAATGTCCCATGATGTCATGCATGGAGCCCAGTCCCCATCAATCACACATATGCTTTTAAGAGATATGTTCTACCCATCTCCCATGACACTGACGCATGACCTAGTGCCATCTGGCAGGTCACAGAGTGAGGCCCATGCCTGAATATTAAGTTCAGCTCCCTCCCCATCCCTGACTGTAAATCTTCACCCTCCCTCTCCAGGAAGAGAACAGCATGTGCAAATGCCTTGAGGTAGGAGCATGCTCAGCAGGTGTTGGAACACTGGAGAGCGGAGATTGATGCTCAGTGAGATATGATAGGGCAGGGAAAAGCAAACATGGCCTTGCCCTCTCCTGCCACCCCCATACATTTCCTCGATTCCCCAGTGCTCTCAGGAGAAAGTGTGCACTCTGTAGCCTGGCCTTCAAGGCTTTCAACCCCTGAGTCCCTGTGCACCCTCATGCCTGACTTCTTGCTTTTGCCCACCTTCTACATCAGCTACCTGCTTATAATGCCTGCCTGCTCAACACCAGGCCTTTCTCATGGAATTCTCCCTCCATCGAAAGCTCTCTTGCTTCTCCCTTATGTGACACCATCCTTTTCATGTTTTAAACTTCAGCTCAGGTTTTACCCGCTCTGGGAAGTTGCCCCTTCCTCCTCTGCCAGCTCCCTCAGTGCCCACTCTTTCCCCTGTTTACTGATCACTTTGCACTGTAATTCTGTTTCCTAGTCTCTCTCTCCCTCATGTGACAAGAGGCAGAGACTTGTTACCTTCACAGCCCCAGCACCAGACCATGCACAAAGGAGACACTCCAGTAAGTGTTGGATGAAAGAAGGAAAGCAGGAGCGTGGGGGCTGTGCGGAACCAAGGCCAGGAGTCTGGTCTGCTGACAAGAGTACCTGATCTCAGAGCACGTCTGTGTTACTGCCTCTTCTTGATGGGGTGGCAGGCTGAAGGCACAGCGAGAGTACATGGAAGAGGTGTCCAGTGCAGAGATCATCAGGGTGAGGAGCACAGCCTGCTGCATTTGTCTAGTCTGTGACCCTTCACAGCATTGTTCCAGAGGCTGTGGCGTGAAAGGACTCCTGCCCTCTGGGAGCACACAGCCTTCCTCATGGTCATCATCACTAACATTTCTTGAATGCATACTAGAGGCCTGGCATTGTTCTAAGATGTTTCTGTATGATAACTCATGATTCCTTTACAAACCCCCACAGAGTGGATAGCACTGTTTTCCCATTGTACAAATGAGGAAACTGAGGCACAGCAAGGTTAAGTAGGGTCACACAGCTAATAGGCAGCAAGAAGTGCTAGGGTTTGAATGCAGGCTCCAGAGCTGGGACTCTTTACCATTATCACCATCTCTAGTCTCTAGGACTTGATGCTTTCTGGTGTAGGAGCCCTCTCCACCATCCTTATCACCCTGGAGCCCCTTCAGGGTTATCCGGCAAGGGGCTATCGCCCCCATTTCACAGATGAGATGCATATGTTACCAGTTACTTTATACACAGACACAATCTTTTTCTTTAAAGATTGTATTTATTTTATTTTCAAAAAAAGGGAAGAGAGGAAAAGAGAGGGAAAAAAAATCAATGTGTGATTGCCTCTCATGCGCACCCTACTGGAGACCTGACCCACAACCCAGGCATGTGCCCCGAGTGGGAATCAAACTGGCAACCCTTTGGTTCACAAGCCAGCACTCAGTCCACTGAGCCACACCAGCCAGGGTACATAAACATTATCTTGTTTAACCCTTGTAACAACACTGGAAAATAGGTGTACGATTATTATCTCCACCTTTACAGATGAGGTTCAGAGGTTCTGTGACTTGCCAAAGATCATACAGAACATGAATTCTAGAGGCCTTGAACTCAGAACTGTCTCTGGTGTCCAAGCTGTTCCCTACCATCCCCAGATGTAGCTCCCTTGCTGTCATGATACCTGCACCACCATCTGTCCCCATGCTTGGGGCACATAGTTGGACACCACGAGGACCAAGTGAGAGACACAGATCAGCCAGCGTGCTGCCCAGTGCTCCTATACCTCCGCTGGTGTCCTGACCTAATCCAACCTGGCCCTTGGCAATCTCTGGAATCCAACCCAGCTTCACTTCTGCATCCTGACCAGCAAAGCCTTAATGAGGAGGGCCAGAGGAGAGCGTGTAAAGAGCCTTATACAAGAAGCAGAGCCTGATGGGGAAGGGGTTGGGGGTTTGGTTTTAAAATTGGGAGAAAGTGGAGTGAGAGCCAGCAGGGCTGTCTTCCATTCGGCAATAACTTACTGATTTGACATTGTATAACCTGAATTTCCCAAAGAAGCGACACACGAAGAGCCTAATCAGATAACTGGACCCTACCAAGTAACAAAAACTCCCCTAAAACTGTGCTGAATTAAACACTGAGTGACAGAGATACAGAGCCGGACAAGTAGGTCAATGGAACAGAACAGAAAGACCAGGAATAGACCCACGTATATGTAGGATTTAGGGTGTGATAAAGGGGACATTTAAAATGAGGGAGGATGAGGATAAACTATTAAAATGAGAGGTTTTGGGATAGCTGGAAAATTATATGGAAAATTTCAAGTTAGATCCTCTGATGGATCAACTAGTGTCCCACCCAGATTCCCTCCGCTCGCAGTGCTCCTGTACCCATGCTGGTATGAGTGTTGGCTGCCGACTCAACTGCCTCCTTTTCCCTCAGGCCACGGAACCCGCAGCCAAGACTGCTCTTCCCAGCAAAGCTATCATTTAGAATGGAAGGACAGTTAAAGGGGTTGAAGGGCTTTCTAGACAAGAAAAAAACTAGAGCAGTTCATTGTCACCAAACCATTATTATATGAAACGTTAAAGGGACTTATTTAAGAAAAAGATCATAACTATGAACAATAAAATGGCAATAAATACTTAGTAATCAACAATTGAATCTAAAAAACAAACGAAGCAAACAAGAAGAACAGGGATAGAATAATGGGTATGGAGAGTGTTTTGATGGTTGCCAGAAGGAGGGGAGTTTGGGGGAATAGGTAAAGAAGTGAGAGGGTTAAGAAGTACAAATAGGTAGTTTCAGAATAGCCACGAGGATGTAAAGTACAGTATAGGAAATGGAGTAGCCAGAGAACTTATAAACATGACCCATGGATGTAAACAATGGTGCAGGGATTGCCTAAAGGAGCGCGGGGGCGGGGGCGGTGTTGGGTGGAGGTGGGCAAAGGGAGAAAATCGGGACAACTGTAATAACACAATCAATAAAATATAATTTAAAAAATAAAGTAAAAAAACAAGTCACAAAACACAGCACCATAAAAATAAAAAGCTAAAGGTTGATAAATTTAAATACATTTCTCCCTCTTTTTTATTATAAGTACACCCATATATTGCTTGTGATTACCGGCACATACTCTCTTGCAACACAGAACACTAATGGGTTATGCTTCCACTGATACCGTCAACAGTAACAACCAGAATGCGGCAGAAGTGATGTGTGACTTCTGAGGCTAGGTCATTAGAAGTGGCTCTCTGGACTTTTGCCCTTGAACCCAGGTTCCATGTTATAAGGAAGGCCAGGCTACACAAAAGGCCATGTGTAGGTGTCTGGCTGAAAGCCCTAGACTAGACACTTAGCCAACAGGCAGCATTAATAGCTGCACACGTGAGTGAATAAAGCTTTCGATTCCAGCCCCCAGCTTTCAAGTCTTCTAGCTGAGACCCCAAACATGATGGACACAGACAAGCCATCCCTACTGTGGCCTGACTGGATTTCTGACCACAGAAACCATGAGAGGTCATAAACAATTGTTGTTGTTTTAAGCCACTAAATTTAGGAAAAAATAGACAGCTAAAACAAGGACTGTGTGAAATATATGGCATAAAAATGAAGAGCAATTAATTTACATAGACTCCGTAGCAATTTGCAGAATCTGGACAGTTCAGAACCCAAAGTGAAACAAAGGGGGTTTAGGGAATTTCAGATCCCCTAAAATTTCTTGACTCTTCAACATTTCATATGCAACTGAGCTGATTTTCCCATGAATATAGTTTGTTTCTTAGATATATGAAAATTAGCATGCAGAAGAAACTTCTCTTTTGCAAATTGAAAAACCAGGTTGGCTCTCCCTTGTGAGGACTTGGGTTTGTACATGCTTACCAGTAACAGTGGGTATGCAAAGATATGTGTGAAACCATCCCTAGGTCCAATTGCCCCTCACTCTACTTACAACTCAATCTCTTTTTCTCTCACAAAAGAGAGATCAAATCCATGAATCAAGAGAAGAAAAGGGAGTAGCACTATGAGAATCGTCTCTTACAGACGAGAAAACTGACGTTCAAAGAGGTGAGGTCAAACAATGCCCCACAGCTAGTGGTAAAGCTAGGTCTCCAAATCAAGCCTATTTGATTCCAGATTTCAGTGGAAAAAAAGAATCCCTGGATGCTCTTATAAATATGAATCCTGGTTCCCACTGAGAGATTGATTAGGCCCCAAAGAGCCCAGGCATCTATGCTTTTTAAAGTATATTTTACTGATTATGCTATTACCATTGTCCCATTTTTTTCTCCCCCTTATCCCCCTCCACCTGGTACCCCCATTCCCTCCCCACTTAGTTCATGTCCATGGGCTGTACATATAAGCTCCTTGGCTTCTCCATTTCCTATACCTGTCTTAGCCTCCCCCTTTCTATTTTGTACCTACCAATTATGCTTGTTATTCTCTGTACCATTTCCCCCATTCTCGCCCCTCCTTCCCTGGCTGATAACCCTCCATTTCTGTGATCTACATTTCTGTGATTCTGTTCCTGTTCTAGTTGTTTGCTTAGTTTGTTTTTATTTTTATTGTTGTTGTTTTCAGGTTCAGTTGTTGACAGTTGTGAGTTTGTTGTCATTTTACTGTTCATAGTTTTGATCTTCTTCCTTTTCTTAGGTAAGTCCCCTTAATGTTTCATATAATAAGGGCTTGGTTGATGGGGGGGTTACCATGTCCCATGCAGAGTCCCCCCCGGGGACTCTGGAGGAAAATAAAATAAGTCGTTCCAGACACTTCTTGGTCTGACAGAGAAAGAGGGTGGTGATTCCTTCTAGTGAAGAATGCCCCAAGCCCCTCATTTGAAGTGGCTTTTATTGGGAACGATACACGCAGGGGTATACAGCATACATGCAAAGCTCATCAATAAATGTCAAAAGGCTATGATTGAAGAAATGCAAAAATTTGCTGTAGGTCAGGATCTGGTAGATAGGTGGTGCCCATTTGGCCCTGAAACCTGGAAACTGATCACATTCTATGCTCAACCCCAAACATCAGTACTCATTAACTCGAGGGCATTCTTAGCACGGAAGTTTCATAGGATTTAATGCATTCCTTTTCCAGGCCTAATTTCTCCTGGGAACCGCCCCATCCAGTTTAGGGCTGTACCTGCCTCTAATATTGTTTCAGGCCTGAGCGACGTGGGTGGAGCAGAGCAGCCAAGAGATAAGGAGACTTCTTTCAGGTAGAATGAGGACTCTGGCCATGACAAAGCCGAGGGGTGAGGATCTTTTGCCCCTTCTTCATGTGCCCAAGTCCTTTCCTGATGGCTTGTATGTGATTGTGCCTGTCTTAGGTTGCCCCTGACATTGAGGGGTCTTACCCATCATTGACTAACCAGCCATCCTCTGGGGCCAAGCAGGGTGATGTGAGGGAGGCAGGGGCTGTACCCCTGCCAGGGGGACAGGTTTTGTCTCCTCTGTGGCCTATTTTCCCAAGGCCTCCTTGCTCAGCTCCAGCCTTGGGGTCCTCTCGCCAGTCAGCAAGGCTACAGTCCCTGAAACCAGGTGGGACAGTTCCCAACACTTGGTGATGATGAACTCCTTTAACTTGACCTTATCTGGGAAGCACTTTATCTGCCCTTGCAGTCTAAATGATAACTTTGCTGGATAGAGTAATCTTGGATATAGGGCATTTGCTTTTCATGACTTTGAATACTTCTCTCCAGCCCCTTCTTGCCTGTAAGGTTTCTTCTGAGAAATCAGCTGATAGCCTTACGGGAACTCCTTGGTAAGTAACTGTCTCCTCTTCTCTTGTTGCTTTTAAGATTCTCTCCTTATCTTTAGTCTTGGGTGTCTTGGCATGTTCCTCTTTGAGTCCAACTTGTTTGGGATTCTCTGAGCTTCCTGGACTTGTATGTCTATTTCCTCTGCCAGATTGGGGAAGTTTTCTTTCATTATTTGGTCAAATAAGTTTTCAATTTCTTGCTCCTCCTCTCCTCCTTCTGGCACCCCTATGATATGGATGTTGGAACGTATAAAGCTGTCCCAGAGGTTCCTAAGCCTCTCCTCATTTTTTTTGAATTCTTGTTTCTTCATTCTGTTCCAGTTGAATGCTTATTTCTACCTTTTGTTCCAAATCATTGATTTGAGTCCCGGTTTCCTTCCCTTCACTGTTGGTTCCCTGTATATTTTTCTTTATTTCACTTTGTAGAGCCTTCACTCCTTCCTCTATTTTGTGACTGTACTCAATCATTTCTGTGAGCATCCTGATTACCAGTGTTTTGATCTCTGCATCTGATAGGTTGACTATCTCCTCATCGCTTAGTTCTTTTTCTGGAGTTTTGATCTGTTCTTTCACTTGGGCCATGTTTCTTTGTCTTGGCGCACCTGTTAACATTGTAAGGGGCGGAGCTTTAGGTGTTCGCCAAGGTGGGGCAACCCACCTCCCTGCATTGTGGAGCTGTGTGTGGGGGAGTGTGCAGGGAGGAAACAGTGCTTCCTCCCTGCTTTGAAGGCTCCTGCTTGCTAGGCTCTTGCCCTGCTTTGAAGAGACTGGAAGTTTCTCTCCTTGCCACAACCCTGACAGATTTTTACAGCCAGAGGTTCTGAGGCTTTATTTTCCCGCGCTGGAACCCTGGGTTGCACAGTCTGTCTCTCTCCCCAGTTCTTCCTCCCCATTTATCTGCACACAAATGTGGGACAACCCAGTCCGCCAGCCAACACCATGCTGCATGTCTCCTCCACCCTGGCTGTCTGTCTCTGCCCCTCCTACCAGTCTGGATGACTGTTTCCTCTTTAACTACTTAGTTGTCCGTCTTCCTTATATTTTTCTTTTCTGGTAGTTATGGTTGATTTTTGTTTTTAAATTGGTTGTTTCCTTCTTTTGGTTGTGCGAGGAGGCGAAGCGTATCTACCTAAATTACCTCCATCTTGGCTGAGCTGAAATTTTTAGGAAAAATTAAAAAATTGTTGTTTATCATGGAAAATATTTAAATATCAGTTTAGATAATTAAGAAAATGAGGGTTGCAGATAGAATATGCTATAAATGCTATAAGTATTAATAAGCTGAAAATAGTAATATAAACAACAAAACTCTCGATATAGGGAAAGAGAGTAAAATATTGGGCATGAATTGAGAGTGGTTAATGTGACAGAAAGTCAACTAGCCGTATCTACTTTTAAAACATATGATTAATAAATAATAATGAGGTCCTGACCAGGTGGCTTAGTTGGTTGGAGTGTCGTCTAGTACATCCAAAGGTTGCTGGTTCAATCCCTAGTCAGGGCACGTATAGGAGGCTACCGATTAGTATTTCTTTCTCTCTCTCTCAAATTGATAAACATATCTTCAAGTGAGGATTAAAAAATAAAAATAAATAATAAATGAGTCTATCCATATGTTTTTCAAAATCTTTTTTTTTCTTAACCTTGGAGGAATTTTATAGGAAATAATGTCATTTATAGTGAGGAAATATTTATCTAAAGTTCCACTGTTACTTTAGTCTCACTTCCATTTCTTTTTCTCTTGTTTAATTTAAATAAAGATATATGCAATATTTGTTTTAAAATAGTACATATAGTATGAACTGATTGCTATAAATTTTTTGTTTCTTTGTTAACCAATGAGATGACTAGAATGATGGTCACCAAATGTTAATATGGTAACAGTTATTTCTGAGTGGTAAAATAGGGCTGTTGGTTTTTTCTTTCTTTATAATGAATGGCTATCATTTTAACAAAAACAATAAAGTCATCAATCTCTTAAATGTATATTTTTAAGAATTTAATTGCAGTCTTGAATAGATATTTCTCCAAAGAAGATATACAAGTGGCCAATTAGTGCATGAAAAGTTAGTAGGGAAATGCAAATTAAAACCAGATGATATGCCACTTCACACACCTTTGGATGGCTAGTATTTAAAAACGAACAAAGAAACAAACAGAAAATAACAAATGTTGGTGTGAATGCAGAGAAATTGGAATCTTTATGCATTGCTGATGGGAATGTAAAATGGTGTAGTATGGTAAGTCCTCAATAAATTAAACATTAATGTAATGTGCCATTAGTTAATTAATCAAACATAATTAAACATGGAATTACTATGTGATCTAGCAATCCCCTTCTGGGTATGTAACGAAAAGAATTGAAATCAGGAATTTGAACAGATATTTGTACACCCATGTTCGTTGCGGCATTATTCACAATAGCCAAAATGTGGAAGCAAACTAAGTGTCCATTGATGAAGGAATGGATAAATAAAATGTGGTGTATACGTACTATTCAACCTTAAAAAGGAACGACATTCTCATACATGCTACAACAAGGATGAACCTTGAAAACAGTATGCTAAGTGAAAGGAGCCAGGCACCAAGTGACAAATATTGTATGACTTCATTGATATGTAGTACCTAGAGTAGTCAAATTCATAAGAGACAGAAAGTAGAATGGTGGTTAACCGGGATGGGGGAGGTGGAATGGGGAGTTATTTAATAGGTACAGAGTTTCAACTGGGTTAGAGGAAAAGTCTGGAGATAGTAGTAATGGTTTCATAATAATGAATATACTTAATGCCACTGAACTGTACACTTAAAGTGATTAAAATAATAAAATTTGTGTTACATATATTTTACCATACTAAACAACAACAAACCACTATACTGTAATAAGAGGGGGAAAAGGATGTAATTGCAACAAGTATCTAGTTTAGAATGGATGTAGAAGATGTGGGTTTAAGTTATATAATGAACTTAGAATATTACCTGGAAACTTTTCAAATTTATATTTCAGTCCGTTTTCACTTGCTTTTAAAAGTGGATAACTAGATAAAATTGTGTAAAACCAAACAACTAGTAAGGAATGATTTTGAGCAAATTGGTAAGTGAAAAAAGCAAGGTGCACAACAGTGTGTGTGTGGCTTGCTACTGTTTGATTTAAAAAGGCAAAAACTTGCCTTGGGTGGTGTGGCTCAGTGGATTGAATGCTGGCCTGAGAACTGAAAGGTCGCTGGTTCAATTCCCAGTCAGGGCACATGCCAGAGCTGCAGGCCAAGATCCCAGCTGGGGATGTGCGAGAGGCACCCAATTGATATTTCTCTTGCACATTGATGTTTCTCTCCCTCTCTTTCTCCCTCCCTTCCCCTCCCTCTAAAAAATAAGAATCTTTAAAAATAGTAAAGAAAAAAAGAAAGAATCTTATTTATTTATTTTTTTAGAGAGAAAGGAAGAGAGGGAAAGAGAGAAGGAGAGAAACATCAATGTGTGAGAGAAACATTGATCGGTTGCCTCTCACACACCCCTGACTGGGGACCTGAGCTGCAACCCAGGCATGTGCCCTGACAGGGAGTAGAACTGGTGACCTTTCAGTCTGCAGGGCAGTGCTCAGTCTACTGAGCCACACTAGCCAGGCCAGTGTACAATTTTCAGTTTCAATTCACTTTGATTTTTAACTCTTTATTATGGAAAATTTTGAAAACATATAAAAGTAGAACAGTATAATGAATCCTCTTATGCACATAAGATTACCCACTTCAACATTTATCAACATATGACTAATCCAGCTTCATGTATACCCCCAATCACCCCGCTTCCCTTTCCTTATTATTTTATTTCAAAGCAAATCTCAGACATCCTAACATTTCACCTGTAATATTCTTTAGATGTGAGGAATCTTTTAAAAAACATAATCACAGATGTTTGTCATTTCTAAATAAATAATGGTAATTCCTTAATATAATCTAATACATAGTCCATGTTCAAATTTTCTGGATTATCTCATAAGTCTCTCTTTACAGTTTGTTTACTGAAATCAGACCCTAAATCAGGTCCACATTGCATTTGGTTGTTGAAGTACACACTTTCTGACATGGCTACAAATGATCCTTGCCTCTTGGTGTCCCCTTCCCCTTGATGTAGGCTAGGCCTAGTGACTTGCTTCTGTAATTAACAGAGTGGGCAAAAGTGATGAGATGTCACTTCTAGGATAAGACTATAGAGGACTGTGAGTTCCATCTTCTTAGCACTCTCTCTGGCTCTTTTTGCCTTCTCTAATGAAGGAGGATGTCATGTTGTGAGAGGTACACATAATGAGGAACTGAGTATAGCCTTCAGCTAACTGCCAGGTGAGGACTAAGGCCCTCAGACCAACAACCTCAGGGAACTGAGTCCTGTCAATGTCCCATGAATGGACTTAAGCAGATTCTTCTGCCCCTTGAGATGACTGTAACCCTGACCTTGACTGTAGCCTTTTGAGAGCCTCTCAGCCCAGATTCTTGACCCAGAGAAATAGAAAAAATAAATGTTATTTTAAACCATTAGGTTTTGGGATAACCTGTTACATAGCAACAGATGATTAATCCCATTGTTATGTCTTTTTAATATATGTTTCCCAACTTTTTTTGGCCAGGCCTGGTTCTGTATGGAAGATAGGGTTGTGTGTATTAACTCAGTGGCACTGAAAGTTGGACCCAGAATCTCCTGGGAGCTGGCCCTTATTAATAATTCAGATGAATAATGGCTTCCAGCCAAAGCAGAGGTGTAGGTAGAGATACTTCCATTCCTCACACAACCAAAAGAAGGATAACAACCAATTTTTTTAAAAACAAAGACAACTAGAACTGCCAGAAAATTAAACTGTATGTAAGTCTGACAACCAAGGAGTTAAAGAAGAAACATTCTTCTTTAGGAATGTTCCCTAGGAGGGGTGGAGATGGGCAGCCAGGGCTGAGAGGACATGCAGCAAGGTGGTGGCTGGCAGGCTGGGTGGTCCCACATTTGCCTGTGGATAAACAGGGAGGAATAACTGGGGGATGAGATAGACTGCACAACCTGTGGTTCCAACATGGGAAAAGAATGCTTCAAAACCTCTGGCTATAAAAACTTGTGGATGTTGTGGCAGGTGGAGAAACTGCCAGTCTCAGAGTAGAGTCCATTGGAGGGGCCCACAGGGTTCTAGAATGTACACAAGTCCACCTACACAGGAATCAGCACCAGAAGGGCACAATTAGCTTGTGGGTAGTGGGGGAAGTGACTGAAAGGGGGACAAGAGCCTAGCAAGCAGCACTGTTTCCTCCCTGCACACTCCCCCACACACAGCTCCACAATGCAGGGAGGTGGGTTGCCCCACCTTGGCGAACACCTAAAGCTCCGCCCCTTACAATGTTAACAGGTGCGCCAAGACAAAGAAACATGGCCCAAGTGAAAGAACAGATCAAAACTCCAGAAAAAGAACTAAGCGATGAGGAGATAGTCAACCTATCAGATGCAGAGATCAAAACACTGGTAATCAGGATGCTCACAGAAATGATTGAGTACAGTCACAAAATAGAGGAAGGAGTGAAGGCTCTACAAAGTGAAATAAAGAAAAATATACAGGGAACCAACAGTGAAGGGAAGGAAACCGGGACTCAAATCAATGATTTGGAACAAAAGGTAGAAATAAGCATTCAACTGGAACAGAATGAAGAAACAAGAATTCAAAAAAATGAGGAGAGGCTTAGGAACCTCTGGGACAGCTTTATACGTTCCAACATCCATATCATAGGGGTGCCAGAAGGAGGAGAGGAGAAGCAAGAAATTGAAAACTTATTTGACCAAATAATGAAAGAAAACTTCCCCAATCTGGCAGAGGAAATAGACATACAAGTCCAGGAAGCTCAGAGAATCCCAAACAAGTTGGACTCAAAGAGGAACATGCCAAGACACCCAAGACTAAAGATAAGGAGAGAATCTTAAAAGCAACAAGAGAAGAGGAGACAGTTACTTACCAAGGAGTTCCCGTAAGGCTATCAGCTGATTTCTCAGAAGAAACCTTACAGGCAAGAAGGGGCTGGAGAGAAGTATTCAAAGTCATGAAAAGCAAATGCCCTATATCCAAGATTACTCTATCCAGCAAAGTTATCATTTAGACTGCAAGGGCAGATAAAGTGCTTCCCAGATAAGGTCAAGTTAAAGGAGTTCATCATCACCAAGCCCTTATCATATGAAATTTTAAAGGGACTTATCTAAGAAAAAGATCAAAAACTATGAACAATAATGCAAAGGGGAGGGGGAAGGATGGGGGGAAATGTACAGGGAATAAGCAGCATAATCTCTCTCTCCCCCCAACCCCTGCCACGGCTAGCACACCCTCTCTCCCTTCCTCTCTAAGCATATCCTCAGGTGAGGATTTACAAAAAATTAGTGAGTGTTTCACCAAGTCTTCCCCCACTTGTCCATGAATGGATGGTGACCATAGAGGCTCATACCGAGCTTCTTCCTGTGACTAGAATGAGAAGATCTCCTTCACTGACTAACACTAGACATGCAATATAAACAAAAAGCACACCTTTGTTGTTATAAGTCACCAAAAATGTAGATGTTGTTACTGCATGAAAACCTAGTCAACCTGGGCTGATATAGAAACTATGAACTTCCACAGAGATCCAGAAAAGATGAAATAGGAAAAGCCGACACTAATAAAAAGGAACCACAAGATAAATGGGCTACTCCAGCTCCTGAATTCAACGTGCTCATTCCAAGGTTGTAGATAGGTCTGAGAGCAGGCAGGTGCCCTCCATTTCTTTCAGCAGCTCACCAGAGCCTGAATGGTCCAAACTATTTCTGAAACTGATCTGCAGCCCCACATCCCAAGTGCTCACATAGGAAATGACTACTACCCAGTGATCTTAAGTCATCCTTAAAAGGTTCTTAAACAAAATGCATAAATAAGGTTGACAGAAAAAAAAAACAATTTTTGTACCAAAAATAGGGTGCTCATGGGTGCTGTATTTCCTGAAGTCTCTTATGTCTGAGAAGGTCTATTGTCTTTTTTTAAAGATTTTATTTATTTTTTGAGAGAGAAGGGAGGGAGAAAGAGAGAGAGACCTAAAAGTATGAGAGAAACAATGATCTGTTACCTCTCACACACCCACAAGTGGGGATCTGGCCCACAACCCAGGGATGTGCTCTTACTGGGAATCAAACCAGTGACCACTTGGTTCGCAATTCAGTGCTCAATCCACTGAGCCACACCAACCAGGGCTATTACCTTTTATTCTTTAATCATTTTTTAATTTTTCAATTACAGTTGATATAGTATATTAGTTTCAGGTATACACTCCAGTGACTAGACATTACAGGATGGCTGCAAATGCTGGTCCAACAAAAAAATCATAGATTTACTTAAAACATTATTATTATTATTATTATTTTTTGCGATTATGTGTCACAATATATTTAATGTGTGGCCCAAGACAACTCTTCTTCCATTATGGCCAAGGGACGCCAAAGTTTGGACATCCCTGGCCTACCACTTTAGGTTGAAGTAGGAACTCAGTCAAGTGGAGAAGGGCGCCCCCTGGTAGCAGTGCTCAGTAGTGGACCCTGGAGGACCAAGCTGAGGAGGTAGGAGTAAGGGGAGGAGAGCGGGGCTCAAATGGGCATAGCCTGCCCATCAGTTTTCTTCTCACACGAAGTAACTTCTTCCAGCAGGATGGATTCCTGGGATCCCAGAACAAATGGGCTATTAGGGACCTCCAAAAAGGACTACCAATACATGCCCTGGGTCGGGCCCTAAGCTGGGCATTTTCGCGACCATTGTCTTAACACACCTAACTCTGCTTCAAGGTAGTACCAGTATCCCTATTTTTCCGATGTGAAAACCGACGTTTGGTGACTTCCCAAGAAGCGGCGGGGATTTTGCATGATTTCAGAGCCGTTTCCCTGGAGCTCTCAAGACCTGAAAGACTGTGATTCCCTGAGGTCTCGGGGAACAAGCCACGGGTGTGAGGTGCACAAGCTTTCCAAGGACAACAGTGTGACGGTGCTTTCGGCCAAAACCACGCCTCTCATGTCACAACAATACTGATTACTGTTGCTTTCCTTTAGGAGCTTCCCCTGAAACATGAAGTCCTCGCCACACGGGGAGGCGGACATTATATATCCCTGGATCGCCCAGACTTCTTTCTCTTTCGCCTGCCCTGAACCCCACTAGTGACACAAATTCTCCCCCTACACTAGCCAGTGGAGGCGTGGGACTACATTTCCCGGCAGGTCATTGAGAAAGGCGTATCAGGGAGAGGACTGTAGGTTTCCGTATGTCCGTAGTTTCCGCCTCGTCCGCCGTAATACACATTTCTACAGCCCACGTCCTTTCTCTATGGAAGCTAGAAGAACTACGTCCCCCAGCAAGAGTAGCCGCAAAGAGAGGTGGGCCGCCATCTTTACTGTAGTCCTTTCCCCCGTTTGCACAGGGAGTAGCCTCAGGCCATGGACTACAAATCCCAGACCGTCGCCCATCCTTCCTTTGGCCGCCATCTTTGCCGGTAGTCCCCGCCCCTTTTTATTTCCATTGTCTCTACTGAAGATAATAGAGAGGGGACTGGAAGACTGCAACTCCCATCAGGCTCTGCGTCACCGGGAGGGGTATTTCGATATTAACAGGCGAGTGAGGTGCCCAAGGTGGTAGAATGAGGCGACCGGGAGAGGCTCGGTAGCCTGCCATCTTTACGGTAGTCTCCTTAACCTCCCGGGTTCGTCATTCTTAAGGAACACTAGCAAGCTAAAAAAACTACTATTCCCATCGCACCTCATAAGATCGACTACTAGTCAGGTTGTACGCCCCTCTTCAGCCATCTTGTTTGTAGTCCTCGTTCTTTTTCACCTTTCCATTGTTCCTGACGAGTAGAAATGGCAGCGGGAAGGCAGCAGATGAACTGCGACTCCCGTCAGGTACCACACACGCGGAGGGTTGTGGACAGAAGGGCGTGCGAGTGCCTGGGAAGGAGGTCGGGTCCGGGGGGAAGGCCATCTTGTTTGTAGTCACCGTTCCCGCTCCGTCCGTATGCTCTGCAACGGGGAGCCTCGGGACAACCGGACTATAACTCCCGGCATCCTCGGCTCCCTGCTTGGCACGCCCTTCGCCATCTTCTTTGTAGTATCCGCTAACCCCAGCGCCCCATTGTTCCCACGGTAGCAGCTGTGGCCGCAGGACTACGACTTCCGTCGTTCCCTGCGCGTGTTCATCCTGGCAAGTGGAGTGGTGGGGCAAGGAGGAGGCAGGGGGCGGGGTTCCTTTGGGAGAAGGAGGGAGTAAAGAGGTGGAGGAGGAGGGAAGGAGGAGGGACAGGAGGGGGAAGAGAGGAGGAAGGAGGAAGGAGCTTAGGAGGGATGAGAGAGGCGGCCAGGGCCCCGGGCCGAAGCAGCATCGGGCCGGGGGACCAGTGGGGCTGAGGCACCCCGATTGTTACCTCCCCTTTTCCCTACCTCTTTCCATCCTTTCCTTCCATCCTTCTGCTTGAAGAAGGGGATTTATTCAAATTTTATTTAAATCCCTATCTCTGGAGGGTCGCGCGCTGGGGGGAGGGGGAGAGGGCAGGGGCGTACGCAGGCTGGGGGGGCGGGGCCGGAGCAGCTTCCTTCACCCCTCTCGGTTCGCGAGATAGTGGTAGGGCAAGGGGCCGCAGTCCAGGGGCGGGCCCAGGGGAGGGGGGCAGGTTACAGGGACCCCCCCCTCCCCGGGAACCGGCGGTGGGCGGGGCTTGAACCCCGGAAACGGTGGGGGGCCCAGGCCTGGTCCTGGACCCCTGGGCAGTGGGGGCTGGGAAGGGGCCAGTTAAAGGGTCGGGGGCGCTGGGGAGAGGTGGGGCGGAGTGGGGGAGGGGAGCTGGGACTCGGACCCCGGACTGAGTGGGGCCCGGGTAGAAGCTGAGCACCCTGCGTCCGAGGAGCCCCCGTTGGCCTGGGGGGGCTGAGGGACTGAGCCCCCCAGAGCAGGACCTCCCCCTGGAAGGGCCGCGCCGCAGCCCGTGGGAGGGCCTCGCCCCCGGCGCCCCCCATCTCCACTCGCCGCCGTCCCGGCCTCCGCCGGAGGGAGGGGCCGAGCGCCCTCGGGGGGCCGTGGACCCCGGCGTTCTGAGCGTTCCGCGCCCCGCGCCGCCCGGCCCCCCCGCCGCCGATGGCCGCCGACCCGCCGGGAGCTGCCGAGAAGGGAGAGATGGCTCCCGGGACACGTGTGAGGTGGGTTCATGCGGCTCCTCCTCACCCCCAGACCTAGGCAGCTCCCACTCCCATTCATCCTCAGCCCGGCCTCTCTACCTTCCCAGCCCCCAGCCTCACCCTTTCTCTTCTCCAAACTCCTCATCTCCAGTCCTTCATCCTGTTACCTCTCTCCCCGGGGGAACTGGCCTTCCTAGACCCTGCTTCCCCTTGCAGACCCCTGGCCCCTCCTGCAGTGGCCTCCCTCCAGACCCCTCCCCTGGAGCCCTGGAGGGCCCCTTTCTCACCCCCATATGGGTCCGGAAGCCCCTCAAAAGGGGGCAATTGGGGTAAGACTCGGGCCATGAAGAGAGAGACCCTCCAGGCCTGCTGGGATCCTGGAGGCTTTGGTTTCCATGGGAAGGGGACCCCAAGGGATTCTAGACAATTAGGGATGGAAAGCAGACTGGGAAGCTGGGGATGAGGGACACATGACCAGCCCATCTTGAGTTGTGTGAAAATGTCAGGCTGGGTTCTAGAATCCCAGGGAATCTGGGAGGTTGCCCAAGTTTATCTGAGAGATAGAAAAGGAGGGTGTCTTAGAGCAGAGGAAGCTCTTTGGGGAGCAGAGGAATTGAGATCTGTGGTGGAGGAGGGACTCTGAAGCAGCATTTCAGGGGTTGTCTCAGAACCCTGGAAGTTGGGCAGAGAGTGAATTTTTAAGGATGGGGGCGGGGTGGGGCAGGGATCCCATTGGATCTGGTGATGATATCTAGGTTTTGGGGGGAAGAGAAATTGTGTCAGAGAGAGAGAGAAAGGAGGGAGAAAGGTCTGAAGCTTCCACATAAGAATCTGTGGTTGTCTTGGAGGTAAATCTGGGGAATTTTAGTTTGGGGAGAGGTATGGGTGGGGTGTAGTACATTTGGATAACAGGGGAAGAGTTGGGACTTGCTAACATAGCTCTACAGACAAGGAGCCCCTGCTTTCCAAGGAACTTTGATGTGGGGATGTCAGTGGAGAGGCCCATGCCCCTTCGTCTTTCATGGTTAGTCAGGGGGGCGCTTGAGGAAGTGTTAGAGAGGAGGAGTGAGGTCAGGAAGTCAGTTCTTGGACTCCCAGGGGAGCCAGGTGAGCTGCCTGGGAGAAATGGGACTTGAGGGAGTGGTTCCCCTCACCCCCGGTAGGAGGAGTGACCTCCATGTTACTTATCTCGCTGGGTAGGAGGACGACTTCTGGCTGCCTAGAAGTGGAGGGAGCTGTTATGAGTTACACTGGTCGGGTCGCAGTAGGCCCAGCTGACCCTGTTCCCATTCACCCACAGCCCTCGGCGTTGCTGACGCCCCCAATGTCGTCGAGCAGCCGGGGGCCGGGGGCCGGAGCGCGCCGACGCCGAACCCGCTGCCGCCGCTGCCGGGCCTGTGTGCGAACTGAGTGCGGGGACTGCCACTTCTGCCGAGACATGAAGAAGTTCGGGGGGCCTGGGCGCATGAAGCAGTCGTGCCTGCTCCGGCAGTGCACTGCCGTGAGTTCTGCCCTGGCTTTGGGACTCTGGGTACCCTTCCTCGTCTGGCCTAAGTGCTTTTACGGGGTGGCTGGTGGTTGCTTCCTAGGGTAGAGTTGCTGTTTGCTCACTCATTCATTCACTGCTTTGTTCAAATGTCCATCAGGCCCATTATTTTCCCCTCAGCTCCCAGTTGAGGGCAGTGTTAGGAGACAGAAAAATCCAACCCAGTCTCTACTGTCACACTTTTCCTAACTTTTCAGAGGCACAGACCTGTAGAAAACCTGGCCCTTCTCATCCCACTCGCTAGAGGTATGCTGCACAGGGGCCCACCTCCAGAGCTAGGGCCTGTGAACAGGTCTTAGTCTTCTTTGGCCTCTTCCTCACTTGCCGGAGAGGTCTTGGATTTGAGGCCAAGCTTACCCTTTGTGTGACCTTGAGCAAATCACTTGGAATCTCAAGGTACCAGTTTGTGCAAAATGTTTCTTTTGCTGAGTTGTAACAGTAGCACAGATATGAAAGTACATACTACAAGGCCAAGCACACAGTAGATATCTAAGGAATATAGGTTTCTTAGCAGTCTTCATCCCTTGAGCTTCCCAGAGCTCCAAAGAGCGGCCCTTCCCTAGCAGCCGTGGGCAGCCAGCAGTATCCTGCGTCCCTCTCCCCACACCACCACCTCCTTTTTTCCCTCTAGCCACTCTTCACTGCTTGGCCTCTTCACCTCGTGGCCTCTTGATTCTCTGTCCCCCAGCTCTAGCCTACTTTCCTGTTCCTTCTTCTCCCTACCTGCTTCTTCCTTGAGTCTGTCTCACAACCTTCAGTATCCCTAATATGACTCAGTATTACCACTGTCCTCCTCAAAATCACATCTGAAGGCTGCTCCCTTTTCCCTAGGATCAACCTTTAGTGTTCCCAGGGGTCTCGCCCAAACCAGGTTTATTGTGAGGTCCAGAGCAACCCTAGGCTGCCCATTGAGCAAACTCAGAATCATCCCAGGCTGCTCTTGTGCCTCCTCCAGCCCTCCCTGAGTATTATTGTCATATTTGCCTATGGTCTGTCTTCCTCCCAAAACAAACTACATTTCCAGGGTCACACAGGCCCTGGATCCAGCCAAACATTTACAACAATGAGAACAAACTATGTATACAATGCCCCTCTTGCATTATCTCATTCTTAAAACAGCCCTGCACAGGAAAGTTCCTAGCCCCATTTTACAAATGGAGAAACAGAAATAAGGAGGTTAAATGAGTTGCTCAAGGTCATACTGCCAAAAAAGAAGAAATAAGAAATTCAAGCCCTGGCTGATGTGGCTCATTTGGTTGAAGCATCGTCCCGTAACTAAAAGGTTTCAGGTTCAGTTCCCAGTCAGGGCACATGCCTAGGTTATGGGTTCACCCTGGTCCAGGCGTGTATGGGAAGGCAACCAATCAATGCATCTCTCTTGCATCGATGTTTCTCTGTCCTTTCCTCTCTAGAAAAAACAATGGAAAAATGTCCAGGTGAGGATTAAAAAAAATTCAAGATTTGACCCAGCTTGGCCCATAGGTTCTGAACCTCATCCAACAGCTGGCCAAGGTTCCAAAAAAGAAGGGTCTTTCTCTTGTTGCTTGCCTTTGGGGTTTCTCATGCCCCTTCTCCCCCAACAGCCCGTGCTCCCACACACAGCTGTGTGCCTCTTGTGTGGGGAGGCTGGGAAGGAGGACACAGTGGAGGGAGAGGAAGAGAAATTTGGTTTGAGCCTCATGGAGTGTACAATCTGCAATGAGATCGTCCACCCTGGCTGCCTGAAGGTGATGGCCCTGGGGAACCTGGAGTCTGGGATGGGGCAGGTTGTCAGGGAGCAAGGAAGTGGGAAACACTGCCTCTGGGTTTACTGATACTCTGTATCTGCCTCCCTGCCCTCTGCCCACAGATGGGGAAGGCTGAGGGTGTCATCAATGCAGAAATTCCGAACTGCTGGGAGTGCCCTCGCTGTACCCAGGAAGGCCGGACTAGCAAGGTAGGGGCAGGGACTGGGCTGGGTGCTGTCCTCTTGGTAGGCAGTGGGTTGGAGAGCTGTGCAGAATCTCACCCCCAGCATCCATCTCCTCAGGATTCAGGTGAGGGACCAGGCCGCCGCAGGGCTGACAACGGCGAGGAGGGTGCCAGCCTGGGGAGTGGATGGAAGCTGACGGAGGAGCCTCCACTTCCACCACCCCCGCCCAGGCGCAAGGGCCCCCTGCCTGCTGGGCACCCCCCAGAGGATGTGCCTGGGCCCCCTAAAAGAAAGGAGAGGGAGGCAGGGAATGAGCCCCCCACCCCAAGGAAAAAGGTGAGCCAGGGAGCATGCTCAGTAGGTTCAGCCCAAGGGAATCTGGGAGCGGCAGTCCTGTTCTTTTCTGGGGAGGGTGGGCCTGGGAGGCAGTGCTCCACGGGTTCCCTCAGGGGTTGTTGGGAGTTGTAGTTCAAGAAGTGTTGGGAGGATGGGGCATGCTCAGTGTGGAGGAAAGGTACAGGAGAGGGGCAGCTGGCTTTGGGCAGGGAAGCTTTGGGAGCCCTGAGTACTTTAAGGATTAGGGAAAGAGCTACTCAAAGAGGTTACAAAGGAAGAAGAGGAGGAGCTGGAAAGGGCTGGAGGGAGTAAAAGGGAAGATGAGAGCATGCTTACTGAGCCAAGACACTGGTTGAAAGGTGAGCATGCTCAAAGTTCTCCTTGAGGTGTGGGCTTCTGGGAATTGTAGTCCCAAGAGGAGGGTATGGATCTTAGTTTTGTGGACAATGAGGGGCTAATGGATCTCTCCCTTTCCCCATGTCTCCCTCTTTCCCTGGTAGGTGAAAGGAGGCCGTGAGAGGCACCTGAAGAAGGTGGGTGGAGACGCCTGTCTCCTCCGAGGATTGGACCCAGGCGGCCCAGGCCTTCTGCCCCCCAGGGTTCTGAATCCAAGCCAGGCTTTCTCCTCCTGCCACCCTGGGCTCCCTCCCGAGAATTGGGAGGTGTGCCGGGGATCTTCTCCCTCCCTCTCCCACCTTTCCTTGCCCTACCATCCATCTTGGAGACCAAGATCTGTCCCTTCCTGCTCACCGTCTCCTGCCCCTGCCCCTCTTGGCCATGATAAGCATCTGGACCCCTGGGAAAAGTAGAGGGAGAGAGAGAAGGAGAGAGTTGGGGCCAGGCCATAAGAGCCCCTGACTTTCCAAGAACATTTGGGGTATTATCTGACCCTTTTATATCATCTTCCCAAACCTTAAAGGGGAAAGAACTGAGTCCAAATCCCTGCCTACTGATTCCCTGTGAGGTCTTGGCAACTTGTCAGGTGCTCTGAGCCTCAGTTTTCTTATCTGGGAAATGAAGATGATATACTAGCTTCCTTATCCACCTATCTCACAGAGCTGTTTAAATCGACTGAAAGTAATGGATAAGCTTTGTAAATTTTAAAACTTACCTAGATTCAAGGAAAATGCCCAGAGTGGTTAAAAGACTTGCCTAATATCACACAGCAAAGCTAGAAATCAGATGTCACTTTGCATGGACATACTGAATGCAGGGGTCTGCCTGGTTGCACTCAAATCCAGCCTCTGTGGGTGCTTAATCTCTCTGAGCCTATTTTCCTCAGAGTAACCCAAGTTCCCACTCCATTCAAGCACTGTGAGGATGTGATGAGTCAGCAAGTATGAGATTCCCTTCTTGGGACCAGGTGATCTTTGTTATTCTCATATTGTTGACTAGACACTTGGAGTTGTCTAGTCAAACATCCCATGTTGTAGATGATGAGGCAGGGGCTTCCCAAGGTCACAAAGAGAGTTAAGAGCCAGGCCAGTACTTACATCTGGATCTCTGTTTTCGGTAGCATACTACTTGTGGAAATTCATGAGCTGTTGGAACCCATAGGGCTTTCAGTTCTTTGAATTAGTGGCTTCCTGTGGCAGATAAGGAAAGCAAAGTTCAGAGGGGCATGGTTTGGCTGATCTCTTACACTGTTCAGAACCAGTGCTGGAATTCAGGACTGTACCTTGGGCTGTTCATCCCCTGGTGACTCCTCACAGGCAGGGGTGGGAAATTGTGTGTCAGATCCTAGAACAGTCATCTTCTATCTCCCTGCAGAAACCAAAACCACCTTTGGCCTCTGCTGAGGGCCCAGCAGTGCCATCCCCATCACCACAGAGGGAGAAGCTAGAGCGTTTCAAGCGGATGTGCCAGCTGCTAGAGCGGGTGCCTGACACCTCCTCATCCTCCTCGGACTCAGACTCAGACTCCGACTCATCAGGCACATCGCTGAGTGAGGATGAGGCCCCTGGTGAGGCCCGGAATGGGCGACGGCCAGCCCGGGGCAGCTCAGGCGAGAAGGAGAACCGTGGGGGACGGCGGGCTGTACGCCCTGGCAGTGGGGGTCCCCTCCTCAGTTGGCCCTTAGGCCCTGCCCCGCCGCCTCGGCCCCCACAGCTGGAACGGCATGTGGTACGGCCTCCACCTCGAAGTCCTGAGCCTGACACACTGCCTTTGGCTGCTGGATCCGACCACCCTCTGCCTCGAGCCGCCTGGCTTCGTGTCTTCCAGCACCTCGGGCCCCGAGAGCTGTGCATTTGCATGCGAGTCTGCCGGACTTGGAGCCGCTGGTGAGTGGCCTGCATAGGCCTAGGTTCTGTTGCTGACACCCTTCTCACTTTCGGTGTGATGTGCAACTGGTTCCTGATCATTCCTCCCTGGTTACTGTTCTTGTGTTGATAATACTTCTGTAGTATGCTCATGCTATAGCATGATACTTCTGTGTATTCTGTGCCCAGGCTGCTTTCCATTTTTCAGGTCATTTAACCTTCATAACAACTTTGTGAGGTGGGTACTATTATTCCATTTTACAGATGAAGTTGAGGTGTCAAAGTCATGTAGAGAGGAAGCAGTAGAACCAGGAATTTGAACCCAGGCCCTCTTGCTCCTCATTCTTTCCTCTTAACAGTATCATTTATGAGTGTTTACTATGTGCCAAACACAGTACTGAGTGCTATACATGCATCATCTCATTTCCTTTTCACATTTCCTCTCCTGTGGACAATCCACATGTTCCATTTACATATAAGAAACTCTTTGCTGAGGTCACCCCTGCCCTCGGTCATACTTGGGCCTCCTGACCCCAAGTGACTTCTTCATGTCCCAGAGCCACCACCAATTTTGCTGTCTTCAGCAGCACATCTAAAACCAGAGCCACCACCAACTCCCTCTGCCTATCCTCCCCCATCTCTCCACTGCTTCCTGAACCTTGTTTATTCAGAAATCTCCTTCATCCTCCCAAACCCTTGGTGTTCCTTCCCCCAATCAGACTCTCATGGCACTCTGTTCCTCTCACAGCCCTATAGATGACCTTTTGCATGTTGATGAGCCTTCGTTCATTTACTCATTTCCATGTTCCAATCAGTTTCTAGGATGCTGCAGTTACTGTGTCTGTTTTATCTCCATGTTCCCAGCACAGGACCAGGGGCAGTGTAAATGCTCAAGAAATATTGTATTAAATTAATAAACTCAGGCTTTTTCTCAGTCACTTACTGTGGAGAAGGCATTCTATTAGCCACTTTATAAACGTAGCTAGTATGTTCTTCATAATAGCAGCCCTGTGAGGGAATGAGGGAATGAGGGACATCGGAAGTCACAGCGCAAGTTAGCGGCTGAACTCAAATTCCATTCCTTCTCCTTTGGATTCTGGATGCTAGTTTCGTGCCTGCTGGTCTCTGTGGAGGCTTAGAGCTAGGAGGATAGGAGTGCAGGCTCTGGAGGTAAATGCCTGTGGTTCAGTTTTACTACTCTTCTTTTCACGAGCTGTATGCTGTTGGGCTAGTTTCTTAACTTCTCTGTGCCTCATTTTCTTCATCTGTTAAACCAGAAGAACCAAAGCATTTACTTCATAGAGGGTTTTTTCTTTATTGAATTTATTGGGGTGACAGTTAATAAAATTATATAGGTTTTAGGAGTGCAGTTTTATAATATAGCATTTATATATGTTTTAGTGTTTTTGTAAGCTAATATAACTAAAGAACTGAGGACAGTACCTGGGAAATAGAAACTGCTCAGTGCTTTAACTGTAGTCATTGTTATTCACTCAGTTATAATTAAGTACTGAAAGCACAGACTTACATCCTCAAGGTACAGATTTATGTCCTAGAAGAGCTCCCGGTCAACCTGCAACATAGAAGCAAATAGTTACAGCAGTTGCTAGGGATTACCATCTCTGCCTCATGTAGTAGTTGATGAAATGTTTGCTGAGGCCTCTTCATCATGGCCAGCCCTGTGCTTGGTACATGGGATCCAGAAGTGAAGAGGACTTGATTTCTGCCTCACGGAGAGACTTGTAACCAGAAGTAGAGAGTCTGGACTCCACAGTGGTTTCTAGCTTGGGCCCTGGAGTCTGGTCCTCATAAGTTTCATAAACTCTGACTCTGGCACTTCCTGGATGTGTGGCCATGGTTGGACAGCTATACCTATCAAGGCTTCAGTTTTCTCATCTATTATTTAAGGTTCATATTAATACCTTGTAGGGATTATATGAGGTGGTTCTTGCAAAGTACTTAGCATAGTTCCTGAAGGGTACTACACACTCAATGAAATGGTGGCTTTCGATAAGAAGAATGAGGGTAGGGCAGAATAGGGATCTTTGGGGTGGGGCACAGTAGAAACAGTCAGGAGGCTCTGTCAGGACTGGGGGCAGAAGTAAGGGCTGTTGGGATGGAGAGGAAAGACTCAGGTTGAGAAAGTTTTAAAAAGCAGAATAGCTTGGATTTGGTGACTTAAGTGGCTGTTGGACAACAAGTGACTGTTAACTGAGTTTCTGTTCCACAAGCCTGGGTGGGCAACAGTGCCATTCCTCACTAAGGGAAGAGAAGCAAGTTGTAGGGGGAAATGAAGTGCATAGATTTAACATGTTTGGTCTGAAAGGTTTGTGGGCCAGTCGGGAACTAGTAGGAAAAGAGCTGGATGTTCAAGTCTGAGGCTCAAGAGAAAGATCTGAGTTTAGAAACTTGGGACACAGCAGTGAATAAATAGGTGGGAGAGCAGGCAGGTGCAGGTCTTCTGTCTGGTGGCTTCTGTTTTCTTGGAACTAGAAGGTGAAGTCATCTACCAAGAGAAAGAACCAAGTTCGGGAGTTTTTAACCTATAGGTATCAGCTTCAATGAAGAGGGCGGAAGACAGAATGTCAGTGTTTGTGAGTTAGAGAAAGAGCAGCCAGAGAGTTAGAGGAGATCAAGGGTGGGAGTGTATTCTCAGGGAGAGAGTTTGAGGAAGGAGCGGATGATGAATGTTGGCAAAAGGTCGTGGGAGATCCAAGGACCAGAGGAGCGGTTAGATTTTGTTACAAGGAGGCCTCAGTATCCTTGGCTGTTCAACATAAGGGTTGGAGGGACCAGAGCCAGGTCACATGGGGTCAAGGATATCAGCTTCAAGGCAGGGACCTTGTTTGCTGTTATACCCTGGTTTCTAAGATGGCCCCCTACATACAGTAGGGACAAAAAAAAAAAACTTGTTGAATGAATGACAGTGAGGAAATCAAGATAAGAGTGTAAAGAGGTAGTGAGGGTGAAACTGGAGAGAAATTTGCAGGTAGGAGAGCAGGAAGTTGCAGGCTTTCCTCTCTTGTGGTTTCTATCTTCTCTTGGAACTGGGAGACGAAGTGATCTATCAAGAGTGGGAGGAGAGAAGGCAGGCAGAGGAAGTATGGAGGAGTTGTTGAGTTGCAGGGAAGAGGGTTGGGACTTTGGAGGACATGGGCAGAGAAGGGTGGCAAGGAAGGGACTGAATACAGGGTCAAGGCCAGTTGGGATTGTGAGTAAAGACTTAGAGATAGACAGATTGGAGGACATCGGTGCCATCTGGGATCCCAGAGAGCTAAAAAAACTGGCTTTGGCTGAAGCCCAGGAGGCTCTTGAGCTCCTTACAGGTAGCAGTTTTGGGCTGCTCTGCCTCTGTCTCCAGAGGGCCTCTGCAGGGGTGGGGAAGAGCTATTTGGAGGACTAGAATTTAGGATTTTGGTGGCCTTGGGCTTAGTGGGGGGTGTGACTTACTTGGAGAACTTGAACATCAAGCCTGACCCCCCTCCTGAATGATGGCATGCCTTGGTCTCTTAAGAGTTCTTCCTGCTTTTTGCCTTAGTGATGTTCCCCAGCTTAGAAAGAATCCATCCATGGCTCCCTGTTGCCCTTACAACACACTCCCACAATCCTTTTGGGCCTTTGGACATGAACAGCGCCCCAGTGACTGCACTAAATACTTTCCCTATACTATCTCCCTTCATCTTTGCAGCAAACCTTTGAAGTAAGTGCTGCATTTACTCCCTTTTATGGTTTGGAGAATGGCCCAGAGAGGACAAGTGACTTGCCTAAAGTCATTCAAAGTACAGAAGTGGCAGAGCTGGGATTTAGATACTCATAAGGCTTACCCCCTTCACCTCTGGGCTCTGTGGCCATGACAATCCAGCCTGGCATTCCAGCCCTTCTTGACATGGCACCCCTACCCTAGGCCTCCTCTGCAGCCTCACCTCTGCCTCTTCCCCACTTAACAGAGTTCAGGCTCTCAATCCAGACCAGCTTGGTTTGAGCCCTGGCTCTGCTGTCGTTTTAGTAGCTGTGGTACCTTGAACGTGTTTCTTAACCTCACTGAGCCTCATTTTCCTTTACTTTAAAAAGGAGATGATAACAGTATTTACCTCCCAGGGCTGTTATTAAAGACGACGAATTGCCCTTTGTTCCTGCTGCCTGAGGTTCTCAGAGCCCTCTGTTTTTGTGTCCTGGACCTGGATACTGATTCTTCTTCATCTGAAATGTACATCCTTTTTCTCCTCTCCCCTCACTGGAATAATGACCACTGTCTTAAAGTTTCGTCATGTATTGTCTCCCTGGGGGGGCTCCCCTGTCCCGGTCCTCTCATCGACTCTTACCATGTCCTTTGTTGCTTCAGTTTCTGTGGAATTACTGTCTCCCCCCGTTTTCTGACTGCTTCGTGCCCAGTGGTATCAGTAAGGCCCTCAGTGACTGTTGGTTGCCACTCTGAGGTTTAAACCCAATGTCCTGGTCATACAAGGGTAAAGGGACTGATGGGCTCCAGCCAGGAAGAGTCAGGGGAAACTTCCTGGAAGCAGAGGCACTGGAGCTAAGAGTTGAAGGATCTGGGTTGGTTGGCATTTCCAGCACAACATGGGCCAAAATGTGTTGGCACCATACAGCCTTGTGTGTCGATAGGCAGGCAGGCAGTTTGGCCTGGCTCTTGTGGAATGCGATGAAGAAACAATTGGAAGCCTATGTGTGCCTCGAGAGACAGGTTCCCTTCTAGCCATGGAAGATCCAGGGGGAGCTTCAAGGTGGTGGTCACAGCTGAGCTGGGACTCAAGATTGGGTCAAAGTGGGCAGAGAGGTTTTGGGTAGAGCGGGCTTTTACTAAGTTGAGAGAGGAAAAGGGGCAGGACCTAGGGACAGAGGCTGGGTTGTGGGTGGGGTTTTTGTTTTGTGTTTTTCCTTTTTAGAATTGGAGAGATTTGCGAGTGTTATTGGCTGAGTGGACGGAACCAGGAGAGGTAGAGGCCAGCATGCCAGAAGAGGGGGGCAATGGTAGGAGGTGATCGGTGGGGCTGAGAGGCGGGATTGTTGGGATCGAAGCCTTAATGTCTGTGCCTCCAGCATTCCCTGACCTGTCACCCAGGGCCTGTGGAGTAGGCCTGGCACTTATAAGTGGTACGAAAACGTGGCTTAATTCTTTTATTAATTTTGAAAAGGAAGTCTCTTCATTGTGTGCTATTGTATCTTTAACACTCTTCTTATACTCATCTCCCTCTTTAACAAAAATATTCTCTAGGTAGTAGCCTAACACCGCAGTAGCACTCAGCTAGAATTTAATAACCCTGGTCTGTTTTTATTGTATTTATTTCTACGGTTGACACATTTATGTGAAACAATACTGGTTTTAAGTACATAGAGGGGATCAATTTAAAGATCAATTCACGTTTTGCAGATACATGGATAACAAGTGACTGGGGTTTGAGGATCACTGCTCTAGCTCAGGGCAGCCTGAAGAATTGGCGGGGGGCGGGGGGGCGGATAAATTTCCTGGGCCCTTCCCCAACCCCTGCTGCTTCTGACATAGTTCATCTAGCCCAGTGGGAAATTCCTGACATGCCTTCAAGAACTACTGCATTAAGAAGAGTTTTCAAAGGGAGTCTCAAGGAACTTTAGTGTACCACAAAGTATTAATAGGTAACCTTGGGAGAGGTAGGGAAGTGTTCCCTGGTAATAAAAGTTTGGGAAGCCCTTTCCCAGTTCACTTCATGTTGGACTAGTCAAGGCCCTCAGAAATGCTGGGATCAGAAAACCTGTTTTAACTTTGTTCAGGCTTCATTTGTCTTTGTTAGTTTCAATACCTTGGACCTGCCAGGTCTCCCATAAACATTGACTAAGTGAATAAATGAAAAGCTATAAATGAAGTATGTTGGGTAGGGGGATGCTCAATGGAAGCCTGGCGCCATTTCATTCAACCAATACCCAACAGATAACCTACTATGCACCTGGCGTAGTGCTGGGTATTTGGGGAAACCAAGGAAAAAGCCAGACCTGTCCTTATAAAGCCTACATTGTAGTTGGCAGGACACAGTAATCAAGTAAAGAGAGCAAATAGGGCTGTAAGTCAAGCCTTGGGTGCCTGGCTATCAGGATGAGACAGATGTGAATCAAGGGCAGAAATTAGTAGAGGATATGAGAAGTGCCCACAAGCCAACACCATAACTTAGCAGTCCAAGGTAGGAGTTGGGGTTGCTGGTAGATCCCATTGGTGTTACAGCAGATACAGTGTAGAGGGTGTTTTTGTGGGTGTCTTTGGCAGAATGCATTAGGAGTTGTAAGGTACGAAAACTAGAATGACCTTATTTGACCCTACAGCAGCCCTGTGGGGCAGGCTGAGTAAGGATCGTTATCTTCATTTTCTAACCTAGGCCTCTGAGGGTCAAGAAAAATGGATTTTCCAGGGTCTCGCATCCAGTTAGTGATGGGCTTGAGCCCCAAATTCAGTGCTCTTGGCTTGGGTCCTGGAGCTCTTCCCTGCCCCCCCCTCCCTGCCCCGCCCCATTCTGTATGGAGCCAGGAGAAAACTGAGTATGGTGAGGGTTGTGGGCTCCCTGAGAGCTGAGGGCTCTTGCTCTCTCTACCCCCTTGTGGCCGGCAGGTGCTATGACAAGCGTCTGTGGCCTCGAATGGATCTGAGCCGGCGAAAGTCACTCACTCCACCGATGCTTAGTGGTGTGGTTCGTCGCCAGCCCCGAGCCCTGGACCTCAGCTGGACAGGTGTCTCCAAAAAGCAGCTCATGTGGCTTTTGAACCGACTGCAAGGTATGGCATAGTGAGTGAACAGGGTGAGTTGGGGGATAGAACTGACACAGAACCCTTTTAGCACCAGCTTCCTAACTCCACCCAGGCCTGCAGGAACTGGTGCTGTCTGGCTGCTCCTGGCTCTCTGTCTCTGCCCTGGGCTCCGCCCCACTGCCGGCCCTGCGACTCCTGGACCTGCGCTGGATCGAGGATGTTAAAGACTCCCAGCTCCGGGAGCTGCTGCTGCCTCCGCCTGACACCAAACCAGGTGCAGCCTCTGTTGGCTCCTTTGTAGAATGGGTTGGGCAAGGTGAGGGTATGAGGCCCCCAGGGTCTCTTGTGACTCATGCTAGGTGTTAAAGGTTTTGAAGAAAAGATAGAACACTTGAGTTCGAATAAGAAGGCCCTGCTTAGCCATTTTTCATTTATTGACTCACCTGCTGTGTGCTGGGCCCTGTGATAGGAGTGAGGAACAGCATAGGAGTGGGGAAACATCCCTGCCCTTCAGGGAGACATAATTATGGAATGAAGCACAATATAGGACAGGAGGATGACATTGAACTCTGGGGGAAGCCAGGGCATGTGAGTGAAGTCACTGGGTGTTGTGGGCTCTGCTGGAGAGCCCCCTCCAAAGGGAGCAGTGGCAGTTGCCATGGAAGAATGCGGGTCCCATGTAGCCAGTCAGTTCTGTTTGTTATGAGGAGACAGACATAGGTATTTTTCTGTGACATATCCTGGTTATTGTCTTTTTGGTTTTGGGGGTTTTTTTGTTTTTGTTTGTTTGTTTTGGGGTTTTTTTGTTTGTTTTTTGTTTTTTGGGGTTTGTTTGTTTTTTTAGATTTTTATTTATTTATTTTTGGAGAGAGGGGAAGGGAGGGAGGAGGAGGGAGAAGAAATACGCATGTGTAGTTGCTTCTCCTGTGCCCCCCAGTGGGGGCCTGGCCCACAACCCAGGCATGTGCCCTGACTGGGGATCGAACCTTTGGTTTGCAGGCTGGCATGCAATCCATTGAACCACACCAGCCAGCGCCATAGCCTGGGTTTTAAATGATGGAAGTCAGTTCAAATTCTTTTAAAATTCATGCATGGCCCAGTAAAAATATGGCTGAGCAATGGATTTGGACCCTAGACTCCCTTGCCCCACAGTGAAAAGATAACAGATTTTCCTGAGGGAAAACAGCAGAAAGAGGGAGCCAATTGACTGGAAAGGTTGCGTGGAGGTGGTGGTATCATCTCGCCAGTCAGAGTAGCCACCTCTCTACCATGAGTCAGGCCCAGGTACCCTGCTGAGTAAAGTCACCTTTTATTGTTGAACACATATTCTGGGCTGGTCCTGTGTAGGACCCTGGAGACCTCAAACTGAATCAGGCCCATTCCCCACGCTGGTGTAAACCCAGTCATGCAGGAGAGAGAGAGACTCAGAAATAGTAGGTTATATGGCATGATGTGGTATGGTAAGGGCTGTAGTCAGGGAAAGGGGGAGCAATGAAAGAAGCTCTCTTTAAAGGAGCTATTTGAACTGAGTCCTGGAAGGGACAGGGTTTTTCTAGGGAGTGTGAGGCAGAATAAGTAGTTTTGTGGGGCGGGAGGCCCATATTGACTGAGGGGAATGCTGGGAGCCGAGGCTGGTCAGGTGATCAGAGGCCTGGTCACCTTGGGTGTCATTTGGACGTGTAGGGGTGTGGGCACTGAGGCCTGGGGGCTCCTTGTCTAGTCACGATGAGAGGCTCACCGTAGCATTCCTCCTTGGTCCGTATCAGTCTGTTCTCTACACCCAAGTTAGGGGAACCATCCAGGAAGACAAATGTAGCCATTTCGTTCCTATTCTATAAACTGTTTTTCATTGCTTCCCTGTGTTCTTTGGATAAAGACCAATATTTTACTATAGTTGCTAAGGCCTGGCATGGTCTGGTTCCTGCTGACCTATGTGATCCCTGCATTTTAGCCACCTCAACCTCTTTGCCAAGTTTCTTTCAGCCCCAGGGCCTTTGCCCACTCTTCTTGGCCCAGAATGCTCTATCTTCCTTCATCTAATTAACACATAATCACCCTTCAGGCTGCAGTGTAGATGCGACTTCCTCCTAGAAGCCCTTGACGATTGTCTCCCCCATTGAGATCAGAGTTCCTCTTCAGCTTTGAGAGCAGTCCCTCCCAGTAGATCAGTGTACAGTTATGAAATGATTTGATTAACATCTGTTTCCTCTCACTAGGTTCTTAAGCTCTGTGAGGGCAAGGACGTTCTGTTTGCCCCAGCACCTTGCTTTCACAGCTCTTTCAAGGCTCCCTTTTTCACACCCTCCCCTACCCCACCCCTTCACAGCAGCCTTGAAAAAGGAGTAAAGAAGTAGTTAGGATTCTTTGCATTTTCTGGAGGAGGCAACAGAGGCCCAGGGGAGTTGAGTGACTGCTGCAAGTCACACAGGCGAAGCCAAACAAGAGCTCGCCCATTGCCCACTCTACTGGACTGAGCCAGGAAGATTTAGGCACGGGTAAGGGTGGACATTGGGAAGAGTACACTCCATGAGGTGAGAAAGTGCTGGTTGGCTGGCACACAGACCCCATCTCCTTCTTCCTGAATTCAGTTTAAGCCCCTTTATCAGGAGTTTGCAGAGATGGGTCTTCTGTGTCCTTTGAGACCTATTGTGCCCGTTGGAACTCTATACCTACCTTTCTGATCTTGGTGCCATGGTTCATACAGTTTCTTAAACTTAAGATTGTACTTCTTGCTTTCGCCTCTGCTATTTTCTGCCTGGTGTACTCTTCTCTCACCTCTTCTCGGGGTCAGTCTTTGAAGACCCCACTTAAATGCTGCTACCTCAGTGAAACCCTCGCTGATGCCCCCTTTTCCCCACCCAAGCCAGAGTGCTGTCTTTCCTCTGCTTTCCTTTAATGGCTTTAGCTGTGGCCCACGGTTGAAGGCATCTGTAGATGTATTCCCTCTCCAGGCCCTTAGCTCCTCAAATGAAAAAAAGGAAGAGGTGGAATTCAGAGCTTGCAAAGTCAAGTAACCAGAGGGGGCCTGACAGGTAACAAGTGGTGGGCTTGGTGCAGGGCATTAGGAAGGAGCACCTAGGAATCCAGCTTCAGCCAGTTGTCGAGCGAAAGGGGCAGCTCAGTGATGCCAGATGTTATGATTCTCAAGGAAAAGTTTAATATCTAAATTTCTGTATAAAAATGTCCTTTTTGTTTGCTTAATCACTTAGAAAATTTTTAGCATTATGCAGACTCCATAAAACACTTGTGTATCTGGTCTAAGTTTATCTAAAGGGTAGGCTGGTGCCTGGGAGGTAAATAGTGTTGTGATAAGTTTGGACGTGGAGTCACCAGGCCTGCTGTGCTGGCTTTGTTACTTCATAGTCACGTGACCGTGGACAGATTGCATAATAATTTGAGCCTCCATTTTTTTCATCTGTAAAAGGAATGATAATCAGAGGACTTGTCTCCTGAGGCTGTGGTTCTTAAAGCATGGTTTTCAGACCAGCAGCTTCAACATCACTGGAGAACTTGCTAGAAAAATAAATTCTGAGGCCCTAACTTAAGTGTACCTAAACTCTGGGGGGAGGGCCAGCAATCCATTTTAAACAGCCTACCAGGGGACATAGTTTGAGAGCCACTAGCCTAGGAGCAGACAGCCACTTAGCCTGTGTCTGGCCCGCAGCGAATGCTCAATTAGTGACTGCTGGTGCACGATAGGTGTGCCAAACACTGTAATGCCAGGGATGTGGTAGATACAATAAAAGGGAAGCATGTGCTTATGGTGCAGAGATGAGCAGTGTAAGCTGATCTACCCCAGACACAGGAGAAGAGGAGGCCTCTGAGCTCAGACCTAAAAGCCAGGGACACTGGCAAGGCAGAGGACTGAGCACCTGTGTCCATAGGGAGAGTGTCTCAGGGCAGGGTCACCTGTGGGTGTTGGGCCAAGTATTTGGGGGTGAGGGAGAGGAGTTGAGAGCTGAGAAAGGGATAAAGCCTTATAAGAACTGGGATGTTCCACCAGGAGATTGGACTTCTTTGAGGTGCTCTCAGAGTTTTTAGCAGAGAAGTGATATTGTCCCACCTAGTGTTTGAGAATGGCTCTCTTTGGATTCCAGGAAGAAGAGAGACTAGAGTGAGTAAGGAGGCTGGGGCAGAAATTGAGGCAAGAATGGTGTGGTGAAATGGGGAAAGGAGAGAAAGGAATCCAGTCGGTGACTTTACTAAATATAGAAGCAGAGGAAAGCAGGAGAGCAGCCTGGAATGGCGGTCCTATTAGGGATGTTACTTGTTGGATGCATGACTATACATTGAGCACGTATGTCCCAATTGTTGGTATAAAGCAAGAACAAGACAGACAAAACTTTCTTGCCTTCATGGAACTGACATTCTAATGGAAAGAGAGAAGAAATATGTATGTCAGATGATGGGAAAGGGGGGAAAATAATACAAGGAAGGGATAGGACTTAGTAGAATATTATAGTTTCAGATGGAGTAATCATGGCAGGCCTCATTGAGGAGGTAGTGTAAGCAGTGAACAGATGAGATGGGGTCAGGTGTATGAGTGTTTGGGAGAAGAACAAGCCATGCAGAAAGTGCCAGTGAGGCTCACATGCAGTGAGAGCAGGCCTAGGGGGTGGTGAGGAATATGAGTATGGAAACATAGCTGGTCTGGATGCCTGGTTGGAGGTATGGAAGCAGAGGGAAGTTCTGACCTCTTATCTGCCTACCCAAGGGCAAACGGAGAGCCGTGGGCGGCTGCAGGGTGTAGCAGAGCTCCGCTTGGCAGGCCTGGAGCTGACAGATGCCTCCCTGCGGCTCCTGCTGCGCCATGCACCCCAGCTGAGTGCCCTGGACTTGAGCCACTGCGCCCACGTTGGGGACCCCAGCGTCCATCTCCTCACAGCGCCCACCTCCCCACTCCGAGAGACCCTGGTACACCTCAATCTCGCTGGTAAGCATGGTCCTATCTGTCCATCCTGCTAGCCTGTTGGTCCCCATGACCAGTGCCTACCCCTACTCACTTTCCTGGTGTTGGCTACCATTGCCCCATTCCCAGGTTGCCACCGCCTCACTGACCATTGCCTTCCGCTGTTCCGCCGCTGCCCTCGCCTACGCCGTCTAGACCTGCGCTCCTGCCGCCAGCTCTCACCAGAAGCTTGTGCCCGGCTGGCAGCTGCTGGGCCCCCTGGCCCCTTCCGCTGCCCAGAGGAAAAGCTGCTTCTCAAGGACAGCTAGTTGGGTGCCCCCACCCTCCCCCAGGACTCATCTGGAGCCTGGACCTCGGGCCTTCATTTCACTCCTGCCAGGAGGCCAGGTTCCCCACCTCATGACTTGGGATTCCTGAGTTTTCTGACTTGGGATTCCTGCCCAGGGACTTGAGCCAGCCTCCCCACTCTTTACCCCCTGCACTGAAATTTCTGGGGGTCTCTCCTTCCCATCTCCTCCCCTTTCCACCTGCTTCATTGTCCATCCCCTGGGGGGAGTGGGTCAGGGGTTCTGGGGGTTGCTGAGCCAAAGGGATGGTGGGAGGGGGGTAAGGTGCAAGTTTGAGGGAGGGAGAATGGGGGAAATGGATCTGCACACAGAATACTGGGAGCCAAGGGCTGGGGAGGTGGAGGATGGGCTGGGGTGGGGGGGCGCAGAAAGCAGACCACCAAGGGTGCAGGGAACAGACCAGATACTTGGAGTTGGGGGCGGGGGGCAAAAAGGGAAACCAGAGGAGCAATTAATTGGGAGTCCAGGTGTTGGGGGTTGGGGGGGGACTCGGGCAACCAGGGAAAGCTAGGGCAAAGAGAGGAGTCGAGGGGTCAGGGGCAGGAGCAGGTGTGAGGGTAGTAAGTACCCCCTCAGGGGGTCACTCTTCCCCTTACTCCCTCCCCAGTTTCAGTTCTTCCCCCAACCCTGACTCTTTGAAAGTCACTGACAATGGCAGCTATTGCAAGGAGTGGGGGCCTGCTGGCCTACCTGCTGTTCAGCGAGGCCCAGGGGAGTGGTGAGGGGTACCCCAGCCCCCTACCTGCCTTCCCACTCAATACTTGAACATTCATCTGTACTTAAGTGTTACTTGAACCTGGGGAACCTCGGACCTAGGGGAGCCGGAGTGAGGGGCTCGTGACCGCTTGGACTGAGACTGGACCGGTGGGCACCCAATTTGGACTGCGCCACCCCCAAGCTCTCTTGTTTTACTGTATTAAGCAGCTCCACCCCTCCTGACTTGAAGTGGGGTGGGGTGCCAGCCCAACGATGGGGAAGAAGGAACTCCTCCAGTTTGGCTCTTCCCACTCATCGTCATGGAAGCTTGTATCCCATTTGCCCAGGGAACTGCCACTCCTGGTTACCATGGAAATAGCCAATGGACATGTCCCAAAGCCAGGGCTAAGGCTGGTAATAGCCCCTCTTGGTTGCCATGGGAACTTAGTAACACGCTCGCCCGCCCTTGCCCCTTCCTCTAGTGGTGGGGCGGGGTTAGGGGAGCCAGTGCACGCCCCTCGGCCCAGGCCTCCTGGGGAGCTGGGTTGTACCAAGTAGGGGAGGGGGGAATTTATCCACATACCTCAGGTATCAGGGAGGTGCGCGGGTGGGGGGAGGGATTGGGCAGACCAAAGGTCAACGGGAGGGGGTTGTGGGGGATCGTGAAAGGCTTGAGGTTGGGGCCGCTTGCGGGGAGGGGGGAGGAGGCAGCCCGGCGGGGGACAAGTTGGGGACCCAGCCGGGCTGGGCCCCGGGTCTGTACAATATGGTTTGCTATAAAATTCAAAATCTTCCAGCTGGGGCCACTGAGTTCATGTGTCTGTCTGCGATGTCAGGAGAGGTTGGGGAGGGTTGGAGGGAGCGTGGCTGTTAGAACGGATCTGGGAGCCTCGGACCTCCTCTGAATCCAAGAACTGAGCTTACGGGGCTCTCTGTAGTCCCTACAGACTGATGGGTTCGCCTTTTTCCCGAGTTTGCAATTTAGGGGGTTAGACGTCTGGACAGCTGGGTGTGTCCAAGTGTGTTTGGAATGGTCCAGACGCTAGTTGCTAATATGCATGACATTTTAGGTGGACTGGTGTCGCTGGGTCCCTTGAGATCTCTTGCCAGACGCCCTCGGGCTCCACCCAGTCATGTGGGCGCCCCGGCTCCGCCTCTGCCCCAGTTCCTGTTTCAGCCTCTGCTGTCCCGCTTCGGCCCCTAGGGTTTCCCGCAGACTCTGGCTCTTCCTTCTTATTCGGACTGCCTCTTCCTGGGCGCCTGCCGCCCACATCTTTGCTCACCCGCAGGGGGATGGGGCCTCCCCTTCGCCTGGGCTGGTCTTCCTTGACACCCCGAGGCTACTTGGTCCCGCCCTGACTGCCCACTCCACCTGGTGCTGCGGCCCCCCCTCCACCCCCCAGGATGAAGGGCGGCCAGGGGGACGCAGGCGAACAGGCCCCGCTGAACCCGGAGGCCGAGTGCCCCGCGGGCTCGGCCACATACCGAGAATTCGTGCACCGCGGCTACTTGGACCTCATGGGGGCCAGTGAGCACTCGCTGCGGGCGCTCAGCTGGCGCCGCCTCTACCTCAGCCGGGCCAAGCTCAAAGCCTCCAGCCGCACGTCTGCCCTGCTCTCGGGCTTCGCCATGGTGAGGGGAGGGTGGGGGCGCACAGGTTGGGGGGAAGGTACGGGGTGGTGGGCAAAGTAAACCCAAGGGAGGCAAGGCAACAGGAAAGGGAAAAGCTGGGTCTTAAAAGGTAAAAAGGGAAACAAACAAGGTCCCAAGGGACGATACAAGTCCCTTTAACGGGTGTGTCTATGTGTATATGTAAACAGACCCCCAGCATAAACTGGGCCACAGGAAGGATAAACGAGTGCTAAAAATGTCATGGGGGACACAAATGATGTTGAGGGAGTAGACAAATCACTAAGGGGAATACATATGCAAGGAGGGGGCAAAGAGGTCCAAAAGCATACTCCAGGCAGGAATGATTATTAGACAAAGGCAAATCAGATCTGGAGGGGTGGGGGACGGGATCAAAGAAAATAAACTGGATGGAGCCCTCACCCAGTTGAAGGTGGGCCCATCCGAAGCAGGGTGTCTAGCACCCAGAGGGACAAAGGGTGCCTAGTTTTTAGCCCAGGAAGTTTTGAGAAGAGAGGATGCTTCTGAGGAAGCCTGTGGGAAAAGAAGCTGATTAGGAAGCTGATAACATGATTCCTGAGCTGATAAGCTGAGGGTGTGGGAAGATATCAACTAACGGTCCCAGCAAAGTCTCATAGGAAGTGGGACTGAGGGAGGTCCTGGGGTAAGGAGTCAGCAGACACAAGTCCTGGCTTGCTTGCTTGTGGTCATCTGTGTGACCCTGGACAGGCACCCACCACTTTGCAGGTCAGTGAGAAATTGTGAGATCATGGAGGGTGCGGCCTCTGTAGCCTGCCAAGTATTTGCCCCAGGATGAGCTGATTCTTGTCATCAAACCCTAGGTCCAAGCATGTTAGAGCAAGACATGTCAAAGATGTCTCAGACTATCTGTTAATTGGACGGTCATGGAAAGTGAGGCCCAGAATGGGTCAGTGGCTCTGCCAAGAGCATTCAGCAGATGAAGAATATAGAAAAAAAAGGACTCAGAGTCTCTGGCCTGTTAGTCCAGGGTTTCCCCACCATCATGACAGGAAGAAGGGGAAAGAGTCTGGCAGGAGGGGTGGGGCGGGAATCTTTATAGGACCATGTTCCTGTTGCGAGCAAACTGAGATGGGAATAAAAGGGTCAGAGCACTAGGTGTTTCGGGTTAGCCCCTGTCTCAGTGCCACGGCCTCTGTATTTGAAATGCTTAGAGGAAAAGTATCCCTAAGGGTCATCCTAGTTCTATGATTTTTTATGTAGGAGCTCAAGATCCACAGGCCAGCCCACCCTTCCTGACTGGAATCACGTAGGGACAGGGAATTGGCTCTCCTTCAGCTATACAGACTGCAGGGGGAAGGAAGCAGTCCCATGGACTTACCTGGCAGAGGTTCCTCACCCCCGTCCACCCCGTAGTCCATTTCTGCCCTGCTGTTGGGCTTGCATGTTGCTGGGGTGACAGCTTAAGGGCCAGCATCTTCTATGCAGAGTCTGAGGCCAGACGAGTAGGTTCTTGGAGCAGGACTGGCTCCAGTTTTGCCAGGGGAGAGCAAGGCTGGGTCAGGCTATGGGAGAAACCAGGAGTAGACCTAGCCTGGACACCTGTCTGTGGAAAACACCTGCTAACACCCTTCGTGGTCCAGTTTCCCCAAAATACCCTTGCCTCTCTACCACCTCTCTCCAGACTCTGCATCTTCCTTCCCTTAGCCCCAGAGCAATCTAATGGGTCCTGCAAGAACTACTGGGGAAAGAGACAGATTGTGGAATTCAGGTGGCCTAGGTTAGAATAACATACAAATTGTATTGAACTGTCACTGTGCTTAGGGCTTTTATGCGCATCATCTATTATCCTGCAAAGTAGGTACCACTACTATGGTCATTTTACAGCTGAGAAAACTGAGGATCAGACATGTTGAGACACCTGCCCAGTGTCCCACAGCAAGTAAGTGGCAGAATTTGAACGTAAGCAGTCTAGTTCTAGAGTTCAAATTTATACCAGCCTAGGACAGAATCATCAACTCAAATGTTTGCAAAGGGAAGGAGGTAATATGGAAGCCAAGTTGGTTTTGTAGGGACTGTGGCTATAAAGAGACCCCATGAGCTGTTCAAAGGCAGCAGCCATGACTCAACTCTAACTCATAGTTGCCATGCAAGAATGTGGGCCTGGTATAACCAGATCTTCCAAATTTTCAAGAGCATCTGGGAATTGGGATATTTATAGGAAATCTCTTAAATTTTAAAAGTTGGTAACTTCATTCTTTAAGAAACACTGAGCCATGCAAAAACATATTGGCAAGCTGGCTTTGGTCATAGTATGCCAATTTGCAAACTCTGGCCTTGGAATTTAGTGTTAACTCTAATAATGACAGCAAACACTTACTGAGTACTTACTATGTGCCTTGCACTATTATTACTTGATGTCTATTATCTCATTTAATTTTCACAACAACTTTATAAGGCAGGTAGGTGCTATTATCAATCCCCATTTTCCAGGTGAGGACATTGAGGCACAGAGAGACTAAGTCACTTGCTCAAGACTATACAGCTTATAGACCTGAGAATGAACCCAGACAACTAGCTCCAGAATCTGTGCTTTTTAACCCTTATGTTATAACAAGGTAAGATTGTCAGAAACCTGTCATCCAACCATTTTGATAGCTAGGTGGGAAAACTAAGGACCAGAACAGGCAAGAGCCTTCCCTAGGCTGCCCGTTCATGTGCTCAACAAAGACAGTCTTTTTTTCTGCCAGGCAGACAGTAGGTCCTAAGGCTACATCACTGATATATGCCAACGGGCAAACACTCTGCTACTGTTCAGGAGGTTATGGGCATTCAATCCATCTCTTGTCCCCACAGGTGGCCATGGTGGAGGTACAACTGGAGAGCAACCATGAATACCCGCCAGGCCTGCTGGTGGCCTTTAGTGCCTGCACCACCGTACTAGTGGCTGTACACCTCTTTGCACTCATGGTCTCCACGTGTCTGCTACCCCACATTGAAGCTGTTAGCAACATCCACAACCTTAACTCTGTCCACCAGTCTCCACACCAACGACTCCACCGCTATGTGGAGCTGGCCTGGGGCTTCTCAACCGCCTTGGGCACCTTCCTCTTCCTTGCTGAAGTTGTTCTGGTTGGCTGGGTCAAATTTGTGCCCATTGGGGCCCCCTTGAGCACGGCAGCCCCCGTGGTACCTGCCTCCCAGGTACCTGGGACTCTGCCACCAGTGGCCACCTCCCTTAGTCCAGCTTCTAAGCCTCCTTCTGCTTCTGTAGCCCCGCCAGAGGCTAAGCCATCTGATGCCTGCCCACCCCAGCAAGCATGTGGTGGTGGTGGGGTCCATGGACCAGGTTGGCAAGCGGCCATGGCCTCCACAGCAATCATGGTACCTGTAGGGCTTGTGTTTGTGGCCTTTGCCCTGCATTTCTACCGTTCCTTGGTGGCACACAAGACAGACCGCCACAAGCAGGAGCTAGAGGAGCTGAGTCGCCTGCAGGGGGAGCTGCAGGCTGTGTAAGGTTGGTGTTAACCACTCTTACAAGCACTGCCTTCCTCAGGGGTCAGCCAGACGCCCCGCGTCTACAGACCACTCCTCCCTGACCCTGGAGGTACTTAGGTACAGACCAGATTCCTGGTCTCAGGATCCTTTGGGCTGGGACTTAGGGCAGCTCCCACATTCCCAGGGCCTGTCCTGTGGATTTTGTAAGTTCTACTCTACACCTGGGCTGGGAGGAGCAAGGGAGGAAGTGGAAGATCCTCAGTCCAAGGTTCATACAGTTGGTGGAAGGGAGGCAAGGCAGGGAGGCCCTGGTCAGAACTTTGGTGCTGCCCCTTAGCCACTGGCCCCTAACGGGTTGTGGAGATCAGGTTATACACCCACCCAGTTGCTCTAGAAGGCAGCCAACCCTTGTTTTAATTCTGTAGAATTTTAAAAAATTGATTTTAGAGAGAGAGGGAGAGAAAGAAACATCAATGTTAGAAAAACATCAACTGGCTGCCTCCCTCCTGTACACACCCTGACTAGGGATAGAACCTGCAGCCTAGGTATGTGCCCTGGCTGGGAATTGAATCCCAACCCACAACCCTTTGGTGTACGGACGACACTCCAATCAACTGAGCCAGGGTTTGTAGAATCTATTTTATAGTTGGCATTTATTGGGAAGCTTCTCCTCATTTCCAGATTTCCATGGGTTTCACATTCTTGTTTTAGTTGCTATAGAGAGAGATTTGGGTGTTTCTGCCCCAGGCATAGGTCTAGCCTTTCCTAGAAGGAGCCTCCGTATTTTTGGAGGTTCAAGTGCCAGTTCAGCTTCCTTAGACCCACACTTAATGCTTCTATATCTGATTCTCAGTCTTCTGTGCCAGGGTTGGGGGAGTCTTTGGAGTCTGAGGGCCTGTGCGCCCAGCTTGACACTTGGCAAGGGTTGGGATGAGGAGGTTTGAAGGGAGAAGGTCCAGTTTCTAACCCTTGCAATACAGAGCTGTTCTGCCACTGAATTTTTGATGCACCTTGTTTTGTGTAATAAATTGTATTTCACAGATGTCCCTGTGCCTGTAAACGGGGTGAAGGGGAGGCCTCTTTGGGATCAGGTGACTTGTTCCTAAGAGACCAGTAGAGGCAAGTGTACCTGGGTGCTGGGCAAGGGGGTGGAAGAGTAGGTTCCAGGTGTGACCCCCTTCTGATGCTGACAGGAGCCTGTAGTTTCTGAATGTAGAGACTAAGTTAATTCAAGGCAGAAGACTTTTGCACTCTGAGCTCAGGATCTCTATCTCTTCCATTGAGGATTTAGTGTAAGTTTGTTTTACGCTAAGTGTTTTTCCCTGAGTGACTACTATGCACTAGGGGCTTTTCATTTAACCCTCAGACCACCTCAAGAGACTTGAGTCTTTTTCATTTCCACTTTAGAGGTAAGGGGCCTGAGGCCTAAGAAGGCTGAGGATCTTTCCCAGAGCCACACAGCTAGGTGAAAACTTGGTCTACCTTTACCATCACATGGGGAATCCTGTTTGACTTGAGTAAAAGGAGACAATACTTTAAAAAAAAAAAAAAAAAAAAAAAAAGAACCTCTTGGATTATTTGTTGGTATTCTTGCGCTTTTTGAAAATTTTCATTTATTGAGTTTTAGAGAGAGAGAACCATCGACTTGTTCTATTTATTTATGCATTCATTGGTTGGTTCTTGTATGTGCCCTGACTGGGGATCAAACCTGCAAACTTGGCATATTGGGAGGATGCTCTAACCAACTGAGTTGCCAAGGCAGGAGCCAGTACCCTTCAACTGGGACAAGAGAAAGGAATATGATCTCATTACCCATGCTTCTGCATAAATTCACTTTTTCATCCTCATTTTCCTCAAAATTCAGAAGGTCCCAGTCCTATGTCTTCTATTCTTATGGTGTGAGACCATAAAAAAATCCCCCTTTTCTCTTCCTGTTACTTAAAATAGTGAACTTGCATGAACCAGGGATCAAGAGCCTTTCCTGTGTTTTTCAGATGCCTACAATAATCCTGCGTGACAGGAATTAATATCCATTTCAGAGTAAGACTGAATCTTTGAGTCAATGACTTGCCCAGGGTCATACAGCGAGAGATGTAGAGTTGTCTGGAACCTAGGACATCCTCAGTTCAAGCAGAGTGGCCTCCTTGGAATGTCATTACCTAGAGGCCAGAATACCTTGAGTCCGAGAAAGAGAGAAAGGGTGCCGAGCATCAGGTAACCTAAATCCCAGGGTCCCAGGGGTAGGCCTGGGTTGGTGCTGCCCCCCAGCGGCGCGACTGCGTAAGTATAGCGGACACCCCTCCCCCGCGACGTCCCGGTGAAATACGCGGGCACTGGGACCGCGATGCCTGGAGAATCGACCATCCCACCCTAGTTCCTGTAAAACCTAGTTTATTTTTTTACAAGACCCTATCAAGGGTATTTAAGCCTCGCCAGGTTTATCACAAAACTTTAAGAAAGCCTTCGGATTTAGTCACTAATGGTCGCCAACTACGGGTAAGATGCGAACCCTCCTCGGGCCTCAGTCTCCCCATCTGTCGAGTGGGCATCTTAAGCAGCTAGAGGCCCAAGGGGGATAACGGAAGCTAAACGTTCCCTGCATTATGTGCTGCGCCAGGCAAATGGCCCTGAGTCACCATTGTTGGTTGTATTTTTCCATCTCACAGGCGCCCCTCCCAGCCTGCCCGGGTTTCGGTGGGTCCTACGGGAAGCACCCCTGCGACGCCAGGCTCCGCACGCTCTGGCCACGCCCTCTGCGCACGGCGCCTTGGCTCCGCCCACAAAAGAATTCGCACATTCGCTAGGCCGGGTACTTAGAATTACTCAGGCACCCGGGGCTCGGCCGAAAATTCTCATCGGACTCCGAGAGGAGCTCTGGGCCATAGCCATTTTCCCCGGGTCAGAATTGGGCAGTTCTCTGAGTTGTGCTAGTAAGACTCTGCCAACACGGCTAACCAGGCATTATCTTCTTGACTACACCAAGGAGGGTAAAGGGAAGCAACAGCTGGGACCAGGACCTGTGACGAATCTGCAACGTCTAGGACGTTTGGCCGCGCAAGGGGCAGGAAAAGAGGAGCAAAGGAGCGCGCGTCCCGTCCACCCATTCGCCCCGCCCGCCTGACGAATCTGCGCCAGTTCGACGCGCCACTCAAATCTCCCCAGTTCTGGCTGGCCTATTCCCCTCCGCCCCGCCCCCTTTTCCTCAGGGATTAGTCGCTGCTTTCGTCGCCGCCGATTCGTGAACGACCCCAGGCCAGAGCAGCTGGATAGTCGTGGTGAAGCCCACTCTCCGGGGGATGCGGCCAATCTCCAGGCTACCTAGGCCGCAACTCTCGAGCCATATAGGGCGCCGGCCGTGGCGAAACCGCTATCCTCGGCCCCGTTGGTCTCTTGGTGGCGCCCGTGGCGAAAGTGCGAATGTCGACGCTGTGCCTGCTGGGCCTCGCGCAGGTGGCGGTGGTGTTTGGTGCGCGCGCCGGGGAGGTGGTGGTGGGGGGGCGCCGCCGCCGCCACCGCTGCGGGGCCGGGTCTCGCGCTGCCGCCGCCGCCGCCGCCGCCTCGCGCCACTAAGGTGCCGCGCGGGGTGGGGGGAGGGGGAGCCGCTCGACCAGAGCGGGTGAGTGGGGCCGCGCCGCGCGTGCGCGGAGATGGGGGGGCAGAACGCGCCGGGGCGGGAGGAGAGGGCAGCGGCGCGCGTTCCCCCTACTCCCCCGCCCGGATTCGGGGCCGAAGCCGGGTCTCGGGCTCGGTCTCGCGGTGTTTCCAACGCCCCGAATAGCTGCCACCTCTTGGCTGGAGGATCGGGGCGCGGGGACGCGAGCGGGTGTGTGGGAGCGGGAGCCGGGCTTGGCCCGGGCCGCTGGCCGGTGAGGAGGCGGGAGGGGGCGGGGCCTGCTAGGGGGCGGGGGAGGGGTTTTGCTCCGAAGGCAAGTGGGGCGCGCAGTAGGTAGAGCGGGGGCACGAGATGGGCCTGGTGGTCTTGAGGGGAGAGTTGGGAGGTGGAGAGAGAATGGGTTGTTACGGTGAAAGAGTGTACTTGGGGGAACATCTGGGGGAGCCACGGGTCTTGGTGAGGTGTGGAAACTGGGGTGATGAGAACACCTAGAGTCTTGGCTAGTCGGTGAGGGGCAGCAAGGAAGTCAGGCCTAAGACCTGAATCCCCTTGCCTATTTCTCTCTCGTAACAGTGTAAATGAGCAAAGATGGATCAGGAAGGTGGGGGAGATGGGCAGAAGGCCCCGAGCTTCCAGTGGCGGAACTACAAGCTCATCGTGGATCCTGCCCTGGACCCTGCCTTGCGCAGGCCTTCTCAAAAGGTGTACCGCTACGATGGAGTCCACTTCAGTGTCAACGTGAGTGCCCCAGGCCTCTCCTTGCCGTCTAGGAAACTCCTGGACCCGTTCTCCTGTTGGCTCTTTTCAGCATCTAGAACTTCCATACCGAAGGCCAACCTTCTTAAAAAGTGGCTAACTGGAACCCTGCTCTTTTGCATATGGGTCTACAGATGGGCTTCTCAGAACTCAAGAATGTGGTTTCACCTTGAGCTATCTTTCTTTTCCTGCTTTCCTTCCTAGGACTCAAAGTACATACCAGTCGAAGACCTCCAAGACCCCCGTTGCCATGTCAGGTCCAAAAACAGAGACTTTTCCCTCCCAGTCCCTAAGTTTAAGGTATGTGTCTACTAGTCTCCTGGTGTGGTACCCTTGGAGGGTGTGGAGGATTCATCCTGGCAGTTTAGTCTTAATTGAGCTCAATACGAGCTTTCCAGTGAAAGGATCACAGCCAGGTTTAATAGTCTCTGAGGCTGTGAGACTCAGTTGTTCTGGACAGGAAGTATGTTTATGTTCTTGAAAGGTATAGGTGAGGTGTCTCAAGCAGGGGTGTTGACTTCTTGAAGGACAACATAAAGATAGGTTTAGCTGCTGTACCTGTCACTATGCATTCCTAGATAGTGTGTAGTGTGACAGTTCTCTGGTATGATACCCCAGTTACTCAACAATTAAGGGGAGTGACAAGGCTAGGGGCTCTGTCCCTGCAGCCCTGTGTTTCTTACCTCTCACTTGGCCATTGGATCGTCCATCTTGTTTCCTAAGAGGATTCCCATTTCCCTGTCCAGCCAGGATACTCATCAGGCTTTGGGCTGGGCCTAGAAAACTGGCAGTTCTGTTTCCCTCACTAATTTCTTATTCTTCTTTGTTTTTAAATGTTTTTTATGGGGTTCCCTCACCTCTTTACACATTTTGAATACTTTCCCTGGGCAACTTTTTTCACATCCATGATTTTGCCTATTACCAAAATGCTCATGACTTTCAAATACCTGTTTCTAGCCAAGATCAATCTCAACTCCAAACATATATATGTCTGGTAGTGGGACAGCTCCATCTGGAGGCTCAATGGACATCTCAGACTCAAGAGATCTAAAACAAATTATCTTTACCCCTTTAATCCTGCTTTCCCTTTCATCTACTCAGCTGCACGGGCTAGAAACCTGGGAGTCATCCTATGATTCTTCTCGTCTTTATCTGTCATAGTTTGTCACAAAGTTTTGCTGACCCTTTTTGTCTTAATTATTCTATTTTCATTGCCATTTCTTTAATGCAGACTCTTGGAGTCATTTCACCTGGTTTCCTTGTTTCCATTCTCTTCTCCATTTCATCTTCCATCCTGCTGTCATTGTCTTTTTGATTTTACTGTTTTCTGATTTTACTTTTGTTGCCCAGTCCATGTTTTTGTGCACTGATGTGTATATTATTGATCTAAACCAGCCTCACTTCCTGCCTTGATACTGCACACCTGTGTTCCATCCTACTATATATTTTGCTATTTCTAGGAAATGCTAAGTTATTTTATAGTTTCATGCTCTTTAAGTTTTTGTCATTTTGGTGAACTCCTGTTTATCCAAAAAGCCCAGTATGAATGACACTATCTGTGTGCATGCTTCCTTGTGTCCACCCTGAACAAAGGTATCTTTCTGTGGGCTCCCAAACACCCTCTGTACACCTCTGCCGACACTTACTGTGTCATGTTATCGCTGTATGTGTCCTTCCGTCATCTACTTTTCTGAACAGGAATCTCCTTTTTTTCCTATCTTTGTATTCCTAGTACCAAGTCCATGGTAATCGCTTAGGAAAAGCTGAGTTAGTGAATTATTTTTCTACAGCTGGTTCCTTCTGTGTGTGTTTATTTTTCAGTTTGCACCTTTTCCTGGTTCTTGCTGTTATTCTGTGGTGGGAAGAATTCAGGAAAGAAAGGGGTCAAGACGGATGCATCCCTTATTGGGGCCCCCTTACCAAGGCCCTCAGTTTCCCAGTCCTGTCTCTCTTGATCTCATAGATCTCTCTAAAGTTTCCCGAAGGAAAAAGTATTAAGACTCCAGACTTAACTCTTGTCCTCTCCACAGCTGGATGAGTTCTATATTGGACAGATCCCACTGAAGGAAGTGACTTTTGCAAGACTGAATGACAACGTGCGGGAGACCTTCCTGAAGGATATGTGCCGAAAGTATGGCGAGGTGGAAGAGGTAGAGATCCTTCTCCATCCCCGTACTCGCAAGCACCTGGGCCTGGCCCGCGTGCTCTTCACCAGCACTCGAGGAGCCAAGGAAACAGTCAAAAACCTCCACCTTACCTCCGTCATGGGCAACATCATCCATGCCCAGCTCGACATCAAAGGTGAGCGTTCCCATGCTGGCTGCCAGAGTCGGGCTCCAGTAGAGACTGTACATGCAAATGCTTGTTGGAGCCAGGCAGGTAATTGTGTTCGGGATTCCTCATCTGAAACCCTTGGAGCCAGATGGGTTTCTGAAATCACTATTTTGCCAAGGAATTATGGTACCTATGTGGTTTTTTGTGTTTTTTCTTCAGCAGGGTTGGGGCAGCACCCTATTGTCTAGCATATGATTATTTTTATAAGAAAGTGTATGAAGAGTCATACTCAGTTGGATGAATAAAAACTGTAGTAAATATTTTAAGCTTAGGTTAGGTTTTGACACTGAATTCCCAAAAATACTAGGTTTTGAGTTTTTTTGATTTTTGAAATTTTAGATCAGGAATTAGAGACCTTGTCTAGGTGAGTAAAGGAAGCAGTATAGGAGGGCTTCAGTGTTGTGAGTAATAGAGAGGGGTGGGGATTGTGGCATACTGTCGTATGGTGCCATCTAAATGAGGCAGCTGTTATTTGGCATTAGCCATTTTACAAGTGGGAAAGAGGACTAAAGTTGCCAAAAGATTTTTTTTAAAGCCAGAAACCTAGGTTTTAGTGTCAGACCTCATGGTTTTATAATATCCCTCAGCCCCCCAAAAACCTTTTTTTAAGTGATTGTTTGAGGCAAATAAAACACAGCCTTGGGTTGAATATAGTCCTCAGACTACCATTTTGCAACCCTAAGTTTATAGTACCTATGAACTATAGGTACTATAGTTTATAGGATGAAGAGCAGGATAGGACCTAGCATCAGACAACTTTGGTTTGAGTTCCAGTTCTGCCACTAACCAACTTTGTGACTGAATGTAGGTCAATTTTCTTTAAGCTTATAAAGTAGGGGCACTGACGCTTTTCCCTCATGTTGATCGTTCAACATAGTAACACATGTAGAAGAAACTGTGAAATGTTATACTATATGTCGGTGGAGTTAGGTGGAGATAAAGTAGAAGATCCCTGAAGTAGAAATATGGTAGAAGAATTAAAATCCCCAAACCCAGTACTCAACGTGAGGCCTAAGGAGTAAGTGGGAATACCGTATGAGGAAGGAGTTGGTTTCTCCATCTGACTCTTTTGGTTCCCGTTTTTCTCCCTCCAGGACAACAACGAATGAAGTACTATGAACTGATAGTCAATGGCTCCTACACCCCTCAGACAGTGCCCACTGGCGGCAAGGCCCTGAGTGAGAAGTTCCAGGGATCTGGTGCAGCCACTGAGACGGTAAGAAGCTTGTGGTTGCTATAGCCCAAGCCATGTGGGCATGGTCCTTGAGTGACAGAACCAGTCTTTGGGAGGTTCTGGACTTCACCGTTAAGTATAGGAAGAGCCAAGAAAAGATCCTTAGGTACTTTCAAAAGACAGGCAATTGAGATTCTTGGTTTGGGGAAGGGCAAGTTGTTAAATGGTACTTGATCTCTTTTCCTTTCTCCCTGCTCCACTCTTCCGCCTCCAGACTGAATCCCGCCGCCGCCCTTCCTCTGACACAGCTGCCTACCCACCAGGCACTACTGTGGTGGGCACTCCTGGCAATGGCACCCCCTGCTCCCAGGACACAAGCTTCTCCAGCAGCCGACAAGATACCCCATCTTCCTTTGGCCAGTTCACCCCTCAGTCCTCCCAAGGAACCCCCTACACGTCTCGGGGCAGCACCCCCTACTCTCAGGACTCTGCCTACTCCAGCAGGTACAGAGTAAATACCCTCTGGGACCCTCGGATTCTGGAAGCTTCCCCAAGTCTCTCTAGGAGGAAGTTGGAGAGTTGGAAGTTATAATTTATCCTAGTTTCTCTGTGGATTCAGCCAACAAATCCGTGTTCTTAGAGAATTCACCCTAGCTAGAACCCAGCTGCATTTAGACCTTCCTTTGGGGGTGGCATAGAGGGGCTTTGGGGACTGAGAACTGGGACCCTAAGGGCTTGGACATGCAAAGCTGAACCTAGCTAACTCCTGCATTTTTCCTCCAGCACCACTTCAACCTCCTTCAAGCCCCGGCGGTCAGAGAACAGCTTCCAAGATTCCTTTTCCCGTCGCCATTTCTCTGCATCTTCGGCCCCCACGACCACCTCTACAGCCATCTCTGCCACCACTGCAGCCACCGCCACATCTTCCACCTCTTCCTCCTCATTGTCCTCGTCCTCCTCGTCCTCCTCTTCTTCCTCATCCTCTCATTTTCGTGGTTCTGACTCAAACTACCCAGCATATTACGAAAGCTGGAATCGCTATCAACGCCATTCTTCCTACCCACCCCACCGGGCAACTCGGGAGGATCCCCCCGGGGTGCCTTTTGCTGAGAATGCAGCTGAGCGCTTCCCACCTTCCTACACCTCCTACTTGCCCCCCGAGCCCAGCCGGCCCGCTGACCAGGACTACCGGCCTCCTGCCTCAGAGGCTCCACCCCCGGAGCCACCTGAACCTGGTGGAGGCGGTGGTGCTGGGGGACCCAGCCCAGAGAGAGAAGAAGCTCGGACCTCTCCCCGCCCAGCCTCACCTGCTCGTTCCGGCTCCCCAGCCCCTGAGACCACCAATGAGAGTGTGCCCTTTGCTCAACACAGCAGTCTGGATTCCCGCATTGAGATGTTGCTGAAGGAGCAGCGCTCCAAGTTTTCTTTCTTGGCCTCTGACACAGAGGAAGAGGAAGAGAACGAGAACAGCACCACAGGCCCTGGGGCTAGAGACACAGGGATTGAGGTGCCTTCTGGTTCAGGCCATGGGCCCTGCACACCTCCTCCAGCCCCAGCTAATTTTGAGGATGTGGCACCCACAGGGAGTGGGGAACCAGGGACTACCCGGGAATCTCCCAAGGCCAACGGACAGAACCAGGTGAGGTTGGGTCAAGCAGTGGAGCACCTTGGGATCAGGGAGGCAGGGTTGGACCCAGGGGGAAAGGGAAGGGAACTAGACAAGAGAACAGGGATTTAAGGAAAAGCCCAGGGAACAGGCAGAGGCTTTCTGTGACCCTCCTCTGCACTCCTACAGGCTTCTCCATGCTCTTCTGGAGAGGACATGGAGATCTCCGACGATGACAGGGGCGGCTCACCCCCTCCGGCCCCAACACCCCCCCAACAGCCTCCACCCCCTCCCCCTCCACCCCCTCCTCCCCCTCCCTACCTGGCTTCCCTTCCCCTTGCTTATCCTCCCCACCAGCCTGCCTACCTCCTCCCACCCCGACCTGATGGGCCACCACCCCCTGAGTACCCCCCACCTCCTCCACCGCCCCCCCACATCTATGACTTTGTGAACTCGTTAGAGCTCATGGATCGACTTGGGGCTCAGTGGGGAGGAATGCCCATGTCCTTCCAGATGCAGACCCAGATGCTAACTCGGCTCCACCAGCTGCGGCAAGGCAAGGGATTGACTGCTGCCTCTGCTGGTCCCCATGGCGGGGCCTTTGGGGAGGCCTTCCTCCCATTCCCACCCCCCCAAGAGGCAGCCTACGGCTTACCCTATGCTCTGTACACACAAGGGCAAGAAGGCCGAGGGGCATACTCCCGAGAGGCTTACCACCTGCCTTTGTCCCTGGCAGCCGAGCCCCTGCCCTCCTCTTCAGTCTCAGGAGAGGAGGCCCGGCTGCCTCCAAGGGAGGAAGCAGAGCTGGCAGAGGGCAAGGCCCTACCGTCAGCAGGCACTGTGGGCCGTGTGCTGGCCACCCTTGTCCAAGAGATGAAGAGCATCATGCAGCGAGACCTCAACCGCAAGATGGTGGAAAATGTGGCCTTTGGAGCTTTTGACCAGTGGTGGGAGAGCAAAGAAGAGAAGGCCAAGGTGAGGGCCAGTGTCTGGGACTGGGGAAACCTGGGGTTCCATTGGAGGAGCTAGACCTCTTGCTTCTCCAGGCTATACCGCTCAAAATACAGAAGAGGGATAATGAAGGCGAGTGGAGAGAGACTGTGGGCACTTCGTGGGACATTGGTTGGGCAGGGGAGTTGGGGCGCACAGTAGAGAAGTTTGAGCCTGAGAGTCTGAGGGCTTTGTCCTGGCTCCACTGCCTCCTTGTAGTGGATAAGGCCCTTAAACGTCTCTGGGCTTCGATCTTCAAAGTTTTCACTTGTAGAGTGGGAAGAATAATAGCTGCATTTTAAGGTTGATGTGACTTTAAATGAGCAGGCCTTTTCTGAAAAAACTTTATTGATTGATTTTAGAGGAAGGAAGAGAGAAAACATTGATTTGTTTCACTTATGCATTCATTGGTTGATTTTTATTAAAAGACTTTATTTATCTTTAGAGAGAGGGGAAGGAAGGGAGAAAGAGAGAGAAACATTGATGTGTGAGAGAAACATCAATCGATTGCCTTTCGTGTGCCCCAACTGGGGACCTAGCCTGCAACCCCAGCATATGCCCTCACCAGGAGTTGAACTAGTGACCTTTCAGTTTGCAGACTGGCACTCAGTCCACTGAGCCACAGCCAGGGCTATTGGTTGATTGTATTTTTTTCTTTTTAATCAATTTTTAAAATTATATGTTATTGAGCCATTGGTTGATTCTTGTATGTGCCCTGACTGGGTATCAAACCTGCAACCTTGGTATATTGGGATGACATTCTAACCAACTGAGCTACCCAGCCAAGGCTAAATGAGCAGACTTGAGATGCCTCTCCAGGGGCTGGTGCAGGGGAGGTCTGGCATAGACATGCATCAAATGGAAGAGTGAGTAGATGCAATTCTATGTTCCGGGGGCCTGGGAATCGGCAGGAGGGAGCACCTGGGTTCTGGGGCTCAGTCCCCCTACTGCCTGCAGCCATTCCAGAACGCAGCCAAACAGCAAGCCAAGGAGGAAGATAAAGAGAAGACAAAGCTCAAGGAGCCAGGCCTGCTGTCCCTTGTAGACTGGGCGAAGAGCGGGGGAACCACAGGCATCGAAGCCTTCGCCTTTGGGTCAGGGCTGAGAGGGGCTCTAAGGCTGCCTTCTTTCAAGGTACCCAGAACTGTGGTCTTGCCTAGTAGGGTGAGGGGTGGGAGGACCCCCACCCTTCACTGGGGATAGCAGTGGTTGGGAACTCAGAATGTTTGAGTTCTAAATAGGCTCTTGCTCTTTTCTGTCACCCAGGTAAAACGAAAAGAGCCCTCAGAAATTTCAGAGGCCAGTGAGGAAAAGAGGCCCCGGCCTTCCACCCCAGCTGAGGAAGATGAAGATGGTGAGTAGGAAGGTCAGGTAGAAGGAGAAAGGGGAAAGGTTGCTTAGATTCTGGCAGGAAAGTAAGAGACAGGCACAAAGGGATAAAGGTGTCTTAAAAGGCAAGGAGTCAGGTGGAGATTTCAGTACAGGGTTAAAATAAAGCAGTTCTGAGATGTGAGAAGCTTCACATAGGGTTGTCCCTGAATTTTAGTTATGGTTCTTACTCTGGCATGCTGACTTAAGTTTTCTGTATTTCAGTTTTCTCTTATAAAATAGAAGTAGTAATTTCCACATCTAAAAGTCATGGAGTTTTAAGGTTTAATAGGCCATCTACCCAGTTAACCACCCAATCCTTAAACTGTCTTATGTCTTCTTACCAGTCCGTCTACATCTAAACGATTGGTTGGCAGCTTGTGTCTGGGAAACTTCCTTATTGAGTCTGATCTACTTCCCTGGAAACCCAAATCCATTGGCCTTAGAAGTATTTTGGGGGGCCAGGCATAACAAGTCAGCTTCCACTTTCACTCAACCCAGAAAATGATGAAAGATACAAGGAGCATGATACATTTAAAACTGTGTAAAATGTTAGGTATCTGAGGTTTTTGTGTTGCTCTGCTGAGCTTCAACTTCTTGTCTATAAAACGAGGTCTGTCTTACGGGATTATGAGGAAGATCCGCGACAGTGTATGCACAGCTCCTTTCACAGGGTCAAGGAATGGTAACTTACTGCTGATGGTAAATTGTCCTAACTGCCACTCACCTGGGCCTAGACCCTGAGCGAGAGAAGGAGGCTGGAGAGTCAGGACGCCCAGGGACCAAGCCCCCAAAGCGAGACGAAGAACGAAGCAAGACCCAGGGCAAGCACCGCAAGTCCTTTGCTCTGGACAGTGAGGGGGAAGAGGCATCCCAAGAGTCTTCCTCAGAGAAGGTGAGGAAGCAAAACACCAGGTCCCTGCCAGGAGACTACCCTCTGCGTTTCTGTCCCCATGGGAGACTTCCCTTTGGGCTGGAGCCTTCTAGAGGACCAGTTGTCTTTTTCCTATTAGTCCCTATTTGTCTCTTTCCTTAAGGATGAGGAGGAGGATGAGGAAGATGAGGAGGATGAAGATCGTGAGGAAGCCATGGATACTGCAAAGAAGGAGACAGAGGCATCAGATGGTAAGCACAGACAATACAGTAGAATTCTGGCCTGGGAAAGAAGGGATTTGGCCGCTTGTCTAGTCTCTTCCTGAACTCATGTAACATTCCTGCTGGATTTGTTGGTCACCTTTGCCCTCCCCCCTCCCCAAAAGTGACTTTTTTTAGCCCTTGGCCCATTGTAAACAAGAACGCCAGTACCCAGGATATTCCTTCTTGCTTACTATGCTACTGAAACACTGCTGTCCCTTGAAGACACCCCAATAGGGTCTATATATTTTCCCAGGCCTTTGAGATAAGGGTTGCATTCTTTTGCTACTTCTTGAGACACTCAGACTGTGCCATTCCGGCTTTGAGCACTGCTCTTCCTTTAAGGCTCAGCCACTGAGCTGTGCCTCCCTCTTCCCCTCCCTGTAGCTGCCATTACCAGACACAGCTCTGTTCTTCAGTTGAATACCTGTTTGTTCCTCCACATTCGCTGAGACTTCGGTTGAGTCTTTCTTTTCATATCTCTGTTCAGAAATATGCACGATAGGGCAAAGTAGGTTTCCAGTTCATATGGAAAATAATACAATAATACATAATACAAGAATAAACTGTTTTGCGTACTCACAACTATAAACATACTTTTGCCCCGCCCTGTACATTGAACCGCAGCTCTGTGCCAGGCACTTTTTTCAGTATTGGGGGCACATCAGTGACCAAGACAGATGTGGTTCCTATTTTTGCAGAGCCTGTGGCTGGTTGGCGGGGAGGGGGGAGTCTTGACAAACAAGTGAACAAACAGGCTTTGAAATACAGATAGATATGTGCTTTGAAGAAGATAAGTGGGTTAATGAGGTAGAGAGTAACAGGGCAGAGTCATCTGCTAAGAATGAGAGTGCGCAGACTCCTACACCTGCACTTGGTCACCAACTCCGTTCAGTTTTACCACCTCCGTGTTTCTGGAATTGTCACCTTTGATCTTGCTGCCTTGCCTTTCTCACTTAGAGGGTGCAGCAATTTTGTCTGATTTTCCTGTCTCTGCCTCCATACTCCTCGTCCATGTCTGTCCATTTTCCAGCCTGCTGATGGAATTATCTTTACGAAAATGCACACTGGACCCCTCTGTAAAGTCTTCTCCTGGCTCCCTGTTTTCCACACGGTGACTCCTCAGCCTGACACTTTAGGCCATTTATAATCTAGCTCTTTTTACCTGTTTGGGTTCATCTTCTCATATTCCAGACTCTCCCTCACCACCACTGCCTTCTAGTCAGGTTTACTCAGTTTCCGCAAAGACTGCAAAATTCTTAATTTCTTAGAGCCCTTTCTATGTTTTGTCATCTAGAGGCACAGAACATGTAGCATTTCCTAAGCTTATTTTACCCTAGAATCCATGTTCAGAGTCTTCGTTCAGCCAGCATCTATAAGACCCATTGTGGGGAAAGCTTTGGTAGTTAGAGAGGACTGCTTGCCGGTCTTTGAGTGCCCATCTTCTCTTAATCTTTGACACCCCTTCTTAGCCCTGTGTCTGCTTGATGAACTCCTTGTCTGTCTTGACTTCAACATCTCTTTCACAGGAATGCCTTCCTTGACCTCACCTTCTGGGCAGAATCCAGGGCTTCCCATCGCCATGCCCCCCCTCCAGCCCTTCACACTGGGGTTCATTACACTGTGAACAAATTGTGTGCATACCCAGTTCCTTGAGGTTAGGGCTTCCCAGCACCTAGCACATAGCCTTACCTACCCACAGTAGCGAGTCAGTGAATGAACCCACGGCTTGGCCAAGTGAGGGATCTTCCCACCTCGCACCTCGCCTGATTGCCCCTTCTGGATTTCCAGGCGAGGACGAGGGAAGCGATTCGTCCTCCAAATGTTCTCTGTATGCCGACTCAGATGGTGAAAATGATAGCACGTCGGACTCTGAGAGTGGCAGCTCGTCCAGCTCCTCGTCTTCCTCGTCTTCCTCCTCCTCATCCTCGTCGTCGTCGTCATCTGAGTCTTCTGAAGAAGAAGAGGAAGAAGAGCAGCCAGCAACCATTCCCTCAGTATCACCACCCCCCAGAGATGTCCCTGTGCCCCTGCCAGCGCCTGTGGAGGAGCCCAAGCCAGAGAGGATTGCAGTCTCACCAGTCACACCGCTCCCGGAACAGGAGAAGTCTCCAGCAAGACCTGCAGGTAGGTGGTGTGGAGCTGTGCATTTGATCTTTGTGTATGTGTGTGGTTTTACCCATGGGAACAGTGGGGTCATCACTTATTTGTTGTGTACAGTGTGTGACTTTGTTAGAAAATATACAAAGCTGGACAAAAGTCACTATTTTCTGTCTCTCTTTCCTGGGAGCCATTCATGGTCTAATCTACTCAAGATGCACTGCCATAAGCGGTTTACCAAGCCAGCCTAGGTGCTTGGCTGCTAAAATGAAACAGAATGTTCTTTTCCCGAGTAAGCTGAGAAAATTCCCATTTTAACAAATTCCTCATACAATTTTTCTTCAGCCCATTCCTTAATGTGTAGTGTATACTTGCATGTGATTAAATGAACAAATAGGTAACAAACAACTGTTAAAAACATTGTCAGAAACTTAGTTCTTTTTTTTGTTTTCCTTTGTGGATTTGTACATTCACTTGTTATTTTATAGCACATACACATAATTTGTTGTGCTAAGTGAATTATTTATTCAGGCAGTGGATACTTATTGAATACTTAGAGTATGTGCAAAGGATACGATGGTATCTGCACAATAGGCACTGTTCTCACCCTCACGAAGCTTGCGGTCTATAGGGAGACAGTTAATTACTAACTGTGATAAGCACTGTGAAACAATAGTGCAGGGTATACTGAAAACCTGAGTACATCTGTGGAGAAGTCTCCTGCTGAAGCATCATTGGGCTGTGAGATACAGGCGCAGCAGGCAGAAGGGAGTGATTAATATGTGCAAAGGCCCTAAGGAAAAGGAAACAGCATGTCGGAAGACATAAAAGAAAGCTAACCTGGAGGGTTGACACTAGAGAGATGAGCAAGGGCTGGGCCATGTAAAAATGAATAGGCCATGTTAGGAATTTGCTCTTCCTCTTAAGGGCAGTGGAATGACATGATTATATTTATGTTTTGAAAAGATGTAGTGCAGAGGAAACTTGGAAAGGGGCCAGGGTGTATGCAGGAAGATTGAAACTGTTGCTGTCAGTGAGGCAAGCAATGGTGATAACTTGGATTGTCTTGTTCTTCTAATGGAATTAGTAACTCAGCTTTCTTTTTTCTTTTTTTAATAGGTTTCCTTTTTAGATTGATTGATTGATTGGTTGGTTGGTTTCTAGAGAAGGGACAGGAGGGAGAAAGAGAGGGAGACATCAATGTGTGGTTGCCTCTCGCACTCCCCCTGCTGGGACCTGGCCTGCAACCCAGCCATGTGCTGTCCACACTGCGAATTGACCTGGCAACCCTTTGGTTCACAGGCCGGCGCTCAGTCCACTGAGCCACACCAGCTAGGATGTAACTCAGCTTTCAAGATGTGCTTCAGAGATGCACATGGCCCTCCAGAGATTGAACATCATTGAGAATCTGTGGTCTGAGATGGGTAGAGGCCATGTGAAAAGAGCCTCACACTGGTGCACTCTTCTGGTTTCGACCCATGAGAGGAAGAGTTGACACTATCATTAATCCTGGGGTGCCTCGTGTACCCTCTCCTTAGCCTTTTGGTAGCAGAAGAGCCAATGGGGTCAGAGGGAATCTAGTACTCTCATTTTCAGCAGGGAATGAAAAGGAGAGTGGGATATGGTTAGATTTGCATTTCAGAAAGATCATTCTGAAAGGATTTGGAAGAGGTGAGGAAAGCTGTCGAGGGACCCATAAGGAGGTTTGAAGGCATGCAGGTAAGTGAAGGGTATGAACTAAAGTGGAGGCGGTTGCCGTGAGTTGCAGGGAGTAGAAGTGGTGGTGAGGATTTGAGAGAAATTTAGAAGAATACAACTGCTTGGTTAAACTACTTACCAGGAAAGGAAGCTCAAGGAGGAACAGAATTAGGAAGACTGTTGATGCATTTAGTTGGGGTTGAGTTTGACATGTTCTGGGATCTCCAGGTAGAAGCATTCAACAGGTAGTTGGATAAATACATCTGAAGCTCTGGAAAGAGCAGTAGGCTGGAAATGAGATACATATTCCAGATTGATAAAAGTATGGATTTGAATATATTTGTGTACTCTAGAAAGATGTTTGGAATGAAAGAAGGGAGCCAGAGCCTTACGGTTTTTTATAAGATAGGTGGGCAAAGGGGAGCCAGGAGAGGCTGCAAGGAGTGATCAACAGGTGGCACTGAAAAGCAGGGAGCTTGCAGTTTTAGTTTCTTTCTTCTTTCCTTCCTTCCTTTCTTGATTTCATTTCATTTTATTTATTTATTTTTAGAGAGAGGGGATGGGAGGGAGAAAGAGGGGGAGAGAAATATCCATTGGCTGCCTCTCACACAGCCCCAACTGGACACCTGGCCCGCAACCCAGGCGTGTACGCTGAACAGGAATCGAACCAGCAGGCTTTCAGTTTGTAGGATGACGCCCAACACACTGAGCCATACCAGTCAGGGTAGGGATCTTGGAGTTTTGAAGGGAGGGAGTGGTTTGTATCAGCAGGCCACAAGAGATGTAAGATAGGAAAAGTGTCGGATTTGGCAGTTGGGTCTCTGGTGACCTTACCAATTCAGTAGAGTGGATCAAACTGGGGCCAACTTATGGGGGTTTGAGAATTGAGGGACAGATGCCAGAGATAACCAATCTTCTCGAAAGATAGAGTACTTTTCTAAAAGAAAAGAGAGTTGAGGGGTTATAATTAATAATATTAGCATTTATTGAGTACCTGTGTGCCAGGCTCTGGGCCTGACACACTGCAATTTTATTTTCTCATTCAATCCTCACAACAAACTTATTATTCCCATTTTATATACAGGGACTTTGAGATTTAGTGAGATACTCAAGGTTACCCAGCTGGGCTTGGAGAGACAGCAAAAAGCAGCATCGATAAAGGGTTAGCTTTTCCAAGTAGGTGAGACCTGAGCATGTTCATACACTAAAGGGAAGAGGAAACAAGTAGATGAACCAGGAGAGAGAGAAATACATGCTGGACTAGCATGGGGAGGAGGAGCATACTCTAGATGTGATGCAAATCTATCTGTAAGTGGGGAGGTACGGAGATGTGGTGTTTCATGCCTGGAGGCCCCTTTTTTCACTTTGCAGTAGGAAAGTAGGATGTTTTCTAAGCCCAAGGGTGATGGGTGGAGTAGGAGCCTTGGAAAGATGAAAAAAGGAGGGAGTGAGGATGAAAGCTGGCCGAGTCTGCCAACAACTCAGAAGCCCTGCTGAGGTTGAGGCCTAGGGGTCAAGGAGGACAGAAGGCAAGTGGTTGGGTAGATTCAGGATTGGGGGTCTACAGGGTGGAGGTGGTAAGAGAATGTGGAAAGGTCCGTGAAAGGAGAGGACAAAATGAGGGTCCCTGCAGTTTGGGCACGAGAAAGAAAGAAGTGAATTTAGGAGGAGAAGGGTGGGCTGGAGGGAGAAGGATGGTAGATTGAAAAGGTGCAGTGGGATGAACCGAAAGGAGCTGGGGAATTAGGGTCAGAGGGTAGGGGGTCAGAGTGTAAGGGTTCAAGGCGGAGCTTTTCTAGAGGGTGACACAGTCAGGTGTGTGACTGTGGAAGGCAGCTGAGAATGAAAAAGGTCACTGGAGATGTGAAATTGGGTAAACAGGTGGGATATCAGAGTCCCTGAGATAGATGGCAGAGGTGGGAGAGGTGGTGACAGTTAAGGCAGGTCCCTTGTTTTTTAGAGAATGACAGGGAAATCCAGGTTACCAAGGCCGCAACTGGATAGACAGCTACGTAGCCAGGTGGTAGGAGCCTGGGACACAGCTTGTCTGCTGAAACCCAAAGATAAGGACCTGGATGCCTTTCGGACTTGATTTTCCTCTGTCTTCTGATCTGGTTCATTCTTCCCTCCTTCTGCAAATGGGCTTCCTCTGGTTCTCTGTTCCAGTAGAAAATGTTTGCCCCCACATACCCCATCTGTCCTAGATCCTGATCCTGAGGGAAGTTTCTGGTGGGGCTGGCTTGGGTCAGGTAGCCGTCAATTAATGAGAGTCAGTCATGCAGTAGAAACCGTGGCTTCTGGGAGTTGTATAGACTGGGAAGGTACCCCAAAAGTTGTCTCCCTAAATGAAAGGCATGGCCAGGTTTCCTTTAGGACAGGGAAATTTGTGAGAAGAAGCTGAGCCAGGAGGGGAATTTGTTCTCTGCAAGAGCCAGGCTTCCAGAGGGCAAAGTGGGCGAGGCTGGGAGGGCCTTGGTACCTTCAAAGTGGACCCCAGGTGGTATCCAGAGCCTTGGGAAATGCAGGCTGGGGGCCTTACTCAGGGTGCCAGATTGGAGAACATCTATTAAGGCATTGGACACGTGGTGACTGGCTTCTCTTTAGCTCTATGAGTGGTAGAGCTAAGTAAGAAACAACTGAGTTCTAATGCAGGGTGTCGGGAGCAGCATAGGGGAGTAGGGAAAAAAGTGTGAACTCAACTCAGGCTACCCAGTGTGCAGATCTTGTTCTGTCATTTGCTAGCTCTGTGGCCTTCATCAGGTTATTAATCGCTCTCTGCCTCAGTTTCCTTATCTGTCAGATGAGGTTAATAATAGTACCCATCTCCCAGGGTGGTTGTGAGAAATAAATGAGTAACTAATATATGTTAAGGGCTTGGATTAATGCTTGGCATAAAATATTAGCTATTAATCTGCTGCAGCCAGCTGAAGACTGGCAATTAAGAACCCCCTGCTGGTTCTGAGAAGATACTACCAGTGTCTGAGGAAGTCAGGGAAGCCCTCACAAAGGAGATGGCGTGAAGCTGGGTCCAAAAGCTGCATGTCAGCTTTCCCGGTGGGCAACGGGAGAGAGGCATTCCAAACAAAGTGAACCGTGGCGGCAAAAGGCCACAGGTCTGAAAGGCCATGCCTGTTTGGGTGGCTGAAACCTAGCACGAGAGGGCAGAGTATGGGTTGGCCTCGCAGGGATTTTCTGATGGGTCAGTCGCAGGAGAGGGTCTGCTCCGGGGAAAGGGCTATTCGCATATTGAGCGATGTTCAGACTCCACTCTGCAGCAGGCTTGTGGGGGGGCCCACGGGGCGGGGGGATGTGCTTGCTGCCTGTCCTGTGGGTAGTCAGCTGGGGAGAGACGGTATGGCCTGTTCAAAGATAGTATTTTCCCCTCCCCAACTCACCCCTCATCCTTGGGCTTTCAGCTTGACCTTCACCTGCTTTAAGGAGGACTTCTTGACCCCCCTCCTCACTTGGGCAAATCCCCAGTGCTGTTTGGGGGGCATTAGAGAGCAAGGCAAATTTTATAAGATATTTTACTACAAAGATTCAGCTTCTTACATTGTATCTTCTTCACCTTACTAAACAGAATACTGTTTGTGGTTGAAATAATGGATACTTTAATTCAGATCTGGCTCATTGCATACTCAAACGCAGCTGGCAAAAATTGCCTTGGTCCGTGTGCCTAGTTTTTGGATGTGGTTCTGTCACCACCAGTCTTGGTAAGAGGGCTAGAGTCTGAGTGTTTGTTTCCTTAGCACTCCGACCCTACTGCCACTCTTCACAGTTTGGGCTGTACATTTGTTTCATGTAATTGGCTCCGTTGGACTACAAACTCTGAGGGTTTTGAAAGTGTCTGCTCAACGTGTTTTTTTCCATACCCAACACATAGCTGGTGCTCAGTGAATGTGGAATGTATGAATGAATAGGTGTAAAATCCTATCCTGCCCACGAAGCCCATAGTGCTGAGCACATTGCAGGTGCGAGAGGCAGGCAGTGTGTTCACTGAGCAAGCGGGAGTGTCTGCTGGAAGCTGGGAAGAGAGTGAGTGCAGCTGGGGTGTGGGCTTCCTGGTGAGGCTGGCCAGTCTCCTGTCCATAACGAGTCTAAGTCTGGTGACATCAGGCCAAGAAGCTGACCCTCTCCTTTTCGTGTGTGCTTCCTTCCCCAGGTTCCATTGAGGAACCAGCTCCCAGTGTGCCCCAACCTTCGCCAGAGCCACCGGCTGGGCCCCCAGCCCCTGCCCCCTGCCCTGATGAGCGCCCCTCCTCTCCTATCCCTCTCCTGCCCCCACCCAAGAAACGCCGGAAAACTGTCTCCTTCTCCGCTGTGGAGGAGGTGCCAACCCCAGAGCCTTCCCCAGCCGCCCCACAGCAGGCCAAGTCTCCTGGCTCCGGCTCCCGCAAAGTCCCTCGGGGTGTGGAGCGGACCATTCGCAATTTGCCCCTGGACCATGCATCTCTGGTCAAGAGTTGGCCTGAGGAAGTGTCTCGAGGAGGTCGGAGCCGGGTTGTAGGCCGAGGCCGCTCGACAGAGGAAGAAGAAGCGGAGCCAGGGACAGAAGTGGACCTGGCGGTGCTGGCCAACTTGGCCTTGACCCCAGCCCGGCATGGGTTGGCTGCCTTGCCTGCTGGTGATGACCCAGAGGCCACGGAGACATCGGACGAGGCAGACCGCCTGGGCCCCCTGCTCAGCCACATTCTACTGGAGCACAACTATGCCCTGGCCGTCAAGCCCCCACCCTTCACACCATCCCCTCGCCCCCTGGAGCCAGTTCCTGCCCCTGCAGCCCTCTTCAGCTCCCCTGCGGATGAGGTTCTGGAGGCCCCTGAGGTGGTGGTGGCTGAGGCAGAGGAACCAAAGCAGCAACAGCACCAAGAGGAGGGTGAGGAGGAGGAGGAGGAGGAAGAGGAGTCCGAATCATCTGAGAGCAGCAGCAGCAGCAGCAGTAACGGGGAGGGGGCTATCCGGAGGCGCAGCCTCCGTTCCCACACCCGGCGCCGGCGGCCACCCCCACCCCCACCCCCACCGCCTCCCACCTTTGAACCCCGCAGTGAGTTTGAGCAGATGACCATCCTGTATGACATTTGGAACTCAGGCCTGGACTTGGAGGACATGGGCTACCTACGGCTCACATACGAGCAACTGCTGCAGCAGACAAGCGGGGCCGACTGGCTTAACGACACCCACTGGGTCCATCACACCAATATCCTGAGCCCAAGGCTGGCCTTCTTGGGATAGAAAGACAGGCTCAGGGAGTAGGGGGTGGACTTCCCTGAGGTCACACGGCCGGGTGACGTTCTCTTCAGATAACTGCTAGTGGTGACGTTCTCTTCAGATAACTGCTAGTGTCTGCGTTTCCCTCCCTCCCTGACCACTTTTCTTTGCCACCCGTGTTCATCCTGGGTGTGTCTCCTCTGGCTACGAAGTCACCCTGTTCTCTCTGCCTCCCAAAGTTTCTGGCAGAAAAGGGGGGCTAAGACTTATTTCTCTCCATCTTTCTGTACCCTTCAGCCAAGTATGATCAGGACCTCTAGTGAAGGTCAGTCACCCTTTTCTTGGGCTGGTAGTGGAGGGACAGAGGGGAGGGGAGCCCAGGGATCTGGTCAATGAGGAACCCATTCTTTTCCTTAACACACCGTGCACTCACCAACCTGAGCACTCCAAAACGCAAGCGGCGGCCTCAGGATGGGCCCCGTGAGCACCAGACAGGCTCAGCCCGCAGCGAAGGCTATTACCCTATCAGCAAAAAGGAAAAGGACAGGTACCTGGATGTGTGCCCTGTCTCAGCCAGGCAGCTGGAAGGGGCGGACACTCAGGTGAGGCTCTGCCCTGACATATGGGCCACTGGCATCCTCTTCCCATTGTTTCTCCTGGAACTTAACCTCCTCTCTTTCCTGCTTCTCACAGGGGACTAACCGTGTACTTTCGGAGCGCCGATCTGAGCAGCGGCGGCTGCTGAGTGCCATTGGCACCTCAGCCATCATGGATAGTGATCTGCTAAAGCTAAACCAGCTCAAGGTAAGGAGCGGGAACTTGGACTCGGTGGAAGGGCAGCATGGTGGAGTCCCCTAAGGGTGCGGATTTGGGGGGTGCGTGGCCAGACATGCCCTCTTGCCCTGGAGCTCTGCAGGAAAAGCCAGGAGAGGGGTTGAGGGAGGCACCCAGCAGCAGAATAGTCTACCTTCTGCCCTTTAGTTCCGGAAGAAGAAGCTTCGATTCGGCCGGAGCCGGATCCATGAGTGGGGTCTGTTTGCCATGGAACCCATTGCAGCTGACGAGATGGTCATTGAATATGTGGGTCAGAACATCCGCCAGGTGAGGAGGCCCGGGTCCCAGTCTGAGGGCAGCATGGGATACTGACATGAGCCCCATCCAACGCTCTGGATAAAGCCCCACATAACCCTCCTGGCTCCAAGGCTTAATCAGACCACCCCTTCGCTCCCTCCCTCCCTACCTCCCTAGTAATGGGTACTAGTAAAGTAGTTAACGAGATGGTAATGACCCAGCAAGATACAAGATTAATGTTCTCTATCCCTTTAAGGACCTCAGTTTAGCGGGGAAGACAGGCATTCAACAAGCAACTATAACAAAGGATGGTGTTTGGTTGTTACTAAAGGGGAAGTTCAGGGAGGTAGGGCTGGTTTGAGCACAGTACTGTTTACACCAGGATCTGAAGGGTGATGAACTCCCGGGCTCAGGTGAGGGGAGGTGCGCCTGGTTGTGGGACATCATATACGGAGGCCTGGAGGCAGGAGTCTCAGGAGGGCAAGGAGGGTACTGTGGCCAGTTGGAAACACCTGGGCCAATGGCAGCGATTATAAATGGAGGGACAGGTGTGGGGGGCTAGACTACCTGGAAGTTAGGAACCACGTTCATAAGTTGGGACATGCCGAGATGAGGAAAGTTGCTGGGAAGCATTAAATAGAAGGGAACTTTGGAGATTGCGAACTCCCTCTGGGCTGCAGTGTGAAGAGAGACCAGTAGGGTGGGAGGGAGGCTGTTACAGAGATCCTGGCCAAAGGTGGGTATCTCGACTAGGCAGTGGTGGCCAAGGTAGCAGGAGTCTGGGGGTCCAAGGCAGCTCTGGAGAGTGAGGGCAATGAGCAGGTGAGGCCATTCCTTAGGGCGCTTGCCTTTAGCAGCTGGGAGTAGTAGGGCTGCCAGTGAGGTGGGAGTGAGGAGGAGGAGCAGATGGGTGATACAGATGAGTTCCAGTCAGGATACGTGAAGTTGCAGTACTCAGGACATTTAGAAGAGGACACCCAGCAGCTCCACTGAGGTGGATTTTGGCTGGAGATGGACGTTTGGAAGGAGTCCCCAGCACTTAGCTGGCAGTTGAAGCCGTGGAAGAGAGAACACCCAAGGGAAGAGTGCAGAGGGCTTAGTGATGAGTAGGTAGGGCTCAGGCCATGAAGTGGCCCCTGTCATCTTGGGAACTGCCACAGCTCCACAGCAGACTGGGGACTCCACTGTGGGCCAGGAAGACACTGCAAGAGCGGTGAGGGGCTGCTTCTGCCCAGCGACCAGTGCAGACTTCCCTGGGGTCCTCCTTGGGTGACTTAGAATGGCAGCCGAAGGTATAGGGGGTTGGCCATGAAGGGAGGCCTCCTAGGAGCCAAGTTAGGAGTGTCTCTGCGTTGGGTTGGTGGAAGCCAGAAAGGGAGGTATGGATACGACAGGTCTCTGCGGCTCCCAGGATGGTAGCTGGGAGACTGAGGGGCAGCTCCCTGACCATCTAACCTCATCCTACCAGATGGTGGCCGACATGAGGGAGAAGCGCTACGTGCAGGAGGGCATCGGCAGCAGCTACCTGTTCCGGGTGGATCACGACACCATCATTGATGCTACCAAGTGTGGCAACCTGGCGAGGTTCATCAACCACTGCTGCACGGTGTGCTGGGGGCCTGGCTAGGGCGGGCGGGGTCTGAGGGGGTGGCCACTCAGCTCACTCTGCCCTCCCCTCCTGCAGCCCAACTGCTATGCCAAGGTGATCACCATTGAATCCCAGAAGAAGATTGTGATTTACTCCAAGCAGCCCATTGGTGTTGACGAGGAGATCACCTACGACTACAAGTTCCCACTAGAGGACAACAAGATCCCATGTCTGTGCGGCACTGAGAGTTGCCGTGGCTCCCTCAACTGAGGTGGGCAGGACTGGTGCCCACACCCCTATTTATTCCCCTTGGTGCCCTGAGCTCCCAGCCCCCTGGCCTTAGTGGGCTCAGGAGGGCCCACATGCCCCCATCTCTGAATATGGAGTTGGGCCCTGAGTCCTGCAAGGGAGCTTCAGTCCTTGAAGCAATGTCTGCCTCCCCTGTCACCCCGCCACCCACCCCCTAATTTTTTTCTTTGCGGAGAAGAAGCTGTAAATGTTTTGTAGCTGCCAGCAGCTGTTTCCTGTGGAAACCTGGGGTGCCGGCCTGTACAGATCCTGTTCTTGGGGGCTGCACACCCCCCTTGCTTTGTGTTAATGGGGACTTCCCTTTTGTGCCCTGCGTGCACCCCTCCCCAGTTTAGGGGTCTCTAGGGGCAGTGGCCATGTTCTCCCCCTGGGGAGGGGGGCCCTGTGCCTCCCAGTCCTGGGGATTCTGTGCCTGGAACCCTGCCTCATCTTCTGTTCCTGCCAGACCCTGTGGGTCACCTTCCTACCCTGGTGTCTGGAAGCTCCAGCTGGGCCAGGCCAGGATGGTGGGGGGAGCGGGCCCTTCCTGTTGGGCTGGATTGTACATATGTTAATAGCACAAACCCAATGCCACATTTTTATAATTGTGATTAAACTTTATTGTACAAAAGTGCTTGGTCAGTATCTTTGGGAAATAGGATGTGATGAGGGTTAAGGACAGAGGGTAGGGCAAATGAAGAGGGGATCTGGAGTTTCGGGTGGGTAGAGAGGCTTTTGGGCAAGGGCCCAGATCCAGACTCGGCCATCATCGCTCTGGGCCACCTGATAGGCTGGAACAGCCTAGATCCCCCAGCAAGCCAGTCAGACCTGGCCAAGGTCAGGCCTCCCTCCCCAGAACCGCAGCTGGCCTCCTGGGAAATCAGCAGGAGGGAAGGACTGACCTCATATGGTAGGAGTGAGGTCACCCTGCTTGCTCCATCTCTCCCCCACCCAATCCCCTCAGTGTCCACACCACAGGTTTTGGTTTTCCCATCCCCCTTCCCCAAGTTCTTTGCTGGAACCAGATGCCAGTAGAGCACACTGGCCACCAGAGGGAGCCCTGTGGCAAGAGTGGGAGGCAAGGAGTGGAGGTTGGGCTAGTCTGTTCCTGGAATGGGCAGGAGGAGGGACGAGCGGAAGGGGAAAACGGAGTGCCGCTGGACAGAAACGAGAGAAGACCAGCTCCTCTGGTGGGTAGTTTGGGCACCCTGGGACTGTGGCTGCAGGTAGGCAGAGATGCCAGGGGGTCCCCTGCCCCAGTTCCAGCCCTGCCCACCTTCCTCCCCAACTCCTTGCCTCCCACCTCCCCACCCCCACCCAACCTCCCCTTCCACCTCAAACACAGAGCCCTTCCTGAAAGCCCTCACCACTAACTGTAGCTAGTTATCTCGCTACAGTTATCTCACTAACTGTAGTTGGCAGGGTCAGAGGACAGGTAGCCTGCCTACTGCACCCACAGCTACAGCCACCAGGAACAGTTCTGGCCCCTGGGTCACTGCTACAGTCCACTAGGTCAGAAGTCCCTTCTAGGGATAACAGGTGGGCTGCCAGTGCTGAGGCAGGTAGTGGCAGGCAGCTCAGGTGAACCAGTGTCTCTCCCTAGCAGGACATGGCAGACTCTGCACAGGCCCAGAAGCTGGTATACCTGGTCACAGGTGGCTGTGGCTTCCTGGGGGAGCATGTGGTTCGAATGCTGCTGCAGCGGGAACCCCGGCTCCATGAGCTGCGGATCTTTGACCTGCACCTGGGTTCCTGGCTGGAAGAGCTGAAGACAGGTGATCATGGTGGGGACTTGTGGGGAAGACATGAACTCCCTCCATGGTGGTGGAAAAGATGACGCCTGTTTTTGTTCTCTGGTGCACGGGAATGGGGTAAATGAGTCACGCTGGGAACATGTGTTTCCCAAGGGTGTAGGCTGAACCAGGCAGCTGACTGGTGGCCCCAGCTCTGACATTGCTTCTGGCTACCCCTACCCCATACCAGGGCCAGTGCAAGTGACTGCCATCCAGGGGGATGTGACCCAGGCCCACGAGGTGGCAGCGGCTGTGGCTGGAGCCCATGTGGTCATCCACACAGCGGGGCTGGTAGACGTGTTTGGGAGGGCCAGTCCCGAGACCATCCATGAGGTCAACGTGCAGGGTGAGATGCTCCCTAACTGCTCTAATAAAGCACGTAACACTTCTGGTACATGGCCTGACCTTGACTGTGTCCCAACTACCCCCTCCCCCTTGGACCCTGACCTCTGTGATTCTCTTGTGTAAGTCTGTCCTGTGTCCCAACCTGCTGTGGTTTTCCCTGGCCCTGGGGGAGGAAGCCATGTGCCTTCATCCAGACTTGAGATGGGGAGGGGAAAAATACAGAGAGGGAGGGAGCTTCAGTTTGAACACACACCCCACCTCCCCAGGCACGCAGAATGTGATTGAGGCTTGTGTGCAGACTGGAACACAGTTCCTGGTCTACACGAGCAGCATGGAAGTTGTGGGGCCCAACATCAAAGGCCACCCCTTCTACAGGTGAGCTGAGTTTCCCCCCAACATTTTTAGAGTGCCATCTTCCCTCAGCATTAAGACTCTTCGCTCTCCCCGACTAGGGGCAATGAGGACACCCCGTATGAAGCAGTACACAGACACCCCTATCCTTGCAGCAAGGCCCTAGCTGAGCAGCTGGTTCTGGAAGCCAATGGAAGGAAGGTGAGACTGGAGAAGATGAGATGCAGAGCCACAGCCAGCTGGGCTTTTTTGCCTCCTGCCCTGGGAACCTCCCTTCCATTTCCAGCTTGAAGAGGCCAGGGCAGAGGGCAGGTCACTGGGTCCTAGGTCTTAGCAGTGCCTACCTTTTGTCTCCAGGTCCGTGGGGGTCTGCCCTTGGTGACATGTGCTCTGCGCCCCACCGGCATCTATGGTGAAGGCCACCAGATCATGAGGGACATCTACCACCAGGGCCTGCGCCTAGGAGGCCGGCTCTTCCGGGCTATCCCAGCCTCTGTGGAGCATGGACGGGTCTATGTAGGTGAGGCCTGGGCTAGACGGGGGGAGGCTGAGAACAGGGCAGGACCTGTGGGGTTCTGGGAGGTGTGCAGTGTGTAACCTGGATAGAAAAGAACAGCCTATACATGGGCCAGGGTAGACTGTATGTAGCATTGCCTACACAGGGCACAGAGGAAACAGTATCCATGCAAGCTGGGAAAGCGGACATAAAAAACATGTCGCAGGCGGAGGAGAGGGGCAGCATCTGCATAGGCCCAAAGAGGAGGTGGCTTGTATGTGGGCTGGCCTGGGAGACCACAGCATATACGTGGTCACAAGAATACTCAGGGGCACATCCGCCCCACTTCCCTCACTGGCAGGCAACGTGGCCTGGATGCACGTGCTGGTGGCCCGGGAGCTGGAGCAGCGAGCAGCACTAATGGGTGGCCAGGTGTACTTCTGCTACGACGAATCACCCTACAAGAGCTATGAGGACTTCAACATGGAGTTCCTGGGCCCCTGCGGATTGCGGTTGGTGGGCACCCGCCCACTGTTGCCCTACTGGCTACTGATGCTTCTGGCTGTCCTCAACGCCCTGCTGCAGTGGCTGCTGCGACCCCTGCTGCTCTATGCACCTTTGCTCAACCCCTACACGCTGGCTATGGCCAACACCACCTTCACTGTCAGCACCAACAAGGCTCAGTGCCATTTTGGCTACGAGCCCCTGTTCTCATGGGAGGAGAGCCGGACCCGCACCATCCGCTGGATGCGGGCCATGGATAGTTCGGCCCAGTGACGGTGGAGCTGGGGCCTGGAGCCCAGCACAGCACATCCATCCAGGCCCACAGCCCACAAGCCCTGGCTGAGGAGGGAAGGCTGCATTCTAGAGCTCGAGTGTCCAGTGCCAGACTGGCTGTCCTAGAGCTCTCCACATGTGAAATCCATGAGCCTTACATCTGTGTCCTGATGCCTCTAAGTTCTAGGGAAGGAACATCTTCACTCTCAAGCCAGGTCTGACGGCGGATTGGCAAGGGTCTGATTTCCCTGATGTTCTCATCTGCCATCCCATTATTGGCTTTTCAAGCAGGAAGTGGGTACAAGTTCCACAGGCCCCACGCTGGGCTTCTGATGTCCAAGCATGATCCTGTATTCTGAGTGAAGAGGCTTTCTGACTCTTCCTACCCCCTTTGTGACTCCTTGAGGGTCATACTCCCATTATTTTAAAACACTTATCACCTTAGGATGCTTATCTTTTAAATGTCCTCAATGAAAACTGAGGAAATCTGTGTATTTTCACTTCTTCCCACCCCTGTACCCAAATGTAGCTCCTGCAATATTGTGAGATCTCTGCCCAAGCCCTGGATTAAAACTCCTTACCTATTCCTGTGTCCAGCCGCCTGCCCAGCTCCCTGGCCCACCTCCCCCCATGTGTCTTCCCTCCCCACGGCGCCCGTCCCATGTGGGGACAGAAGGAAGTGAGCACGCAGCACGCCCGCTGTTGGATTGGTTGCTATTTCTCCGGTCCCACGGGGCCCAACCCAGCCCAGGGTGGGGGCGGGGGCTCTGGGGACAGGACATGCAGGGCTGAGGACAGAGGGCAGAATTTTCCTGTTTTATCCATTTGCAACTTGGTCACCAATAGAGAGAAATGGGTCTCTGAGGGCTAACAGGAGAGGGTGGCCTGGCTCTGGGCCCCCAGCCAGGCCCCAAGAATCCTGTCGAGAGGGAAAGAGCTCTAGAAACCAATGGAGAAACAGAAGGGGCAGGGACTCGTGTCAGCAAACACAGCTATATCACATGACACGCCAGCGACACGGAAACACGCCAACGCACATGGCTGCACAGCAGGCAGGGGGCAGGTCAGGTAGAAGGGAGCCAGGGGCCACCATCTTATCCTTTGCAGGGCTGGCTGGGGGGCGGGCAGGGTGAATGCATAGAACACATCATGTACACACGCTCAAGGCATGGCAAGAGTGTGCGTCGACCCACAGGCACATGGGATGGACACGCGCAGTGTGCTTCATGAGAGGCAGAGCTAGGGTTAAAGGGGAAGGGGAAGCAACGAGCCCTGGCCAGGCCTGGGACCACCCACAGGGCACATATGGTTGTAGGTGTGGAAGGGTGGGCAGCACACACTCCTCCAAAACCATGCAAAAGACTCTATCACCCAGACAACACTCCAGGACACATACAGACACAGCAGCCAACAAGCAAACACATCGTATGATGTGTGAGACTCGTGTGAGCTTGGGGTTAGCAGACCCTCCGGGATCCTCTGGTCTGACTGAGGCCCAGAGATGGGCAGCTAGGGGCCTAATACCACTCAAGGCGGCAGCAGCATCCCTCCAGTCATGGCTCCACCCTTCTCCTTGGCCCCCAAGGCTGTGAGAATTCCGGAAACACCTGGGCTGAAAGGGTGTCTTGGTTGGGCAGCGGGAAGGAAAAAGGGAAGGGCGGGGGAAGTGCTGGGGCCTGCTCTGACATACCCAGAGAAGTCTGAGGACAGAGCAGGAAGGCTGTAATTAGGGCAAACCTTCTGTCCTTGAGAACGGCATTCTGGGAATAAACAGACAGTTGCCCCTTTTTCAGCCCACCTTGGGATTTACACATACTGGCCACACACAGGCAGGGCCCAAACAGCCAGGGAGGGAAGAGGTTGACTATCTGAGCTGGGGTGGGGGTGGGGAGGGTATCGTGTTCCAGGTCACCTCTGCATTGTCTCTCACACACACACGTGCACATTTCATATGCAGTGGGACCCTGGCAAATGATCTGCACACAACCCTGAGTCCTTTGCCCTGTGCACATGTACAGTCCACCCCCAGGACAGGACATATTCCTGTACTTGTGTGTTCAGTCCTGTGTATGTGGGACCATGTTTCTCAGCCACGGAGTACAGGGACCTCCCAACATTGTCCTTTGCCCATGTACCTCCCATCTGCCATCAAATACGCAAAGCCACCTGTGCATATGTTGCCTACATAAGGGAGGAGCTAGCCCTTTCCTCCATCAGGAACCCAGGCCTGTGCCCCACCTTCAATCTCACCCTGGTGGGGAAGCAGCTATTGCAGACATTTCAGCAAATGAGTCCAGGGGGTGAATCCTGGGACTCAGCCCACCTTGAGCGGCTGTTGCCACACTGACCATTCCAGTGTATCTGCAATAAACAGTTCCCCAAGCCCAAAGCCTCTGAGGCAGAGCCCAGAGCATCCAACAGGCCAAAGGAGACAAACGTCGGCCTCTCCCAGTGCTGAGGCACACGTGTGGCAGGCAGGAATGCTCTCATTTTCTGTCTGGGATAGTGCTCTGTAACATTCTCACATTAGCCCTTCCAGGAAGCATTAATGTGCAAATCAGAGTGGGCCTGCACGGGCACCTTGTCCATGTTAGCACACACGTGTAGTCGTGTGTGCCTGGGTGTGGTCACCTACACCAGGCCTCCTGAGCCTTGGCATGTGCGAGCCAGCTCTCGTGGGTGCAGGCCTATCCTCTGGCAGAGGCACAGAGGAAGATAAGCATCTGGGCATGTGTGCTCAGGGGCTCTGAGACCTGACAGGGCAGGAAGCGCCAGTTGCACAACGTTGATGTAGCAGTGTGTGGCCATACCAGATATTGGGCAGCAGCTCTGGGGAGAGAGGGAGGGGCAAATCAATCTTCATAAACAAACCTGGATGGGGCAAGAGTCCTTAAAGAGAAACATGTGTGCATATAATATACGTGGGGACAGAAACACTCCAGGTTTCTGTGTAGAAAGCCTCTGTACATGTACACACCCACTCTCACACAGACATATTCTAGACAGCATAGAAATATAGATTACTGCACCGGCCCAAAACAGGTGTCCTGTGCACAATATGGAGGGCTCTCTGAGAAGACTTACTAGCACTTCAGGCAAATCCTGACACACACACACACACACACACACACACACACACACACGTTCCTCACATCACCTGCTGGGGGAAATGTACATGTATATAAAAGCCGAACTAGGTTATTTATACATGTACGCTTCCACTCAACGCTGGCTGAACTCCAAGGTTCACAAGGTGCGCGCACACACACACTCCCCTGGGACACAGGCCTGGGGTGACTAAGCCAGGAAGATTTATTCCACATCACGCTGCGGTGTCTGCCGTGCCTGTGTATTTGGGCCTACCTGAATCCTCTGGGAATGAGCATCTGTACACTCACAACCTGCCCCATTTGTAGCAGACACGGGGGAAGGGTTGTCGGTGGAAGAAATGCTATTGCATTAGATTCAAACACGAAATTCCATGTACACAAATTATATGTCCACAGATTTGTGGGCGTGCACGCGCGCACACACACACACACACCCACACACACCCACACACACACACCTATTCACAGAAGACAGAGCGGGGCCTGGTGGGCTGTTGTGCTATACCCAGCCATAGTCTACACAACAACCAAGTGAAGAGGGGAAGCTCAGACAACATACAGACTTGAGGTGGGACAGGAAGGGTGATGTGGTGCTTCTACACACATCTACGAACGTACACACACACGCTGGGGTGTCCACTCATCTTGAGCATGTGCCGGCGGCATGCATGTTGGTGTGCATGTGTAATCACGCCTGCTGCTATTTATGTGCGGGGGCAGGGGGTGGTCCATGGCATAGTGAGGTCCAGGGACTCCAGGGTCTGATGGGGGGAGGGTAAAGGGGAGGGCTACCTGGGTCTGTCTTGGGGGTGGGCCTGGAGCAGGGGATAGAGTGAAAGGGGTAGTGGGGGTATTGCTCCCAATGTGGTGGGGGAAGGGTCTTAGGGAGACAGGGGTGGGAGGCCTACAAGCCCAGCGTCCCCCCAATGGATGACGCCAAGACCACCCCCAGCACCACACAGCAAATGATGATCATGATTTTCTTCTGTAGGCAGAAAGGGCAATGGGATAGGAGAAAGAGAAAGGAGAGACGGAGAGACAGAGATTAAGAGGGTGAGAGAAAGAGACAGAAAGGAGGGGAAGGAGGGTATGAGGAAAAAGAAAAGGGGAGAAAAAACAGAAAAAGGAAGAGGTCAGAGCCAGAGATAAGGCCTTCCAGGGGATTTCATCACTTGTCTCAGCCCTGGCCTGAACCCAGCCCCGCCCACCCTGCTCCAGCCCACCTGCCCCACAGGCCCTCCCACCCCGGCTCACCCTCCGGGCCTTGCTCTGATATCTCACAGCTTTCTTCGTGTCAGACACAGCTCGCTCCACATAGTCCACGGAATGTTCCACGTTGTATTCGATTCGGTCAATCATTTCGCCCTGCAGAGGGGATGTGCATGGGGAGCGGTGGGGCCAGGCTGGAGGAGGGGCTAGGGGAGGCTTCCAGATGGTGTGGCAGAGGGCAGAGGAAGTACCTGGCTTTCCACGAGCATGGCCATGTCCACAAACATGTCATGCAGCTCGCGGATGCTGGTTTCCAGTTTGATGATCTCGTTGTGCCTCGTCTCAATCTCATTCAGCGCCTGCTTCGTCATCTGTGAGTCCATTTTGATCTTGGGGGACAGGAGGTGGGGGGCATGAGGGGAGCTGAAGACCACCCTTCACGCCCACGAGAGCTCAGAGTCTGCAGCCAGAGCATCTGGATTCAAATCTGGCTGTCATTCGCTAGCTATAACTGTGGGCAAATTCTTTTTTTTTTTTTAAAGATTTTATTTATTTATTTTTAGAGAGAGGGGAAGGGAGGGAGAAAGAGAGGGAGAGAAACATCAATGTGCAAGAGATACATCGATCGGTTGCCTCTCGCATGCCCCCAACTGGGGACCCGGCCTGCAACCCGGGCATGTGCCCTGACTTAGAATCAAACTGGGGACCTCCTGGTTCGCAGGCCAGCACCCAGTCCACTGAGCCACACCAGCCAGAGCTGGGCAAATTATTTAACTTCTCTGGGCCCTAGTTTCCCCACCTAGGAAACGTGGATAATAATAGTGCCCACCTCATGGTTGTTTTGAAGATTAAATGAGTTAATATGTGTCCACTGATCAGAATAGTACCTGGCACACAGGAAGCATTAAAGACAAGTTTGTTAAATTACAAGAAGTAAAACTTGTCCCTCACCCAGCACCTTAGCCCAGGGCTGCCTCTATCACACACACCAGGGAAGCCCCAGGATGTGAGACAGGGGTCCAGGGCCCCTACTAGTGTGGGGGCTCCTGTCTGAGCAAAGGCAGATAGGGAAATGGAAGAAGACACAGCAGAGAGAGAGTAGCAAGCAGAGGAGGGGGCTCAGATGAGAAGGCAGGGTGCCCACAAGTCCCCTGGAGCCCCCATGACATGAGATGGGGGAAGAGATAATAAAGGAGTGCACTGCAGCCTCCAGAGTCAGTGGAAGAGAGACTCCCACCCACGATTAGATACGTCTCCTCCCCACAAAAGCCTGGCCTGAACCAGGTCACTCACTTCCCAGCGTATTCACTGTTTAGACCACATTAAGCCACTTCTCTGCTCTAAAACCGGCCAGGGCTCCCCAATGCCCACAGGCTACACACCTTTACCTTAGCAGGCAAGGCCCAGGCTCCCTTTCAGCCCTCATCTCCCACATAAGAGCCAAAATCATCCAGTGCAAGTGGCAAGTGGTCCACTTCCCCTGTCTTTGTCCAGTCTGTTCCCTTTGTCTAGAGTGCCCTCTGCCCATCTCCCCAAGTCAAATCCTCCTTGTCTCTTAAGGCACAACTCAATGCCACTTCCCAGGAAGCCTTCCCTGACTCTAAAAGTTAATTTTAACCAGTACCTTAGGGCTTGTCTGCATCTTGCACAGCCCTCAAGCAAGGTACCAGCCACTCTGCACTGTAATGGTGGGTTAATCGGAAGGGATCGGCTCTGCCTCCTTAGCACCACTTACCAGGTTCCCTCCATTCTCAGACAGACAGACAGCCTGGGGAGAGCTGTTTTAGACAGCTCCAGGCTAACTGCCCACAATCAATTTGCTCAAAGCTAATTTAACAAACACCAATTATCTAAGTAACAATACGCTAGACAGTCACTGAACGCACTTTAATCCTGGTCTAGAAACCTTAACCAGAGCCATTCCAGCACCAGAAGCACACATAGAGACGGAACTGGGCAGGCTAGGGTAAAATTTAGCAAAGAGAAAAGAAGAACTACAGCGGGGGAAGCCCATCCATTCACAGAAAAAATGACAAGAGCAGAACACAGTGCAAAATTAAAACAGGGTGTTTTTATCCTGGTTGGAGTGGCTCAGTGGATTGAGCCTGGCCTGTGAAACAAAAGGTTGCTTGTTCGATTCCCAGTCAGGGCACACGCCTGGGTTGTGGGCCAGGTCCCCGGCTGGGGGACATGTGAGAAGCAACTGATGATCGATGTATCCCTCGCACAGTGACGTTTCTCTCCCTCTCTTTCTCTCTCCCTTTCCTTCTCTCTAAAAGTAAATAAAATCTTTTCTTAAAAACATCAAAAGAGGGTTTAAAAAAAAAACCTTCAAAAATAGGGAGATTCGTCATTGGGTGAAATAATCTGCTTGAGTAGAGTTATCTTAGTACTTAAAAGTTCTGACTCTGACCCTAGGCTGTGGATTCAAATACTGGCTCTGGCCCCAGCTGTATGACCTCAGCAAGTTATTAAACCTCTCTGGGCAAAATTTCCTCATTCACGAAAGTGAGTCCCTCAGAGGGTTTGGTGAGGATTAAATGAGGCTAGCAGATAAACGTAAATATGTAAAGTGCTTAAAACAGTGCCTGGCACACGACTGTTTGCCATTTTTATGGGGGTGGCTTCCTGCTCTGCTCCCACGGAATTCCCCAGTTCCAGGTCTAGGCCTTCCGATGCCAGTTATTTCAGGGTGGACTTAGGACCTTGAGTTTAACCCAAGTTTAGGGAGGAGAGGCAAATGCTTTCCAAAAACAGAGCCCACCCCCACCCCGCGGCTCACATCATCAGTGAAGATGGCCAACTTCCCGCTCTCCAGCATGTCTTCCAGTTCTTCGTTGGTTGTGGTCCTTCCAGCTGTGGGAAGGAAATACCCCATGCTCAGGGATTGGGCCAGTTGAAGGGCCTGGGGTGGTGGGATGGGGCAGGGACCTCAGGAAACCACCCTTCCACCGAGCCTTAAGGCCAGATGCCCCCTCCACGGAGTGGAAGGGCCTGGAAGGGGGCTTGCGCAGGCCTGGAGACTTTGGAGGGGAGGCACACGCACTGATCTCCAGCTGCCGCTGGATCCGGTCCTTGCAGCGGTCCCGGTACTTGGACTGGGTCGCGTTATATTCGGTCATTACTTCCACGAACTTCCGGGACAGTGTGGAGTGCTGGGATGGGGATACACACATCCGGAGGCAGGGAACAGAGACCAAAGAGGTAAGTCGTTAGTGCGGGGTTGGAGTGGAGAGAAGGGGTGATCGCGCCCCGATCCTACCCCCTCACAAGTGCAGTCCCCTAGCGCCTGTTTTCTTTCCCTACGGCCAATCCGGCAGCGGCAGGGCTAGGGCCAGGAGACCCGATCCTCACACACGCCCGTCCGAAGCCACGCCCCTCGGCCACGCCCCTCGCTCGAGCTCCTCCGGCCCGCCTGTCACCAACCAGCTGGATTCCTCCCGGGCTCGGTCCAGGTCCTGCCCCAGTCTGCCCGCTGCCTCCTACCTGGGTCTTACGGATTCGCAGGTCCGCGGAGGAACGATTCAGCCCCTCCTCCTGTTCAATACTTTGCTCGATCGCTGCGGGAGAGAGGATGCATTGACCGGCGGGAGACCCGGGGCGTGTGGGGCGGGGGTCCGGGAGATGTGAAGGGCTGACACCCCGAGGCAGGCCCCAGGCCTGTGAAGAGATGTCACACCCGTGGCAAGGGCAGACAGTAAAGGATCCAGGGTGAGGGGCAAGAGGCCGGAGAGTAAAGGGACAGTCATTTGAGGGGGTCAGGAAGGCAAGACAGGAAGGAGACTGAGGGTTGGTGAGTAACCAGACAGAAGGGGACTGTTTGTTCCTTCGGAGGCTTGGGTCCTGTAAGGCCGCGTAGCTGTAACTGCGGCCCAATCCCTCGAGGCAGTGTGGGCTCAGTCCACTGTGGAAGTCCCTCATATGCAGGGAACTCCACTTTCTACATCCTCTGGAAAGGGGCAGGAACCCATCCTGGGCTTCTTCCGGTGGACGTTCCAACAGAGAAAATAGCTCTCCCCCTGCCCTACAAGATGATGCCTGTTCCTGGGAATTCCCACTTCTAAAGGATGTTCTAGAAAAGTGCACAAATTAACTGGGGTGTCTGCTTCTGGATCATGCACTCCTGACACTTACTCAGATTTTCTAAAAAAGAGCTTGTGGTAAGATTTACTGTGCTGGGAAAATGCAGCAGGGATGAATCACGACCAGGTCCTCTCAGACCTGGAAGGGCCTCCAGGCCATTCCTGAGAACAGCACTTCCCTGTTCTGCTGGCAGCAGAGGAGATAGGGGGCTGGATGGCACCCCAGTGCTCCCTGCCAGCAATGCAGGGCAGTGACTGAGTGGCAGCTTTGGCCCAGCTGCTGCAGGAAAAGCACAGGAACACACACCCAGGGATGTCAGAATCTCTGGCCCAGACTCAGATCCTGTTGCCAGACCCGGGACTGGGGCCTAGCCCTGGAGGAAGGCGTCCTTTACTGTACATGGTCTCATTGACTTCTTACGACAATTCTGAGAGTTCAGAGATCTTGGTCCATGTTTCGGACTAGAAACTGAGGTTCACATGGGTAAAACAACTCAGAAGGCACACAAAAGCCTGAGCTTGTGCCACCACATAGCTGGAGAAAGAGAATTTTCTCTTTCTAGAGATCTGGTAGTCAGCCTCTCTAAGCCCCTGCCACTTTCCCCCGTTTCTTTCTTGACCTATTCCTGGGCCCCTACAAGGGTGTCCAACCTGTGGCCCTTGGGCTGCATGCAGCCCAGGATGGCTATGAATGGGGCCAACAAAAAAATCATAGATTTACTTAAAACATCGTGAGATTTCTTTGTGATTATGTGTCACAATGTATTTCATGTGTAGCCCAGGGCGACTCTTCTTTTTCCAGTGTGGCCCAGAGATACCAAAGGGTTGGACACCCCTGCAAGAGCCCTCCTCATGGTCTGATAGAGAGACTATTAAGGTCAGAGCTTGATGGGCCTGAAGAAATAATCGAGCCCGGGGAATTTAAAACTGTGTTCCGTGGAACCCTGTTTCTGAGAAGGAACTTCAGGGGCCGTTGACAGGAGTGAAGGGGAGGCCCTGGGCTTCCCAGTCCCAGTTCAGCCAAGACAGCCTGGCTTTTATGTGCTGCGTATTCTGGAGTTCTTTGTAAGATTTTAGTTGGGAAAAAAAGGATTTTGTTACTGTCCCCTGCCCCCAACAAAAAAAGCCAGCTTTGAAATTGCTTCCATTTTTCTTACTGTACTGATGAGGAGCCTGAGGGGAGGGGAGGCACTTGTCCAGAACGAGCTGATGATGTAAGCTGGACTCCCTCTGCCTGGATTTGCACTTAATATGCTCCCGCTTTGGGTCATTTTCCTTTCCAGCACATTCTCATGAGTGCGAAAGGTTTGTTTTTACAGATCAGCACTAGAGGCTAACTCATCGCCTCCTGTAGAGTCCAGGAGGACATCAAGTCTCTGTCCTCATCTCCCTGGACCAAGGTCAGCGCACACAAGCCCTGGCATCTGACGTGCTTCCTTTTCCCCTAAGCCCAGTAATATGGCTCAGACAGAGTAGATGCTAGGTAAATGTTTTCTGCTGCTGAATTACCATAAACATACAAATTGGCATCACAGTAACACTACTATTCCCCTGGCACCAGCAGACAAGGAGGTTCCCAACCCACAGTGCTTTGGGGGAAGGTGGTTATTACCAGCACCCAAGTCCTTAAATTAGAGAGAATACATGAGCATTTGGCAAGTCCCTCCTGAAAGCTTGCCAGCCCGTGATGTCAGCCACACAGTCCAATCTGTCCTGAGCCGAGGACACCAATTCAGAAGCATTTGCTTAACCCACCTACTGGCTGCTTAGCACTGTGCCTGGCACCTGTTCTGAAGAAACGAGGCCTTAATGAAACTAAAGCCACTTGAGGCTCTTTTTTTCTGATGGACCTTCGTGCTGTTGGAACAAGCAGAGCTCATATGTAATTTGGACAGACACCCTCCTCTTCCTCATTTCCCTGTCGTGTATCTTTCTCCAAAGGATCTGGAGCAAGAAGGAAAACTGGGGCTTTGGGCTTTCTCATTGTGTAAGAATCCGGCTCCTAGAAGTCTGTGGACATTCCTTATAGAAAGGCCTGTTTGGTCCACTGGAAGGCCCAGCTCTTTTTCTCCTTGGTCAGGGGACTGTACTCCTCACCTTTCAATTTGGACCGAACCTTGTTGGCCGTCTTCTTGATGTCTGCAGTGAGGTCCTCCAGCTCCTGTTTGGTCTCTGAGGAGGGGGCCAGGGCGGGCGGTAAGTCTGGGTGGACCCCAGACCTCCTCTCCCCCCAGCCCACAGCTACCCCGCAGCAGCACTCACTCTCGTCTGGGTTGGGGGCGGCCAGGATGGCGCTATGCTGTTTTTTCACTTGCTCCACGTCCTCTGACAGCTTCTCAATGCAGCCCCGGATCTCTTCCACCTGGGGCAGCAAATTGGCTCTACCCAGCCGAGTCCTCAGGCCAGACAAGGGCATCCACAGGGCTCAGTCAGGGTTCAGGGAAATGGACCAGACCCAGGGGGACTGGTAAAAGGCCAAGGGGTGTAGGAGTAGAGAGCGGGGGGCGGAGGAGGACTTGTTGGCTGGGGTATTGGAGGCTCAGTTACCTGCTCAAAGAACTCATCCATGAAGTGATCCCGATCCACATGGACCACCTCCTCCTCATCATCGCTGTCTTTCGCCTGGGAGGCAAAGAAAGGTGGAGATCATGAGCAGCTCCCACCCTGCTTCTGCTGCTCCCAGCTTTAGGCTCAGAGCAGGGGTCTTGCGAGGGGTCACACGCAGGGTGCATGGCAAGGATCCCGGGCAGTCAGAAGGAACACGGGATATCTTGTGGAACTGAGTACTGGAGGCCACGTAGCTGAGAGCCCAAGACACCTTGGAGGGAATTAGCAAAAGCCACCCTTTTGGGCATGGATGTGATCCTGTGAATGCAGTCACCGTGGAGGCAGGTGGTGCTCAGGACAGCTGCTATTAACCAACCAGAACGAGAGTATTTCAATATTGTAACTACCAGCTAAACGTCAGCCTTGCAGTAACTGTCTCCGGGCTCTGAGGAGAGGTCTGGAATGGAGTCCCAGGAGCCTGACCCTCTCCACCATCACCCAGCCTCACCAGCCCAGGCGCCACTTTGCTCCCCTCCTCTTCCCCTCCAGTCATGTCCCCTGTGCAAGGTCAATTCACCGCCAGCTCTGGGCAGCGGCAGGTTGAGCAAGCACAGTCAGGCCCAGTAAGGGCTGGAGGAGACACAAACAGTGCCCGGATCTCCCGCACTCCTTGTGTCTTTCTTCTCCTGCCCACCTGCACCCCTCAGCTTGCTCTGCCCCTCGCTGCCCCCGCTGACTCTCTGACTCTCCTCAGTGTATTCACTTGCTTTCATCCAGCCTCTTCCAGCTTCACACCCACCTACTCTCACTTGCTTGGATTTCCTAGTTGCAACTTGCAGCGGCTCAGCCCTCCACCCCCAGGGCTCAGAGACACAAAGGGATTTACCCACCCACACCTCCACCAAGAGACAGACCAGTGACACAGACAGAAGGGCTGACACACAAGGCACACAGAGAGACAGACCCACTGACACCCACACAGAGATACACTGACATGCTGACATCCACCAGCACACAGACCCACAGCAAAGCTGCATGCTGATACATGTGGACACAGCTGGTCACCTGCAACCCCAGGGACATTCAGGAGGACCCTCTGAGCCAGTTCTCCCCACCTCTCAGAGGCTCAGGTCTGCACACTCATTTGGAGCGGGGCGGGGCGGGGGGGGAAGGGGAGGAGGGCAGGGAGGGCTCCCCAGTGCTACACACTCCCGTCTCAAGACTTCTCTGCTTGGGACAGAAGTCTGAGGACAAAAGCCGAGCCCTTCAAACTTAATTACGTCTGGAGCCCCATCAGCTCCAATGGAGATTTAAACACAGTTCAGCTTGATTTCCAGAAAGAACCTACCCCAAACTCAGAATATAAGTGCCATAACCTGAGTGAAATCAAGACGGGATTCAAAAAGTGTCTGCCTGGGGTATAGCCAATTGGGATCTAAAGAGGAGGGCTCACATGGAACCTCAATAGGGTCCAACCAGATCACAGACAGGACCTGGCAGAAACCAGACAGGCTCAGACCAAACCAGACTCGGCATAAACAGATCCCAGACAGCTCAGATCGAACCTAGACAGAGCCAGATGGGACCTAGATGCAACACAGAAAGCCAAGTGAACTTGGAATCAGGAGAGCCTCGGCAGCACTGGAAAGAACCCACAAGCCCAGGGAAGACCCAGCCGGACACTCTGAAGACCACCCCGGCTTCTCACCCAAGCCCTGCCCCCAAATTCCAGGAACTCTCTCCACAGGCGCTGGGCCTCACACCACATCAGGAAGTGTGTTTGGCACTTACATTTAATTTCCAGGCAATCCCAAATATCCGCTGGGAAAGGGAGGCTCCTCCATCTCTGCCCACAGCTGCCCCAGAGGTAGGGGTGGCAATGATAAGGGCAAGATGACTTAAGAGGAGCAGCCTAGCCAGAGACCCCTCCCAGGTTAACTGTTAATCATTGCTTATCTGCTTCTGTAGCCCGTTTTCACATCCCTTCCCCCGCCTGGGTAGCACATCAGTCTCCCACCTGAATGCTAATCCCTTCCCCCACCTGGGAAGCCCATCCGTTTCCCGCCGGAATGCTAGGGCTTATAAACCCCTATCTAACCCCGATTCGGGGCTCAGAATTTGGAGACTGCCTCCTCTGAGCCCGCGCGTGTGAATAAAGGCTTACTCCGTTCCCTGAATCGTGTCTTGAGTCTGGCTTTCCGTAACAGCACCAGGTAGGGCTTAGGGACCCTGATGGGACTTCCGGCTTCTCAAGCCTCTCTACCTGTCCTGGGACCACCCTGCTAGATCTTGGCCTTTAAAGACTCTGGGATGCTCCGCTCATCTCTGAGGAACCTGCAGCCTTCCCTGATACCCTGTCCTCAAAAAGACAGCTGCCCCACGAGGGCTCCTTCCCTTCCCCAGGCACCAAAAGCCAGTCCTCTGCACCTTCTCTGCCTTCGAGTACTCGACTCAGCCCTGCTGCCCACATGAGGCCTCTCACTTTCCTGTTCTGTCTCTTTCCCTTACCCATGCAGACTTTAGACTTCCTGAAGTCTAATATCCACCTCTCCTGTTGTTCCCAGAGCCAGTTTCTTGGATTCTGCCCTGAGGCACCTGTCCTTGAGACAGGAAGAAAAGTAGAGGACTCAAGTAGGACCTATTTGGTGTAATAATTACAGAGCTCAGTGTTAACAATCCTCTGCAGTTCACAAACACTTTGGCATCTACAATACCCTCCCCCCTTTTTTCAACCCTGCCCAAGGACATGCCCATTGATTTTGGAGAGAGAGGAAGAGAAGGGGAGAGAGAGAAACATCTATCTGTTGCGTCACGTACGCACCCTGACTGTACACGTCCCGACTAAGGAATCGAACCTGCAACCTAGGTATGTGCCCTGACCAGTGATCAAACCCGCAACCTCTTTGGTGCACAGGGTGACCTACCGTGCTACCCAGCCAGGACATCTATAATCCCTTTTGATCCTCACCACCACAGCGCTGATGAGAAAGGCAGAGCAAAACAAAGTGGCTTTCCCGAGGGCACCCAGGCTGAATGGAGAGCAAGGAGATCACAGGCGTCTAAGATGTGCCTGCACACAGCCCCTCCTGAGGCTGGAGACCAGGCCATGTGCTTACAGCAAGTCTGCCACAAGCTATTTTCCCTCTCAGGTAGCTCCTGCTAAGGCCTAGTCTGGGTGAGGCTCTGTGCCCTGAAATCCTGGCAAAATATTATCAGTCAATAGCACCTCTGAATAGACCTTATCTTCTTGTTATCTCATTTAATCTTCATCAAAACTCTATGAGGGCCCTGACTGGTGTGGCTCAGTGGGCGTCGTCCCACAGACTAAAATGTCACTGGTTTGACTTCCAGTCAGGGCACATGCCTGGGTTTCCGGCCAGGGCCCCGGCTAGGAGCATGCAAGAGGCAACTGATCAATGTTGCTCTCGCACATCAATGTTTCCTGTTCTGTCTTTTTCCCTCCCTTCCCCCCTCTCTAAAAATAAATAAATAAAACCTTTAAAAAAACCCCAACTCTATCAGGACCATTGGCCAACATAATTATAATTATGGCAGACGTTTACATAGCATGTTATGGATACCATTCTGTGCACTCCACATATATTTATCCATTTAATTCTTACACACGATCCCCTGAGGTAGATATTATTATAGCCCCCTTTTATAGATTGGGAAACTGAGGCACACAGAGGCTAAAGAGCTTGCCCAAGTCAGCAGCTAGACAGCCAACTCAGCAGCCAGAAGGCCACATAAGACTTCTCCCCTCTGAGCCTCGGCCCACTGAAAGGCAATAATACCTACCCCAGATGGTGGGCAGGAGGGCAATGAGCCCAGGCAAGAAAAGTGCTTGATGCTGCCAGAGACAGAATGAATGCTCAGCGAGGGCTCGCTATTACCCGCTTCCTCTCCCCACCATGTTATAGAAGAGGAAACAGGTTCAGAGAAGTTGCCTGGCCTAAGCCTCGCAGCAAATAAAGCCAGAGGTGGTGCCTGAACTGTCTGCCCAGTGCTGAATCCCAGGTTCTTTCCCCTCCATCCTTCTATTCCTGGCCTCAAAGAGTCCATTCTGCTGTGTCCTCACTGCTGCTGAACTCCTGTGGCCAGGATAGAAAAGCAGCAAGAGGTGCCTGGCTGCTGGAAGCACTCACCCAGAAAGGCAGGCACTCCACCCTCCACTTGACCCGCTGTGTGACCCCAGGAGATGCTCAGTCCCTCTCTGGGCCCCAGTTCGGCTGGGAAATGGGTGGGCTGGTACCTGTGCTCGTCAAGGGCCCTCACTGCTCTGAGGCAGACATGTTTAATAGTGAGCACAGCCTCTATTTCTGGAAGAAGCTGGCCAGCCTCAAAGAAAGCCAACTGTGGGCAAATGAGACTACCTAGGAGAAGATGATCAAATGTGCGTGATCCACTCTATGGACAATTCAAGCCTGTTTCCCCATGTGCAAAATGAAGAAGGTAAGAATTATATACATCTAACACATACGTACTGATTGCCATGAGCTGGGCCCTGATACCAGTGCTGTGAATTTCTTTTTTCATCCTTATAGCCATTCCATGAAGTAGATACTAACCTTATTCCCATTCAATAGATGAGAAAACTGAGGCATAGTGAGATTAAGCATCTTGCCCAAGATGATGCAGCTGATGGGTGCTGATAGTATGGTGCCTAGATTTGAACCCAGGCACTCTGCTCTTCACTGCTCACAACCCCTCAAGTGCTTGAGAGGATTAAATGAGAAAGAGATCCCGGGCTTTTTCTGGAACTGCCTTAGGAATAGGCACTGCCTATGGAACTGCCTCCTTCCCCATCAGAGACACCAAGAGCCCTTTGTATGTTAGTGGCAGGAGATAACATAGGCAGATACAGAGATGGAAGGAGGAGAGGGACAATGTGAGCCAGCAAGTCAGTGATCAAAGAGACAGATGGTGAGAGGGTGACTAAAATAGAGGTGGAAAGAGACTGAAGTTTGGTGATAGAAGAGTCACAGAGTGTGTGTGCGTGTACACGGGCCCATGTATACACATGTACTCACATGTGCTCCTCAGGGGTGCAAGCATCGCTTGATCTAGAGGCAGCAGCCTGTCTCTACTGAAACCCCCTGCCATTCACCTGTCTCCCTGACCTGGGCCTCTCCTCCTCCCAGTATCTAGCATAGCAGCCCTCCCCCCCACCGCCTTCCCTGCCTTACGCCTTATTCCCTTCCTCATCCTCCCTCTGCCCCACTGAGTCATTCATTCATCTAACAAGTCTGTATGATCTGTGCCAAGTTCTCCTCCAGGTGCTGCTGAAAAAAGTGGTGAACAACACAGGAAGAAGGTCCTGCCTCCAAAGAGTTGACATTCCAGTGGAGGGAGACAGACAATGAAAAATGAACAAGACAATTTCAGATTGTGCTAAATAGCAGGAGGGAGATAAACCAGGAGAAGTGACAGAAACATGCAACAGGCGCAGCTTTATGGAGGATGGCCAGGGAGGCCCTTTCTGGAGCTTGACATGAGTTAAGTCCTGAAGGAGTCAACTGTGTCACAGCCCAGGGAGCACAGAAGTCAAGGCACAGGGAAGAGTGTTCCAGGCAGAGGGGATAACATTCAAAACAGAGGGACCAGCATTCTGGGCTGAGGGAACAAGCACAAAAGTCCTCAAAAGCAGGGGTGAACGTGCTGTGTTCGAACAGCAGAAAAAAGCCCAGGGCGGCTGGCTGGTACCAATCCATCATCCAGGGTTCCCCGGTCCCTGGCGCCTCTTGCGCAAACTGGGCCACTCTTTCCTTGTTATTTCAAGTCTGCCTTTCTAAAGCACCTACTGTGCCTGTCCATACCTGTGTGCCACACATCCGACTCAGCCCCTGCCCTCAGGGGCCGGACTGTCACAGGACAGTCCCCTGACAGTCCTGTGACAGTCCCCATTTCCCACCAGGTCTCAAAGTCAAGCCTCTCTTCCCGCGGGCCTCACCTTTCTCCATTTCCCAGTCTCCCCATTTCCGTTGTCTCCTGCCTTCCCACTCCACAGGCGCCTCACAGGCTCCAGCCCACAATGTGTCTCCTTGTGTTTTCTCTCTCCCACCAACCTTCTCCACCTCACTTGCTCCTCCTCCTCTCCTGTTGAGCCCCATCCCTGGCCCCAGTCCTTGGATCCCGGGACACCAGTCCAGCTGACTAACTCCGGTGTCAGGCTCCACTTCCGCCCAGTGTCTCCCAGTTCCCAGCCAGAAGTGTTTGGTGAACTGGAAACAGAAAACCCTGGTTTGACCCTGATTCTGCCAGAACAGCTGTGTGACCTTGAGCAAGTCGGGTTACCTCTGTGGCCCTCAATTTACTCTAAAATAAATTAGGGTCACATCCTGCCCATCTCAGGGGTTCCAGAGAAATAAGTCGGCTACAGAATAACACTCATAGAGCTTTGCTGGTTACCAGGCCTTCTAGGTACTTTTTACACAGTAACTCATTTCAGCTCTTAGGATAACTCTGCAAAGTGTTATCCTAAATTCATTCATGAAGAAACTGAGGATCAGAGAAGTTAAGCAACTTACCCAAGGCCACACAGGAAGTAGCGAAGCTAAGATTTGAACCCAGACAGCCTGACTCCCAAATCTGCGCCCCTACCTGCTGTGTGAAAAACACACCTGAGAACCCCTGGGGACTCTAAAGTACTGTTGGAAAGCCCAATCAGGCCCCTTGGGCTGACATCCCCTCCCACCACGGGCCCCCACCTCATCCTTCTCGGTCTCTTCAAGAGCCCTTTCCCAGGTCTCCCCTGCTTCCCAGCCTCCCTGCTCTTCGCTCTTGCGGGAGACCCTCAGCACTCCTAGCATCTGGCAGCTTCTTCCCTCCCCACCCATCCTCCCAAACCTCCAGTTTTCCAGCGCTGTGACTAACACCAGAGCCACCAGCATTCCCCCAGTCCCCTTTACCCCTCCACACCACTTTCCACCTCTTCCGCCTGGCCGCCCCCAAAAGCCCCAGCAGACAGGATTCCTCACCTCTGGGCAGGGTCCCCTGACCCACCCAGATGAAGACTCCCATCCCCTGCCTCCTCCACTACCGCTTTCCCCTTCCTCCCCCTCTCTCTAATCACACCACACCTCCATCACCTCACCCCAAACCACTTTCCATTTCTCTGGGTTTGGGAGTCAAGAATAGTCTTAGCAGCAGGGTATCTGGGTTCAAACCTGGATTCCTCGCTTGCTAGTTGTGTGACCTTGGGTGAGTTATTTAACCACTCTGGGCTTTAGTTTCCTCAACTATAAAATGAGGTAGTGTCTCAGTCTATCTACCTTTCCATGAGGTGGGTGAGGGTCTAAAAGATTATAGATGGCAACCTGCTCTGGATGAAGACACACCTTGCTAGAAGGGTAGTTTAGGGCACCGACAGAGCCAGCCTGCCTGGCTGCCTTTTATTAGCTACGTGAATTTGGTTAAGTTACTTAACCTCCCTGGGCCTCAGTTTCCTTATCTATAAAATGGAATGAGACTAGTTCCAGCCTCTTAGGGTTGCTGTGACAATCAAAATAGGTTAATGTGTATAAAACACCTAGAACAGTGTCTGGCACTTGAGTGTTGGTTATTTTTATTATTACTGTCATTTTCCTGATGCCTATTCAGTAAGTTTAATAAAGAAAGAAACCTTCAAAATTCCCTCCCTCAACCACAAATTCCTCCTTCCTTCCCACTTGCCAACTCATCTTCCCCGGAGACAGCAGTCACTTGCCTCTAAGCCCCTTCCTCTTGTCTTTCAGCGGTAACCTCGTGCCCCACCGCACAAACCAGGGGCCTTGCCAAAGACACAGTGTTTTACCCCCCACCCTACCGCCCATGTTGAGACTTCTGTTTCAAAGGCCAAAAAAGCAAAAACACACGTCAACTTGGCAAACAGAAAACCCCAATTCCAGTCTGATTCTCCCACCCACTTGCTTGGTGACCTTGGGCAAGTTCCTGCCCATCTCCGAACCCCAGTTTTCTGATCTGTCAAACGGAGTAAACTGGCTGGGCTAGTACTTTATTAACGTACCACCACAAGACCTGAGCACACAGCAGGTTGTCGGTTCGGCCTCCTTGGAGCCCCAGGTCATTTCTCCAAATCCCCCAGCATCCTCCCCACCAAAGCAACCATCCTCATCAAGGTCCCACTCCCCAGCCCCTCCAAATGGCAGCCTTCACTGCAGACACCAGTGCCACCCTCTTTCTCCTGTCACCCAAACACAACTTACTGCCTGGCCAGACTCCTGGAGCCTGGCCTCCTCAGGCCTGCAGCTCAAGGGCCCACGTCCGCCGGCCCTGACTGTTCAGGACACCCCAGATCCCCTCGCAGAGCACAGTCCACGTCACACAACCCAGTTCCGTGGCCCTATGCCTGGAACCTCCTCCTCTTCTCTGCAACCCCACCTCCAACCTCTGGGGTCACCCCATCTCAGGCCCTGGACCTCTGGCCGTCTCCTGAGGCAATCCCTTCCATGCTCCTGTCTGAGGTGCCCCCTTCCCATGGAGAGCAACACATGAGTGTGTGTGTGTGTGTGTGTGCGTGTGCGCGCGCACGCACACGCACACACACACTTCATTCACTGCCAGGTGCTGGCATCTCAGTCCCAACCTGTGTCCTTCCCATATCATCCCCCATTTCTGGGCCCCGCTAGACTGAGCCTGGGGTTGACAGCACCTTCCAATTCCTTCTTGACATTTACTCTTTCCCGTCCCCAGATTAGACCCCAGGGGCTTCCTGGGAACGTGGGGTGTTCAAGACCCCTGCGATCTCTCCTGCCCCTGTGTCTTACCAGCTTTCAACCCTTGCAGCCACTGTCCCCAAAATGCAGGTTCATTGGAGCACATTATATGTCTCCAGAAATTGTGGTGCCCCTGCAACCAACCTCCAGTCATCATTTGCCCCCACATCCCAGTACCTGCCCCACTCCAACCCTACGCGCTCCCGAAATAAGGGGGTCCCTCCCCCCATTTTCCCACCCCCAAGCTTACACTCCGCAGTTCCTGAGTCCGATCCTTCATCCTGCGACGGCTCCTCCTCCGCCTCGTCCTACTGTCCCTGGTGCTGCTCCTACCTCCTGCCTCGGTGCTGGAGGCCGGGGTCTGGGGGCGCTGGGGGGCAGAGGCGCTGAGAGAGACGCCGCGGTCGGGGGCGGGGCCGGGGGCGGCGGGCAGAGAGCCGAGCAGGGGCAGGGGCCTGGACCAAGCTCGGCTCTGCTGGGGCTGCGGTGGCGATGCGGCTGCGGCACAAGCTTGGATGGAGGGATGCGGGAGCCGAGGCGCGGGGGAGGGGGGTGGAGGGAGGTAAGGAGGAAGGGAGGGAGGCAGGGGGGAACAGGGAGGGGGCGGGGAGCAGGAGGCATGCGCAGCACCCGGGTCTGGGGGCGCCTGGGGGTTGTAGTCCGGGGGAGGGGGACCCAGGGAGAGGAAAACTGGAGAGTTCTAGGCGGGGTGGGTAAGGGCAGAACCAGAGAATCAGGGAGAGATGTGGAGAGAGACAGAGGAGATGCGGCGGGGAGGCACAGAGACGCTGGGGTTGGGGGGCGGCGGGGAGGACAGCAGTAGGAGGGGTAAGAGAATGAATATCCTGGGAGAGGTGCTGTGAATCTCTTGACGCCAGGAGATACAGATAAATTTTTATGTTTTGTGTCTGGGAATCTGTGTGAGTCTGAGCCTGTGCACGACCACCTCTGTGTGTGTGTGTGTGTGTGTGTGTGTGTGTCCCCCACAGTGCTCCTTCCTGTGTGTGTGTCCCTGCAGGAGGCTCCTTGGACACTAGAAATAGCAAGACTGATCCTCTAGGTGGCTTTTGTGATGCGAGGAATCAGCCACGCTTAGCTGAGAAGGACAAGGGGCATGTTTTTGAACAGCCTTCCCAACTTTAAGTGTGAGTTCCTGGGCAGCAGGGCGTCTCAGAGCTCTGCTTGTCTACCTCTAGGGACAGGATGCTCACTACCTGACCAGAACTCCTGACCTGTCTTTAGATGGTTCTGACTTAAAATGGAAATTCATCCATGTCAGGCGGGAATTCTGGTACCCCTGACCATCCAAGCACCCGGCCTCCCTCTCCTTGATGCCCGCCTCTCCTCTCCCTATCTCCATGTCAACGCCTCCACTCCTGCAATCGGGCTTTGGCCCCCAACAGCCCTGGAACCTGTTTTTGCCAAGTACCCAGCGAACTCTTTGATATCAAATCCTTCAACCATTTGGCAGGCCTTATCCTCCATGGTATTTCAGGGACATATGACTCTGGTGACCTCTCCCCTCCTTGGTTCCCAATCTGCCTCCTGTCTCTCCCCCCCCCAAAAAAAACCTCTGGGTGTTGTTTCCCAGCTCCTTACAGACCCCTCCCTTCTCCCACAACCCCTCAACAGCAGAGTCCCGTGGGCCGGATCCCAGGTACTCTTCTTTCTTTATCCTCTCACTTCCCCAGGTTCAGTTGTATCTACATGTCTACAATATCCACACCTATACCTGCAATGCAAAGGCATCACCTACTGTGTGCCTGAGCACTGAGCTGGGCGCCAAGGGCCCAGAGATAAGAGATGTGATCAGAGACATAAGTAAATCCATAACTCTAGTGAGGTCCAGGCTTTGATGTTGGAACTTCCACATCTGTGGCGGATTCACTTCCCCCACAGTGCTCCTTCCTGTATTCTCCATCAGAGATGGCACCTCTGTCCCCCCTGACACTCAGAGCAAACAGAAAGCTGTTCTTGGCACCTTCCTTTATCCATGAGCATCCAATATGTCCCAGGTACAATGCTGAGTAGTTTACATAATCTTCCCAACTTCATAGCAGCTACTGCCATTGTCAGGAGTGTACAGATTAGGAAAACGAGGCTTAGAATGGTTAAATAACGAATCCAAGTCCACAAGGTTAGTAAAGAGCAGGGCTTGGGCTCTCACTTGCATTATTTGATTATGAAGCCCATTCTTGCAAAACCACAATATTATAGCCTTTCCCTCAATGGCCAGATCCAGAGCTGCCTCCTGGGTCCTTTCCATCCCCACCACCTTGGGTCAGTCTAGGCCCTCATCCGCTTTCACCTAGACCATCAGAACAGCCTCTTCTCTGGTCTTTCCACCTGTAGCCCCTTTCCTTCATGTCCATCTTTCTCTCCAACTGCTAGTGTGATTGTCCCCCAAACCAATGTGATCATATCAGTTCCCTGCACCAATAACTCCACGCTCTTACTGCCCACTGATCACACTCAGTAGCTGCTCTGGCACTTGAATCACACCACCATCATCTCATCTCTCCTACCACTGCCTTCCCTGTGCCACGAACCTGAGGCCTTAACCACACTAAAGAATCACGGATCCCAAACACCTTGGAGTCGTTCATTGTGCATTTCCTCTCCTAGGTACAGTTTCACCCCTTCTCTGATGGTCATCTTCAAGGCCCAGTTCAGGCCTCCCCAGCAGTCCAAGCAGTCGATGTTCTGAGGTGTGGGCTGAGTCTACTTCCCCACTAGACCAGACTGGGTCTGACTCATGTCTGCTTCTCCCCAGAAACCAGCACAAGGTCAGGTACAAAGTAGATGTTCACTCGAAATCTACATGACTAAATGAGTAAGTGAATGCCATATTCCTTCACACCTTTACCCAGGAATAAAGACAAAGAAAACAATGTCCATGAAGGTGGGGTTTTTTAAAAAAAATTTAAATATGTTTATTGATTTGAGAGAGAGAGAGAGAGAAACATCAATGTGAGAGAGAACATCGATCAGTTGCCTCTCATATGCACTCCGACCAGTGATCAAACCCAGGTATGTGCCCTCACTGGGAATTGAACCCTTAACCTTTTGGTGCACAGGACAATGCTCCACTCAACTGAGCCACATCAGCCAGGGCAAGAGTTGGGATTTCTGTTTGTTTTGTTTATTGCTGGTTCTTCAGTGTCAGTATGGCACCTGGCACATAGTAGGTGCTCAATGAAGGCATACTTCTTCAATGAATGTATGAGTGAAAGGTATGAACTCAAATCTGGCTGTGGTTCTAAAGATGGACACAGACACACAACACATGATGCAACAACAATGATAATTCCTCTGATTGTTTGGTGATTTTGAATTCATCACATCTATGATCACTTGAAGTCTACCCAATAACTCTATGAGGTGAGTTGCCTGAACCACACACCCACCTCCTGCACAGTCGCCTTGCTGGATGGCCTTTCTAAAGCATCAGTATAACGAGGCCAGCCTCTGCTCACAACCTCCCCAGCTCCCCATGGCTCAGACTTCCTAATCTGACTCCACACTCTCGCCACACCATCATCCCTCATGTTCTCTGATCCCAGTCCCAAGCTAGTCCCTGAACACACTCTCCTCCTGTATTCCCAAGGGCAACTCCTACTCTTCTTTTTACTGATTGATTGATTTTAGGGAGAGAGGAAGGGGGGAAGAAAGAGAGAGAGAGAGAGAGACATTGATTTGTCATTCCACTTATTTATGCATTCATTGGTTGATTCTTGTATGTGCCCTGACCGCATATTGAACCTGCAACCTTGGCATATCGGGACAGTGCTCGAACCAACGGAACTACCCAGCCAGGGCCCTACTCTTCTTTCAGAGTTTAGCTGTTGGAATCTTTCTTAACTCTCCTGAAGCTGAAGGGGAAACTAATTAAATATACAGATTACCAGGCCTCCTCCCTGGAGATTTTGATTCAGGAATCTGGGTTAGAGCACAGAAATTTTGTTTTTTTCTTCTTCAAAAAAATATGTTTATTCATTTTAAATATGATTAAGAGAGGAAGAGAGAAACATTGATGGGAGACAGAAACATCAATCAATCGGTTGCCTCCCTTACACGTCCCAACCAGGGATCGAACTCGCAACCAAAGGTATGTGCCCTGATCGGGAATTGAACCCACAACCTTTTTGTGTACTGGACAACGTTTCGACCAACTGAGCCACCCAGCCAGGGCCAGGGTGAAATCTCGTTTTTTAACAATCACCTCAGGTGTTTCTTTTATTTGAAGATTTTTTAAATTAATTAATTAATTTATTTATTGTGAGAGAGAGTAAGGGAGGGAGGAAAAGACGGAGAGAATCAATCTACGTGTGAGAGAGACATCAATGATTTGCCTCTCATAAGCCCCCAGCTGGGGACCTGGCCCACAACCCAGGCACGTGCCCTAACAAGTAATCGAACCAGTGACCTTCGGTTTGCAGGCCAGCGCTCAGTTCACTGAGCCACACCAGCCGGGGCTCACCTCTAGCAATTCTTATTTTCAGTCAAGTATGAGAACCACAGTTTATCGGGTAAGCATGATTAAGGCTAAGTTATGCTGCATAAGAAACATCCTCCAAATCTCAGTGACTCAACACAGTAAAGCTCTATTTTTGCAGCAGGCTGGGGTTACCTCCCAATGCAGTTTATTAATATGCTGGACTCTGGGTGCCTCATATTCAAGGACCCCATCTCATTAATCTCTGCCTCTTCACAATACCTGGCACAGGACCTATGACACTTGCTGTGCTCAAGAACAAAAGAATAAATACCCGTTTGACCTATTCACCCATTACCCAGTATTTACTGAGGCTCTACTCTTTGTACCAGGATTACGCTCTAGTGTTAGAGACACAAGAGTGAGCAAAACAGACATCAACCTGCCCTATGGAGCCAGTAACCTAATTTCCCTAAGCCCTAATTTCCAAATCTATAAAATGAGCTACATTATTCACCCCTCAGGCACAGCATGAGAGGATTTGCTGAGGAAACAAATGTGGCCCTGGCTGATGTGGCTCAGTGAATTGAGTGTTGACCTGCGAACCAAAGGGCCTCCAGTTCGATACCCAGTCGGATCACGTGCCTGGGTTGCAGGTCAGGTCCCTGGTTGGGAGCACGTGGGAGGCAACCAATCAATGTATCTCTCACACATTGATGTTTTTTCTCCCTCCCTATCCCTTTCTCTAATAGTAAATAAACAAAATCTTTAAAAAATATTAAAATGAAGAAAACAAGCATGGAAGCCATTTGTTACCTGAAAATCTCTACCTAAGCAGAGGTGAATGAGCGCTGTTATTTTGGTGGGTGCCTCTATTTGCTCCTTCAAACCTTATGCCCAGTTTTCAGGTTTTATTCCTTAGGCCCCTGGAATTTGGTAGCCCATCCCTCTCCTCACTATTTCCATTGCCCCTTCAACTCATCAAAAACCTGTAGGGTGAATGTAATATTAATAATAATAATGATAATATCTAGTTTTTATATAGTATCTATCATGTGCAAAGCTCCATTTTAATTGTTTTATATCTATTAATTCATTTAATCTTTACAATGATTATCTGAGATTACTACTATCATCTCCATTCATAAATAAGGAAACTCAAGCACAAAGAGTTCAAGTAGTTTACTCAAGGCAGGAGCTGGGATCCAATCCAGGCAGAAATCCTGGATTACCAAAACATTCTCCTGGTAAACTGGTTATCTGCCTCCTGGGAGGCCCAATCCAGTCCTTCTCTCCACCAAAACCAGATTCAACATCAGGCAACAGAGACTGGATCATGGTGCTGAATTTGTAGATGTATTGATGTCATTACAATACTGAGTCTCCTAGTCATTTACATGGTGTATCTATCCCTTAGTTTAGGACCTCTTTAAAAGCTTTCAATAACAATTTAAAATTTTCTCTCACAATGGATATTAACATATTTTTAAAAGATTTACTTAGGTACTACTGTTGCTGCAATTTATTTGTCTGTTTATTTAATTCCCTCCACCCCCATTACTGTGATTTATAAAGGCAATTTATTTTACAATATTTCTCTTATTCCAGCAAACTTGCCCGAGCCAGAGCCATACAGCCAAAGCCAGAAACCCAGAAGTGATCTAGGACCCTCCCACTCCCTCACCACCCCTTTCAATCTGCAACTGCCTGATAGGACTGTCTCTTTAGTGGACATTCCATCCCTACCTCCAGGCCTCAGTTTAGGCCTCATTTTTTGGCCTGGGGCGATTTCTAACTGATCTGCCAATCAACCTTAACACAGCCAGGGAGGGCTACTGACAACTCTTACTGTATCCTTGTGCAAATAGAAAAAGGTGTCCCTTCCTCGTGACACTCTGTCAGATAATTGTTATGATAAATATTCAAATATGTGATATCTACAGTGTAACTGGTGCCCCTCTTGTGCTGTGTCTTGTGTAGTGCAAATGGGCACAGCCATCTGTGGTGGCCCTGCACATGGCCTCCAGAGGGATCTTTGTAAAATAAAAGTTTGTCTATAGCGTCCTATTCCGGGCTGAAAATCCATCCCCACCATCCCCCATTCATATGAGTATGGTGAAGCTCCCTAACCCCCAAAGTAATGGCATCAGAAGGTGGTGCTTTTGGGAAGTAATTAGGTGTAGATGAGGAAACTAGTATGGGGCCCCTGATGGGATTAGTGCCCCTACAAGAAAAGGAAGAGACACCAGAGCCTTTACTTTCCGCCACATGAAGAGGTAGCAAGAAGACAGTCATCTGCAAGCAAGGAAGAAAGCCCTTACCAAGAATTGAATCTTCAGACACCTTGATCTTGGATTTCTCCATCTCCAGAACTGTGAGAAATAAATATTTGTTGTTTAAGCCACCCAGCCTATGGTTATTTTGTTATAGTGGCCTGAGTTGCTTAAGATATATTCCTTTTCTCAAAGTTATTCAAAGGTACATCTCATCCTGACCAGTGTGGCTCAGCTGGCTGGACATTGTCCTGCAAGGGGAAGTGTCACTGATTTGATTCCTGGTCAGGGTACACGCCTGGGTTGTGGGTTTGGTCCCTGGTCACAGCACATTCGAGAAACAACCGATCAATAATTCTCTCTCACATCAATGTTATTCTCCCTTTCTTTGTTCCTCCCTTCCTCTCTCTCTAAAAATAAATAAACAAACAAAACCTTTTTTAAAAGGTACCTCTCTACATTTCTTTCTTTGATATAGTAACTTAACATAGGCAATACTTTATCATGGTTCAAAAATCTAAATAACATAAAAAATTTAGTGAAAATTCCTACTCTAACAACTCACCACCTTGTTTTCATGAGCCACCCGCAACGAACCACTTTTATTAGTTTCTTATGTACTTTCCAGGGTTTCTTTATGACAATACAAGCAAATATACACACACATTTTTCTTATATAACAGTAGCATGATACACTCATTCTCTACCTTGATATTTAACTAACAATATATTTTGAAGTGCTTTCATATTTATATATAATGAGCATCCTCATTCTTTTTGATAGCTGTATACCTTCTGATGGACAAATTTCTGATCTACTGCAGATAATATTCAATGAACAACATTGATGGATGTGTCATTTCATAATGTGAATTAAAATTCTATTTCTTCATCCTTTGCAGATGGTTTGGACTTGTGACTTGCCTTTGACTAATATAATATGGCAGCAGTAATGTTGTGTAACCTCTGAGCGGTGCCTGAAGAGACCTTGTAGCTTCTACTTTCACCCTCTTGGAATCCTGAGGCCATTATGCTATGAAGAAACCCAGGATGAAATGCCACATAAAGAGAGTGGCTCAGCCATCCCACTCCACCTAGCCATTAGAGCTAAGGTCCCAGATATGGTGATGTGAGGGACCATCATCGGTCAGCCAGCTGATGCATCCATCATGCAACAGAAGTGCCGGCTGACTGTCACTTGAGTAATCTAAGGCAGAAAAACCACCCCGCCATCCCTAGAATCTGGAGAAATAATAAATCATTGTTTTATGCCAGTGAGTATTGAGGTGGTTTCTTATGACGCAGTAGCTAACTGATATAGCAAGAATACCTTTCAGATAGATTCAGAAATGGGATTGCTGGTTCAAAGTGTAATGCATTTATAATTATGATAAATATTGTCTGGGTTTTCTTATTTTCATTCCTACCAGCAATGGGTATAAGTTCCTGTTTCCCCCAGTCTTACTAAAAGAGTGTTTTATCAAACATATGGATTTTTGCTAATGCAATAAAAAATGTTATTTCAGTATGGTCTTAATTTCCATTTCTCTTATATGTGAAGCTGAACACCTGAATATATGTTTAAGTCCTTATGATTTTTTGTTATCTGTTATGTTTCTTCACATTTTTATTGAACTATTGGTCTTTCCTATCAATACATGGGAGCTCTTTAATTAGCCCTTCATATATGATAAGAATTGTAAATAGTTTTTTCAGTTTGTTGTTTGTCTTTTAATTTTGCTTTGATGTTTTTGCCATGCAGAATTTTTTCATGTAGACAAATGTATTGTTTTTATTTTATATCTTCTAAATTTTTTGTTTTAATTTTTTTAGCCCCACCCAAGGAATTTTAGAGAGAGAGGAAGTGAGAGAGACAAACGTCGATATGAGAGAGAGAAATATTGATTGGTTGCCTCTCGTATCTGCCTGGGCTGGGGATTGAACCTTCAGCATTTCGGTTATGGGACAATGCTCCAACCAACTGAGCCACCAGCCAGGGCTATAGCTTCTAAATTTTGAATTGCAGTTGGAATGGCCTTTCTCACTGCAAGAATTATAAAAGATTTTATCCATATTTTCTTCTAGTATATTTTGGAGTTTATCCTGACAACTGTGTGATCCACCACCTTTAGAATGAAGTTTAAGGCCAAGGTTATGGAATAGGTGACCTTCTGTCACCCATATAGAGAGGAAACAGGAACATCAGAAGCTGGTTTAGGAAATTGTCCGGAGTGCAGGGAATGATGCATACTGTTTGGGACACATTGAATTTAAGATGCCTGTGGGACCTCCAGAATGTCTAGGAGGCAAGTAGATTCTGGGATCTGGAACTCTAGAGAAAATTTTGAGTTGGAGATATGGAATTGGGAGCTAACATATGGATCTCAGGTAAAGTCATGTACATATGTGGAGTTTGAAGAGGAGAGGTTCTCAGATGAAGCTCTAGGGAGTGATCAAGGTTAGGCCCAAAGCACATCATGAGGAAAGAGTTGTGGGGGCTTCATCTCTGTGGCCCTTGGGGCTTGGAACAAAGACAGCCTCATACACACTTGTGAGGTGAACAGAGGACCTTTTCTTGCCTCCAATGGGCACAGCTAACCATGAGAGAGAAGAGGACCAACAACCTCCCCAGCTGCCAGCTCCAACTGACAAGAGAGGCCTTGGGTCAGGGGAGGGGTGAAGGCTCAGTCTTGCAGGCAGTCTATCCCCTCCTCACCCTAGATGATCCAAAGCAGGGCATCAGTAGGTGGCAGTAAGTCCCCAAAGGTGGATGGAACACCAGGAGCCACCTCTGGCTACCACTTTCCTGGGGTCATAGTATAGTAGTTAAGACCATAGACTCTAGAGCCCACTCTCTGGGTTCAAATCCTGGCTTTCTCATTTACTAATGTGTAACTTTGGGCCAGTTACTTAATATTTCTGTGCCTTGGTTTCTATTTCTCTCACAGAATTGATATGAAGATTAAATGAGTAAATGTTTATAAAGGTCTCCTATTGGTGCCTGATATATAGTAAATGCCAAATAAATTTTATATTAAAAAGAAATAATTTTATTCATTTATGAATATTTATTGACCAGCTACTGTGTTCCAGGCACGGTTGTTGGTGCTGGGGGCGCAGCTATGGATAACGCAGGTGAAAATCCCTGTCCTCATGGAGCTTACATTCTAATAGGGTGCAGAGAGAGGGTAAAGACAGGCAACATATAAAATAAATAAGCCAAATATACGGTGTGTCATGTCCAAGTTGAGGCACGAGAGATTTGCAGGAGTTAGCAAGGCTACTAGCCCAGGACCTGGTACACAGTAGGGCTCAGGAGATGAAAAGGGGGCGGAGACCCTGGGCAAGCAGCAGAGTGGGATCCCTGGCAGACGCATTAGGGCTGCTGACACCCTCAGAGTAACAATCACCATTATATTGGCATATAATAGCAGCAAACACCTACATAGCACTTATTCCGTATCAGACACTGTTCTATTTGCTTTACTTACATCACCTTATTTAATCCTTAGAGCAGCCCTATGAGGTTGATACCGTTACTGTTCCCATTACTTAAATGGAAAAAATCGAGGCATAGAGAGGTTAAGTAACTTGCCTTATAGAGTTAGATAGTAGGTGACTGAGCTGGGATTCTAAACCAGGTCATCTATCTCCAGTGTTGGTAGGATGGACCTACAGGTGGAAGAAACAGGGTGGGATGCCAATCCTCAGGATCAGGTAGGACCTGACCTTTATAGAGACCGAAAGAAAAATACTCATACATCCCCAATACCCACACATCCAAGACCCAATAAACTTAATACATACTTTATGGTTTCTCAAAGGCCCTGAGTAACAAAGGACCATGAAACAAAGACAAAGTTTCAGCTCTGGAAAGCCGCATCCCCAGAGCCATTCTCCCTAGATTGCTCCTACTCTTCATCTCCTCCACAAGCCTTTGAGCCCAGCCTCCTGGGACCTTAAGCCAATATCCCAAAGCTCTGTGATCCTACCTGGATACTACAAATAAAATGATGAATATCATACTCCAGGGCAATTTAACAAAGGAAGCAACAATTTCAAATCACAGCTGGGAACCGAGAAGGCACGTCATCAAAAGGATGAGAGGCAGAGAAAGGCAGGTAGGACTGCTGGGCCCAGGGAGTGCTGAACTCACAGCAGTAAAAGCCCACAGAGGGGAAACACTCAACATGTTCCAAGACCCTTCCATATCTTCCTAACCTCACTTGATATTGTTCAATTTTTACCTTAAGCAACACAGAAATTACCTGACCTGTAATTTCTTCAAGCTGTCCAATGGAGAAATTGAGTCCCAGAGAGGAGCAACGAATTATTCAAGATCACACCCAGGGCTGAGTCAGATGTCCAAAATTCCTTTCACTGTACCCCACAGAGAGATACGAGTATGAAAGAGACAGAGACAGAGGTAGAGACAGAGAAGGGGAGTGGGGCAGGGAGGTAGAGGTTGAAACGGAATACTCAAGAGCAGAGAAATCCTTCCTCATGATATCCAGGGGATTCTGCAGGACAGGGCTTGGCCCCCTGAAACCCCTCCAACTTTTCATTTCCCCTGTGATTAGAGTGGCAGCATCCTCATTCCTTCATTCTTGACTGCAGGCAAGCTGGGTTCTAAAGGAAAGAAGAGAAGGATCAAAGCCCCTCATATAGAATCAGACCACATTTGACAGTTTCCAAACTCAAGCCATTGAACTTTACAGCAGGGAATACCCATGAAGATTATCTTCGCACCCCCCGAGTGCCACCCATTGTGTAGATGGGAGATTGAGGGCCAGAGAAAAGTGACTTTTCAGAAGGCCACAGTAACTCAGCCTCAGGAATCTAGGTTTTCTTACTAGGGCATACCAGAGAGGGGCCATTCCTCCTCTTGCTTGAACCTTCATATAAACTCCCTGCAAAGAGCTGTGGGATCCAGGAGACTTGATATTCATTCCAGGGATGAGGAGACTTAATCAGTGGCTTTGGGACTCTTACTGAATGTAAGTTCCACAAGTGCAAGGCTTATCTGTCATATGAAAGGCTGAAATTCTGCCTACAAATATTTGAGGTCCCATTAGGTACGGAATTAGGCGCTGGGGATTCAGGTAAAACAGGAGAGGCGTTACTCGGCCTCAAGAGCTCACAGTCCTCTATAATGTGGAATGTGTGCAGATTTTGAGTGTGTGTGTGTGTGGGCGGGGGGCGCCTCCGGAGGGTAGACCCAGGCACAAGGCAAACTGCTCTGTATCATTCAGACACTTTTCTCAGCCTGAGATGCCCTGAAATGGTCTCATTGCCCGTCAGGTGGTGAGTGCTTCGGGACTGCAGTGTTCAAGCAGGGAGCCTGCCGCCCACCTGTCAGTGGCTGCGCCAGGAGTATGCGGGAGAAGAGATTTCTGCCTTGGATGAAGTCATTTCCCACCCCCAGATTCTCTGCCTTGAAAACCCTGCAATTCTGACGCTGGATCTTATTATTTTCTTAATTTCAAGGTCCCATGACGCTGACAGTCCCAAATTCGGTCTTCAGTCCGCCCACGCCTCTGGACGCGAAAGATTAAGAGCCGAATTAATCAAGGGTACTACAAACCACTGCCTCAAAAAGTCTCTGGGGCCAGCGCCCTCTTCTGCTCCATGAGAGCTGGAGGGGCGTAGCTCAGGCGCCCAGCAAGTCGTGGGGAGAGGGGTGTTCCAGAGACTGAGTTGACAGAAGTCGGGACACGTGACAGTTATAGCATCACACTCTGTGGAAGGCTGGGACTGGGCCTGTCACGTGACGCGAGGGTGCACTATGGGGTGATGTGAGATGCAGGGCCTCTCAGATTACGTACAAATGACGCATTCCCACCCCTTTTGGCAACAAGGTTGTCGTTGAAAGATACGACAGTTCCGGTAAAGGGGGCGGGCTTTCACATCGCTGCAGTTTTGCTTCTGGTCCGGACGCTGCAACTTCCGACCTCCTTCTTTCTCTCGGGCGGGGAAGAGACGCAAACTCGTGCGCATGCCCGGAATCATCCAAAAGGGGGAGGGGCCTAGGCTGCGGGAGCGGGAGGGGGGGGAAGAAAAGGGAATTCCAACCTGTGGAACCTGGGGGTCCCCGTGGTTAGCTCCTTTCCAGTAACTGTGGATGGTGTCAGGGACGGAGCCTCTCGCAGCTTGTGGGGGACTTGGGGGTCCGCAGGGTAAAGGCGGAGGGGAGTGTCAGGGTGTGAGGGGAGTACGGGAGTTCCAAACTTAGAATCTTGCGGCCCTCGGGGCTCAGGTGCCGGGGAGAGAGGGAGCTCCGGCCGCCATGCGGGACAGGACCCAAGAGCTGAGGCAGGTGAGAAGTCGGGGCGGGACGGGAGGATGGGGTGGGGTGGGGTCTGGCTGGAATGCAGGATTCCTGGTCTTTGGGGCAGGGAGGGGTGGCTGAAGTCTAGGAAGGAAAGACCCGGAAGCCGGTGAGTCCCGCGGGGAGACAGCGACAGCAAGGAAGTGATGCCATTGACCCCGGCCCTGGCAGGGGGATGACAGCTCGGATGATGAGAACGAGGAGCGGGTCGCGCTGGTGGTACTCCCGGGCACGGCACGGTTGGGGAGCCCGGACGATGAGTTCTTCCAGAAGGTATGAGGCTGGGTCTCTGCCGGATTCACGAGGGGGCTGGAGGGCCTGAGGAGCAAAGCAGTCTGGAGTACTATCCTTTCTCCTTCAGCCGTCTCGGTCACCCTGTCCCCAGGTCCGGACAATTCGGCAGACTATTGTCAAGTTGGAGAATAAAGTCCGAGAGTTGGAGAAACAGCAGGTCACCATCCTGGCCACGCCCCTTCCCGAGGAGAGTGAGTGAAAACCTGGGTGCAGAACGCATGCTCAATCAGAGGGATTTTTGGGTATTGTAGTTCCAAGCAAGTGGTAACAGGGGAGATTTGTTGATGTAAGGACTGCTTTCTCTTGTTCAGGCATGAAGCAGGACCTGCAGAATCTGCGTGAGGAGATCAAACAGCTGGGGAGGGAGATCCGCGGGCAGCTGAAGGGTGAGCTCCTAACAGAGACTGACAGAAATTCTTCCCTCTGGTTCTGCCCACCTCCTGATATATGTGGGGAGTGTGTGGCCCAGAGAGGCCAGTGATATATCCAGGCTACACAGCAGTCTAGAATCTCCATCTCTGGGCTTCCGGTCCATAGCACTTTCCACAGCACATGCCTGCCTCTTGGGTTCCTTTTTTTTACCATGAAACCAGAGATTCCTAAAATTCTTGCTGCCTAGTGTACATTCTTTGGGCAGGCATTTGGGTTTTTTTTTAGGAGGTCTCTGCATACTTGTGGGAATTATCTGATGTCTCGCAAAGAAAAATATACTTTCTCCTGTCAGAAGCTTAGAATTAGTCATTTAATGATCAATTATATTTCCCCAAAACATTGTATGGAGATAAGCACCTCTCTGTTGTGTGGCTGGGGTATGGCCCTGGCCCTGTGCCCTGATCCTTAAACAGTTTTCAGAAGACACAGGTCAACCCCACTCCCCCACAATACCCTTGTGTCTTCCCACAGCCATAGAGCCCCAGAAGGAGGAAGCTGATGAGAATTATAATTCAGTCAACACAAGGATGAGAAAAACCCAGGTGGGTTTGTTATTCCCAGAACTAGGACATTTCAGCAAGTATTTTAGAGATTACTCGATGACAGAAGAAAGAATGGGGGAACTTGGAGATCCTCTAAAGGGGGAAACTGAAACTCAGAGAGAGAAAGGACTTACTCAAGGTCAAGAACCCAGGTCTCCTGATCCCCAACCCACTATAACTCCCTGCCTTCTTTTGCATTCAATGAGAAGTTGCTGAGTCCCCAGATACAACCTGGGCCCAACTCTGGAAGACAGGTGACTTAGACAATACTGAGGTAGGACTTGTTAGCTAATGGCTCTGCCCAAGGAATAAGAGGGAGCAGTCATAAATGACTGGGAAGTTCCCTGCCCAGATGACATGAACATGCTCTGCCCCATGGGCAGAATTCTAGAAGTCAGGAAGTGGAACTTCCCCTGGGAGGGAAGGTCACTGAATCAACCTCTTAGGAAGGAGATTTGAGGTGATCTTACCAGCCCCCTCTGGGTGCCCAAAGAGGTGTGGTTTGGAGTTCTTGGAGGTCAGAATGGAGTAGGTGGTCCCAGAGCTCAGCAAAGACCCAGATTGAAGATGGAGCAGTTTGGGCATCTTGAAAGGGTGCTGCTGAAGCCAGGAGAACAGTTGTGTCTCTGAGGAAGGAACTCCAAGGAATAAGGCATCAGGGAAGTGGACAAAGAGAAAGGGCATTTCAAAGGGGGCCTGTAGTGGTCCTCAGTGTAAGAGGCCGAGGGCCCAGCTAGACCTGTAAAATCTGGGCAACACTCTGAACTCCAGGCATCCTACATGTCTAGTCTAAGCAGTGAGACAAGCATTCAGTAAATATATATTGAGTGTTAGCTATTTGGGCTACAGCAGTGAACTGAAGATCCCTATCTTCATGGAGCGTACATTCCAGTGGGCAGAGACAATCGTCATAATAAATAAATAAATTAGTTTAGAACATCATTTGGTATAAAGGAAAAAGGTGCAGGAGAAGAGGGATTGAGAGTGCTGAGAGAAGGCAGGTTGCAATTTCAATGAAGTGAAGAACACTGCATTCAAAAGGTAATATGGGAACAAAGACTTGCAGGTCTTTGTGTGGCATGAGCATTTAGGCTGAAGGAGTAGTGAGTGCGAAGGCTTGTGGTAGGAGTGTGCTTTGTTCAGGGAGGAGGAAGAAGCCCATTGTGGTTGGAGGAAATAAGGGAGGGACAATGGGAGGAGGTAGGGTCAGAGGGAAAATTGGGGAGGGGCAGGTCATGTAAGGCTGTATAGGTCCTGGTAAGGGGCTTCGGTTTTTACTTTGAGAGAATGGGAGAACATTTCTTGGTGGTAAAACAGCAGGCACCTCTAGTAGCTCACGCTGTTTGCTCACTGTACTGATGGGGATGCTGAGGCCCAGAATGGACAGGGACCCTCCCAGGGGTGCCCAGCCTATATTCTCTATCTGTAGCATGGGGTCCTGTCGCAGCAATTTGTGGAGCTCATCAACAAGTGCAACTTGATGCAGTCCGAATACCGGGAGAAGAATGTGGAGCGGATTCGGAGGCAGCTGAAGATCAGTGAGTTGTGGCGCCTAGTCCACAGGGTTGGGTAACCTGACCCAGCTCTGAACCTGGCCTTTTCCTTCACAGCAAATGCTGGAACGGTATCTGACGAGGAGTTAGAGCAGATGCTGGACAGCGGGCAGAGCGAGGTGTTTGTGTCCAATGTGAGTGGCCATAGCCAGCCTCCCTCTGCTGGGCCTCCTATCCTCTCCAAGTTCCGGTCCTCTTTGATTGAGGGGATACTGAGGCCCAGAAGGGAATGAATTTGTACGCCTGAGTCACTCAGCAGAACCCTGGCCCAGTTCTAGACCCAAGGGCTGCCCCCAAAATCAACAGGAACTTCTGACTTGCTGCTGGTTTCCCTGTTACCTGCCCCTCTACTCTTTCCACTCCCCAGATACTGAAGGACACTCAGGTGACTCGACAGGCCCTAAATGAGATCTCAGCCCGGCACAGTGAGATCCAGCAGCTTGAGCGCAGTATTCGTGAACTTCATGAGATCTTCACTTTTCTGGCTACTGAGGTGGAGACGCAGGTGGGCGCCCCAGGGAGCTGACTGAGCTTGACCCAGACCCCAGATATGAGACCATATTCAGGTAGAACCCCAGCTGTAACTGTCAGCCCACCTCCACCCTTAGCCTCTCTTCTCGATGCTTTTGTTCCTCTCCATTCTGGGCCATGCCCTCAAGGCTAGCCCTACTTCCACCCCTAGCTGTGCCTCAGAATTGCATTCACCTCTACAGCCACCAAGATGGCCACTCTTTTTATACATAGGATTCCCTCAGCCCTGCACTTGAGCCCACCCCAGGTATGGCCCCAACCCTGGCTCCTCCTCCACCAATATAATCCACCCATATACATCTAAGAGCCCTACTCAAACTTGCCCCCTAGAGGGCCTGCCTCCTAAAATCTGTACAAGATAGGGGTGGGAAGTGTTATTCTTGCGCTGGCCCTGGTTGTACGGGGTGACGTGAGCTTTTAGCCCTGTCCTGGAGGAGCTGGCCCATTAGTGCTGCAGCCAATACCCTTTTATAGCTGGGAGTCATGGGGAAGGGATTTCACTCAGGACTGCCAGAACCTGGAGGCTGGTGATGCCATGAGGAGGCAGGAATAGGAAGAGCTGTAGAGCTAGGAGGCAGGCCTAGAAGAATGGGTAAATTCAGACAATTTTGTGAAGGAGCAGAAGTTCGTGCTCTGCAAAAAGGTATGAGCTATTTAAGGCACTTGGCTCCAAGAAAGTGCTGCAAGTAAAGGTTTTGTGGGGCAAAGGAGCAGGGCAGAAGGCACCACATGATAGAACAGGGCCTGGAAGCCACCCTCAGCGTGTGAACTGTGTCAGATGTGGCCCGACCTCCATGTCTGTATTAGTGCAGTGTTTTCTGCCAGGAATGTCCTTTGGTCATTTGGGGCTGGGGTGGCCAGAGTGGACTTACTGGAACCTCCTCCCCCCCACTCACCCATACGTGCCTGAACTGCTACCTCCTCCGAACAGGGGGAGATGATCAACCGGATTGAGAAGAACATCCTGAGCTCAGCTGACTATGTGGAACGTGGGCAGGAACATGTCAAGATAGCCCTGGAGAACCAGAAGAAGGCTCGAAAGGTGATCCTCCCCTCCCCTCCCCTCCCCTGGGTAGCCCTCCCTCCTCTCCTGAGTTTCCCTGACCCCCTCCTCTCCCACAGAAGAAAGTATTGATTGCCATCTGTGTGTCCATCACTGTCCTCATTCTGGCAGTCATCATTTGCGTCTCCATATTGGTTTGATAGCATCGTGCATTCTCGGTGAGATATTGTGGGCCTGCCCCCTAGCCTGCCCCATCCCTGGCCCCAGCCTTGTTTCCTCCTTTTAGACCCTCTTCTCCCTCCTTCCCTTGCAGGCACTAAGAGCACCAGGGACCCAGGGTCTGCCCTCTCTGCCAGCAGCTGGGGCAGGGGCAGCACAGAACCTCCAGCCGAACCTCCTTCCTCACACTGGCCCTGTGAAGAGGGGAAGACGGTTCCTCTGGGGTTGGCAGCCACTTGTTCATGGGGACCTCTCTCCTTGGGCCACAATGCCTGGCGGAGGGCATGCAGTGTTAGAATGGGACACATGGTTTTGTAAGAAATTAAAAAAAAGAAAAGAAAAAAAAAGAGGTTGGAGACTTCCCTGTGCATGTGTGTTCCTGGAACAGCCGGCTCAGGGCCTCTAGGTATCCAGCCTTCTCACCTCCTGGCCATCCTGCCAGGCCCAGCCTAGGCAAGCTTAAGTCAGACTGTTCTAGGCGCTGTGACCACAGCAGGCTGGCACCACCCTTCTATCTCCCACAGGAACACATGGGGTTGGGAAGGGTAACACCCACATCTGGCTCAGTACTGTCCCTAGGGAAAGACTACTGTGGTACCTAACCCTGAAGCAGTGAGGCTGGGCCAGGCCAGTCTGGGACACAGGTGAGATGTGTATATGTGTAGGGGGTGAGGCATCGGTGGGCATTCCTGTGGCCAAGAAGCAGCATTGTGAGTAACTGAGGCTGTTTTTTATTGGATATAGTAGACAGGGAAGGGCCTGTCTCAGAGGAGGTAACATTTGAATGGAATGTTAAATAAGGAGCCAGTTACGAGATGTTGCCAGGCAGTGTCCCACAAGCCAGGCCCTGTGCCCAGAAAAAGGCGCTGCCTTTTACGCAAGATTTAAGCCTGAAGACCCATACACTTCGGATCAGCCACACCATTTTCTAAAGGATTATGTGGCTGAAGCGGATAGAGGAGGCAGAGGAGCCTGATCTTTATGATGCACTTGAGCTCCAGGCCCAACTCTAAATTTCTAAGGCTTCCAAGGGCAGGTGCCTAGTTTCTGGAGCTGGGTGTGACGCCCCTCTTCATGCACCTAGCTATGGTGGCTCCTGGTTCTGGCTGTCCTCTTCCATCCCACTTCCGATCCCACAGGCCCCTGCTGCTGCTGCTGTCGCTGCTGCTGCTTCTGGCTGCCCAGACTGCTTGGTTCAGTCACTGAATGCAGGGCACACACGTGGGTGCCATGGTGATGCAAGCCATGGAAGGGCTAGATGTGATGTCCTTGGTGCAATTTCCTGGACCTAAGCTGGGGGAGGGGCCAGAGAGTGGGACTGGGCCTCAAATACAGGACCCTTGCTTTCTCTGCCTCCTTCGGTGGCTGGGTGTCCGCCTGCGGAGCCTTGCGGTGTCCCTGGAGCCGTAGTTGAGGCGGTTGCGCCTGTGCGAGATTCTGTGTATGGGACGTTTTTTGAGATGGTGGCTGTGAATGGAAAACGATTGGCTAGCAGACCTAAATGTTGTTCCTGAAAAGCATTGGGATTGGTCCGTAGGACGCCCAGGGACTAAGCAACCTAGTATTAAACAGCAATTAGCTGTTATGGGCGGGGCCTCAGTGACTCTGCAGTCGCACCCAAAAGTGATTGGATCACAGAGCGCAAAGGGCCTGATCAAACCTGCAAAAGAGATGAAGGTGTGGGCTTTGGAGAGCCTGGTGCGAATGGGGATTCAGGCCCTGCATCCGAGAGGGCGTGACTGAGTTCCGCTCCCTAGCCGCTGAACTTGCCCCTGCGCAAGGCTGGGAACATACTCACCCGTTCGTCTTGACTGAGATCCTGCGCTCTGTGTACAGATGAAATTCTAAACCCCTACAGGAAAGAGCTCATTCTCAGCAGTGTGCAGACAACCTGATATCCACCCGATGGAGAAACTGCAGGGCCGCCAGATTCTGTCCCAGTAGAAGACTGATTTGAACACGGAGTCTCTGGGCTTCCCTGATTCTCCCTCTCTTCCCCTGCAGCCTTGCATCTCCCCCAGAATACAGTACTGTTGGTCTGCTTCTTCTACTCCTTCACCTTTCAGCCTTCAGAATAAAACTTTACCACCTGTGACATTTAGTGGGACCTGATAGAGACTGTCAGACCTATGCAGGCATTGTGCCACATCTGTGCACTTGGGTGTCCACGTAGGTATGTGACTTTTGCCTGGCCATTCTGACAGCGCCACCCCTGAAAGGCTGTCTCAGTTACCTGTCTCAGGAAACTGTCTAGAACCTCTTGGAAGAGGTAGCTAGGTGGCCAAGGTGAGGCCTTGGAGGCCAAGCTCAGTAGTTTGAATTTTTTTCTGTGGGCTAGGGGACCCATGGAAGGTTTTTGAACAGGGGAATGGCAAGTCCCGAGCAGACCTAGCAGACGAGCAAACACATGCACTGGAGATTTCACAGGCTCCCTTGTATATACCGCTTCCCTGTGGGAAACTGACTTGAGAAAGGAGCTAAGAGCAGGTTTTGCACTGAAATCCTATAAGCTAACTTTCAGAAATCAGGGTCTTGGTTAGTTGTGGCTTATCCAAATGAATCTTTCATCACAAGCTTTCAGCTGCATCTCTTTCTACTTAGTGCCTCATTCACTTAGTGTTTCATGGTTCAAATTCCTAAGCAAAGGAACCTGATTGGTCTAGGTCAGGCTACATTGACCTGCCTATGATTTGTCTATCTTGAGTCAAGACACTTTATCCTTGACCAAGATGTGAGGTTATGTGATATAAAATGCTGCAGCAGAGTGTATATGAGCTCAATGATTGACATTTCAGGTATAACCCTGTGGTACCAGTACACACACACACACACACACACACACACACACACACACTCTCTCTCTCTCTCTCTCTCTCTCTCTCTCTCTCTCTCTGTCATTCCTGCTGAGCCCCTCACTGTAGGAGGACTATACATTCATGCTGCACTTACAATAGGTTTAACTAGATGATTTGGTTTGACCAATGGAATATGAGTAGAAATGTAAATACTGGGTTGGCCAAAAAGTTCATTTGTTTTTTTCCTACAAGATGGCTCTAGTAGTGCTTAGTCGTCTTTAACTTCATTCAAAACAATTTTGTTAGATTGTGTTGTGACAGCTGTCACATCAGCATGCATTTAAAAAAGGTTATCAAAATTGGTGAATTTTTGTGTAGCCATTTTAATATTGAAGATGGAAGAAAATATGCAACTTTTTTGCAGATTATGCTTTATAATTTCAAGAAGGGTAAAAATGCAACTGAGATGCAAAAAAAGATTTGTGAAGTGTATGGAGAAGGTGCTGTGACTGATCAAATGTGTCAAAAGTGGTTTGCAAAATTTTGTGCTGGAGATTTCTTGCTGAATGATGTTCTACAATCAGGTAGACCACTTGAAGTTGATAGCAGTCAAATCAAGACATTAATTGAGAACAATCCATGTTCTACCAGGTGGGGGATAGCTGACATACTCAAAATATTCAAATCAATAAAGTTATTGGTGAAAGTGGAAAATGTGTCTTTTATTTAATGGAAAAAACTAAACGGATTTTTCGGCCAACCCAATAGAAGCTTTAAGCACCAGTGAGTAGTCTGGCAGGTTCCCTTCTCTTTTCCATCTGCCACAAGCCTGGCAATTGCCAGATCAAGACTTCTTCAGCCTGAAATCCAGAATTAAGATGACATGAAGCCCACCTGTAAAGTGATGTGTAATGTAAATGAGAAATAGTTTTGGTATGAGCCACTGATATTTGGAGATTGTTTGTTACTACAGTATAATAAGCCTAAAATGACTATTGCAGAGCTAGTTCCCAGAAGCAGGGTGCTGCCACAATAAAAAAATAAACCTGAATTATGTGACTTTGACCTTGGAGCTGGACCGTGGCTGGTGAAGAAATTATCACTGGACTTGGGAAGATGGTGATGGGTGTCATGCAGTGGTGAAACATTTGGTTAAACTAAGATGGAAATAACTAAGATATAAATTCTGTCTGAATAAGCTCAGAGCTTTAGGCAAAAACTTTGGGAAAGAGAAAAATCAGTAGCATGCCTTGGTTGCTATTGGGTTTGGTTGATAAGTTACTATAATAAAGAGTTGTCTCAGAAAATAATTGGCCAGTTTTTTACAGAAAAGGAAGAGAACTTAGAAACTCCAGGCAAGTCATCCGCATTTTAACCAGTGAAAGATACAACTTACAAGGCCCTTAAGCCACAAAGTTTGATTAAAACTCATCTTTGTGACAAGAGCCATATCAAGTATATGGCTCTCATGCCTTTTATAAAAGCCTGTGAATCAGTCAAAGTAGTTCCCAATAAATCCTTTCAGTTAGCTAAGAGGATTCAGAGAAAAGAGATTAAAAGTGTAACTCTCCCAAAGAAGTCTGTATGCCCCATCTGCCTACAATTAAGTCTAAAAGGAGACATGTCTGAAAATAATTATGGATTTATCAATAGATGTTAGCCCACGTGACTCACAGGAATCAAATAGGTAAAGGTTCCCCCCAAAGTTTTGGGTAAGATGAGGCGTTGGTAGATATGCTTCGCCTCCTCCCACAACCAAAGGAAGAAACAACCAATTTAAAAACAGAAAAACAACCAGAATTGCCAGAAAATTGAACTGTATGGAAGTCTGACAACCAAGGAGTTAGAGAAGAAACATTCATCCAGACTGGTGTGCCAAAACAAAGAAATATGGCCCAAATGAAACAACAGATCAAACTCCAGAAAAAGCTAAGTGATGAGGAGATAGCCAACCTATCAGATGCAGAGTTCAAAACACTAGTGTTCAGGATGCTCACAGAAATGATTGAGTACAGCTGCAAAATAAAGGAAGAAATGAAGGCTATACCAAATGAAAAAAAGCAAAATATACAGGGAACCAAGAGTGAAGGGAAGTAAAACAGGACTCAAATCTAATTTGGAACAAAAGGTAGAACTAAACATTCAACCAGAATAGAATGAAGAAATGAGAATTCAAAAAAATGAGGAGAGGCTTAGGAATCTCTGGGACAACTTTAAATGTTCCAGCGTCTGAATTATAGTGGTACCAGGAGGAGAAGAGGAAGAGCAAGAAATTGAAAACTTATTTGAAAAAATAATGAAGGAAAACTTCCCCAGTTTGGCGAAGGAAATGGACTTCCAGGAAGCCCAGGAGCTCAGAGAGTCCCAAAGAAGTTGGGCCCAAGGAGGAGCACACCAAGATACATCATAATTAAAATGCCAAAAGTTAGCCCTGGCTCATGTGGCTCAGTGGATTGAGCGCCAGCCTGCAAACCAAAAGGTTTGCCACCATTTGAGTCCCAGTCAGGGCAAATGCCTGTGTTGTGGGCCAGGTCCCCAGTTGGCGGCGTGTGAGAGGCAACCAACAGATGTATCATTAACACATTGATGTTTCTCTCCCTCTCTTCCTCCCTCCCCGTTCTCTAAAAATAAATAAAAAAAATATTTTTAAAAACTAAAATGCCAAAGGTTAAAGTGAGAATCTTAAAAGCAGTAAGACAAAAACAGAGAGTTACCTACAAAGGATTTCCCATAAGAATGTCAGCTGATTTCTCAAGAGAAACCTTACAGGCAAGAAGGGGCTGGAAAGAAATATTCAAAAGTAATGAAAAGCAAGGACCTACATCCATGATTACGCAGCAAAGCTATCATTTAGAATAGAAGGGCAGATAAAGTGCTTCCCAGATAAGGTCAAGTTAAAGGAGTTCATCATCACCAAGCCCTTATTGTATGAAATGTTACAGGGACTTATCTAAGAAAAAGAAGAAGATCAAAACTATGAACAGTAAAATGACAACAAACACACAACTATCAACTATGGAACCTAAAACAAAACCAAAAACAAACTAAGCAAACAACTAGAACAGGAACAGAATCACAGAGATGGAGATCACATGGAAGGTTATCAGTGGGGAAGGGGAGGGGGGAGAATGGGGGAAAAGGTACAGGAAATAAGAAGGGTAATTGGTAGATACAAAATAGACAGGGGGAGGCTAAGAATAGTATAGGAAATGGAGAAGCCAAAGAACTTATGTGTACAACCCATGGACATGACCTAAGGTGGGGGAAGGAATGCTGGAGGGAAGGAAAGTACAGGGAGGAGGGGGATAAAGGGGAGAAAAAAAGGAAACTACTGTAATAGCATAATCAATAAAATATACTTAAAAAACAAAAAACTCCCCTCACCAAAAGCCATTAGCTTGGATTTTTAAAAGAGTGGTTGTCTCTGCCAACTTTTCATGCCACCATAATGGTGCACATGAATGTCCTGTCTGTTACTCTCAAAAGTATGAACAATGTCAAGAGAGGCAAATGCTAGGTTCTTAGTAGGCCATGCTCCCAAGTCATTGTCTGGTTTCTAACTGTGATGACAAAGCATGATTACATTGGCGAATTGAAGTTCTTGATGACCACAGAGCTGGAAAAACTTTAGTGAATTTCATGGGTAGGTTAGACAAGTGTGGAGTAATCAACTCCAGATTTTTAAAAATACTTTATTGATTATGCTATTACAGTTGTCCCATTTTTTTCTACCCTTTATTCCCCTCCACCCTACACTGATCCACCCCCCACCCCCAGCATTACCCCCTCTCCTTAGTTCATGTCCATAGGTTGTACATATAAATTCTTTGGCTTCTCCATTTCCTATACTATTCTTAAACTCCCCCTGCTTATTTTGTACCTACTATTTATGCAGCTAGTTCTCTGTACCTTTCCCCCATTGTTCCCCCTCCCCTTCCCCTCTCTTTTACTCTTCATAGTTTTTTATCTTCTTTTTCTTAGGTAAGTCCCTTTAACATTTCATATAATAAGGGCTTGGTGAGGATGAACTCCTTAACTTTACCTTGTCTGGAAAAGACTTTATCTGCCCTTCCATTCCAAATGATAGCTTCACTGGATAGAGTAACCTTGGATGTAGGTCCTTGTCTTTCATGACTTTGAGTACTTCTTGCCAGCCCCTTCTTGCCTGCAAGGTTTCTTTTGAGAAATCAGCTGGTAGTCTTATGGGAACTCCTTTGTAGGTAACTGTCTCCTTTTCTCTTGCTGCTTTTAAGATTCTCTCCTTATCTTTAATCTTGGGTAACTTAATTAGGATGTGCCTTGGTGTGTGCTTCCTTGGGTCCAATTTTTTTTGAACTCACTGAGCTTCCTGGATCTCCTGGAAGTCTATTTCCTTTGCCAGACTGGGGAAGTTCTTCATTATTTGTTCAAATAAGTTTTCAATTTCTTGCTCTTCCTCTTCTCCTTCTGGCACCCCTATGATTCAGATGTTGGAACATTTAAAATTGTCCCAGAGCTTCCTAAGACTCTCCACATTTTTTTAAATTCTTGTTTCTTCATTCTGTTCTGGTTAAAGGTTTATCTCTTCCTTTTGCTCCAAACCATTGATTTGAATCCTGGTTCCCTTCCCTTCACTGTTGGTTCCCTGTATATTTTTCTTTCTTTCACTTTCCATAGCCTTCACTTTTTCCTCCATTTCGCGACCATACTCAACCATTTCTGTGAGCATCCTGATTACCAGTGTTTTGAACTGTGCATCTGATAGCTTAGCTATCTGTTCATTGCTTAGTTCTATTTTTGGAGCTTTGATCTGTTCCTTCATTTGGGCCATGTTTCTTTGTCTCAGCATGTCTTGGAAATCATGGGAAGGGACAGAGCCTTAGATGTTCTCCAGGGCCGGGCAACCCAGGTTGCTGAGTTGTGACACTGTCTGTGGGAGAGGGATCAGAGAGGGAACAATGCTGCTTGCTTGGCTCTCGGCTGGCTTTCAGTCACTTCCCCGGCTACTCACAAGCAAATTGGGCCCTTCTGGTGCTGATTCCTGGGTGGGTGGATTTGTGTATGCTCTAGGACCCTGTGGGTCTCTCCAGTGGACTCTCCTGTGAGGCTGGGAGTTTCTCCAGCTGCTGCAACCCCCATGGGTTTTGACCTCCAGAGGTTTTGAGGCTTTCTTTTCCCATCCTGGAATGCTGGATTGCACCGTCTGTGTCACTCCCCAGCTGTTCCTCCAGTTTATCCACATGCAAATGTGGGACTGCCTGGTCCTCCAGCCGCTGCCTTGCCTCGTGTCCTCTCCACCCCAGCTGCCTGTCTCTACCCCTCTTACCAGTCTGGATGAATGTTTCTTCTTTAAATCCTTGGTTGTTGGACTTTCACACAGTTCAATTTTCTGGCAGTTCTGGTTATTTTTTGTTTTTAAATGTGTTGTTGTCCTTCTTTTGGTTGTATGAGGAGGCAAAGTGTATCTATCTACACCTCCATCTTGGCCAGAAGTTCTATTATCAACCCCAGATTTGATGTGCAACTCAAAGATCTAGAAAAGTGGAAGAACAACCTGCTTCCATCCTGTCAGTTTGGTTTCATTGTACTGACAACCTCAGTGGGTATCATGGATCATGAAGAAACAAAATGAAAACACACAGGAAGGAAAATCCTGGGATTGTTTTTCCAGGGATGTAATACATATGTGCAAATAAACTTCCTCAACAGACAAAAACAAACAAACAAACAAACAAGCAAACACCCACGAGTGTTCAAAACTTAATATGACTTTGAGGGTTCCCAAATTTCTAGGAACAAGAAGGAGATTGAGAAAGCTGCTCTACCTCAGAAAGGCATAACCTCCAATGTCTTCTCTAATGTGGCCAAGGAGAATAAGTGGAGAAGGATGGGCCACCCTAAGGGCAGAGCAACAACATGGAGTAAAATGAACTAGGGAACTAGCTCCAAAAAGCAGTCCCAATTCTAGGCAATGGTGAGGAGGCCTTCTCAATATCTGCCCAGCAACATTTTAAAATTACTATGGGTCAGCAACCGGTTTATGTCTCTCATTCTTCCTCCTGAATGGGAGCGTTTACCGCTATTATTCTTTCCCCTGTTCCACTTTATATGTTGGGTGGGGAGACCAGAAAGAACTTGTTTTACTTATTTATTCTGGGGGTGGGCTTCATAGGTCTCTGGATCAAAAGAAGCCATATCTGGACTTGATTTAGAGACTATAAGAAGTTCTGGACTTGAGTTTGATGCCATGATTCACTGGGTCATTTGGGTTATCTACCTTGGGAAGGAAATGCATTTATTTTGCATGTGGGGAAAAAAACAAAGGCAGTATTTGTGACAAAGAGGACAGACTGAGGGAGATTTTACAATTCTTCACAAACATTCATTGGCCCTCCCTATAGGGTCCCACCATACTAAATAAATAAATAAATAAATAAATAATTTATAAGTTATAAATTTAATTTATATTTTATAATACAATTATATATATAAAATCCCCATCCCACTGACATCAGCTTTGGGTATGTAGTTTGCTTTAAGCAATGAAACTTGAGTATGAGTAACATGTACCACTTCCAAGAAGTTTTTTTAAAGTATATTTTGTTGATTATGCTCTTACAGTTGTCCCATTTTCCCCCTTTGCCTCCCTCTTCCTGGTACCCCCATTCCCTCCAGCCATCCCCCCTTTATTTCATGTCCATGGTTCATGCATATAAGTTCTTTGGCTTCTCCATTTCCTACACTATTCTTAATATCCCCCTGTCTATTTTGTACCAACCAATTATGCTTCTTAATCCCTGCACCTTTTCCTCTATTCTCCCCCTTCCCCCTCTCAGCTGATAACCCTTCATGTAATCTCCCCTTCTATGATTCTGTTCTTGTTCTAGTTGTTTGCTTAGTTTGTTTTGTTTTCTTGTTGTTTTAAGATTTTGTTCATTTATTTTTAGACAGCAGGGAAAGGAGGGAGGAAGAGAGGGAGAGAACCATCAGTGTGTGGTTGCCTTTTGTGCGCCCCCAAGTGGGGACCTGGCCTACAACCCAGGCATGTGCCTTGACTGGGAATTGAACCTGCGACCCTTTGGTTTGCAGGCTAGTGCTCAATCCACTGAGCCACACCAGGCAGGGATGTTTTTGTTTTTTTAGATTCAGTTGTTGATAGTTGTGAGTTTGTTGTCCTTTTTACTGTTCATAGTTTGATCATCTTCTTTTTCTTAAATAAGTCCCTTTAATATTTCATATAATAAGGGTTTGGTGACGATGATCTTTAGCTTTTCCTTGTCTGGGAATCACTTTATCTGCCCTTCCATTCTAAATGATAGCTTTGCTGCATAGAATAACCTTGTTTGTAGGTCCTTGCTTTTCACCACTTTGAATACCTCTTGCCAGTCACTTCTTGCCTGCAAAATTTCTTTTGAGAAATCAGCTGACATTCTTATGGGAACTCCTTTGTAGGTAACTCTCTGCTTTTCTCTTGTTGCTTTTAAGATTTTCTTCTTAACTTTAACCTTTGGCATTTTAATTATAATGTGTCTTGGTGTAGCCCTCTTTGGGTCCAACTTGTTTGGGACTCTCTGTGTTTCCTGGACTTGTATGTCTATTTCCTTCACCAAATTGGAGAAGTTTTCTTTCATTATTTTTTCAAATAAGTTTTCCATTTCTTGCTCTCCCTCTCCTCCTTCTGGCATCCCTATGATTCAGATGTTGGCATGTTTGGAGATGTCCCAGAGTCTTCTTATTCTCTTGTTTTGTTTGGTTTTTTTTTTTTGTTTGTTTTAATTCTTGTTTCTTCATTCTGTACTGGTTAACTGTTTATTTCTCCCTTATGTTCCAAATTATTGATTTGAACCCTAGCTTTCTTCCCTTCACTTTTGGTTCCCTGTGGATTTTTCTTTATTTCTCTTAATGTAGACTTCATTTCTTCTCTTATGCATTTGCCTTACTCAGTGAGATCTCTAAGCATCCTTATCACCAGTGTTTTGAACTCGGTATCTGATAGGTTGGCTATCTTGGTTTCACTTAATTCTTTTTCTGGAGTTTTGATCTGTTCTTTCATTTGGGCCATATTTCTTTGTCTCCTCAGTTTGGCAGCCTCCCTGTGTTTCTGTGTATTAGGTAGAGCTACATTGACTTTTCTTGGCACACTTGTTAATGTTGTAAGGGGCAGAGCCTTAGTTATTTGACAGGGTGGGGCAACCCACTTCACTGCTCTGTGGCAGTGTATGTGTGGCAGAGGTCAGTGGGTGAACAATACTGCTTACTAGGCTCTTGCCCCATTTCCAGTCACTTCTCCCACTCCCTCTATGTGACTGGCACCCTTTTAGCTATTGCCATGGTGCTGAATCCCAGAGTTGGTGGGTTTGCCTACATTCTAGGGCCCTTTAAATGGACTCTTCTGAGACCAGCAGTTCCTTCCACTGTCCCAACCCCTACTGGTTTTTACAGCCAGAAGTTATGAGGCTTTCTTTTCCCAATTCTGGAACCCTGGGCTGTGCAGTCTGGCCTGGGGCTAGGATGGCTTGCTCCCTAGGTGTCCTTCCTAGTTTTTACCCAACACATGTGAATGTGGGACCACCTGTTTTCCCACCACTGCTGCCACACCACGTCCTTTCCCCCTGCCCCAGCTCCCCGTTTCCACCCCTCCTACTCATCTGGATGAATATTTCTTCTTTAAACCTTTGACTGTTGGACTTCCATACAGTTTGATTTTCTGGCAGTTCTGGTTGTATTTTGTTTTGAGGTTAGTTGTGAATCTTCTTATGGTTGTGCAAGGAGGCGAAGCATGTCTACCTACACATCCTTCTTGGTCAAAAGCCCACCACTTCCAAGAAGTTTTGAGAGTCATTGTGGGGTCTGCCAACTTTCCTTTCTTCTATGTCCTGAGATTGAACATTCTAGATTCAGGCTGTTTCTTCAGACTCGATTCTGGAATGAAGAGGATGTGGTGCAGAATCATTGACAACATGGATTATGACTGAGGAACACACATGTGTTATTGTGAGCCACTGAGATTTTTGGGTTGTTGTTATTGCAGCATAGCTTGATCATAGCTGACTGATAAAAGCTCCTCCCAACAAAGGCCCTATCGTCTTTGCCCTGAGAAATCCTACCAGCAAGGCTGAGTGCATGGCTGAAAAGCGCCGAGAGCTCTTTGTCAGTGGAAGTCCTTATAAGAGTGTGATTCTGGAAGATGGCAGGACCTTCATTCCAGGGCAGGGAAACAATGCCTATTTGATACCTGGAGAGGCTCTGAGAGTCACTGCCAGTGGGATCCAGCACATCCCAGATGAAATCTTCCTCCTGACAGCAGAGAAAATTTCCCAGGAGGTCACTGAGCAGCATCTCTCCCAGGGGAGACTATACCCACCACTCAGCACCATCTGAGATGTGTCTCTGAGAATTGCCATCAAAGTTCTTTTTTTTTTTTAAATCCTCACTGAGGATATGTTTTTATTGATCTGAGAGAGAGAGAGAGAGAGAGAGAGAGAGAGAGAGAGAGAGAGAGGTATCGATGTGAGAGACATCAATGTGAGGATGTTTCTTGTACACACCCTGACTGGGTATCAAATCCACAACCTGGGTATGTGCCCTGACCAGGAATTGAACCCACAACTTTTTGGTGTATGGGACAATGCTCCAACTGAGACACTCAGCCAAAGTGTCATCAAAGTTCTTACCTGTGCATACAGTCTGGCCTCCTATTACCTAGAGCCCAAGAAAAACAAAACTTTTTTAAGGTCCCTGGTCTATACTCCAGACTATGACTCCTTCACACTGGATAACTACACTTGGCCCAAGGAAGCCATTAATGTTCAGATGGTCTGATGCAGTCCCAGAGGCTAGTGTGGGGCTGGGTGAAGCTCAGAGTAAAGTAATAATGACAATATAAATGGATTCCAAAATGGTAAAAACAAAACAAAACAAAACAAATGCCTCCCTCTACATTGCAGAAGCTATCTAATCGATTCATTTCTCCTTTTCTACCACCATGACAGTTGGTTTATCAAAATGAGTTGTGGCGACACTGTGAGATCTGAGCCTTTGCTCAGAGAGCAAAGAGACTATTCAGAAATATTTACCCTCAGATTCAGGGATCCTTCTTGATTCTTACTGGTCCTTGGCAATTAGTGGTAGTTGCTTATGAAAATTAGAAAAACATGTATGAGGGGGATGGGGCCCCAGACCTCCTGGCACCAAAATATCAGTTTCACATGCATTCTAGGACCACAATGGCACCATTACAAAGGAATTGCCCAAAAGGAAAAAAGAGATCAAAAGTAAAGCCCAAGCTTGCCTTAATTGCATGCATGTCCACCCTTCTAAGAACCCCCAGTATAAAGGATAGATAGTAGCCCTGGCTGGTGTGGCTCGGGTGTTTTTTTGTTTTTTTTTTCCCATAATTTTTTTTTAAAAAAAAAAAAATTTTTTGGCAGTGGATTGAGTGCTGGCCTGCGAACCAAAGGTCACTGGTTTAATTCTCAGTTAGGGCACATGCTTGGGTTGTGGGCCAGGTCCTCACCTGGGGGCATGCGAGAGGCAACCACACATTGATTTTTCTCTCCCTCTCTTTCTCTCTCCCTTCCCCTCTCTCTAAAAATAAATAAATAAAGTCTTTAAAACTCTGGGGGAAAAGTCCAAGTTAGCCCTGGCTGTGTAGCTAAGTTGGTTAGAGTGTCACCCTGATATGCCAAGATTGTAGGTTCCATACCCAGTCAGTGTATGTACAAGAAACAACCAAAAAAAAAAAAATCAACCAATGAATGCATTAATAGAATGGAACAACAAATGGATGTTTCTCTCCCCCTTCCTCTCCCTAAAATCAATAAATTAAAAATAAATTTAAAGTCCAAGTTTATACGGTGGGTCTTTGCATAAAGTTATCAGGACCCATGAATGACGAAATTATTTTATCTTGTTGCTGTTCCATCCTTGCGGCACTGCACTCACCCGCATGTCCCAAGATAGTCCACCATCACTTCCACAGTCAAGACCTTTGAAGCAGAAGTGAAGGGGATGGCTTACCCTTTTCCCTCAATTGTAGAAGTTGTGCAGATAATTTTTGCTCTTTTGCCCTAGTCCTATTGCCTGGAATGTAGTCATGTGACCACATCCAGCTGAAAGGGATGCCGGGAGATACAATCTTTACTCTGGGTAGCTTTTTGCCCAGATAAGGATTCTAGGAGAACTATTCCCAGGAAGCAGTCCCACGCTGGAAGAATAAATATTGGGGGGGCTGCCAGCAATTGCAGCTACGCACTATGAATGTTAACGCAACTCAACTGGATTGGTTTCCTATTACTGCTGTTACAAAAATGCCACACACTTAGTGGCTTAAAACAACACACATTTATTCTTTTAGAGTTCTGGAGGTCAGATACCCAAAATTAGTTCCATTGGACTAAAGTCAAGGATCTGGTAGGACTGGTTCCTTTTGGAAAGAACTATTTGCTCAAACTTTTCAGCTTCTAATGGATGCCTGCATTCCTTAGCTAGTTGCCCTGTCCTCCATTTTGATGAACATCATTTCAGTCTCTGTTTCCATCATTGCACCACCCTCTCCTCTGACAGACTTTCCTGTCTTCCTCTTATAAGGACTCTTGTGACTACCTTGGGCCCATCCAGACACTCCAAGATAATCTCCCATCTCACGATCCTTACCTTAATCATATCTGCAAAATCCCTTTTGCCATATAAGGTAACATTCTCAGGTTCCAGAGATTAAGATGTAGACACATGTAGGGGGCCATTTTTCAGCCTACCATGACACCTCGTTATACATTAATTAATTTATTTATTCATAAAGTATTTATAGAGTAAGACATGTTCCAGCCTTGATGACAGGTGATGGAGAAATAAAGGTAAAAATACAGACAAATTCTCTGCTTTCATGGGTATATATTGTGGTGGAGAGGATAAGCAAAGAAATAGCTAAGGCATTCCAAAGCTATGACATTATATATATGTAATACATAATGTATATACTTATATTTTATTCCAGAGAGAGGGGAAGAGAGAGAGAGGGAGATCTATGTGAGAGAAACATTGATTGGTTGCCTCTCCTCTTGACTGGGGATAGAAACCACAACCCAGGCATGTGCTCTGATCTGGAATTGAACCAACAACCTTTGAGTTTTCAGGATGATGCTCCATCCAACTGAGCCACATCAGCCAAGGCAACATATATTATTAAAAAATTATGCCCTGGCTGGTGTGGCTCAGTGGACTGAGCACCAGCCTGTGAACCAAAGGGACTCTGGTTTGATTCCCAGTCAGGGCACATACCTGGGTTTCAGGCCAGGTCCCCAGTAGGGGGTGCATGAAAGGCAACCACACATTGATGTTTCTTTCCCTTTCTCCCTCCCTTCCCCTCTAAAAATAAATAAAATCCTTTAAAAAAAGACTAAAAAATTAAGCAATGTGATGTGACAAAAAATGACAAAGGGTTGGAGATGGCTGTTTTAATTTTTATTTATTGATTGGGGGGAGGGAAGGAGAGAGAGGCATCAATTTATTGTTTCACTTAGTTATTCATTCATTGGTTGATTCTTGTCTGTGCCCTCACCATGGCTCAAACCTGCAACCTTGGTGTATTGGGGTGATGTTCTAACCAACTGAGCTATCTGGCCAGGGCAGAGATGGTTGTTTTAATTCATAGTTAGGAATGGCTTCTTAGGCAAGGTGACTAATCCAAAGGGTAGAGCTGAGGGCTCAGAGAGCAGAACAGAACCATGGAGGATAATTTCTAGGCCTGGAAAACTAAGGGAATTTACACAGCTAAATTTTAAAATTGTTTTGGCCTATGACTCCTTTTTACCTTCCATTTCTCTTTTTGAACCAGAACGCCTGTAACTATTATTCTATGCCTGTCTCACTATTGCATGTTGGGAGAACATGACACGTTTCTTTAGTTTCACAGGTCCACAGATGAGAATTGTGCTCCAGGATGGGTTATACCCAGAGGCTCATTTGAATCTGATTTAGACAATAGATTTGAGACTTTTGGTTTGATCAGATTTATGAGATTTTTGGACTGATTTGATGCTGTAATGGGATGAGACCTTTGGGAGGAAATGAATGTACTTTGCATATGAGACAGAAGTGAATTTTTGAGGGCTAAAGGATAAACTGTGGTAAGGAGAAAAATGGCCCCAGAGATTCCATGCCCTAATCTCTATGAATGGTACTTTACATAGCAAAAGGAACTTTGTAGATGTAATTAAGTTTAATAATCAGTTGACCTTAAGATAGGGAGATTATTTTGAATTATTCAGGTGGGCTTAATGTAAATTAACATGAGTTCTCTTTTTTCCCCCTAGATTTTATTTATTTATTTTCAGAGAGAGGGGAAGGGAGAAAGAGAGGGACAGAAACATCGATGTGTGAAGAGATACACCGATCAATCAGCTGCCTCTCACATGTCCCCAATGGGGGACCTGGCATGTGCCCTGACCAGAAATTGAACTGGCGACCCTTTGGCTCACAGGCCAGTGTTCAATACACCGAGCCACACCAACCAGGGCTAACAGAAGCTCTTAAAGGCAGGGAAGTTTCTCCAGCTAGTAATAGAAGAAGATGGAACAAATCAGAGGAATTTGAAGCAGGAGGATTTGCTGTGCTATTGCCAACTTTGAAGATGGAGTGTCCCCTGGTCAAGGAATGCAGATGGCCTCAAGAAGCTGAGAACAACTTTTGGCTGACAGCCAGCAGAGAAATGGGGATTTCAGTCCTATAGCCAAATAGAACTGAATTCAGTAATAACCTGGATAAGCCTGGAAGTGAATTCTACACCAGAGGCCCCAGATGAGAAGTCAGGTTGGCCAAGACTTTGACTTTAGCCCTGTGAGGTCCTGCGAAGGCGATCAAGCTGAATCAGCCTGGACTTCTGACCTACAGAAGATAATAAATGGGTGTTGTTTTTAAGATGCTAAGTTTGTGGTATTTTATCACGCAGCAATAGAAACCTAATACAGTAAGATCTGAGCTTAGACTTAAAAGAGAGAGAGAGAACATCATGGGCAAATCTAGGGCTCTAGGTTCCAGCTCCAGGGAAGAGCGAGTGCAAAGGCCACAAGACTAGGAAGAAACGAACAGAAGGCGAGAATGGGTGGAGCATGTTGAGTGGAAGAAATAGATTAGAGATGAGGTCAGAGCTGGGGTAGGGACTGAAGGAAAGGCAAGCTCAAGGGAAAGGATTGCTGTTGAGAGTGGGCTGTGTGAATGTAATTGAGAATGAATCTCCAAAATTCCTCAGTTGAATCCAGAATGACTGCCACCCCTACAAAGCCTGCTGCCTTGCCCTACCTCTGCCTCAGTGCTGGTTCTATAGCATTCTCCTGTGAGGAACTCCAATTTATCCAGCCATTTGGCTGTGGAGGGGATGATGAGTGCAGTCCACAGTACAGACTGAGGGGTGATGCCAGCTATTGCCCCAGCTGCAGGGCCTATGATTTTGCATTCCCAGGATGCTACCTGGGGCTGTCCTGATAGACAGCCAGGGAGGTAAAGGAAGTTGGAGCAGAAGAAAAGTGAGAGCTAGAAGTCAGACTGTTCAGGCGTTATTCAGATAACAAAACTGGACAAAGATATCACAAGAAAAACTACAGAGCAGTATTTCATATGAATATAGATGTAAAAATCCTCAACAAATTGTTTTCCTTGGCAAACCAAATTCAGCAATATATAAAAATGTTTATATAGCATGGCCAAGTAGGATTTATCTCAGGAATGCAACATTGGTTTAACATCCAAAATCCATTGATGTAATACAGAATATTAATAAAATAAAGAACAAAAGTACAATTCTCTCAATAGACACAGAAAATACATTTGACAAAATCCAACACTCTCTCATAATAATAATTTTTAAAAACTTAAGAAACTAGGGATAAAAAGGAACATCCCTAACTTGCTAATTATCAAAGAGCATCTAGGAAGATTTCACAGCTAACATCATACTTAAATGATGAAAGCCTGGATGTTTTGCCTCTGAGATCAGGATGTCTGCTCCCACCACTTCCATTTAGCATCGTACTGAAAGTTCTAGCCTGGACAATAGGCAAGAAAAGGAAATAAAAGTCATTCAGACTGGAAAAGAAGGAAATTATCTCTATTTACCAATGACGTGATCTTGTATATAGAAAATCCTTAACAATACACACAAACTATTAGTTAATAAAGTAGTTCAACAAGGTTGCAGCATACAAGAATGTACAAAAATCTGTTGTATTCCTCATCATCAGCAATGAACAATCCACAAATGATACAAAGAAAACAATTCCATTTATAATAGCAACAAAAAAAGAATAAAATACTTAGATATAAATTCAACAAAAGAACTGAAAATTATGAAACACTGTTGAAACTAAAAATCTAAATAAAATTTTAAAATATCCCATGTTCATAGGTCAGAAGATTAAATATTAAGTCATACTTCTCAAACTAATCTATAGATTCAATGCAATCTCTATCAAAATCCCCACTATTTTCTTTTTGTTTCTTTTTTTTTTTTTGCAAATTTGACAAGCTAATCCTATATCCTACAATTCATATGGCAATGCCAGGGATCTAGAAAAACAAAAATAATCTTGAAATAGGAGAACAAGATAAAGGGCTCACAAGTCCTGATTTTAAATTTTACTACAAAGCTACAGTAAGTGAAACAATGTGGTACTGGCATAAATAAAGATATATAGGTATATCTGGGGAATAAAACTGAGAGTCCAGAAGTAAACCCTCATATTTACAGTTAGTTTATTTCCAAGAAGACTGTCAAAACAATTCAATGGAGAAAGAAGAGCCTTTTCAGTAACTGGTTCTGGGACAGTTGAATATCCACATGTAAAAGTTGGACGCCCTATCACAAACCATTACAAAAGCTAACTAAAATGTATCAAAGACCTAAATCTAAGAGCTGTTAGTCATAAACCATTTATAGTTTATTTAAAAGTTTATACTTTTAAAAATTGTAAGTTTATAAAACTCTTAGATGAAAACATAGGCATTAATCTTCATGACCTCAGAATAGGAAATGATTTCTTAGATATGGCTGTCAAAGCACAAGCAACAAAAGAAAAAAACAGATAAACTGGACATCATCAAAATTAAAAATTGTTGTGCTTCAAAAGACACCATGAAGAAAGTGAAAAGACAACCCACACAATGGGAGAGAACTTTTGCAAATTACAAGGAACTGGTATCTGAAACTCTTAATATGCAACAGCAAAAAGTCAAAGAACCCAACTTAAAAACAGGCAAAGGGCTTGAATAGACAGATGTTTACTCAAAGAGATATACCAATAGCCAGTGAGTACATGAAAAGATGTTCAATATCATTTGCCATCAGGGAAATGCAAATTAACACTACAAATTCTCACCCACTAGGATGGCTATAATTAAAAAAAGACAGATAATAACACTGCTAGTGAAGATGTGGAGAAATTCAAACATTCATAACCTGTTGGCAGGAATGTAAATTGGTAGAGCCACTTTAGAAAAGTGTGACAGTCCCTCAAATGGTTAAACAATAGTTACCCAGCATTTCCACTCCTAGATATGTACACAGAGAATTGAGAAACATGTCCACGCAAAAACTTTGACATGAATGTTCACAGCATTATTCACAATAGACAAAAATGGAAACCCAAATGTCCATCACTAACAAAAATGGTATATCCATAAAATGGAATATTGACAATAAAAAGGAATGACATACTAATCAGTTTACAACTTCAATAAACCTTGAGAACATTATGCTAAGAATATTAAGAAGCCAGTAACAAAAGACTAGATATTGCATGATCCCTACATGAAATGTCCACAATAGATGAATCCATAGAGACAGATAAGATTAGTGGTTGACTAGGGCTGAGGGAAAGGAGTTGGGGGCGGGGTAAAATCAATAGGCATTGACAGCGAATGGGTATGGGGTTTCTTTTTAGAGAGATGAAAATATTCTAAAATTAGATTGTGATGGTTGCATAACCATTGAATCGTACACTTCAGATGGATTAATTATATGGTATATGAATTACATCTTAATGTAGCTGTTAATTTTTTTTTTTTAAGTCAACTTGTTTGAGTCCTCACAGAGCAGGAACTGGGGTATGGGATGCCTGAAGTGTCAGAGTGGGTTGCTGGTCCCAGAAAGGGAGCAGGAGTTGGGGATCCCTTCTGAACATCCACAGGACCCACTTTTTCCTTCATGGTATGTAAGTTCTCAAGTATATCTGTTGACTAGTGTATATGGTATCTTTGTACCAATTTCTTGCTCATGGTCATAAATCAAGTCAGTAGTAACCAAAGCTCCCCTGTTCCAACCCCATTTGGTCTGCTTCTTTCTTGGACCCCTTCTTTCAGACTTGGTGTTAGCCTGAACCGGCAGGAGACATGAAGTCATTGCTTGTCCTGCTCTGGGTATGGGGATGGGTAGTGAATATTCTTGGTTCCCTCATCCTGCAGCCATGACACCCTGGCACCTGCTGTTGCCAGATGCCTGCCTTGTTCTGCTATGGAGGGAAGGAATGAGAGTCTCTTCCAAAGCCTGGGCACCACGCGGAGTCAGGCCCCGGACAGCACGGGAATTCTTACTACTTATGCAACTGGTGCTACCTGGTATACCGGCTCTGGACTAGGGCCGTCTACTGCAACGTCCCTCATGACTGGCACATGGGCCTGGAGGCAGGCTGCACTTATCATGTCCTGAAGCTGCCAATTTGGCAACACCCACGTCTAGAAATAAAAAAGCATGAAAAAGAGGGTCTGGTACATTCTGACTGTTGGCTTTGTTTTGGCTTATAAATGGGAAAAGCCCTAGTGGCTAGAATGTATAGTTCAAAATCAGTTCTTAACTATCCTTCTAGACATATTCTATAGTAATTTGAGCACGTATGCATATTTTGGCCCAAAAAGGAGCATACTAACCACACCACTTTGCACTTTCATTTTCCTTGACCTATATTTTGACAATTGTTCAACAATATACATTGATAATCCTCATTTTTTAAACCACTGCATAATGTATTTTACAGTGACTAGCCATAGTCCTCTGCTAATGGACATTTAGGGTATACCCAGTATTACAAACTTTGCTGTATTAAACATTATCTTCAATTTTACCACTTAAGTGGGAAAAAACTTGAGGCGTAGACTGAGGTATATCTGCTGAGCCAAAGGGTATATCCATTACACTTTTTGATAAATATAATCAAATCATCTTCCCAAGAGGCCGTATCAATTTACACTAAATGTGAGGCTTCATTTTGGTCTTTAAAAAATTACTTAAAAAGATGTGTAACCTCTCAGAGTACAGATATAACTGTAAAGCTATTTAATAGCCTACCCTTTTCCCTCTGATTTTAATTACCATATTTATCACAAACCAAATTCCATGAAGTACTCAGGACAGTTTCTAAACCCTTTCCCCAACTCCACTGATCAATTTATTTTTGTGCCAATAACATCCTGTTTTTACTCCAGTGCTTTGGTGTCTGACTACCTAGTATGTAACTATATCACCTCCATTGTTTTTTAAAAATGTATTGCACAGAAACTTTGGATTTTCAGGTTCTACTAAAAAATCCTTCTTGGGTGGCAATGAATTTAAGCATAAAGTTGGGAGAATCAACAGCTTTCAACACTGCCTTTCCATTTAGATACGTGGTATATGTCTCCATTTAGTTAGGTCTTATATTCTTCAGATCACTTTCTTCATGTAAATTTTTCATATTTCTTGTGAGGTTTACTATTTTATAGTTTATGGGTTTTGTTATTGTGAATGGGACCTTTTTCAAGTGTATCTTCTAATTTGTTACTGCAGTATATAGGAAATACGAGGGGGCCCCCAAAAAACCTGAATTTATTTATAAAAAATTATATTTATTCTTATATGTTTAAATTTCAGTCACCATCAAAGTACTCCCTATTTGATGTGATATACCTATCGAGATGTTTTTTCCACTGCTCACAAGTTTTTGAACTTGTCAATTTTGATGCCTTTTAGTGCTCCTGCCGTTTTTTTTTGTTTCACCTCTTTCACATCAGCAGAGCATTTCCCTTTGAGGACTTTTTTCACCCACGGAAATGAAAAAAATTTGCTTGGATTGAGATCGGGTGAATAGGGAGGGGGGAGTGTGGGCCGGTGTGCTCCTAAATCACCCATCATGAAACAGGCAAGGGTTGAGTCTTCAAAAAAATTTCACTGATGCTGAAGGCTGCCTCTCACAACACCACCAGCTGGTACATCAATACACTCACCTGATGGAGGAAGCCTATGCTACCAGGGGCCCACCCTCCAAAAGATAATTCCAGTTTTTTGGGGTCCACCCTCATATACTAATTTTGGGCCTCAGTTTATCCTCTATAAAAGGACAGAAGCAGAACTACTCAGTAAAAAGTTTCCATGCTTAAATAAGTATGGGATAAACAAAGCTAAATAGATTTGTTGCAGGACTTAGGAATGACTTTTAATACACTTTTGATCAACAATCCACAAGAAAGGCACAGGGAATTTCCTGTACTTAATTGATCATGAAACCCTATCCCAAGACATTCTGAAACATACTTTGAAAAAATGTACCCAATAGCATAGCCAATAAAATATAATTAAAAAGCAGAACAAAAAAAATACACCCAAAGACCCTTCTAGTTTCTAATCTGTCTGGGGGTCTCCAATGATCTGATGCCCAAACTCCCTCCCTTACCCCCAACCACCACACAGAAGACAGCCCAGTATCAAAGCAAATGCTTTAATGAGAGTTACTCAGAGAGCCATGTCTCTCAACAGTGGGTGCCAACCTCCACTATTCTAGATCTCTTTGCCGGGAAGGTAAGCCAGCAACCAGGGGGTGGGGCGGGGACACAGGGATCTGAAGGCTAAAGAGTAAACTGGGGCCAAGGGAGGTTGGTGAGGCACCCTATGGGGGGGCTGAGCTCTTAGAAGTTCAAAGGAGCATGGGCCTCAGGCTGGCCCCTCTTCAGGCATTCCTAGCAAAGCCACAAGGGGCTCAAGGGGGGTGGGGTTGCTGACAGGCACAGGGTGGGTGCGTTCGTGCTTGCGTAGGTCACTGGCACTCAAGAAGGCCTTGGGGCAGTGGGGGCAGGTGTAGGGGCGCACAGAGCTGTGTGTACGGCTGTGCTTGCGTAGCCCAGCCCGGTCTGAAAAGCTCTTGCCACACTGGGTACAGGGGAAGGGGCGGAGCTCTGGGTGTGAGCGCTCGTGCCGTCGCAGCAACGTCAGAGTGGAGAATGTCTCCTTGCATTCTCGGCACACAAACTGTGGTGGCTTCTCATCAACCTCCTCACCCCCGACCTCGCCTGTTCCCTCCAAGGGACCAGGAGCCTCCCCAACCCCAGCATCTTGGCATTCCACATGCTCCACAGTCATGCCCACCACTTGCCACTGGGTGGCCATCACACCGCCTGATTCGGGGGGTAGCCCTAGCAACCCTGCTGGAGGATCCCCTAACCCTGCACCCGCTGCTGGGGCCACTGAGCCCTCCCCTGCCACGCTGACAGGTAGAGCTAGCCCCACTACCAGCTCCTGTTGTGGGGGAGCCCCTGTGGCCTCGCTATTTCGATGGGTCCGCTCGTGCTTCCTCAGGCTTGACGATACCACAAAGGACTTTCCGCAGGCGTTACAATGGAAGGGGCGCTCACCCGAATGCACCCGGCTGTGCTTAGTAAGACTGGCTCTCTCGGCGAAGGCTCGCCCACACTCCTCACAACGAAAGGGCCGCTGGCCTGAGTGCACCAACGCGTGACGTTTGAGGTCCCAGGAAGCCACGAACGTCTTGTCACACTGCAGGCACTTGAACGGCCGGTCCCCTGTGTGCACCCGCCGGTGCATGGCCAGATCCGCAGGCTGCCGGAAGTCTTTACCACACTTCTCGCAGCGGTAAGGCTTCACGCCCTCGTGCGCCCGTTGGTGGCGCCGGAAGCTCGAGGGGTCAGAGAACATGCGGCCACAACGGGGGCACAGAAAGGGCTTTTCACCAGAGTGAGTGCGCTCATGGCTCTGGTAGGAGCTGAGCTGTGTGAAGCCCTTGCCACAGGCTGGGCAGCGATAGGGCTTCTGTGCCGCATGGATCCGCTGGTGGCACGTGAGCGAGGATGAACGGGAGAAGCTTTTCCCGCACTCTGAGCAGAGGAAGGGGCGCTCACCAGTGTGGGACCTGTAGGAGTGTGGGGGAACCCGGCATGAAGGTGGCAGGTCCATCACCTGACCCCTGCTGCCTGTCTGCACTGTAAGTTAGGAGACCTTAACATCCTTGACCCAATCCCTTAAGAGCCACAGAACTGTACCCCAGGGAAAGAAACCTTCGGGCTGGGAGTCTAGATTCCAGAAAAGACCTCTCTCTGCTCTCCAAAGACCTAGACATATCAGGTCCCACTTACACTTCTTGTGCTCCACCAGAGACCCTCTGAGTAGCCCAGCTTCAAGCCCTGACCCTTCCCTGCTGTCCAGGAACCCAAGCCAATCAGACCCCACTTACATGGGCCCTATCCCAAACTAATTTGCCCCACCCCATCATGCCACCGATCTACCAGGATCACCAGCTTCTCTCATGTACACACTACTCACTACCCATAGCTCCACCCCACTCACCTTCCCATTGGCTCATTCCACTCCTTAAAACCCAAGCCCAGGCTGCACTGATAATTGAGCAGCCACTGCTGTCCCATTTCCACCCCTTTAACCTGTTCTTTCCTAACCCTTTAAGCGCCCTCACCGCTCATGGTTGCGCAGGTCCTTGAGTTCGGCATAGGCCTTGCCGCAGCGCTCACAGCCATAGGGCCGCAGACCCGCGTGTGTGCGCCGATGCTTGCGAAAAACAGAAGGGTCAGCAAAGCTCTTGCCACAGTCTGCGCAGGCGTAGGGCCGCTCACCCGTGTGACCACGCTGGTGGATCTTGAGCTTGGAGAGCGCGCCATAGGCTTTGGGGCAATGCGCGCAGCGGAATGGCAGCTCACCAGCGTGCGAGGCCAGGTGCACGCGCAGGCACACAGGCTGCATGAAGCGGCGGCCACACTCCGGGCAAGGGAAGGGCTTTTCGCCTGTGTGGCTGCGTCCGTGACTCCGCAGCTCAGGTGCTGTTTTGTAGGCCTTGGGGCACAGCGGGCATGCATAAGGCCGAGGCTTAGCCGCTGCACCTGACACTTTGTCCCCACTGGCATCCTCTGCTTTAGGTTCTGTTTCTGGCTTCAGCTTCACCTCTGCCACCTCCTCTGCGCAGTCTACAGGCCCATGGGTGGCAGCGTGGCGCGCTGCCCTGGGTGCATTTGGAAATGTCTTGGTACAAGACAGGCACTTGTAGCGGCGGCCAGATCGCTTGTAGCCAGGACCTGGGGGCCGGGCCTCCGCAGACTCCACCTCCATGGCCTCGATGCACAAAACTCTTCTGAGAGAAAAGCAAAGTTAGACAGAAGCCACATTCCTTTACCGTTCTCCAAGGACTCTCCCCTCACCAAGGCCTTCATGAGGCCTCAGTGGGATCCCTAACTTAGCTGCATTTCCCATCTAGGACCCCGGCATCCTTCCTTTCAAACATTCCTGGCTCTGACACTCTGCTCAAGTTTCCTCTCTGGTCTGTTCTCTGATAAAAGGAGTTGGTCTAGGTGACTTCAGAGGGGCTAAGGGAGGAGGCTGGGGTCATCAAAATGTCCACATGCACTTCCCTCCCCAAGCTGAGCTTTTCCAGACCCTGTGCCATTCATAGATGGCCCTGGTTCCATCCATCTCACCATCTTCCTTCTTCAGCTCGGCATCCAAGGCCTGTGCCAGGATTCAGAATCCTATGCAAAGCTGCAAAAAGAGGTACCTAGATGTGGATCTGGCCCGAAGATCTCTAAGTGCCCAGGGAAGACAGAGGTGGGTCCAGAAGAGAGTAGAACCAATGGGCTAAATATGATCATTGGCACCGTTTGTCTGGAAGTGATAGGTCCCCAGCATAAGTATTTTGTTTTCCCCCTTTGGTTCGTTAGCTTTCAGAGGCAGCAACTGTTCACACAGATTTCTGGCCTTGCAGGCTGTAAGGAACTCCACCCCAGACAGGAATCCTAGTCTACTCTCTGCTCTGGACTCATTGTGGGGTCCTGCTCCCATAGCTCTGGTAATGGGGAGCTCAGTCACTCTCAAGGCAGCTAGAGCCATAGCTAGCAGTTAGAAGCCTCTGAGTCATAATCATGTATCTGACCTGGCCTGGCCTCCTGAGACACCCACTCTAGTTTAGGCCCTTTCATTCTCAGTTCAGAGCCCTCCACACAGCTGTTCCGGTGGATGACAGCTGGAAGGAAATAGGATTAATGGCTGCATTAGTCCTAATACCAGCTCATCCCCTGCTGAGGGATGAAGGGAAGGGGATTATGGCATATCCACTTATGGAGTGCTCAGCAGCAGCTGCTGGGAGTGGCCTGGATGGGGGTGAGGTTCTGCTACTGAGAAGGGAGGGGAGCCTGGTATGCCCAGAAGCTAGGCTGGGAGGCAGGAAGCCTGAGTTCTCCCGCTCCTTTCTAAGCCTGTTTCCCCATCTGTAGGGGTTGGATACTTTTAAGTTATGACCCAGGGAGGACACTGGAGCACCTGGAGTGAGTGGCAGAGGCTGCATCTTTAGAGTCAGCACCCTTCTGCCTGTTGGATCTACCTCAGTTCCCCTCCGCCCGCCTGCCCCCCGCCCCCCCCCCCGCCCCCCGCCGCCCACAAATACAATGTAGCATGCACAGGCAGCCAGCATCATCTCCCTAAAGTACCATGTGACACTCAAGAACTTTCCATGGCTTCCATCACACCATGCAAGTTCCCAGGTCCTTCCTGGCAGTTACAAATCCCACCAATCCTCCCTGTGAGCCCCACCTCCCCCAGGAAGCTCTTCCTGTATCTCCCCTTTGGTTTTTTGGCCGCAGTGCCACATAACTCTGTTCCACCCTCACCTTTTTTCACTTTTCCCACTAAATCCTGAGGCTGGAAAGTGAGTTAAGGGCTTAAGGACCAACTTTCTCCAAGGCTGAGTCACCCCTAGAGTTTCCAGGGGATCCCTCCCTATCTCTGGATGAGGCACTCACTACCTCCCTTCCAGATCATCTTTGGACAGTCTGACTGATAAAGTTTCTCTTTAATAAAATATGATAGCTCACATTTACAGAGCACTTGCTAAATAATAGGCAGTATCTTAAACTCTATTTTTCTTTTTTTTTTAAGATTTATTTATTTTTAGAGAGAGGAAACAGGAAGGAGACAGAAACACTGTTGTGTGAGAGAGAAACAGTTGCCTCTTACATGTCCCCAACAGGGGAACTTGCCCACAACCTGGACATGTGCCCTGACTGGGAATCGAACAGATGACCTTTTGGTTCGCAGGCCAGTGCTCAATCCACTGAGCCACACCAGTCAGGGAGGTATCTTAAGCTCCTTATATGTATTAACTCACTTAAACTTCATGTTGACACAAGTACTCTAATCAATCATTTCCTTTCACAGATAAGGAAACTGAGGCCCAGGGAAGCAATATGGCATTTTGTTTAATAGCCAGGTCATGGTCACACAGCTAGTAATTTTGCAGCTAGGAGTTAAATCCAGGTGTTTAACTTGCCCTGAGTGGTTGGGCCCTTGCTCAGTTATGTGGGTGCTCCCAGACTTATCTACTGCCTGGGCATGCCCCAAAGTGGCCAGACTCTCAGCTCAAGTCACACCTTTGTTCTCTCTCATCCCAGCACTGCCCTGAGCCCAGAGCCAGCAGTCTTTATGTCTGCTTCTCTTCAGAGGGCTGGACCCATGGGTTCAGGGCTCTGGGCTTCAGTCTTCCTATCTGTGAACCAGAAAACAGACAGCTGGATTGGTAAGTCTCTCCTAAGGCACTTCCCAAGGGAAAAGTTGGGGAGTACCAGGTTGGTCTCAGCAGGCACCCAGCTCCACGAAGAGCAGAGGGCCAGGTAGGCTAAACCTCTGTCTAAAATTGCACTATTATCTTCTCGCTTTGCAGTTCAGTGAGGACCCTTCCATCCACCACTCCCTGAGAACAATCGCCCAAGGGAGTGTGGGACAGGACTCAGCAATCTTTACTGTGAACACACTCTTTGGGTCATTCCAACCAACACTCAATACTTAAGAACAAAAGAACATCCTTAGGGTCGTCACAAGTTTCCAGGAGAGAGGCACTTTATTATACTGTGTGCAGATCAAGCTCCTGTAAGGAAAAAAAACCTGCACAAGAACACATGATCAAGGAGCCCTGACTCAAACCCAAGTCCTCAGTGCTCTGGGCTGGGCTCTTTCTCTAGCAGTCTTTATTTACTTAAGGCCTATTAACCAAATCATTAGACTTTCTACTGGTCCCAGGACAAAGACCAGTATCTTTTTCATAACCAGCAAGGCCCTGAACCATCTAACTTCTGCCCACCTCAACTCCCACTCTTCTTCCTGGCTCACCAGGCTCCACCCACACAGGTTCCCAGTCTTTTCCTCAAAGAGCTAAATTTCCTCCCACTTCAGGGCCTTTGCACGCAGTTCCCTCTGCCAGAACCACTATCTCTCCAGGATCTTTGTGTAGCTATCTCTTTGATTTTATTTGCATCTCAGATCCCTGTCACTTTCTCAAAGAGGGTTTTCCAGACCACCTTTCTTAACGCTCTCTGCACCCCTGCTAATCTCTCTATCCTCCATGTTCTTTAAATTTTATTTATTTAGTTTTAGAGGGGGGCAAAAGAGAGGGAGGAAACATCAGTGTGTTAGATAAACTTCAATTGCCTGTCTCTCACACGCCCCCAACCCCCAACCAGGGACCTGGCCTGCAACCCAGGTACATGCCCTGACTGGGAATCGAACTGGTGACCTTTCGGTTTGCAGGACTACACTCAACCCACTGAGCCACACCAGTCAGGGCCTCCTCTCTCTTTTATTTCCTTTATGGTGCTAATACGGCTAACATTCCTTGCAAGCTTACCATGGGCCAGGTATCATTCTAAGAATTTTATGTATACTACTCAAGCTAAGCTTCACAACTGCCTAGAAGTTTGTTACAGACTGAATGTTAGCATGCACAGAGGAAAGGCCAGGTGAGGACATAGTGAGAATGTGTCTGTCTAAAAGCCAGGAAGAGTCCTCACCTGGAACTGAATGGCCAGCACCTTGATCTTGGACTTCCAAGCCTCTAGCATTGTGAGAAATAAATTTCTGTTGTTTAAGCCCTCCAGGAGGTGGTTTTTTGTTACGGTAGCCTGAATAGGCTAAGTTAAACTATATTATTCCCCCACATTACAGACAGGATACTGAGGCACACAGAAATGAAGTAGTTATGGTCACAGCCCATAGTCAAAGCCAGGTGATCTGCCTCCCAAACTTCTGCTCTCTGTCGCCTGATTATTGCTTTGGTAGCACTTATACATTTTATGGCTTGATTATTAATTCTCTAACTCCAGCACAAGAGCCTAGGCTAGCGAAAAGCCAGGCAGGAACCTTTATTATTCTGTATCCACTACTCCTAGAACTGTGACTGGTGCCCCGAAACAAATGGAAAGATCAACCTCTGAGATGGAATTCAAACATGGGCCTATAGCCTCTGCCTCCCCCACAGTAAGCATTTGTGAGAATGTCCATCAACAACTATTTATTAACTGAATTTATCTGCCTGTCCAAGTTCCCAAGGTCCAAATATCACCTCTATTTCCCACAATGGCTTCATTGCTCTAATGAGGGAGGCTTGTCTTTGCTTCACTACTGGATTAGGAGAGAGATGAAGTCCTGTTGTCTAAACAAGCTCTAAACGCCAGGGATGGAGAGATTTAATTCCCAGAGTTTAGGCTAGATCTCTGCAAGCAGGGATGAGGTGAAAAAGGAGCCACTTTTTATCTTCTGCACTTCAGTTTCCCAGGTCTAAATAAGTAGTCACCCACAGGCCTCATAGACTTGGTGAGATCGAGAATGAGGGACTGTAAACCGTGCAGAGGTGAGAGTTAATTATCTCCCAGGCCTCCAATCTGGTCAGTTCACAACCTAATCCCAATCTGTTTTTCTAGCCTCAGCTCCAGCAAGTTTCCCGTCCCTGCAGCAACCGAAGTTCCAGTCACAATTGTCAAACTTCCCCACCTAAATGAACCTCCACTTGTACTGCTGTCTTGGTTGCTTGCCTTCTCCCATGATAAAACTCTTTTGCATCCAAATACCGGCTTCCCCAGTGCCCTCAGGAATAGGTAGAAGGGCGCCACGCGCTCTAGGCCCCAGTTTTCTCATCAGTAAAATGGGGCCTCTCAGGTATGTGGGAATTTTAAGAGCGTTAGGGCCTACCACGCGCACTCAGGAGGGCCCGAGAGTTGCAGAAACGCTGCGCTTCTCGCTCCCTGCAACCACGAATGTGTCTGCGCTCCCGCCACACAGCCCCGCAGGGCAGGGCTTTGGAGCTGACTCGTCTTGGAATAAGCCCTGGAAAAACGTGGTAAGGAGTGAACGAAGAATGAGAGAATGACTAAATGAATGGACCGAGGGCCGGGGCTGGACAAAGACTTGCAAGATGGCGTTCTCTAGGACCGCGGGAGGGGTGGCCAGGATCTCGGCCCGGGAGGGGGCCGCAGGCGCCTGGGCCCCTAGCTAGGCGGGCCCTGCGCCTGGGACAAAAGCCCACAACATGGAGGGCTCTAGGACCTCCGGGCCCGCACCCCGCGAGGCGGGCAGCTGCGCCGGCGGAGTCCAGGCGTCCGCAGCAGCCAGCCCGCGGGGACAGTCGGCGGGTTCTAGGACCCGCTGGGCCGAGAACGCGCCCGCGCCCTCCCGGGGCCGCACTCCTCCCGCCCCGCCCGCGCTGCTCGCGCCAGGCCAACCCCATCCGCCCTCTGCACCCACAGGAAAACAGGTTCGCTCGGATTTCGTCCGTGCTGGGGGCGCCCGGGGGTTCCCGCGCCTTTCTGCCGGTGTTTCTACCTGAACCGACTTGGGCTGGCTCCGTAGCGTCAGCGACAGCTCCTCTCAGCAACAGAGCCCCGGACACTGCCAGGGAGGGGCAGGCGCTAGGACCCAGCATGGGGGAAGGGGAGGGTGGGGAGGCGGGGCCGCCAGGCGGAAGTGGAAGGGAGCTTCTCCGGATAAGGAGGAAAACAAAGTTTACCGGAGTACCCCCGGCAGAAAGTGGCGGAGAGATAAGGTGCAGGGCTCTCTGTGGGTGCCAAAGACAGAGGACGCCGGACAGGCTTCCTGTGTACACCGATCCTTTGTTAACTTGGGGCCAGATCACCAAGAACTATAAGATGGGAGGACAGAAAGTCCATGCTCAAGCTGTATAGTGCCTAAATCCTCTTACATTCCACAGCATTTCCCTAAACAGTGAGGAGTGCATTAAGCTCCCTCCATCTGTCCTAAGAAGTTTTTCAGGAAGCCCCACGAAAAGTGTCACCAAAGTATTGAAGCTATGGGTGCAGGACCATTTTCCCCTCTCATGCGCTTAGCCAATATGCAGTAGATCAAGTCTAGCTGCTCTCGCCGGAAGTGTGGCTAAGGTTAGTACTAAGCGACGCAGCGCTTTGACCTGTGTGGGCGGGGTCAGAGTCGCGTTTTAGCTACTTCTTAGCGCCGGAAGTGTGTCTGTGTAGAACGGGTGCTTGAAGGCTGGTCAGGAAGTGTTCTCTAGGAGGAGGTTTCACAGGGAAGCTTTTGCGGCTAGAACACTTCCTGTTTCCTAGTAACAATAGGAAGTGTCCGCGGAGCTGGGGGTAGACTCCTGGCTCTTGCCAGCTGCGGCCTCTCTGCTCTACCCCCTTCCTTCTCCCCTTTCGCCTTTCCTTCTTTCCCTCCCTTCCCACATCCTGGGAGTCCTGGCGGAGTGTGCGTGTGTGGGAGCGCGAGAGCCCCAACACAGCCACCCCTTGGGGCGCGCGGCTGCAGTTAGGGTGAGGGTCCCAGTGCGCAGGCGCGCTCCCGTTCGCGGTCCTCAACTGACGCACCCGCGGCGGGAAGGAGAAGGGGCCAACTGTGCGAGGTAGGGGTCCTGAGAGGAAATTGGCCGAGAAGATAAGTGAGGCGAGAGGACTCAGTTGATCAGGAGACCATACGATCAGTAGAGGAGATTCAGTCTTGAGCGACGGGCTTTGTGAAGTGAGAGTTTGGGGAGCAGGTTCAATGGGGGTGTTTAATCGGGGATAGTTGTTACTGGGGTCCAATGGAACTGAAAAATCAGTCAGAAAGCCAAGGTGATGTAGAAGGCACAGGATCCTGCTGTGGAGAGGGCAAAGGCTTTTGGAAAGAAGATTACCTGAATCAGTGGTTTTGCTTGTGTGTATACTGGAACAACAAGCTTTGCCGTGTGTTACAAAGGTTAAGTGACACAATGAATATTCTTTATTTAGCACAGTGCCCGGCACATGGTAATGTTCATTTAGCATGCGGTGCTGTTATCATCAGTATTGTGAGAGGAGATAGAGAACTGAGAAGGGGGGCAGTGGTGAGGCCATAGGGAAGAAAAAAGTAGAGGGTACAGAATAACCAGAAATGGGATGGAATTTCCATGATGGAAGATAGTTTGGGTTCAGGGGAAGTAGGTGAAGGAAGTGGCCAATAAGTCTTTTAGAAAGGAGACTTTGTGCCTTAAAAGGAATAGGGAGTGTGGGGGAGCAAGCCAGCCCCTTCTCTGGAGGGGAACCCTAACTTCATCTCTCAGGCATTCATCTGCCAGCTGGAGAAAGACTGCTTTTTCAGTGCCTCTAGGCTACTCTGTTTAGCTGAAGGGTGAAGGAGGGAGGATTGGACATCTCTTATTGAAAGTCCTAGAAGAGGTTCAGGTTTCCTTTTAGGATTTCACAGAGGGTAGGTGGTTTGTTTGTTTCAGCATTACAGAGTCCTGGCCTGGTAGCTCAGTTGGTTAGAGTGTTGACCCGATACACCAAGGTTGTGGGTTTGATCCCCAGTTATAGCACATTCAAAAATTAACCAATTAATGCATAAATAAGTGAAACAAGTTGATGTTTGTTTACCTTCCTTTAATTTTTTTTAAATTATAGAAGAGAGGGGCAGTAGAACTTTTTGGATTTGGTCTGAAGAACAGGTTAATAGGTCTGTGATCAGAGGTTGGTTACATTCCTCCAGACTTTCCTCATTTATACCTACAGGGAAGCTCCCATATTTGGGGAGCTTGTCTACAGGGTGTCCTTAAATGACAGTGCTTCTAGATTAGATCCAGTAGAAAACAGGTCCCTGGGCATTGCTGCTTGGGGAACCTCTCTGTGACTACTGGTAAACTTATTGCTGATAGAACCAAGAGGCAAAGTTAATTCAGGCCTTCCTTCTGACCACTGCTTCCTCTTCCTAGGCCTTGGCCCCACCACCAGAAGATGCTGCTACCACCCACCTGTTCTTCCTGAACCTCCAGGTTTCTGCCATACTGCCCCATGGAGGATGCGTCCGCCTCACTCAGGTGCTGTGACTGTCAGCGCCACTTTTCTAGCCTCCCGGAACTATCAAGGCACCGTGAACTGCTCCATTCATCCTCCAACCAGGACAGTGAGGAGACTGACAGCATTCTTCAGCCCTACCACTGTCAGCAGTGTGGGACGGGCTACCATCACCCAGGGAGCTTGGTCAACCACTGTTGTACCCACGAGACTGGCCTTTTTTGCTGTTCCACCTGTGGCAAGGACTTCACCAACCCCATGGCCCTCAAGAGCCACATGAGGACTCATGCTCCTGAGGTCCACCCCAAGGATGCCACTCTACACCTCCAGGGGGAAGCAGTGTCCACTAATTCCTGGGGTGAGAGGCTTGGCCATGGGGAAAGCTGGGGAAATCCGAAAACACATGCCGAAGAGACATCTGCTTGTGCATCTGGGCCTGACCACAAGACAGCTCTGGACACCTGGGAAAATCCACCCACCAGACTAAGAGAAGGCTGGGAAAGCCAGCCAAATCCTGAGGAGAATACAGAGGACTGGGGGCTCACCACCAACTCTTCCAGAGCCCCACCACTCCCCACTCCAGCCAGCAACCTCCTTAGCAATTTGGAACAGTATTTGGCTGAATCAATGGTGAATTTCACAGGGGGCCAGGAACCCACTCAGTCCCCTCCTGCTGAGGAGGAGAGGCGGTACAAGTGTAGTCAGTGTGGCAAGACTTATAAGCATGCTGGGAGCCTCACCAATCACCGCCAGAGCCATACTCTGGGTATCTATCCTTGTGCCATCTGCTTCAAGGAGTTCTCTAACCTCATGGCTCTGAAGAACCACTCCCGACTCCATGCTCAATATCGGCCTTACCAGTGTTCCCACTGCCCCCGTGCGTTTCGGCTCCCCCAAGAGCTGCTGGAACACCAGCAGTCCCATGAGGGAGAAAGGCAGGAGCAGCTGGAGGAAGAGAAAGGAATGCCCACCACCAATGGGCACACAGACGAGAGCAGCTGGGACCAGCTCCCTCATACACCGATGCTGAATGGCTCTGGGGAGCTGGAGGACAGGGGCCTGGAGGAGTACCGGCCTTTCCGCTGTGGAGACTGTGGCCGTACTTACCGCCATGCTGGGAGCCTTATCAACCATCGCAAGAGCCACCAGACAGGTGTCTATCCTTGCTCCATCTGTTCCAAGCAGCTGTATAACGCAGCTGCTCTCAAAAACCATGTGCGCGCTCATCACAGACCCCGGCAAGGACCTGTGGAGGATGGGCAGCCATCTGAGCCACCAGTTCCCTTGCCTTTGGCTGAGACCACCCACAAAGAGAGAGAGGTCCCCACCACCACCCTGGACTACCGCCCCTATAAGTGCAGTGAATGTGGTCGGGCTTACCGCCACCGGGGGAGCCTGGTGAACCACCGCCACAGCCATCAGACAGGAGAGTACCAGTGCTCACTCTGTCCCCGCAAGTACCCCAACCTTATGGCCCTGCGCAACCATGTGCGGATCCATTGCAAGTCTGCTCGCCGCAGCACAGGCCCAGGGTCTGAAGATCCCTCCAGCCACGTCAAGGTGGAGCCTGACCCGGTGGGAGCAGAGACAGCTCCATGTACAGATCAGGGGAGTGAGTGCAGACATAAAGAGGGGGCCACTGATGTCCCTCCAACAGCAGAGAGGACAGCACCACAGATAAGTAGCACGTGTGGGATGCTCTTTGAAGATCCTGAGAGCCTTGAACAACATGACCAGACCCATGGGGAAGGGGAAAACAGCAGAATAAAGACCAGGGTGTCACCTCCTCGGGCATTTGCCTGCCGAGACTGTGGAAAGAGTTATCGCCACTCAGGCAGCCTTATCAACCATAGGCAGACCCACCAGACAGGGGACTTCAGCTGTGGGGCCTGTGCCAAGCACTTCCACACCATGGCTGCCATGAAGAACCATTTGAGACGCCACAGTCGACGGAGGAGCAGGCGGCACTGGAGACGGGCTGGCAGTGCTGGAGGTGGTGGAGAAGCCAAATTCCCATCAGATGGGAACTGGGCCCAGGAGTTGGTAGAAGACAACGAGGGCCTGCAGTGTCCCCAGGACCCTTTAGGGGAAAGTCTTAGTGGAGCAGAAAAGAACTTGGAAAGTGACGTGGGCTGTTTGCAGGCTCAAGCTGAAAGAGACAAATGTAGGCTTGAGAGGGATGAAGCCTGTTTCCAGGGTGATAAAGAGAGCAAAGTTCCTGAGAAAGGACTGGAAAAGAAGGAGCCCTGTTTCCTTGACAACTTAGACACCCCAGGCGATAAGGAAAGCAATGGGACACGCTTCTGTGATGGCATCACTGGGGTGGATGAAGACCAGAAACTGGCCACTGGCCAGCCCAGTTCCTCTTCCCACTCTGTTGAAGCTGTCACTAGCTGGCAGGCTGAAGTCCCCCACACATGTTCTGACTGTGGGCATTCTTTCCCCCATGCCACTGGCCTGCTGAGCCATAGGCCCTGCCACCCGCCAGACATCTATCAATGTTCCCTCTGCCCAAAGGAGTTTGACTCTCTGTCTGCCCTGCGTAGCCACTTCCAGAACCACAGGCCTGGGGAGGCAGCCCCAGCACAACCTTTCCTCTGCTGCCTCTGTGGCATGATCTTCCCTGGGCGTGCTGGCTACAGGCTTCACCAGCGCCAGGTGCATGACTCCTCTGGCATGACTGAGGGCTCGGATGAGGAGGGGGAAGATGAAGGATCAGCAGTGGCAGCTTCCACTCATAATACCCCACTGCAGCTCTCAGAAGCAGAGCTGTTGAATCAGCTGCAGCGGGAGGTGGAGGCGCTGGATGGAGCTGGCTATGGGCACATCTGTGGCTGCTGTGGTCAGACCTATGATGACCTGGGGAGTCTGGAGCGTCACCACCAAAGTCAGAGTTCTGGGAACACCACAGACAAGACTCCCAACCACTCGGAAGAGTCAGCCGATGCCATGGGAATGGTTGCAGATGGTGTCTTTGAGGGCACAGTGACCTCTCTCTCTGCGGAGGGTGGAGACACAAAGTCTGGAGAGGGAGTAGGTGCTGGGGTTATAGATAGCCTCTGCACGCAGGGTGGGGAAAGTTCTCTGGAGGACCAGCCCCGCCCCTTCCGCTGCAACCAATGTGGCAAAACCTATCGCCATGGGGGCAGCCTAGTGAACCATCGCAAGATCCACCAGACTGGAGACTACATCTGCCCTGTCTGCTCCCGCTGCTACCCCAACCTGGCTGCCTACCGCAATCATCTGCGAAACCACCCACGTTGCAAAGGCTCTGAGCCCCAGGTGGGGCCCATCCCAGAGACAGGAGGCAACAGTGAGCCCCAGAACATGACAGAGGAGGGGCTGGGGCAGGCAGAAGAGGGGAAGTTCCAAGAGGAACTTAAAGTAGAGCACCCAGAGGAGGTGGCAAAGGTGAAAGAAGAGGCATGGGAGGAGACCACTGTGAAGAGGGAGGAGATGGAGCTGAGGCTGGATACTGCAGAGAAGGGCTGCCAGACTGAGGCTAGCTCTGAGCGGCCCTTCAGCTGCGAGGTGTGTGGCCGGTCATACAAGCACGCTGGCAGCCTTATCAATCACCGGCAGAGCCACCAGACTGGCCACTTTGGCTGCCAGGCCTGCTCCAAAGGTTTCTCAAACCTCATGTCTCTCAAGAACCACCGGCGCATCCACGCAGATCCCCGGCGTTTCCGCTGCAGTGAGTGTGGGAAGGCATTTCGCCTACGGAAGCAGCTGGCTAACCACCAGCGGATCCACATCGAGCGGGACAGGGGTGAGGGCACCCGAAAACTGACTCGGGAAGATTGGCCCTTCAGGTGTGGGCAGTGTGGGCGGAACTATCGCCATGTAGGCAGCCTCCTGAACCACCAGTGCAACCATGGGACAGGCCAGTACAGCTGTCCCACGTGCCCCAAGACATACACCAACCTCATGGCCTTGAAGGACCACCAGAGGCTGCACTCAGAGAACCGGCGGCGGCGAGCAGGGCGATCCCGGCGGGCATCTGTCCGCTGTGCCCTCTGTGGCCGGGGCTTCCCTGGCCGGGGTTCTCTGGAGCGGCACCTGCGAGAGCATGAGGAGACCAAAAGTGGTCAGGGAGGCCCTGAGGGCACAGAGGGCAGTAAGGGGAACCTGGCTGATGACAAGGGACTAGAGGACACATCAGGTGTTACTGAGTTAGTACCCCAGTTGGAGTATGGAGCCATGAGACCAGGGGAGAAGAGTCATAGCCCCATCAGGGCAGCAGGTTCAGAAGCCACAGAGCCAGTATCCTTGGGTCTGGGGCAAGCGGATGAGTGGCAAGGAGATGGGGGACTAGTGAATCATGTTGGAGATTGGGTCCCTCAGGGTCATATACTGAGCAAACCAGAAGACAAGTCAGGGGACAGTGTTCCTGTAAGCCCTTGCCACCTTGGCAATAGCCAGCCCAATGGTCCTAGTCTGAGTCATGTGGATAGCTGGGACAATGGAGGCAGTAGCTCTCAGCTCCAGCCAGTGAGCCACCATTTTTCCTGCTGCCATTGTGGTAAGACTTGCTGCCAATCAGAAGGCCCCTTGAACCACCACACCCATAAGATAGACTGCCACTATTGCCTGCTTTGCTCCAAGGAATTCTTGAGTTCTGTGGCCACTAAGAGTCATGGCCACAACCACATAGCTGCCCAGACCTTCGTTTGCCCTGACTGTGGCAAGGCCTTTCAATCCCAACATGAACTAATCAGCCACCTTCCAACTCATGCTAGGGGCCTCAGTCAGGTGCCACCCCAAGTAGAGGAGGCCAGAGGTCCTGAAGCTGGGACTGTGGAGGATGAGGTGGATCTCCCTCATCAAGGGAAAGCCCAGAAGGCCCCATCAGATCCCCCCAGGGCCCCAGGAGAGACTACTCAAAGAACTAATGGAGGGCAGGGAGTAAAGTCCACAGTGGCTGAAGACGAGGAGCGGCCCTTCCGCTGTGCCCAGTGTGGGCGTTCCTACCGTCATGCTGGTAGCCTGCTGAATCACCAGAAGGCCCACACCACTGGACTCTACCCTTGCTCCCTCTGCCCTAAACTTCTACCCAACCTGCTTTCCCTTAAGAACCATGGCAGGACCCACACAGACCCCAAGCGCCATCGCTGTAGCATCTGTGGCAAGGCCTTCCGGACAGCTGCCCGGCTGGAGGGCCATGGGCGGGTCCATGCGCCCCAGGAGGGGCCTTTCACCTGCCCCCATTGTCCCCGCCACTTCCGCCGCCGCATCAGCTTTCTGCAGCACCAGCAGCAGCACCAGGAGGAATGGACAGTGGCCAACTCTGGTACGTGGGTGTGAATGGGCAGAGGATTGAAGGACCCCAGAGGAGGTGGGCATATGATGAAGGGCAAAGTCTGGCCCTAAGGTGATGAGAGAGCAAGGAGTGAGAGGAGAGGGGTCACATGGATTCCAAGAGGTGGTTGGGAGCTTGGGTATAGAATGAGAAAACTAGTTTGAGGATGCTGCCTTCTGGGTGGTCTAGATATGAACCCCTGTTTTGGGTAAATAGTATGGTGAGGTGGGGTAAGGAGTGGGCATGGGTAGAGGCAGCTATCTGGGCTCCTCTGCTCTGCCAGAGCCAAAGGGCAGTCTTTCTGTTTTGGAAGTGGAGGCAACTGGGTACCATTTGTCTACTACATCTGGAAATCCTGATCCCAGTCAGTAATGATTCCCAGAGAAAGATGATGTAGGTTTTGCTCTTTCCTAGAGTAGGCAGGGAGCCAGGACATGAGGAATGGGGTGTGGGAGGCACCCCCCCCTCAGGCTGGACTTTGTGGTTTCAGTGTAGAGAAACTGAGTCATTGATTGCCCGCCGCCCCCCAGTTCCCTGCTCCTCTTTCTCTGCACCTAGTCTCTGCTCCCCCTCCTCTTTTCTTGGAAAATTAGACCTTTGGTCCTTTCCTACTAGTATTGCCCCTCGTTGCTTCTTCCCTTTATTAAACACTTTTCTCTGCCAGGTATGTCCTTTTTAGGATCCAACCTAACAGCTCTTTCCACCTGCACACCCCATACTGGCAGCACACTAACTGGAGGACTGAGTCACAGATAATTGTTTCTTTGAAGCCAGGTCCAGCTGGAGCAACAACAGTCATTAGCCCCTATCTTCCTTCTCAATCAGGGAATCTCCAGAGTCACCTCCACCCAGCCAAGCTGGAAGATGAGGCTGTGGAGGAATGGGACAGCCTGTCCCTTCAGCAAGCACTGGGCTTTCTTGCTTCACCTCCTCTAGAGATCTCGCAGGACCCATTACATTTAGTGGCTGCCAAGGGTGGGTGTGTCCTGAGATGGCAGGCCCTTGACCAGAGATTGTCAGGGAAGGAGGGGATGGTGAGTGAGATTCTCCTGAGAGGGCTGACGAGATGGCTTTCAGGATAAGAGATTTCTTGTGACCTCAGGGGAATGAGTGAGGAGCCAGTTAGCCAAGTCTTGGAAAATAATTGGAAGTCCTAGGATTCTTGGGCTCTCATACAAGTTGCTAGGGCCACGGGCAGGGCTAGAAAGGGAAGTACAAGCCGTGTGGAGTGGCTCCCTCAGTAACCTCTCTCTCTCTCCCCCAGAAGCTTCAAAGGCACCAGCGGCGGGCCCATCATTGCCCCCTCCACCCACCCCCACGACCCCACTCCTGGACCCTTCACCCCAGTGGCCTGCAGATCTCAGCTTCTCCCTCTGAACTTCAAGTCTCCAAAGATCAGAATACAGGGCAGGAGTGCGGGTTGCGGAGAAAGGCTTGATTTCCCATGTTCTACTCAGGAGTAGTTTGGGCATCTCCATCCGTTCTCCTCTCCCCTTGCAAAGAAGACCTAGATCTGATTTCTTTCCCAAGCAGGGGGTGAGGTGTTCCTCATATCCTTGTCCTTGAAGGACCTCTTTCCCCAGCCTTTATCACTGTGTTATTCACTATGACCAGTTCTGCAAGAAACCTGGTGCCAGGGTCTGCCATGATGTCGGGCTACCTTCACCAACCAGATTCCGATGCTAGGGAGAGGCAGATTCAGGAAGAGCCAGGGGTAGGAATGTTGCCTGTGGAAGGGGGGGTCTTTTGCTACAATTTGTAACTTATTTTCTAAAGTCTATTTTGTAACAATTTATTTAAGTTTTAAAAAAGGAAAATTAACTCCCCCCCCCCCCAAAAAAAAGAAGTTTTCAAAGTACATGGCTGATGTGATTATATCTGAGGCGATGGAGAATAGGGAAGGCTGGGACACCTGCGTCATTAAGGCGAGTGGAGAGTGGGGAGTATCCACAGGTGGCATCTCCCTGTCCTGCAAGGTTGGGAAACGGCAGCTGACGGGGCAGGCTCCTTCCCAGAGCCCACTGGACTGTTGGGCCCACCCCAATGCCTGGAATCACGTGTAGGTAAGGGGAATGCAGAGGGGCTGAGGCCGTGATGTGTTTGCAGCATCCCAGAGCCACCTGTCAACAGCCAGCTGGTTGACCTGTCAGGGAGAGGAAGGGGCAGTGGCCTCATCCTCCCAACTCTTCCCTCCCTGGAAGGAAGAGGGAAGAGGTTCTACTTAGCCCCCATGGTGGATGAAAAGGCAAGTGCAAAGAGGTTGGGAGGTCTGCTCCAAGTCACAATGATGGAGAGCCAGAATTTGAATCCAGATGAGTCTATCTATTGCTCCACCCCACCCAGGGCAGCTAGAGGTGACTCAGAACAGATCTGTCCCTAGACAGAGAGAAGGGGTCTGGAGAGGAAAGTGTCAGCAGGAAGGCCCCAGGGCCACATACTCATATTGGCCAGGCAGCTACCAGTCTCAGCCTCGGGCTCCGGCTCCTCAGTGAAGTAGACCTGCCAGTCCAAACTGCTGACCCAGTCCTCATAGGCGGGGAGTGCTGTGAAGACTGCAGGCCGTGTGGGGCCTTGGCAGGCATCTCCAAAGCTGTGTAGCCCAGCCAGGAACCACGTGCCCCTCACCTCGTGCACCAGTGGTGCCCCAGACAGGCCCTGTTAGGGGTGAGGTGACACTGGGTGACTTTCTGTTACCCATAGGCAGCTGCAAGGGCCAGAAGGGGCTAGGGGCTGGCCTGAGGCTCTGGCTCTTTGGGTGCCAGTTGGCAGAAGCTGAGTTTCAGGTGAGAGGTAGGTCTGGAGGCCAAGCCTGGTAGATCTTGTACATGAGCTGCAGGGCAAGGATGCCAGGGGTCTGTGGGGTAAGGTTTGGAGGACTGGGGCTTACCTCACAGCGGGGTGGCTCACCCACAACACTGGTACACACCATCCCTGGCAGAATGGGGATGCTATTGCTCCCAAGGGTAGTATGCAGTCGGCTGCAGGCTCTGGGCCCCAGGAGAGTGACAGGCACTGTCTGAGGGGAGCTGGTGCCTGTGGCGGTAGAGGGAAAGACCTGGCTGCCCCAGTGGCCTCTAGGCTGGATGGACAGCTGCTCGTGGCCGCGCCCTACATACCTGCTTCTTGGTGGGTCAGCCCCAAGACCCAGCCACGCTCCCCATCAGGCAGCTGGTGGTTCGCATAAGGCAGGCAAAGGGGCCGCAGGCTGGGGCCTAATGTCACAGGCTGGGCCAGTAGCAGGAAGGCTACATCGTAGCCCCCCTCTGGGTGGGTGTAAGCCCCATGCAAGATGAGTTGCTTGAGGCTGTACTCCTCTGGTCCAGCCCCCAGGCTTACGCTCCATTCCTCTGGGCTCTGACGCCTGTGCAGAGACAGCACTGACAGCATTGGGTGGCAGGGCTGCCAGCAAGGAAGGGGGGTCACGAAGGGAAAGGAGACAGGGCTCACCCAATAAAGCAGTGGGCAGCAGTCAGCACCACCTCCTCTGATACCAGAGCTCCGCCACAGGCCAGCTTCCCCTGGTGCTTCAGCCAGGCGTTCCAGGGCCAGGGGGAGGGGGATTCTGCTTGCACACCTTCTCTCCCCAAGGTTCCGCAGGCTGAAACAGATGGAATTACACCATCTGTCTTCTTGCAAAGTCCACTGCATGCCAGAACCTATGCTAAGCACTTCCCATGTACTGTCAAATCCTCACAGCAGCCTTTTAAATTGAATTTTGTTAGCTTTGTAACCAAAGTTCCAGAGAGGTAAAGTGATTTTCTAGCTCAGTAACTAGAGGTAATTAGCAGATTTGATATTCAAATGCTAGGGCCTAAGCTTTTAACCCTGATGGTCCAGCCTCAAGGGAGTGGCCTGCTCATCATTCCTCCACTCCATCTGTCCGCACCCCTCCAGGCTTGGGCTGGACCAAGAATTCCAGCTCACTAGTGCTTCTCTTACCATCAAGACAGCTTCTGTCCCAGGAGTTATTTTGCATGCAATTTGTATGTTAGTCATTTTATGCTAGAATTCCAAGTGGGAGCCATGCCCTGTCCAATCTCACCTATTCTATTGGGTCCTGGCTTGGAAACTTGCTGCTTACCTCAAAAATCTTCAGCCAGATCACAGAGATCCCTCTTTGTACCTAAACTCCAAACCCATAAAGTTTTGAAGCATTTATTCCTCTCAGCCCTAAATGGGGCTGTTCCCATTGTAGGGGCTCATTGTAGGGTGGGCCTTAAAGGCCCCCTAGTTAGCATGTGGCAGGTTTTGGATGCCCTGTATCAATTCTCTATTCCAAGTGGCTTCTACCTGCTGCCCAGAAGTCTTCATGCAGGCCTGGGTATCCCCACATGTCACTCTTAACAGCCTCTGCTCATACCTACACAGCTGTCCTCATCACTGATCTCCAGGGTCTCTGGGTTCTGGGTCAGAAAGGCTGCCCCCAAAGCTCGAGCCTGCAGCCAGGAGCTGTGAGCAGCCATGTTGGTCAGTAGCACAGGAGTATCTTCTTGGGCACAGCTTGATGTGAAGCTGATGATCCCAGCCTGAACCCAGTGTCCATCAGGCTCATGGCACAGCACAGGACCTCCAGAATCTCCCTGGAGCAGGCAGTGGAGTCAAGGACAGACACCTGAGCCCCAACCCTGGGCAGACATCTCTGCAGCCCTTCCACCCATCCCTGTGGATTGAGAACCCATCCTGAAGCCAGAACTCTTCCCTTTCTGCTCCCTTCCCCTCTCCTCCCCCTCAGACCTGACAGGGCCCCTGCACCCCAGGCTGGGCACCCCCACACAGCATCCCAGGCCGGGCTGGGCTGGCTAGCAGCCGCTGGTGCAGTCTGTTGTAGAGGCAGTTACACGTGGGGCGGCTGATAAGACGCAGACGCAGATTCCGTAGGGTCCTGGGAGCTGGCAAAAGATAGGGGGTTGGGGCTAGAGTCTGGGCTCTGGGAAGCAAGGGAGACTAGAACCAGGGACAGTTGGCAGCCGAGTCTGTGTGACCTTGGACAGGTGCAGTACCTCTTTGGGCTTCCATCTGGGACAGCACTTACCATCATTGGTATCCTGATCCCAGCCAGTGGCCCAGCAAGAGGTCCCAAAGTGAAAGCGATGGGCAGGTTGGGGCAAGCAGAGGGGTGTGTGGGCCATGGGGTGGGCAAGCTGTAGCAGGGCCAGGTCTGAGCCCTGGCTGTAATGGTTATAGGCCCTGGGAAGCTGCAGAGCAGTCACCCTCACCTCCTCAGCCCCTGGGCTCAACCCCTCACGCTGCAGAGAGCCCAAGACAACTGACCAGGAGTTCAGTTCTGTCACTGCTGCCCTGGAAGGAGAGGGACAAGACCCAATCATGGCATGCAAAGGGAGACAGTGACACCATGGAACACAGAACAAGGCAGGTGAAAAACAGATAAATATCAGCCCATGGCTTTAAGCAAGGTCCTTCCTTCTCCCAACCTGTTTCTCATTTGTAAGGCTGCTACCATGAAGGTTGTTGAACTTAACTTGATAATAAGTACTTGGCACATAACATAGTCTTAATAAACGCTACTTTGTTATTCTAGGGGCAGGGATCAGTCTTGTGGAGTTTGGGGACAAATCACCCACCCCCAAAGCTGGGAACCCTGTCTGACCCCAGCCACAACTCACTTTTCAAAGCAATGGGCAGCGGTGAGGACCCAGGTGTCCGCCACCAGAGATCCACTGCAGATGTGGACCCCCTGCCTCCTCACACTGGCCTGCCACGGCCACTCGCCGGGCCCTGTGTTGCCCTCCTGAGGTTCAGGGGGGCCAGGACCACGCTGCCCACAGGCTGCAGAGAGGGGTGGGTCAGGCTGACAGCAGGTCCTTATCCTGCTCTCACCCAGGGTCTGACCCAGACCCAAGTGAGGCCCAGGCCCCATGTCCCCAGAGCTTACCACGCTGAGCTGCTTGAAGACCTAGGAAGAGAGAGACACAGGTGAGACTTGGAGAAGCCTTACCTGCCTGGCCCAGCTTTGGTGGAGGGGACAGTTTGGGGGACAGGCTTTGGGCCCTTGCCTATGACTCTGTGACTACCTCACCGGCCTCTCCCAGAATGAAAATATTTATATGAGGTCAAGAAACAGCTTTTATTAGAACCTATTCAGAGCGTATGCTCGGTAATTAATTATCCTCCCTCAGCTGCACTCAGCACTCAAGGGCCCAAGGAGCAGGGCCGAGGGTTCAGACTGGGACCAAGCCATCTCTCCTTCAGGCTTCAGAACCGCCAACTCCTGCCCCCGCCACTGAGTCAGGCAGCCTCTGTAAGTGGAGAGCATTAGCTTAATTGTGCCCTCAGCCTAGAAGGCCTAAGAGGAAGGATTAGAGGCCTGTGTCACATCCAAATGAGGGAGGGCTCCGAAATTGAGACTCACCCCACCCATTCCAACGACTCAGACTCCTCCACCTTTCCAGAAACTGCCGGACTCTACCAAAGAGTCCCCTGCCCTGACTATTCCCCATAATAGGCACACACAAACACACCCATTGAGCATCTGAGCCAGGAGAGACGGAACATACGTTAAGACCAGGGAACTGAGACTAAAGGGCCTCAGAACTTGCCTAAGGTCTTCCTGGAAGTAGAGAGGCAGATGGGCACAGGGCACACACATAGGCGTTATGACAGTTCCTGCAGACATAGACTAGTCCAGCCCAAGAAAATCACCCATTTGGACACAGGCAGCCACATACGTCTCTCCACACACAAAATCAGACGCAGTTATATCACTGCCAGTAGACTGTCACCATGCAGGCAGTCTTCCTCACACACACACCAAACTGCAGAGGCTGCTGGGGCAGAGGGTGTCCCCTGAACCCTCACCATAGCACTTCCCCACCCATTCATACACAAGTGACTCACCCTCTATAAGGACCACAGCGCCCAGGATAAGCAGCCCTTGTCCCCAGCTCTGCTTCATTGCTGCTCCAGGCCACTCTGCTGCCTGTGCCGTGGTTCTCAGAGAGGCCACCTGGGTCTCCATAGCTCCACCTCTGCTCCGCCCCCAGTTGGCTAGGATTCAGGTGTCATTGCTTTTCCTGGGCTTGACAGGGAGCCAGCACCTCCTAGCTCTGTGGCTGTGGCTGTGTGACCCTAGGCTATTTATTCACCAACCCTCGCTGGTCCTCAGCCGTGGCCAGACTACCTGGGTTCAAATGCCAATTCCCTTGCTTGAGTAATCTTGGACAGTTAGCCTATCTGTGCCTTGTCTGAAAAACTCAGAATTTTTAAACATAAAAATACTTAGACCAGAGCCTGGCATAGAGTAAATCTGCTCCCAGCATGGAAGCTATCCTCCTGTGACTGTGAAGAGTACAATGGGCAGGCCCTCCCAGTTCTTTTCATTTCAGCTTCCCCAGCTCCCCCTGACCCCCGGGCCCAGGTCCACATGGATTGCATGTCCCTTCTCCCATCTTGCTTCAGATACAATGTGTTCAGGACTGGCTGGCAAGGGGCCAGGGCTCTCTGCTACTCACTGGCTATGAGACTGACACATCTCAACACCTCCCTGGGCCTGCTACCTTTCGGGCATTCAGGGTTACAGTGGCACCCCCTTTTCATGCCAGGGTTGGAAGGCTCAGTCAGGAGGGGAAAACATTCAGGGTGCATCGTTTTCTACTTCCTGACTTCTAACTCAGGCCAGCCCAGACTGTTCAGAGGCAGCTGTGGATAGGGTGAAGAGCACTGACACTGGAGCCAGAGGGTCCTGGTGGAATCCTAAGGGCTCTCTAACCCTCCTTCCAGGCACTAGCTGTGTGATCTTAAGCAAATTACTTAGCCTCTCTGTACCTCAGTTTCCTCATCAAGGTAGGGATGATCATAATACCTACGTCATACAATTGCTATAAGAATTAAGTGAGTTCACATATGTCATGTTTTTAAACAGTGCTTGGCATACAGGTAAGTGTTGAGTAGATATTAGAAAAACAAATCTAAAGCACAGCCTGTCTCTGGCTCTTCGGGCTGCCAAGACTGTCTTGGGGTGGTACCTAAGACAGCCAGAAGGGTTAAGGTTACGCTATAAGAACTTCCCAGCAAGCATGTATAGAATCAGAAGGGCAGCTTGCCTTGCAAGTGTGTGCTTGGCCCTTCTAGGAGAGGAGGCCTGGCTCCATGGGCAGCAGGGACAAGCTGCCAGCCTGTCTCCTGGGGGGCGGGGGCTGGTGGCGCCCCAGGTCTTGCTGACTCCACACGCTGGAGAAGGAACTAACTAACGCTTCGCAGGCAGGCCCTCCACTCTCCTGACTCATCCTTCCAGTCCCAGAGGAGGCAAGACTCAGGGAGGCCCAGTTCATAGGATTCCTGGCAGACAGGTGGCTCAGACTTGGCCAATTTCAGAAATTTTATTGCTCAGAACCTTCCTTGGGCAGTGGCAGGAGCTTTCGAAATCAGTCCTTGGGGACAGAGCCAGAGGCACTAGGTTGAGGAAAGAATGTAACACATTTGGTCCATTGTCCTGTGTGGGGAGCACGGTGGAGGCGGGTTGTAGACTTTTCTAGGGACCCAGACATGTTCCCCTTGGGCAAGGCTGACATGCCAAAGCAGAGCATAAGAGGTGAACCTGGCTTAGGATTCAGTGCCCCTTGACCTTGTCCTGTGGTCCCTGGACCTCCCAGAAGCTGAGCACCATCAGGCCCACATTGATGGCATAGGTAGTGATGCAAACGATGCAGAAATCATAGAGCACAAAGAACAGGATCCAGGCCAGGTAGACAGAACCAGCAAGAGACACTAGGGAACTCAGCAGCAGCAGGATAGATACCCAGCGGCCCCGGAGGCAACCTGCAAGGAAAAACAGGGTCAAACATGGGCTTCAGCGACTGGCCACCTCTAGAACATTCCCATGACTTCATGGTGCCACCCAGGCAGCTGCGGGGTAAGAATCTCTAAAATAAGAGGGTCTGACAAGCCCCACCAAGGCCTTCATTTTCCTATCTGTTCTATGATCCCCAGGACCCAAATAGTGAACTTTCCTGCTGAAATTTCATCTACATGAGATGAAAGCCAATCCTTAGATTCTGGCCTCTCTGCCGCTGCCAGAAAGAACTTCTGAGTCTTTCTCACAAAACTGGTGCTGAAAGCCTCTTACTAGTTACGCCCCCCCCCCCCCCCGCCCCAATGCTCAATGATGAGCAGCTGCCTGTCAGCTGTATGAGTCCCCAAAATTGCAAGGGATGGGGCTGGTTGGCCAAGGAAGGAAGGGCTGTCATGAAGGGGTGGAGCCTGCAAGGAAGGGGCAGGGCCAGTTACCTAACAGCAGCTGTAGTGTGTAGAAGATGCAACCAAATATGCTGTTGGATTGATTGAAGACACTTTCTGGCCCCAGCACTTGTTCCACCAGTCCGAAGCCCTGACCCCACCTGGTGGAAGGGAGGGCCCAGGTAAGGAGTGTCAACCCAGGGCCTTGGGCCCTGTCCTGGAGGGGTGATTTCCAAGAAGCCACGCGTGCTGTCCTCCTACCCGTTGTCCCCATTCCTCCCATCCCAGCTTGAGGCCAAGGGTTGATGACCTCATGGTGAAGCTTCCCTTTGGCCATATCAGGAATCTGTGAAATTCCCAGACCCAGTCTGGCCATGGTTCCTCCCTTAGGCCCCTCTTTTCATCCTAGATCTTCAATAATTTATTTTAAAAATTTATTTATTGATTTGAGAAAGAGAGAAACATCAATTTGTTTTTCCAATTATTTATGCATTCATTGGTCGATTCTTGTATATGCCCTGACCAGGATCAACGCGCAAGATGACAAGGTGGGAAATAACGGTTGACCTTGCTTTACTGAGTTACCGGAGACTGGGAATCTGGAGCAGAATTCTCTCTGCCCGGGACCTCTTAATTCTCCAGCTCCCTGGCGGCCCATTCCCTTCCTCTGTACTCAGTTATCCCACTAACCCCAGGCCCTCAAGCATAGCCGTATCTGACCACCTTAACCCCAGGCACAGCCATACTCAAGACCACCATCGTTTTTTCCACGTTACCCCTTCTGCCCAATAACCGTTATTCCCTGGAATCCAGATCCACGTGCTACTCCCCAGAAAAACTGCAGTCCCCAGCACTATCTGCCTCCCACCCGACCTTGCATTCCTATATCCGACACACCCATACCCAATTCTCCGGGCAGTGCCCCCTTGAGCAGCCCCATGCATCCGTTTCCCGGCATACCGATCCCAGACTCCAGAACCGTCTGGCAATCAGGCCACCAGGCACACCCAGTCCCATGCACCGCTCCTACGAGCAATCCGGTGCCCCAAGCCTTCCACTCCCGCGCGCACCTGGAAGAGAAGACGCGCGAACAACTGATGGCGGTGCCCACGTCGCACAGCGCACGGTAATCCCGGTCCCGGGCGCGCGCCGCCTTCACGTGCAGCGCGTAGAGAGACAGCACTAAGCCTGTGAGGCACAGCGTGAGCCTCGCCCATCCGGGGCTCCTCCAGGTAGCGCCCATATCTCCGGGTTCCGCCTGAAGCGCCAGCCGCTAGAGAGCCAGCCACGGGGCAGGGGCGGGGCAAGGCATAACCACGCCCTCTCCCGCCCCTCTTGGTGAAGGACATCCTGGTCTCACATCTCCTGATCCAATTGGGTTTTCTTTGGACAGGATGGGCGTGCTGGCGAGGTAGGAAAACAGCGAGGAATGCAGTTCCAGGAAAATGAGATTAAAGGTCATGGGTGTGTAATTACGGACTAGGTGGCATGCCGGGCATTATGGGACTTGTAGTCTGAGCGGCCGCTATGCCTCAAGGGAAATGGAGTCTCTGGAGTTTTAAAAATTACGAATGTATATTAATTATAGGAAGAGTAATAGGGGCCACCCCACAAAAGCGGAATTGTTCTCTAAAGGGCGGACCCCTGGTACTACAGGCTTCCCCCGCTACCCATCTGTATCAGTGTCCCAGCTGGTGTTGCTGTGAGAGGCTCCGTTTGGCTTCCGCGAATTATTTTCAAGATTTTTTCAACCCTTTGTCCATTCACAGTGGGTGATTTAGGAGCGCCCCTGCCCACACCGTGCTAAGTGTTCATAAGTTTTTAACCAAAAAACGGCATGACCCTTCGTGCCGCATCCTCCTTGTTCACCCAATCTCCCCAGAGCGACTTTCTCTCCACCCCACCCCACCACATGAAAAAAGTCTTCAAAGGGAAACGGTTTGCCGATGTCGAAGAAGTGAAACAAAAAATGGCAGGAGCACTAAAAGGCATCAAAATCAAAGAGTTCAAAAACTGTTCTGAGCAGTGGAAAAAATGTCTTGATAGGTGTATTGCATCAAATGGAGAGCACTTTGAAGGCGACTGAAGTTTAAACATGTAAGAATAAACACAATATTTTATAAATAATTTCCTTTTTGGGGGGTCCCTCCTCCCTTCCTGTCTCCTCCCTTCCTGTCTCCTCCCCTCTCTTTCCCTTTCTCTCTCCTCTTCCTCCCTTTCTAAGTCATTTCTGGCTCTATCACGTTGGCCACAAATTTGACAGTATCCTAACCTCTTTTCTATTGTTCGTGCCCACCTGGCTAAATCTGAGCCTGGACCAATTCAACAGTCAATCCTTTTGAAGCTTACTGTGGGCAAGGTGAATCCTCTTCTTCCTTCCCATATGCATTGAAATTTGCTTCTCTTCCCTAGTTTTAGAAACAGCAACAAATCTTCCTTTACAATCAAATTTTGGGGAAGATTTTATAGTCTTAGTCTCTACTTTTTCTTCCTTGCTGCCCAGGACACCATAAAATAGCTCCTGGCCCCAACACTACCCCAACTAATGCCTGATGCCATCAGGACACTCACTCCAACTGACATTTTTGAGTTTTTATCAGGCTCAACCTCCCAACAGTATTAGTGCACTCCTTCCTGGGAACTCTCCTCTTTGACGCCTGTGATATGTCACTCTCTTGCTAGCCCGTGTCCTTTCTCTGTCTGCTCTCTCTCAGACCCACTTCCCTTCTTCCAGAGAGCATGGTTGGCAGAATAATGGCCTGCACAAACATCTATGTCCTAATCCCTGGGACCTGCGAATATGTTAGGTTATATGGCAAATGGGAATTGAAGTTGCAGATGGAATTAAGGTCACTATTATGCTGATTTTAAAAGAGAGATTATCCTGGGGGTCCAATGTAATCACAAGCGTCCCTAAAAGTGAAAAAGGGCTGTAGAACAGGAGAGTCAGAGGGAGGTGTGACTACAGAAGGAAGGCTCAGTGAGATGCAACATTGATGGCTTTGAAGATAGAGGGAGGGGTCATGAGCTAAAGAATGCATGTGGTCTCTAGAAGCAGGAAAGGGCAAAGAAATAGATTCTCCCCCAGATTCTCCAAAAAGGAACTCCTGACATCTAGTTTTAGCCCAGCGAGACCCCTGTCAGACTTTTGAACTACAGAGCTGTAAGACAATAAGCTCATGTGGGAAGAGACTACAGAGTGGCATGAATACCAGGAGGTGGGAATCTTAGAGGACCTATTGCTGTTCAACAAATCACCACAAAAATAATGGCATAAATCAATAACAATTATTTTCTCTCATAGTTTTTATGAGTTATGAATTTGGGGAGAGAATTGTGGCTGGGCAGTTCTGGCTCACATAATTGCAGTCAGATGATGGCTGACACTGGAAGAATGAGAGACTAAAGCAGCTAAGAAATAACCTAGCAGCGCACGCTCCACGCGCACCTCTCTCCCCCCCCCCCCGCCCCGTCATGTATCCATATAGTCTCTCTGTAGGGGCTAGTTTGGGCTTTTTCATAGCCTGGCAGCCCACAGGCTATAGTAGCCAGCTTTCAAAATTGTCCTCAATGATTTCCACCTCCTGGTTTTCATACCATTGTGTAGTCTCTTCCCACACTAAATAAGGCTGACCTGACCCAAGAGGGTAATACAGGAATGAGTGTGTCTCTTTTAAGGCTATCATAGAGATATTGAGGTTCCCATCTTGCCTCCTCTTAGATCACTCATTCTGAGGGAAGCCAGCCATAGATTCCTGAATAGATTCTAGCCATAGAGTGTTCCTGAAACAGGAACACTCAATTTCAACAGCTCGGAGAATAAAATCCAATATTTCTTTTATTTTTTTAAACAAATGTTTATTGGGCACCTGTTAGATAGCAGGATTAAGGGTGGTGATAAATCAGTACAGCAGATAAATATTCATGCTCTGGTTTTACATTTTATAGGAGAAGAAAATGAGCAATATAATAAATATACAAAGTATATAGTATGTTGGTGGTGCTAAAAGTTACAGATAAAATAAAAAGTAGGGCACAGTGAGGGGGATGGAGATTATTGCAATTTTAAATAGGTCAGGGTGTGCTTCATTCAGTTGACATTTGGGCAAAAGCTTGAAGGACATGAGAGAGTACGCTATATAGATATCTAGGGGATGCTCCAGGTAGAGTGAAAGCCAGTGAGAAGCTCCGAGGTGGAATATGCCTGATACGTTTAGGGAACAACAGGGAGGCCAGTGTGGCTGGAGCGAGCGAGCGAGCGAGCGAGCGTGTGTGTGTGTGTGTGTGTGTGTGTGTGTGTGTGTGTGTGTGTTGGGGGGCGGGGCGGTGAGAAACCAGAGGAAAGCGGGAATTGGTGGGGGAGTGCTTTCGGGGCCTCAGTTCTCTCACTGTAAAATGAATAGAGTAATAGCACTTACCTCAGAGTGTTGTTATGAAGATGAAATTAGTACATAGAAGGCTCTTAGAAGCCTTACTCTGGAAGAGGGATCGTGGGGTGCATGTGCAATTTCCGCCGCCGGGAGGCAGCAGAGTGTTCGGACCGAGCGCTCGTCTAGGCGGAGTCAAACTGGGTAAGGTCGTTCTCAGGCGCTTCCCGCCTCTGTGGCAGCCACGGCAGCCGGCTCGCGCGTCGTGTACACAGCGCCCACCTGAGCGCCGAGTTCTGGCATACTGCTTGCACGCCGAGTCCTTGTTTCTCTGCGCATGCTCTCCTCCCGTACGGAGAACCCTTCCTTCTCCCTTCTTCCATGGGCTCAAGCAGTGCCTGCCTCCGGAACTGAGCGGCCTCTTGGCTTCACCTCAGGATATGGCCGGGACGTTGTAAAAGAAAGGGTGGGAGGGGGTGGAGGGCGAAGAGGGACTCCAGAGACTCAGGGAGCCCCTTTGCAGATCTTCCCCCCGTTCCTCAGGTAGGCCAGCCAAGGTGAAAAGTCCTAACTGCTGAAGGCTCAAGGCAGTCTTCGGACTCCAAAGATGTCACGTACCTCCCTTAACCCTTTTTTTTTTTAAATTTAAAAACTTTTAAAATATAAAATACATAATCACGGTAAATAAAAGTCCAATCAGTACAAAGACACACACACACACACACACACACACACACACACACACACACACTGAAAATTCTCTCATCATTTCTTGCTTGGAAAAAGTAATTGTCTTTTCATTGGTTTCTCTGCCTTTGGTTTCACTAATCCCCATCCTCCCAATTACAGAGGGTTCTAACCTGACAAGTTAAAATTTTTCAGTGGCTTTTTACTACCTCAGGAGAAGTGCAGACTTTTTTCCTTCATGATCTGACTCTGGACACCCTATTCAGCTCCTCTCCTTCCCAGTCCCCATATGGCTGCCGCCATATTCTCGGACTATCCAGGCTATTCTCTATCTTGCTATTATGCCCTTCCCACCCCAGCTCCCCTGTCTGGCCAAGTCCTACTCACTCTGCACCCTATCTGATGCTCCCACAGTTTCCTGTGCAGCCCCCATCACAGCTGATGGCACTGAAATTGTTTTTAGGACAGGGAAGTTTTTTTGTTTGTTTCAGTTTTAAGTTTTTTAAATTTGATTCATCACCCGATCTCTTTTCCTGGCAAGAAAAGTCACCCAATCACTGTTAGTTGCAGGCATGAATGAATGAAAATGAATGATAAGGCCTAACACACAGTGCTAATTCAGTGCCTGACATTGTTCCAGGCACACTGCATACATAATTAACATAACCACACAACAACCCCAAGGTTGCTACATCCTCATTTTACCAATACAGAAATTAAAAGCATTGAGCAGTTTAAGTAACTTGCCCAAAATAGTAAGCGGCTGAGCTGGGGTTTGAACTAGGTAGTCTGATTTCCAATAAATAAATTAAGAACTGAAAGGAGAAAGCCAGACCACAGGGAAGAAATCCAGGTAGGGTTTGTGCTCTTTACATCTAAGGATCTTTTTGCCCTTTCGCGTTTCGCCACCAGGGAGCCCATTTTATTAGACTAGGAAACAGAGGACCAGGGACCCCACAGATAACTCCGGGAACCCTGCGGAGGGAGCCATGGTATTTCTTTGGGGGGGTCAGGAGCTAGGAAGGACCAAGGATGGGCAGGCACCTGGGTTGCCAGTCGTCCGCGCCAAACTACAACTCCCAGGAGGCACCGGGTGCCCACAGCCTACGCGACGTCACAGCGGCAGAGGGCGAGGGTTACTGGGCCAGCCCGGTGCGTCGAGTGTTGGGCCGTTCTGCTCGGACTCCGGCCCTGGCGCTTGCCCCGCGGTAAGTGGAGCAACAGGGGTAGACCCTGGCCGCTGGGGCTTCGCAGCGCGAGCCCACAGCCTCCGCCATTGTGCTGGACCGCGGGAGTGCGCGGGGCGCGGGGCTGGCATCTACCGTGTGGGAGGATCCAGGCCGAACCAAGTGACCTGCGGAGAGGGAACTCTGACGAGGACTCCGGTCCGCAGCTTCGATGCAGCCGGCCGTGGGGCGCACAAAGCCCTGTGGCGCACGTACGCAGGCCAGGCGGGTGTAGGGGGGTGAGAGGTGGCGGGTGTGCCGGTTCTGGAGACGCGGGATAGGGGTCGCTCCGCCCCTTGAACTAGGGTGCCCAGGGACCTGGGCGAGGTTTTGAGCTGGACAGGTCTGAGGATCTTCTTCGCTCTAGACCAGAAGGAACCTCAGATTGAAGAATAGAAGCTCCGGACAGCAAGGTTGTCCAGGTTCGGCGTGTGTGTGTGTGTTTGGGGAGGTGGTTGAATGGGTTAGGGTTAGGGAGATTGCCCAAGGTCTTAGGATATCAGTGCCCACGTGAAGAGATGTGCGGGTCGCCTGGATTCTACCCTTAACCACTCCTCTCCCCCCCTACCCCCGCCCCGATAGATGGGAGCTGCTCCCTGGGGCTGAGCTTGTCAGCATCCTCCAACAGCCCTCGCCCCTGAAGTCAAGAGAAGAGCCCCTGCCTACCCACACCTCCCTTACCCCGTTTGGGGGTCGCCTCCGTGTATCCAGTCCAACAAAGAAGCTGGACGATGATGCTGGCGTCGGTGCTGGGAAGTGGTTCCCGGGGTGGGTCTCCACTCCGGCCCTTCGTTGGGCCTGCACTCTTGCTCCGGGCCCTCTCCACATCAGCCACCGATACACACCACGTGGAGATGGCAAGGGAGCGCTCCAAGACTGTTACCTCCTTTTATAACCAGTCTGCCATTGACGTGGCAGCAGAGAAGGTGGGGAGCTGGGACAGCGAGGCCCGGGTCTGAAGCTGGAGTGGGTGTCCAGGGAAGGGGTGGAGCTAATATGGCAGGGCAAGGTGTTGGAATTCCAGTGCTCAAGTCCCCTCTGCCCCTCCAGCCCTCAGTCCGCCTCACTCCCACCATGATGCTGTACTCAGGCCGCTCTCAAGACGGCAGCCACCTTCTGGTAAGATTCCTGCCCAGTTTTTATGTTGGTCCCTGGAGCTCTGGCCCAGCCAGACCCCAGCCCTGCCTGCCTTCTTTTTTTCTTCTAGAAAAGTGCCCGGTACTTGCAGCAAGAGCTGCCAGTGAGGATTGCTCACCGCATCAAGGGCTTCCGTAGCCTTCCTTTCATCATTGGCTGCAACCCCACCATACTACATGTGGTAAGGTGGCCTCTGGGGGCATGGGTTTCCCTAGTAGAGGGGACCTTAGATCAGAGTGCCTATCACCCAAGGGGCAAATGGGGCACTGGGCTCAGAGTGGCAGAGATTTGCCAGACAGGAGGTTTCAGGATGGATTGTAGAGGACGCAGACCCAAGCCTGCAGAGGCCAAGGCTACATATTCATGGAGGCTTGAAAGGCCCTGATGGTGGTTTGAACCTACTGAATTGCAGTCCCGTTAGGTTGGTATAGGTAGTTATTCTCTACCCAGTGCCCACAGCATCCTTGTGAATTCTGATACTTCTTCCTTGCAGCACGAGCTGTACATCCGTGCCTTCCAGAAGCTGACAGACTTCCCTCCGGTGAGGGCTGGGCCAGGACAGGGTGAGGGGTTGAGAAGTCAGGGCTGAATCATCCATGCTTATGACTCTGTGGCCTGCAGATCAAGGACCAGACGGATGAAGCCCAATACTGCCAGCTGGTGCGTCAGCTGCTAGACGACCATAAAGACGTGGTGACCCTCTTAGCTGAGGGCCTACGTGAAAGCCGGAAGCACATAGAGGTCAGGGGCAGTGCAGTGGGGTCCTGTTGGGGGTCTTGAGATGGATATAGCATTCCTGAGGCCCCACTGTTTATAGGATGAGAAGCTTGTCCGCTACTTCTTGGATAAGACACTGACTTCTAGGCTTGGGATCCGCATGCTGGCCACACATCATCTGGCACTGCATGAGGACAAGGTGGGGTGCTGGGACCTAAAACCCACCTGGGAATGTCAAATGAGGCAGAGGGGACTGAGCCAGGGGCCCATTGAGCTGGGGACCTGGGGAGGGGCTTAGGGCTACTTCAGCAGTCCAGAGGTTGCAAGCATTTGGTGGCTGGAGTGTGGGTAGAGGGCTGCCCAGTCCTGACCTTCTTTCTCCTACCAGCCTGACTTTGTTGGCATCATCTGCACTCGCCTGTCACCAAAGAAGATTACTGAAAAGTGGGTGGACTTTGCCAGGTGAGGCTAGAACAGCTAAGGGGCGGGGGAGTGGATATCTTTGGGCAGGGAAGGCTTGGTGCTGAGCCCTTGCTTGGGGCATGGCCTAGGACAGGGTTTCTCAACCGTCGCACTATTAGTATTTTGGGTTAGATAATTTTGTTTTGCGAGTAGTTGTCCTGTGCTTGTTAGGATATTTAGAAGAATCCCTGGCCTCTACAAACTTCATGTCAAAAGTACTCCCTAGTTGTGACAAACAAAAATGTCTTAATATCCCCGGGTGGAAGGGCCAGGAATGGAGAAAGAAGCACCTCCAGTTGAGAAGCGCTGGTCTAGGTCTGAACCCATGCTCCTACCCACAGACGCCTGTGTGAGCACAAGTACGGCAATGCCCCCCGCGTCCGCATCAATGGACATGTGGCTGCCCGATTCCCCTTCATCCCTATGCCACTGGACTACATCCTGCCCGAGCTGCTCAAGAATGCCATGAGGTGGGCTTGCTGGATATGTTGAAAGAAGTCAGATAGGAACTGGAGTGAGGCTGGGATACCACCACCTACTACTGGTCTTTCCCCTCTGTATAGAGCCACGATGGAAAGTCACCTAGATACTCCCTACAATGTCCCAGATGTGGTTGTTACCATTGCCAACAACGACATTGACCTCGTCATCAGGTTTGCCCTAAGTGGGAGTTGGGTTGGGGTGGAAAAGGGGTTCCAGGCTATATGACTTGCTGTATGACCTCAAGCCAGTACCTGCCTCTCTCTGAGACTTGGTCCCTAGAAAGACAAGATAGTCTATGGTCCTGAGATTGCCATGACCTGGATAAGAATGAATCCAGGCCCAGCTGCCCTGTCTTCATTAGCAACTGAGGGGCCAAGAATGAGGAAAGAGGAGTAGCCAGTCTATGATGCTGGGCTAAGAATAAACGTCACACCCTGTGAGAAGGAATTAAGCAGTCAGTGGCCCAGGCACAGGTGAGGATAGAGAAATGCAGCTAAAAAAACCCCAAGGTCCAAGGGTCTAGGTGGACCACATTCCACCTTTGGGTAGAAGGGACAGGATGACACTGTCCGCCTAGGAGGTAGTGAGCCAAGTTCATACTGTTGACATCCTGCCAGGATTTCAGACAGAGGCGGGGGAATCGCTCACAAAGACCTGGATCGGGTTATGGACTACCACTTTACTACCGCTGAGTCCAGCACCCAGGATCCCCGGATCAACCCACTCTTCGGCCACCTGGACATGCACAGTGGGGGCCAGTCAGGACCTATGCATGGGTGAGACCCCACCTGGCCATTATGGAGGGGTGTGGGGCTCCAATAGACTTAAGCCTCTGAAGCCCCTATCCTGTCCCCTACCTCCACCCCAGCTTTGGCTTCGGGCTGCCCACATCACGGGCCTACGCAGAGTACCTTGGTGGTTCCCTTCGGCTGCAGTCCCTGCAGGGCATTGGCACAGATGTCTATCTGCGGCTCCGTCACATCGATGGCCGGGAAGAAAGCTTCCGCATCTGACCTCACCGCCCTTGGCTTGCTCACCTGCTGAGCATGGGCCTAACCCCCTGCCAGGACCTTCTGGGCCAGAGAGAGTGCCACCCTGCTCCACACGCTGCTGCATCTTGGGTCCTAGGGCCCCAAACCGATGGACTTACATGGAGCCTGGCACCACCCCTTCTCAATAGGGTCCACTACTTCCCTATCTCCAGGCCTCGGAGGGAGGAAGTGGGGACTCTTGAGGCCTCCAGCACCAGCTTCATCACTCTCGTTCCTGGAGAACCCCATTTTGACCTGCTGTTTGTTATTAAAGTTCACATTCTGAATGCCCTCTTGGACCCCATGTGGGGAGGGCAGGTGAGCTTTTGTTTCTGACCCCATTCAGGCTTCCTGGGCCCTTAGGTTCAACTAATTCATACCCAGTCTCTTAATTGTCCTGACAGCCTGGCAGACCAGGAGTAGAATTGGCCCCAAGTCTCTTGCATATTTGATTTGACGGGAGCGGGGGTGACTCTCAGTTTGTGCAAAGACCTTCCATTCATTTCATTTAACAAATGTTTCTGCTTCCCATACAATATTGAAAGCCCAGGTTGGCTCAGCTTCAGGCCTCAATTCTGACTCCTCCCTTCCTGGCAGTCACAGGTTCTGGAGGTGAAGGTCACCGGACTGGGCAACCTCCTAAGCCACCTGACTCTTGAGCCCGAGTTAGGTTAAAAATACTGCCCACCACCTGTGCCTATTGCTGCCAAGGAAAGAAACATTCCAGATTGTGCCCTGGCAGGCCCCAAGGATAGTGGGGCCCTGGTAAGGAGGGCAAAAGAAAAGGGCTCCACAGAGCAGGTGGGGCCTCCCTGCCCATCTTGCCAGGGAAGGAGAAGAAGGGTCCAAGAGCCTGCTTGGTGGGGCTGCTGATGGAGGTGCGGGATTGAGCGGGGGATAGGAAACCAGTGACTTGCCAGGCTGAAAATACTGCTGGCTGCAGTGCAGGTGGGTGAGGCTGGAGAGGTTTGTGGCAGCAGTCAGGGTGCAGGGCCTTGACTGTACAGCCAAGAACAGAAGCTTTATCCTGGAGGCAGCAGGGATCCGTGCATGTGTTTTAAGCTGGGAAAGGATATATCAGGCTGGGCTCCCTAGGAGCAGACCCTGAGGGAAATTTGTGTCCAAGTGATCTGTTGGAAAAATGCTCCTGGAAGGGAGTAGGGGAAGCAGGAAAAGGAAAGGCAGGAGGCCAGGCAAAGATCTCAGACAGAAGTCCACAGCCACTAAGTTCTTCCACAGAGTTGGAGGCAAGAGAGCTAAGCTCCACAGACACTGGTTAATGTCTGTGTTGGGAGGTACCTGAAATAGTTTTCAGCTATTTCAGGCAACACCTCTTAGTGACAGGGGCAGTTCACCAAAGGAAGACCTCTAGTGCTATATTTTGAAAGCACATTGAATGTAATCTGGGCACACAGAAGCAACAAAAAAAGAGATCCCAGATCTGGGTGAAATATCCATACAGTTCTTGGAGAAAAGTCAGGTTTGTGCATTAGAATCAGCACTGGTGGCTGGTGGGTCTGAGGGAGAACAGTGAGGAGGTTGGCGGAGTGACCCTGATCAGGGCTTTATAAAGCCTGGAGTAACCCTTAACTAGAAAGGACAGCATCCTTATTTGAAGATGTCAGGTGAAACCCAAAGTTAGGCACCAGAACCCCCGGTAGAAAGAACAAGTCTCGAAAATGGGGGTGGGGTAGAGAATGGGAGAAGACATGATTTTAATTTTTCATTCCTTCTGTTTTTTTAATGCTGCCAGATACCTGGCATTCACTGCTCCTTCCCTCCAACTCCATTTCCCAGAAGCCAAGTTACCAGCACTTATGCCACCAACCCCCCACAAAGACCTACCTCAGATATTTCTTCTTTTTTTAAAAAAAAAGGACTTTACTTCTATTTTAGATAGAGGGAGAGAAATATTGATAGGTTGACTCTCGCGCACCCCCAACAGGGAACTCTGCCTGAAACCCAGGCATATGCCCTGACCGAGAATGGAACTAGGGAACTTTTGCCTCACCAGACAATGCCCTACTAACTGAACTACACGGGTCAGGGTGGATATTTTTTGATCTGTAACCTCTGAGCCACATCCTCAGGCCCTGAGCATTTCACCAACTGTTTCTGTCTGGGTCCAATAACCAAACTATAAATATAAAAAGATTCAGAGTGGCCAAAAGGAATGCTTAGAGCACCTACCCTGTCTGGCACTGTGCAGTGTATTTGCTTTATAAACATATGTAAGAGGTATTACACAGTTTAACCCTTACCAACTCTGAGAATGGACACACTTCTACAACTTACCCAGAATAGGGTCAGAACCCAGGATTCCTCACTCGCTAAGTCCAAGGCTTCTCCATTATGTTCACTGCCTCTGGCTAGTTTCTGTTCAGGGGATGTCTGGTTTGGAGGTCCTGGTTCACTCTTTAGAAAGGCTTGATTCTGTTAAGAGTGATATATTGGTTGGCCCCTGGACATACTCTTCCTGCTACCCCCACCCCAACTGTGTCCTTTAACCGCTCTGAACAAGGAAGGCCTTTTCTTCAATATTCAAAAAAGAGATGATCGGTATAAGGCTGGCCAAAGTGGCGGTGCAGGGGTGAGTGTTAAATCCAGGCTCACAGTCCTAAAATCGGGCAGCCAGGAAGGCTGTTCTGGCTCCGCCCGGTTAAAGTGGAAACAGCGCCCCCTGAGAATTGGCACTTCTTGGCGGCCTCAGGCACCAGGGCCTTTAAAAAGATCAAGCTGAATCATCACATCAAGAAAGTCTCTTCAGCTCTAGGACGCAACCATTCTTCCATTCGGAAAGAAATGAACTCCAGGGCAGCTGGCACGGGAAACCTCGAGCTTGTCCTGACACCGCGGAGACGGCCACACGAGCCAATGGGAATTTGCCACACAGCAGACCCCACCCCCTAAAGCAGCTGCGGCCTCCACCACCCTAGGCTGACCCGGAGCCAAAAGCGCTGCACGGCGCTGAATTCTGGCGTCATTTCCACTACAGCGATGGCGGCCCAGGGAGCAGCCGCTGCGGTGGCGGCGGCGACCTCAGGGGTAGCCGGGGAGGGCGAGCCCGGGCCCGGGGAGAATGCGGCGGTTGAGGGGACCGCCCCATCCCCGGGTCGCATCTCTCCGCAGACCCCGGCGCGCGGCGAGCCGGAAGTCACCGTGGAGATCGGAGAGACTTACCTGTGCCGACGGCCGGATAGCACCTGGCGTGAGGGCGGAGTCCAGGGCCAGAGGGCGGTGTTTACAGGGCGGGGTCCGGGCCGAGTTGGTTCCTTGAAGGGCTGGGAGTAGTGAGGGGCGGGGCTTGGGGAAAGAACGCGGAGTTTGGGGACGTTTTGCAAACCTAGCCAGTGAGGGATTTGTCACCAAATTCTTGTCTATATAGAGCTTCCATCCCACTTCCCTTGCCCAGCCTTAGGTTACATTCTCTCGTTAACCTTGCTTCCTTACCGGTCTTTCCTCTCTCTGCGACTTCCCCTTCCCCTTGTCCACTACAGCCGCTTGCGGAGAGGATCTCCCAGACCTCCAAAAGGACCTTTCCCTTCCCACGCTCCCCTCCCCTCCCCTCCCCATCTCTCCTCCCCTCCCCTCCCCTTCCCATCTCTCCTCCCCTCTTAATTGCATAGAATGGCATTCATCTTTGTGACCCCTCTGGTTTCTAGCCACCCCTAGCAAAGACCGTTACCAGACCAGACCACACTATAACCTTTGAAGACCTTTGGCCTCCTGTGCCCTCTGCTTGGAATGCTCTTTCTTCCCTTTCTCCTTGCTTACCTGATCAGCTCCTTACTCATTCGTTTAACACCGAATCCCACTGTGATGCCATTCCTGAGTCCCTTCAGACAAAGTGAATCATTCCCTTCTGTATGTTTTGGCAATGTTCATACCTCAGCAATGGTTATAGTAACATTCTTGTCCTTGTCTGTCTGTGTCCGCCCCTATCAAAGTGGGAACTTCTGGAGGGCAGGGCTGCTTGTGATTCATTGTCATGCCCTCCAGCAACAACGCAGCATAGGGCCAGACACGCAGTGGTTCCCCTCCTCTTTTACTGAATGGTCTGCTAGTTGTCAGTCACTCTACTAAAAGCTTTAGAGGCATTAACTTATCCTTTGAAGTTGGTGATTTTACAGATGAAGAAACTGAGGCTCAGAAAGAAAATAACTTGCTCAGTTAAAATAGCTAGGAAATGGGGAGCTGGAATTATATATAAACCCACACTGTCTGACTCCAGAACCAGCCCTCATGACCTCTGAGCAAGTAAACGACTAAATATAGTAAACCAAATATTGAGTTTGAGTCAGATTTAAGCTCAGTTAAGTATTAGCTGTTAAAGTCTGTGAGCATGGGTAAGCCTCAGTTTTCTCAAAGGTAAAATAAGAACAACACTCTCAACCTGGTGTACCTCACAGGCAGTGATTGAGTTGAGTGGCAGATGTGGACAGGTGAGGTTAGCTTATCTGTGAAATCTGGAAACAACCTCTCAGTGTTCCACTCTGCCTTCCTGATGATCCTATCCTTTATCCTTCACAGATTCTGCTGAAGTGATCCAGTCTCGAGTGAATGATCAGGAGGGCCGGGAGGAATTCTATGTACACTATGTGGGCTGTGAGTGACTTGGGGTATTTGGGCCTGGGGCGGGGGGAGAAGGGTGGAAGGGCAGCGCTCTCATGGCACATCCTCGCAGTTAACCGGCGACTAGACGAATGGGTAGACAAGAACCGGCTGGCGCTGACCAAGACAGTGAAGGATGCTGTGCAGAAGAACTCAGAAAAGTACCTGAGCGAGCTGGCTGAGCAGCCTGAGCGCAAGATCACTCGCAACCAAAAGCGCAAGCATGATGAGATCAACCATGTGCAGAAGGTCCGGGCTCTCTCCCCTTCCCTACAGCCCTAGGAGGCTCATGTGCCTCTGCCAACTCCTTTGGGTCCCAGTGCCTGAACCACAATAGCTCCCATTTCTTAAGCTCCTACAGTGTGTCAGAGACTTAACCCACTTTTTCTCATGTACTCGTCCCCGATGAGAACTCTGAGGTTCAGAGAGGGCAAGGGCTTGGCTACGGTCTCAGAGCAAGGAAATGGCACAGCTGGGACTGGAACTCAGGCCTCCTGAACCAGTAGCCTGTTTTGTCTCCTATTAGTTGTGCCATGTCAGACGAACCAATGTGAAGTTCAAAGGGAAAAGAATAAATGATAATTGAGCACTTGCTATTGCTCAGAACCATGTTGAGTACTGTACGTGTAAAAACTCATTAAATCCTCCTTAACAGTTAATACCACGGGACAAAAGTAGGTTTATAGTTGTTTGTATGGAAAATAAGACAATAACTAATAATAATACAAGGGTAAACTCTGTGTTTCACATACAACGGTAAACCTACTTTTCCCCCACACTGTATATATTTTTTGTAGATGAGGAAACAGGCTCAGAGAGGTTAGGTAACATACCTAAGGTCACACAGCTATTAAAAGGGTGGGCTGGAATTAGAATAATAACAAACATTTATTGGCTTGTGGCCCACAGTTTATAATGGAAATACGGATAGGTTTTTCCATTGAAGCCCAGTCAGGAATTAGATTTGCCGTTGTCCTACTTCAGGGCACCAATCCTTAACCATGATTTTGACACATTCTAGACACTCGGGCCACTTATTTCTAAAACCTGGGTTCTTTTCATCAAGCCACCTGCCCCTGGTGGGTTACTTTTCTCTCACTCTGAGCCTCAGTTTCTTGATTTGTGAAATGGGGAATGGAGGAGAACTGGATTTACTGAGCTTTCAAGGCACACAGACTTTCATTAGTTTTGACTAATGCAATTTGTTCTAAGTGCTCATGTGCTTTCCAGTAGTGCTTGTCGCCTGTGGGCACAGCTGTTAATAGATTACCACATTCGTTCATTGGGTTCTGACCAACATTTAAATTTTCAAAATGGAAGGAAAAAAATAAGATAAACTAGAAAATACCAGCATGCATTGAACTTTATTAAAGGTAAATATTATTTTGAGAAGTTTTTATTTCACATACAAATACATATGTGTATATACATAAACATTAACTAATTTACAGTGCTAATTGCACATCCTACTGTGGTTTGTGATTTCCTGAACTAGAAAGACCCCTCAGGGTCTAAGGCAGCACTGTCCAATTGAACTTCCTGTGATGAATAGAGATGTTTATATCTGCACTGTCCAATAGAGTAGCCAGTAGCCACATGTGGCTATTAAGAATTTGAAATGAGTTTAGTACTAAGAATTAAATTTTATTTATTTAATGTCTAGTGGCTACTCTATTGGACAGCACAAGTCTAGGTTCTCTCAGTTCCTCAATGAACTGGCACTGGCCAGTTAAGTCTCAGTGTGTGTGTGCACCAGCAGTCAGCCAGGTGGGTGACAGTGGGCCAGTGGCGATAAAAATCAAAGAATGGATAATCATGGAGTTAACAAGCAGCAAGATTCTTCAGAAGCTAATTCATTTTAATTCTAAATAAATGGCAGCAGTTAAGAAAAGTAGTGTTTCTGTAGTTCCTTAACGCATTTGCAGCAGAGGATTGTGTTTTGTGAGAGTTAGGAAATGTGTTTTAAGGTGGTATATGAGGAGGAAAATCTTCCTTCCCTCATCTTTACAGGGCTTACACTTGGGAGTTGGGCATACCAAGGGCCTACGCTCAACTGTGCTGAGTACCTTTTCTGTGACCTCGGGCAAGTGACCTCACCTCTTTGTGCCTCAGTTTCCTCTTTTGTGCAGTGCAGATAATGAGCAATCTTGTCTAAGGCTTATCATGAGGACTAAATGAAATAATGCCTGTGGAGTGCTTGGCACTTGGAATAATGGCAGGTGGCTTATCCCCAAGGGCAAATGATCTCACCTCTCCCTGCCTGTTTACTTCTCCATAAAATGGAAATGAGTGTTGTGTATATACAACCGTATTGGCAAAGTGCTTTGCGGAAGGGGCTTCTGAGTAAAACGTTGACACCTTTCTTCCTTCTCAGCTACAGGCCAAGGCTACTGTCTACTCTGGTATAGGTCATAGGCCTTCTTGGGTCCCCACTCCATTGTCAGGGTGTACTTAGTTCCTCCTTCAGAGTCTGGTCTAGGAACACGATGTGCTGTGAGTGTGTTATGACTCTTAGTCCCTCCTAAGAACTTGGAAAATAGGGGAAGCCAGGCAGGGCAATTAGAGGTTATTGTTTTTAGTTACTGCATTCCTGACTTGGAAAGGGGGAGGTATATTCTGCATCGGAAGAGTCCAATCTGGTATTCTAGAGGGGATGGGAATGATGCTGGGCCTTCGGGGACAGGAAAGAGCATAGTAAAAACAATTACAGCGGATAGCTTACAGAGTGCTGCCTTGTCATGCACTCACCTGGCTCACCCTCTGTTTAAGGGTGAGTAAGCATTTTCTGGCAGCAGTAGGATAAGAAAGGGTATTGAGGTGGAAGGATCTTCTGTGTGCAAAGGCACAAAGCGTGGAAAAAGAAGGGTTGGTAGCAGTGTAGGTTTGAAGGGGCTGAGGCTGGAGGCTGTGAATCTAAGGAGACCTAGTCATTTTTCCGGACCTGATATGGTGGCAGTGGCTATTTGGAGTAGGACAGAGAAGAGAATTCCAGAGAGGAACCAGTTCCAAAATTTCAAGGAAGTAGAGTTGACAGGACTTGGCCATTAATCAAGTGCCAGGCCGAGAGAGGCAGGAATCTTAAGACAGGCCCATTATTGGTCTTAGGCATTTGGACCATGATGCACCCATTGAGATGGGAACCCAGGAGGAGGAACACGTTTACATGGAGGAAAGAATGAGTTCCTTTGTGGACATTTTGTGGAGTCTGAATGCCTGTGGGAAGGAATTCTGGGAGCAGTCCCATGGGCAGGCAGTTCCTCAGGTGTTCAGGAATGAGGTCCAGGCATATTGGGGAGTCGGCAACAGTTTCTGCCACGAGTGTGGGAGATAAGATCCATTATTTCACAAATTTGGCTGAACTGGATCGATCCCATTGTAAAGCTGAAGCTGTTATCAACTAAAGGACTATAACCAGGCCTCTTGATCCTTGCCCTGTTCATCTGGCAGAAGGTTCAAACTTGGGTGTCAGGGATGTCTGGGATATATGGGTGCTCAGACAGACAGGAGAAGAGCTTGGACAAGCCTGTTTCAGAACCAGGTAAAACAAGTTAGCTACTCCTATGGTTATTGTCATTCAGGATGTGAGGTCTGGAAGATAGATGGGAAGCACTGTGGATGGATTCTGGGACAGGGGAAGGACATCCTGACCACCATTTCTGTTCACCTCTGTCCACTGCTCTGTCCTTGCCTAGACCTACGCAGAGATGGACCCCACAACAGCAGCCTTGGAAAAGGAACATGAGGCGGTAAGCGGGGCAGGGATTCTAACTGCAGGCTCCCCCTACCCCTGCTCTCTCTATTTTGACTGAGCCATCCACTGCCCTCCACAGATCACCAAAGTGAAGTATGTGGACAAGATCCACATCGGGAACTATGAAATTGATGCCTGGTACTTCTCACCGTTTCCCGAAGATTATGGAAAACAGCCCAAGCTCTGGCTCTGCGAGTACTGCCTCAAGTACATGAAGTATGAGAAGAGCTACCGTTTCCACCTGGTGAGGCCACTGGGAGGGTGCTGAGACTGCAGCACTGGGAGGCAGAGATGGTTTCAGAGGAATGGAGGACAAGGAAAAGCTGCCTGTGGGTTGAGGGACCTGATTCGTGCCTGGCTCTGTCTTTGCTGGAGTGACTTAGGCCAGTTTGCCCCTCCGCAGACCTGTTTCCTCTTCTGTGGAATGGGGACAGTAATCCCTACTCTTACCCCTTGCTTGGGTCCCTTGCCCTTCACCACATGTGTATCAAAGCCAGCTTGGTGCCAGTTTCCTCAGTGCAAAAGCAGAAGCAAGCACAGTCCCTAGGCAATAGGACTGGAAGGTGTGGACAGATGGGAGGCATCGGTACATGGGAGATGCCAGGGTGGAGGCCTCTCATCATCCATGCAGCAGGGCGTTTCCCAAAGGGTGGAATCTGAGGAAACTGTATGCAGTTTAGGAAACACCGTCGTCATGGATCAGAGCCCTGTGGAGTCCTCTAGAGCCAGGCTGACCTGGACTCGAGTCCCCTAGTTGTGTGATGCTCGAGCCAGTTACCTAGCGCCTCTGTGCCTTGGTTTCTTCATCTGTAAAATAAGCTCTGTCTCATCTTGTGGTTGGGAGGGTTACTTGATGTGGGTGAAGTACTAGCCCAGGATCTGCTCATAGGGAAACAGAGAAGCAGAGATTTGCTGCAAGGCACACGGGACAGGATGAAGGGCAGCTGGCAGAGAACCTCAGGGCCTTAAGCGTCTGTCTGTCCATCCCCACTCCCAGGGCCAGTGTCAGTGGCGGCAGCCCCCAGGAAAGGAGATCTATCGCAAGAGCAACATCTCTGTGTATGAGGTGGATGGCAAAGACCACAAGGTGAGCTGGGTGACCAAGGTGCTTCGGGGAGGTGGGCGAAGCCGTGGCATCTCCTGGACAGTGTTCACTGCCATCGAAGGGTAGAGACCAACCTTAGGGTGAACAGCCCACCCAGGCAAAGGCCTGCGGGATCATGCTTAGTCTAGCGCTTGGCCTGTGGCTGGTGCCTAGTAAACACATGGGCTTTGGTGCCAGTCTTGGGGACAGTTTTTGTTCTTTCCCTGAGGACTTTTCTCCTGTTGGGGTAGTTTAGGTGTGGGCCATCTGGAACCTGGATGGAGATTGTCATGCTTGTGACTGTTTCTAGAAGGGCTATGTCTTTCCCTGGGAGAGACCGGCTTTGTGTAAGATTTCCTGCCAGAGAGCTCTGTGGCTCTGATGGCTGAATTCCTTGTTCGTGGCAAAAAGACTTCAGTGGGCCAGGGTGGGGCATTTGGCATCTGCTTCACTGTTACTGAGAACCTGGCCTTTGCCTGGTCAGTCTGGGAAGGTTTCATCAAATGTCCCCATTTCCTGTGGAAGGGCAGTTGAGAGTATAAGGTGAAGAGGGCAGGCTTCCGAGTGACTCCTGGCTTCAAATCACCCCGTCACTTCTTAGGTGACCTTAGACAAGTTACTTAATGTTTTTTTCCTGTTTCCTCATCTATAAGACAGGAGTCATGATAATATTTACCTAATAGGATTGTTAGTGGAATAACTGAGATAGCAATGTCACATACTTAGCATGGTGCCTGGCATCCAGTAGGTGCTTAGTAATGGGCCTTTGTTATTACTGGTGACCTGTTGTGGCTTGTCGTCAGCCTTGTGATAAATATCTTGGTGAAGGAATGTTCACTGTGAGCCTGGCCCTTGCCTGCTGCTCTGCCCTCTTGAGCATCAACAGGGGGAGTAGCAGAAGGGGCTCTAACAGGAGCCAAGGGTATTTTGCTGGCTCTACCTTCTGCCAGCTTTGAGGTCTTGGGCAAGCACTTCCCCTCCCAGAGCCTTGGTTTTCTTTCAAGTAAATGGGACCAGACATGCTGGGCTCACACGGCCCAGCCTGTGTCAGATGAGAGTGAATACAAAAGGTGTCATACACCAGAGGGACCCTTGATCTGTGCCGTGAAGCCAACCCTAAGGTCCCGTTGTTCCTCCTGATGTTGGTTTCTGCCCTGGGTGGGTGTCTGGTCCTGCAGCAGGAGAGTCTCAGCAAACGAGTATGGCCAAGAGGGTAGACTGTTCAGGTTTCAGAGTCAGGCTTGAGGCATTCAGCAAATATTTTAACAGTAACCAAGCTTCATGCTTAGCTTTGTGTTAGGTGCTGAGGACATAGCCTTGAACAACACAGGTTTGAACTGCGCAGGTGTACTCGTATGCGGAAATCCTGTGCTATTGTTCTGGTGGCGAGCCACTTCTCACCGGTCCGGCACTGGCTGTTCTGTCGAGCCTGGTCCTTGCAGAGCAAGGACAGATGGGAGCCCTCTGGAGTCCTCTAGAGCCAGGCTGACCTGGACTCGAGTCCCCTAGCTGTGTGATGCTCGAGCCAGTTACCTAGCGCCTCTGTGCCTTGGTTTCTTCATCTGTAAAATAAGCTCTGTCTCGTCGGATCAGAGCCCTCTGGATCAGAGCCCTCTGGATCAGAGCCCTCTGGAGCTCCTGCCCAAGTTTCAGTGGGCTCATTGTACTTGCTTCCTGAGCCTGTTTCCTCCACTCCCACCCTTCAGATATACTGTCAGAACCTGTGTCTGCTGGCCAAGCTTTTTCTGGACCACAAGACATTGTACTTCGACGTGGAGCCCTTCGTCTTTTACATCTTGACTGAGGTGGACAGGCAGGGGGCCCACATCGTTGGCTACTTCTCTAAGGTACTGGGTCAGAAAGCCAAGGTTGAGGGAGGGCAGTGAGTATGAACTGAAATAAGGGCTGAGCTTCCCCAGAGGTCCCGACCTCTCCCCGCCGCAGGAGAAAGAGTCTCCAGATGGGAACAATGTGGCCTGCATCCTGACCCTACCTCCCTACCAGCGCCGTGGCTATGGAAAGTTCCTCATTGCTTTCAGTGAGTAGCTCCTGTTCTGTCCAGGAAGGGGCACCTGTGGTGGGGATAGAGTGCCAGGGTAAGGGAGGTTTGCAGGACCCTTATTTCTCCCACTGCCAGGTTATGAGCTATCCAAGCTAGAGAGCACAGTAGGCTCCCCTGAGAAGCCACTGTCCGACCTGGGCAAGCTCAGCTACCGCAGCTACTGGTCTTGGGTCCTGCTGGAGATTCTGCGTGACTTCCGTGGCACACTGTCCATCAAAGACCTTAGGTGAGGACCCTGGTCCCGAACCCTGTCACAGGCATGCTGTCCATCAAGGACCTCACAAAGGAGGCTTCCTGAAATTCTCCAAGAGGGAAGGGTTCTTCTAAGATTGGCCATGATCTTGTCTCCTTGTCCCCATTGCTGTCTCAGCCAGACCCCACACGGGAAGTCTCCCAACATCTGCTCCAATCCCTTTCTACAGCCAGATGACCAGCATCACCCAGAATGACATCATCAGCACACTACAGTCCCTCAACATGGTCAAGTACTGGAAAGGCCAGCATGTCATCTGTGTCACACCCAAGCTGGTAGAGGAACACCTCAAAAGTGCTCAGTATAAAAAACCACCCATAACAGGTAGGTGGGGGGCTACCAAAGGTGTGTGGTAGTGGGCAGGTGTAAGGACTACTGGGAGCCACAGCTTCCTTTTTGCTGTCACATGATCCTAAACCAGTCTGACCAGCTCTCAGAACTGAAGCCTGGGGCAGGCTGCTCATCCTTGTGCTTCCCTGCCCCCTCCCCAGGACTCAATCTGCCCTTGTTCTCACCTAGAAGTGAAACCTGGCCTGGGCCCAGAGGCCCAGCCCTGCCTCTCTCATGCCTCTTCTCCCCACAGTGGACTCTGTCTGCCTGAAGTGGGCACCCCCCAAGCACAAGCAAGTCAAACTTTCCAAGAAGTGAGAGACCTGTGCCTCTGCTGCTGGACCTGCAACTCCTTGCCCCTCTAGCCTGTAAATATGTACAGCCTGTTGCATCATTTTTTAAAATAAAGTAAGTTCTGCCAGTGGCTCTAGACTTTGGAGGTAGGAGGAAGAGGCCAAGAGCTGATGTTCTTCATCGCACGTCACACACACAGCCAGTTGTGCTCAAAACGTTTTACTCCTCCTTGCTCCGTCTACCCTCCACCCCAGATCCAAGCCCAAGCCCAGTTCCGGTGGGGGCTCAGTCCTCCGGAGTCCAGGGATCGGGGTCAAGGGGGACATGGCAGCCAATGGGCAAGACTTGGACTTTTCTGTCTTTAAAAACATGCTGCTCAGAGGCAGCCCCAGCCCAGAAGACAGCAAGAGAGTGAAGCGGTGGGGGCTCATCAGGCAGAACAGGTTGGGCACTGGAGCCAGCCCTTCAGCAGCAATCAGAGAGCAATTGCCCACTTTTCTAGAAACATAAGAGCCAGGGCACAATTTCTTAGCTAAGGCTCCTTGGGGGCTCCATAGGAGCCCAACCAATAGGCTTGTGAACAGCAGGTGGCCGGAAGTTCTAGCCAGTACCACAGGCAGTGAAACTCCTGCCTTTGGGTTGTAGTCCCAAAGAACAAGCCCAGGGAAGTGGGCTCAAAGGTCATTATGGTGCCCTGAACTCCCACAGCACCCTGGGAGGAAGAAGTGACTCAAATGCCCAAACAATGTCAAGGAGCGGCCAGGTCCATTCCTGGGAATGGGCATCTGTCCTTGGGTACAATATTGAGTCCTGGAAGCAAAGGTCAGCTCCTGGGGTGAGTAGCTCAGTGCTCTCATCATGGGTGGAGGAGGCCCAGGGTCAGGGCTAGTGGCAGCAAAAGGATGGGCCCCAACAAACCCCGGCCTGGAGTGGAGTTGAAGGCCAGATGATTCCTGCAGAGGCTGATATCGGGCTGGGACTCCTGGATTTGGGGCACCACCCGAGGCTGGAGCTGTGCTACATGGTGGTGAATCCAGGAGGCATAGCTGGAGGTGAGCGTGTACACACCAGGTCTGTTGGGGGCCCCACAGGCATCACCCCAGCTCACAATGCCTGCCAGGTACCAGAGGCCCCCAACAGGGCAGGAGAGTGGGCCCCCAGAGTCACCCTGAGGAGAAAAGCCATACAACAGCTGTCAGGACCAGGCCCCCAGGCCTCCAGTCACCCATGCCAGCCCTCGTTTCCCAAGACGCACTTGTCTTATTTGTTCCACTGGACCCCCTCCCTGCATTTACCTGGCAGGCATCCTTGCCCCCCTCTACATAGCCAGCACACACCATGTCTTGCTGGATAGAGTGGGGCTCATTGGGCTTGGCGTCGATGTTGTACAAGCAGTTACATGTTTCACGGCTGATCAGTGGCACCTCAAGTTGCTGTAGTTGCCTGGGGGCCTGGAGGCTCACTGTGGGGGCAAAAGATGCTTAGCGAGGGCCTCCTACTCTGAGCCAGGCTCCCTCCGTGCCTCTAGACCTCAGTGCCCCACCTCACCTGAGGGGGCCACATGGCCCCATCCAGTGACAGTACATTGGAGGCCATTGGGGAAGGAGGCGTTGGCTGCAGGGAGGCAGATGGGCCGGATGTAGCGGGAGAAGATGATGGGGCTGCTGAGACGGAGGAGCGCAATGTCCCCCTGGGAGCCCTCATGGCGGTAGCTGGCGTGGGGAATGATGTGTGCCACGGTGCGGACCTCAGCCGTCGGGGTATAGGAGCCCAGCTGGAAGGCCCCTAGCTTTACCTCGTACTCTTCCTTGCGATGCTCCCTACAAGCAGGCGGGGTAAAGGCTGGGACCCAGGAAACCTGTCCTGGTTCCTTGATCCCTGTTGCCTTTCCACATCCAACCCCAGATTCTGATCCCAGGCAAAGGACTTTTCAGGACCCAGACTGTGCCCTAGTTTTATACCGTGAGCTATATGACCTCTGGTCTTCACTCCTGACTGTTCTTTCAGGCTATATTGATACCCCTAGACCCAATCCAAGAACCCCAACCTCTGACTGACCCCTGAACTTTGACCTCCAGCCCACCTTTGGCTTCCCCTACATTGCCCCCAACTCATTTGGTACCTTGGAAAGCAGTGAGCAGCTGACAGCACCCACTGATCAGACACGAGAGAACCGCCACACACGTGGATGCCATCATAGATGATGCTGACCTGCCAGGGCCACTGGCCAGGGGTTGCACTGTTACCACCTGTGATGCGTGCTTGGGAGGCCACACCGCAAAAGGCTGCCCAGGGAGGAAGGGGAAGGAGTCAGGCCCTTCTGGAGCCCTCATATAATGTCCTTAGCCCTGCCACTCCCAATAAAGCCCAGCGGATCTGTTTTGGAGCTTAGGAAGTGAGTTCATAGAAGCCAGCCACCCCTTTGTCCCCATCCCGCTGCTTAACAGGCATGGTCAGTTTTGCCACCTTATCATCCTTGACCCATTTATTGCCTCATTCAGGTCTCATACAGTTCCTTTCTCTTAGGCCTTCCTGCCTTCCATCCAGTCCACCCCTTCCAGGTCTGAAGCCCTTTATGAATGAGAAATCTGGCCAGGTGAGTCCTGCTTAAGTCCTTCCCTGGTTTCATACTGCCCTTAGGATACAGTCCAGATCTTCCATGACCCTGCCATCTGCTCCGGCCATCCATCTGGACACTTCCTGTTATAGACCTGGGGCCACACACTTACTCACTTTTAGATCTTGGCTTATCCAGGTCATTGCCTAGAATACCTTTCCTTATCCCTACTTTGCTGTGCACACTTCGATTTGCCCCTCCTTAGCCTTCCCTGACCTGCTGACTGAGTCAGGCAGTGTCCCAGAGCTCCCAGGGCCTGTGCTTCACATGATTGTTCTGTGCTTCAACCACACCAACCTGCGCACTCCCTAACGGCAGGGATCAGCGCAGAGCCCCATGTGCCCTGTGCCCAGTGCCCAGCATGGGGCTGGGCACAAAGAGGGAGTCATGGATGTGTGTGTTGAACAAAGGAACAGAACAGCTGGGCTCCCATGGTGTGAAGGCCACCCTACCCCCGCTGAAGCTAGCTGGAACAGGAAAACAGGACGCAACTGCCTTCACAAAGTCACCTTCCCAGGAGCAGAGAAAACTGCCCAACCGGCTCCTCCTCCTCTGTTCCTCCTCCTCTCCTCGTAATACTGACAATAGCTGCTATTTAGTGACTTAGAACAATACAAGGCCCTGAAGGGGCTTTCACTTTGTCTAGGTTCTGGACTCCCCATGCAGCCCCAGGAGATAAACATAATCAACTTCATTTTAGAAGGGGATTGGCCAACCACACAGCTAGTAAAGTGGTGAAGCCATGACTGAATACCTTGCCTCGGACAGGGGTGGTGCGCCTTTGAAGAAGGGAGACCCTGGGTTTCTTTCCCTCAAAACACCCCACGGTTGGACTGAGACCTGGGTTTAAATCCCAGCTCTGCCATGTACTGGCTGTGTGCCTTTGGGCAAGTCACTTCTCTGGACCTTGTTTTTTTTTTTTTTTTTGTTTTGTTTCGTTTTTAATCTGTAGAACGAGGGATACAATCCCTGTCTCACGGAGCTATTGGGGGGACTTAAGTAGAACAATTACAGGGGAGGCCCTGGACTGATAGCTCAGTTGGTTAGAGGGTCGTCCTCAATATGCTGAGGCTGTGGGTTAAACCCCTGGTGTGGGCACATACAAGAAGCAACCAGTGAATGCGTAAATAAGTGGAACAAATAAATGTTTCCCTCTCTCTCAAATCAATAAAGTAAAAAATTTTTTAAAGTTATGGGGGAGGGGTGAGACAGTCTGGCAGAGAGACTGACAGGCACGCATTAAACACTCCATGGGAATCTGAATGTGTTCCCTCTTTTTCCCCTCCCCCATTTCCCTTTCCTCAAGCCTCACCTTCGGACCCTGCCCCGTCAGCTCCTGGAAGGCAAGAGAAACAGGGAGGGGTAAGCAGAGAAGACCAAGTTCCCAGACTTCTCAGCACTTGCCACTTCTCTGGAGAACTGCCTCTCCCCCTAGGAGCCAAAGCCGAAGAGCTAGGGAGCCGGGCCTTGTTGAGCCCAGGATAAGGGACCTGCTGCAGGGATGGGTTAAACCATGGCCCCTGTGCACCACCTCTCCCACACCCCCTACCCGCATGGTCTCACTCACCCAACCCGGAAGGGAATAATCCAAGCAAAAGCAGAATGGCCATAGCCTCCAGCTGCCCAGGCCCCAGGCCTGCCCTCTGGGCCATGGCCCAGGATGAGGGCCCCTGGGCAGACACCAGGCACTCAAAGGAAAGGACCGAGGGCTGGCTTCCAAGGCAAGATTCAGGTGTTGGGCCCGGAGGGAAGGGATGTTGGAATCCGTGCTGGGAAGATCGGCGCTGGTGTCCGAGGCTGGCTTTGAAGGCAGGGAGCAGGCTCAAGGGGAGACGACGAATATCCGCAGCCCTCGGTGAGGACACGTCTCCAGCACTGCCCGGCTACACGGAAAACTGCCAGAGTACAGCTCCTCAGAGAAAAGCACCTACCTGCCCGCCCCTCCCTTGGCCCCGCCCTCTCTACTCATCTCTGCCAGCTTCTTTCTCCACCAAAGTCTTGGAATCCTCCCAGACCCCGAGGGGTGCGCGCGCGCGCGCGCGCAGGCATGCCGGGGGTGGGGGGGTCAGGGGTGGTGGTGGCGGTGATCAAACAAAGAGCAGCCCCAGGCCAGGCTGGAAATTGTAATGTCCGATGGCCTAGCGCCCTGGAGGGCCACCCGGCTGCTGTTGGCCCTAGGTCTTTCAGGTCTCCCACACCAGTTATGCCTCCCAGGGGTTGGCTCAGCCACAGACGCTCCTCCCCCCTCCCTTCTTAGGCCCCGTGTCTGAGCCTAGGACACCTGGGTCTGCCCCAAGCTAGGGCCACTTCAGGCACTTCTGTAGATCCTGCAGCTTCATCTGTGTATGATGAGCTGTGGTGAGCGTGTCTGGCAGTGCCAATCATCTTACAAATATTTACTGAGTGCCTACTCTGTTCCAGGCACAAGAGACAAAACAGACAGCATCCCTGCCTTCCCTGAGCTCACCCTGAAGTAGGGATGACACCTTGACTCAAATAACCACACAAGCAATTATAGCACAATTTCAAATTAGGAACTGTGATACAGGAAGGTTAATGGAGGTTCTGGGAACCATTTACAGGAGCTTGACATAGGCCAGCATCAAGAAGGGCTCCTCAAAGAAGTGCCTTCAGAACTGAGACCTACAGATATTATGAAAAGGTGTTAAGATGAAGGTGGGGGAAGAGTGGTTCAAATGAAGCATTTTAGGTGGAGGGCGCAGGTGGCACAAGTTCAGGAAAAGAAGACCCAGAGTGATTTATGTCAGGGGTTGGGTGCTTCCTCTGTGAGCCTATGAGTCTGTGTGGGCAGTTGCAAATGTGTATTGGCTTCAAGGTTCAGGAAAACAGAGCCCTACTTCCTCACCTACCTTCCATAGATTAGGTGTCTGGACCTCTAAGCCAAGACTTAGAGGCTGGAGTGGGTGAGAGGATGAAGGCTGAATCTGAAGGGGTCTAAGCTGGGAAGGAGGGGCAAGACACTGGGCACTGTGAGTGTGTTCGGGTAAAAGGTGGGGTATATTAAATGTTTGTGGGGGACGGCATGTGGGTTACTCACTGGGTACGGGGAGGAAATAGGGATGTATGTCCCTGTGGAGATTCAGGGGAATATTCTATTTGGGATCCGGCAGCTAAAGATAAGCCTAGGCCTTTAAGGACCTCTGCCTGTCTCCTCTGTCCCCCAGGGAGAACTTCCAGCTGCCCTTAAAGGTCTCCGTCCCTATCCTCTGCCTATTCAACCCAGAGATTTGACTCCAGCCGCAGAGGTGGCCCCTCTACCACCTTCCTCAGCTCGCTTCCACCCCAGGCACCTCCCCTCCATAGGTCCCCATTTACTTTTTTTTGTGCTCAAACATCACTTCTATGACCCTTTCCTGACCCCCAGCCAGAGTTGTCCATGTAGTTCCCCACTACATAGGGAGCACTTCATGGGCTTACCCCTCAGACCCTAGGTGTGCCATGACTTAGTAGTTAGCAGGGAACGTGCTCGAATTCATGCCGGGAGGTGAACCAAGAAGTGGTGAGGGGACTCAAACCCTAGGAGCGCTGGGCAGGATGTGAAAGCTGTGGACGCTTGAAGGGTACAAAATGTCATGTATGTACGGGGGACACTGGAGGTGTATACTTTGGGACATCATTCATCGGGGTGCGTAGGTGGGGAAGTGGCTCCCTGTGAGTATAGGAGATTGCAGACAGATCCTGGATCCTTGGGGTCCTGGACCCTTCTATGACCCTCATCCTCAGTCCTTACTCTGGGGAGAGGGGTAGCAGGGTCAAAGCTAGGGCTGAGGTGGCCAGCAGGTGCTAGGGATAATTCCCACTGGGGATGTGACACACACCCAGCTGGCCACCCAACCTCCCCCACCCTTGGGCAGGAATGAGGGACAGCTGCCACGTTATCAGGGACACATTTCCTGGGAGCCCAAGGCCTGACTCACAGAGGCCCAGGAGGGAGGGGCTCTACCCCTCGTGCTTCCCTCTAGCCCCCAAGCCTACCCTCAGCAATTCCATAAGGCCATGTGTCTTTGTTTACACTTTATTGTCCACTCCCGCTGCCCCCAAGGATTCCAGGGCACAAAATATCCAGGCACTGAAGGCCAATTATCTGAAGCCATTGCAGTCTAGGTGGGTGGGGGAGCTCTGGAGGTTCTGGCGAAGGGATTGAAAGCCGGTTAAGTCACATTCCAACCCCACTGGAAGGGAAATGGAAGGCTGGAGGGGGTAGGGAAGGAGAAGGAGAGGTGGTCCAGGACTCAGACCCCTCAGCCCTGGATTAAGGGGGTCAGGAGCAGCAGGAACAGAGCAATAGGAGGGAAGCCTGAGGCCCCAGCCATGTCCAGGGGACAGGGATTGCTGCCTTCAGGGGGCCAGTAGGGGGAGCCACTGGGGGGCAGGAAATGGGCCTCTCCCACTGTCTGGGAGATCCAGGCCTCTTCAGGGCCAATGGAGGCAAACAGCTCCTGGCTCCCTCTAACAGCCATGCCCACGAGAACCCAGGAGCCTCCCTCACTCTGGCACAGGAGCGGAGGTGCTGAGGTCACCTGCAGAGTAAAAGCCAAGGCCAAAAGGGTCTCTTACCTTTCCTCCTGGTCCCCTGCACCTTATTCTAGGGCCCAGTTACAAAGTACTGCCTGTCTCCATCCTTAGGCATCCAGGCCCCTGGTTGCTCTCCAAGGTCCAACCAGGAAGCACTGCCTCTTCCCGTTTGGGGCCCAGCACCCAAGAATTTTAACCCTGTTTTCTCTCCAGGGCCCAGCTGCCCAGTACTGCCTTTCCCCTCCCTGGATCAGGATGCCCAGGCCCCTGTACCTCACACCTGTCTTCCTGCCCCTCTGCATACAGGACACAGAGAGTCCCAGGGGGCAGAATACCCTGATAGAGGCAGTGACAGAGTCGTGGTGTCAAGATGGAGACAGCAGCAGCCACAGGGACTAGAGAGAGGAAAGTGGGTTGTCCCAGGGATTCTGGCCTCCAATCACTTCTCACCCCCAGGACCCAGGGCTCTCACCTCGGTCCTGAGGGTCCTTCCAGCCCAACACCCAGCAGCTGCCCCCCAGGGGGATTCCCCCTGGGTGAAGGCAGATGGACAAGGCTGAAGGGGAGGGCTCCACCCGCGAGCTCAGCTCTAGGAGGGCCAGGGGGGGCCGAAGTCCCAGGTGCCGGGGTAGGCGGATGCTGATGACCAACCGGGATACCTGGTGGCCCTGTGGGAGGGGGCTGGCCCCTGTTCGGCCCAGGTACACTTCAATATAAGGCACTGTTGTGGAGCCTGGCCTGTTGGAAACAAGGCCCTATGTTACTTCCTGCCCACCCTCCACCCTCATCCCCTTGCTGGTAAGGGCCTTCCCTTTGGAGAGTCATTCCACTAACTCCTTTATCATTGCTCCTTCCTAATCTCTCTTCTATTTCAAAACACTTCACAGAAAGTTTTCCTGTGCTCTAAGAGCCCTTAAGGGAGAATATCCCACTATTTCAAGAGTTCTTTGGCCTGTCTCCCGATTTTCCCCTCCAGCCCAGGAGATGGGTGAGACCCACCTGAGGACACAGTGAGTGGCAGTCAAGATCCAGCCTGGGGCCACGAGGATCCCAGTGCAGACGTGATCACCAGCCACATGCACCTCTGCCAGCCACGGCCACAGGAGCCCCACTGGAGCGGGCTCTGGCCGCAGGCCACAGGCTAGGGAGAGGAGGTGACCACCTCAGTGGAGGTCTCCCAGCTGACCCCTGATGCCCCTGCCATGGATTTAAGCACCCCCAAGAACTAAACCCCAAAGGCCTGCTCCTCACCACCACGTTCTGTGTGGGGAGGACAAGTTTGTGTCTCAGTCTCCTCCCCCTCAGGGCCCCAGTCCCAGGTCAGCTGGTCCTCTAGGTAGGCTCCCCGAGTCACATGGCTGATCCATGGGCCATGGGTCTGAAGAGGGTAGAAGGCTCTGGGACGTAGGCAGCCACTGGAGAAGACTCTGATTCCAGCCAGGAACCAGGTCCCCTCCTCCCGGCACAAAAGGCTCCAACTGGAGTAGTTCTGCAGCAAGAGAGTGTGTGTTATCAACCACTGCGTTTGTGTGTGTGTGTGTGTGTGTGTGTGTGTGTGTATAAGTTGATGAAAGGATATCAAAGATCCTGGGCCTTTCCCAGACTCCACATTCCTCCTTTCTCGGACATAAATCCCACTTCTGCAAGTCAAGCTCCATTACTAGCCTGTATAAGGATTCCCATTAAACTCAGGAGAGCGAGGAAGCCCGAAAGAGCCCAAAGCTTGCCTCAGGACCCTCCCAAAAGTCCCCCAGAGCCAGGCTCCGCCCCCAGCGTGCTCGGTCTCTCCTGTTCCGCCCCCAACTTCCTAGGCCTCTTTCCTAGGCCTCTTTCCGAGTCCTAATCCGACCCGCAGGCTCCGCCACCGCCGCTAACCCAGCAGCTGCCCGATTCCTCCTCCTCCTGGTAGGCAGGGCAAAGCGCTTGCGGTGGGTCTCCCGGCAGCGGTACTGTCGCCCCCTGGCGGCCGTACAAGCAGTGACACCACCAGCTGCTCAACAGCTCCGCCTCAAGTAGCGTGTTAGGGCCGGGCGCAGGTTCTGGGAGAGAAAAGGGAGGGGAGTCCGCGCGCAGCAAGGTTGGGCCTCACGCCTCCCCGCCCTTGCCGGGTGCCTGGGCCCCTGCTCACCGCCACGGCCCCAGCGGGCCAGGCGGCAGCGGCTTCCGGGCAGGAAATAGTGTTCTGGGTGAGGTAGGCACACTGGCCGCTGGGCCACGCTCAGGTTCACGGGCGCGCGCAGCTGCAGCAGCACCAGGTCCGAGGCGTGGTCCCAGGAAGCGTTCTCGTGTGGCACGAAGCGAGTCACCTGCTCTGCGCGCAGGCGCGAGGGGAGCAGCACGCGCCAGTTGTCCAGGTCGCGGGGCTGGCCGTCTGAGCTGCTGCGGCTGGGGGATGAGGAAACTGGGAACGTGGGAACACACTGGCCTGGAAACCGCTCACCCCTGACTTAGGCTCCATATACCCAGGCTAGGATTCTGTTTCCCCGGCCTGAGAACTGTGCACTGAATTCTGGCTCCAACTTCTACTACCTCTCTACTCGCTCGACATAGACCAGGACCCTGCTTTGCGATTTGGGTCCTGCGTCTCCCAAGGAGACCCCTCCCCCATCTCACCCCCACTCCAGACTGAGGGGTACCCCCCCCCCCCGCCCCAGGGCTGGGACCAAGTAAGTACTGTCTCAGGCCACTGGAGGAGGGGCATGAATCTGTCTGCTATACGGGGTTTTACTCACTCCAGAAAGCAGCTGGCAGGCGCCAAGACCCAGCTTTCAGACACCAACGCCCCATGGCAGGGTCTGGATCCTGGCACTATCACTTGAGCCTCCCAAGGCCAGGCCCCTGGCCTCTGGGCCTTCCCGCACTCTGAGGGGTGAGAGGCCTGGGTCAGAGGGCCTCTTGAACCTGCAGCACTTTCCACCCCAACTTGAATATCCCATGTTTAGCAGTTATCCAGGGGTCCTACCCCCTCACCTGGCAGGGCGATAGTGCAATTCTCATCCATGGGCTCCCAGGGGCCTGATTGGGGGCCCTGGGACTGGGTGGGAAAGGCAGGTCCGGGCTCTGAGCCCATCACCTGTTCCCGGATCCATGCCTCGTAGGGAGCTACAGCAGTGAAGACTCCAGGGCGGTTCCTTCGTCCACAGCCAAAGCCAAAGCTGGTGATTCCTGCCTGGAACCATCGTCCACGTTCCTCACAGACCAGGGGCCCCCCAGAGTCTCCCTGATGAGAGATGACTCAGTGTCAACAGATCAGCCCAGGGACCCACCAGCTTATACTGGGCCATGTTCCAAAGTTACTACACCTCTTCTTGTTGGCCCCCCATACAGACACCTTCTCCTCGGAACCTGCCTTGGCTGTGTCAGCTTCTGTATTCCCTACAACTCTAGACAGAAGAATGACATGTAAAGCAGAAAGGCTGGTGATGAGCAGCCAAGCTAAGATCACCAAACTGATGCATTGAAAGCCATGTGAGAAGGCTGAAGGTCTCACAGCCAAATGATTCCCGTTCAATGACTAGTTCAAATAAATGCGGTCTTGGATTTCTAAGTTCACCCAATTGTTAAAAGTAAATCAGAGATGCCAGCATTTAGGAAGCTGTTAGAAATAGGAAATCTAAAAGCAGCAAGAAGAGACAGGAGGAAGAACCACAGTGAACAGACACTAAAACTTTGAGGCATTGTCCCTAAGACATCTCTGTAGTCCAGATCAGGTATTTCTACGACCTGAACAGGGTCACAAAGAAGGCTCAGAATCATCTAGAATATGCTGTCTAATATGGTAGACACTAAATAAAATTAAAAATTTAACTCCTCAGTTATACAAGCCACATTTCAAATGTTTTTCAAATGTTCAGTAGACAATGTGGCTAGTGACTACTATCCTGGACAGTGCAGATACAGAACATTTCCATCACTGTAGGAAGTTCTGTTGGACACTGCTGGTCTAGAGGAATTTGAATTGCTCATAATCCTGTTCAAGACGGCAGAGGATTATGTCCATAAGTCCTGGAATCTCATAATTGGGAGGGACCCTGAAGACCATCTAGCTTGAATCTCCATTACCACTATGCATCTGAGTACTGGAAAAACGTGTGTCATTTGAGGAAGGTTTGTAGGAGAAATGATTAAAATATACTGTATTTTGGCCTTTAGCAGGTTATCTGGAAAATTCCATTCTGTGAAGGATTAATTCATTTTTAAAGATAACTATTTATTGAGTATCTACTAGCAGGTGCTATGCTGTCCTTCTTCTACACTCTCATCTCAGGAACGGCCCGATTAGGCACCCAGTGAGAGCTGGGAAGTGGGATTATGATAATATTAATAGCTAATGCTTATTTTGCTCTTATTAAGGCCCACACACTGTTCTAAGTATTCTTACATATACAAATTCATTTAATCATCATTACCACCCTATGATCTCCATCTTTCAGATGAGAAAGTCTGGGCATAAGGTGATTAAATATCTTGGCCGAGGTCACACAGCTAATAAGTGGTGGTGCCAAGCTTCAAACCAGGCAGACTCACTCTAGAGTCTGGCACCTAACCACTGCACTATACTGCCACAAATAACAGTTGTTGAGCCTCAGGTTCTATCCATTTATAATTTTCACATCAACCCCATCCATTGGCAATCTTATCCTCTTTTGCAGATAAGACTCAGAGATATGAAAGAGATGGGATTTGTCTGTTTCTCACACTGCTTCCCATTGGTTACTGCTCTGCCTGGTCTTGTCAGGCAGGTGCAGGGACCTCCCCTCACCTGGCAGGTGTCCCTGCGCCCCTCTGGGTAGCCAGCACACAGCATCCCTGGCAATAGCTGAAAAGTGAGGTTGAAGGGGCCCGGCCGGCTGTAGAGACATTGACAGGCAGCTTCTCCCAGCAGCCTTAGCTCCACTTCTTGCAGCACCCAGGGGAGAGGCAGAGGGTCTGCGAACAGGACCAGAGAGCTAATGCTGTGAGGCAGGCATGGAGTCCCCTGTTCCCGAGAGCTCAGCTTTGGCCTCTCCAGCTGCCTCCTGGACATCTCTATCTAGATGCCTCATGGCACTTCAGTCCACCACATCCAAATCCAGTCATCTTCTCTTCCTGCTCTTCTCTGTCCTTCTTCCTACATCCTCACCTCAAGAATGTCCCCATCAAGTACCCAGTGAGAGCTGCCATGTATGGGTTTGTACTGTACAAAGGTCCCCAGCGAACAAAGGATTCACATGGGGGCTAAAGCCACTAAGCTCTGCTTCCTGACATAGGCTGTGTTAGTCCTGAGAGGGTACCCTTTTCAACAAAGATGCCATACACACTTCATGCGGTCTTGTACCAAGTTGCAAAGTATGGAATCTGGTGTCAGTCCTGATCCATGTCTCAATCTTCCCTCCCCAATAAGTTCCCAAGTCCAGAAAACCTCTCATTTGTGACCTCCTGGCATATTTACTGCAACTGTCCTAGTTCAGGAGGCATAACCTTGGACCTTGATGATTGGCCCAGCCTCCTCACTGATCTGTTGTTTCCCAACCCACCCTTCACTTTTTGATGCCAGAGAAATGTTTTTAAAGCTCTGCTCTGACCTTACCAAGGAATATCAAATGGATCCCACTGTCTAAACCTGAGGCCTCAATCCTTTCCTGAGGTGAACCTGCTCTTAATGGAGACAAAGTCTCAGGATCCAGAAAGGGTAAGGGCGAGTGTGGACAGAGCTCCTTCCCTCCCCACACAGAATCCTAGGAGGTCAGGGGATGGCTGAGGCTCAGCTTGAGGGAAGTCGACCAGGGAAGTTCAGGAATTGTCCTGGGGATCCCTGCGGCTGGTGGGGTACTCTGGCCCTCAGTCTGACCTTAAGGCCTTTATGGTTCAGCCCCAGAAGCTTTTGCAGCCTCTGCCCCCTCCACTTCAGCCTGGCAGCCTGACTATTCTCTGCCTTCTATGCCTCACCTGGGTCTCCAGGATGGCCTCCATCTCCCCCCACCTTCCTGTAATGCCAGCTCACGTCCTGACTTCACACAACCTCACCAGAAGTCTCCTGCTGTGGGTGTCCATTGTCAGGATGGCCTGTCCGCATCCACACAGACTTCCTAGGTGCTCAGACTGACCCTTCCTTATTACATCCTGCCCTGATGGGGCCCCTGCAAGCCGAGGCTGTGGCATCTCTCCTCCAAATATCCTTTCTAAAGCTCTGGGCATTGCAAGGGCCTGACCACAGATGTGGAATTATTGTGAGGTCCTTGCTAACATGAAAAGATAACACTGGATAATGGGGATGATGGAGAATGGAAAAGTTATCTATTTCTCCCCATACCTTCTAACATAAGTGTGTGCTTATTTAGCTAAGTAAGTAGTATTGTGTACCCACTAGAATGCAAACTCTGAGAAGGCAGAAATTTTTGCTTGTTATGTTCATTGGTGTATCACCAATGCCTAACACAGTGACTGGCACAAGAAGGTGCTCAAAAAATATCTGTTGAATAAATGAAAGCTGGACTAAATGAATGAGAGCGATGAAAGTGAGTAGGGAGAAGACAGAAGGTGGGGGAGTAGAGAGATGAGTCGGGGGAGGATAGGATGGGAAGAAGGGAGACAGGAGGAAGGGGGATGGGAGAGAAGGAGGGCAGAAAATGATGTTTGCTGAAAACCTGCTATGCATCAGGGGCTGTGCTTTAGTGCTCAGATCACCTAGGCAGGGGTGACCAACACGTGGCCCACAGGCCGAATGGGGCCCAGGATGGTTATGACTGCAGCTCAACACAAAATCATAAATTTACTTGGAACCTTTTTTTTTTTTTTTTGTTCATGACGTTTCATTAGTGTTTGTGTATTTAATGTGTGGCCCAAGACAATTCTTCTTCTAGTGTGGCCCATGGGTTGGACACCCCTGAAAAATATCTAAAATGTATTAATTACTGCTATGCTAGTCATTCTGTTATAAGCTTTATGGATTTTCCCATTTAATCCACCCAGCGACCCAGAGGAATGAGCCTTATTTTCCTCAGTTTTCAGAGGAAGGAATGGACTGGGTGTAGTACTTTGTCTGAAGTAGCAGAGCTGGGATGGGAACTTTGGTCTGATCCTAAAGCCAGGAAAGACAAAACTGGAAGGAGTGGTGAGGAGGGAATGGGGGTTATGAATCGGAGGTCTTAGCTTGAGACCCCTTGGGCGGGATGGCGTTTGGAGCTGGGTAAGGCACTTAGTCTGGGCCCAGCAAACCTCGCCCCAGCCCCCGCCCCGGGGCCCCTCCGCCCGAGGGCCCGCCCCTGGACCCGCCCACCTAGGGGCTCACCTTTTTTTAACCCGCCCCGGAGATCCCGCCCAGGCGACCGTTCTGTAGGCTGTACCTCTCCGATAACCAATCCCCCACAGCACCCATCTCGCTCACCCGCCTCCTGTACGTCCCCCCAGCCAGTGGCCCAGCAGGTCGTTCCGTGAGCGAAGTGGTGTGAGGCGCGGGGCAGGCAGACAGGCCGTACCGCGGGGCCCAGCCTGGCGGGCGAAGCCAGGCGCAGGAGGGCCAAGTCGGCTCCCAGTTCCACGCTGCTGTAGTTGTCCGGCACCAGGATGGCCGCCACTGCGCGTACGTGCGCGGCGTCCAGGGGCCCGTCCTGGGAGTGCACGCCCAGCAGTACCGAAAACTCGGCCGCGGGCTCCAAGGTCCCGTTGCTTTGCCAAGGCCGAGGCGGGAGAGGGTTAGATTGACCCTAACGTGGGGCAGATTCTCGTGGGGGTGGGGGCTCAGAATTTGGAACGAGATGGGACGGTGAGGAACCCAGGAGGGGCGGAGTCGAGTTCACTTTGGGGGCTGGGGCGACTGAAGTTCAGGTAGAGTGGAGGCAGTTGATTGGGGGTATGGGAACGACGGAATTCAGACTTGGATATTTAGCTCCATTAACACTCCCAGAACCAGGATATTCCGCAGAGCATCTGGCCTCCGGGTAGGGCAGGGAGGCAGGGCAGCCGGGGTCAGCTAGTCTCCAAATCAGCTGAGTGCACGGGGTCAAAGTTGGGCATGGGTGAATACTCACTTTACGAAACAGTGGGCAGCTGAGAGGACCCAAGAAGGGGCGATGAGTGAGCCCCCGCAGATGTGGCCCCCATTCTGGTGCAGGCTCACCTGCCATGGCCAGCTGCCCGGCTGTGCGTCTGAGCCCCCCACGATTCTGGTAGAGGACTCAGGGCGACCACAGTCTGCAGTGGGGTACCGTGGAAGTCATATTCCATCCCTGTCCCTCACCGCAGAGGCACAGATAACTCAGGATAAAGCCCCATCCCTACCCCATTCAGTTTGTCCTCCCCTCCCACTCTCCCCGACCCCAAACAAAGAGCAAAGTATATCTAGGCACTTCTAAGTTTCTGGTCATTTCCATCTCTCTCACTGCCTAAGCCAGCCTTAACCTCCTTTTAGATCTGAGCCCACTCCCTGCTCCCATTCACCTCTTACCCAGATCTTCAGGTTCTTGAGTAGGACTGAGAGCTGGGAGTCAGAGGGAAGAGAGAGGAAGATATTGAAGACTTCCAGCCCCTGACACTGCCCAGCCCTCATCTTCCTTCTCCATCTTCCACCCCCCATCTTCCTTTTCCCTGCCCTCTCAGCAACAGCCCCCCCACACCCGCCGCTGCCGCCCCAACACCCATGCTACCCCTTCTATCTGCTTTGCCTTTGCACTTGACTTTCCCCAGTCCAGCTGCCTTACCTGAGTCCTGGAAGGCTCCTGGGATGGGGCTGATGACTGGAAAGAGGGAGGCAGGAGGAGGCTGGAGACCTATTCTTATAAAACCTGCCCTCCTTGACTGCCTCCCTCCCGGGCTTTATAACTACTCCTCCCCCGCTGCAACCAGGCCTCCTTTCTCCCTCCTGACACCTCACTCCCTCTTTCTTCCGATGGTCCCCCCTCCCCTTCTTCTGACACCCAGCTCCCTGAACAGAGCTCAAGAGTCCTGCTTTCTAGCTCAGATGGTAGGACCCAGGCCCCTTGCAGCCATCTTCTGTCTCCTGAGGTTACCGAGGATCACAAGAGGGAGAAGCAGGTGCTGGAACATGGCACATTTGAGTCAGCTGGAGGAACAGAGATGAGTGAAGGTCTGCTCCTTGCCACGGCTCTGTCACTGTCTGGGCAGTGGGTGACTCCTGATGATCCCAGGAGCAGCCCCACCCTCCCTGGCTAGAGCCCATCTCTGGGAATCTGAGAAGATCTGGGGTTGGAAGGGGGAAGTAGGGAGTCTGAAGGCCCAACCCAGAGCCCTGTCCCATGTCACATCTCTGGAGGCCAAGGGTGGGGGTGGGAGGCAGATGCCCTAGTTCCAGGATACCTGTTGGGTGGGGCAGGGCAGAGAGGATAGCCAGGGGCTGGGAGGCCAATGTCAGTGAGGCAGGGCTATAGGTAAGCAGTAGCTCTTGGACAGGGAAGGTGGCCCCTCATTGGCTTGCCTCACCTGAGACCGCACCTCTCTTTGGGGTGCGGCTACCCCAGTGGCTTTGGCTTCTCACACAGCTCTGGTTACTGAAGTTGCGGCCAGGTCAGGGAATGGAGCCCTAGGGAATACAATCCCATCCCAACAAAAGGATCACAGATTCCGGCAGGTTGGGCAAGGTACAAGATTCTGGGAGGGGGCTGGGCAAGCTGGCAAAACCGGAAAAAGATTCCATCCTTCTCTGTGTTAGAATGAATACTCTCAGGGGTTCTGTCATTTACTCCTTGTGTGACCTTGGGAAAGTCACTCAGCCCTTCAGTGTATAACAGTACAAGCCCACTTAAGAAACATGACATCTCAAAGAGGAATTGAGGAGAGTTTAATGAAGGAGCTATTTACAGCAGGGTTAAGGAAACCAGCAAGGGATGGAGAAGCACCCTGGGGCTAGCAATAATGGAGATCCCTGCCTGAAGAGGCAAGAGAGGGTGAAGTTACTGAGGCCAAGAGAGAGAGCTGTGGCTGTAGACAAGGGTCAGCCAACAGGAGTGCCTTCAGTGGAATGCAACCTCTATCAACCTGTGGCCCAGCAGGGAGGGAGCTGGGAAATAAAAATCCCCATCTCAATCTTCTCCTACCCTCTGATCACTGGCCAGCTCCTTTGGTGTCTGGAATCTACCAGAAGCAAGGGAGCCCATCATGTGGCCTACAAATGCCACTCTCTGGGGGAACAGATCAGGAAGCAGAAGGGTGGAGAATGAAAATGGAGGGTGAGGAATAGAGTGAAGAAATGAAATGAGTCACTGTGGTCAAGCTGCTCAATTATTAACTTCAAGTGGGTCGAAGCACAAGAAAAAGATAATTTTTGTTTTGACTGACTTTGGGAACTTAAGCTCTTGAACTTTCCAGTCTTGCATCAATACCTGGATGCACATCAGTGTGTTGTGTGTTAATCCCTGGACATACACTAAGCCTTCGGTTAACCATCTGAATGGTCTCAAAAAGAAAATATTCCATTGTCTAGACCACTGGACATCTGATGAGTACTGCCTTGGACCAATTCAAGGCTAAGAATGCAGAACTGACTCTTCGTAAAAATGTGTTTTTTCCAATAAAACCCTAAGACTCTTCTTTCTCCTTTGGAACACTCTGGGTATTGCCTTAGTAGTATTTCTGGTTTGCAAACCCTCAGACCCTTGAATAAATCTCTGCCATTTCTTTCTAGCAAAGCCTCCTGACTCTTCTTGAGTATGTTTGACAAAGGGCAAACAAAGAATATCCACACATATATCTACTTCCTTACCAATAATATAAAATAATCATATTCTACTAGTCCAATTTCCCTAGAAAACAGAGGCTGAGGCAAAGCCTACATGCCCTAGGGAATACTTTATTCCTTAGGCAAAATATGCATGTGCTTTATTGGGAGATAACATCCCAGGGAAGCAAGAGAGGAAATGAGAAGTCACATGGGAGGGAAAAAATGTCAATCCAGGGACCCAACAATTGACTGGATTCGATCGATTATCTTGCTAGCCTTAGCTAGTACGTGGCACAGAATGAAGGTAAACTTGGTGGTAACAACTTCAGACTTGTTAACATAATCTTGGAGCTTCTAAGTCCCCTCAGGCACTCATTTGCTGGTGTTTGTCCCTCCAAGGATAAAGAATCAGTAATTTACCCAAGAAACAGAAAAATTAGACAACCGGCATTGTTCAAAGGTAGGAAAGACGAAGTGTGTAGGGTATCTCCCAAGAGGAAAGTGCTCTCCCTTCCTCCTCCAAGATTCATTGCTTTGGCAAGCCACTGTGCTATTTAATGGAGCAAGTCCTATTCCTCAGGTCTGTTAGGGTGGGGAAAGAGTTAAGAATTATTGTCTTAGAGCAGCAGTTCTCAAATATGGTCTGAGAACTTCCGGAGGGGTTCCCAAGGCTCTTTGAAGGGGTGCCCAAAGCCAAAACTATTTCCATGATGTCAAGTGTGCAACGTAGGTTTTCAAAGGCTACTTTATACATAATATCCCAAAAGGCTGGGTGCAGAAGCAGATACGAGAAACATACACAGGTTTTCATGAACATATAATGTTTATTATTTTTAAATGAATAGATAAATATTTCACATATTTTTCAGTTATAACTTCAAATGCAGTAAATATTGATAGATACAATCCACATAAGCAAAGCTCTTTGTATTCCTCAATAATTTTTAAGAGTGTAAGAAGGACCCTGGCGTGTGTGGTTCAGTTGGCTGGGCATCATCCCACAAACCAAAAGGTTGCCGGTTCATTCACTGGTCAGGGTGCATAATTAGCTCACAGGTTCATCCCTGGTCGGGGTGTGTATGGAAGGCAACCCATCAATATTTCTCTTTTGCATCAATGTTTCTGAGAGAGAGAGAGAGAGAGAGAGAGAGAGAGAGAGAGAGAGAGAGAGAGAAAGGAGGTCCTGAGACTGAAATGTTTGAGAATTACTGAGTTGCAGCAAGCAGTTGATAAGCGAGGGCCTTCATGGCATGCATGTTTTGCCTTAGCAACACTACCCCTTTCTGCCTTTTCTACCTGTGAACAATGCCAGTTTGAAAAGCTGCCTGGGTGATTCTGATAGTTCCTCCATCCCAAGAAACCCTTGTTTGAGAATCACTGCTTTAAGCTTCCTAAGGCCAACACAAAGAAAAAAACCCAAGTAAGAGTCTCTCTCTTCCAGAGGAACACATGGAGAGGTCACTTTGGTGTAATGAAATCTTCTGCAACATATAATATGGCAAAAGCAGCAAAGAGTTTCATAAGGTTAATTTTTATAGAGCTGCTTAATGTCAGCCAGTAACACCACAATCAAACCGCAGTCGGTAAAATCATTATATGGGGGATGCCTCTGGGTAAGAGAGGCAATACAGGGATACACAGTTCTCTGCTAGTCTGGTTAGTGGAAGGCGAAATGTATTAGTTTTCTATTGCTGACACAACAAATTATCACACACTTAGTGGCTTAAAACAACACAAATTTATTATCTTACAATTCTGAGAGAAGTCTGACACTGGTCTTGCTGGGCTAAAATGATGATATCACTGGGCTGTGTTCCTTTCTGGAGGCTCTAAGGAGAATTCATTGCCTTGCCTTTTCCAGCTCCCAGAGGCTGCTCTTATGCCTTGGCTGTGGCTTCTTTCCTCCACCTTCAGAGGCAGCAACATTGCATCTCTCCAGTCCCTCTTCTGTCTTCACATCCTCCTCTTTGACCAAAATCAGGAAAGGCTCTCTCCCAATGGTTACTCTACAGGGTGTTTTGCAAATTGGTCTCCATACATGGAGTGCAAGGGGAGACTGAAGAAAGAGGCAGACCACTCCAGATTGGTAGCTGGCAAGTTTAACAAGCCAGGGAACTTACATGCAAGGCTTGTCTTGGGTAAATGAAAAGATTAGCTATCTGCTCCACCCACCAAAATCTCAAAAGTTTACATAGAGGGCTGCACTGTGTTCAGTCACGTATACCATCCAGATGGTCTCAACAACACATTGCTCTCTCAAAGTTTTGTCCTTTAAAATGACTCTCACTGTAGGACCAGTGGGCAGAACATACATTCCAAGGATAGGAGAGGGGATGAGGAGCCTCTGATTGCTGGGGTCCAGCTCTAAGGTCAGCTGGTGGCCATGCCCTCTCAACAACCTCCTCCAACACATGGTCTTTCCAGCAGGGCAGCTGGATTTCTTACCGGTGGCTCAGAATTCCCGAGAGCTCCAAAGCAGAAGCCGCCATGTCCTCTGAAAGCTTAGGCCCAGAACTGGCACAGCATCGTTTCTGTGGCATTCTATTGGCTACAGTGAGTCACAGCCCAGCCCAGAACCAATGAAGGAAGGAACCACTACAGAGGCCATGAACACTAATACCAGGATGCATGGTTCACTGCGGGTCATCTTCGGAGATGAGTTACAATAGACTTTAACAGGTACTTCACAAAAAGAGAATGCCCAATTGCCGATGTGCACGTGAAAAATGATGCAACATCACCTGAGAGAAACAGAAACTTAAATCACCAAATGAGAACACTGCACACCCACCAGAATAGCTAAAATTCAGAAGGCTGACAATCCACATGTTGGTGAGGATGTGGAACAACTGAAATTCTCATACATTGTTGCGGGCTTGGGAAGGGTGGGTAGAAAATTGTTTGGCAGTATTGACTAAAGCTAAACATATACCTACATTATGATCCAGTAATCATACTTCTATGATTAGATGCCCGGGAAATGAGTACACCAAAAGACATAAGCATAGCATAGTGTCCATAGCAGGTTTACTCACAAGAGCCTAAACCTCTTTATGGCATAAATGTCCAGGATATTTGACAAATAAATTATGGTATATTCCTACAATGGAATAATATGCGGCAACAAAAAAATGAATTACCAGTACTTGCCACAACATGGATGAATCTCACAGAAATTATGTTCAGTGAATACATATCATACTATATGACTCCAATTATATGTAAGTTAAGGACAAACAAAACTAGTTAATGGTGATAAATTCAGAAAAATGGTTACCTTTGGAGGAAGTATTGCCTGGAAAGAGCACAAAGGAACTTGCTGTGCACAGAAAAGTTCTGTATCTTGATTGAGATGGTGGCTACTCGGGTGTATATAAATGCAAAATTTCATTGAGCTGTACCGTTAAGCTTAGGATACTTTAGCACTGACTGGTGTGGCTCATTGGTTGGGCATTGTCCTGCAAATCGAAAGGTTGCAGGTTTCATCCCAGATGAGGGAATGTGCCTGGGTTTCTGGTTTAGTCCCTGGTCAGGGTGCGTATGAGAGGCAACCTGCAGATGTTTCTCTCTCACATTGATGTTTCTCTCCCTCTCTTTCTCCCTCCCTCCTCCTTTCTCTAAAAAATAAATAAATAAAACCTTTTTAAAAATAAAAATAAGTAGATAAAATTTTAAAAAAGATTAGTATAATTGATGCACCTTAGTGTACGGTCATTTTGCCTGAATAAAAAGACAAAACACATTTTGCAATTAAAGAGATTCTGGGGTCAGTTAAGGAAAAACTGACTGAACCAGCTCCAAAAATGCTTTTCTAGACCACAAACTTTGGTAAAAGGTAGAGCATTACATCAGATATATCAGGGCATGTGTATTTTGTAGTTTCTGAAAGTTTAGGCAAAATAATGAAACCTTTTAGCAACTGGAAACAATAAAAGCATGCTTAAACAAAAGTTGTTGATACTACATTTCTGATAAAAAAGATACTTTCTTTTTTCACAAATTTGGTAACAGGTTACTTTTTCCTGAATTCACCTTCTCATTAAAAAGGATCACTGACCTAGAAAAAAGACATTCTTCAGATAATCCTAAAAAAATATTGTTTCTCTCAGCCAACCTTTTGAAGGTACTGAATGGAAGGAGCAGGAGCCTGCTTCGCAGGTTGAGGGCAGAGCCACTTCTGCTCCACAGCAGCTAAGCTGGGCAGTACTGCATTTCCTGGTGAAAGGAGGGTGCACAGAAATTGGAAGTTAATCCACTTCTGGTCAGAGCCGCTCTGGGAAGATCTTGTGGGCAGGACCACATGTCTCCTCAGAAAAGAATCTGGATGTCTGCTCTAATGCACGCCAGAACGGGTGCCATCAAGGCTGCAAATATTTCAGTTTGGAAAACTTAAAACAGATCTAACCCCTGGTAAGTTTGTCAAATAAAACAGATGTTTAGCCCTGGCTGATGTGGCTCAGTTGGTTGGAGCATTGTTCTGTACACCAAAAGTTTGGGGGTTTGATCCCTCATCAGAGCCCAGGCATAGGTTGTGGGTTCCATCACTGGGGTGTGTATTGGGAGGCGCCCAATTGATGTTTCTCTTTCACATCGATGTTTTTCTCTTTCTCTCTCTCCATTCCTCTCTCTCTAAAATCAGTAAACATTTTTTTAAAAATCAATGTTTAGTTAAATCTGTATTTCCAATAATCAACACATTTTTTTTTTTTGGTATAACTATGTACCATGAAATATTTGGGAGAATACTTACACTAAAAATTTATTTGTGTTTATCTGAAATTCAGATTTAATTGAGTGTCCTGTATTTGTACTTGCTAAATCTGTCAACACTCTTCCCTTGGCCATAGTTTTGCAAGGTTACTGTGTATTCTCTGGAAGACTTTCTGGAATGTGCTCCAAATTAACTTGAGGTGGGGTCTAAGATGCACACACCACATACTAAATGAAGTGACCCTCAGGATGGGCATATTTGAGAGACTCCTGATAAAAGTGAAGGTCATACTGATTGCAATCTTTTCTTTTTTAACATTTTTTTCCCTTTTATTTTTAGAGAGAAGGGAAAGAGAGGGAGAGAAACATGATCTGTTTTGATCAGTTGCCTCTTTCACCCACCTATCTGGGGACCTGGCCCACAAGCCACGCATGTGCCCTTACTGGGAATCAAACCAGCAACCTTTTGGTCTACAGCATTCAATCCACTGAGCCAGACCAGCCAAGAATGACTACAGTCCGTACTGAAACCTAATTAATTGGTTTGATCAAGACGTTCTCCCTGGTGCTCTCTCTCGCGGCAGGAAGAGTAAGAGCTCCTCCTTACATTTCCATGTGCAGGACACCCCTACCCTCTACCTCTATCACTTGGTCTCCAGGACCTCGCTGGTAGAGGTTACCACTATCCTCTCCCTCAATATAGGCCCCAAGAAACTAGAGCCTACTGAAGTAAGAAATTGTCCCAGGACTCAGTACTTTGGTCTCAAATGAGCAGCCCTGCTTCAAGAGTACCTCAGTTTAGTGGGATGCACTATATGCCGTTTGGAGAGTTGTTGCTGAGAAACAGAGGAAATGATCTGGGTTGGGGTCTGGGAGATAGACTCTGCCTCTGAAGAGAGCATCTCTGGGGCTCTCCTACACAAACTGGACAGGTGTGGCTCAGTCTGGTGCAGCCTTTGGAGGTGAGAGAGGATTTCAGGAGAGGATAGGAGTGATGGCAAGAGTTTCCACAAGTGTTCAGAGTCAATAAAGCCCTGACTTGGAGGATTGAGTTCAGGAAGCTTTCTTGACCCCTGTGAGAAACATGGGGCATGAGGCATGGTGGGACCTCGGGCACTCATATCATAGCAGATGTTAAACAAAAAACTTTCACAACTGAAAGCTTTTCTGAAAGAAGGGATTTATTGAACCATATGCTAGCCAGAAAAGGACCAGGTCCTGAAACATGAAGTCTAAACCACCAGCAGCAGGGCTAGGTGGAAAAGACAAGTGTGTCCTGGAGTTGATGGGCACTTTTTTTTTCCAGGCTTTGATAAGTTTTACTATAGCAAAATTTCCATGAAAGTTTGCTTTTATTTATAGATTTTAGTGGGTGTGGGGACTGTCCCGCTTATGTGGATACGAGTGAAGATAACCATGAAGCCTATTTATGTATTTTTCATTTTCAGTTTGCATACAAAACATTTTGTTTGCTTCACATTCATAAAAATCCCAATAATTAAAGGACAAATAAACTCTTCTTTTTTTACCTATCACATAATTAACTATAATACAGCTTCAAAAACACACAAAGTTTAGATTGGCTTAATCTTTTTTTTTAAAAGATTTTATTTACTTATTTTTAGATGAAGGGGAAGGGAGGAGAAAGAGAGGGAGAGAAACATCAATGTGTGGTTGCCTCTTGCATACCCCCTACAGGGAACCTGGCCTGCAACTCAGGCATGTGCCCTGACTGGGAATCAAACCAGCAACCCTTTGGTTCACGGGCCGGCTCTCAACCCACTGAGCCACAGCAGCCAGGGCTAGATGGGCTTAATCTTGAAATGTAACCCAATAAGGCTAAAAACTGAACATTACAGATCCTATACCAAATTGTAAAATATTCAAAGGTCTTCAGCATCCTTTGACTGATTCTCATCAATAAGAGAATCTATTTTTTTAACCACTTCAGTATCACTTCTCTACACTATTTTTTCTTTTTAAATTTTTATTTGTTGATTTAAGAGAGAGAGAGAGAGCGAGAGAGAGAGAGAGAAGTATCAATTTGTTGTTCCACTTATTTATACATTCACTGGTTGTTTATTGAATGTGTCCAGACCGGGGCGGGGGGGCACGTCAAACCTACAACATTGGGTTGATGCTCTAACCAACTGAGCTACCTGGCCAGAAGCCTGGGAACCTATTTTTGATGTAGTAAAAAAAAAACAAACACAACACGTTCATCTCCCATTACAATTTCAAGCTACTGTCAGGGGGAGGCCACAAAACATCATCTTCTTTTGTAATTTCACTGTTATCAATAGTTCTCTTCAGTTCTTCCAATACATTCTTGTGTACATAAACCACTTTTTTTTTTTTAAATACACTCTTTTGATTATGCTGTTACAGTTGTTCCAATTTTCCCCCCTTTGCCTTCCTCTGCCCGGGGGTAACCCCCATCCTGCCAGCAATCCCCTACCTTAGTTCATGTCCATGGGTCATGTACATAAGCTCTTTGGCTTCTCCATTCCCTATACTATTCTTATCCTCCCCCTGTCTATTTTGTATCTACCATTTATGCTTCTTAATCCCTGTACCCTTTCCCCCATTCTCCTCCCTCCCGCTCCCTGTTGATAACCCTCCAAATATCTCTGTTATCTATGATTCTGTTCTAGCTCTGGTGTTTGCTTATTTTGTTTTTTAGATTCAGTTGTTGATAGTTGTGAATTTGCTGCCATTTTAATGTTTATAGTGTTGATTTTCTTCTTTTTCTTAAACAAGTCCCTTTAACATTTCATGTAATAGCAGCTTGGTGATGATGAACTCCTTCAGCTTTACCTGGTCTGGGAAGCACTTTATCTGCTCTTCCATTCTAAATGATAGCTTTGCTGGATAGAGTAATTTAGGCTCTAGGTTCTTGCTTTTCATCACTTTGAATACTCCTTGCAAGTCCCTTCTTGCCTGCAAAGTTTCTTTTGAGAAATCAGCTGACAGTCTTATGGGAACTCCCCTGTAGGTAACTGCTTTTCTCTTGCTGCTTTTAAGATGCTCTCATTATCTTTAACCTTTGGCATTTTAATTATAGTGTGTCTTGGTGTGGTCCTCTTTGGGTCCAACTTGTTTGGGACTCTCTCTGTTTCCTGGCCTTGTATGTATATTATTTCCTTCACCAAATTAGGGAAGTTTTCTTTCATTATTTGTTCAAATAAGTTTTCAATTTCTTGCTCTTCCTCTTCTCCTTCTGCCATCTCTATGATTTGGATGTTGGTCTCTTTGGAGATGTCCCAGAGGGTCCTTATCCTATCCTCATTTTTCAAAAAATTCTTTTTCTTCTTGCTGTTCTGGCTGAATGCTTATTTCTTCCTTATGATCCAAATTGTTGATTTGAATCCCAGCTTCCTCCCCTCTACTGATGGTTCCCTGTAGATTTTTTCTTTATTTCACTTTGTGTAACTTTCTTTTCTTCCTTTATATTGTTGTACTCTGTGAGCTCTTTGAGCATCTTGATAACCAGTGTTTTGAACTCTGCATCTGATAAGTTGGTTATTTCTGTTTCATTTAGCTCTTTTTCTGGGATTCTGTTCTGTTCTTTCATTTGGGGCATATTCCTTTGTCTCTTCAATTTCGCAGCCTCCCTGTGTTTGTTTCTGTGTATCAAGTGGCTTTAACTCCCTGTCTTAATAGTGTGGCATATTGTAGAAAAGGCACCTGTAAATGCGTGGGGTGGAGCCTTAGGAAATCACCGCAGTGGGCAAACTACTTTACTGCTTTGTGACTCTGTGTGGGGGAAGGGTTAGGAGAGGGGACAGTGCCGCTGCTTGGCTTCTGAAGGTTTGCCCAGCACTTGCCCCATTTCCAGTCACTTCACCCACTTCTCATATCTTGAAAATCTGGCAGTTTCTTCTGAAGCTCCAACCCCCCAGTGGTTTTTAGTCAGAAGTTATGGGGATTTGTCCTTCTGGAGCTGGAACCCTGGGTTGTGTGGTCTGGCCTGGGGCTGGAATCACTTGCTCTCAAGGTATCCCTCCCAGTTCCAAGGTATCCCTCACAATTTTTATCCACCAAACATGAGTATGGGACTGTCTATTCCTCTGTCGCCACTGCCTCTCAGCTCCACACTGTGTCTTCGCACCCCTCTGCCCATCTCCAGGACTCCTTCCCTCCTACAGAAGAATGTGGCTTCTTTAAATCCTTGGTTCCATACAGCTCAATTTTCTGATGGTTCTGGGTGTTAGCTGTTTTGAGGTCTAGTTATAAATCTTTTTGCGGTTGTGCAAGGAGGCGAAGCATGTCTACCTATGTCTCCATCTTGACCAGAAGTCTAAACCACTTTTCTGATCATGACAGTATTTTTGTAAGTGCTGTTGTCGGCACATCTAAACTCTCCTGTGGGGAGTCAAACAAAAATTCAATCAATAACTGCAAAAACTGCATTGGCCAAAACTTGAACTCCAAAAACTTGTGCAAACTTGTCCTTGTGCTCTACATAGTAGTACAGGTAGAAATTGCTGGCTATAGCCATTTTTGTTCCATGATGAGCACTTTTATACGTTGATTTTGGGAAAGAGGATGTAAGTTGTTTTGAAAGAATTTACACTGGCTACAGATAAAGGGGGTAGGAAAAGGTGAAAGGGAGCAGTTTTAGGATAGGTGCACAGTCCTTAAGGAAGAAATATTTAAGACTCTTAATTGGTTACGGACGACATTCTTGAAAGTTCATGCATATTCAAGATGTGGTGCTGTCCAGTGGTGGGCTAACACATGCCTGGAGCTGATTCAAAGTTCTGCCATACACTCAGGAATGTCAGTAGTCTTTTCCTCATTGGCCCACAGGTATTAACTGGTTAATTATTCTTGCTTCTTTCCTTTATTTTCCTGCCAACTGTAATTTAATTTAGTACGTCTCATAAACTTTTTTGTGTCACAGATATTTCTCCTGTAGCTTGTTTGCATTTTCTGAATTCTAAACATCTAAGTGAGAGTGTGTATGAGGAGGGAAGCTGTAGGTAGCAAAAATCCTTTCAGACTATCTTTTTTAAAAAAATTCTCACCGGAGGATATGCTCATTGATTTTAGAGAGGGGTGAGGTGGGAGGAAGAGAGAGAGAAAGAGACACATCGATGGCTGCCTCCCTTACGTGCCCTGACCGGGGATTGAAACTTCAACCTTTTGGTGCGCAGGATGACTCTCCAACCAAGCAAGCCACCGGGCCAGGGCTCTTTCAGACTATCTTAATAACAAATAGGTACATTGCCCTAGATGGTGTGACTCAGTTGGTTGGAGTGTTGTCCTGTAAACCAAAAGGTTGTGGGTTCGATTCCAGTTTAGGGCACATACCTAGGCTGCAAGAGGCAACCGATAAATGGTCCTCTCTCACATAGATGTTTCTCTCCCTCTTTCTCTCCTTCCCTTTCCCTCTCTCTAAAAATAAGGATATTGAGGATTTCTCATTGAATCCCAAGAGCTCCCAAGGGACTAGAGCTACATGTGCTGGACTTCCAGACCTAAACTGTCCACTATAGTGGTCACTAACCTCATGTTGCTACTAAAATTACAATTGCAATTAGTTAAAATTCACTAGAATTTAAAATTCTGTTTTTAAGTCTTACTAAGCACATTTCAAATTCTCAGTACCACATGTGGCTAGTCGTTGCCATGCTGGACAGCACTTTCCATCATTGCAGAAAGTCCTAATTGGATAGCCACTATTCTAGATTATCTGTCTAGTTTACAATAACCATTCCTCCTATCTGCTCCCCTGAGCCACAGGACTAGGGCCTTAGCTGCCCTTAAATCAAATTTTAAAATTGTTTGCCACTATTTGAAAATCTTCTGTGGCTAAACAAAAATGGGAAAAAAACCTTCTGTGGCTGCTCAAGGCTCTTATACATAACAAGCTGAACTCCTCAGGATGGCCTAAAAATTCCCCAAAGAAACAGGTTCCTGACTACTTTTTCCACTCTCATACTACCAGTTATTGTGAAGGACCCAACCTTGACTCCCTGGCCATTTCCAGGTCTAGGACAGCGGGCTCAAGCCGGGCCAGTCAGTTAGGAGGAGGAACGGTGGTCCCCTGGGGGCTCTGACTGGCCCCGCCCTCCAGAGGACTGGTGTTTCTCAGTCACCTACAGAGGGGCACCCATTTTGTATCTTGGTTTTGGAACTGAGTCGGATTCCTTGATTGCTGACCTTTCCTCTAAATGGTCTTAAATTTCTGATCACTAAAGGCCACTGTGTAGGATATGACAGGCCAATTGGTACTGAGCCCCAGTCAGCTCATAGAAAAAACTACGCAGCTTTCTGATCCCTTTTAGCTTGGGGCTATTCTGTAGAGGCTACATCTTGGGAGATTTGACTACAGCCAGGGATCTCCAACTTCATTTCTATCTTGTTTTTACATTGTTTTAAAAAGATTTTATTTATTTATTTTTAGAGAGGAGAAGGGAAGGAGAAAGAGAGGGAGAGAAACATCAACATGTGGTTGCTTTTTGCGCCCTCTACTGGGGACCTAGCCAATAACTCAGGCACGTGCCCCGACTGGAAATTGAACCATCAACTCTTCGGTTCGCAGGCTGGCACTTAATCCACTGATCCACACCAGCCAGGGTTACATTGATTTTTAGAATAGACCATAGTTAGTCCCTTTAATTTTAGGCCAGGAGTGGCAAATTATGGCCCCCGAGGCCAAATCCAGCCATCAGCCTGTTTTCGTAAATGAGGTTTTATTGGAACACAGTCACTCCTATTCATTTATGTATTGCCTATGGCTGCTTTTGTGCTATAAAGACAGAGTTGATTACTTGCAACAGAGACCTTTACAAAGCCTATAATATTTATATTCTGTCCTTTACAGAGAAAGTTTAACAACTGTTTTTCTAGATAGTCATATTGTGGATAAAATTCCCATTTAAAACTATGTTACAAAGGTAAAATTTGATAATTTCTAAAGATGATCAATGAATAAAACAAAGGTCATCAAAGTTTAAAGAAGAAAAAGACTGAACGTACTTGACAGGCAAGGAAACTCACCAGAATATAAGAAATTCACTGGGAGTGTTGCTGAGGGAGAAGTCAAGAGAGTTTTGAAAATCAAAAGGGGTTTTCATGGTAATATGCTAATTAATAATTAAAAAACTAGCACTTTAGTTAGAATGGAATGAATTCATAGGTCTGACCCAATTGGTTAAATCCCACCTCTTATTGGTTAGGAAGGAGTCTTCAGTTAGGTCCAATAATGGTCTGGCATCCAGGAGTTACTCAAAGTCCACACCTGCTTATTAGCTTCAGCTTGTTAGAACAAGTTGTGATGAAATACAATATTGTTTTGATATATCTCAGGCAAGTGTTGCTTTAAAGGAAAATCTCACCTTTTAAGAGATACATCCTATGTTTCTTGCCTATTTCAATATACTCTTTGTGATTACTAGTGTGAGAGCAGACCAAACCAAAAATGAGAGGGAAAGATTGTGAAGCCATCTCTCTCCTTCTTTCTTGCTAACTAGACCCCAATTTTCTTCAGCCGCTGGGTGGGTAGAAATATGTTCATAGATGTAGGTCCCCTAATCCCAGCCCTGGGGATGCATCATGATGGGTCTGAGCCTCTTGGATTGACATAACTCCTCTTTACCAAAGATTAGTCAAATTCTGACCCAGGAAAAATCTGCTGGGGCTTCTAAGAAAGACATTTTTTCCCTATTAAAAAGAAAAATATCTTGAAGGAGAAAGGCATGTTCTCACATGGGTAGGATTATACTTCCTGGCCCCTTTGTGGTGAGGAATAGCCATATGATTAGTTCTGGTCAATGAGCTGTGATTGGAGACGACATGCACAGCTATTAGGCCAAAGCTTTAATTCTGAGACATTTTACTGCCTGCTTTTACCTTTGACTTAATAGCCAGCAATGTTCCAACCTGGCTCAAGAATAAGAATGATGCAGGGCAGAGCACTCAGTCAGCTCTCAGTGGACATGAAGTCCAAGTAAGAAATAAACCCGTATGTGTTTAACTACTGAGATGTTGGGGTTGTTTATTACCACAGCATAATAATCTAGTTCAGCATTGTTCAAGTGAGGCCTGGGGACCTCTGTGTGTTCCCAAAACCTTTTAGAGGATCTGCAATATTAAAACTATTTTCATAATAACACTAAGAGGTTACTTGCCTTTTTCATTCTCTGGAGTTTTCCAGAGCATGTGACGATGTTATTGCTACGGTGGCAAATGAAACGTGTGCTTGTTGTTTTTGTTTTTAAAAAAGTACCAGTTTTTGAACTCACAAGCAAAATAGAGACAGACTTATGGATAGAGAGCAGGATGACAGCTAAGCAGGGGAGGATGGAGGGGAAGGAATTGAGCAAAAAGGAAAAAGGACTCATGAACATGGACAATATGTTCATGATTGCGGTGATTGCGGAGGGCGGGCAGGGATGTAAGGGGACTAAATGGTAATGGGAAAAATACAGTAATAATTTTTTAAAAAAATTACCAGTTTAGCCCTGGCTGGTGTGGCTCAGTGGATTGAGTGCTGGCCTGTGAACGAAAGGGTCGCCTGTTCAATTTGCAGTCAGGGCACATGCCCGGGTTGCAGGCCAGGTCAGGCCCTCAGTAGGGGGTAGCACAAGAGGCAACCACACAATGATATTTCTCTCCCTCTTTCTCCCTCCCTTCCCCTCTGTCTAAAATTGATATATAATTTTTTTTTTAATTACAAAAAATTACCGATTTAGCCCTGGCTGGTGTGGCTCAGTGGATTGAGCGCTAGTCTGTGAACTGAAAGGTCTCTGGTTCGATTCCTGGTCAGGGCACATGCCTGGGTTGCGGGCTGGGTCCCCAGCTGGGGGTGACTGAGAGGCAACCTATGGATGTTTCTCTCACACATCAATGTTTCTTTCCCTCTCTTTCTTCCTCCCTTCCCCTCTCTCTGAAAATAAATAAACTCTTTTAAAAAATTACGTTTTAATTTTAATATGATAATTATAAATACATATAACCTACCTAAATGCAAGCTCTTCGGAGTTTGTTTCTTCCTTCTTCCTTTCTTTTCATACATATATACATTTCCCCAAATATTTGTTTTATGATATGTACAGCTGTTTTCCTTAGCTGCCAGAATATGTTCCAAGAGCCCCAGTGGATGCCTCAAACCACAGATAGTACCTAACCCTGAATATACTATTTTTTCTATACATTCATATTTGTGATAAAGCTTAATTTATACATTAGACACATGAGAGGTGAACGACAAAAACTAATAATAAAATAGAAGAATTATAACAATATACTGTAATAAAAATCATGCGAATGGTATCTCAAGTGAGTAAAGGGCGAGGAGTGCACCCAGCTCAGATAGGCTGGACAAAGCGGTGATTCCCCTCCTGGGCAGGACAGTGCTGGATGGCTTGAGTTGGCATGAGAGTTCATCACGCTCCTCAGGACAACATGCAACTTAAAATATATGTATTGTTTATTTTTGGAATTTTCTATCTAATATTTTCAGACTGCATTTGATCATAATAACTGAAACTGCAAAAAGCAAAACTGTGGATGAGGGGACAACTGTGTTATCACAAAAAAGCTTATGTTTAAATTACAGTACTGTCCAGAGGATATTTTATCCATCGAGGAGCATTTTTTGGGGGGTGGGGGAGGGGTAAGCGTCTGTGCTCATCCTATTTCTGGCTTCGAGAGGACTAATATAATTTACAAACAGAGTAGATATACAATGTCTCTTCATACAGCACAGAGGTTCCTCTCTGCTGTCCCCTTCTTGCTCCTTCTACTTTTTGCCTCATCCTGAAGCCTATGCACCTGAAACCACCTCTGAGGTGTGCAGTCCCCAGTGGTGCTCTCTGCTAGCATGTCAGATACTTACTGCTCATGGAGACTATTTTCCTATTACCCCATTTATAAAACCATAGGCTCCCTTTTTTACAGGAAGTTTCTTTGTTGTTCCTTTCCCTATGTTGGGGGAAAAACTTAAGTCATTGTAGTATTTTATTTTACTATCTTTATGTAAGGATTCTCTAGGTTTCATCCACTTTTGACATCAGAACATGTTTCGTCTTTAGGCCTGTATACATTTTGCCTCTGGTGTCTTTTTGAGACTTATGTTTTCAGGGCACAGTGATTAAAAACTAAAGGTTTTTTTAATTGTTCAGTTACAGTTGTCCCAATTCCCCCCGCCCCCCGCCCCTTGCTCTTCCCTGCCCCGCCCATCTCCCTGGCTCCCACAGTCAGTCCCCACCCTGTTGTCCATGTCCATGTGTCCTTCATATAAGCTCCTTGACTACACCATTCCCTTCCTTCCCTAATTATCCCTCTTCCCCCTACCCTCTGGTCACTGAGTTTGTTCTTTATTTCCATGTCTCTGGTTCTATTTTGCTTGTTTGTTTTGTTCATGAGATTCCACTTAGAGGTGAGATTATATGGTATTTGTTTTTTGCCACCTGGCTTATTTCATTTAGCATAATACTCTCCAGTCCCATCCATGCTGTTGCGAAGGATAGGAGTTCCTTCTTTCTTTCTGCTGCGTAGTAGTATTCCATTGTGTAAATGTACCACAGTCTTTTGATCCACTCATTTACTGATGGACACTTAGGCTGTTTCCAGCACTTGGCTCTTGTAAATGCTGCTGCTTTGAACATTGGGGTGCATAGGTTCTTTTGAACTGGTGTTTCAGGATTCTTAGGGTATAATCCCAGCAGTGGGATCACTGGATAAAAAAGGCCGTTCCATCTTTAGTTTTTTGAGGAAATTCCGTACTGTTTCCCACAGTGGCTGCACCAGTCTGCATTCCCACCAATAAAAATTAAAGGTTTTATTCCTCAGAAATTTTAGAGGTTAAATTAAAAGTTTGTACTATTGAGGATTACTAGGTAAAGCAGGTTATGCATATCTATTTGCTTTTGATAATAACAGTTTAGACCAGGGGTGTCCAACATTTTGGCATTGCTGGACCACACTGGAAGAAGAGGACTTGTCTTGGGCCACACATTAAATACACAAATACTAATGAAAACTGATGAGCAAAAAAAGGGTCCGTGTATAATTTTTGTGATATCTGCCACCCACAGATAAGCAAAAAAGTCCTCACATAACCCTAATTATGCAGCAACCCTTTTGATAATCTTTAAAAATCATCCAGCAGGTCCCAAGTTTGTGATCACTAATATAGAAAATGTACATATCTAAGAAATAAAACATCACTAATGTTTTTTTAAAAAGTTTTTTTATTATAAAAGTAAAAGAAAAGAGGGCAACGTAAAACTAGTGGGATGTGTGACATTGTGTTTGAGAAACTAGTGCATCAGTATTTGGTTTGATAGAAGTAGTTGCAATTTTCAGTGGGTTCTCAAGGTTCTCATCATATATTTTTGGTTCTAATTTTATTCTTAATGTGTTTCATTCTTGAAAATAGTTGCTCACAAATGTAGGTGCTGCCAAATAGCAATGACATGAATAAGGCGTGATTGCGAAGCACGGGGTATTTGTCTCTGAGAAGATAGGACCTAGAAAAGTCCAGTAAAGAGACATGATCAAATTTTTCTTTAAGTTGAATGTCAGATTGCAGCCCTATGCATTCCATTTGAAAATTGGCAGGTAACATATTTATGTTGACTGAAAATGGAGTTGAAAATATAACAAAATATTATTTTCCTGGAAATCTTGAAATCTATTTTCAAATTCTTGAATCGAATTGAAAAGCAAGGCTGCATATTCTTCACTGTTCACAGGACTGTGTGTAGCCAACGTGTTGAAATGCATAACATTGTTTGCCTTAATTTGAGCTTTCTGTTATTTCGGTTTCATTTGGAATGCTGTTATGGTTTGAAACATGGTATTGATTAAGTTGGTTTTCACCTTGAAGACGCATGTTTAACTCATTTAAATGAGCAGTTAAATCCACTAAAAATGCTAAATCTGTAAGCCAGTTTTCATTGTCAAATGTCTGGCACAAATTTGTTTGTTGATACTATAAAAAAGTTGATAACATGTTGCAAATCATAAAATCTTTTCAACATTTGGCCTTGACTTAGCCATCGAACTTCTGAAAAGTAAATGATGTCAGCATAGTCAGCATCAATACTTTTAAGGAATTCTTGGAATTGGCAATGATTCAATATCTTGGCTCTTATGAAACGCACAGTCTTGATGGTGATTTGCATAATGTTATCCATTTTTAAACCTTCTGTGAATAAATTTTCTTGAGGTACTATGCAATGATACTTCATCAAATGTGAGTTTTGGGTGGCAATTGCATCGTCTTCTATTAATTTTACAAGCCCTTCTCTTTTACCTGCCATTGCCAGGGTACCATCAATAACTATACCAGATATGTTGACAATGGAAAAAGAAAATTGCTTTAACATATATTTTACTGCTTCATATAAATCTCTTCATTTAGTTGTGTCTTTTTTTTTCTTTCTTTTTAAAAAACTCTTATTTATTTATTTTTTTAGAGAGAGGGGGAGGGAGGAAAAGAGGGAGAGAAACATCAATTTGTGGTTGCCTCTCATGTGCCCCCTACTGGGGACCTGGCCTGCAATCCAGGCATGTGCCCTGACTGGGAATCACACTAGCGACCCTTGGGTTTGCAGGCTGGCACTCAATCCACTGAGGCACACCAGCCAGGCCTGGCTGTGTTTTTTAATGGCTTCTTCAGTGACATTATATTCGTCATCAATACTTCTAATAACAATGGCAAGTTGAGCTGTATCTGTAGCATCAATGCTATCATCCATCACCAAAGCATAAAATTTAAAATTAGCAGCTTTACCCTCCAAACTTCTTTCAATAGGTTTTCTTCATTTCGCCTGGCTATACTCTGGTGAGACAAACTGATTTTAGAAATATCCCCCTTGCTTCCAGGGCAAATTATACTTGCCATGCTTTCTATACATTGCTTAATAAACTCACAATCAGTAAATGGTTTTGATATTTTTGCTATTCAATATGCTACCACATAACTAGCTTTTATAGTGGAATCCACCCAAGTTGTAACTTTCTGAAAAAATTTTTGTTGAGAAGACAGACTTTCTTTCAGTTCCGTTAATTTTTGTCCTTACGACACAATCCTTCATACACATTGAATTTGGCAGCATGTTTTTGCACATAATGCCTTTTCAAATTATATTCTTTGAAAACTTGCACAAATTCCCTACAAATTAAGCAGAGTGCCTTACTATGTGCCTCAACAAAAAGTAGTCATCTGTGCACTTTTTATTGAACAATCTTTCTTCATCCATAAGTCTTCTTTTTGGGGGTTCTTTTTTCTTTTGAGACATTGTAGAAGCTATGCTGGGATTAAAAAGAATAATAATAAATAAGGGATTTTATTTACTTTTATTATGAAAATTAATTGAGAGCAAAATATAAAGCGAGCTGTGGGCCCTTCCAGAGCTCTCTTGGCTGCTGATGCAGGGCGAGGAAGGGCCAGTTGTAAAGCGTGGCGGACGATGTGTGAAGTGCCACCAAGGTGTGGAAATACTTTTAATAATCAAATAAGAATGCTTACCTGACTTCTAAATAACATTAAACACCTAATGTTGTGATGGTAGGTTGAAATATTATTGATAATTGCTGCCTCGCTAAATCACCATGAGCACATGTAATGTCTGATGGTGTCAATTCTACTCCCTGCACTTGGAAGATGATGCACTGGAAGCTGCACAACACTGTAAAACTGAAACTACATATGTGTACAAATAGCGAGAGCCTATGTACATTTATTTGACATGACATTGCGACACATAATCACAAAAACATCTCATGTTTTAAGTAAATTTACGATTGTGTATTGGGCCGCATTCATAGCCACCCCTGGGCTACATGCAGCCCATGGGCTTGCAGGTTGGACACCCTTGGCTTAGACCAAAGCTGGAACAAAAATATTGTAAATCATCCTGAGGTTTTCCTGATAAATTCCAATTACTCAGTAGTATTTGGGTGTAGATACTTATTAACTAATAAATACTTATTATGTTCCTTAGAGAATACCACTGAATACAAGTTCTAGAAGTAAATTGAAGATTCAGAAAAACTCTCTCCAAGAGAGATTATTTGGACCATTTCAATGTAAATACTACTTGTTGTTTTGGACCAGTAAAAGGAAGTTCTGAAATATGCAAACCCTGGTGAATTATGTTCCTTAGGATATTTAAATATATTTTGAATATATTTTGAAATAATTATCAGCAAATTTTGAAGCAACTTTGGCCCCGATATAGAGAGTTTTCCCCTTTGTCATAGAAAAAGTAGCAAATAACAATTACATTGAGCAGAGCTACACTCTCTTTCCCTGTGGACTAAAATAAACCATGCCTGTATCTTTAACTTTCTTAGTGGTAGGTAGTTTTTTGGGTGATGGGATGACGTGTTTCTTTTCCTACCACAGAGAAGAGACACATCTCCTAAAAATCACTAAAGTCAAGGTTTGTTATGCCATGTTTTGCATGCTTGTTTTTGAATGCAAAACTTTTTTTTCAGATAAAAATTTTAGTTCATTAATCCTCTCATGAAAATCATGGTATAAGAAGACTCTTTACTCCTTCCTTTTGCCAGCACCAGCATGGGCATTTGCAGTCCCCCTGACTGTCTTCATTCTGTTCTTGAGTTCCTTTCTCTATTTTCTGAGGTCTTCTCATACCGGCCGTATCTTGCAAGCTTATGTTTGGGTTCATTTTTCTTTGCATAATCCAAGGAACCAAAAATTATGCCAAAGCTATTTGTCTTACCACCACGAAAACTGGTTCTGAATCCAAACACAAAGATGATACCTGGTGTGATCTAATACATTTTGGCTAGTTTTCCGCAAATTTCTGTCTTAGGTACTGTTGCCTTCCCAGAGTGAAGGACATCAATGACCATTTGTTTCCTCTGAAGTACCATCTGTTGGTCATGAACTCTCTGGTCTGAATAGTTACTGTATTGTTCATGTTGGAAGCCGATCTTCAAACAGCTAGTGAGGAAAAGCTAAAGCAAAACTTTCTTAAGTTATTTCAAATGAAGCTTTCACTAGAGAAAGAGGTTGCTAAATCCTCTGGTTTCTAATGAGCTAAGAAGCAAGAAGCTTAGGACCAAAAAACAACAACAAAAACCCCCCCACAAAAAAACAAACCAACAACTGTTAGAAAAGTCCGTCATGGAAATTATAGTAGCTGCCCTTATAGATATGTGCATCTGTTTGTGCATTCTTAGAATGTGCAACCCGGCCAGGCTCATCTTGCTGATCTAACAGATTTTGAAGACTTAGTATAAAGAAATAGTATAAACTATCTCACTGGTTTGTTTTACTTTTTGAAACAATGTTCCTAAACATTGAAAAAGTACATAAGTGAATTGTGCTGCTCTAGATAGCTCCCTTGAGACATCCATGAAAAAATTTTTTTATATGCGCAATTTTCTTTTTGGTTAGCCCACAGAGAAAGTCAGGAGACCTTTTCTCAGTAGTTTTAACTGTAATTTCCTGTCAAAATATGCAAATTAATCTAAATATATATATATTTGGCAAGTTAGGGCTCAAATTTTCTTTGCATAAACAAGTCAAGCAAAAACTAGTTTCTTCAGGTTCTTTTGCATATTTGTCAGGAAGTCTCTTTACTGCTACTCTTTTTTGGCCCTTCTCTTCTCTCTTCTGTGCTTAGAGCTGTGCCCTAAAGCCCTGGGCCCTTGTGAGAGGTGACTTGCAAATACAACCACAGCCTTTTTTTTTTTTTTTTTTTTTTTTTTTTTTGCTACTACATCCTTTTATGTTACCTTTTAATGAAACAGGTATCAGTTTGTGGGATGCCTACTTTGTTTCTCTGGGATCTTTAACCCTTTTGGTAGTGGACGTGCAACAATGATGGGACAATTGTGTTTTTTGGTGTTACCATGGCCACCAAACTCTTCATCCTGTGTGCATTCCATCTCCTGGACCTGCCTCATGGGAGGCTTTCTGCTTTTCTTGCTCAGACCCAGTCAGTGACCTGTGTGGCCTTTTTCCAGCTGGTCCACACAGATTTTCTCTTAGTACTGTTCAATTATCTGCCCATTATTTACTTCCCTAGTTCTGTTTGCCATGACAACCTCTCCTAGAGACACAAAACTTGAGAGCCCCCACCCAGGGGCACTTCCTGTCCTGGGCGCTGCCCAAGAAAATAATAAAGCAATAGTTCTTGAAGTACAGCTTGAACAATGAGTGAAAGAGAAAGGAACACTTATTTGTGCCTCCTGTTGATGAGAAGAAGGGTTCTATGGAAAGTAACCTCACAGGGAGAGATCTGTTCATAAATTCCTGAGAAAGTTATGGTGGATAGTCACACCCAAGGCATATAACTTTTTAGTAAGAGGTTTATATTTGCCTAAGCAAGACCTGTCCATCCATTGTTTCTGTGTATTTATGTTAACACATCCTTGATATAAACCATGACTGCCCTCAGGAGAATACATAATCTTGTTAACTATCCTGTAAACCAATCCTGGCCTTGCTTTCTCCTGCCTCCATGTAATGTTGCTTACATTCCCTTCTTAATTTCAAATGCATGAAAGAAATGTAAAACTGTTCTTTTGTGGAGCATTTGAGATCTTGCTCCCTGGCATATATGGTCAGTTAGATTCAACTAAACTCTTCTAAACATCTGTACAGGTTTGTATATTTCTTATATTGACAGTCAAGTTTGAATACTTCCCAGACAGTAATACATACCAGACTGAGGTCCAACAGAAAGTTCCACAGAACTTTCATAGTGGAAATTCTAGTGCTGTTGCCTCATGCCATTGAATTGTTGACATAAATAACTTGAACACCTGTAGAGACTTTTATGAGTTTATTTGAGCCAAACTGATGACATTGCCAGGAAGCAAGATCTCAAAATGTTCCATGAACAACAGTTTTGCGGTTTCTTTTTATACACTTGGAAATAAGGAGAGAATTTACAGAAAGTTACATGGAGGTGGGAGAAAGCAAGGCAGGGATCAGAATACAAGATAGTTAACAAGATTAGGTATTCGCTTGAGGGTGGTTGGGGGGGGCATCTGAAAAAAAGGCATTTCAAAGGTATATTAACCTAAATGTACAGAAACAATGGCCAGAGCTTGCTTAAGGCAAATATAAACTTGTTATATGCCTAGGGGTGACTACCCACCATGACTTGCCCAGTTAGGAATTTATGATCCCGTTACTCTGTGAGGTTACTTTCGGTCACTGAAATTGTCAGATTTATTACATAGCCCCCTTTCCTTTCACAACATTAATGATACTAAGAATCGGCTGAACAGTTGTTATAACTAACTTCCACAGAACAGGCAACATGAACGTGAACTTTTCTGGTTTCACTACTCTTGAAAGACCAAAAGCTTGGGCTGCTATGCTGGCTAGAACATTTGAACTTTCCACAAATGGTTGCTGCCTCCAATGTATCTGTTTGACAAAACTGGGCTGGAGCGGATCAAGATAATCCTGGAACTCAGGAGGGTCGTGGCTGAAGGGGAGGTAGATGAGACAGTCTAGAGTCAGTTTTTAACCTGGAGTCCCTGCCAGGGGTCAGAGGATAGCATTCAGGAGATCACAGATTTCCAGAGGAAACCATTATGGTAACTTTCCTTTTCCATACTTTTGCTTTCTGAAGTTTCAGTTACCTGTGGTCAACTGCCATCCAAAAGTATTAAACAAAATTTCCAGAAATAAACAATTCATGAATTGCATGCCATTCTGAGTAGTGTGATGACTCCTTGTGCTGTCGTCCCTGCTCCAGTCCTTTGTCCGGTGCACTTTCCCTTTGTCCAGTGTAACCACACTGTATATTACCCAACTGTTAGTCAGCCAGTAGACGATTCAGCTATCAGATCAACTGTTGTGGTGTCACAGTGCTTGTGTTCAACCAGTCCTTATTTTACTTGAAATGGCCCCAAAGTGCTCTGGCTGGTGTGGCTCAGTGGATTGAGTGCTGGCCTGTGAACCAAAGGGTTGCTGGTTCCATTTCCAGTCAGAGCACATACCTGGCTTGGGGGCCAGGTCCCTAGTTGGGGGCTTGTAAGAGGCAGTTGATCAATGTATCTCTTGTACATTGATGTTTCTCTCCCTTTCTCCCTCCCTTCTCCTCTCTCTAAAAGAAAATAAAATCTTAAAAAAGGAAAAAAGAAAGAAAAAAAGAAAGAGTGGGCCCCAAAGAGCAAGGGTAGTGCTATTCAGATATGACAAAGAGAAGCTATGAAGTGCGTTCTTTATGTGAAAAGGTAGGTATAGGGTTAAAACACAAAATTTGATGGAGTAACTTTTAAGATCAAATAGGCTTTATTAAGCAGTTCATGAATGCAGTGTGGGGCAGTAGGGGTGGAGGTGGGGTGCAGTGGGTGTGGTTGTGGGGAGCATCCCATTTAGCAAATAGAAAGGTGCTCCAAGGGGCTGTATGAATGGAAGGTTTTTATAGAAGGAAGGTGGGGCAAAGGATCTACTAACAAAAGAAAGGATTATTTTGGGGTAGGACATCTTTTTTTTGGGGGGGAAGAGAACTGAAGGGCTTATTTTTAAAAAGATTTTGTTTATTTATTTTCAGAGAGAGGAGAAGGGAGAGAGAAAGAGAGGGAGAGAAATATCAATGTGAGAAAGAAACATTGATCAGCTGTGCCCCAACCAGGGACTGAAACCACAACCCTAGCATGTACCCTGACCGGGAATTGAACCAGCAACCTTTTTCTTTGCAGACCGAGGCCCAGCCAACTGAACCACAATTGTCAGGGAAAACTGAAACTTTTTTTTTTAATCATGTAGATTGCTTCTTCTTTCTATTGGGGATGGAAGATGGAGAGGCTCATGTGACAGATTACCTTATTTGTGTTGAACAGAAAGTTCCATACTGCTTGATTATGTTTCTCGCTCTGACTGGGTGGCTCCCCAGGTAGCTCAGTTGTTTGGAGCATAGTCTCTTGCACCAAAAGTTTGCAGGTTCTATCCCTGGTCAGGGTGTGTATTATGAGAGACAAATGATTGATGTTTTTCTCTCACATCCATGTTTCTCTCTCTCTCTCTTTCCTTCCCCCTTCCTCTCTCTCTCAAATCAATAAACAGCTCTACAGCCCTGACCAGTGTGACTCAGTTAGTTGGGTGTCATCCCCCAAAGTGAAAGGTCACTGGTCTGACTCCCAGTCAGGGCACATGCCTGGGTTGCGAGTTTGGTCCCCTGTCCGGGCATGTATGAGAGGCAAGTGATCGATGTTTCTCTCCTTTTCTCCCACCTTTCTCCTTTCTCTAAAAATAAATAAATAAAATCTTTAAAATCAATAAAAATATCCTTGAGTGAGGATGAAAAAATAGAAAAAAAAGATTATGCTTCTGGGAGAGGTCAAAACTTCAGTTAGATGAGGTATTAAATCTAGTTTTGGTATCATGGGCTTTAGCATGAGTGATACCATTTTGGGTCTGTGCTTTTCTCTTTGACAAATACACAGACACACACACGCGCGCAATGTATATATATAACAAATATGTACCGATATGTACGTATATACACACATATATACTTGTACATATATATGAAAAAACATAGGATATATAGGGTTCAGTACTATCTGTGGTTTCAGGTATCCACTGTATTATATCTCCTGTGAATAAGGGGGGGACTATGTACATTTTTATTTTCACTGACTTCCAATTGAAATTTAGCATTTTTTTAAAATATGGTATCTATAGGGAACAAATCACAGCAGTTTCTGGGTCTCTGTCACCAACAGAAAATTTCACGTCATATTGCAATTGTTGCAGGTATCTTAAAACATTTTTCACATTCTTTCTACTTCAAAATTTAGTTACCACACTATCAGATGGGTATATTTGATCAAAAGATGTTTTAAAGAAATATTTTGATAACTGTATTTCTATTTAATTCATCTCTTTGTATTCAAACAAGCTTTGTTTTATGTATTTAAAAATATTATTCAAAGAAAGGACCCACAGACAACACTAGACTCTGGCACAAAAGAGGTTAAGAACCTCGGATTTGGGAACTGATCACAAACCCAAATGCCATCATGGGCCAGCAGGAGGCTTGAAAACCGGGGCCAACTTTTGTTTTCCTATGTTTGAAGGGAAGACACATTTTTCCCTTGCTTTTAACTCTGCTGTGAGAAAAACTGCATTAAACACCTGATATAAATGGCAATTGACACTGGCTTCCATATCAGAGATATTAGGGCAGAAGGAAGGCTGTGGTGAACTGCAAGCACATGCCCCAGCTGCTTCTGGCTGCAGCTGACCCTTGCTGTGTGGGAAAGTGGGCCCAGGATAGCGAGAACCTTCAATTTTTAAGAAAAGCCAGAAATCTGGATTTTTGCCCTATTTCCGGTATCAGCAACTAGATAAAAAAAAATTAAAAACAAAAATTTTAGCTATATAGAACCTTTTTTGCAGGCTGCATTTAAAAAAAAGAAAAAGTGGGGAAGGGAGGGAGAAAGAGAGGGAGAGAAACATCAATGTGTGAGAGAAACAACCATGGGTTGCCTCTCAGTCACCCCCAACTGGGGACCTGGTCCCCAGGCTGGTGTTCCATCCACTGAGCCTCACAAGCCAGGGCTAAAAAGATTTTTTCAAAATTGACTTGAGCCCTGGCTGGTGTGGCTCAGTGGATTGAGAGCCGGCCTGCGAACCAAAGGGTTGCTGGTTCGATTCCCAGTCAGTGTACATGCCTGAGTTGCGGGCCAAGTCCCCAGCAGCGGGCATGTGAGAGGCAACCACACATTGATGTTTCTCTCCCTCCCTTTCTCCCTCCTTCCCCTCTGTCTAAAAATAAATAAATTTAAAAAATGTCAAAAAAATTGATTTGAGAGAGATAAGTAAGAAGAAACATCGATTTACTGTTCCACTTGTTTATGCATTCATTCGTTGATTCTTGTAGCATGTGCCCTGACCAGGGATCAGTGCCCACAACCTTGGTATATCTCGATGATTCTCAAACCAAGTGAGCTACCTGGCCAGGGCTTTAGGTTGTGTTTCACACCAGGCTGCAGTTGGAGCCTTGGGTCTCAAGGGAGTAGCGAAGAACGTGAAGACACAACCTCAGAGAGCATTGCTATTTATAGGGTGAGTAGAAGAAGAGAATGCAGGGGAAGGAGAGAGATTGACAGTGGGAAAGGGGGGAGGGCCAGGAGCAGGAATGTCAAGTAAGGAAACATGACATCTCCCTAAAAGATGGCTTTTAAAGAGAAGTGAGAAGCCCTGTGTTATGTGACTGAGGAAAGATCCACTAAGAGAAATAAGCCTAGAAAATTTGAGCCTGTTACTCCCCGCAACTCTGCCCTGTGTCTTTCCTCACCCATGCTTTTCTCTTTGTCATTCTTTCCATTACACCCTTTCCTCTCACTGCTAGGTGAACTCCTACTTCTAGGTTAAGAAGGCCTGGCTTCAGTGTTGGCACCTCTCTTTCCTCTTTGTGGTTGTCTACCTGATGGATGACTTTCTTTCCCTGGAAAGTTTCAGGAGTCCTTGATTCCATGTTACAGCACTTACCACATTTGATTCAAGTACACTTTGAGACCTGTGGGTCTTACCCACATCCCACCAACGGCTAAAAGGTCCTGCGTTTAGGGACTGCATCTTTTAAAAAAAAAAAATTATTTATTTTTACAGAGGGCAAGGGAGGAAGACAGGAAGAGAAACATCGATTGGTTGCCTCTCACACGCCCGCAACTGGGGACCTGGTCTGCAACCCAGGCATGTGCCCTGACTGGAATCAAACCAGCAACCCTTTGGTTCACAGGCCAGCACTCAATCCACTGAGCCACACCAGCCAGGGTAGGGACTAAATCTTTTTTATCTTTCTCTCTAGGTCTGCCCCATGCTTGGTACATTTTATGCAGTGTTCAAGCAATGTTTGTGAAAGCATAGGGGTTAAGAACAGGAACTCTGAGCCAGGCTGCCTGGAAACCACTTTCTGTAGAGCTCTGAGCACAACTTTTGACATTTCTGTGCCTATTTGCTCATCTGTAAAATGTAATCCTCACATCAACCTTTTATTGTGAGGAATAAGTTAAGCAAGTTATATATTCAAAACACTCAGAACAATGCCTGATAGTAAGCCTTATGAAAATGTTACTCTATTATAAATTTTATATATTTAATATGTAAATATTTCATTATTAAATGTTAGCTTTGTTATTAAATTGTTTCATTTATTTTGTACACTAGTGCATCCTCAGTGCCCAGAAGAGTGCCTGGGACATTGTAGATACTTAATAAATATTTGTAGAATGAATGAATGAATGAGTGATGGATTTCCTTTTGCCCTTACTCCAGAGCCACACTGTTCTCCCAATTGGGGGGTGGGTAAGTGACTAAGTGTTCAAGGGTCAACAGGGCCTAAAACGGGGGTTTAGCAGAAGTTTGTGGGCAGGCCTAGAGCAAAACTCTCAATTTTTCTCCAGGGAAACGTGTCTAACCTAAAAAAGGAACTTCTGGAATCCAGGTCAAAGGTAAGTTGGGCCCTAACTGGTGTGGCTCAGAGGACTGAGCGCCAACCTGAGAACCAAAGAGTTGCAGGTTTGATTCCCAGGGTAGGGCACATGCCTGGGTTGCAGGCCAGGTCCCCAGCAGGTGGCGCGCAAAATGCAACCACACATTGATGTTCCTCTCCTTCTCTTTCTCCCTCTTTTCCCCTCTCTAAAAATAAATAAATAAAATCTTAAAAAAAGAAAGTTGGGAAGGAAAAGCTGCATGCATGTGTATGGCAAATAACCTCCTTTGTCTTGTTTTATTCAATACTTTCAAATCCCCTTCTCTAGGCTAGGCTGAGTAAGGTGCAAGTTGCAAGTTAACTTGAATTTCACTTTTTGTTCTTGGTCTCACAAGGAGTCAACAGGTTTCAGAACACTGCAAATTGTTCATGTAACCAACAAAAGTGTTTTGCAGCCACACAGACCTGGATTCAAATCAGAACCGCTGATCCTTAGCTGCACTTGGCCTCTCTGAGTCTCGATATTCTCACCCATAAATTGGAGATTATCTTTACTTTCTTAAAAGGTTGTGAGAGGAAAGTAATGAATTGTGCATTTTGAAACCACTTAAGTTCCACACAAATATCAGTTATATTGGTTCTCCACAGTGGTTCCTTGGTAGGGCTTCAGGAAAATAGAGTAGCTCCCCATCACTAAAAGGCTGGGTGACCCCAACTCTAACCTCTGCGCAAGGGTCCAGAGGGCTAGGCCTTCCCATCCCAAGGCCAGTCAGGGGAAAAGCCGTGAGGGTTTGGTGGGCGGTCAGTGCTGGACCAGACTACGGTGCCTTCTTGCAGGTAAAACGTCGCAGTCCACAAACCCTGGCAAAAGAAACGCAACCCTTAAAGACTAAGAAGTGAAAACCGAGACGCAGGGAGAGGGTCAGAGTGTTCTGTCAGGGGAGAGAGGGAAGTTGATACAAGAGAAACGTTGCGTCTTCTCTAGTGGAAAGGGACTGGAGCGCAGGACCTCGTCATCCTAAGTGAAAGTAAGGGCCAGCGAAACTGGCCAAAGGAATTTCGGTTCCGCCCAACGACTCCGGGCTTTGGCTACGGTACAGTCCGCTGACGCCCTGGGTCCCTCGCCCCGCCTCCAGGAGGTAATTAGACCGTACCAGTATGCCTTTCTTAGGGGTGAAGGTAATCGTGGACAAGTCCTAAAGAGAGGATCGAAGTTCTTTGGTAGAAAAAACATAATTATATACATTATTTAAAGATTTTTGGATTCTTAGTTAAGATTCTTCTTTTCTGTCTGCTTTGCCGTCTATGCTCTCTGAAGAATGGTAGGAGTCTGGCCATACTTCCCCTTTATTTTCTGCATTTGGTACATCCCCCCGCGGAACGTAGGCGGGGAGACGTACAAAAACCCCAACCCAGGCAGCGGGTCTGCTCAGTGCTCGAGGCATCGGTGCGCCGCGGTACTTGAGTCTTATCGCGTGTCGGCCAGCTGCGCGTGCGCCGACATGGCCTCAAACGGTAATGTAAGGGCGCGAGGCGGCGGTGGTGCGCAGACCCGGGTCCTCGTTCCCTCCCAGCTGGGCTTTTGTTTTTTGGTGGGACCTGGGCGGCGATCGCGTGTAGGATCTTCTCGTGCCGCTGTGGCGGGAAGCAGCGGGGAAGGATGGAAGGGGGAGGCCTATGTCGCCATCTTGTTTTCGCTTCCCTGGCGCCTTGCTCGGGGCGGGTGGTCTTCCATTCGCAGCCCATTTCTTTGAGGTGAGGGTTGGGAGGCAAGCTGCTTGGTGATTTGAAACGTGAGATACTGATGGAAATTCCCGGCCTCTATAGCCCTTTCCCCCCCGGTTCCCAGCTCTGCCTTTGGGCCCGCTTTGTCGCAGTGCTGCATCCGGGCACTCGGTGCGCGCACGCGCTCTACTGGCCCCTCCCCCCTTTTTCGCGGCACGAACCCCCCCTCCTACCTCGACTTGGTCCAGCTTTTTGTCGCGAGACCCTCGCTTGGATGGGGACTCCGCGGTTCCTGTCCGGTGTGGACCTCGCCCCGCCCCCCCGCCGGCTCCCTTGGGAAGGGGCGGGACCATCCCTTTCCCGCCTCGTTTGCCAAGCAGCCAGGGGCAGAGGCCTAGGATCGGGGCCGCGTGCCCGCTTAACGGTTGGAGGGGGTGGGGGTTCCTGAGGGGCGTCCGACGGACTTAGGAACCGCGTTTGAGCGTTTTCCCGCCTAAATTTCCTCTTTCTGAGGTGGGAACGGAAAGGAGAGGCCGTCCGAGGCCACACCCTCTCCTGATCCTTCTGCCCTTTCTTGTGGGGGAAGTGTCTCATTTACTGTGCGGAGGAGAGGATCTGGCTGTTGGGTTTTTACGGCGTTTTAAAAGCGCTTTCCCTACCTTTGGTTCGCCGAGTTCCCCACAGCCCGGGGAAGGCAGGGTGAATGAGAAATAGATTCAGCTGGAGCCACATGGCTTGGAACATGAGTACCAGTTGGTTTGTCTCCTGAGGTGAACACTCTGATGATAATCTCTGTCATTTGGGGTCAGAGTTCTTGGTTACCTGACTTTGCACTAAAAATCCATTTTCGTAGTCTCCAAGATTGGGCAAAGCGTGGAATGGCCTCTTTGGAGACATTCTTGTCCTTTGGGCCTTGTCCTTGGGTTGAGGGTGGCCACATCTGGAACACTGTTGCCTCCTACCAACTTCAGTTAAAACCCATCCCAGCCCTGGCTGGTGTCGCTCAGTGGATTGAGCACTGGCCTGTGAACTGAAAGGTCGCCGGTACCAATCCCAGTCAGGGCACATGCCTGGGTTGCGGGCCAGGTACCCAGCTGTGGGCTTGTGAGAGGCAACCGATTGATGCATGTCTCCTTCTCTTTCTTCCTCCCTTCCCTTCTCTCTAAAAATGAATAAATAAAATTTTAAAAATAAAAAGATTTAGATAGTATTAAAAAAGAAAGGTGGATTGTAAAAAAAAAAACAAAAACCCAACCCAACCCATCCCACTTAAGTAGCTCTGACTCTTGGTGGTAACCTCTACATAGAGTGAGTATGAAAAGGAGATGTGTGTAAATATCTGATATCACTTGAATTTGTGGGAAATTGTGGCTGTCCCCCAAGACTCTTGGTTTTTCCAATAAAGCCTCTTGGTCTCTATATAAATTTTCCTTTTTTTTGGTGTTCTCTCTGAGGGATGGCTGAAGGTAATCTACTTGTTTTTTTTTTTGTTTTTTTTTTGTTTTTTTGCAGACTATACCCAACAGGCAACCCAAAGGTGAGTGTCATTTATGGGCTTTCAGAGTTTTAGAGGGCAGGGTTTGGTAAGGTAGTTTGTCCTGATTGCTTTTTTTTCCTTTTCTCCAGCTATGGGGCCTACCCCACCCAGCCGGGGCAGGGTTATTCCCAGCAGAGCAATCAGCCCTATGGTCAGCAGGGTTATGGTGGCTACAGCCAGTCAGGGGACACTTCAGGCTATGGCCAGAGCACCTATAGTTCTTATGGACAGACCCAGAACAGTGAGTTTTTTGTTTTTTGTTTTTTTTAAGTGGATCACCCCACCTCTTCCTTTTCTTTACTCTAAGCAATGCTGAAATGTTGAAACTCTCCTATCTTTTCCCTTATCTAACCCTTAAAACTCTTTGGAATCTGAGTCCTTTGAAACAAAAATACTTACTCGTTTCTAAATCTGTTAACTTTATTTTCTTGACGTTTTAGTTTTTATTTATGCTGCATTTTTCCCCATTTCCCCTCAGTGTGAAAGTGAAATGTGGGGCGAAAGTATTCACTTATGGGCGAAAGTCTTAGGCTTTTAATACTGAACAGGGAGAAAATTATTTCGCCTGAAGATGTTTGAAGTAAGGCTGTATGTCATGTGCTACACTGAGAGGTGGAATTTACCGTGAGGTCCTGAAGTGTAAATAATGTGGGTTGTCTTGTTTGTGCTGTAGACATATGAGTAGATTAAAATGATAATGAATAGGGATCTCTTGGGCTGTGGTTAGTGGTGGTCTTGGAGATCGGCTTTGAGATGGGTGGGATGAGGTTGGAACTATGAAGTTGGCAGAAGTTGGAACATTAGCCTTAAGGTAGAAGAGAAGGGTACCTTGACTATGACTTGCAAGATTTCTAAGCAGCTTCTAAGAGGCTGACATCTAAAAAAATTTTTTAATAATACTTTTAACATGATGTCTTAAGATTTTTCTAACTTGCTTTTCTGAAAATTCATTTATTAGGTTAAGAGGCTGGTTTTTAAAGTGTGGGTAGCATTAGGTAATAAGTAACATTTTTTTCAACCCATTCCCTGCCTTTTCTCTTTCCTCATATATTTTGTGACTTCCTTTTTCTTTTCCTTGTAGCAGGCTATGGCACTCAGTCAGCTCCCCAGGGATATGGCTCAGCTGGTGGCTATGGCAGTAGCCAGAGTTCTCAGTCGTCTTATGGGCAACAGTCCTACCCTGGCTATGGCCAGCAGCCAGCTCCTAGCAGCACCTCGGGAAGGTAAGGTGGTTGGGGGTGAATTGATACAGAATGATAATGTGATTATAAGGAGTAATGGGGCGGGGGGAGTGTCTTTGCGTTTAGAGTTTAAAGAAAGATATACCAAAGGTGAAAGGAAATATGGATATGCTGGCATTATGATTCTGTCTTTTTCCTTTTCCTTAGTTACGGTAGCAGTTCTCAGAGCAGCAACTATGGGCAGCCCCAGAGTGGGGGCTATGGTCAGCAGTCTGGCTATGGTGGACAGCAGCCTGGCTATGGACAGCAGCAAAGCTCCTATAATCCTCCTCAGGGCTATGGACAGCAGAACCAGTACAACAGTAGCAGTGGAGGTGGTGGAGGGGGTGGTGGAGGTGAGATGTCTTCAGTTTTGTCTTATACCTATTTTCGGTAAGGATTAATAATCTTTAATCCTTAAAAGGGCTTGGCCCTTGTCTTAAAAGTGTTCTTAAAAATCTTGATTTTTTTTTTTTTTTGTTCCCTAGCTGTCTTTATTTCTATTCATCTGTCCCTTGGTGTTGCTGAACTGTTTTATGCCACCTCACAGTTTTTTTTTGTTTTTTTCTCTTAAAGTATCTTTTCTTTCTGACAGGTAACTATGGTCAAGATCAGTCCTCCATGAGTGGTGGCGGCAGTAGTGGCGGTTATGGCAATCAGGACCAGAGTGGTGGTGGTGGCGGTGGCTACGGGGGAGGCCAGCAGGACCGTGGGGGACGAGGCCGGGGCGGTGGCGGTGGTTACAACCGCAGCAGTGGTGGCTATGAACCCAGAGGTCGTGGAGGTGGCCGTGGAGGCAGAGGCGGCATGGGGTAGGTGTCTTGTGAGCCAGGGAATAACATCACTGGGGTTGGGGGAGGGGTGTGGTGGGTTGCATGAATCTTCAGTCTCTCAGAGCATAGTTTGTCTCATTCTAGGGATTTGTCAGGGCTTTGGTATGGGGGCATTGCCTTATTCTTCCATCCCCTTTTATTTTTGTGAGAACTTGGGAGCCTGAACTCCCACCCATACTTCTGAGTACTGACACTTATATTCCAAAGGAAAAGGAAAAATATATGGGTGTGTATGGATTGGAGTCATTGATACCCTGGGCGAGAAACATGGAGGTAAAGGCTTCTTTCTCAGCAAGGGAAACTGATGATCCCACTCCTGGTAACAGGGAAAGTTGTTAATGGTTAACCTGACTTCAGCTTCCAGGAATTGGTTACTCCTCCTGTATTCTGTAGTCATTTGAATCCATGAATTTGATTTGTAGTAATTTGACTGACAGTGATGGTTTTATTTTGTTTGTGACTTGGTTTGTGGGGTTAATGAAGTATGCAAACCTTTTGGACAAAATACGCTTGACAGTGGTATCCCACATATTTGCTCCACTGTCCCCTTTCCCCTGGTTACTTGTCCAACTGGACCTTCTTTCCTTTCCTTCCCACTGTAGTTGATTTGAAGTAAAACCTTAGATTTGATGTTAAAGCATGCGTCAAATCTATTGGTAAATACGATTTGAAGGACCATACTCTGTCTCCCTTGAAAAGGGGAGGAATATCAGTGTGTTACTCCTTTTTTGGGAAAATAGGTTTTTAAAGTGAGAGTTCACATATGGTAAGTATTCAGAGGTGGGTGGGGGCAGTCTCAAAAACCATACAAAAATGAGGAAAACTCTGTTGTGTGCGTGTGTTTAATGCAAAACTTTAAAAAGAAAAACAACTGTTATGTGACTGTTAACTTGCTCTGCATTTTATGTGCCACAGGTATGAAAGGTGACATTGCAAAATACTCCGCTCTTCTCGCAGTGTAGAAGGGGTGACCCCGGTGGTTGGGGGAAATCAAAAACAGTTCAGTAGTTAGGATAGGGTTTAGCTAAGTTTGTCTCGCTTTAAGGGGGAGTTGCCTTTGGTTTTGACTTTTTATGGAATGGGTTGGGTCTGCTTGCTGCTTTCAAAGCAAAAACCACAAAAATGTGTTCAGGGCTACCCCAGCCTGGTGTGAAATGTCTTCTGGGTAAATTGGGTAGGGTTTTTAAACCAACTGCTGGGTTGTCAACCACTTGGCGACAAGAGGAAAAAACATCTGCTACGTTGGAAGAACAACCAAGGAAAATGGGTCATTTTTTTTTTTCAGAGGAAATAGATATATAACCTTTTAAAGCAAAATTCTTTAAAAAAATGTGTCTTAAGAAATTGCACACGTGTGTGTGACATGCTGAAAGGTCAGACAAGGTTGGTCAGGAAGGGGAATGTATTTTAGTAGCCACTTGTATCTTTTTCCCAAAACACATACCCTTGTTTGGGGAATATTACACAAACAAAAAAAAAAATACGCCCGTTTGTAGCCGTTGGAAGCTTCATGTCCTTTCTTCTAACTTGTCTTCTCCAGCGGAAGTGACCGTGGTGGCTTCAATAAATTTGGTGGTAAGTGAACAGAGTTTCCAAAATTCCCAACTCCCAGCAATGCTTTGTCTGATTGTTCATTTGCAGATGTTTTAGCGTGTTTTAAGTGTCAAAGGTTTTGAAGTGTCCAGAACCACCTCCAGAAAGGGGTGGGGTAGAATGCCACCTGCTGCCAGATGTGTGCTAACCTGGAGGCAGGCAGGGGTAAGACTCAGCAGTTGTCTTGTACCAAATTGGTTTGACCCAGGTTAATAAGAGGTGTTTAATAAGGACTGTTGCCACACCTGGCGCTTAGTGACCACGATTATGAAAAACTGGAGAGTGTGCTGGAACACGAACCAACTTGGCTTTAGGATCTTTTTTGATCAGTGTGTTCAAGGCGTGTGTGTGTGTTGTGTGTGTGTAACAACCTTCAAATGCTTTTAATTCTGGAAGAGGGATATGAAATACTGCCCTGCCCTGAGAATGGTGAAGTTGGTATATATTTATTTATTAAATACTGAATGGTGTCAACTAAATTCTACATATATGTATTTAAATTCAACTCAGATGGGCAAATAGACACTAGCTGTGGGAAGGAAGGTGTGGACTACAAGAAAAGTTGGGAGCATGTGTGGCTCATGGGAAATAACCAGGTCTTAAACAGCACAAACTGAATTCATGAAAAATGGCAAATTTGAGAAGTCTCCCAGTAAGCTGGAACTTTTCTGGTTTGGTTAACTAACAAAAGGTTTCTTGGATTTGTCTCACCAATTAAAGCCAAAGGCCCGGGTTCATGATTTAGGTGTCATTGAATGTGGGTACAATATTTATATATGGTGAATTCAGAGAAACTTTGGTCAAAGATGGTCTGGGGGAAAACGTAGGCTGCATTATGGAAATAAGATTTCTGGTCTGTTCCCTGGGACATGCTTTAAAAACACAATAGCTATTATGCTTTTTTTTTTTTTTTTAATTTTCATGTGGTTTTGGGGAAACTTAACATGGTTTAAAAATGGTTTCTAAAGAAGAAATTAAAAATTGTTCCACAAGGAATAAGTGTCTTTGGTGTTAAAGTTTGGAGAAACTGGATGGATGCATATCACATTGCTGGTGGTGAGCCCATTTCTCTCTGGGGTGAGAGAACAGGGCCAAGCTATGAGTTGGTTTGTTGACTTCAATGGGTTTCCCTCCTGGCCACCCCAATCTTTGCTGGGGACATTTCCCAGCCTGAGCTGGGGGAGGCAGCATTTTCTGAAGTGTGGAGTTGTCTCTATGGGGACTCAAGTTATGTACAGATGTTAAGAAAAGGGCCCTGTGTCTTCTTTCCCAACCATGCCTAGGATTTTCTCTGGGCAGGCAACACAGGACAGGGTTGGGAGTGAGTCTGTGAGCACTTAACTGATACTTTGCAAGAGTATGGTTTTGGTTTTAAGTTTTTTCCTTGTCTGTCTCTATCTGTTGACTAACGGCTCCTCTCTTCTTGTTTTTTTTTTTTTTTTCCCCATGTCACTTTAAGGCCCTCGGGACCAAGGATCACGTCACGACTCTGGTGAGTCCACAGGTGACATGAAAGAATGGCTAAAGTGGTATCGACTTATTCTGGATTTGGATGTTCTTTGAAACTTAATATGAAAAAGACCAGGGGTAGAGAAGGAAAATGAAGGGAAGGGAGTTTAGGTATATCTGTAGTTACCAGTGATTTATATAAATGAACATATCAGCGATGATTGATGGTTTCCTTCATCAGCAGATTAGTAGTTCTGGCCCTGGTCCATCGAGACCCTGGCCCAGTGAGACCCTGGCCCACTCAGTCCCCAACCCACCAAGATCTGGCCAGGATTAGAACATTACCAGTACTTCAAAAGCCCCCTGCGCCACCTCCCAACCACTGTGCACCCCCCAGGGGAACCCCTCTTCTGACTCCTCAGAAAGATTCATGGTGCCTCTTTGCGAATATTATGTTAATGGAGTCATGTAATAGGTATTTTGCCTATGGCCTCTTGCTCAATATTAAGTTGCTGAGAATCATCAGAGTTGCTGTTCTGGGTTTTTCCCTTAACAAGTTCATTCCCGTCAAGGAAAAAAAAATATTGAGCAGGCCTGGGAGGAGCCAGATAATCTGCATTTTTAACAAGTCTCAGGAGTGCTGATGATCTGTGGACCATGTGCTAGAACTGCTGGTTTAAAGTAAAGGTTTTTAAAAATGTGAATCATGACCAAATTAATGAACGCAGATTTGTAAAGGGGAAGCATTTAGTGTATTTTTGTTTTGATTATGTTTATACTGGATTTTAGGTGTAAAGTAGGGTTTTTATCTTGTGGTCTTCAATTAAAAAGTATAGTGGGTATACTTTTTGTGTGATCTTGGACAATTAACTTGAGCACTGCTTTCTTTAATGGTTATTAATACGTTACAAAGGGTAGTTGTAAAACTAATTTTAAATTTGTGAAATGACTGTCACACAGGCACTCAAATCTTAAAAAATGAGGATGTGGAATTTTTTCATTTGTCTGACCTAAACCAAATTATGTTGGTTGCTTTAGAATTTTCCTTTGAAAGTTTCATATTAGGTATTTCTTAAAGTTAGAGCAAGAGTTATTGACTTGTTTTACCTTTGCTTGTTTTCTCTCCTAATTCACATTTCCTTCTGCATTGTATAAGCAGAACAGGATAATTCAGACAACAACACCATCTTCGTACAAGGCCTGGGTGAGAATGTTACAATTGAGTCTGTGGCTGATTACTTCAAGCAGATTGGTATTATTAAGGTACTTGTGGAGCAGAGTGGGTACTTTCTGTTTCAGGCTTTTGGATTTCACACATCAGTAAAAATAAAGGTCTTAATGGTGTTAAAGCTTAATTTGTTGAAGAATGAACATTAACTGTTGCTGTTTTCTAAAAAATAACAAAGGCACAAATTGGTGAAAGGAGTGTCTTAGACTTTTGATAATGTAGTCTGTAGTCTTCAGTGTTACATTTTAATAGGATGAGAGACAATTATAGTTACTGACATGTTACATGTGAGATAGGAACTAGTAACTGGGAAGAGAGGAGCTGGGAAGCATGGTTATTATAAACCTTAGGTTCTGGAGGAGGAAGGTGGAAGGTGGGTAGAGTTGTATGTCCTGTAAGCCTGATAACTTAATGTTGTTTTCTTCAGACAAATAAGAAAACAGGACAGCCCATGATTAATCTGTATACAGACAGAGAAACGGGCAAGCTGAAGGGAGAGGCAACAGTATCATTTGATGACCCACCTTCTGCTAAAGCAGCTATTGACTGGTTTGATGGTATGTATGGGGAGGCTGGTGCGGGCTGGGGAGGTTGGGCAAGCAAGGCTTGGAAAGGGACTACATTTTGAGGGTTTCTTTGAGTCTTTTAACATTTTATCTGCTACATCAGTAGTCTTTATTTTTGCTTATGTCTTATTAGATTATAAACCTTTTCAGGAAGGCAAGAGTCTTAAACCTTGTTCATTGTACCTAGTATGCTTTTGGATCCACAGGTCTTAATATTGCAAAAAGCCTCCTTTTTATACTTTATTTCTTTAGGTAAAGAATTCTCTGGGAATCCTATTAAGGTCTCATTTGCTACTCGGCGAGCAGATTTCAATCGGGGTGGTGGCAACGGCCGTGGAGGCCGAGGGCGAGGAGGTGAGTTATTTTCTGATGCTAGTGTAAGGTGATGTTGGGGGTTTGGGGGGAGGGTTGTGGGGGCTTGCATAGAAAAGAAAGTTAGATTAACCAGACTTGGAAAGAAATCAGATCCAAACCTATCTGTACCCAGGACCCATGGGCCGTGGAGGCTACGGAGGTGGTGGCAGTGGTGGCGGTGGCCGGGGAGGATTCCCCAGTGGAGGTGGTGGTGGTGGAGGACAGCAGCGAGCTGGGGACTGGAAGTGTCCTAATCCGTGAGTGAACTTTTTTCTCAGTCCTTTTAATGTGTGTGCCCTTTGTTGTGGTGGAGTTGTGTATTTTCCACACTGTAAAGTCACGGCCACAATGATGAGACAGATATGGCCGATACCTCCAGGTAAGGTCCCTATAGTGGGAAAGGTATTGGACTGGGTTCATTAATTTGCAGTATTTGTTCCTGCCTCTGCTCCTGAGAAGGAAGCCTTTGGCCTCTCTGCGGCCTCAGGCCTCAATTTTCTCATTATATCTGTAAGGTTACTGGAGTCTGTTCCTAATTCTAGGTCTTGCCTCCCCACTCCTACATATTAATTGTACTTTTTCTCAGTACATGTGAGAACATGAACTTCTCTTGGAGGAATGAATGCAACCAGTGTAAGGCCCCTAAACCAGACGGCCCAGGAGGGGGACCAGGAGGCTCTCATATGGGTAAGGAACAGTCAGAGCTGGTAATAAGAACTTGGGACCAGAAAGCCCTTAATTTTAAACAGGGAGGCCAGTGGGAGGAGAGGAGGGCTTTGGGGGATATGATGCATCATATTTTTTTTGTCCTAGGGGGTAGCTATGGAGATGATCGTCGTGGTGGCAGAGGAGGCTATGATCGGGGTGGCTACCGAGGCCGAGGCGGGGACCGTGGGGGCTTCCGAGGGGGCCGGGGTGGTGGGGACAGAGGTGGCTTTGGCCCTGGAAAGATGGACTCCAGGTAAGTAAGACTAAACTGAAATAAAAGAGTAATTGAACAGAGATGATGAGATAACAGCAAGGTTTTGTTGAAAAAGTTTCATTTTGAGGGCTAGATTGTTAAGCTGAGATTGTAACCATGGTGGGGAGGGTAGAAGGGAAGGAAAATTAATCTTGGGAAACTAATCTGTAGACTCATTAGATGAGACATTTTTTGGTCTATAATTTTGGGGGTGGGTTGGGTGGAGAGGATGGTAGCTCAGACCTTAATGGATACTCTTTCTTGCAGGGGAGACCACAGACAGGATCGCAGGGAGAGGCCATATTAGCCTGCCTGCTGAGGTTCTGGAACAGCTTTTCTTCTATACCCAGTGTTACCCTCATTATTTTGTAACCTTCCAACTCCTGATCACCCGTGGGTTTTTTGTGTCGGACTATGTAATTGTAACCATATCTCTGGTTCCCATTAAAAACCATCATTTTAGTTAAATTTTCTCCCTCTACCCCCTCTTCAGAGGATTGATGTCTGGGTCAGGAATGTGGGGTGTTTTTTCTTCAGGTCATTCTGCTTAGCAGGAACTGGAATAAAGTGTTTGGTATTTGGTCCAGGGGAGAAAAGGTCAAGTGGTCTCCTTGAAAGTAGAGATTAAACTTTTTCTCTCATCACAAAGTTGGGTGTATGAATGGGGTAAATGAAGAACATGTGATGTCATGAGTGTTGCCCCAAGTATATCCAACTGGGGACAAATTTTACCACATTTATTTACATGCTGATCTTAGAGTTTACTATTGACAGCAGCCTTACACCCTTACGCTCTTCAAGGATCCTTGGCTCTTGGCAGTGCTTGGAAGGGTGGGGCGCAGGTCATGTTTGCCTCTGGGGCAATGTTCAAATTTGACTTTAGTAGGGGAGCAACTTGGGTCTTTTGCTTGTGGGAGAGTAACTGGGCACCTACTCAATACAGAGGTTCTGTGGCCTCACGGGTAGAAAAATAAAGTGCGTTGGCCACGTGGCTCGGAATCAGAAAATGGTAGAGGCAGAATTGAGTTCCAGTGTTCTGACTTCATTTTCATTCTGGAACCCTTGTTCTGAAGGGAGCAAACTTGCATTCCCAAAGGTTTGTTTGCTTAGACCTTTTATATATTAAGAGTATGCTAAGTTTGAAGAGACTTGGGAATGAAGAGATGGTAAGAAGGGGGAAGTTTAAGTGAGAAGGGCAGGTTAGAGACCTCCCTTTATATTTTAAGGTGAGTGATCCTGCACCTGTTGTTTTCTTGAAGATGGAGTCTGGGTGGGTAGGTGATGTATGGAGGCAGTGGATCTACCTGGGACTCTTAACGTCCTACCTATTCCCAGAGGGCGGAGGTCATTGCTATTTTGAGATTTTAGGCTTGTTTGAGCTTTAATGATTAGGAGTGGAAAGCCCTCCCTTTCAAGGTGGTAGTGTTGGAAATGGGGAAAGGATGGAACCAATGAGTTGGAAGCTCAGAACATAGCCCCTCAAACTTGTAATGCCTTTCCTGACCATCAAACCCCACTTCTCCCAATTCTCAAATTGAGTTTAGAAACTGCTTGTACCTGCTAATTAGTCGAGCATGTATTTTAGTTACACAGAATTGAATTGGAGCCAAGAACAGAAAAAGATACTTTGCTGTCAGATTTGAAGCTTATAGAATGGCTGGGATCACTGGTTGGGAAATGATTTCCTCTCTGCTTAAATTGTTAGGTATGCTGTAGGTGTTTTCTAAAGGGTTGATTTCATCCTGAAGTCTCTGGTGACTTCAGACAGGGAAGCTAGGGGTTCGTCAAAAGGAATAGCTGCTTTAATTCTCCCTACTCAGTGGTGATGCTCAAAAACCAGAGAGTAGGCTGAGTGGCTAAGCTCCCAGGCAGTTCTTTGAACTGGCTTACTGAACTTTGTACGTGAGAAGCAGCACTTGGATTCAGAGTCAAGATCATAGCAGTTCTCTCCTTGGTGTGGCCAGGCTGCCTCTGTTGTTTGATCTGCTCTCAAGTGTGTGTTTGAGTGGCCTGATCTGTGTCTCAAAAGTTTGTTTCTGCTTCACCTAGTAGGGTTCTGGTGTTAGGGTTTGGTTGTAGTTCCTTAATTCCTGCTGCCAGGGGAGAAGGAGGAGGTTGAAGATTCTGTGAGTCCTGAATACTGACTGTTGTCTATTGGTATTAAGTTCTTAACGTCCTTTAATGGGCTAATTAGTGGGTAGATCCAGTTTGGGAGCCTTTCGAAGGGATAAAGACAAATAGAGGGAATGTCTTGTTCTGAGAAGCTGGTTCTGCTGCCAACTCATTGTTGAGAAACCTTGAAGCTCTAGGTGCCTGGCGATTTTGAATTAGAATTGAGACAGGCTAAGTAGGAAGAAGGAGGAGGGTAGGTTGTGGGTGGGGGGAGGTGTGCTACCGGTCTGCTTGCCACCTTCTTTGAGTTCTCAGTCTTTAAGTAACTTTTAATCTTCAGCTAAGGATATGTTGATTGATTTTAGAGAGAGAAGGGGGGTGGGGGGAGAGAAACATCAATTGGTTCCATCCCTTACTCACCCTTATTTGGGAACCTGCAACCTAGGTATGTTCCCTGACTGGAAATCAGACCCATAATCTATTGGTGTATGGATTGATGCGCCAACCAACTGGGCCACCTGGGCAGGGCCAGTTCTCAATCTTGTAGCTCCTCCCTCCTGTCACATGTTGGTCCTGGCCAGGTTTTAGTAACTTGGTTATAGGGCTGAGTTTAGTTCATTGATGGCTGGATTAACCAGGAGTCAAGGTCTAGGTTCTAGCCCCTAGGAGGCTCAACACATCTTCAGGCATGTTTCTTCTCATTTTCAGGCTGTCTCTTAATGATCCACCATGGGCTTTATAATCAGATCTAACTTCCTATACTGATCTGCAAGAGGATCAACTCATGGGAGTCTCATTTGTAGCCATTCCTCCTGTCTTTACAGAACTCGGGTTTCCTTTCCTACTTTTGGGCCCTCAGTACTTAGAAAGCCTCTTTCATTTTTAACTTTATTTTGAAATAATTTTAGCTTAGAAGAAATTTTCCACAAAAACTGTCTTGTTCCTGGTGCTGGCATATAAGAACTGAGAAGGTGTCAAGTGGGTCTTGCCGGGAGAGTCGACTTTAGGGCCTATAGAAATTGTCAGACTGTCTTACGATGTTAGAAGAGCTTTTGGAGTCCATTGAATGTAAAATTCACATTGAAGTAGGAAAAGTGTGCATCTCATGAGCCTGAGTTTGGGTCTGGAAATGGCCCTCTGCGGATGGGTAGAGCTCTCAGCTTCTTGAATTTTGATGTGTCTTTAGCCCTAAATCTTGGGGCTATAGTGCTAGAGAGAAGGGCTCCTTTAATAGGAAGAGCAGTTGAGAGCCACCGGTAAGGGAACTGGAGACAGGGAAGGAACTTGGACCATTGGGTTAAGATGGATTCCTTCTGCTGGAATGGGGAACCAAGCTTAGGCATCCTTAAGTGTGGATGTGGGAAAACAAACCTTTGAAGGAAGCAGGCATCAAGCTTTTCCACGTAAGGCCTTGCATGCACCTCAGGGTGGCAGTGTTGTCTCAATTGCCTGGATTCCCTGTAGCTGTTAAGTGTAGTGCATTGCAGCTCCTTTATGATGGGGCTTCCCTGTTAAATCTAAGCTTTTTCATTTTCGTTTTTTCTAGATTTTTATGGGAAGCTGGCCCATCCTGTGTATTGACTCCCTGAGTAAAAAGGCAAATCCCTATGTGGGAGGGCATCTGCAAACCTGTCTTCAGTCTCAGATGGCAGGGCCGAATCCTCTATGTAGCAGTGTGTCTAAGTTGAACATACATATGAATCAGACGATTTTGTTAGCATGTGCATCTTAATACAGTATGTAGATCCAGGTGGAGTGCAAGCTTTGTTTCAATAGCACACTTAGAGCCATGCTCTAAAGTTTTGCAGAGACACTTTGCTGATGCCTTTCCTGTGAAAGGAGACTTTGATTGTATAATCAAATATAAATACTAGCTATGAGTTAAAAAAAAGGGTCACTCATGGAAAGGTGTGACCTGCATGTGGTTCTCCCCCGTCCCCAACCCTAGTAAGCACAGGCATAGCCAACACTGCCTTTTTTTCTGCTCGTTCTTTTTTCAGTCGTGATGTTTAGAGACGAGAAAAATATTTCATATGCTATTCTAAGCTATTGGGATAGGAACAAACATCTTGGAGATACTTGCTGTGTACTTGCTGTGGGCCAGTTGCTGTTAGGTGATGAGCTAAGCTCTTCCCCCCGCTACTTTATAGATGGTAATGTAGAGGCATAGACAGGCTTTGAGTCTCATAATTAGTGAGGGGTGGAGCAGGGATTTGAAGCCATATCCTTTGGATGTGGAATTTGTGTCCTTCAATATGTTGTGCTGTTTTAAGACTAGAGTTCTGCTGTGCCCCTTTTACCCCCCCACCCCTCCCTGAAAGAAAAGGGGAGAAAGGAAGTTCCTAAGAAAATATTTAACTTAGTGGAGCAGTTTTTTTAAAAGAGTTATTTTTCCTTTTATAGTGGAGCTGTTTATTAGAACCATTTCTTTTGCCTCAGGCACCTGTGCTGGTTTTTGCAGCCTTTTTTTTTTTTTTTTTTAAAGGCTATCTGTTGTGCAAGGAAGTCTTAGCTATGTCCCCACCTCATGAGAACACTAGGTTTCTATAGTTTCAAGAAAATATTGTTGGACACTAGAGGTACACAGTGACTGCCATTTATTATTTTTTTATATGCAAGGCACTCATACAGAGGTTGGAAAGATGTCTTCATGGGGCTCAGTCTCATTAGAGTCCTGTGTGGAAATACACCGTGATAATATGGTTTGTTTTACCACAGAGACACGATGGGCGGTGCACTGGAACAGAGGAAGACACCACACCCGAGGGCATACTAGGACAGGTAGAAGATTTCAAGGTGCTCAGAAATAAGGGACCAGCATGTTGTAGGGCATAGGATGTGAGCAAATAGCGTTGTTGGGATCATGGGGTGTGTGAAAAGGAAAATAAAGAGGTTGGGTGGGGTCCTTATGGGCCAAGCTGGAAGGAGAGTTTAGGTATCCTAATGTTAGAAGTGAGAGTCCATTTTCATGATCAGTTTTTATCCCTCAGCCCCTTGAAAGTGTTAGGTGAGAGGCAGTTAAGACATTAGCCATAAACCAGGTGGGGGCAGTGAAGTTGAAAAGCATGGTGGTTGCAAAACTGACTAAGTCTGAACTTTATGGGACATAGTAGGATTTCTTGCTTTCTGGTTAGGCTGCTGCTGTTGCCATATGTTGAGATACAGAGTTGGTGAAAGGAAGACAATTTCACTTTCAGAAATGATAAGGTCCTTGCTGAACATACAGTTGAACACAGACTGAATAAGGCCAGGAAGACTTGGTAAGAAGAGGGCTAATGATAGATCAGCATTTTATGGTGTGGCTGGCTGGCTGGCTAAAAAAAGACTCTAGGGCACAGGATACTGAGGTATTAGGGCTGATTCCCACTTTTTAGGAAGCTCAACTTTTCTCCTGGGGTCCCAAGTAGCGTTAGGAACTATCCCATTTGACTATCCATGACAGTGGCCACATTCTAGCTTTTTTGGAGCTTCCTATAGCTAGCCACTAGTTTTCTACTATTGGTCTGGTGATCCAGTAAGTCAGGATAGGGAAATGTTGCACAATGAAATCCTACATAGACCCTTGAAGGAGTGTGGGGGGGCGGGGGGAATAAACACTGTTTACTCATTGTGTCATCTAGGTGAGGGTATTCAAAGTGAAGCCTTCTCACAGCTTTGTTCATTTTGGGTTAGTGTATCATTCTGACTGGTGGAGAACCAATCATCTTGTATCCTCACACCTGGATCCCTGGTGTTAGATTACCTAACTCCCTGCATTCTGGTTACTCTACTCTTGTCCTGCCCCCCCCCCCCCCCTCCCCGCAATGAGGAATAAGTTCAGTGCAAAATGTATGCAGGTGGTTCCAGCATCCTGGTTCTCTGAAAAAACTTAAGTGCTTTTTCCTGGAAAAATACAGTTGACCCTTGAACAACAGGTGTGAACTGCTTGGGTCTAGTTAAACGTGGATTTCTTTTTCAATCGACCCACACAGTTCAAACAAATGTAGGAGGGTCAACTCCTTAGAATGCCTGTGTGTGGAGGGCTGCTTTTTTTCTTACTGAATTTATTGGATGACATTGGTTAGTAAAAATACATAGGTTTCAGGTGTATACTTCTATAATCATACCATCAGTATATTCTGTGATCACCACTCCAAGTCAAATTTTCCATTGCCATGATCCCCTCATATCCTTTTTCAACTCCTCCCTGTTTTCCATTATACTATTATCTGTGTCTATGAGGTTTTGTTAATCCCTTCACCATTTTCACCCAGCCCTGCAAACCTCCCTTCTGAAAGCTGTCAGTCTGTTTTCTGTGTCTGTTTACATTTTGTGAGGGCTGACTAGTTTTATACTTGAGTTAGGACTTTGTGGGAAATCAGCACCCGTAACCCCCATGTTCATGGGTCAACTGTACTTAATATTTCTTTTAATTTCATCATGAGAACAAATAGCTACTTGAATTCCTAGTTTCACTTTTGTTGTTGGCATGTTTTCTGGGCATAGTGTAACCTGTAACCTACGACTCCTTTCTCCAGGTGGTGGGAGGGAGCAAAGGGAGTGATTTAGCCTGCTGGTAGTTCCAGAAGGAACCCCAGAATTGTATTTGGCTTGTGGTCTCCTATGTTAGATGATGCTGTCTCCTCCTGAATATTGTTCTAGTTGTACACTTTTTCCCCCTATGGAAAAAGCACCACAGAAGCTCTGCAGGCTAGCAAAGAATGTCCTAAGTAAAATGCCTTCTGTTAAATCTGGCTCTCCACAGTTCTAAATCCTTTGTATGTACCTATATTTAACTTTTAGACTAGAGGGCTAGCTCTAGTCCCTAGAGCACACCCTCTGGGATAATACTGGAGGAGCCAATAAATGGTGACTGAAGGATGTTCACCACGGTGACGGAGGCAGGAAGGATGGTGTTTGGGGAGCCTGCTGCCCAGGAAAAGCAGTGAAGTAGAATTTCCCCTGAGCCTCTGTGGCATTTAGGTAGGTAGCTTAGCTCTGCATGTGCTTCTAGGCTCGAAGTAGGAAAAAGCCCACACAAGTACACAGTGGTTTCTTCTAATATATTGTGTATAAAAAAAATTGATTCATTCAGCACACCAACCCCTGTTCCAGCTGCTGCCTCAGCTCTTTTTTTCCAGGTCAGCCACCAAGTAGGGTTGGGTGTTCTTCAGGGCCTCAAGGAGCAGGTCTTTGCAGGTCAGGTCCCAGGCTGGAGCAAAGCTGTAGAGCTTCCTCATCTTCAGCGGATTGGTGGCCTCCACCCGCACAGCCTGGTACTGCTCCTCTGCCAGGACCTTCCCGTACAGAGCGTCCAGCACCCCGTCCACGTCTGTGACCCGTGCAATGAGGTCGGCCCGGTGGCGGTCCACGAAGTGCGGCCCTAGGGACAGGAGAGAGTAGAGCATATGAGCTGGCACAGAGTGGGTGCTGGAGACTGTTCCTGCTGATCACTGCTTTCTTCAGAAATTGATCGGAATGCACGCTAAAGGGGTGGGGCTCAAGGCGGGCAACCCACCAGGACTCCAGACAGGGTGGGATGGGTGGAAGGAGGTCTCCCCTTCAACCAGGCTGGGCCCAAGGAGGGGTGTGGGTAGGTGGGTGGGAAGGGTTGGCTCAGGCTTGCTCCTGGTTCTCTTGGCTGCGGGAACAGACAGGCTGTGCAGGGGTGTGGTGTGGCATGGGGCTGGTGAGGTGCCGAGAACAAGCGAGTTTGGGTGTGAGGGCCTCACCTGACGACACGGCTGCCTTTTGGGTGGGGGCCGTGATCTCCGCTGGCCCGGCTGCAGAGCCTGCAAGGGAATAAGTGGTCCTCTTCCATTTCTGTCTTTCCTCCAGGCTCTTGGGAGTCTGGGGCCCTTTGGTCAGGAAGCCAGTCAGGACCAAGTGCGGGAAGCCTCCCTTCCCAGCAGGAGGAGCTTTCATTAGAGGGTAGGAGGAACAGAAAGCGAAGGAGCCCAAGGGGTAAACGTTTGGGTTGGGGGTTGGATGTAAGTGAGGGGATCCTGGAGGACGTAGGAGGTGGTGGAGGGCGTGGTGGGGATTCACTCACCTTTGCCTGTGATATTCTGCAGCCACTCTGCGGCCTCCCGCATGCCCATGTCCTGCAGCACTTGGGCAGTCAGCTCGGCGCTATATGCCTCCCGATAGAAGCTGACGAGCTTGTCAGTGAGGTCCACAGCGTCCATGGACTGCAGTGGCCCCCGCGGGATGCGCCCGTAGCCATCGCGCAGGGGCACTGAAAGCAGCTTCAGCTTGAACTTCTTGAACTCGTCGGCAGTCAGGTTCTCCAGCGCCTCCAGGATGGCGTCGCGCGTGCACCCCATGGTGCCGGGGTTCCCCGCCGCGGCAACTGCGGCTTAACCCCGGTATCGCAGACCAGGAAGTCTGTTCTTGGGCGGGGCCTGCACCTCCCCGCCTTTTCCCGACACCCGCCTCTGCCCCAGCTGGTTGCCCTTGGGCGTGGGTTCCGTTGTCCGAAACTACCCTTTTGGTCCCCCAGTCCCGCCCCTCTGCTTGCATCCCCTCACTCCAGCCTCTGGTCAGTTCCTTGGCCATTGGGCAGGAGGAGAGGGGGGCGCCAGGAACCCATCCTCCTGCTGGTCCAGACGGCCGCTCGGGGGCGGAGAGGGGCTAATGGGTGGTGCCTGCGACTCCAGGCTTGCACTAGCTAGCACAGACCAGGACCCTAGTTTACTGGAGTGCCAAGGCTCAGTCTTGGAATTTTAGAGCCCTGAAATCGCCACTTTTCCCTGAACCTTAGCATTCTCTCGCACACATCATAGGATGTTACAATGAAAATCTGAACAGCCAGAACCTGGTAGCTCCTGTAAATCCACACACTGGGGAGAAATGAGGTGGAAAAAAAGGGTGATGAAGAACAGTGTGTGCTTATTTCTCAGCCTCAGGTTCCTTATCGGTAAAGTGGGCATAACACTGGCTCATCCTGTTAGTAAATATTCCAACATAACATGGGCTACCTGGTGGTTCCCGAAACCTTGCCAAATGCTTTCTGGGAGAGCCAGGACTTGGTCCCAGGAGCTGAATTTCTTGGGAAGTGATGAAAAGAGACACTTGTACGGACTGAAAAAATTGTTGACTGGATGGAATGTTGTGGATGGAGAGTCAGTCTGGGCCCCGGGGGCTTGACCCAGAAGAGCAGGTGAAGGGGACACGGGATTGGAGCCCAAGCTGTGCCCAGAATCCTTAACTTGCTCTTAACATGGCTGGGAAGGCCCTTTTGGTCTGGCCCTGTGGGTCGCACCAGCCTTGTCTTGCACCACACCCTGCTCCCCGCCTCTGAGTTCCAAGCACAGTGGCCTCTCAGTTCCCCAGGTGTGCCAGGCCCCTTTGCTTCTCTAAGCCTTTGCACGTGCTGTTCCCTTAACCTGGAAATCTGTTCCCTCACTCTTTGCCTGACAAACTCCTGAGACTTTAAGTCTCAAATTAAATGTCACTTCTGCAGGGAGACCAGGTTTAGTATCCCTCTCAGAGTAGGTCCCAACACCTGCTACTTTTTTGTTGTAGCTCATAGCAGTCGTGACTAAGTTGTGACTAACTGTATTTATTTAGCACCAGACTCTCCTGCCAGCTTGTCCTCATGCCTGTCCACATCATTGTTGTAGTCACAGCAACCAGAACAGTGCTCGGCCTATAGAAGTGCTCAATAGATCTTTGTGAATGGGCCCTGTGGCTCAAGGGAGGATACCAGTAGCTGGAAAGGTGTGCTTTACGTATTAGCTCTTCAAAGAGAGGCAGCTTCCAGGAGCTGAAGGACTGTGGACTTGAAGGTCTACAGTCCCTGGCTTGAACCCTGGTTCTTCCTAGGTGGGTACTGGGAACCCTTCATTTTCCCTGCTCACCTGGGGTGTAACAATCACCATTCCTTCTAGTGATGTGATCCTAACAGATTATACACACACACACACTTATATATATACATATATACATTTATATATATATATACACATATATACATTTATATATATATATATGTATTTGGCACTCATCCCCCTACCAGAGTGTGAGTTTTGTGAGTGCAGGGACATTGTTTTGTTCATCGCTGAAGCCCCAACATGAAGATGCTGCACAGCAGAAGCTCAGTGAAGATTTGCTGAATGAAGGGATGATCGAGGCCGTGTTACCTGCAGCATGTTGTATTTGAGAACTTCCAGAAGGGCAGCAGGGCTCTGCTCCCATCCTCATATATGTTGACCCACACAGGCTGGGTAGTGCTATGTGCCAACATCCCCACGGGTGGCACTTGTGGTCCAACAGCCAGTATTCCCTGGCTCATGGCTGTTTATTACTGTGTATCTTCACTGGTCTTCATCCTTTCAGAATCTCCAACTCATTCTGCGCACTGTGGCCAGAAGGCTACATCTCCCTAGCCCACACCTTTTCCTGTCCCTCCCCTGCTCAGAAACCTGCTATGACTCTCGGCGCCTCAGAATCAAGTCCAAGCCCCTTGGTTTGGCCTTCAGACCTTTGTCAACCTCCTCAGCCGCACCTTCTACCACGGTGGCCTCTGGACCTCTGCACGTGTGGCACTTGTTCTCTGCATGGCTTTGTTTTCTTCTTGGTCTGCTTGTTGGAGCCTGTGCTCCAGCATTCATCGAGAATCACTTTCTCTGAGAAATAATAAACATTGGAGCCCCCCTTTAGGCCATGACCCTTCATGTGCATTGTTTCTAAGTCTTACAACAGTCCCTTTGGAGTACAGAATAGAAGCCCCGTTTTACAAATGAGAAGACTGAGTGAGGCTCAGGTTAAAGGGCTTGCCCAAGGTCATGTAGTTGAGGGGATCACATAGCTTGACGGTTTAACTTCTGAGCCTGTCCTGTCTACTCTTCCCTGTTGACTTTTCTGTCCTCTCTGTGCAAAATGAATTATTGCTTGTCCATGTCCACGGCATGCGCCTACTCTGTACTGCAGTGTTTACCACACAGTGTGCCCATTCCCTCTACTTTCTCCACCAAACTGAGCTCATTGAGGCCCCTTTCCGGTCCACAGCACTCAGCACAGGGCCTGGCACAGACTCATCCTTGATAAGCCTTTATGCAATGGCAAAGGAATCTGAGAATCTAGAATCATAGAAACCTGTTCTTTTTACATTTGGTAGAATCTTAGAAGCTTTGTGCACTTGAGCCATAGAATTTAAAAATGATTGCCCAATTCAACGCCTACACAGGGCAGAGATCCGGTTGGTCACATGGCCAATGACTGCATCACTTGAACGCTTGTTTGGGTGGGGGGGCCTTGGCTTTCAGTGCAACCAATGTAACACATTTCAACCGGACCTTTGGAGCTGCAGGAAATTGCCCTTGGAAGAGTGTGTGTCATGACTAGGAGGAGAAAGTGGGCTTCTCACACCTGACTTCCTGGGGTGAGGGAGCTGAGGACACGTCACAGTGGTGTGGCACTGTGCCTCTTCCCTTATTCCTGCATATCACCACCCAGGATCCCTTCCCTTTGGGCCAAGCTTGCCTCCAATCTCAGTCACATTCCTGCTGCACACATTCAGACCGAGACACGGAAGACCTGGTTTTCACCTGACACTGCCTCAGAGCAAGTGGTGAACTTTGGTGTGATGTCGCAGGGAGGCAATGGTCGAGGCGCTGGGAACACGCAGCCTTTCCTCTCCTAGGACTGGAAGCCTCACTCCTACAGTGGTTTCAGGCTGGAACTGAGTGGGAACAACTTACACCTTTTGATAGGTGGCTTGCTCTATGCGAACATTGTAGACTCGGAACTCAGAAGGACACGAGGTTTCTGAAGACTCTGTTTTATTCTAAAAACCTGTATTAAGGATCTACTACTTGCCCAACCCCATGATAATTGCTGGTGGAAGACCAATAATAGTAACAACAGTTTTCATTTTTGAATTTGCTATGTTTTGGGCACTGTACCAGCACTTAACATTCATAATCTCCTTTAATTCTCTGAATAACCCCGTGAGTTATATGTGTTTATCCCACCTCACAGAGGAGAAAACAGAGGTTTTCAGAAATTACTCTGAAAGCCTATGCTGGTAATAACTGAGAAAACACAGATTGAACCTATGTCTACCTGACTCGTAGGCCCTAATTCCAACCAACATCTTAAAAGTCCCAATGTCCTCAAAGATCGACAACGTGGTTGGCGGGATTATGTATATGGAAATGTGTGCCTCCTCCAGGCTGTCCACAGACATCATTAGGGGGCAGATATTGCAATAACAGTAATGTTAACAACTTCCTTTTCTTCACAGAATGTTCCAGAATGTATAAAGCACATTCAGAAGATTATGGGAGAGTGGGAAAAGCAGGGGACAAGGGGCGTCAGACCCACGCAGATTTGATTCCTAGACCCTCCAGCTCTTAGCTGTGTGACTTAAGGAGGTCACAGCCCACGTCTGGCGTCTGCATCCTATGTCATTAACGTACTCACCTCACTGAGAAGGGCAGTAAGTTACCCAGGGTCTCTCAGGGAGGTAGAGGTAGAGCCTGATCATTCCTGGAGACTGCCAGGGTGGTTTCCCCTGGGCAGGTGGGGTATAGGGGCCTTGGGCACCTCTAACGTCTCCCTTGGCCCCTTTTCTGGGGGAAGTCTCAAAGCTCTGAGCTTTGAGCCCTGCCTGGTAGGAAGGAACCTCCAGTCTTACTGCAGGCCCATCCTTGCCCCCTGGACTAGAGCCAGAGCTGTTGGTGTTAAAATGCTTCCTGGGTGTGAACCTCCAACCAGCAAAGTAACCCTTTGACTGCTGGAGCCAGATTGCTCCTCCTGGGGCCGGTCGGACCACAGACTGCCAGGACCTTGGGCAGGTCGCTTCATCTCTTTGTGTCTCCTGGGACACAATAGGAACAATGAGGAGGTGTTACGAGGTTACAAATGAGGTTATGAGATTATAAATGGGTTAAGAATCGTGAAGTGCTTGGAACAGACCTGACACATAGTAGGTGCTTTTGTCATTACTAAAGTTTCTGAGCCTCAGTTTCCCAATCTGTGAAGTGGGGATGATATTGTTGGCCTTACAGGGTTGTCGGGAGGATTCATTGGCACCATTAGTAATAATTGTAATAACATCAACAGCCAACACTTAGTGAACATCTTCTATGGGCCTGGCATTGTTCTAGGAGCCTTACACAAATGAACTTGTTGAATCTTCATAACAGTCAAATACTCTGATACTAATCCTTAAACAATCCTCATTTTACAGATGAGAAAATCATGTTACATAACTTGCCTAAGGTTGCACAACAAGGGAGGAGCAGAGTCAAGATTTAAGCTAGTGGAGTCAGTCATCGTTTCCTAACCCCTTTGGTGCCAGCCCACCATCCGGCGTTTGTCTGTATTGTCTGGTTTAGTCCTCATGACAGCCCTACAGGGGTGGCATTATTATCCTTCTTATCCTATATCCTAGCTGAAGATGCGGAAACCCGGAGAGGAAGGTGATTTTCCTGAGCTCGTGATGTCAGCATTCAGGACCTGCTTCTGCAGTGCTCCTGATAGGGAATTCCTGGCCTCTTTTGCATTTATCCAATGCATGGAGTGCTCATCCCCTGCTGTACTTATCACTCCAGCTCTTGGGAAGCTCTCCCTGAGGGAGAGCTTGGACCCCTGGCAGGAAACTAAAATCTGCCCCCTCTGAGCTCTGGGGACTCAAGGGACCTCGCAGAGCTCTGTCTTAGGGTGAGCAGAACTTGTCGTCACCTCCTCCTCTCCTGACATAATTTTCAGCCCCTCCTGTCCGCTAACCTCTTGCAGACAATCAATGTCCCTTCCCTGGGTCAGAGTCAGACCTGGCCCACCTACAGAGAAGTAATGAGTGAGTTGACTGCCCCTCCCTGTCCTGTGTTCCGGCTCCTATTGACCAAACCTCCAGCCCCAGCCTGGCGGTGATGGCAACTCCAGGTGAGATCTACATTTGGGATGTTGACTTTTCTGAGACAAAGTGAAGTGGCTTGTAGTTTCAGAGACCAGATCCAGATCCGCTCTTATCCCCATGCCCCTCTTGTTTGCCAACGCCAGGCCAAGTCTGAGCCATCAAAAATGGCAGCGAGAAAAATCAGGGGCTTAGATACAGAGTGGAGAAATTAAACTTCCCTGGATTTCTCAGGTTGGGGTAAAAAGCCTTAGCTTCCTGAGACTGCTCACCTATCATGAGAATAAATATGGAGTCATTTGTACAGTGAATTGCTCTGATGGAAAAAAATAATAAAACTTCTCTTATCTCTTCATGAGAGGCCCAAGGGATTATAGCCTGAACACGGTTCTTAGGTTAAGCCCCCAAGGTGCCCGGAAGCCTGGGGTAGCTTTCAAAGCAGGCCAGCATGCAACATGCAAGAGCTTCAAGCATTCCAGAAATGAGCCCCACAGCTTGGAGACAAGTCCAGAACTTGGAGACTTGTCATAAAAGCCAAGATGTGCGAGGAGCTAGCTGACTCCTGGGGGAGATTTATATACCTGCCAAAGAATTGAAGTAAGACCTTTAGGCAGAGGAGGGGAACAGCGGCTTCCTTCCCCTTTGTAAGCAGGAAACATAATTCCTGTTGCTCACCTGTGGGGCGTCTGGCTACTCTCATAGGATAATGGACCAGGCTCTCATCGCATCATCCTAGACCCTGGGGTGGGGGAGGGGGCAGACATTTACTATTCACTGTGACGTATTTAATGAGAAGCCCGTCTCTGGTCCAGAACACCTTGTGCACACATTTGGGATAAATATCATAAACATGAATATTAAACACGCAAGAGAGAGGCAAAGAGAGAGTCCAAAGGGGGAATTTAAGAGACTGAAACAGAAATGGAATCTCTGAGAGAGACAGAGAATGGTCAAGGGAGAAAGCAAATCGAGGTCACACTTTCTCTCAGTACCTTCTTTCTGACTAGGAGGGCAAAAGAGGACCCAGTGAGTTTTTGTGTTTATTCCTTTGCTGGGCATTTATTGAGCACCTGCTGTGTGCCACACACCTTATTTTAAGTTGGAGACAAGCAGTGAACACATTTATATTCTGGTAGGAAGAGAAGGACAAAAAAAACCAATGAGTAAAATATATTGCACGTCAGATGGTGATACATGTTCTGAAGTAAAACAGGGAAGGGAGATGTGAGATTTAAATCCAGGGAGTTAGCACCGTGACTTGTGTGGTTCCGTTGGTTGAGCATCTTCCAGCAAGGCGAAAGGTCAGGTTTGACCCCTGGTCAGGGCACATGCCTGGATTGTGTGTTTGGTCCCTGGTTGGGTCATATATGAGAAACAACTGATTGATGTTTCTCCGTCCCATAGACATTTCCCTCCCTCTCTTTTTCCCTCCCTACCCATCTCTCTAAAAATAAATAAAGAAAATCGCAGAGTTAGGAAAAGCCTTACTGAAAGGGTGACAGTGGGTAAAGATCTGAGTTAGGACAAGGAGGGAACACTGCAGTGCTTGGGTTTGAAAGAGTTTTCCAGGCAGAGGGGATGGCAAGCATAAAGGCCAAGGCTGGAGTGAGGCAACAGGGTAGGAGTTTCGGGGGGCACGATGAGAGATCAATGGGGTAACATTTGGTAGAGCCATGTAGACCACTCTGAAGACTTTGGTTTTTATTATGAATGAAATTTAAATTGAGATGTCAAGGATAAGCACACAGGAAGGCCCAAAGCTCCCAGGGCAGAATCAACTTCTGGGCCGCAGGCTCTGGATTTAGTTCATTCATTTATTTAACTGTCCCTCTATTATTTATTTTCCAAACATTAAGAGAGTCTCAGTTTGCATTCCAGGATTGTGCTGGGCACTGGAGAAACAGTAAAAAGACTCTTCCCTCAGCTCTGAAGGAAGAAAACCTTTCAGGGTGGGTTGAGGTCCTGTCTTCCTGCTGGTGGAGATAATACTGTCAGGGTGACTTTGGAGAGCCATAAGCTTGGGAAACAAGCACGTGACAAGCTGGGGCCGTGACAAGGAGTGGCCGTATTTGGGGAAGGGGGAAGCTGGAGATTTTGGAAGTGGGGGTGGGGGAGAAAAGGCAGACTCCTACTAATCATGTTTCTCTCTTCTCTGTGGTATGTGAGGCCCTGTCTCCTGTTGGCTGTGAGCTCTGGTTTCAGTCTGGGCAGGGGAGGGAACAGTGGGATAGGCCAGGACAGGTGGCCTTGACATGTGTTGCTTGTTCCCTGACCACTCAAGTCTTCACTTTTAGAACAGTTTCCAGAAGTGATGGGAGGCTGAGGCAGGGCAGCTAAATATAGTCCCGGGGCGAGGGCTCAGTCTGGGAGGATCTGTCTGCTATTCACTGCTGCCCATCACAGTGATGTCCACTGCTAGCTGCCCCTGAGAGGCCCCTGTCCTTGCCCTGAGCTTGTTGCCTGCCTCTCACCTGTGTTCAGACACAACTCTGACCTCGCTGTGGTTAGTTAGGCCTGACTCCGGCGGAGCCTCCTGGGAGTCTCTTTTTGCCCAAGATCGCCAGCCAGACCTGTGAGTCCAGTGGATCCTGGGGGCCTGGAGATACGGGCGAGGGGAGGGCTGGGGATCCTGAGGGGGTGAGAGGAGGTTAGGGCTGGGGGCTTTGGAGAATTTGGGGCGAAGACAGAGAAAGGGCAGAGGGTAAGCCTGTGTTTGCAACTTGGGCTCTGTGTTTAGGAACTGGGATTGGGACAACGTCCCTCATTGCTGGGCGGAGGCAAATGGCTGGGGCTGGGGCTGGGGCTGGGGCTGGGGCTGGGGCTGGGTGGCTGGCCGCTCAGCCTCCCTGACCGACCTCTCCTGTACCCAGGCCCGCCATGTCGGCTGCGCCCAGCCTCCTGCACCAGGAGCTGTCCTGCCCGCTGTGTTTGCAGCTTTTCGACGCGCCCGTGACCGCAGAGTGCGGCCACAGCTTCTGCCGCGCCTGCCTTAGCCGTGCGGCGGGAGAGCCGGCGGCGGACGGCACGGCGCCCTGCCCGTGCTGCCAGGCACCCACGCGGCCGCAGGCGCTCAGCACCAACCTGCAGCTGGCGCGCCTGGTGGAGGGGCTGGCACGGGTGCCGCAGGGCCACTGCGAGGAGCACCTAGACCCGCTCAGCATCTATTGCGAGCAGGACCGCGCGCTCGTGTGCGGCGTGTGTGCGTCGCTGGGTTCGCACCGCGGCCACCGCCTGCTGCCTGCAGCTGAAGCCCATACACGCCTCAAGGTTTGGGACCCTGGCGGCCTCCGGCGGGGGTCGGGGTCGTATGGGACTCTAGGACGGGGGAGGGCCCATCAGAAGGTTGCTGCACTGACCTTGGACTCTGAGCTTCAGGGCCTGAGGCGCCTGGAGTTTCGGGGAACGCGGGAGGGGCGAGGCGGCGAAGGAAGAAGGGGCTGACGAGCTGAAGGCGGAACCTGGCAAAGACGGAAGCCGTTTAGAGGGGCGCTGGGGTAGGCCGGGTGGGAACAGTGTGGCCCAAACCTAGGTTTTCCATGCGCCTGGGCACGCAGCGCTGTGCGCAGGCCCAGGCTGGCACCGAGACTCAAGGCAAGGCTGTTTTTCTGGTTGGAGCTGTTAGTCCTGAATACTTCTAGAGCCTACACTTAGCTGTGCGCGCCCCGAGGTTTGCGATCCCCACGGGTGCCCAGAAAAGTCACCTAGACATTGGCAGATGGAGACGCAGGAGCACACTGGCTCGCCCATGCCATACGTGTGGCAAATCACGGGAGGGCATGTCTACACAGGCCCAGGAAGGTCTGTCATGAAGCATTTATTGGGCTGCGTTGGAATTAACGACAGGTGCAGGGAGGGGCAGGAGCAGGCGGGGGCTGTAGGCATCGGGCGGTCCTTGGTCGGCGCGGTGGAGAAGCTGCCATCTTCTCAAAACTGGTGGTCGGGGCGGGCTTCTGCGGGTTATTTTTGCCCACAAACATCGTCAGCATTGTACTGCACTGCATTTCTCCTTGGCCCCCAGACTCCTTGAGGGGTAGACCCCCGTCCTCAGGCTCGTGTTTGAGGCTTCAGATTCCTCTAGGGGACCAACCTCACCTTCCCTCCCACTCCTACCATACACAGTACAGCCCAGAGCTAGCTGGTGGTCTCCTAGTCCAGTGCAGGCGCCTCCTCCTCCCAGGACCCTCCCAACCCAGGCTCACCTCTGCTGAAAACCGCAAAACTCCCAACCACGTCTGTCTTTATCTGCGAAGAGAGCAGATTTTGTGAAATGGGACAGGGCGCCAGGAGTCCGAGGACCCTCCAGGGGCAAGTTGGGTCGGAGACGTGCCAGGGTCCGAATCAGCTGAGCCTTAAGATGCAGGGAGGGGCTGGCCAGAGGTCTGGAGGAGGGGGACAGGAGGGGCGTGACTGGACGCCAGGGTCTTTGGCGAGGAAAAAGGGCTGAGACCAGACCTGGCCATGTGCCCAGACTCAGGAGTAGTTGAATGGGATCTGCAGGGTGCCGGAAACTTACGAGACCCCCTGAAGCCGTGAAGCCTCCTCCTGCATGCCCATGTCGAGCAGCACGACTGCGGTGAGTTCGGCGCCGTAGTCCTCGCAGTAGAAGGAGACCAGCTTGTCGGTGAGGTCCACCGCGTCGAGCTGCCCGAGCGCCCCCCGCGGGATGTTCCGAAAACCTTCGCGGAGCGGCGCCGTCCCCAGCTTCAGCTTAAACTTCTTGAGCTCCTCCGGGGTCAGGTTCTCCAGCGCCTCCAGGATGGCGTCGCGCTTCTTCCCCATGGCTCAGCTCTGCCTCCTCTGAACCTCTGACCGCTTTGCTCCCACACCCACCAGGCCTGCCCTGTCCTGTAGCAGGCGGGGCTGTTGCCGACTTGGAGGACTTTCTGGGGAGGAGATTGCCGTGGCGGCTGTCAAGGGAAGCCCTAGAGGTCAATCCTCTGGCTCCCACCTGGCGCGCATTCAACAGCAAACAGCGCCTAGTGGCACTCCCAGTTTCCCTTACGGGAAGTGGGAGGAGACCACCAATTTGGCGCAACCATCAGCCAGGTGCAGATGACTGGTCCCATTCTGCAGAAGAGGAAACTAAGTTTGGAAGCCCTGGAACCTCCTAATTGCACCTCCCAACAAAAAGTGGCTTTGGCAGGAGGTATTAGGACCTCCCCAACAACCTGTATTTCAGGAGGCACAGACTGGTAGCCCATGGTGTGCAGGGAGGCTGATTGGGGTATTTCGCTGACGTTCTGCTTTTAAGTATGGGGTGAAGCCCAGGAATAGGAGGAGGTTGCATTTCTTCTTCACACATTCTACACTAACCCCCTGAAGTCTGCGTGTGCCAACTTCGTACCCCTCTGGTGGAGGAGACCCAATCACGTTTGTGTTTGTCATCCTCATGAAGACCTGTGCTGGGGGGGGTGACTGTTGAGGGGATGGGCTCTGGCTGAAGAGAACTTGACCTACATAGGCAAGTGGAGGATAAGGCACAAGGTTAGGGGAATGGCAAGATGCCAGCTTGGCTGGAGGGGGAGCTAGCATTGAGGCTGGGTCCTAGAGGGCAGGTTCAGGTGGGGGAGGGCAGCAGCGCCACTTCTTTCTGTCTCACCCCCCAGGCACAGCTCCCACAACAGAAGCTGCAGCTGCAGGAGGCATGTATGCGCAAGGAGAAGAGCGTGGCTGTGCTGGAACATCAGCTGACGGAGGTGGAGGTGAGGGGCTTAGCATGGCAGAGCCCGGGGACTGAGGGTCCAGGCTGGGAGCCCCCAGCCAGGTGCGTTTGCCTGTCTGACCCCACAGGAGACAGTGCGCCAGTTCCAGGGGGCTGTGAGGGAGCAGCTGGGCAAGATGCGGGAGTTCCTGGCTGCTCTGGAGGGCTCCTTGGACTGTGAAGCAGAGCGTGTGCAGAGTGAGGCAGGGGTTGCCTTGCGGCGGGAGCTGGGGAGCCTGAACTCTTACCTGGAGCAGTTGCGGCAGATGGAGAAGGTGCTGGATGAGGTGGCGGACAAGCCTCAGACTGAGTTCCTCATGGTGAGCACCGGATGATCTTCCCTCTGCCCCCCTGGCCAGGGTTCAGGCCCTAGAGACCTCATCCCGTGGTCAGATAGGGACCCTGAGATCCAGAGAGAGGCAGGGACAAGCCAGGGTCACACATGGAGGAGGGGTGGGCCCCAGGACCGCTGTTACGGTTGTTTAGGTTAGATACCGCACAAGGCACCGCACAAAGGCACTATATCTAAGCGGGCGCCATTCACACCATAGACCTTGTAGGTTTGTAAATTTCCTAGGCAATCATCTACCACATAGAATTAGGTTCTTGGGAAAGGGGGTACCTTGTTCTAATTTACACAGAGACAAAGGGCTAGAGGTGGCCTTGAATTCTGGATTCCTTGGCCTTTCTGATTCTTCCTGACCCCGTACTTAGCATTCTTGGTCCACCCCATCCTGAGAAGTGTCTGGTGTCTTTCCTGCCGGCCTGACCTCCATTTTCTTTTTCTCTCTCTCCAGAAATACTGCCTGGTGACCAGCAGGTGAGATCATCCTGTCCTTTCCCTTTTCCCAACTTGCCCTGGTCTTCAGGGACACTGGCTGGCTCACCCTCTACTCACAACATGCCTGCCTAGCCCCACTCAGTCCACTACAATTTCCCTGCACTTCGTGTTGAACATAGAAATGAACCTGATTTGGCCCTTCTCAGGAACCTCCCAGACGGACGAGGGCAGGGACGTAGGCATCACCGTGTGCTCAGTGCTGTGTGGAGGGAAGAGGGTGGCCAGGGCAGGCTTTCCAGGGGAGTACACATTTGAGTTGGACGCTGGAGGGAGGAACTGGAGTCAGCTAGGTAAAGAGCTGGGGGAAGAGCATTGCAGGCAGAGGGAACATCAAGTGCAAAGACTGGTAAGAGGGAAGAGAGAAGGTGAAGCTGGTGTGGTAGGAGGGGGCAAACTGTGAAAGCTGAGGAGCTTGGACCGTATCCCCCCAAAAAACGACTTAAAAATATTTATTTTTAGAGAGAGGAGAAGGGAGGCTGTAAGAGAGGGAGAGAAACATTGATTGGTTGCCTTTAGCATACATCCGACTGGGGAATCGAACCTGAAACCCAGGTGTGTACCGTTACTGGGAATCGAAGCAGCAATGTTGAGCTTTGCAGGACAACGCTCCAACCAACTGAGTCCCACCCTTCAGGACCCAGCAAAAGACTTAAAAAAAAAAAAAAAGGAAAAACTGTAGTATAATACTCATAACAAACAACTGACCCATTTAACCACTTTTTTAGTGTATATTTTAGGTTCAGTATCATTAACTGTATTCATGTTGTTGGGCAGCCATTACCGCCATCCATCTCCAGAACTTTTCATCTTTCTAAACTAAAAATTTAACAGAGGACTTTTAAGCCAGGTGTGAGGTGGAGAGATCCTGAAACTCCATCACAGTCCTGTCCTCCTCTTTTCCTGGGTATGGCTTCTTGTCCTCTCCCCAACCCCATGCCTCTTTTGGAAGTCCCTTCACAGACACCTCCCCTTACCTCCCCGCTTCTAGGCTGCAGAAGATCCTGGCAGAGTCACCACCACCTGCCCGCCTGGACATCCAGCTGCCTGTCATCTCGGATGACTTCAAATTCCAGGTGTGGAGGAAGATGTTCCGTGCTCTGATGCCAGGTACTGGGAAGGGCTACTCTGGCTTTATGGTTTAACTTATGTGGTTGATAGAAGGCTGCAGCCCCACACAGAGGCCTCCCAGTTTCAACTAGGAAGGTCATCAAAGAAGGTGCCCATCGCCCCGTTACTTCCAGGATTTCCCCTGTACCCTCGTACCCACGCTAAGAGAAGGACCTTGGAGGGTATGGGATTTATAGGTGGGTGACTGACATGGAGAGGACACTGCTTACAGGAAGGGTACTGCTGCTGCTGGCAGCCGGGGAGGCTGGGGTCTAGGTTTGAATCCTGTGTGATCCTTGGCCAGTATCTGCCCCTTCTGGACAGGAGATGATAATCCCTCTAGTTGAGGCCTGAGGGTCTGTGGAGCTGGAACCCTGGGGACTGGCCTGGGCTAGATACTGACTCTGGTGGCCTGTGGCTGGGGCAGCCTAGGGCTCAGCCTTCTCTCCCTAGGAGTTCGAGTGCATTGGAGTGCTTCAGTTTACAGAACTCCAGGACATGTGCACGTGGCTAAGCAGCCCTCACTGCCTTGCAGGGGGGTGGGAATGGAGGGACCTCTGTTTTATCCAAGAGAAGACTAAGGCCCAGAGACTGGGTCAAGGCTGACTGAAATCACAGCCAGTGAGGTAGGGGCTGGCCTGGCACCAGGCTTCCTGACTCTCTCTTACTTTGTGACCTGGGCCTTAGATACTGCATTATATACCTTGTATCAATATAATCCACTCACAACCTTGGAAGGAGTGGATTAGGGCCTGAGTTTACAGCTCAGAGAAGTGTAGTCTTTGGTTGAAGCCAGTAAACAAAGAGGGGTTCACATTGCAGAGGGGCTTGGAGGATTTGAGGAGACAAGGTTGGTCCATAAATTGATTGTGGGAAAAAGCTCGCGAGAGGTTAAACACACAGGAGCTTGACTGATCTCCCTCTGGTAGTGGTGAAGGAGCTGACCTTTGATCCGAGCACGGCTCACCCAAGCCTGGTGCTGTCTCCCTCTGGCCGCCGCGTGGAGTGTTCTGAGCAGAAGGCACCGCCAGCCGGGGAGGACCCTCGCCAGTTCGACAAGGCTGTGGCGGTGGTGGCACACCAGCTGCTCTCTGAGGGTGAACACTACTGGGAGGTCGAGGTGGGCGACAAACCACGCTGGGCACTGGGCGTGATCACTGCCCAGGCCAGCCGCCGTGGCCGGCTGCACACTGTGCCCTCGCAGGGCTTTTGGCTGCTCGGGCTGCGTGAAGGCAAGATCCTGGAGGCGCACGTGGAAGCCAAGGATCCGCGTGTACTGCGCACCCCAGAGAGGCGGCCGGTGTGCATCGGGGTCTACTTAAGCTTCAGCGACGGTGTCCTCTCCTTCTATGATGCCAGCGACAGGGATGCACTTGAGCTGCTCTTTGCTTTCCACGAGCGCCTGCCTGGGCCTGTGTACCCCTTCTTCGATGTGTGCTGGCACGACAAGGGCAAGAATGCTCAGCCACTGCTGCTTGTGGGGCCTGAGGGTGAGGAGGCCTGAGCTTCCTGCCCCTGCAGGGTTGAGGAGGGGTGCAGGGTTGGGGTGGGGGGAAGAGAGAGCTGGGGACTCCCAAGAGTTTTGAACAGTTGCGGGTTGGCATGAATAGGGGGCTGCCAGTGAGGGGATGGGGTGGTGGTGGGGAAGGGAGATCTAAACCCAGGTCGATGAGGGAATCCCAGTTTGGGAACTAGGAGGCCCAGGTTTTCCAGGAAGAAACTGAGGTTGAGGGAAGGAGGGAGAGGGGTCAGAAGCCTGGGGAGGGTGAGGGGAGGAGCTGGAGAGCTCTGTAGAGTGAAGACCGTCTGTGGCGTCATACTCCCCTCTCTGAGGACCTGCAGCAGCCGGGCAGGCTCATCAAACGAAAGGAGAATTGAGTGGTTCTCCGACTGGAGTGGGCACCGAAACCACCTTTCAAAGCACATAGCAGTGACTTATTAAAGCACAGATGGCTGAGTTTCTGATTCAGTAAGTCTTGGGCAGGCTCAAAATTTGCCTTTCTAACAGTTCACAGGCGTTGCTGATGCTTCAGGTTGCCCCTGGAGAATCACTTACTGAGGCACCCAGCTGTTCATTCAGCTGCCCAGTGTGCAGTCAGTTATCAGAGAGCTGTCAGCTCTCAGGTATGGAAAATCCAAAATACACTCCTCCGTTCCACAGTCATTTAAAAACTGCCAGAGTCCATGATAGGTGACCCCCAACATATTTCCCTTTCCCTTTGGAATATGTTTACTGAGTGCCTTGGACATTGAGGAGGTCTCCCAAGTTGCCAACTAAGAGAAGGGCCTGATGCTAACCTCACGCAAGGCCCCGATGCTTGTGGAGAATAGAAGGCTCCCCACCCCATCTCCTTGAGTTGGCCCCTAAGCTTATTTGCTGGTTCACACCTTCCTTGGTTTTAGTTCAGAGACCCAGTTTCTGGTCTTTGGAGCAACCACTGAAGCTGAGGGGCCTTTGAGGATTCAGCAGGGGGGCCTGGAGGCTGCTGCTTTTCCTTGCGGAAGTGAAGATGATGGCCTGGGGCCATTTGCTCTCCAGGCTGGGATGCTACTGTTGATATGTGACAGGCAACTGGTGCCAGAGTGGGAATTTTCTTGGGCAGTGGAACGGAGAGGGCAAAAGGAAGGTTGTGGGCAGGGTAAGAAAGGCCTCAAGGTCTGGCTTGTGGGGCGCTCCTGGCTGTGTCCCTTAGAGGAAGGCCTGTTGGGCCCCGGCTCTGGGACACAGAAGAGGGGATTAATTTGAGAACCTCTTTCATGTTAGAAAATAAAACAATAAAGTAAAAGGGTTATTACTTTGCTGTAAAATCCAGCAACATTAATAAAAACTATTGCATTCTGACTCCTTCCTCATTCAATCTGTGTGAAGAGACAATTGACCTATTGTTAGACAGTGACCTCCTTATTGGCCGCCCAGCCTTTGGTCTTGGCCCATCGCATCTTTCTGAAAACACAAATGCGGTCATGTGATTCAGGGGCTCAAAACTTTTCAGCAGCTGTTGCTAATAGGAAAGTCCCATCTTTGGCTTGGCATTTTAGGCACCCTGCCCTTCTCCAGCCTTATCTTGTGCCACTGCCCCGAACCCCCCCATATCACGCAACTCTGCCAGGAATGCCTTTTTCCTTCCACTTATCCTTCAGGACTCTTGGTAAACACCACCATTTCTGACCCTCTCTTAACCCCAGCACCGCCTCTGGTGTGAGCTGCAGGCATTGAGGGAAATGATCCTGTGACCTCGCCCATGGCTGACTGAATGAGAGATGAGTTCCCTGAGCCAAAGGCAGTCATGATAGGGCAAGTTGATGGAGCACTACCAAATTAGGGTGTTCCTTGTTGGGTAGTGGCTGCCTGGTCCAGCCAGAGCCTCCCTGGGGTTGTAGGAAGATGAAATGGGGCCAGAGAAGTGGGTCCCTCCAGCACTCCTTTCTCAAAGGATTAGAATCTCCGCCTTTAGTGCTCCCCGCCTTGTGGAATCCCTGGGGTCCCAGAGCAACTGGCTGCCGAGAGGTTTTCTGTGCCTCTTGACTTCCGTGTGTACCAGAACAAACTGGCACCGGCCAGTGTTGTGCTAAACTGCAAGCAAAGACATTTATTGAGAGCTTGCTTTGTGTCAATAACATTATATTTTCATTTATCTCATCCTCACAACTGTAGGCCTCAAAACAATTAGCAGTGCACTAGGCTTGGTTGCCTCTTCCCCTGGGGTTCGAGTATCTTCAAGAAACAAGGGTGACACACGTGCAGTGTGCCTCTCGGAGTACCAGCTTTATGCCAGACTTCTTTTTGGTAATGGTAGTGGTGGCAGGAAAGTTGTGTAATTTAATCAGTAAGTAAACACTGAAAACATCATGTTCAGAGTAAAATAAACATAATATGGAGTACAGAATTTGCATGAATTTTTCAGATTCAATAAGAGAGGTTGGCCCTGGCTGGTGTGGCTCAGTGGATTGAGTGCCAGCCTGCAAACCCAAAGGTTGCCGGTTTGATTACCAGTCAGGGCACATGCCTGGGTTGTGGGCCAGGACCCCAGTTGAGGGTGTACGAGAGGTGACCGATCTATGTGTCTCTCCCACATTTATGTTCTCTCCCTCTCTTTCTCCCTTCCTTTCCTTCTCTTAAAAAATAAATAAATAAAATCTTCAAAAAATGATTTAAAAAAATAAGAGGTCCATACAATTTTACATTAGTACTGGCTGTTTGGATCTAGGCTTTCAGATTCTCAGGTACATAAGGTCTTAAAATTATTTAAAAAATTTAAAAATATAGCCCTGGCTGGTGTGGCTCAGTGGATTGAGAGCAGTCTGCAAACCAAAGGGTTGCTGGTTTGATTCCCAGTCTAGGGCACATGCCCGAGTTGTGGGCCAGGTCCCCAGTAGGGGGCATGCGAGAGGCCACCACACATTGATGTTTCTCTTCCTCTCTTTCTCCCTCTCTTCCCCTCTCTCTAAAAATAAATAAATAAAATCTTTAAAAAAAATTAAAAGTATAAATATTGCATGAATATACTTAATATCTTATGGATAAGGGGACAGTTTTCTGACCATGGTCCCCTATCCTAACTTCTCATCTTCCTTCCTCATTAGAAATAATCCCTGTTGTCAGTCTGGTGAGTAGTTTTCCAGACGTTCTGTACATGTTTATGTCCCACAGAAAGTATATAATACTGTGTTTTTCTTTTATATAAATGGTGTCATATTCTACGTGAATATGACATGTTGTGTAATACTTTTTCTATTCATTCATATAGTCAGATCTGTTCATGGTACCATATAGAGCATGCCTTCTCCTTTTTAACTGCTATGTAGTATTCCACCATATGACTGTGCCATTGCTTACTTAATCATGACCTCCATGTTTAAGTGCTTTATTTGTTTTGAATTTTTGTTATTGCAAACAATGCTGAAATGAACATCCTTGTACGTGCCTCTATGTGCACATGTGCAAAAGGTTTCTCTATGGTAGATACTGAGTGGTGGAGCATCTGTGACCTAGTATGTGTGCCTTTAAATTTTTAATGGTATTACCATTAACTTGTGGATTTGAAGAAAAAGAGGTGGACTTGGAGGACTGTATGAACATAAAGTGGTTAAAACTTCAAAGTGGTTGGACTTGAGGAGTTATATCAAGAAACTATCTTTTGCCAGTAGTTTCAGCCGTGCTCTGGAGCAGCAGTCCCCAACCTTTTGGTACCAGGGATAGGTTTTGTGGAAGACAATTTTTCCACAGACGGGACAGGAGGGCAAAAGGCAGAGCTTACGCAGCAATGTCAGTGAACTGGCCAGCTGCTCACCTCCTGCTCTGTTGCCCAGTTACTGATGGGCCACGTATGGGTACCGATCTGTGGCCTGGGGGTTGGGGACCCCTGCTCTGGAGGACTGCACAGCTTTTAGGTCACTTTAAACTGAAGAACAGTCTCATTTACAGGCATAAAACTGTGCAGTTCAACATAATTCAAAACTTTAACATCACCTCCAATTTAAAGTGACGTGAAGAATGGGCAAAACTGCAGATCTTGAGTTTAATTAAATCCTTGCCCTGCTCCTCCTCTGACCCCATTTCTGACTTCTCCCACAAAGGGTTACACCTACCAGTATTCTGGTGTCTTCCGCCCTTCTCTGGCTGCCATCGTTAGCCCGGACAGGCTTGGCCCCGTGAAGTAGGGGAACCACCTTCCTGCTCTCCGGCAGGCGCAGCAAGCCCCTCCTCCTACATCAAGAGTCAAAGTCATGCCCATCTCCCTGGCTCCAAGCATCAGCCACAGCCTCCTAACATATCTATGAAGCTAACATATCTATGCAAAGTGCCTCTCAACTGCTCCATCCACTTCCCCATCCCCCAAGCGATGGCCGTGGGGTTTTGGGGTTTCTCAGCCTACACTCTGCCCTGAACCTCGTTCCACACCCGTTACAAGGTGTTCCGTCCAGTGGGTTACCTGTCCTTCTCATCTCCTATCTGCTGGTCTTCCGTGGCCCCAGCCCCCAAAGCCATTGTCTCTCCGTCCTGGTGCCAAGGCTACAGCTATTTTGTTTCTTTTTTTAACTCTTCAAGCCACAGCTGTATGGTGTTTCCACACCACACTTCTCTACCAGAGCCTTTGTCAAGGTCAAGTTTGTGTTGCTAAATCCAATGGACATGCTTCTGTTTTAATCTTAACCTGTCAGCAGCATTTCACATGGCTGATGTCTGACTTCCTGAAAGCAGTTAGTTTCCCCATTCTTGCTTATCAGCTGTCTCTCTGCCTTGGCCTGCATGCTCCCAGGAGCAGGCTCTGAGACAAGGATTCCAGTACAAGGAGTGTGGTGCAGGGGTCACTGGCCGAGGGGCAAGGCAGGAAAGGCAGCCACCTAAGGGTGCATTTTTTCATTTTCCCCCTTTTTATTGAGGTATAATTGAAACATAAAAATTGTTAGATGGGTCGGTAATGAAGGCTGTGAAAGAATGCACAAAGATAAGAAAGTGCAGAGAGTAAAGGTATTATTTTTATTTTCCCAAGGGAAGGAAAGGGCTGGATGTGGAGATATGCACGGTCACCAGCCCTGAGGGGTTAAGGCTTTGAGTCTTTGTTGGGTAATGGGATAGTTGTAGAGCAGGATGTTTCAGTTGGGCTGCAGCTTGTTTTGATGTTCTCTCTGGGTGCAGGGTCTGGTGGTCAGTTGTGTCCTGGCATGTCCTGTTTTGTGAGTTCCCAGAGCCTGTGCGCCTTTAGGGAGTTTCCGGTAGTTTTTAGTCCCGAGGATAACAATTAGGGTCAGTCATGCTTGGAGGTCTAGCTAGCTCTGGGAAAGAGGGCCTGAGAAAGTGGCTTTTGTCCTATTAAAAATTGCATATATTTAGAGTGTACAGTGTGATGATTTGATATGTGTGTACACTGTGAAATGATCACCCACAATCAAGCTAATCAACATACCCATCATCTCACATAGTCATTATTTTTCCTGTGGTGAGAACACTTAAGACCTACTCTTAGAATGTTTCAAGTATACAACATAGTATTATTAACTACTGCCACCATGCTATACATTAAATCTCTAGAATTTATTCAGCCTTTGTAACTTTGTACGAAGGGCACGCTATTAAGCCAGTTACTTCAGGGAGTGACTAGACCTTAATCCAGAGGGGGAACTCTAGGAAATGCTGAAAAATACATATCTCTGAATTATCCCACTTAAGGTGCAAGTAAACTGGGGTATTTATATAGCAACTTCTGAAAGCAGTTGGTTGAGAGCTACTTTGGGAGCAGAGTGACACTTCCGGCTTTATGGGTTATGGGCTTAGCAGCCATCTGGAGCTTGACCTGCGGGGTCTGAAGGTGTTAGTATCTGAGGGATTTGAGAGCAGGGTGCTGACAGTGTCTGTTATATGCCCCAGATAGAATGTGAGGTACATGAGGGCAGGGACTTTGTATATTTTGCTTATTTCTAGATCCCTAATGCCTGACACATAATAGTTGCTCAATACATAATATTTTAATGAACAAATGAATAAGGAATTTATGAATTCAATTGTAAGGGTTCAGAAAGAGTCTAAGCAAACTAAAGCAATAGATATTGTGGAAGTGAAATGCTTTAGGTAAAGGAGCAAGGAGAATCTTTACAATAGTAAAGAGGAACTTAAGAATGATTTAGTTTAGCATAATTATGGAATGCAAGTAAAATGATACGAAATCACTGGGTCCTTAATACTTCCACTGAGCTGCTGAATACCCAACTCTGGAGTCCCCCTTTGGTCTTATTCTGTGATGTGGCTCATTGGCTATTTCTTGACTTGGGATCTCTATTATTTGTAGCCCAAAGCACCCAAAAGATATAAAAAACATGGTATATAATTACATAGCTTTTGTGCCCCTCAGTTTCTTCATCTACAAAATGGGAATGATATCTTCTTCATGGGATTTCTTTGAAGGTTTAGATGAGTTAACACATGCAGAGCACTTACTACTGACACAGAGTAAATGCTCAATCAATGTCAGTTGTTATTAGTATTTTATTATTATTATTTTAAAGTATTTTACATGTTATTATACTATGTGTTAACTCATCTATGGGCTTAAAATGTCAATTTTCAAAATTAAGCATTTTTAGTTGTATTTTTGACATTTTCTATATTTTACCTTAGTGTATCATGATCGGAGATTATGGCATGTATGATTTCTGCCATTTTGGGGCATAAGGCTAAAACTGTTTTTGTAAAATGTGCTTAAATTCTTAAAAAAATTTATTTTATTTCTAAAAGTTAATCTTTGACATATATCTATTAATGCTATCTTATTTGTTGTGTTGTTCAGATAACTAAATCACAATTTGTCTTCAATTTTTACTGAGGAAAAGAGTAAAGAAATAAAAGGGAGTCATATAGTTAAGCTGCTAAATTACTAAAATCCAATAGGTTAAGGCATGAGGAAATGATATCATTTCTTTGCTAACTAGCTTGGGAACTTAAACTCTTGAACTTTCCAGTCCTATGTCATTCCCTGGATATACTTGAGTTCATTATGTGTCAATACCCATATTTACACCAGACCTCCAGATAATCCTCTGATTATCCCCTGAGGGACTCCTGAATCCAGGCCACTTAACATCGCCCCAACACATCCATCACCCAGACTACTGAATGTGACCAGACCTCCTGGTGCTCATCTTCTAAGCCACCTGGCATCGATTGTCCAGACATCTCAGCATATGACTGTTAACTATCCTGGACCAATTGTAGTCCTAAGAATGCAGGACTGATTATTCTTAAGAATGCATTTTTTTTTTTTTTTTTTGCATTGTACTAGAATGGAATGGACCACCTCAGTAGCTTCTGAGGCTAATAGCATTTCTATCACCACAGTTACTTTAGCAAATCTGATTCCCCTCACTTTTGCAATATCATGTAGAGTTAGTGACTGGATTTGCACAAGAATGCACTTTTTATTATCAGAACTCTTAACTTTTCTTTCTTTTTTGGAACAGTTCTTGGTTTATTTCTAGCCATGTTCCTAGTTTGCAAACTCTAAGACCCTTGAAAAAATCTTTATCATTTATTTCTAAGAAAGCCTTCAGACATTTTTTTTTTTTTTTTAGTTTATTTGACATCACTTTCTAAATCTGTCTAACATCCACCTTTCCTTTCTATGTTCTAACTGAACATCAGTGCCACCTTTACTCAAATTCCAGTTTGTTTCTAGACTCAGTGCCTTACCTCTGAGACCTTTCTTCTACCCCTAAAATAATTTTCATTATCAAAATTCTGGAAAGAGACCCCCAGCCCGTGGCTTTCTTAACCTCACTGGTGGGCCCCTTTTAAAACCGCATTTCCTCTTGCTCTGTCTGTGAGCAGGAAATGTCTACAAACAGATCTTCCTTCCTTCTCTCTAGAGGCTATCAAGAACCAGCCTTTGTCCCTCTCTTCACCATGGCCCTAGCATTCAACTTTTGGCCACATTATTGCTCCAGTTTTATGTTGCAATGCTTTGTATACTTTTCTACATGCAGGTTAAATTTTTTAGAGCTAAAGGCACTATGGAGCAATCCGCTACTGCTTATCTAGGTTTCGTTGGCATTTTTATGACCAGGGAAAGGAGTTTTCAAAGTGAACAAAAGAGCGAAGAGCTAGTTCTGCAGTAATATCTTTGGTCCTTCTCTCCACTATTTCCTTCTTTTTTTACCCATTCTTTGCTTCTCAGATCAGTGTAAAGCATTCTTTTACTTGTCCAGAGCTGAAATGCAAGTTCTTTATTTATTCAATCAACATTTGCTAAACTCCTTTTAATGTGGCATGTACCATTCTGTCTTGGGAATATACATTTGGATAATTCAAAACTGTTGCCTTCAATAAGCTATAATGGAAGAAATAACCACATAAACATTAATGGGTTTAGAGTGTGAGAACTTTTAATAGAGCTATGTGCGAGAGAGCCCGGGTCTGAATAGGAAATCAGGGCAGGCTTCTCAGATAATGTGACGGCTTGAGTTGGCACTTGGAGAGCAATTTGGAGTTTTTAAAAATTACAAAGAGATGTAGAAGACATTCCAGACGTGTTCATTTGTAGGTTGTATTAACTATCATAACAAATTACCCAAACATAATGCCTTAAAACAGCAATAATCATTGTCAGTGGAAATGCAAAATTGTGCAGCCACTGTGGAAGATGGTTTGGCAGTTTCTTACAAAACTAAACATGCTCTTATTGTATAATTTAGCAATTATGCTCCTTGGTATTTATCCAAAGGAGCCAAGAAGTAGGTCCACACAAAACCCCAGACATAGATGTTTATAGCAGCTTTATTCATAATTGCTAAAATCTGGAAGCAGTCAAGATATCCTTTAATAGGTGGGTGGACGAATACACTGTGGCCGATCCAGACAAGAGAATATTTGTCAGTACTCAAAGGAAATGAGTTATCAAACCATGAAACAACATGAAGGAAACGTAAACACATACTGTTAAGTGAAAGAATCTAGTCTGAAAAGGCTACATACTGTATGATTCCAGCTATATGATGCTCTGGAAAAGGCAACACTATGAAGACAGCGAATATGTTACTTTGGTGGAAGATGTTAAAATTGGGAAAGTCTATGCTAGTGATTTTCAACCAGTGTGCTGCAAGAATTTTTAAAACATGTTATACCTGAATATTTAGTAAGGGGCACTGATCCTTTTTCCCTTGGATTGTCAAATAAAAAAGTGACAATAGCCAACACAACAATAGCTGTCTGGTGTGAATAAATCAGTTATGCTTATTTTTTTGTCAGATTGGCAAAAATATAATTTATTTTTTAGTTTGCTGCAGAATTTTGGTAATTAGTTTATGTGCACCATTAGGTGAAAAAGGTTGAAAATCACTGGGCTATGCATATGTGGGAGTAGGAAGTATATGGGAAATCTCTCCCTCAAGTTTGCTGTAAACTTAAAACTGCTCTAAAGAATTATCTATACTGTACTTGCTCTGGCCAGTGTGGTTAGTTGGTTGGAGTGTCAGCCCATATACCAAGAAGTTGGGGCTTTGATTCCCAGTCAGGGCACATACCTAGGTTGTGGGTTCGATCCCTGGTTGGGGCGCATATGGGAAGCAACCAATCAATGTTTCTCTTTCTTTCTCTCAAGTCAATAAACACATTTAAAAAATTAAAAATTGCCTATACTAAAACCCCAAACAAACTGCCCTGGCTGGTGTGGCTCAGTGGACTAAATGCCGGCCTGTGAGCCGAAGGGTTGCTGGTTTGATTCCTGGTCTGGGCACATGCCTGGGTTGAGGCGCTGGGTCCCCGGCAGGAGGTGGGGGCGGTGGCGCATGAGAGGCAACCACACATCGATGTTTCTCTCCCTCTCTTTCTCCTTCCCTTCCCCTCTCTCTAAAAATAAATAAATAAAATCTTTAAAAAGCCCCCAAACAAACAAAACCTAAGAATAATTATTTTTCAGCTCCCATGATTTCTCTGGGTCAGGAAATTGGGGATGGTGTGGCTGAGCAGTCTGACTCAGTGTCTTTCATGATGAGGCTGTGGTCAGATGTCAGCTGGGGCTGTAGTCATCTGAAGGCTTGACTTTGAGGGATCAACTTCCAAAGTAGCTCACTCACACAGAGGATGAATTAGTGCTGGCTATTGGTGGGAGGCCTCAGTTCTCCACGAGTAGCTCTTTACAAGGTAGCTAGAGTGTCCTCACAGCATGATGAGTGGCTTCCTCCAGCCTCCAAAGAGAGCAATCCAAGGGAGCAAGGCAGATGCTGCAAAGCGTTTCAAACTCTAGTCTTAGAGATCACACATCCTTCACCTCTGCTGTATACTAGCGGTCATGCAGGCCAGCCATGATACAATGAGGAGGGGGACTACCCAAAGGTATGATTATTCAGAAAGGAATATCATTAGAGGCCATCCTTGATGCTGGCTACCACATAGGCCATGCTAAATGTAACTGATATAGTGTGCTTGCGTTATCAGTGGTTAGGCATAAAGCTGAAAGTTATTTATGGACTAAATTGTCAGGAGCTAAGGAGTTTGGATTTCAACAATTGGTGACAGGGGAATGTTGAAAGATTTTTGAGAAGAAACCTAGAGTGGTGAACTGTCTCTTATTCAAATTTGGCAGCAAAAGCTGTCCAATATGTTTAAATAACATATTGGTTGGCCTTGATGTTCTCTGCTTTTTCTTTGGGGCATGTGAAACCACATGTAGATTTACACATATCACATTCTGTCTTTTTGTTTTGGACTGATTTTTGGAAACAGTCTGTGTCATATGTCAGCTTGAACTTTTTTTTTTGTGCTTAATATCTTTATTGAGATGCACTATATTCATGTTTTTTACATGTAGATCTAACCCATTCATTTAAAAATATAATTTATTAGTTATGCTATTATAGTCCCAATTTTTCCCCCTTTGCCCCTCCCTCCCAACTAGTATCCCCATTCCCTCCAGCAATCCACTTCCCTTAGTTCATGTCCATGGATCATGCATATAAGTTCTTTGGCTTCTCCATTTCCTGTACTATTCTTAACATCCTGTCTATTTTGTACCTATCAATTATACTTCTTATTCCCTGCACCTTTACCCCCATTCTTCTCCTTCCCCCTGCCAGCTGATAACTCTCTGAATGATGTCCATACCTATGTTTCTGTTCCTGTTCTGGTTGATTGCTTAGTTTGTTTTTTATGTTCAGTTGTTGGTAGTTGTGAGTTTGTTGCCCTTTTAATTGTTCATAGTTTTGATCTTCTTCTTCTTCTTAAATAAGTCTCTTTAACATGTAATAATTTAACAGGTAATAATTTAACAGGTAATAATGGCTTGGTGATGATGAACTCCTTTAGCTTTACCTTGTCTAGGAAACACTTTTTTTGCCCTTCCATTCTAAATGATAGCTTTTCTGGATAGAGTAAGTTAGGTTGTAGGTCCTTGCTTTTCATCCCTTTGACTACTTCTTAACAGTTGCTTCTAGCCTGCAAAGTTTCTTTTGAGAGATCAGCTGATAGTCTTATGGGAACTCCTTTGTAAGTAACTCTCTGCTTTTCTTTTGCTGCTTTTAAGATTCTCTCTTTATCTTTAACCTTTGGCATTTTAATTATGGTGTATCATGGTGCAGCCCTTTTTGGGTCCAACTTATTTGGGGCTTTCTGCACTTCCTGGACTTGTATGTGTATTTCCTTCACCAAATTAAGGAAGTTTTCTTTCATTATTTTTTCAATTTCTTGCTCTTCCTCTTCTCCTTCAGGCATCTCTATGATTTGGATGTTCGTCTGTTTGGAGATATCCCAAGGGTCCTTATACTATCTTTGTTTTTTTGAATTCTTTCTTTTTCTTGCTGTTCTGGTTGAATGTTTATTTCTTTCTTATGTTTCAAATTGTTGATCTGAATATTGGCTTCATCTCCTCCACTGTTAGTTCTCCACTGTTGTAGATTTTTCTTATTTCATGTAACACAAACTACATTTCTTCCTGGGTCTTTCTTATGCTATTGCCATACTCAATGAGTTTTTTGAGCATCCTGATCACCAGTGTTTTGAATTCTGTATCTGATAAGTTGGCTATCTCCATTTCATTTAGTTCTTTTTCTGTCTTTTTTTTTTCTCCTGTTCTTTCACTTGGGCCATATGTCTTCACCTCCTCAATCTGGCAGCCTTCCTCTGTTTGTTTCTGTGTATTAGGTAGAACTGCTTTGATTCCCTGTCTAGTAGTGTAGTCTTAGTAGTCTTACTCTGGTATATTGTAGAAAAGGCACCTGTAAATTGTGTGAGGCAGAGCCTTAGGTAATCTCTAGGGTAGGGCAACCTACTTCACCACTTTGTGGCTCTGTGTATGGGGAGGGTTTGGAGTGGGAACGGTACTGCTGCCTGGCTTCTGGAGGTTTGCCCGGCACTTGTCCTTTTTCAAGTCACTGCACTTATTCCCCATATGTGACTGGTGCCCTTCTAGCTGTTGCCCTGGTCCTGAATCCCAGAAGGGGTGAGTCTGTTTAAGTTCTAAGTCCATGCAGGCTCTTTAAGCAGGGTCTCCTGAAGATCTGGTAGTTTCTTCTGCCGCCCCAACCCCCACCGATTTTTACAGCAAGAAATTATAGGGATTTATCTTCCTGGGGCTGTGTGGTCTGACCTGGGGCTGGGATCCCTTGTCCCCAAGGTATACCTGCTGATTTTTATCCACCACACACGAATATGGGATCACCTCTTCTGCTGCCTGTCCACATCACACATGTCTTCTGCACGTCTCCTGCGATCTCTATATCTCTGCCCCTCCTACCTGTCTGGATGAATGTGGCTTCTTTAAATCCTTGGTTGTCTCAGACCTCCCTACGTCTTGATTTTCTTATGGTTCTGGGTGTTATTTGTTTTGAGATCTAGTTGTAATTGTAATTTCTTCTGTAGTTGTGTGAAGAGGTGAAGCAGTTTTAACTACGCCTCCATCTTGACTGGAAGTGAACATTCTTTCACTATGTAAAACTTAATATCTCTATCAGCTGGGATACTTGGGCTGCAAGTAAAAATATTTAACTCAAAATGACTTACATAATAAATAGCATTTATTGGTCATGCAACTGAAAAGTCCAGAGATACATAGGATTTCAGATGTGGTTTGATCCAGAGCAGCAAAAATTGTTGTAGTGGCTCCAGATTTTATTTTACATTACATTGGAAGAGGAAAACATCTTAGTCCTCAGTTCCACTTTGATTGATCTGGCTTAGGTCACATGTGTATGCCTGAACAAATCACTGAAGTCAGGGGTATGGAATACATGGATTATCTTAGCTTAGTTCAGATGCTGTATCCTTGGAGCTGAGGGTAAAGTTAAATTTTTTCCAAAGAACATAATCTTCCAAATGGAAATTGAGAATATTTTTGGAAGAGGGAAATTAAATGCTGGGGGCAACCACAAGTGTCCAAAACAAATGTAAACATATAATGTAGTTCATTTAAACAACACTTACTGAGCTCTATCCAAATACAGTGTTGAGCTCTGGGCTGGAGCCAACATGACATAGTCCCTGTTTTCATGGAGGCTAGTATATTATCCCTTCAGAATATAAACTCTGAGGGTCAGGATTTTTCCTCTCTTGTTCACGCCTGCATTCTCAGAGCCTGGAATAGCACCTGACACACAGTAGGCACCCAGTAAACATTTGTTAAATGAATAGTCTGGAGGAAAGGTAGGCATGTACATAATTCACCATGCCACCTCTTTTCTGGTCTATTTCTGGCTTTTAGGGACTTTGAGGGGCTGGGGCTATGATCTGCTCTTTTATTCCTCCTCCTTCTCTTCCCTCTTCTGATTGTAACTCCTCCAGGGTGGCATATTGGGAGGAAAGAGAGATGGCAGAGTATCCCTCAGGTGCCTGGCTGCCCAATGGTGGTCAGCGGTGCCCCTAGTCTCGCTCTGGTGTGGGTTGGGTCTATCTCTTGCTTGTGGTCCTCAGGATCTGAAGTGCAAGGTGTTTCTGAGGGTTGTATTTAACTTCGTAAACTCAGACCAGGTAAATTTATGTTGGAATCTCCACAGAGCAGTTCTGCACCCAATTGACTTTCTGCTAACTGATGCTGCTTTGAAGAGAGTATAAAGATGGATCTAATTGGAACCCTCTTCCATGGCCACAAACTGGGGGTTTACTTTGACAACAGGACAAAAATTTGAAGTTGGGATTTTTTTTTAAATCAGGGACATGTGGTTGTTATCCCTACAGGCTGCTTCATCCTCCATACTACTTTGCAGTATACAAATGGTTCATACAGAGATAAATAGGCCTCTGATGTATGAACACCCTTCTTTTCTTTTGTGGCTCCTGAAGAACAAAACCCCTACTTGCCCTGATCCTTTGACTCCACCAACATAGCATATAAATTGTGAGAAATATAACTGTAATCCTGGCAGGCTTGATTGTCTGCAAGGAACAGAAACTTGCCTGAAGTTCTATGTGAGAATGGGGGTTTGGTGTGAATATGTGAAGGCTGGACTAAACTAGAAAATACCTCTAGAACCCAGGATGCTCCAGTGCCCGCTCTCCACCTCTGTGGTTCCCTCATGGTATCTTTATTCTCTGTGAATACACTCCATTCCCTTCCTGTTATCTATACTCTTTCATAACTTAAGTTTGCTCCATGTATCCCTTCAACTTCTAGGCAGGAGGTTGAGGGTATGGGGAGTTATCAGGCCTTCTGTCTATCAAGGCTTTTATTTACATCTCATTCGTCAGAATGGAGTCACATGGCCACTCCTAGCTGCAAGGCAGTCTGGGAAAGTCTGTGAGCTGCTTTTCCAGTCTCTGTTGTAGAGAGACACAGGAGAGGGAGCTGGAGTTAATCTGCTAAGTATTTGCCTCAGGAAGTGGAAGTCATACCAACCTGCCAGGTGGTTGAGATAAAATTTACAAAATGGTTTGAAACTGTAAAGCACTCTACAAATGTTGGCTTCAAAATAGAATGCATGTGGTACAATCCAGTTGGAGAGATATTTGGCGGTGAGTTTTTGGGCTGCCAAAATGTGCATCTAATTTGTCCCAGTCATTTCATTTTAAAAATTCTATCCAGAGAAATGAGTTCCAAAGAAGCAAAAAAAGCTGTATGTAGAAAATTATTTAATGCAGTACTGACTAAAATAGTAAAATACTAGAATTTCTCAACTTAGTGAAATAGTTGATATGCATTAAAATTGAGTCCTGTAACCCTGGCTGGGTGGCTCAGTTGGTTGGAGCATTATCTGGTATATCAAAAGGTTGGGGGTTTGATCCCCAGTTGGGGCACAGTCAGGAGACAACTGATGAATGTTTCTCTCTCACATCGATGTTTCTTTCTCTCAAATCAATAAATATATCTTCGAGTGAGGATTAAAAAAATATTGAGTTCTGTAAAGTTACACAAAATATTTGTGTTGAAAGGTCATATGATAAAACCATGATACAGAATTAAAGGTACCCTATCATGGCAAGTTTATAAATGATATCTGTGTTGGGACTGAATGAAGAAGAGCTAACATATTATGGTGGCGAGGACTGTCTTTTTTCTTATTTTCTTTAATATTGTTGTAATACTATTTGTATAGTTAATAAAATTGTGAGAAAAAATACAATTACAGTGGCTTCCCAGGGCTGACTCAACCTCTCAGGGGTTGAACAGAGTCAGCTTAAAACATAGATGTTTTACCCTCCAGAAATTTCTTGCCCTACGGAGCTGGGGAGAGGTTGTTGCCCTTTGACATTTACATCTACCCTCTTCACCCCTAGAAACAAAAGCATCCACATAAAGGAGTGTGGTTCCCCTGTGAAGACAGTAAAGTGGCTTCCTGTCCTATTTCAGGAGTTAGTGGTTTTCTTTTCTGTACTGCTCAGGTCAGGGCCTCAGATACTTCCTTTTTCAAAGATGGGAAGCAGGAGGAAGTATTTCAGGAGTTGTGGCAGTATATGGCTGTCTTTGCCCTGCAAGTGACCTCTGGCCAACCATACTCTCAGGATGATCTTGGTGGAAGCACCCAAGCCTCCCACAAAGCCTACAGTAGGACTGTTTTTTTGACCTGCTTGACATTTAGCTCCTTGTTTAGACAACTGAGGGAGCAGGTGGAACACTCTAGAATGCTTCCAACTGAGCAGTAAACAACTTTGAGGCCAGTAATATTTATGTACCTTCAGGGCTGGTCGACCCAAGACATAGTGGATAGACTAATGATAGGTAATATTGACTGATTATTCACTACATGCACTTTGACATCTATTATCTCATTTAATCATCACAGCAACCCCAAGAGATAAGGGCTATTATTACCATCAGTTTTTAGATGAAGATAGTGAGGTCCAGGGAATAACTTGCTTAAGGTCACTTACAGATTTAGGGTTTTAACCCTTCACATAGTCTGGTCCCAGACCCCAAACGTCAACCTGATTGCTGAGAATGACATTCAGATGAAAGTTTTACTGGCAATTCAGTGTAATGAAAAGACAATATTTTGTTCTTTGTACTTCCCAGAACCTTCTCAGGGGTGTAGATCCTGTGTGGCCAGTTCCTTTGAATGTGGTGGGTCAAGCAAATAGACAGGTTCTAGACAGAGGTGAATTGTTTGTGTATGTAAGACAAAAAGATTTGGAGAGATTGAAAAGAGATGAGCCACAAGCCCAGGTGATGTGTGGGACAATGATAAAGAAGACTCTGCTACCTTCATTCTCTCTCTCTCTTTTTTTTAATCTTCACCCAAGAACATGCTTATCAACTCTAGAGAGAGGGAAAGGGGAGGGGAGGGGAGAGAGAGGAAGAGAAACATTGATCAATGTGTGAGAGAAACATCAACCAGTTGCTTCCTGCATGAGCCCCGATCAGGGACTGAACCTGGAACCTAAGCATGTGCCCGGACTGGGAATCAAACCTGCAACCTTTTGTTTTATGGGTTGACACTCCAACCAGCTGAGCCACACTGGCCAGGGCCTTTCTTCTCTTGAGAGCAAAGCCAGAAGAACTTGGGAGAAGAAACACGACGAAGAGGATTTGTGAAGTTGCGTATATAGAGTCATGTAATACAAAACCCGCTTATGTGAAGGAGGCAAGGGAGTGAGCCATGAGGATATCTGGGGAAAGAATAGTCTAGTTAGAGGGAACAGCAAATGTGATGGTCTTAAGATGAAAGTGTTTCTGGCATGTTTGAAGAACAGCAAGGAGGCCAGGATGACTGGAGTGGAAGTAGCAAGGGGTCAAAGAAAAGGAGATAAGCTTAGGGAGGCAAGGGTAGGGGCATGGGGTGACAGATCATGTAGGGCCTTTCAGGTTATGGAAAAGACTGGCTTGCCCTCTGTGAGGTGAGGAGCAAGTTTTGTGCAGAAGAGCAATATATGTCTTGTGTTTTGAAAGGATCCCCGTGGCTCCCGTGTTGAGAACTGACTTTGGTGACAGGGGAATAGAGAAGCAGTGGGATGCAGAAAAAGTCTGTTGCCATAGCACAGGTGGCTTCCACAATTTTGGTAACAGTGGAGTAGGTGAGAAGTGGTTATATTTTGTACATATTTGAAGGCAGCACCATAGGATTTCCTGATGACCTTTGGTCTGAGTAATTGGAAGGACACTGTTGCCATAGTCCGAATGTGGGTGAACAGCCCCATCATGGTGCCCTGGTGACCTGGCACTACAACATTGGTCACACAGGCAAGGGCTTGAACCACATAGCTCATCAGAGTTTTAGCAGAATGACTGTGATCTCCCCAGAACAGAGAGAATGCGAGGCCTGTGCGTAGCTGCTCTAGGGTCATCTCCCACTAACCTTTTTATCTCCCTTAGGAGGCTGTCACAAGCTAGTTTCTGTGGTCTCCCAAGTTCTGATGAGGTTGAGGCTTTATGGCCCCTCCCAATAAAGCTGTAGACTAAAACTGCTTTGTCTAATAGTCTAGAATACAGTCTCTCTCTTTTTGGCGTCATTCTTTTTGAGGTGCAGGACAAGAACCATGGGGAAATTTAGTTTTGCTGTCTATGTAAGTAATAAAGTGTTTGAATCTATGAGTTTTATTGGTGGTTTCCAGAGGGGAAGGGGCTGGGAGATAGTAAAATGGGTAAAGGGGGTCAATTGTATGGTGATGGATGGAAACTAGATCTTTAGTGTTGAGCACATTGTAGTGTATACAGATGTTGAATTATCATGTTGTACACCTAAAAGTTATATATAGCAGGTCCTCAAATAATATTGTTCTGTTCAACATCATTTCATTATAATATTGATGAACTGCTGCAGGAAATTAACTCTTGCTTATATCAATTAGTCTATGGTAAAATTTGCTTCATTATATGCCATTTTGCTTAAAGTCACAGAACCTCTTGATGATGTTAAGGGAGGACTTACTGTAATGTCATAAACCAATGTAACCTAAATAATTAAAAAAACTAAAAATAAAACAAAACACATTTTTTGAACATAAATGTGGCTCATTGTATCTTTACTGGTTGAATCAGTCAGGCCTTGCCCTGGCCTGGACTTGTCTCTTGTGCTTGAGATTGAGACAGAGCAAGCTGTAGGGGATCAGGATTCAGAGTGATTATGAGTTCCATTTTGGTTTGAAGTGCTTGTTCGACATGGAGTGGGCAGTTGTATGTACAAGTCTGGAGCCCAGGGGAGAGGTCTGGGGTAGAGATATAAACCTAGGCATTATCACCAGTAGATGGTATTTATAGCCCTGAGTCCACCTAAGGACAGAGTGTAGATAATAAATAGGACCAAGAACTGAGCTCTGGGATTCTCCTTATGAGGTCGTAGGGAAAAGGAGGGATTGGCAAAATAAATTGGGAGGAGGGACCAGGGTGCAGGAGAACCAGAGGCCACTGTACAAATTGGTGCCAGAAAGTAGTGGTCAAATGTCAAAAGCTGCTGCTGAATTAAAACGAAAAAAGCTGATGTTTGTGCTGCCTGTCACTACCAGAATCAATAAGCAGAGACAAGGATTGAATCATTATGGGTGCTTTATTCAGGTGGTCAGTGATCTGAGAAGATGATGGCTTATGGACCCTAACACACTGTTTTACATTCCAGTTCAAACTGACCCATTTTATCTTTTAAAATTGATTGATTGATTGATTGATTGCTGTTCGAGTACAGTTGTCTCCATTTTCCCCCCTACCACTTACCCCTTCCCCACCCATCTCCCCTCCCACCCTGAGCCTTCCCTCCTTTGGCTTTGTCCTTGCATCCTTTCTACATGTTCCTTGACAACTCTTCCCCTTCTTTCCCACATTATCTCCCTGCTTCCTCCCCTTTGCTTACTGTCAGTTTATTCTTTAATTCAATGTCTCTGGTTCTGTTTTGCTCGCTTGCTTGTTCTGTTGATTATGTTCCACTTAAACGTGTGACCATATGGTATTTTTCTTTTACCGCCTGGCTTATTTCACTTAGCATAATGCTCTCCAGGTCCATCCATGCTACCGACCCTTTTTTATAAGGAGAAGAAAAGTGTAGATAAGGTGTTTGGATTTCAGGGAAAAGGTTAATCAGATAAAAAGCTGTAGCATTCTACCATCTGTTGACTGGTGATTCTTTATCTAGGTCTTGGGCAGTGGTCTTTATCTGTGACTTGGGTGGTGGACCCTCTCTTTGGAATGCAATGGCTCAGATATCATCTTGACGGCGGTCCTCCTGGGGTACAAAGGTGGAACTGCTTGTGGTCTCTTGGAACCAGGCGGGGTCATACCTTCAGTTCCTGAAACAATAGCTTTTTACATGTATTAATTACTAAGCTTACTGACTATTACCTAAAACTAAAGTTTTCCAACTCCTGAGTTCCCCACCGGCTTCACTTAAGAGAAGATTGAGGATTTACTATTGGAGTTGACCAAATATTCTTGGTGGCCTTGATAATAACAGTGTTAGTGAAATAGGGACTGGGGTGGGGCTAACACTTGATTGGAACGGCTTTAAGGGAATGTGGGAGGAGCAGAATTAGGCACAATAAACAGAGACGATTGTGTTGGAAACTGTTTTGTAAAAGGGAAGCAAAACATGGGGCAATGGTTGCCAGGGGAAGTGGTATCAAGAAAAAGTTTGTCTGCTCAGGCTGGGTGGCTCAGTGGGAGTGTTGTCCTCATGCACCAAAAGCAGGTGGGTTCAATCGCCAGTCAGGGCACGTAGCTTGCAGCTTCGTTCCCCAGTCTGGCCAATCCAGGCATGTATGGGAGGCAACTGATTGATGTTTCTTTCTCTCCACCCTCCCACTTCCTTCCTCTCTCTCTAAAATAAACATATCCTCAGATGAGGATTAAAAAAAAGTTTGTTTGCTTTTTCATTAAGATAAATATGTCATTTATGATGGGAATACTGTAACTGGCATTGAGGTTCTTGAGGTTGCCAAAATAGAAATTGAGAGGAAGCCCCAGATGAATTTCCAGACAGATTTTATTAAGTTTATGCTCCAACGCAAGGGAGGTAGCAGAGAGGAAAGAAGTCCTCTGAAGTGGCTAGGAATCTGGCTCTGCTTAGCTGCTTTTATAAGTTGGGAGCAAAGCAGGTTTGCATGAAAAGGCAGGCTTTTTTAAAAAAATGGGCTTGCACAAAAAGAGGGGCTTGTGAAGGGTTCCGGGAGTGGAATTTTCCATGTCAGGGTGGGGTTACTTATTTCTGTGTTTGTTCGACAGCTATCTCCATGGCTGTGCTGTGGGGGAAGCATGGTGGTGTTGCTTATTACTGCCACCCCAGGAAGGTCAAACCTTGATCAACTGTGCATGTGGAACGGTGTCTTCAGCATCTTCTGGACACTTAGTTTTAACTTGGCTTTCTGACCACCCAGTATTCTTCCATTCCCAGGCCCAAGTCCCTGTACTGTTTCAAATCTAGATTTCTATATAAACACTCAGAATTCTTTTCATTGGCCTTATGTATTTTTATTCAAGAACCAATACTTTTACTTATTATAGCTTTAGGATATTGCTTTGGTATAGCACATCTGGCTACGGAATGGGATGATGTAATAGGTATTTTTTGTGGACAAAATTCACTGCCACCAATTCAATGCCAAAAGAAGTCCCCAGTCTGGAGTGCAGTGATGGGAGAAACTTTATTTGAGTGAAATGGCTCAAGTGAAGCAGCTCAAACAAAACAGCTTGTGTTGCAGCTCAAGTGTTACAGTTTAAATGTTACAGCTCCAGTGAGACAGTCAAGCTGGGTAAGTGCACTGCTCAGTAATGCAGTCCACCAAGACAATTTCCTTTCCTCATACCTTCTTTTACCAAGCGCACATATTATATTCTCTATATGTAGTAATCTTCAATCACTGTAACATCCTAATCGGTCTTTATCACAAGTACAGTAGTACCTTGGTACTTGTCATTGATTCGTTCCAGAACTCGTGATGGGTGCTGAAGCTGACGAGTACCGAACGATGAAGCATGTTCTCTTGCAGGGCAGTGTCGTGGCTCATACAAGTTCTAACAAGTGCAATGAATCCCAAGTAAGTGCTGAAACATTATTTTTTTCTCGTCAAAATGTGACCAGTACAGTGTTTGACGAGTTCTGAAGCCAATGAGTACCAAGGTATGACTGTATCTGAATCTTAATAGCAGACTTTAAGGTTTCAAGTAACCAAAGGATTTTGGAAACCCTTTGCAAGAATTTCACCTAGAAACCCTTATCCCATTTATTTTCACAATTTTATGTAACTTTTAATAATCAATTTTAGATAATTTCCTGTAGGTTTCACAAGATGGCAAAGTGATTAGCCATTAACTGTAAAGATATGCCTGTTTTAATTAAGCCAGCAACCTTAAACTAGCTTTTATTCACTGAAGACTGATCCTAGATCATGTGCACTTAGAAACAATTGGGTTAGTTTCTGTTATTACTCTAATTCATACAAGCATCCATTTATTTTAAGCCCACTGAATTGGGTTCTTTTATAACCTAATTTAAAAATTTCAAATCAATTTTAGCAATACCATCCAGCAACAGAAATATACCATATCTGTAACATACATACATAGACAGACATAAATATGCAAATAAACATAGACACAGCTCTCTTGGCTTTTAATTTAAAAATGCTAGCTTTTGTGTCCCAGGTAAAATAATACAAAACTCAAAAGAAAAATGACCCGAATTATGGTTTCAGCAGATGGACTAAGTTAATATTTTGCTCAGATGGCCAAAGCTTTTTTATACCATAAGAGTTTCTTTAAAGCTGTTTTTTATAATTAATTTATAATCAGAGGATACATTCTACAGTCTCTGAAAAATTTGAGATCCTTAAGGTAAACTTGTGGACAAACACAAACAAAAGAAAATAGAAAGCAAGTGCATGCAGTAAAGTTGGAAATTTCAGAAATCAAAGAGAGGCTGCGGAAAGCTTGGCTTGAATTTAAAGGAGTCCGGCTTTCCTAGAGAGGGAGAGAAAGGAAGGTGGTACTGGAGGCAGATCCTGATGACAAAACAGCTGTCACCTGCTTTCCCACTATGAGATAGAATAGATAGGGAAGGGAAAAAGAAGCCTCAAATGCCATTTAAGATAGAATGGGGCCTGACTAGCATGAGAACTATTAGAGCATTGGTAATCCATTGTACCCTTTTATTTTTTATGAAGGTGTCTCTTAGAAATATCTGGAGGAGTCTCTCCCTGTAGCGGGAGGGTCCTTCCCTTGATACGAAACATAAATCATATGGAATGTCCCTCTCGGTCCAAATGTATGGGGTGAGACATTATTGGATATGGGTCCCCTACCTAAACTGAAAAAAGTCTCTGAGACCTCAGTAGAAAGTGTGGGAGATTTTCGATCTTAGAAGATTTGTCTGAGACCTTCCAGCACCACCAGGGAAAACAGCTGAGCTCAAGGGGCTTGTGCAGGTGCTAAGCATTGGTTTTAGGGTGGTATCAGGAGAGAGGTTGGGCTGACATTTCAGATACTACCATTTAATGTTGGCTAAAGATCTTTGCCACAAATTCAATACCAACAAGAGTCCCAGTATGGGGTGTGGTGAAGAGAGAAATTTTATTCAAGTGAAATGGCCCAAGTGAAGCAGCTCCAGGGAAACAGCTCAAGCTAGGGAAACAGTCCTCAGTAGTGCACTTCAGTAGGACAAAGGGGAGACTGGCTAATACAGAGAGAGGTTTTGTCCCTGGTCGCTCATTGGTCCCTTTCTATGCAAATAAGGACTCTAAATTTTCACAGTTTGATTGGCCCAAATAGCACTGTTTTGATTGGTTGGAGTCATACATTCTATTCTGATTGGTTGTTGTGGAGCTGCTTTGACTGGTTAGTAAAGATGCAAATAAGGATAAGGCTGCACAGCTCCAGTTGGATGGGAAAAGTCTCAGTCACATTGGTCAAAATACAATACCAGTAGCTTCTTTATAAGGGTTGGCGCAGATGGCAAAATCTCAGTGCACAGGCTGACAGCTCAGCCTGAGGCTTTACCCTTATATGGAGTAAGTGTAAACAATGAGTCCTCTGTAAACAATGGCTACTAGACTCTGGTTATGAATGTGGGTCCAATTAACCACAGTAGTCTTTATTAGGGGTTGAGAGTGTCATGGTTTTCTAGGATATTTCTGTGTTTTTCCCCTTCCAGGTGAATTTTAAAACCATCTTGTCAAATTCTGTAATACTTCTGTTGGGTGAGATTACACTGAATTGCTGAGTAATCTGATGGAGAACTAATACCTTTATAATGTCATGTTGTCATCTATGAATGTAGCATAGTTCTGTACTCTCTTATGTCCTTCAGGAAAACCTAATAGTTTAAAATACATTATTCATGTTAGATTAACACTGATGTATATTATAGTTTTTGGTGTTATGGATGGCATTTTTTCCTATTATATTTTCTAATTAGAAAATAAGTCTTAGATGAATAAGAACTGGATTAGATTTTTTTATTTTTTAAAAACATATATTATTGATTCTGCTATTATAGTCCCAATTTTTCCCTCGTTGTACCCCTCTCCCCAGTACCTCCATTCCCTCCAGAATTTCCTCCTTAGTTTGTGTCCATGGATTGTGCATCTACATTCTTTGGCTTCTCTAGTTCCTATACTGTTCTTAACATACCAACTATGTTTCTTATTCCCTGCACCTTTCCCCCCATTCTCCTCCTTCCCTCTCCCAGCTGATAATCCTCCCAATGATCTCCATTTCTATGATTCTGTTCCTGTTCTGGTTGTTAGCTTAGTTTGTTTTTTTAGATTCAGTTGTTGATAGCTATGATTTTTTTGCCATTTTAATGTTCGTAGTTTTGATTTTCTTTTTCCTAAATAAGTCTCTTTAACTTTTCATGTAATAATGGTTTGGTAATGATGAACTCCTTCATCTTTACTTTGTCTGGGAAGCACTTTATCTGACCTTCAATTTTAAATGATAGTTTTCTGGATAAAGTAATATTGGTTGTAAGTCCTTGTATTTCATCACTTGGAATACTTCTTGCCAATCCCTTTTAGCCTGCAAAGTTTTTTTTGAGAGAACAGCTGATAGTCTTATGGGAACTCCTTTGTAAGTAACTCTCTGCTTTTCTCTTGCTGCTTTTAAGGTTCTCTCTTTATCTTTAACCTTTGTAATTTTAATTATGGTGTGTCTTGGTGTGGTTGGGTACAAATTGTTTGGGACTCTCTGAGCTTCCTGGACTTGCATATGTATTTCCTTCACCAAATTAAGGAGGTTTTCTTTCATTACTTTTTTCAAGTAAGTTTTTGATTTCTTGCTCTTCCTCTTTTCCTTCTGGCATCTCTATGATTTGGATGTTCGTATGTTTAAAGATGTCCCAGAGGGGGAATCAAGATGGCGGAGCAGGGAGTGGAAGTCATGCTGACCTCCTCCCATGACCAACCTGGAATCACAACTAAATTGTGGAGAAATCACCTGGAGCAAACAACTGAACAAGAGTGAGAGAGGAGCCTTGTAACTTTGGAGACAGAAGAAATAGCTTTGGTGCAATCTAACTGGTAAGGAGTGCAGTAGAGACCTGAGAAGGCAGGCGGGGTGCCCACAGGAGGCAGCACCAGAAGGATATTGGAACGGCTAGTTGGATCCCCTGAGGAGAGCGGGGTCTAAACCAAAAGTGGGGATCTCTAGCCCACAGCACCAGAGCCCAAAAAGTGCATGGAAAACAGCCAGCTGCGAAAAGCAACAGCGTTGCTCTCTGCCAGAGACAGGTGGCTGGAGACGCAAAGAACTGTTTAAAGGGCCAACACATAACTTTTTATTTTCAGCCACATACCCTAGTCTCTGGCAAAGTCAGGGGCAGAGTGGGCTAGAAACGCCTGAGGAGAGACTGGGGAAGGAGGCTTTGGGGAGAGAACTGGGAGAGTAGCTGGTGGGATCTCGGTGCTGACTCATCCCCCACGTGGCAACAATCATCTTGCTCAGGCAGAGACCAATCCCCCTGAGCAAAACCAGCGTCAAAGATTCAATAGCCCCACCCACAGGTGGGATTCCAACCCGTCCTGTGCTGTCTAAGCTGCCTGCTGAGTGCAGAGTGGCAGCCACAGACAGTCGATCCTTGGCTAAAGGGGGTGCAGAAAGGTCTGGCAACGCTTGAGGAGAGACTGGGTATGGAGGCTTTGGGGAGAGAACTGAGAGAGTAGTGGCGGCATCCCAGTGTGGACTCCTCCCCCATATACATGAGCGTGAGAGGACCCAATAACCCCACCCCAAGGAGAAACTCCACCCTGCCTTGAGCTGTCTAAGGCGGCCTGCTGAATGCAGAGTGAATAGATTAACAGCTGAAGGAGACAGCCACAAACAGTAGGTTCCTGGAAGTCTTGAAAAGACTGCCGAAGGTCAGACAGGGTCAACATCTGACATCATTAGAGGCAGATCCAGAAAGTAAAAAAAACCCCCAAAAAACAGCGGTCTTCTACCATAGAAGTTCACACCACAAAGTCAGGAGATCAAGACAGATCAACTTAAGAATCAGAGGCAAAAGAGAAGAGTCTCACAAATAATGGGAAGACAAAGAAATACACCCCACTCGAAGGGAAAGGAGGAATCCCCAGAAAGAGAACTAAATGAAATAGAGGCAAGTACACTATCAGATATTGAGTTCCAAACAACGGTTCTAAGGAAGCTCAACGAGCTCAGTGAGCTCAGAGAGAATTGCAAAATAACTTCAGGGAAACCATGAGGAACTCACTGCAAACTATGTCAGCATGGAAAAGGACATGGAAACTATCAATAAGAGATAAGAGGAAATGAAGAATGCAATTTCTGAATTGAAGAACACAGTAGAAGGAATCAAAAGCAGGCTAGATGAAGCTGAGGACCAAATCAGCGAGATTTTAGCACTGAGTGTGGCTACAGTGCTAAAAGCTGAAATAGACTCAGATTAACTGAATACACTCCAGACCTCCTAAATAGTTACATCAGACAGATTCTGCTAGTACAATTGCTGTCTAGGTGGGAAGGATTCCTGGTGTTCCCCAATATTCCCAGAATGTTCTTTCTAAATCAGTTACTCGTTTGTTTTTTGGAGGAGGTCTCTATTATGAACCAGGTTCCGTCCTGTGCACTGGAAATAGAGTGATGAGAAAGAGACAAAACTCTCTGTTCTTATAGAGATTATATACTCTTAGGGGAGTCAGACAATAGAAAAACTAAATAAATACATAATATAACTTCATGTAATTATAAGTGCTATGAAAAAATATTTGAGTATTATGTAGCAGACACTATGGTTTCCCCATTCATGTCCCATCGGGGATTAACATTCTGATGCAAGCTGGCCAGATTTCTAGCTTCCAGTACCTGCAACTGATTGCATGAGGGCTGTTTCTGGCTCCTGGAGCATTCTCTTCTCGGATGCTGGGCAGGTTGGTAGCTCTAGAGGCTTAAGCTTCCCAGGAGAGCACTCTTTAACTAATAGCTGATGTGAGCTGTGGATAAGAATATAAGCCCCCTTGCCCATCATCACGCAGGAGGATAATGCTGAGGTATGTCTTATGCTGGCTTCCTGAACTCCCTAGTGTATTGAGTTCCAATTGACCATAGTGATAACTTGTTTTATCACAGACCTTTCATGGGCTCCTTTCTGCTTTCACTTCCCCACCAGTGTTTCCTGGGTCACCTCCAAAATAAATTACTTGCACTTAAATCCTTGTTTCAGGATCCATTTATAGAGGATCACAAGCTAAGATTTTATCAAGAGTAGGGATAGGAGATGGGTGGGGAAAAATGGCTGAAAACCTACAGATAGGTGCCCACTTGCTGTCACCTAGTCAGGTGCACACCATTGTTTGGTCATTGAGAAAGGCTCTACAGATTGGATAGCCTTTCTGAGATTTTTACTTCCGCCTTTACAAATAGTGGGCTCTTGGCCACTGTTTGGGGCAATGAGGGGAGTCTATGTCTGAGCTATAGCTGCTTTCTCTGATGATCATGATACCAATAACCTGCCCAGTATTAGCAGCCTCTCTTGTGCCTGGAGTGTGAGCAGGAGTGGAGTGGAGTAGCTGCAGCAGAAGCACTGGGTTGCCTGGGTAACCAGGCTATTGCAGCGAGTGGCCAGATCTCTCCATCCCTGGCAGGATGTGGTGGGAGGAAGTCATTGCCTGAACATGAGCAAGGCTAGAAAGGGTGATTGGCTAAGGGAAAAGCCTTCCTACTGCCTTCAGGTCCAGTGAAGACCTGTCAATCTAGCCTGGGAAAAAACTGGATTGGTTGGGAGAGCCGACCAATGCGTGGAAATTTGAGCACCTTGCCGGCTCACAGGGGTAGCTTATATAAACCGAGGGAAGGGAGAGACACTTTTTTGCACCATGGATGTGTGAGCTGGTGCTTTGTGGGACTGGCTGGCCCTTGAAGCTGCATGGAAAATGGTGGCTCTGAAAAGGAGGGATCCCGAGGCTCGACAAGGTGGGGAGACAGGCTGAGCTGCTTGGAGGATTACTCAGTGGCCACCTGCAGTTCCCAAAGGATGGTATTTTGAATGGGTGAAGGATGCAGCCTGGGACTGATTTGACAGAGAGTGATGGGGTTTTCCTCTGAGTTTGTGGTGATAGGCTCTGAGGCAGGAGCCTGCCATCCTCCCAGATTGTGCAGGTTTTGAACAAAAAAACCTTTCCTTTTCTCTCAAGACCTGCCTCTGGAATTTGCCTGTGGGTGGCGGCTAATAATCAGGGTGTAAAAGCTTTTACCAAAAAAAATTTCCCAGCTTATCCATTAAACTACTCCCTCATACCCTGGTTGGTGTAAGTCTCATCCTGGGCCCACAGCCTTACTCCTTTTTGCTCACCCCTTCTCCTGCTAACAAGTATAGGTACTTTGTTTTAAACTATTTACTATGTTTTTCTTTCTTTTTAATTATAAGTGATTCATATTTTTGTATAAAAGTTTTAAATACAAAAGATATATAGAAGAAAACAAAATCATCCTGTAACAGATTAAAATTGAACACAAATTCTTTCACACATCTTCTACTGAGAAGTTGTATCAGTGTCCCCTCTCTTTGAATGTGGATAAGTTCTGTGACTCCTTGATCAGTAGAATATGGTGGAAGTGCTTCTGTGATATTTTTCAGATTAGAACCTTAAGAGAATGGAAACTTTCAATTCTTGTCCCTTGGAACACTTGGTCTTAAGATCTAACCACTATGCTGTGAGAAGCCCAAGACACATAGGGAGGTCACATGTAGGTACTTCAGCTGAGAGCCTCAGCTGAATTCTCTGTCTGCAGCCAGAACCAACCACTGGCAATACAAGTGATTAATTTAGAAATTCCAGCCCAACTAAACATTGAATAACCTCCAGTCCATCACTATGTGACTGTAACCATGTGAGATTCTTTAGTGGGAACTGCAGAGGTCAAACTGTCCATGGGACCATGAGACAAAAATAAGTTGCCAAGATTTGAAGTGGTTTACTATGCAACAATAGGTGACTGGAACACATCCATAACCCTACCACCCAGAAATAACTACAATTGACATTTTGGTTTTCTCACACATGCATATTTTTAAACAGGCAATTTTAAAACAAAATGTACAAATTTTTTATGATTTTTTTTCAGAGAACAAACATTTATTTGCTTTGGTTATAAGAAAGTAAAACTAGCCCTGACTAGTGTGGGTCAGTTGGTTGGATGTTATCCTGCAAAGAAAGGTTTCTGGGTCAATTCCTGGTCAGGGCACATTCATGGGTTTTGGGTTTGGTCCAGGTCAGGGCATATGTGGGAGGCAGCTGATTGATATTTCTCTCTCACATTGATGTTTTTCTCCCTTTCTTTCTCCGTCTCTTCCCCTCTCTCTATAAATAAAAAAGTCTTAAAAAGAGAAGGTAGAACTAGGGGCAGGAGAAAATGTGTCAGAATGAAAAAAAATCATTGGCTTGGATAATTATATTAGCAGTAATGTACAAGGTATGGTTTGGTATTCTATATATTTAATGAAAGTATGCTCCTGTGTCATTTAAAAAAATTATTTTTAATCCTTACCCAAGGGGCTATGTTCACTGCTTTCAGAGAGAGAGGAAGAGGGTGGGGGTGGGGGAGAGAGATAGACAGAGAACCATCAATCAGCTGCCCTCTATATGTGCCCTGACAACAGATCAAACCCACAATCTAGTTATGTGCCCCGACCAGGAATTGAATCCACAACCTTTTGTTGCACGGGGCGATGCTCCAACCAGCTAAGCTACCTGGCCAGGGCACTCCTCAAAACAGATGTAGAAGAGACTAGATGAAATGTAAGGATATATCACAGGCTGAGACATTATTCAAGCATTCCTTTGTTGGATATTTAGGATGTTCTAATATTTCACTATAAAGAACAATGCTGCAATGCACAAGCTTATACATCCATCTTTGACTGTACTTCTCAGCTGTTTCTTAGGATAAATTCTTGGAAGTGAAAATTTCTGGGCAAAGGGTTTGAGGATTTTTTTTTTGAAAAAACAAAATATTATTCTAAAAACACTAGGTTTCTCTTACTGATGAGCTGTCCTTACTGATGGCGACAAAGGAGCACAAGTCTGGCTGATATATACTCCTGTTCCCTTGGGCAGGAGGGAAGGACATTTCTAAAAGTGTGCTTTCAAGGAGACACACATGGTGACTTCCCACAATTGCATGATGTGTATTAATGTTTAGAACACACATTCCAGGAGCCAGGCCCTAAGCCTATTCAGCTTGCTTTTCATAATACTTTAGCCAACTCTAGAAGCAGGAGGGCAAGCAAATAACATTGTTGAAATACTGATCTTTCTCATTTGGGCTAGGAACATGTGCAGGGTGGGAGCACAGGCTCTATGCAGCCCCAGGAGGAAGGCCAGGCAAGCCTGTGTGCTTACTGAGCCCCACCCTCTTCCTTTAGTCTCATAAGAGATTTCTGCTCCTACTACTTCTCTTTTCATACGCTTCCCGGCTTCGGTGGTACAAGCAGCCAAAGGGTCTTGCTCCAGCCATGACTCAGAGAGTCCTTCTGTTAACAGGTGCGCTAGAACATGGGGTGGGCAGTGGGGGTAGCTTAGGATGAGGAGGAGGGGAACTTTTGAGTCTGTGAGTAGAGAGAAGGGATGCAGAATATCTAGGAGTTAGATTGGAAAGAGACAAAGGACATTTGGGGAAGGGTAAGAGATTCATGAAGAAGCAGAGAGTCAAGCTAGATGAAGATGGAGTCACCAGAGAAACTTTGATGAGTGACTAAATTTATAGATTATGCAAAGGGGTTTGGCTGGCCCCTTCACTTCACAGATGAGGAAACTGAGACCTAGAGAGTTGAAATGACATACTAAAGGGCGCACCACTTCCACTTTACTTTCCATTTCTATTTTACAAGGACCCGGGTATATACATTTGTTGAATGGCAGATGGACCAAATGATTTAACTTTGTTTCCTTTTATGTCCATGCTTTGTGGCAAATCAGCCAAAAAAGGGAAAGAAATGCTTTAGTCTCATAGGAAGGAAGTTGCCAACTGAGAGACTTTTGGAACTTGGTTATTGGGCCAATAAGCAGGATAAGAACATAGGGTGGGTCTCAAAGAGGAGCTGGAAGTACCCCACATTGGTGGTGTTAGGCCAGGGGTCAACAAACTATGGCCTATGGGCATAGGGCAAGTGTTCCACCACTGACGTTTGTATAGTGTGTGAGGCTTAGGTCGCAGATGAACATTTGAAATAGATTCATGATTGAACACAAATTTTGAATCACAATGAAGTGAAATATTACTTCCCCCAAAGAATTCCATTTGTGTCATTAGCAAATTTGTATTTAAAAAGCATACTCAAATATATTTTGAATTTCCAAAAGAAAATTTGTGGAAATGAATCTGCACTCTTGTTATGTAAGTACCTATGTAATATACTCTATTTGCTGGTTGGCTGAAAATGCCTCAAACATTTACTATCTGGCCCTTTATAGAAAAAGTGTGTTGACCACTGCCCTAGGCATCAGAGCTGGATCTTGGAGGCAGACATCTCCAAGCTGGTGTAGGGCGAATCCTGGCAGGAAGATGCAAGGTGCAGGAGGACACACTGCCTTCTTAACTGAGTCCTTATCTCCTCCTGACACTCACCCCTTTGTTTTCCCTTTGTTTAGCCTTGGCCTTATGTCATGGGTTCAACCTGGACACTGAAAATGCAGTGATCTTTAAAGAGAATGCAAGGAGCTTCGGGCAGAGCGTGGTCCAGCTTGAGGGATCCCGGTAAGGGTCATAGGTGGAGGTCTTTGTCACACGTGCTTTCCCTCTAAGACCTTATTCCTGGAAAAAAAATTGCAATTTCTTTTTTTCCCTTTTTTGATTTTGTTCTGTTTTTCTTGAATTTTTGAGTAGTTAGTACAATTATAGGGTTCTAAATTCAAAACATGCCAAAGAATGTGAGAGTGAAAAATCTTCCCCACTTCATTCCCTAGTACCCATCCCAGGAGGGTTTTTAAATTGTTTTTATTTTTTATTATTATATTTTAAAGTATATTTTATTGATTATGACATTACAGTTGTCCAATTTTTTCTCTCCCCTCTATCCCCCCTGCCCTGCATCCCCCTCCCTCTAGCATTCCCCACCCTTAGTTCATGTCCATGGGAACTCCCCTGTAGGTAAATAACTGCTTTTCTCTTGCTGCTTTTAAGATTCTCTTTATCTTTAACATTTGGGCTTTTACTTATGATGCGTCTTAGAGTGGACCTCTTTGCATCCATCTTGTTTGAGACTTTCTGTTCTTTCTGGACTTGTAAGTCTACTTCCCTCACCACCAAATTAGGGAAGTTCTCTTTCATTATTATTTCAAATAGATTTTCAATTTCTTGTTCTTTCTCTTTTCCTTATGGCACTCCTATGATGTGAATGCTGGAACACTCAAAGTTGTGCCAGAGGCTGCCCACACTATCCTTTCTTTTATTATTTCTTTTAAAAAATTTTTTTCAAATACACTTATCTCCATTTACCTGTCATCACTTTCCCCTACCCCCACACCCTCCCTCCCCCCGTCAATCCTTCTCCACCTTGGCTTCATTCATGTGTCCTTCACACCTATTCCTTGATCTGACCCTTCCCCTTCCCCTCCCTGCTCCCTCCTCCCTCACTCCCTCCCTCCCTCCTGTCCCTGTTGGTTTCTTCTTTTTTCAATGTTGCTAGTCATATTTTCCTTGTGTGCTTGATTTAATGATTAGGTTCCACTTATAGGTGAGATCATATGGTATTTGTCTTTCTCCGCCTGACTTATTTCACTTAGCATAATGTCCTCAAGTTCCATCCATGCTGTCTCGAAGGGCAGTAGCTCTTTCTTTTTTTCTGCTGTGTAGTATTCCATTGTGTAAATGTACCATAGTTTTTTGATCCATTCATCTACTGATGGGCATTTAGGTTGCTTCCAACGCTTGGCTATTGTAAATTGTGCTGCTATGAACATTGGGGTGCATAGGTTCTTTTGAGTTGGCATTTTGGGATTCTTAGGGTGTAATCCCAGCAGTGGACTTGCTGTGTCAAAAGTCAGTTGCACTGTTAGCTTTTTGAGGAAATTCCAAACTGTTTTCCACAGTGGCTGCATCAGTCTGCATTCCCAACAGTTTACTAGGGTTCCCTTTTCTCCATAACCTTGCCAGCACCTGTTGTTTGTTGATTTATTTATGATGGCCATTCTGACTGGTGTGAAGTGGTATCTCATTGTGGTTTTAATTTGCATTTCTCTGATGGGTAGTGATGCAGAGCATCCTTTCATCTTTCTCTGGGCCCTGTGTATGTCCTCCTTGGAGAAGTGTCTGTTTAGGTCCTTTGCCTATATTTTAATGGGATTGTTTGTCTTCCTGGAGTAGAGTTGTATGAGTTCTTTATATATTTAGGAGATCAAACCCCTCTCTGAGGTGTCATTGGCAAATATATTTTCCCATATGGTTGGCTCCCTTTTCATTTTGCTGATTTATTTTAGTCATGCAGAAGCTTCTTATTTTGATGAAGTCCTATTTGTTTATTCTTTCCTTTATGTTCCTTGCTCTAGGGGACATATCTATGAAAAAATTGCTGCGTGGGGTATCTGAGAGTTTCCTGCCAATGTTCTCCTGTAGGACTTTTATGATGCTGTGACATATTTAAGTCCTTTATCCATCTTGAGTTTATTTTTGTGTATGGTGTCAGCTGATGATCCAATTTCAATTTTTTGCATGTGGCCATCCAGCTCTCCCAACATTTGTTGAAGAGGCTATTATTGCTCCATTTTATGCTTCTGCCCCCTTTGTCAAATATTAGATGCCCATAGAGACCTGGGCTTATTTCTGGGCTTTCTATTCTGTTCCACTGGTCTATGGATCTGTTCTTGTGCTAGTACCAGATCGTTTTGAGTATAGTGGCTTTGTAGTAGAGTTTGATATCCGGTATTGTGATCCTTCCTACTTTGTTTTTCTTTCTCAAAATTGCTGCAGCTATTCGGGGTTGTTTTTGGTTCCATATGAATTTTTGAAATGTCTGTTCTATTTCTGTGAAATATGTCATTGGTATCTTAATAGGGATTGCGTTGAATCTATAAATTGCTTTGGGTAGTATGGACATTTTGATGATATTAATTCTTCCAATCCATGAGCACGGTATATGCTTCCATTTATTGGTGTCTTCCTGAATTTCTTTCTTCAATGTTGTATAGTTTTCTGCATACAGGTCTTTTACCTCTTTGGTTAAATTTATTCCTAGGTACTTTATTTTTCTTGTTGCTATATCAAATGGTATTTTTTTTCTGATTTCCTCTTCTTCTATTTCATTGCTGGTGTACAAAAATGCCTTTGATTTCTGAATGTTGACTTTGTATCCTGCTGTTTTTCCAAATTCACTTATTAGGTTGAGGAGTTTTTTGGTAGAGTCTACAGGGTTTTCCATGTACACTATCATGTCATCTGCAAACAGTGATAGCTTTACTTCCTCTTTTCCTATTAGGATGCCTTTTATTTCTTTTTCTAGTCTGACCGCAGTGGCTAGGACTTCCAATACGATGTTGAAAAGAAGTGGTGAAAGCGGACATCCTTGTCGTGTTCCTGATCTTAGTGGGAAAGCTTTTAGTTTTTGCCCGTTGAGTATGATGTTGGCTGTAGGTTTTTCCTATGTGGCCTTTATTACGTTGAGGAATGCCCCATTTATTCCCATTTTGCTGAGTGTTTTGATCATAAATGGGTGCTGTACCTTATCGAATGCTTTTTCTGCGTCTATTGAGATGATCATGTGGTTTTTGTCTTTTCTTTTATTTATGTGATGTATTACGCTTATTGACTTGCGTATATTGAACCATCCCTGCATCCCTGGGAAGAATCCCACTTCATCATGGTGGGTAACCATTTTAATGTATTGCTGGATGCTGTTTGCCAATATTTTGTTGAGGATTTTAGCATCTATGTTCATCAGCGAAATTGACCTGTAGTTTTCTTTCTTTGTAGGGTCTTTATCTGGTTTTGGGATTAGGGTGATGCTGGTCTCATAAAAAGAGTCTGGGAGTCTTCCCTTCTCTTGGATTTTTTGGCGTAGTCTGAGAAGGACAGGGGTTAGCTCTTCCTTAAATGTTTTGTAAAATTCTCCTGTGAAACCATCCGGCCCTGGGCTTTTGTGTGCCGGGAGTTTCTTGATTACTGCTTCAATTTCCCCAGCTGTCATCGGTCTGTTCAAGCTTTCTATTTCTTCCTCCTTCAGTGTTGGAAGATTATACTTTTCTAAAAATGTGTGCATTTCATCAAGGTTTTCAAATTTCTTGGCATGTAATTGTTCATAGTAGTTTCTGACGATCCTTTGTATTTCTGTGGAATACAAAGTTGTTATTTCTCCTCTTTCATTTCTGATATTATTAATTTGGGTCCTCTCCCTTTTTTTCTTGATGAGTCTGCTTAAAGGCTTGTCAATTTTATTTACCTTTTCAAAGAACCAGCTCCTGGATTGGTTGATCCTTTGAATTGTTCTTTTCGTCTCTACGTCATTCAGTTCTGCTCTAATCTTGACTATTGCCTTCCTTCTACTTGCTCTGGGATTTATTTGTTGTTGTTTCTCCAATTCTTGAAGTTGTAGTGTTAGGTCTTTTATTTGAAATGTTTCTATCTTTTTTAGGTAGGCCTGTATTGCTATGAACTTCCTTCTCAGGACCGCCTTTGCTGTGTCCCATAGGTTTTGGCCTGTTGTCTGTTCATTTTCATTTGTTTCCAGAAATTTTTTGATTTCTTCTCTTATCTCATTATTGACCCATTCATTGTTTAATAGTCTACTGTTCAGTTTCCATGAGTTTGCAAGTTTTTGATGTTTCTCTTTGAGGTTGATTTCCAGTTTCAAGCCCTTGTTTGTCTGAGAAAAAGTTTGGTATTATTTCAATTTTCCTTAATTTACTGAGGTTTGCTTTGTGTCCTATCATGTAGTCTATCTTTGAAAAACTTCCATGAGCATTTGAAAAGAATGTGTATTTTTCTTCTTTGGGATGTAAGGTTCTATATATGTCAATTAAATCTATTTGATTCAGTGTGTCATTTGGCTGCATAATATGTTTATTAATATTTTGTTTAGAAGATCTGTCCATTTTTGACAGTGGGGTGTTGAAATCCCCTACTATCAGTGTGTTGCTGTCTATACCTTTTTTGAAGTCATCCAACAATTTCCTTATATAGTTGGGTCTCCTATATTGGGAGCATATAAGTTTATAATGCTGATGTCTTCTTGATAGATTCTTCCCTTAAGTATTATAAAGTGTCCCTCTGCATCTCTTTTTATGGCCTTTGTTTTGAAATCTACTTTGTCTGATACAAGTATGGCAACCACAGCCTTTTTCTCTTGCTCATTTGCTTGGAATATTTTTTTCCATCCCTTTACTTTCAATTTGTGTAGGTCTTTTGCTCTGAGGTGGGTCTCTTGTAGGCAGCATATGTGTGGGTCATGTTTTCTTATCCATTCAGTTACCCTGTGTCTTTTGATTGGGGCATTTAGTCCATTATCATTGAGAGTTATTACTGACAGAAACCTATTCATTTTTTCTCTTTGTACCTGTGTTTTTCTCTTTCTCACTCTTTTCCTTCATCTTCTTAAACCAGTCTCTTTAGCATATCTTGGAGTGCTGGTTTGGTAGAGATGTATTCTTTTAGCCTTCTTTTGTGTGGGAAACTCCTTATTTCCCATTCTATTTTAATTGAGAGCCTTGCTGGGTAGAGCAGCCTTAGTTATAGGCCCTTGCTTTTCATTACTTGGAATATTTGCTGCCATTCCCTTCTGGCTTGTAGTGTTTCTGTTGAGAAGTCAGCTCCTAGCGGTATCGGGGCTCTCTTGTATGTTACTTTCTCCTTCTCCCTTGCTGCCTTGAGGATTCTCTCTTTGTCTTTGATAGTTGCCATTTTAATGATGATGTGTCTTGGAGTGGACCTCCGTGGGTCCTTCTTGAGTGGGGTCCTCTCTGCCTCCTGGATCCATGAGACCCTTTCTCTCCTCAAATTAGGGAAATTTTCCATCATTACTTTTTTGAGGAGGTTCTCTATCCTTTGCTCCTCTTCTTCTCCTTCTGGTATCCCTATTATGCGGATATTATTGCGTTTCAGGTTGTCCTGCATTTTCCTAAATGCCTCTTCATTCTTTTTGAGTCTTTTTTCCATTTCTTGTTCTTTCTGGGAGCTTTTTTTCTACGTTATCCTCCATCTCACTGATTCGATCCTCAGCTTCATCCAGCCTGCTTTTGATTCCTTCTACTGTGTTCTTCAATCAGAAATGGTATTCTTCATATCCTCTTGTGTCTTCTTGATAGTTTCTATGTCCTTTTCCAGGTTGATATAGTTTGTTGTAAGATCCTGATAGTTTTCTGCAGTTTCTCATAGTTATCTTTGAGCTGGCTGAGCTCATTGAGCTTCCTTAGAACCATTGTTTTGAATTCAATATCTGATAGTTCCCTTGTCTCTATTTCATTTAGCTCTCTCTGTGGGGAGTCCCCTTTTCCACTCATTTGTGGGGAACTTCTTTTTCTTCCCATTTTTGTGAGAGTCTGTTAAGGTATGTATGTATGTATGTATGTATGTATGTATGTATGTATTTCCTTTACTTTTATTTCTGGGCCTGCCTCTGATGATGTCACTTGTTGACCCTATATGACCTTGGGTCGTTTGTTTGAGCCTTCCAAGAGTCTACTGTTTGTGTCTGACTCCTGCTTTGGGTAGCTCTATGACCCCTTCAGTCAGGGATCCACTATTTCTGTGGATTGCTCTGCCGTCTCACGCCGGCTCCTTGATCACGCTCCCTGGTCCAGCAGGATCCCCCGTCCGCCTGGGCTTGTGTGTGCTTTCCCCAGCCCAGGGGCCTTCTTTGTGACCTCGTGTACTTGTCTCGCCCCCCAGGCCGGTGGGCACCCCGGCACTAGTCAGTTTAGGGTCTTCTATTGTGTGCTTTCCCTGCTTTTGGCTCTTTGGATGCGTTGCCTGCCCTCACCAAATGGAGACTACGGAAATGGGAGGAAGTCAGCTCCAGGACTCTCTGGTTAATCCTGTCTCCAGACTCTCCTCCAAGGACTCTGGGCAGCTCTGTGACACCTTCGGCCGGGATCTACTATTTCTGCGGACTGCTCTGCGCTCGCGGGCTCACGCGGGTTGATTTACACCTGTCCTCACTGATCTGCGCACTCCCTTGCAGGCCCCATTGGTACCAACCTGTGGGAGGCCTTGCCAGCCCGTGTGAGCCCTCGCCAGCCTGTGCGGGGCCACACACACACTTGCCAACCCTTGCCCGCCACTTGGCGCAAGTGTGCGCGCCTGCACTGGGTGGTTTTGGGCTCTCTATTGTGTGCTTTTCGGCTTTTGGCTCTTTGGGGGTGTGTCCTATTCCTGCACAATGGAGACTAGGGAAAGGAGAAGGGGTCAGGACTCCCCAGTTCGTCCTCCCGTTCTTTTCCCAACACCTCTGTCTCCAGTCCCTCCCCAGGGGTCTCTATGCAGTTCTGTGACCCCTTCGGCCAAGGATCCACCACCTGTGCGGATGGCGTTTCAATCATGGGCAGTCTGGTTCCTGCGCGCCCCGCTTCTGCCTCTTTGGGGGGTGCCTTGCCTGCCCAGAATGGAGACTACGAAACGTGGAGGGAGTCGGGACTCCCCGGTTCCTCTTCCCGTTCTTTCCCCAATGCCTCTGACTCCAGTCTCTCCTCAAGGCTCTCCCAGCCAGTCTGCACTTAGCCCCGCAGCTCACACATGCACAAGCTGTGTGCGGAGTGCACAAAAGGCAGGTTAATTGATTACCTTATGCCTGAGTGAGATGGTAGCTGCAGAGTGGGAGGTGCATTATCACCGGGCTCCATGGGCCGCCGTCTCAGTTCTCTTCACAAAGTTTTCCTCACCAATCTTTTCCCAGGCACCAGCCCACCCTGCTGCCGCCTCTACCTAGAGATCCAGGAGGGTGGCTGCCACTGCAATTTTTGTGTTGGCCCTTTAAATGTCTCTTTGCATCCCCAGCCACCTGTCTCTGGCAGAGAGCGCCCCTAAGCTTTTCGCGGTTGCGTTTTGTCTGTATTTTCCTGGTTTTAGCTGCTGTAGTTTAGAGGTCCCTGTTTATGATTCAGACCCCGTTCTTCTCAGGGGGAGCTAACTGGCTGTTTCAATGTTCCTCTGGTGCTGGTGCCCCTGGGCACCCCACCCACCCTCTCAAGCCTCCACCACACTTCTCACCCGTTGGGATGTGTGAGAGTTGAATCCAGTCTGTCCGCGGCTCCAAGGCTCCTCTCCCACTATAGTTCCATTGTTTTCCAGGTGATTACTCCACTATTTAGTCTCAATTCCAGTTTGGTCTTGGGAGGAGGAGGTCAGCATGACTCCCATTCACTCCTCCGCCATCTTTCCTCCGAGTTTGAATGTTTTCGAGTTTTTTCCTTGAGGTTGGTTTCTAGTTTCAAGCCCTTGTGGTCCAAGAAAATGCTTGTTACGATTTCGACTTTCCTGAATTTGTTGAAGCTTGTTTTGTGTCCTATCATGTGGTCTATCTTTGAAAATATTCCATGTGCATTTGAAAAGAATGTTTATTTTGCTTCTTTGGGATGAAAATTTCTATATATGTCAGTTAAGTCCATTTGATCTAATGCTTCATTCAGTTCCACAATATCCTTGTTGATGTTTTGTTTGGCAGATCTATCCATTTTTGACAGTGGGGTGTTAAAATCCCCTACTATCAGTGTGTTACTGCCTATGTCTTTCTTGAGGTCCTCCAAGATTTTCCTTATATATTTGGGTGCTCCTATGTTGGGTGCATATAGGTTTACAATGTTTATGTCTTCTTGATGGATTCTTCCTTTGAGTATTATAAAGTATCCTTCTGGGTCTCTTTTTGTGGTCTTTGTTTTGGAATCTATTTTGTCTGATATAAGTGTTGCTACCCCTGCTTTTTCCCCCTGTCCATTTGCTTGGAGCATTTTTTCCCCATCCCTTTACTTTTGGTCTGTGTAGGTCCTTTGTTCTGAGGTGGGTCTCTTGTAGGCAGCACATGTTTGGGTCATGTTTTCTTATCCATCCATCTATCCTATGTATTTTTATTGGGGCATTTAATCTATTTACATTTAAAGTTGTTATTGATAGGTACTTATTCATTTTTTCCCTTTGTTCATGTGTGATCCTCTCTCACTCTTTTTCTTCATCTTCTTAACGCTGGTTTGGTAGAGGTGTATTCTTTTAGCCTTCTTTCGTCTGGGAAACTCCTTACTTCGCTTTCCATTTTAATTGAGAGCCTGGCTGGGTAGAGCAGTCTTGGCTGCAGGCCCTCACTTTTCATTACTTGCAACATTTCTTGCCATTCCCTTCTGGCTAATAGTGTTCCTGTTGAGAAGTCAGCTGCTACCCATACTGGGGCTCCCTTGTATGTTACTACCTGTTTCTCCCTTGCTGCCTTCAGGATTCTCTGTTTGTCTTTGATAGTTGCCATCTTAATTATGATGTGTCTTGGAGTGGGCCTCATTAGGTTCTTCTTGAATGGCTTCTTCTGTGCTCCCTGGACTTGTGTGACTTTTTCTCTCCTCCAGTGAGGGAAGTTTTCTATCATGACTTTTTCAAATGGGTTCTCTATCCCTTCCTCTTCTTCTTTTCCTTCCGGTATCCCTATTATATGGATATTATTATGTTTCACGTTGTCCTGCATTTACCTAAATGCCTCTTCATTCTTTTTGAGTTTTTTTTTTTTTCCATTTTCTTGCTCTTTCTGGGAACTTTTTTCTACCTTGTCCTCCAGCTCACTGATTCGATCCTCTGCTTCATCTAACCTGCTTTTGATTCCTTCTACTGTGTTCTTCAATTCAGAAATTGTATTCTTTATTTCCTCTTGCCTCTTATTGATAGTTTCTATGTCTTTTTTCATGCCAATATAGTTTGCAATAAATTCCTCAAAGTTTCCCTGTTATTTTTGGTAGTTCTCTTTAAGGTCACTGAGCTCACTGAGCTTCCTTAGAATTGTTGTTTTGAACTCAATATTTGATAGTTTGCTTGCCTCTATTTCATTTAGTTCTCTTTGAAGGGATTCCTCCTTTCCCTTTGATTGGGGGGTGCTTCTTTTCTTCCCATTATTTCTGAGATTCTTCTTTTTTGCTTCTGCGTCTTAAATTGATCTGTCTTGAATTCCTGACTTTGTGATGTGAACTTCTATGGTAGGAGATCGCCTTTTTTTCTTTCTTTCTAGATCTGCCTCTGATGATGTCGACTGTTGACCCCGTCTGACCTTAGGTAGTCTTTAATAGACTTCCAGGAATCTACTGTTTATTTCTGTCTCCTCCAGTTGTTAATCTAGTCAGTCTGCCCTCAGCAGTTATAGTGGGGCAGAGTCTGTCCTGTGGGCAGGCTCTTTTGTCCTTTCACGCTGCTGCCATTCAGGGGGAGTGGTCTGCCTGAGCAAGATGGCTGCTGCTGTATGGGGGAGGAGTCAGGACTGGGATACTCCCAACTACTTCCTCAGTTCTCTCCTCAATACCTCCATCACCAGACTTTGCTCAAGCATCTTGAGACTACTCTGTGTCCCCTTAGCCAGGGATCTACTGTTACTGCTGCTCTGTACTCAGCACCCTGGCCTGCTCAACACTGGGCTGAGGCTGAACCTACTGGGAGTGTCGCTATTGTGTCCTTTCACACTTCTACTGCTCGGGGGAGTGGTCTGCCTGAGCAAGATGGCAGCTGTGGAATAGGGGGTGAGTCAGCATTGGGACCCCACCGTCCACTTTTACAGTTCTTTCCCCCAAGCCTCCTTCTCCAGTCTCTCCTCAGGCGGCTCCAGCCCACTCTGCCCCCACCTCTGCCAGAGCCCAGGGTAAGTGCCTGCCACTACAAATTTTTGCGTTAGACCTTTAAATGGCTTTTTACATCTCTAGCCACCAGTCTCTGGCAGAGAGCACACTGCCACTTTTCACAGCTGGCTGTTATCTGTGTGCTTTTTGGGCTCTGGTGCTGTAGGCTAGAGATCCTTGCTTATGATTTAGACCCTACTCTTCTCAAGGGGATCCAACTGGCGTTTCAGTATCCCTTTGGCGCTGCTGCCTGTGGGCACCTAGCCCAACTTCCCGAGCCTCTACCACACTCCTTACCAGTTAGGTTGTGCTAAAGCCGATTCCTCTGTCTGTCTGAGTTTTTAAGGCTCCTCTCTCGCTCTTTTTCAGTTGTTTTCCAGGTGATTTATCCACAATTTAATTGTAATTCCAGATTGGTCTTTGGAGGGGGTCAGTGTGACTTCCACTCACTCCTCTGCCATCTTGAAGTCCTCCCTTTTTTTAAAAAAATTCTTTTTTCTTATTGTTCTGATTTGTTGTTTTTTGCTTCCTTATGTTCTAAGTCATTGGTTTGCTTCTCAGCTTCATTCACTCTACTGCTGTTTGCCTGTAGATTGTTATTTTATTTAATGTATCTTTCATTTCTGATTGGGTCTTTTTTTATGCTGTTGAGGTTTTCACTATGTTCCTTGAGCATCCTTACAAACAGTGTTTTGAACTCTGCATCTGACAGATTGCTTATCTCTGTTTTGTATCATTGTTTTTCTGGAGTTTTGATTTGTTCTTTTATTTGGGCCATGTTTGTCTCCTCATTTTGGCAGCCTCCCTGTGTTTGTTTCTATGTATTAGGTAGACCTGCTATGACTCCCTGTCTTGATAGTGTGGCCTCACATAGTAGGTGTCCTTTGGGGTCCAGTGGCACAGCCTCCCCTATCACCCAAGCTGGGTACTCAAGGTGCACCCTTCCTGTCGGCTGGGAATACCCTCCTCTTGTAGTTGAGCCTTGGTTGCTGTTGTCAGGTCAGTGGGAGAGATTTACCCAGGACAGTCAGCTGCAAGGACTGGCTGTGACAACTAACCACCACCCTTCACCCTCCATGGAGCATCAGCTGTTCAGGGGCAGCATGGTGGTGGCTCTGCTGAGGTCTGTAGCTGTCCACTGGTTGCGCATGCTCTGGGGCTTTCCAGGTGATACAGGCCAAGGTCAGCCCCTACCTGTGTTTTGCCCTGGGTCACCCTGCCTGAGCTATAAAGCAATCTGAGATGTCTGTTACTTGTGCTGGGCTTGGAGATTCCCAGGCAAGTACAAACTGTGAGTCTAGGTTGGCTGGTGCTAGTGCCCTGCCTGGGGCCACTTGGGAACTCACTGAGGTTGGCTATTGCTTGTTTGAGAGGATTTAGGAAGTTGTGAAGCATGAGCAAAGATCAGCCACTCATATGGAGAAGTCTCTGTTAACAGTTTGGGTGAGCCTGTAATTTGGGCAGGATGGAATCTCAGGGGATCTCCAGGGTGGGACAAACAGTATTATCCAGGTTGATGGAGTCTCAGATATGGCACCCATCTACCAGTTCTGTGGTTCATGTGGGAAAGGTTCAGAAAAGGGACAATGGCCTTTCTGTCTGGGAGGAAGCCGTCCCCCAGCTCTTACCTTGATGCTAGACTTTTACTTCCTCCCTGTATACCACTGGTGCTTTTCAAGCTGCTACTACAGCTCTGGAGCTTAGAGGGAGCGGGTCTGAGTAGGTGAGTTTGTGTGTGGGTTCTTTAAGAGGAATTGCTTGGGACTCCAGAAATTTCTTCTACTATCTGTGTCCCCAATGGTTTTTGTAGCCAGAAGTTTTGGGCAATTATCTTCTTGTCACTGGAACCCTGGGCTGGGGCTCTTGATGTGAAGCTGGACTCTTGCTCCCATGATATCCCTTTTTTATTTTTATCCACCACACATGGGTGTGGGATCAGCCTGTTCCACATCTCCACCCCTCCTACCAGTTTGGATGGATGTGGTTTCTTTAATTCCGCAGTTGGCTGACTTAATTCAACTTGATTTCTGATGGTTCTGAGTATTGGTTGTTTTATAAATTAGTTGTAATTTGATGTGGTTTTGCGAGGAGGGAAACTGTGGTTTATATATGTTGCCATCTTGACTGGAAGTCCCCCTGGTTTGCCCCAAGCATTGTAAACTTTAAAGCCTATGTATTCATTCCTAATGCCCCGTCTAAATGCTGGAGCTCCTTTCTGATATCTGGGGCATATTGCCCAACAAAAGTCATGTTTACCATCCAGACATTTTCTGTACCTCTGGGTCAGGATCAGTGTGCTTTCTGTAGGCCTGATAGGTCCTCTCTAAAAACTCAGATGTGTCCTTATCTGGTCTTTGTTGAGCAGTCAGTATCATATTCAGACTGCTTTGCTTGGGCACCCCCTTCTTAAGTACTTCCAGTATACACTTTCTGTAATGTTCCAGGTATGCTAGGCCCCCACCATTTGGGCTCCAGTCAGGCTGTATCTAGGGAATTCCCTGAGTTGAGTTGGGCATCCCATTGGGATTCTCTTGGTGGAGACACTGGGCCTCTTCATTAGCCCTATTTATAACCAACCATCTCTCATCTGCAGTTAACAAGATATTTAGGAGAGCCTACACATCTACCCAGTTTGGATGATGAGTGGCAAAAATGTAGGTGATAATATCTGCTATTTTCTGTGGATCTTCCCTATGAGGGGTTAGAGTTTTTCCAATTCAGCAAGTCTGAAGTAGAGAACGGAGTAGGGGCCCAATAGTAACTAGTGGACTGGTCTTCCTGATTTACTCCACCTGTAGGATATAGCCTCAAAGCAAACTGCATTGTTTGGGATAGGGATGCTCTCTGGCCAAATTTGGTGCCCTGACAGGTCTTTGACGGGGAGACCAATCCCTCGTCATACAGGGTGGAGCTGTTGGCTCTGTGGTCTCTACTTCAGGAGCAGCTCTCAAAGTGGGTGGTGGTGAGGAAGCTTCTCCTGCCAGTAACCCAGGGTCCCCTGGGTTTAGAACATTGATGAGGTTTATCTCCACATTCTCCTTTTCTTCCTGTGTTACTCTCAAGAAGAGGTTTTGGGGCCTCCTCCCTTCTATGCACCCTCAAGCAATATTCTGTCCCTGCAAAAACTTGATTATACAATGACACAAATGCATTGACATGATGGGATGAAATCCATTGGCATACTGTTTCAATTGCATGATGGTACAATAACTTAGGGAGCCATGCATGGGCCACCTTTGTGCCCAATGCAAAACATACATAGGCCATACAGTATTACAATAATTAATAAATACCTCCTTAGACATTGGATAATGACAGCACATGCTCCAGTCTGTCAGAATTCTACCCAGTGGGCTCCCTCTTGGACCCAGCACAGAAGTGCCCCTATTGGCCTGGACATACAAGCCAAAAGGAATAACCAGAAAAATCCAAGAAACCTGAGAACATATAAACAAAACCGGTATCCACAACTCCATTATTTCAAAGAGTACCTACAAGCAAATCTACCAACCAGTCTCACAAACTGTGGTCCCCACACAGTGGCATCCCCAAAGCAGTCCTCACTTGGACCTTGTTTCATGGCCTTTTCCCAGACCCATTTCCTTTTCACCAGCCAGGTGTGTTTGGGTGGCTGACACCTTGAGGGGACATGCAGAAAAATTCCTGGAGACTGGAAACCCCACAGTCCCACTCTCTGGGTTAACCAGCCTAAGGTAGCTAGGATCCCACCAGAGTCACCATTGCTGTTACTGAACAGCAAGTGGGGGGCCCTGCAACCTGCCACCGCTCTTTAGGGAAAATTCTGGAGGCAAAGGTTTTATGATAAAGGAAAGAGTCTTTATTCAGAAGCCACACAATTTTGGAATAACAGCTTTTTACATGCATTAGTCCCTTAAGCTTTTAACTTAGGCTAAACTCTTTAACTCTTTAGTTACAGATTTAATCACTTAAATCTATCAATTAAGGATAAACTCTTTAACAACTGAGTTCTCCTACCATTCCCCCTGTAAGTTTTTAATTATCTTATTTCTCTAGGGTTATTAGTGTTTTGGGTTTCTTCAGATATACATTCAGAAGTGGAATCACTGGGTTATAAGGCAGTTCATTTTTAATTTTTTGAGAACCCTCCATACTGTTTTCCATAGTGGCTACACCAATTTACATTCCCACCAGCAGTGCATGAGAGTTTCCTTTTCTCTGCATCCTCGCTAGCACTTCTTGTTTGTTGATTTATTGCATTTCTCTGATGATTAGTGATGTTGAGACTCTTTTCATATGCCTATTGGCCATCTCTATGTCCTCTTTGGAAGAGTGACTATTCAGGTCCTCTGCCCATTTTTAAATGGCACTTTGTTTTGGTGTTGAGTTATGAGTTCATTATAAATTTTGGATATTATCCCCATATCAGATGTATCATTGGCGAATATGTTCTCTTATTAAGTAGGCTGTCTTTTCATTTCGTCGATGGTTTCTTTTTTTAATTTCTTTTTAAAAAATCCTCACCTGAGGACATTTTGTCTTTGTTTTTATTTTTAAAAATTTTTTTAAAAAGATTTATTTATTTATTTTTAGAGAGGGGAAGAGAGGGAGAGAAACATTAATGTGTGGTTGCACTTCACACTCCATGCTGGGGACCTAGTCTACAACCCAGGCATGTGCCCTACACTGGGAATTGAACTGGTGACACTTTGGTTCACAGGTGAGCACTCAATCCCCTGAGCCACACCAGCCAGGGCTTTTTCTTTGCTTTTAGAGAGAAAGTAAGGGAGAGAGAGAAACATCTATGTAAGAGATAAACATCAATTGTTTGCCTCCTGTATGCCCCCAGACTGGGGATTATACAAGCCCAGGCTGGGGATCAAACCCACAACCTAGGTATGTGCCCTGACTGGGAATTGAACCCACAATCTTTTGGTTACAGGATGATGCTCCAACCAATTGAGCCATACCAGCCAGGGCTTATTGATAGTTTCCTTTACTGTGCAAAAATTTTTAGTTTGATGTAGTCCCATTTGTTTATTTTTTTCTTTTGTTTACCTTCCCTGAGAAGTATATCATAAAAAATATTGGCATGAGAAATGTCCAAAAATTCACTGCCTGTGTTTTCTCCTAGGACTTTTATGGTTTTCAGTCTAACATTTAAATCTTTAATCCATTTTGAGTTTATTCTTGTGTATGGTGAGAGTTGGTGGTCTAGTTTCATTTTTTGCATGTTTCTGTCCAATTTTGCCAACACCATTTATTGAAAAGAGTGTCTTTACCCTTTTGTATGTTCTTGCCTGTTTGTCAAATATTAATTGACTATAAACATGGGTCTCTGTTCTGTTCTGTTGATCTATGTGTCTGTTTTTATGTGAGTACCTTTCTTTTTTGTTGTTGTCAAATGATCTTTAATTGAAATATTGGTTTTGTAGTTCTTAACTAGATGGGCATTCCACTGCACCACCATTGATGTCATGAGGGTGATGGCGATTAACATTGCAGCCCAAAGACTGGTCCGTCCCCAGGATCTCTTTAATGGTTCCAGAGAGTTCTCTGGCTAAAGATCAGTGCTGCATCTGTTGGGCAATGTTAAAAATCTCATCAAAAGTGATATTTCCACTATGCTTAATGTTTTTTATTTTCTTCTTTCTGTCCCATGGCGGTTCTTTGAGGGCTCCGATGATCAGGGCAGAGGCCAAAAGTACCACCTCAATCTGAGCCTGTCAGTTCTGAATGGTCAATTTAACTTGTAACCCTCAGACCCGTTTAATCATGGGTTGCTTTGGCAATATCATCACCAACCTTTTTTGGAGGCAGACCCAGGGGGCTGATCTTGGGGTAGACGTGGCACTAACTTCCCCACCAGTGCACCTCAGGTACATGACTTTGATCTCATTGGAGCTGAACTTCAGTGGCATGGTGGAGGCAGCTGGTGTTGGATGAACCTGGGTTTGGGAAGCTCGAAGAAAGTTGCAACTAAGTCTCCTCTAAGCCAAAAGCAGTACCATGCTGTTTTCACTGTAACCTCGTAGTCTAGTTTGATAACGGGTAGTGTGATACTTCCAACTTTGTTATCCTTATCGGGGTCTTCTGTAGTTCTATATATATATTTTTGGATTATTTATTCTAGTTCTGTGAAAAATACCGTTGGTATTTTGATACAGTTTTTGTGTATTCTTCCAGAGAGATTCTATGCTGGATTTACCTCTACATTTCCTTAACCCACCACCTGCACATAATTTGTAGCACACATTATAATCAATCTATGGCCTACTGCCAGTTTTTGCAAATACATTTTATCGATCTCCCCTGTCCAACTCATCATTTATTGTTTATGACTGCTTTGGAGCTACAATGTTGGAATCAAGAGGCTATGACAGAGACTCTATGGCCTGCAAAACCCAAAATGTTTATGTTTACAAAAATCATATTTATGGAAACAGTATTACCTTTCCAGAAGCAGTTTTCTGGCCTCTGCTCTATACCAACCGTCTTTTGCATTTTTTCTTCTTTTAATTTTATATTTATTCATTTATTTATTTCTTGATTTAATTTTTATTGCATTTTTTCCATTACCATTTAGTCCCCCCTTTTAAAAATTTTTAATTTTAAATCATGTTTATTCTATTACAGTTGTCTCAGTTTTTCCCCCTTTGCCCCCCTCAACTAGTCCCACCCCGACCCCCACTCCCACTGTCAATTCCCACTCTGTTGTCCATGTCCATGGGTCATTCATACATGTTCTTTGTCCAGTCCCTTCTTTCCACCATTGTCCTCCTTCCCCTTCCCTTCTGGTCACCTTCGGTCTGCTCCATGTTTCCATGCCTGTGGTTTATTTTGTTTGCTAGTTTATTTTGTTGAATAGATTCCACTTATAGGTGAGATTATATGGTATTTGTCTTTCATCAACTGGCTTATTTTACTTAGCTTAATATTCTCCAGTTCCATCCATGTTGTTGCAAAAGGTAGGAGTTCCATCCCTTTCTTTCCTTCCTTCTTTCTTCCTTCCCCCCTTCCTTCCTTCCTTCCTTCCTCTCTTTGTCTTTCTTAAATGCAGATTTTATTTACTTACTTATTTATTTATTTAATAAGAATAAATATATCAGTTTAATTTAAATATAAGAAGAGTTTACAGGGAGAAATGAAAATAGGTTACACAAATTGACATATTATTTTCTCCTTTTAATCTTGGCCCATTTTAAAAAAATTTATAAATCATGTTATTCTATTACAGTTGCCACAATTTTTACCCCTTTAACCCCCTCCACCCATCCCACCCCCACTCCCCACTCCCATAGTCAATTCCCACTCTGTTGTCCATGTCCATGGGTCATTCATACCTGTTATTTGTCTAGTCCTTTCCCCTTCTTTCCACCATGGTCCTCTTTCCTCATCCCCTCTGGTCACTTTCAGTCTGCTCCATGTTTCCGTGCCTGTGGTTTATTTTGCTCGTCAGTTTATTTTGTTGAATACAGTCCACTTATAGGTGAGATCATATGGCATTTGTCTTTCATCAAATGGCTATTTCACTTAGCTTAATATTCTTCAGTTCCATCATGTTGTCGCAAAAGGTAGGAAGTCCATCTCTCTCTCTCTCTCTTTCTTTCTTAAATGCAGATTGATTTTATTTATTTTTTTAGATGTCAAAGTTAACTCTAAAATATTAAAAAAATTTAAAACCATTATAATGTCTTAGCAATTAAACCAACATGACATCAGAACAGAAATGATCAAGTAGATCAATAAAATATGAGATTCTAGAGACAAACATATATATCTAACAATATATGATTAAGGTGATATTTCAAATCAATGAGTAAAATAAGGTTTATTCAATAAATAAGGTACATGGAGACGCGGGGTTGTGCTGTAGGGAAGAGAGATGGATTTGTAAACCCCGGAGCGAGGTTTTGCCTATCCGAGACCGCTGCTGTGTGGAAACCCCGGGTGAAGCCACCATCACAATGTCTGACCAGGAGGCAAACCTTCAACTGAGGACTTGGGTGATAAGAAGGAAGGAGAATACATTAAACTCAAAGTCATTGGACAGGATAACAGTGAGATTCACTTTAAAGTGAAAATGACAACACATCTCAAGAAACTCAAAGAATCATACTGTCAAAGACAGGGGGTTCCAATGAATTCACTCAGGTTTCTCTTTGAAGGTCAGAGGATTGCTGATAATCACACTCCAAAAGAACTGGGAATGGAGGAAGAAGATGTGATTGAAGTTTATCAGGAACAAACGGGGGGTCATTCAATGGTTTAGATATTCTTTTTATTTTATTTTATTTTCCCTCAGTCCTTTTTTATTTTTAAAAATAGTTCTTTTGTAATGTGGTGTTAAAAATTGAATTGAAAGCTGACTCCCCACCCCATGTCTTTAAAACATCTGGTAATTTGAATTCTAGTGCCCATTTATTATTGTTTTGTTTTCATTTCACTGATTTTTGGTGATCAAACCTCAGCCCCCTTCATACTGCCTCTCTCCTTTTTAAATATTACATGTGTGCACAGGGAGGCCACCTTTTTCTGGACTGTGCATTTTCAGGCTTGTGATAAAAGGTCGACCAATGCAAGTGTTCATAATGACATTTCTAATTGGCCCCGAAGTTCTAGCATGTGATTGCTTCACTCCTGGACTATGACTTTTAGTGGGAGATGGAAGTTTTTCAGAGAACTGAACTGTGGAAAATGACCTTTCCTTAACTTGAAGCTACTTTTAAAATCTGAAGGTCTGGACCAAAAGAAGAGGAATATCAGGTTGGAGTCAAGATGACAGATAAGGTGAGAGTAAAGACTAACTCCAAGATGGCTTCACTGAAGAGAAAGCATTTTAAGAGTAAAGAAATATCTTGTCAGAAGATCCCAGAAAAGTTCTAATTTTCATTAGCAGTTAATAAAGTTATTCATGCAGAAGTGTGTACAACAGAACACTGCTTTTTTATTTTATTTGTACTTTTTGGCCTGGGATATGGGTTTTAAATGGACATTGTACCAGCTTCATTAAAATAAACGAAATATTTGTAAAAATAAAAAATAAATAAATAAGGTACATGGACCACTATTACTTGAAATAAAACAAATATAGAGCCCTATTACACACATTATACAAGAAATATTCAGGTGAGTTAAAAATCAATATGTATAATCTAAGGAGTTTTAGAAAAAATAGAACTAATATTTTTCATGACCTGAAGTAAAATATTCAAAACAGAAGTTATAAAGTAAATATTGATGATATGACTATATTAAACATTTAACTATATAGTAATATACATATAAAAAAAGTTAAAGGACAAGGGATATAATAGAAAAGTATTTGCAACACATCTAAAACATGGTTAATAGTTTTGTTTTTTTTTTTAGGGAAAAATGTTCTACGAACCTTAAATCAATAAATGGATAAAGAATACCAAAAAGTCATTTAAAGCTTTTAAAAAATAATAATAGAAATAGGCAAGAAATATACTAGAACAGGTTTAGTTTTGGCAAATAGTAAAGGAACAATTAAAATAACATCGTCACAGATTAATGAATATTAAAAATATTGGTATATCAAGTATTGGCAACTCTGAAAGGAACTAGGTATTCATAGAAACTTTTTCTTCATCTTAAAGCAGTCCCTTTAGCATATTTTGCAGTGTTGGTTTGGTGGCGGTGCATTCTTTTAGCCTTTTTTTGTCCTTGAAACTCCTTATTTAGCCTTCCATTTTCATTGAGAGCCTTGCTGGGTAGAGCAGTCTTGGTTGCAGAGCTTTGCTTTTCATTACTTGGAATATTTCTTGCCAGTCCCTTCTGGTTTGCAGGGTTTCTGCTGAGAAGTCAGCTGCTAGCCGTATTGGGGCTTCCTTATATGTTGTTACCTCTTTCTCCCTTGCTTGCTTTAGGATTCTGTTTGTCTTTGATATTTGCCATTTTAATGAACGTGTCTTGGAGTAGGCCTCATTGGGTTCCTCTTGAATGAGACCCTCTGTGCTTCCTGGACTTGTGTGACTTCTTCTCTCCTCCAACTAGGGAAGTTTTCCATCATGACTTTTTCAAACAGGTTCTCTATCCCTTCCTCATCCTCTTCTCCTCCTGGTATCCCTATTATACGGATATTATTTCGTTTCATGTTGTCCTGCATTTCCCTAAATGCCTCTTCATTCTTTTTGAGTCTTTTTTCATTTTCTTGCTCTTTCTGGGAGCTTTTTTCTACCTTGTCCTCCAGCTCTCTGATTCGGTCCTCAGCTTCATCTAGCCTGCTTTTGATTCCTTCTATTGTGTTCTTCAATTCAGAAATTGCATTCTTCATTTCCTCTTGTCTCTTATTGATAGTTTCTATGTCCTTTTCCATACTGATATAGATGTAGTTAAGTTCCTCATAGTTTCCCTGTAGTTTTTGGTAATTCTCTCTGAGCTCACTGAGCTCGTTGAGCTTCCTTAGAACCGTTGTTTGGAACTCAATATCTGATAGTGTACTTGGCCTCTATTTCATTTAGTTCTCTTTCTGGGGATTCCTCCTTTCCCTTCGAGTGGGGCGTATTTCTTTGTCTTCCCATTATTTGTGAGACTCTTCTTTTTTGCTTCTGATTCTTAAATTGATTTGTCTTGATTTCCTGACTTTGTGGTGTGAACTTCTATGGTGGAGACCACTGTTTTTACTTTGTGGATCTGTCTCTGATGACGTCAGATGTTGATCTTGTCTGACCTTAAGCAGTCTGTTGGAGACTTCCAGTAATCAACTGTTCGTGGCTGTACCCTTCAGCTGTTAATCTATTCTCTCTGCACTCAGCAGGCCGCCCTAGACAGCTCATGGTGGGGTGGAGTCCCTCCTGGGGGCAGGTTTATTGAGTCCTTTCATGCTGCTGCTGAATGGGGGCAGAGTCTGCTCTGGGATCCCGCAAGCCAATCTCTCAGTTCTCTCCCCAAAACCTCTGCCCCCAGACTCTCCTTAATTGTCTCCAGACGTCTCTGCGCCCCCTTTAGCCAGGGATCGACTGTCTGTGGCTGCCACTCTGCACTCAGACGGCACTTTAGACAGCACAGGGTAGGTTGGAATCTCACCTGTGGGTGGGGCTATTGAGTCTTTTGATGCTGGTTTTGCTCACGGGGATTGGTCTCTGCCTGAGCAAGATGATTGCTGCCGCGTGGGGGATGAGTCAGCACCGAGATCCCGCTGGCTACTCTCTCAGTTCTCTCCCCAAAGCCTCCTTCCCCAGTCTCTCCTCAGGCATCTTTGCTCACTCTGCTCCCATGTTTTCCAGAGACCGGGCAAGTGGCGGCAATAAAAAATTTATGCATTGGCCCTTTAAACAGTTCTTTGCGTCTCCAGCCACCTGTCTCTGTCAGAGAGCAACCCTGCTGCTTTTTGCAGCTGGTTGTTTTCTGTGTACTTTTTGGGCTCCTGCTGTGGGCTAGAGATCCCTGCTTTTGGCTTAGATCCCGGTCTTCTCAGGGGGATCCAACTGGCTGTTCTAATATCCTTCTGGTGCTGCTGCATGTGAGTGCCCTGCCTGCCTTCTCAGGTCTGTACTGCACTCCTTACCAGTTAGGTTGCGCTAAAGCCGATTCTTCTGTCTCTGAGGTTACAAGGCTCCTCTCTCATTATTGTTCAGTTGTTTGTTCCAGGTGATTTCTCCCCAATTTAGTTGTAATACCAAGTTGGTCCTGGGAGGAGGTCAGTGTGACTTCCACTCACTCCTCCGCCATCTTGATTCTCCTCTTGTTGCTTTTAAGATTCTCTCCTCATCTTTAGTCTTGGGCAATTTAATAATTACGTATCTTGGTGTGTTCCTTCTTGGGTCCAATTTCTTTGGGTCCCTCTGAGCTTCCTGGACTTCCTGGAAGACTATTTCCTTTGCGTGGTTGGGGAAGTTTGCCGTCATTATTTTTTCAAATAAGTTTTCAATTTCTTGCTCTTCCTGTTCTCCTTTTGGCACTGCTATTATTCAGGTGTTGGAATGTTTAAAGCTGTCCCAGAGATTCCTAAGCCTTTCTCATTTTTTTGAATTCTTGTTTCTTCATTCTGTTCTCGATGAATGTTTATTTCTCTCTTCTGTTCCAAATCATTGATTTGAATACCAGCTTCCTTCCCTTCACTGTTGGTTCCCTGGATATTTTTAAAATTTCATTTTGCATAGGCCTTCACGTCTTCCTCTATTTTGCATCCGTACTCAATCATTTCTCTGACCATCCAGATTACCAGTGTTTTGAACTCTGCAACTGATAGGTTGGCTATCTCCTTCTCGCTTAGTTCCTTTTCTGGAGTTTTGATCTTTTCTTTCATTTGGGCCATATTTCTTTGTCTTGGCCCACCTGTTACACTGTAAGGGGCAGAGCCTTAGGTATTTACCAGGGTGGGGCAATCCACTTTGCTGCGTTGTGGCACTGTATGTAGGGGGAGGGTCAGAGAGGGAACAATGCCACTTGCTTGGGTCTTGTCCCACTTTCAGTCACTTCCCCTTCTGCCCACAGGCAAATTGGACCTTCTAGTGCTGATTCCTGGGTCACCGGGTTTGTAGATGTTCTAGAACCTGTGGGTCCCTCCAACAAATTCTTCTGTGAGGCTGGGAGAGTCTCCCACAGCTGCAACCTCCACAGGTTTTTACAGCCAGTGGTTTTGAGGCTTTCGTTTCCCATGCTGGAACCCTGGAATGCACAGTCTGTCTTGCTTCCCAGTTATTCCTCTTGGGTTATCCGCAAGTGAATTGGGACCTCCTAGTCTGCCAATTGCTGCCTTGCCGCACATCTTCTCCACTTGGGCTGCTCATCACTGACTTTCCTACCAGTGTGGGTGAGTATTTCTTCTTTAACTCCTTGGTTGTTGGACTTCCATATAGTTAGATTTTCTGGCAGTTCTGGGGTTTGTTTTGTTTTTAAATTTGCTGTTGTCTTTGTTTTTGTTGTGCGAGGAAGCCAAGCATATCTACCTATGCCTCCATCTTGGCCAGAAGTCTGTTCATAGTATTTTCTTACAATCCTGTTTATTTGGTGTCAGTTGTAATTTCTCCTCTCTCATTTCTGATTTTATTTATTTGGGTCTTTTTTTCTTTTTTCTTGATGGGTCTTGTTAAAGGTTTGTCAATCTTGTTTATCTTTTCAAAGAACCAGCTCTTGGATTCATTGATCTTTTGTATCATTTTTTTAAGACCCTGTTTCATTTATTTCTGTCTGATATTAACTATTTCCTTCCTCCTTCTCACTTTGGGCTTTGTTTATTGTTTCTTTTCAAGTCCTTTTAAGTGTGAAGTTAGATTTTTATTTGAGCTTTTTCTTGTTTTTTGAGATAGGCTTGCTTATTGTTTTTTGAGCTTTTTCTTTTTTCTTTTTTTAATGCTTGAATTTCCCTATTTCCCTCTTAGGATTACTTTCCCAGTGTCCCATAGATTTTGGATTGTTGTGTCCTCATTTTCATTTGTTTCAAGGTGTCTTTTGATTTCTTACTTGATCTTGTTGTTACTCATTCATTGTTTAATAACATATTATTTAGCTTCCATAACTTTGTGTGTTTTTCATTGTTCTTCTTGTGATTTATTTGTAGTTTCATAGCACTGTGGTCAGAGAAAATGCTTGATATTATTTCAGTCTTGTTTTGAGACTTGTTTTGTGTCCTAGTATGTGATCTAACCTAGAAAATATTCTATGTGCACTTGAAAAGTATATATATTCTGCTGCTTTGGGATGAAATGCTATGAAGATATTAAGTCCATTGGACCTAGTGTGTTATCTAAGGCTGCTGTCTCCTTGTTGTTATTTTGCCTGGAAGAGCTATCCATTGAAGTCAATGGGGTGTTAAAATCCCCAAGTATGACTGTATTTCTGTCGATCCTTTTATGGCCATCAAGATTTGCTTTACATATGTAGGTGCTCTTATGTTAGGTGCATAAATATTTACTAAGGTTACTGTAGTTTACCATGTATAATGCAGTTCTGTGAATAACGTGCACCCCATTTTTGGCCCAAACTTTCAGGAAAGAAAACTTTTGTTTTATTTTTATAATTCAATTATTTACTTATTTTTATTTAGATAGTTGTTTTTTTGTATTGTAAAGGAATTTTAATATTTATTCTTGAACATATTATGATGCAGGAAATTTTCTGTAACAATTAATTACAAAACATAAGAACAGATAAAAAGTGTTTCAGATACCACCTGTGTATAATGCATACCCTTAATTTTCTCTAAAAAATTTGGGCAAAAAAGTGAGCAGTATACATGGTAAATATGGTATATTCTCTTGTTGGATTGTTCCGTTTATCATTATGTAGTGTCTTTCTTTGTCTCTTATTATAGCCTTCGTTTTAAAGTCTATTTTGTTAGATATACGTACTGCTACCCCAGCTTTTTTTCTTTTCCATTTGCATGAGATATCTTTTTCCAACCCTTATTTTTAGCCTTTGTGTATCTTTTGATCTGAGATGGGTCTCTTGGAGGCAGCATATATATGGGTCTTGTTTTCTTATCCATTAAGCTACCCTCTGTCTTTTGATTGGAGCATTTAAGCCATTTACATTTAAGGTGATTATTGATAAATATGTATGTAGTGCCATTTTATTGTTAGACTGTTTTCCTCTTTTTTATTTTCTCTCTCTTTTTCTCCTTTTTCTTAAAGCAAGCCCTTTAACATTTGTTGCAGCGCTGGTCTGGTGTTAACAAACTCCTTTAACTTCTTGTCTGGGAAGCTCCTTATTTCTCCTTCAATTATAAATGGTAGTCTTGCTGGGCAAAGTAGTCTTGGTTGTAGGTCCTTGCTTTTCATTACCTTGAATATTTCACACCACTCCTTTCTGGCCTGAAATGTTTCTGATGAGTAATCAGATGACAACCTAATTTGTGCTCCCTTGTAGGTAACTATCTGCTTTTCTCATGTGGTTTTTAGGATTCTCTCCTTATCTCTAAGCTCTGTCATTTTAATTTTGATGTGTCTCACTTAGGCCTCTTTGGGTCCAACTTGTTTGGTACTCTCAGAGCTTCCTGAACTTGTGTGACTTTTTCCTTCACCAGATGAGGGAAGTTTTTGGTCATTATTTATTCAAATAGGTTCTCGACCCTTTGCTCACACTCTTCTCCTTCTGGTATTCCTTGATGCGGATGTTGTTATACTTCATGTTGTCCAAGATGTTTCCTAAGCTCCCCTTGTTTTTTAAAATTCTCTTTTCTTTCTGCTGCTCTGCCTGATTGTTTTTTTATCTTGTCTTCCAAAACACTGATTTCGCTCCTCTGATACGTAACCTACTGTTTACTCCTGCCACTGTATTATTTATCTCAGATATTGCATTCTTTATTTCTGACTGATCTTTTTTTATGGTTTCTATGTCTTTTTTCATGCTGTTGAGTATCCTTATAATCATTACTCTAAACTATTTATCTAGTAAATTGCTTACCTCCATTTCATCTAGTTCTGGAAAATTCTCTTGCTCTTTCCTTTTGGGTTTCTTTGTCTTCCCATTTTGGCTGCTTCTTTGTATTTTCTCCCTTATATATTAAACTAATCATCCACTAAACGGATCAGTTGTTAATCTAATCAGTTTGTAATCAGCAGTTAGGCTTTGGCACCACAGTGTGGGGGCAGAGTAATTCTTTTGGGTGGGGCTATTGCTTTTCCTCAGGTTGATGCTGTTTAGATAGGAGTGATCTGCCTGAGAAAGATGAGTCCTGCAGTGTGGGGAATGATTCAGTATGTGGATCCTGGTGGCTGTTCCCTCAGTTCTCTCCCCAGAGCCACCAACCCCAGACTGTCCTCAAGTGCCTGTTGTTCACTCTGCCCTCCCTTTGCTGGCACCCAGGGTAAGTGTCTGCAAATGAAATTTTGTTCTTTGGCCTTTTAAGAGGCTCTCTGTGTCTCCAGCTTTCTCTCTCTGGCCAACAGAAAGCCTGCTACTTTTCACAGTTGGATTGTGTCTGGGTTCCTTTCCAGCTCTGTGCTGTAGGCTGGGGAGTCCAGCTTGGGGTTTAGACCCTACACTTCTCATGGGAAACCTCCCAGCAGCTGAAATATCCCTCTGGCACTGCTGCTGCCACCTGTGGGAGCCCACCTAACCCTCCACATCTCCTCCACACTCCCTATCAGTCACAGTGTGGCTAAGTGTTTTTTTCTGTCTGTCCGTGGTCATAAGGCTTCTCTCTAGTTAGTGCTCAGTTGGTTAGTCAAGATAATTTCTCTACAATATAGTTGTAATTCCAGACTGGTCCTGGGAGGAGGTTAGTGTGACTTCTACTTATTCCTCCACTATCTTAGATCCTCTCTTTTTTTCTTAAATGAGCATAGCAATTGTACCAGATAAGTGCATAAAGAGCTTACTCATTTTTTATGCTTGCATCATATTCTATTATTTGAAAGTATTGTAATTTACATTTGTATAGTATTACATTTAAATCTCTTCTTAATGGACATTAGATTGTTTCCACACTTCTTCTATATGAAAGATGCTGTCATTTTACACATGTGCAAATATATTTGGAAGTAAATTCCTAGAACTAGGATTGCTGGATCAAAGGCCACATATGCGTATGTAATTTTAATAGATTTTTTTTCAGATTGTCCTCTATAGAAGTGGCAACAATTTATATTCACACCAGAAATTTATGGAAACTTTACTTCACTGCCCATTTACCAATCCAATGTGTTACTAAACTTACTGATCTTTGAAAATTGAACAAGTGAGAAATGGTATCTCAGTTTAGCTTTAAGTTGCATTTCTTTATAAATGAGAGATTATTTCCTTTTCTGTGAACACTTTTTTTCTTATCTGTTGCCCATTGTTCTCTTGGATTACTATTATTATCTTTTCTTTATTGGTTTATAGGAGGTATGACTGTATTGAGAAAAGTAGGCTAGGGTATGGGTTGCTAATCTCTCTCTCCCACTAGTTTGTCATTTGTATTTTAACTTTGCTTATGGTAGTTTATTGCAGACAGAAATTTTTTTAAAATGACTGTGTGATTGAATGTAACCATATTTATTTATTTACTAAAATTTTTTTGCTGTTTTATCTCATTTATTAGTCTTAGAAAAATCTCATTTTTGGCTGGGCTCAGACTTAGAGGTAGAAGTTCTCAGAGAAGACAGCATATGGTCTATTGGCAATGTGTTTCTGGCATTTTTCTTTGGCCTCCTTCATCTTCTTAGCCAGAAGTTTATCATATTCTGTGGCCCCTTATTTATTTTTCTTAGTATGTTGTTTTTTTCAGAGCAATCACTGACGTATGTGTTGCACAACACATGAAGTAACAAGACATTGAAACCTGGGTGCTTTGGTCCAAAGTTTCTTACCTTCTTTGTTTAGGGACTTCCTCAAAACATATTGGTGGGAGTCATCTTCTTTAGAGAGATTTAAAAGTTTGCAGATTTTGCTAGCTCTTTTGGGCCCCAGGCGATGAGGCACAGTAATATCAATGAGAACAGAAATATCTTTCTCCTGTTTTTTTTTTTTTTTTTTCCCCACAGTGACCAAGTTGGGAACACTGACACTGGCATCCACAATGCAACCCTGAAGAGTTTTGCGCTTTCTCTCTCTAGTCCTCCTTGTTCTGTAACAGGAATACCCCTTACTCAGTAGCAGGTGGACATGGTCATGGGTTAAGGTACCCTGTTTCATGGGGAAACCTTTTTTGTCATTCCCACTACTTATTCGAGTGACATAGCCCATTCTTTCTTCACCCACAGTATCAGCAGCAACTTCTGTGTCCATATGCATCTCATAAAAGGTACAAAGTTTGTGTTCATTGTCCACTTGAATGAGTTTACAGCAGCCAGTGGCTGGGAAAGAGATGTTCAGCTTCATTCTGAAGCAGCTCATCACCTCTGAGGTACCACAAAAAAGAGCAAATTTAGCCACTTTTAAATGACCTCTTTGTTTTTGTAACCAAGCAAACTGGGGCTTGGCCACTTGGTGCCTTCAATCTGTGAGACTCAACAGTTTGTGTTGAAGGAAGTAAGTGTGTCTAAACAGGGTTTCAACCTTTAGGGGAGAGATGCTGAGAGCACTCTTGCTCAGATCCCTCCTGCCTCACAAGATCCAAAACTTTCCTTGCTCTCCAAAAGGCTACAAGCAAAAGCCATGCCCAAAAGTTCCCCATATCCTTATCTGTCCATCAGCCAGTCATGCAAACAGGTCTCCATCCCCTCTAGAATGCGCACTTGTGGGAGTGACCATCCTCTCACAGCAGCTCTTTCCTTCAGGATGTGCGGTGCGCTGTTCTCAGCCTCCGCTTAGTGGTTCAGGAAACCATGTGCCATTTTACACTGGATCATGGTGGAGTCCAAGGAGGCACATATCCCAAGAGAGTGACTTCTCCATATGTTTTTCAGAGAAGTGGAAGTCTGCAGCTTAGCATTCCTGGTCACAGTTCAGATCCAAGTACCTCTGACGTGTGTGTGCTTTGCTTGGGGGGGTCCCTGCAGCTCCATCAGCGGTGCCACCATCTTCTACAGGCAGACTCCCAGTCAGGGAAACCTTGTGGCCACCTTCTCTGTAGACCTCCTCTAACCTCTTGGCTCTCTTTTGACCTTTGACCCACCCTAATTTAAATGCTCAGCTTGGAACTTCCTATATGACCTCATATCTGGTCCTTCCTATGGTGTGTTAGTGTCCACCATTTTTGTCAGTTCTCTAGTGTCTTTGACCCTCTTTTGGCTTCCATATTTAGTCAGGACAAGAGTTCCCAGGGACACACAGGCATCTGGGGAGGGCATCTGTGCCCCACTCCTTTGGCTATGTGATGAGTCACTGCACATTCGCACAGTCATATATACAATTCTGCAGCTTCTGAGATCTTTTCAGGAAGGCGTGGCCATCAACTTGCCTTTGTTACGCAATGTTTCTTAAACACTGTACCATCTCCTCTCCCTGACCCCAATACTGGAGGTGTTCCCCTATTATCAGGGGATCCATATTCTGTACCCTGTTACATTTTGTGTCATTCTTAGAGGGATCCTTCTCATTCTAAGATTTTAAAATTTCCCATTTTTTTCTTTGTTGAGTCTTCCTTCTATTTCTCAGGGTTGGGGAGTCTGTGTGAGTGTCTCCCACTTTTCCTTTGGGTGGGCAGACCTTCTGTGGTCTCCTTTTCTCTCCACGTACCAACTTTCTTTTATTGCTGTGCTGGTCTGTTCCCACTTCTCCACTTAGGGTGGTGGTTGGAGCCCCTCTGGAGATAAAGGCTGTCAACCAAACAGGAGGCCTCTACGAGTGTGACTATAGCACGACCACCTGTGGGCCCATCCAGCTGCAGGGTGAGTCATTGGCCCTCCCTAACCCAGGGTGAGGATTCCACTTGTGCATATACCTAGAGTTGCCAGGTGTTCCTTTTGTTCTGGGGAGTCAGTGGTGGGGGCCCCAGGGGTTCAGTTCCCCAGCCTGTGTTGTAGGTAGACCCTACCCCAGATAACCCACAGGTACCCCTTTCATGTTCTTTTCCCATGACCTGGGTGCCCTCTTGACCTGTTAGAACTCTGTGTCTCCCAGGTCGAGGTGACCCCTGTCCAACTCTTACATAGGCCCTTTATCTCCCTGAATGTAACCATGCACATATCTGTCCTCTCAGTACCTCCGGAGGCTGTGAACATGTCCTTGGGTCTGTCTCTGGCATTTGCCACTAACCCTTTCCGGTTGCTGGTGAGTTGCCCCCGGCTCACAGGAGTGTCCTGAGGGGAGGCGTGGATACCTGGGGCTGTTGGGGATGGGGTGGAGGATGGAGAGACTGGGGTAAAAAAGACAGGAAGCAGTGACAGCCCTTCCTACTTACACCCTGCCCTCTAGGCCTGCGGTCCCACCCTACATCAAACTTGCAAGGAGAACATCTATGCAAAAGGTTTATGCTTCCTGTTTGGATCCAACCTACTGCAGCCGCCCCAGAGGTTCCCAAAGGCCCTAAGAGGTAGGCTGTGTTTGGCAAAAAGTACATATCAGGAGCAGGATACCAGAGGGCAAGGGCAAGCCTGGGCTGGGGACTGCTCTGGGGTATGACTTAGAGGTCTAAGTGAAGAAGATTCTGATAGAGAGACTTGGGGGAGGTGCTAGGGTCTTGCACTTTAAGAAAAGTCCTGACGTAGCCGGTCATCTTTGTGAGATGATGTTCCAAGCATTGTCCTTAGAATAAGTGCCTTAGTCTCCTGACCATAGCCTTTGAAGCTTAAATGATGAGGCTCCTGTCCACCTCTCCAATTTTTCTCCCATCCCTTCTATCTCAGTTGTTATGCTATAGGCACTCTGGCTATTTTTCTTTTCCAAGAACTAAACAAAACTGTCCCTGCCTCAGGGCCTTTGCACTTACTAATACTTCAGCCTGGCATGTTCTTCCTAGAGATTTCAGCTGTCAACACATTATTGTCATCTCAGCTCAAATGTCACCTCTTCAAAGAAGCGTTCCCTGAACGGACCTTCTAATCATTTCCACCTTCACTCCCTACCACATTGCCCTACTTTACCATTCTCATATCTACATTTCCATATCTTACATGTTTCTTATCTGTCCTTTCTTTTGGAAAGGTAGGCTCCATGATAGTGGGAATATTGCCTAGCTTGTGTACTACTCTGTGCTTTTCTACCTATTGCTGCATAACAAATTGCCCCTGAACGTAACAGCTAAAAACAAGATTAATTATCTTGCAGTTTCTATGGATCAGGAATCTGGGCATGCCTTAGCTGGGTGCCTCTGCCTCTGGGTCTCTCATGAAACAGAAGTTGTCACACTAGAGCTGTGGTCTCATCTGAAGGCCTGACTGGGGGAAAATCCACTTTCAAACTCACTTACAAGGTTGTTGGACTGAGGGCTTCAGTCCTCACTGGCTGTTGCCTTAGTTGTTTGTCACATGGGCCTCCCCATAGAGCAGCTCACATCATACTGGCTGGCATAACTCAGGGTGAGTGAACAAAGAGTGAGAGAGAAGAGAAAGCAGGCACCCAAGACAGAAGTCAAAGCCTTTTAATAATCTAATCTCAGAAGTAGCAGCTCATTAATTCTGCTATTCCTTTAAAGTGAGTCAAAAAGTCCAGCTAACACTCAAGAGGAGGAGACTGTTGCAAGGGTGTTATCTTGGTGGTTCCCCAAAAATTGTTGATTGAAGGAGAATGAGTGAGTGAATGGATTTTTTTTTTTAAAGCTGCTTTCTGCCACTAATTTCTTTAACTGCTTGGCCATCTTTTTGCTTGTCTCCAAGTTGGTTCTGGAACTGTGGGCAGATATGTCTTCTTTTTACAGTTTTTCCCCACTTAAATTCTGCTCCTTTGTCCTTCACTCTCAACAGAGAATCTTACCTTCTTCAGAGAGAACACCAAGGCTGCCAGGCATAAATTCCTTCCACTCCCAATAATTCATCTGGGCTTCAGATGTTCTCTTATGTCACCAACTCTGGGGCTCATATATCCAATTACTCATTCTCTTCAGGAGCTTAAACTTCTCATACCCCAATGAATGTAAACATGATCATGCAACCCGTATCAACCACTAAAATTGATACCAATTAAAATAACCTTCCCTTTTCCTGGTCTCTGCCCCGTCTTCTGCCATTGCTCTTTCCCTTCACCAAAATTCTTGAAAGGGTTTTGTCCCCTTGACTCCATCTCCCTCATGTCATGATTCTTCACCCTCTGAAGTCTAGCTTTTACCTACCCACTGTACAGACCTTGCTCTTGCAGTGTCATCTGTGACCCTGAATGACAAATATGTTTTCTGTCATCATGTTCACTGACCTTTCAGACATGACCTGCAGGTCTTCATCCCCAAATACCTCAGTCTCAAATATCTATTCCCTTCCCTTTTTCTTCTTTTTTTAAATCATCACCTGAGGATATGTTTATTGATTTTAGAGAGAGAGAAAGAGAGAGAGAGAGAGAGAGGGAGACAGAGACAGACAGACATTGATTGGTTGCCTTTCATACATGTCTCAACCAGAGATCAAACCCACAACCCAGGTATGTGCCCTGACCGGGTACTGAACCCTCAGCTTTTTGGTGTATGGGACAATGCTCCAACCAACTGAGCCACCCAGCCAGGGCCCTTCCATTCTTCTTGCTTTCCCACCTGCAGAGGGTTTCTGCTAAATATCACCACCAGGCCATCTTCTCTGCCTTCCCTGCCTTCCTAGGGACACCAGGTTGCAGCTCTTTCCATGTGCTTTTCCCTGCCTGATTGCACCCAGTTCTGTGGGTTCAGCTCCCACCCTCCCATTTCTCCCTTCAGTCCTCACACTCAGGAGTTCAAGATTCTTCTTTTAAAAAACATTTTCATTATTCATATGATATATTATAGAATTGTATACCTGAAACCTATGTAATTTTATTAACTAATGTTACCTCAATAAATTCAATAAAAATGTTTTTGTTTGTTTTAAGATGCACTTGTTTCAAAATTCAATAGGCCCCTAGGATAAACTATAAAAATCTCTCCCTCTTGGGTCCCCCAGCCTTCTGTTTCCTTTCTGGGATGCAGTCACTGTTACCAGTTTCTGTGCCTTCTTCTGGAGATACTCCATATATTTCAAACATATACAAATCTATGTTCTTCACTTTGTGCCACATGGTAGCAGGCTATACACACCGTACTGTACCTTGATTATTTATCATATCTTTGAGATTTTCAAAAACATTTTTGCTGGCTAATCTTTGTATGTTTTCCATATAAACCGTAGAATCTGTTTATTTTTTAAAAAGCCAATACTTTCCTGGGTAATTTTATTTTACTTTTCAATGTCATACAGTAAAATTGACCATTTTTTTCTTGTTTAAGATTTTTAAAAAATTTTATTTATTTTTTTAGAAAGAGAAAGGGAGGAAGGGAGGTAGAGAAACATCAATGTGTGGTTGCCTCTTGCGTGCCCCTACTGGGGACCTGGCTCCCAACCTAGGTGTGTGCCCTAGACTGAGAATCAAACCGGTGACCCTTTGGTTCACAGGTCGCCACTCAACCCACTGATCCACATCAGCCAGGGCAGCTTTTTAAAATTATTTATCTTTAGAGAGAGGAAGGGAGGGAGAAAGACAGGGAGAAAAACATTGATGTGTGAGAGATACATCAATCATTTGCCTCTTGTATGCCCCCAACTGGGGACCTGGCCCACAATGCAGGCATGTGCCTTGACTGGGAATTGAACTGGTGACTTTTGGTTCACAGGCCAGCACTCAATCCACTGAGCCAAACCAGCTGGAGCGATTTTTCTTTTTAAAAAAAAATTAATTTATTTTTCAGTTACGGTTGACATAAAATATTTTATTTGTTTCAGGTGTACAACATAGTGATTAGGCTTTATACACCATACCAAATTATCACCCTGATAAATCTATTACCCATTTGACACCATACATAGTTAATGCAACATTATCGACTATATTCCCTATGCTGTACATTATATCCCCATGATTATTTTTCAGTGTACAGTTTCATGAATTTTAAGATATGTATTGATTTGTGTAAGTAACAACATCAATAGGATGCAAAAGAGTTCTACTACCCCTCTGCCCTGGCCCGGTGGCTCAGCTGGTTGGAGCATCATCCTGTTGCACTGAAAGGTTGCAGATTCGATCCCCAGTCAGGGCACATACCTGGGTTGCAGGTGAATCCCTGGTTGCGACATGTACGGGAGGCAACTTATCAATGCTTCTTTCTTTCTCTCTCGGTGTCTCTCACCCTTCCTCTCTCTCCAAAAATCAGTGAACATGTCTGTGGGTGAGGATGAAAAGAAAGGGCTCTACTACCCTTCTTAAAAAAAAACAAAACCTTTATAGTCAGTTGCCTCTTTCCTTTCACCCCTAGCTCCTGGTACTTGCTGATCTTTTCTCCACCACTATATAATTTGTCTTATCAAGAATGCTACATAAATGGAATCATAATATTTTGAGTTTGCATTTGGGATTCAACCATATTGTTATAGCATCAGTAGTTCTTTTCTTTTTATTGCTGAGTAGTATTCCATTGCGTGGATTTACCACAATCTCATTCACTGATTCATCCATTCAGTCACTGAAGGATGTGTGGGTTATTTTCAATGTTTCACAATCATGAATAAAGCTGCAAAAAGTCTTCCCTGCTATGGCAATCTTTCTAAAATACAAACAGATCATCTCACTTCCTTTTCTAAGAACCTTCAGTGGCTCCTCACTGCCTAAGGGATAAAGTCAAACTACTTTCTGAGTAGAGAGGCTCTTTCCAACTGTTCTCCACTTAATGTCATAGCCTTGTCCCCATCACCATCATATAGATTTACCCTGGTAGTTCCATTTCCATTCCTGGATTCTGCCAGAATTCTTTTAGGCACATTCCCTTTGCATCAGCCAGGCACTATTGGAACAGGTGTCACACTCCAGTTAAGATCATTTGAAGAGGGTTTATTTACAGAGAGACTAATTATAAAGGTGTGGTAGGGTTGAAGGGAACTACAAAGGACAGTCCAAGAACCCTGGGCCAGCAGCATCAGAGCTATTACCATCCCTAAACTGACAAGACAAGGAGAAGGGAAAGTCACCAGAGTCCAGAGGAGAGAAAGTTGTGTGGATCAGGCCTTCCCATGATGGGTGGTGATCGTCTGTTGAGGGACACAGCTGACCTAGAACAACCTCACAGGGAGGGAGCCAGGAGGAGAATACCCTGATCTCACTTTCTTCCTTCCCTCCAGTTTCCTTTTGAGGCTCCTAATTGGGCAAATCCAACTAGAAGCCAGAGTGTAAAAAAGCCCTGTTGATGTGGACCATGTGGGCCAACCTCCCAGGCTGCAGAGCAGAGTGGGGAAAGGTAGAAAGCGGATTTTCTGAGGGCAGAAGGGAGAATATCCAGCATACCTTTATATGTGATATTCCTTTTTCCCCTGTAATTTACTTCTCTTTGTATTCCTGGCAAGTTATTTCTCATTCTTCATAAGGTAGCTCTAATTTCACCACATTCCCTGGCTCTCTTGGGCAGAAATAACCAATTTTTTTTTATACCAGTTTGTCCACATTTTCATTTAACTTGGAGCATAGGTTGAATCTATTTACCTTTTAATTTCATTGTTCAGCAGATAACTGACATGCGAAACATGAACCTGGAGGCTTTAGTACTTAATCAATTTATGCTCTTTTTCCTTTCCCTCAGGTTGCCCTCAACAAGATAGTGACATCGCTTTCTTGATTGATGGCTCTGGTAGCATTGCCCCACATGACTTTAAGAAGATGAAGGAGTTTGTCTCAACTGTGATGAATCAGTTTTCAAAGTCTAAAACCTTGGTGAGGGCCAATGGATGGGTTGGGGAATAGCCCATATAAGGCTGTCAAGGACATAGCAACCAGGCCGCTGTTTCTCCCTCCTACTTTAGTTGCAGAATTTGACAAATTGCCAGTTGATCATCGTTTTCTTCCATGATTCTCTTTCTTGCTCTTTCTGGATGCAGCCTCAGTATTCTTCCAGCTCTCTGTAAATTGGGTAGTTCTGACTGATAGGGGTTGGCATGGGAGATGAAACCCACGTGTCATTTCTGACTGTGTTCTAGTACAGAGAGGTGAGAGATGATAGCAGATCTTTTCCTGCTGAGGCAGAAGGAGGGAGGCGGTGTAGAATATGGAGGAATTTGAAGACTGGAGTGTTTAAAAATTTATATATGGCTTTCTGGGAGATGGATAAGGGGGAGGAGAGGCATCTTCTTCAGTGTAATGTCAGGTGCCTGTTTCCAGTTCTCTTTGATGCAGTACTCTGAAGACTTCCGGACTCATTTCACCTTCAAAGAGTTCAAGGATAACCCTAACCCTAAACAACTGGTGACGCCAATAGATCAGCTGTATGGGAAGACACACACTGCCACAGGAATCCGCAAAGTAGTGTAAGCTCCTCCCTCGTTGCTTAGGATGTAGGAAGGAGGTAATATTTTTAGCTGGGATTTTGAAGGTTGAAGGGAGTTGTCCAGACAGGGATGGAGTAAAGGATATTTCTGGCTGAGAGAACAGCATGAGTAAAGGTGTGGGAGAGGGACTGTTCATGACAAAACAAGTTGTGAGTAAAGGGGGGAAGTGAGAAGGCGGCTGGAAGGAGGCTAGAAAGACCAGTTGAGGCCAGGTTGCTATAAACAACTGAAAAGCCAGATGGGATCCATTGACATTCTTAAGTAGTGGGGAGATGAAACTGCACCTTGTTTTAGAAAGTGCACTCTGATTTCTGTGACTGTGTGTGTAGAGACAAGGACTGGGGTTAGGATAAAAATGCGGGAATATGAGCTAGAGAGCTGTTGTATCAAACCAGAGAGGTTTGATGAGAACCCAAGTACTCTTATTTTTAAAAAATATACATATACACTTTTTAATTTAAAAGTAATAATATTCAGTTAAAAAAACCCAACCTATACAAAAGTATATAAGGGCAAAGTGAAGGTGTTTTTCCTGTCCACTCTTTTCCCCTTTCCTGCTGCCCTTCTAGGTTTGGAGAAGCCACATCTCATTGTTCATCTCCAGGGAGCCCACGCTGTCCCAGACAGTACCCTGCTGTATCTGCATCTGTGACTGCTGACACTCCATCCCTAGCATTAAAAATATCTCCATCTGCTTCCATTTGACTTTTCTTTCTTCTCCCCTGGATAGAAGAGAACTGTTTAACAGCAACAGTGGAGCCCGGGAGAATGTCCTTAAGATCCTAGTTGTCATCACAGATGGAGAAAAGTATGGTGATCGCTTGGAGTACAAGGATGTCATCCCTGAGGCAGACAGAGAGGGTATCATTCGCTACGTCATTGGGGTAGGAAATGTGGCTCTCCAGCCTGATGCTTCTGTGGAGGTTTTCTACTTAAATATACCCTCCCTTTAATGAGCAAATATCAAGAAAATCATCGTGGAGCAATAGTCACTTCTAGTCCATTTGTGGGTGTATCAGTTAACTATTGTCACAATGATGTGGTATAACAAACTAACCCAAAATTCAGTGGCTTAAAACAATAAGTTCCTGTAGGTCAGGTGGGCAATTTTTCTGGTCTCAGCTGGGTTCGCTCATGCATCTGCAACCAGTAGCAGGTTGGTTGGCAGTCTTGCTAACCTTGGCTGGGCTCTCTCCGTTTCTGAAGGTTGCCAGCTCTGCCTGTCTGCTGGACAGGAATGCTGGGAGCAGCCTGGGTAACTTGGTTCTTCTGTTCTGTGTCTTTACCATGAGGGCATGTCCAGTGGGCTAGCCTGGGCATATCCTCATGGTGAAGGCAAGTGGAAGCGTTGCAAGCACTTTTTCAAGCCTCTGTTTGCATCACATTTAGTAACATGAGAAACATGTGGCTGAACCCAGAGACAATGAGTCGGGTAGAGTACCCTGCCATGATTAGGAGGACACAGAAAAGTTTTGGGGAAATGGATTGGATGCAGGAATGGGTAAAGGGTTGGAATCAGCAATGTAATCAAACTGTCACAGTACCTTGTGTGACATAGAAAAAGGTACATGACTTGGCAAGTAGTAAACCCCTTCATAAAAAGAAAAAGGCTTCCTTTCCTCTGAAGAAAGGTCAGCCCACACCAGGAGGCATAGCACAACAAATGGGCCAACAGCTGGATTTTAGTCCCCAGTTGCTCCCTTGACAGAATTCCTTGCACAGTGTACAACCTGCTCTACTATCCTTGGCAGCCCTGTCCCAGGGGCCTTCAGGTATATACCCTCTTGTGAAAAATATTGTTTTGGGTACTTTTCCTGCAGAATTTTCTTTGCTGGATAACATTGCTACCCCCAGAAAGTGTCTCATTGAGCCTCTATTCCTTGATAACAGGTGGGAGATGCCTTCAGAAGTGTGAGTTCCCGTGAAGAGCTTAATACCATTGCATCCAAGCCACCTCGTGATCATGTGTTCCAGGTGAATAACTTTGAAGCTCTGAAGACCATTCAAAACCAGCTTCAGGAAAAAATCTTTGCAATTGAGGGTAAGCTAAGGTTGTGTACTTCTTGAACAGTCCCAGAGGCAGCCCCTTACCCCCAAACACATATTTCTCTCTAGAAACTAGAACTTCCTAATCCTTAGCATCCTGACACTCAGCATCAACTCTCTCATTACTTCCACTTGGTCCCAGCCACCCCAGCTTCACTTGGTCTGTTCCTTGGAATAGATAAAGATTTAGGCTTTTAGCTCTAATTTTGCAACTCTTGGCCAAAGGCTGAAAAATTGGAGGGTAGGGGAGCCAAATCTCATAGAATATTTTTCTAAAAATTTGGATATGTTGCCAGAATTTTTTTGGTTTACTGCTGTTTTTTCAGTGCCTAGAATAGTGCCTGGTGCATATAGAGTCCTTGATAAAAGTGTGTTCAATAAAATAACTTAAAAATTGAGGGAGGGTTCAAAAACAAACTGGATTTGTGTCTTATCTTGAAAAGTTGGACGATTGTATACCTTGAGGACCACATTCCCACTGGTAAAAAGTGGCTGGAGCCAAAGAGCCACTATCTTTTAAAAAGGGGCATATGCTTTCTAGCTCAGCATAGCTCTCACCTGAGCCTTCTTTTGTCTGACCACCATAGCATTTGTATGTGGTTTTTTTTTTAAGGAATAGAAAACTATTGACCACTGTTTACCAATATTTACAAAAAGTAAACAATATACAGTTGGGTAACATTCTGTTTACTACAAAGTTATTATTTTTCCTGGCTTCTGCTGAACCAGCAACCTGAATGCTGAGATTGAGCCTACATGTAAAGAATGAGTTGGAATAAACTTCTGGCCAAGAAGGAGGCATAGGTAGATACACTTTGCCTTCTCGCACAACCAAAAGAAGGACAACAACAAATTAAAAAAAAAACAAACCAGAACTGCCAGAAAATCAAACCATATGGAAGTCTGACAACCAGGAGCTAAAGAAGAAACATTCATCCAGATCGGTAGGAGGGGTGGAGATGGGCAATGTGGTGGAGAGGACGTGCAGCAAGGCGGCAGCTGTAGGACCAGGTGGTCCCACACTTGCCTGTGGATAAACCCTGACGAACAGCTGCGGAGTGAGACATAGCATGCAATTCAGGGTTCCAGTACAGGAAAAGAAAGCCTCAAAACCTCTGAAGTAAAAACCTGTTGGGTGTGTGGCAGTGGGAGAAACTCCCAGACTCATAGACAGGGTCCTAGAACATACACAAACCCAACCACCCAGGAATCAGCACCAGATGGGCCTGATTTGCTTGTGGGTAGTGGGGGAAGTGATTGAAAGCCCGCTGAGAGCCAAGCAAGCGGCATTGTTCCCTCTCAGACCCCTCCACACACACAGTGTCACAATGCAGCGACCTGGGTTGCCCCACCATAGCAAATACCTAAGGCTCTGCCGCTCCCAACATAACAGGCACACTGAGACAAAGAAATATGGCCCAAATGAAAGAACAAACCAAAGCTCCGAAAATAGAACTAAGTGATGAACAGATAGCCAACTTATCAGATGGACAGTTAAGAACACTGGTAATCTGGATGCTCACTGGATTGGTTGAGTATGGTCGCAAAATGGAGGAAAAAGGGAAGGCTATGCAAAGTGAAATAAGGAAAAAATATACAGGGAACCAACAGTAAAGGGATGGAAACTGGGACTCAAATCAACGATTGGGAGCAGAAAGAAGAGATAAGCATTCAACCAGAACAGAATGAAGAAACAAGACTTCAAAAAAAAAATGAGGAGAGGCTTAGGAACCTCTGGGACAACTTTAAATGTTCCAGCGTCTGAATTATAGTGGTACCAGGAGGAGAAGAGGAAGAGCAAGAAATTGAAAACTTATTTGAAAAAATAATGAAGGAAAACTTCCCCAGTTTGGCGAAGGAATGGACTTCCAGGAAGTCCAGGAAGCTCAGAGAGTCCCAAAGAAGTTGGGCCCAAGGAAGCACACACAAAGGCACATCATAATGACATTACCCAAGGTTAAAGACAGGAGAATCTTCAAAGCAGCGAAAGAAAAGGAGGCAGTTACCTACAAAGGAGTTCCCATAAGACTATCAACAGATTTCTCAAAAGAAACCTTGCAGGCAAGAAGGGGCTGGCAGGAAGTATTTAAAGTCATGAAAGACAAGGAACTACATCCAAGATTACTCTATCCAGCAAAGCTCTCATTTAGAATGGAAAGGCAGATAAAGTGCTTCCCAGATAAGGTCACGTTAAAAGAGTTCATCATCACCAAGCCCTCATTATATGAAATATTAAAGAGACTTACCTAAGAAAAAGAAGATTAAAAGCTATGAACAGCAAAATGACAACAAACTCCCAAGTAGCAACAACTTAACCTTAAAAAAAAAAAGCACAAACAAACTAAGAAAATAACTGGAACAGGAACAGAATAATAGAAATGGAGATCAGAGGGGAGAGGGGGTGGGAAGAGTAGGGGAAAAGATACAGGGAATAAGCAGCTTCAATAGTAGGTACAAAATAGGCAGGGGGAGGTTAAGAATAGTATAGGAAATGGAAAAACCAAAGAACTGATATGTACGATCCATGGACATGAACTAAGGCAGAGGGGCGGGGGGAATCCTTTGGGGAGGAACAGTGCAGGGTGGAGGGGAATAAAGGGGAGGAAAAAAAGGATGAGTAGGGGTAAAGAGAAAACACGAAGGTCAGAAGTTTAGATTACAAGTTTGTTCACCCATTTATTCCAGCTGGTCTTAAAATTGCCAATGTCTCTAACCATTTAATTAGGTTTTTATGAACAAATTTTTAGACATTCCATGAATCATGACTTTTTAGTCAATATAGTACAGTCATTTCAACCTCATATAAAGGAGCGGTTTGCTAGGCAGAATCTTTAAGTCTCGCTTGCCTAATTAAACCTACCAGGGTTTGCCCACTTATCTCATTTGGGTGGGGAGGTTATTGGTAGTGATATATTTGTCCTTTTAGGGGTTTTAAAAATAAACTTGTATGTATGATAACTATGGATTCTGATACGACTACCGTTAAACTGTTCAATTTAAACTGCTTACATTATATTTAAATGGCCCAATTAATTACAAATTATCTATTTAATTTCAAAGGTTAAAGCTTCAGGGAAAATTTCAATTGAACTTGAAGTGATTTATCTCTTAGGTTGCTGAAAATGATGGCATCCCAGAAACATGAGCTTATCTATGGTTGTGAAATGCTGTTTTGTTTTGGTAAATGTTTAAAAAAATAAAGAAATGAAAACTATTTACATATGTATTTTATGTGTACACACCAAAAACCCCCAAGTAAACAAAAAACCCAGAATGATCCTTAGGCCTACATCAGTTAAATACAAATTCTGACTGAGTAATGACTATAAACATTTCCCCCAACATTTAGAAAAGCTGTTTTTTAATGAGAAGGAGAAATATACTATGGTGTCAAACGTTCTTTTCTGATAAAGGAAGCAACTACAGAAAGCTTTTGTTCAAAGCAACCAGTGCTGTAGATGTAGTACCCCTACAAAACTCCCCCAACACTACTTCAAAACAAACATATCAAACTTGATTTTCATTAGAATGTAGTTATTTCTTCATGCTAACAAATCCTAAAACCAAGACCCAGATTCATATGCATTTAAATATATATGGAAAGCAAGGCAAACAATCACTGGACAAGAATGCCAGGTTGGTTTCTCTTCATAAAAAGCAATTACAATTTGAGGACACTTCATAATTTGCCTCTTTGGCCAGCGCCAAATCTGTCTCCTCTGAATCTTCCCATTTCTTGAGAACATGAATTCTCTTCTTTTTGTGGCACTAAACATTCCTTCAAGATCAAGACCTTTGGCAAAGCCTCTTAGTTTATCAGCAGCATGTCTGTTTCTTTGATTTGCTTTCATCAGAATCATTGTTGATAAAGATTTTCCTTTTGTACCATCATTTTCTTTACCAGCCTTTTGAGAATTAAGAAATGCTTCAGTTATCTCTGGTAAATCTATATTTTATTTAGGTTCTCAAATATTGTCAGCATCTGTGAATCCCTTCCATTATAGGAAATGCTCCATGGTCCCATTCACTAAGTGACAGTCCATTATTTTCTCCAATACTCATTCTTCAGGCTCTGCCTCTTCTACTTTTTTACTTTTTCCATTTTGTTTCTTTACCATTTTTTGCAGTGTAGTTTTATTGGAGGCCATTTTTTTTAATCCTCACCTGAAGACATGCTTATTGATTTTAGAGAGAAGGGGAGGTGGAGGGGGGAAAGAAAGAGAGAGAAACATCATGTGAGAAGAAACATGGATTGATTGCCTTCCATAAATGCCACCACTGGGGATCAAACCCACAACCTAGGCATGTGCCCTGACCAGTGATCCAATGTACCAGAGGATGAGCCACACTGGCCAGGGATGCAATGTAGTTCTATTGGAGGCTATATATTTTTTCTTTTATTGATTCTATAGAGAGGGGAAGGTGGGGAGGAAGAGAGGAAGAGTAACATGATTAGTTGCCTCCTGCAACCACCTGACTAGGGACTAAGCGCAATCCACACATGTGTTGTGACTGGAATTGAACTAGATAGCTTTTGGTTTGCTGGATGTTGCCCTGTCAACTGAGCCACACCTGTCAGAGCTGGAGGCCATTTTTTATAGCACACTTGAAGAGCTACTGTTCACCACCTCTGAGTTGCTCTGGTTCCCACGGGGTCTGGGGGTCTGCATGCTATTGGCTCCAGACATATCTGACCGAGGGAGAGGGGGCTGGGGACTGACCACGATGGTTTTTGAATTTCTAGCCCCTGTTCTAGGCTCTTCTGCCTTCTTTAATGTAGAGTGTTCTCCTCCTCACAGGTACTCAAACAGGAAGTACCAGCTCCTTTGAGTATGAGATGTCTCAGGAAGGCTTCAGTGCTTCCATAACTTCCGTAAGTGGTCCTTGTTAAATTGTGGGGGTGGTAAGAAGGGGGAGAAGAGGCACAGGGTTGGGGGCTCTTCTCTGTGGTGGGTATTTTTGGGAGGCACCTTTTTGGTTGACAGCAGTGGTCTTTTCTCACTTCTTTGTCATTCTTGTTTTTTTTTTTAACTTGAGGTATATTGGATGTATGACATGATATTAGCTTCAGGTGTACAACATAATAATATATACATGAAATATGATATACATGTGAGGGTGTGTGTGTGTGTGTGTGTGTGTGTGCGTATGTATGTGTATGTGTATAATCACCAGAGTAAGTCTAGTTAACTCTTGTCACCACATATAGTTAACAACGTTTTTCTTGGGAACAGAACTTTTGAGATTTATTCTCTTAGCAACTTTCAAATATACAATAAAATATTACTAACTATAGTCACCATGCTGCACATTACATTCTCAAGATTTATTTATTTTATAACTGGAAGTTTGTACTTTTTGACTGCCTTTACCCATTTGGCCCACTTCCCATCCCATGCCTTTGGCAACCATCAATTTGTTCTATCTATGAGTTCTTATTTTTTTGATTCTATATATAAGTGAGATCATATAGTATTTGTTTTTCTCTGTCTGACTTACTTCACAAAGCACAATACCCTCCAAGTCCATTCATGTTGTTGCAAATGACAATTTCCTTCTTTTTTTTTTTAATGGCTGAGCAATATTCCATTGTGTATAGTGCATTTTCTTCATCCACCCATCCACTGATTCATACTTAGGTTGCTTCTATGTCTTGGCTATTGTAAATAATGCTGCAATAAACATGGGGTGCAGATATCTTTTTTGAGTTAGTGTTTTCATTTGCTTCAGATAAATACCTAGAAGTGGGATTGCTGGATCATATGGTAATTCTTTGTAAAATGTTTTGAGAAACCCCCATACTGTTTTTTATAATGGTTGCACCAGTACACTCTCACAACAATGCACAAGGGTTTACTTTTCTCCACATCCTTACCAACACTTGTTTCTTTTTTCTTTTTGATGATAGCTCTTCTAATAGGTGTGAGGTGATAGCTCATTGTGGTTATGACTTTGTTGAGTGATTGAGAACTTTTGTCATGTATCTCTTGGACATCTGTATATTTTCTTTGGAAAAATGTTCATTTGGACCCTCTGCCTATTTTTTTTTTAAAAGATTTTATTTATTTATGTTTAGAGAGAGGGGAAAGGAGGGAGAGAGAGGGAGAGAAACATCAATGTGTGGTTGCCTCTTGCGCACCCCCTACCAGGGGCCTGGCCTGCAACCCAGGAATGTGCCCTGACTGGCAACTGAACCAGCAAACCTTTGGTTTACGGGCTAGCACTCAATCCACTGAGCCACACCATCCAGGGCCCTCTGTCTATTTTTTAATCAGGTTGTTTGTTCTCTTGCTATTGAGTTGTATGAGTTTTTTATGTATTTTGAATATTAACCCCTTGTCAGAGCTGTGATTGAAATATATATATTCTCCTATTCCATTGGTTGCCTTTTCATTTTGTTGATTGTTTCTTTTGTTGTGCACAAGCTTTTCAGTTTGATTTAGGTCTACTTGTTCTTTGCTTTTGGTATCAAATCCAAAAAATCATTTCAAAGACTGATGTTAAGAAGCTGACTGCTTATGTTTTCTTCTTGGGGTTTTATGATTTCAGGTCTTATGTTCAAATATTTAATCAATTTTGAATTGATTTTTGTGTATGGTATAAGCTTGTGTTCCAGTTTCTTCCTTTTCTTTTCTTTTCCCCTCCCTCCCTTCCTTCCTTCCTTCCTCCCTTCCTTCCTTCCTTCCATCTTTCCTTCCTTCCTTCCTTCCTTCCTTCCTTCCTTCCTTCCTTCCTTCCTTCCTTCCTTCCTTCCTTCCTTCCTTCCTTCCTTCCTTCCTTCCTTCCTTCCTGCATGTGGCTGTCCAGTTTTCCAAATACCATTTGTTGCTGAGAGAGACTGTCCTGTCTCCATTGACTATTATTGATGTCATTATTGTAAATTAGTTGATCACCTATGCATGGATTTATTTCTGGGCTCTCTAATCTGTTCCATTTGTCTATGTGTCTGTTTTTATGTCAATACCATACTGTTTTGATTTCCGTAGCTTTGCAATATAGTTTGAAACCAGGAAGTATAATGCCTCTAGCTTTGTTCCCCTTTCTCCAAGTTGTTTTATTTACTTGGGTTTTTCTGTGGTTCCATACAAATTTTAGGATTTTTTGTTCTATTTCTGTGAAAAATGCCATTGTACTTTTGATAGATGTTACACTGAAGCTGTAGAGTGCTCATCCTGTTCTATTCTCTTTCCTAGGATGGTCCCTTGCTGGGTGCCGTGGGGAGCTTTGACTGGGCTGGTGGAGCTTTTCTGCACATGCCAAAAGATAAAACCACCTTCATCAACACAACCAGGATAGATTCAGACATGAATGATGCTTACCTGGGTAAGTGGTAAGGACAGGGTTACTCTAAGAGGGGGTCAGGATGTGATATAACTCAATCAGCAAAGATGTCATTGGATCTTTCATTGGCCTTGGAATAGCTTTAAAGACAGAAATTTCAAAATTCCATTTTAATTATGTTAATAAAGAGGAATATAGTGCAGGGTCAAGTTACTCCAACCTACCAACACAGGGCTGCTAGAGAGGGCAGGGTCTGCAAGGAAAAACACTTCTCTTGGATCAATCATCTTTAGGTTATGCTGCTGAAGTCATCTTGCGGAACCGGATCCAAACCCTTGTTCTGGGAGCACCTCGATATCAGCACACTGGCCTGGTGGCAATGTTCAGACAGAACGCTGGTACCTGGCAGACCAATACTGTTATCAAGGGCAAGCAGGTGAGTGCAGAGCATTTGGATTATAAATGTGCAAATAGAGGCAACCTAGGGGTTGAGAGATTTCAGGATGGGCATCGCCAAGTGTCACAAGTGGCAGAATTTTATAAAGGAACCTTCAGAGGGCTTTGAGTCGGAGACTCACAGGATGAGCTTTGCATTTGAGAATATTCTAACAACAGTAAATAATAACACTTGGCCTGTACAGAGCCTTGTATGAATCCACCTGTATATAGAGCTGGTATTTGATAGTACATAATCAATTTAGACATGTTAGTTATTAAAATATTGAAATAATCCCACATCTGTCAGTAAATAGCTATTTCCCTGAGTTGGCCCCAACCTTGCACACTGGTCTCTTCTCTGACTTCCCCAGCAAATATGACATCAGGCAGGGTACCTCAGGGGACCTATAGGACCTATGCCAGCTAAGTCCCTGGTCAGTGCCTAAGCAATCTTAACAGTTGAATGTTTTAAATATCGCCCCTGCAAAAAAGCAGTGTGGTCGCATCTTATGTGGTATGTGAGGCAAAAATATTTAGTATTTAGTCAAAGTCATCCTTGCAAATTCCTGAAATTGGACTGTTTCCATGATATTGTGCCTGCAGTTCTGTGTGTATTCCTTTAATTTTCATCTGTGGTTCTCTTTGATCTGCAAGTAATGAAATGCATCATATGTGGATGAAACCAGTTTGCTCTGATACCTGAACAATCTTGTCATAATTCTTTGTCAATAGTCAAATGCTTCATATGCTCTTCAAAGGTTTTACCAAGACGTATTGATGATTGATGGTGTCAGTGCCTGGCACATATAAGGGGTGGCCTGGGGGAGAATGTGTAGGGGAATTCCAGAAAGTCAAGTGTGTTGCTACTTCTTTATTTTGTGTGTGTGACCCAGAGTCACTTGGGGAAGGCTCGCTGGTAAACTTCCCCACCATACACAAGTACTAAACATGCAAATTACAATCAAGGTACAATCAATGATAAATACTTAAACTGGAACAGCCTGATTGTTATGAGAGCAAATGGGAGGGAAGGATTACTGAAGGAAGTGATAGTTAAGGTGGAAGGACTAGAGAAATAGTGAGGAAAGAAAATGGTCAGAAGAAGGACAAAATATGGGTTCAGAGTGTTTGTGTATGGGAGTTGGGGAGGGTGTGGGAGAAAACTCTGGAAAGGAGGATAGGAAACAGATTCATCTCAAACTTATTCACTCCCTCCATTTCTACTGCCATTAGCCTGGTCCAGAGCATCATCATTTTTTCTGTGGATCTAGCTGTAGCCTTTTTACTGCTCTCCCAAAGTCCCGTGTTGCCTGCCTCTAATCCATGGAGGGAGGGTGTGCTTTCTTTTTTTCTTTTCTATTTAAATGGAAGTGTTTATTAGGCCATCACTAGAAGGAGTAGGAAGAGGAGAGAGAGGGGGAGAGGAGGAGAAGAAAAAGAAGAAGGAGGGGGAGAAGGGCAGAAGGAGGAGAAGGAGAAGAAGGAGGAGGGAGTAGAGGAAGAGGAGGAGGAGGTACAGGAGAAGGAGAAGAAGGCTGGGCCTGGAGCATAGAGTCTAAGCCACTAACAGCATTGCTAGGTAGGAAAAAAACACTGGTTCACTATCCTTGAGTTTTGCAAGCGTATTTCTTTTTAATCTTTTTTTTGTTCCATTTTTTCTTCCCCTTTATTCCCCTCCACCCTCCACCACCCTACCCCGCAGCATTTCCCCTGTCCCTTAGTTCATGTCCATGGGTCATACATATAAGTTCTTTGGCTTCTTCATTTCTTATAATATTATTAACTTCCCCCTGCCTATTTTGTACCTTCTGTTTATGCTGCTTATTCCCTGTACCTTTTCCCCCATTCTTCCCCTCCCCCCTCCCCTCTGTTTTACTGTTCTTCTAGTAGGGTTCTCGTGATTACATAGAGTGCAGAAACTTTCCCAAGCATTAGCTCCTTCCATACCTCCTCCCAACTGATTATATTTGCTTAAAGTTTCAGTTAGTCTTAATCACTACAAAGCTACAATAATCAAGACACTATGGTACTGACATAAGGATAGATAAAGTTGGGAATGAACTGAGAGTCTAGAAATATACCCATATGTTTATGGTCAGTTGATTTCTGACAAAGATACCAAGTTAATTCAATGGGGAGTATAATTTTTTCAATACATGCTACTGGGATAACTGGATATTTACATGAATAAGAATAAACTTTGACTCCTACTTCAAAATATACAAAAATTAACTAGAATGGATAAGAGACCTACATGTAACAACAAAATTATAAACCTCTTAAAAGGAGTCATAGATTTACTATGTGATAGACATTCTACTCCTAGGTATGTTGCTCCCCCAAAATGGAAATAGGTGTCCAAACAAAAACTTATAAATGAATTTTTAGAGCATTACTATTCATATTAATCAAAAGGTAGAAAGAGCCCTGGCTGGTGTTGCTCAGTGGATTGAGTGCAAGCTTGCAAAACAAAGGATCACTGGTTTGATTCCTAGTTAGGGCACATGCCAGGGTTGCAGGCCAGGTCCCCAGTGAGGGGAGGGTGCACAAGAGGCAACCACACATTGATGTTTCTCTCCCTCTCTGTCTCCCTCCCTGCTTCTCTCTCTTAAAATAAATAAATGAAATATCTTTTAAAAAAGGTAGAAAGAACCTAAATGTAAATCAATGCATGAATAGATAAACAAAATGTGGCATCCTGTATACAATGGAATACTATTTTTAAGTATATTTTATTGATTATACTATTACAGCTGTCCCTTTTTTTCTCCCTTCCTCCTTATTTCATGTCCATGGGTTATACATATAAGTTCTTTGGCTTCTGCATTTCCTATGCTATTCTTAGCTTCCCCTGTTTATTTTGTACCCACCAATTATGCTTCTTATTCCATGGATCTTTTCCCTCATTCTCACCCTTCCCCCTCCTTGCTGATAACTCTCCAAGTGATCTCCATTTCTGTTCCTGTTGTAGTTTTGCTTAGTTTGTTTTTGTTTTTGTTTTCTTAGGTTCAGTAATTCATAGCTGTGAGTTTGTTGTCATTTTACTGTTCATAGTTTTGATCTTCTTTTTCTTAGATAAGTCCTTTTAACATTTCATATAATAAGAGTTTGGTGATGATGAATTCCTTTACTTGACCCTATCTAAGAAGCACTTTACCTGCCCTCCATTCTAAATGATAGCTTTTCTGGATAGAGTAATCTTAGATATAGGTCCTTGTCTTTCATGACTTTGAAAACTTCCTGCCACTCCCTTCTTGCCTGCAAGGTTTCTTTTGAGAAATCTGCTGATAGTCTTATGGGAACTCCTTTGTAGGTAACTGTCTCCTTTTCTCTTGTTGCTTTGAAGATTCTCTCCTTATCTTTAAAGTTGGGTAACTTAATTACAATGTGTCTTGGCATATTCCTCTTTTTGTCCAACTTGTTTGGGATTCTGAGTTTCCTGGACTTGTCTATTTCCTTCACCAGATTGGGAAAGTTTTATTTTGTTATTTTTTTTCAAATAGGTTTTCAATTTCTTGCTCTTCCTCTTTTCTTTCTGGCACCTCTATGATTTGCATGTTGAAACATTTAAACTTGTCCCAGGGGTTCCTAAGCCTTTCCTCATTTTTTTGAATTCTTGTTTCTTCATTATGTTCCAGCTGAATGTTTATTTCTCCCTTTTGTTCCAAATTGTTGATTTGAGTACCAGATTCCTTCCCTTCACTGTTGGTTCCCTGTATATTTTTCTTTATTTCACTTTGTATAGCCTTCACTTCTTCATCTACTTTGCATCAATCATTTCTGTGAGCATCCTGATTGCCAGTGTTTTGAACTCTGTATCTTATTGGTTGGCTCTCTCCTTGTTGCTTATTTCTGTTTCTGAAGCTTTGATCTGTTCTTTCATTTGGGCCATATTTCTTTGTCTTGACACAGCTATTACATTGTAATGGGTGGAGCCTTAGGTATTTGCCAAGGTGAGGCAACCCACTTTGCTGTGTTGTAGTGCTGTATGTGGGGGAAGGGTCAGAGAGGGAACAATGCCACTTGCTCCCTCCCTGCTTTCAATCACTTCCCTTGCTACCTCCCCCCTCCACACAAAAAGCACCCTTCTGGTGCTGAATCCTGGGTGCGTCAGTTTGTGTACATTCTAGGACCCTGTGGGCTACTCTAGTGGACTCTCTTGTGTGACTGGTAGTTTCTCCTGCTGCTGCAACCTGCACAGGTTTTTATAGACAGAGGTTTTGAGGCTCTGTTTTCCCATGCTGGAACCCTGGGTTGCATGGTCTGTTTCACTCCCCAGCTGTTCCTCCCAGTTTATTCACACATGAATGTGGGACCTCCTGGTCCACCAACTGCCTCCTTGCTGCACCTCCTCTCTGCCCCTGCTGCCTGTCTCTGCCCCTCCTACCAGTATGGATGAATGTTTCTTTAACTTTTTGGTTGTCGGACTTTCATATAGTTCTGTTTTCTGGCAGTTCTGGTTGTTTCTTGTTTTCAAGTTGGTTGTTATTCTTCTTTTGGTTGTGTGAGGAAGCAAAGTTTATCTATCTATGCCTCCATCTTGGCAAGAAGCTCTCAGAATACTATTTATTTTATTTTTTTAATCCTCACCAAGAGGACATTTTTTCATTGCTTTTAGAGAGAGATGAAGGGAAAGAGGGTTTAAAGAGAGGGAACTGGAGGAGGGAGAAAGAGTGGAAGAGAAACATTGATGTGAGAAACATTGATGGGTTGTCTTTCATACATGCCCAAACGGGGGCTGAACCTGCAACCTAGGCATGTGTCCTGATCCGGAATCACAGCCACGACCTTTTGGTCTGTGAGGCAACACCTAACCACCTGAATCAATTGGCCAGGGCTGGCATACTATTTAGTCATAAAAATATAGTAGTGATATACTACAACATGGATACACCTTTAAAACTTTATGTTAAGTGAAAATAGGTAGTTACAAAAGGCCATATATGATATGATTCCATTCATCTGAACTGTCCAGATTAGACAAATCCATAGAGCCAGAAAGTATATTAGTGGTTGCCACAGGGAGTGGGAGAATTGGGAGTGACTGCTAACAGATACAGTGTTTTTTTTTTTCTTTTGGGGTGATAGAAATGTTCTGAAATTAGTGGTGATAGTTATATGACATTGTGAATATTCTAAAACCCACTAAATTTTATACTTTAAAATGGTAAATTTTATGTGACGTAAATTTTATGTGACAAATTTTATCCAAACTGGAAAAAGCTATCCTGAAAAAAGCAATCAATATAATTCACCATAACATACTAAAAGAGGAAAAAAGTAAAAATATTAATAGTACAGACTTTTTTTTGACAAAATGCAACATCCTTTCATTATGTTTAGTTTTCAGCAAACTAGGAACTAAAGGGAATGTCCTCAATCTGAGATAGATCATTTATTAAAAAATTTATAGCTAACATCATTTTAAAAATGAGATCATTTTTCTCTTAAAATTGGAAAGAAGGCAAGAATATCCACTTTCACCAATCTTATTCACCATCATATGATAAGAGTTAGCCAGTGCAGTAAGGCAAGAAAAATAAGGGGTAAATCATAGAGAATGGAAAGAAAAAAATAAGATTGCCTCTATTGACATATGGCATGATTGTTTGCATAGAAAATCCAAAAGAATTGACAAAAAAACCTATTATAACTAGTAAGTTATTTCAGTAAGTTCATAGGATACAAGATCAATATACAAAAATCAGTTGTATTTCTATACTAGCAATAAACATTTGGAAATTTAAATTAAAAAACACCAGCCAGAATGGCCATGATAAACAGATCAACAAACAACAGGTGCTGGCGAGGCTGTGGAGAAAAGGGAACCCTAGTACACTGTTGGTGGGAATGCAGACTGGGGCAGCCACTGTGGAAAGCAGTGTGGAATTTCCTCAAAAAGCTGGAAATGGAACTGCCTTTTGATCCAGTGATTCCCCTGCTGGGACTATACCCTAAGAACACCAAAACGCCAATACAAAAGAACCTATGTACCCCAATGTTCATAGCAGCACAATTTACAATAGCCAAGTGTTGGAAGCAGCCTAAATGCCCATCAGTAGATGATTGGATCAAAAAATAATGGTACATATACACAGTGGAATACTACGCAGCAGAAAGAAAAAAAGAACTACTAAACTTCGCGACAGCATGGATGGAACTGGAGAGCATTATGCTAAGCAAAATAAGCCAGGGGGCAAAAGACAAATAACATGTGATCTCACCTATAAGTGGAACCTAACCAACAATACAAAGATGCAAGGAAAATATGACCAGCAACACTGAAAGGAAAAGAAATCAACAGAGACAAGAGGGAAGGAGGGAGGGGGGGCGGGGAAAAGGAAGGGAAGGGGAAAGTCAAGGAACATATAGCAAGGACTCATGGACAAAACCAAAGGGGAAGAGCTGAGGGAGGGAAGGAGGGAGGGGGCAAGGGAAAGTGGTGGGGGGTAGGCAGAGACAAATGTATCTGAAAAAATAAAAAAACAACAACAAAAAACAGTACCATTTACAATAGCATCAAAGACTATGAAATATTTCAATGTAACTCTGACAAAATGTGTGCAATACTTACATGGTGTAAACCACATACACTAATGAGAGATATCAAAGACCTAAATAAATAAAGAAATATACCATGTTCATGGACTAGAAGACTCAATAATGTTAAGATGTCTGTTCTTCCCAAGTTGATCTATATATTCAGCATAATCCCAACCAAAATCCTAATATTTTGTATAATTAATGAGTTGATTCTACTCATTAGAATGAGTTGTTTGGAAAGTAAAATTTCTAAAACAGTTTTGTAAAAGTCCTTAGATAAATACTATTAAGTATTTAGTGGAGGATTCATATACTAACTGATTTCAAGACTTACCATAAAGTTGCAATAATCAGGAGAGTGTGACATTGGCAAAAATATAGATATAAAGATCAGTGGAACAGAATAGGCCTAAAATAGACTGATATTTATGAATAGAATGAGTTCTCCAATTCATTTTCTTTTTAAAAATTTATTTTTCAGTTACAGTTGACATACAATATTATATTAGTTTCAAGTGTAGACATAGTGATCAGACATTTGTATATTATGCTGTACAGTGTGATCACTCTGATAAATCTAGTACCCATCTGACAAAATACATAGTTATTATAACATTATTGATTATATTCCCTATGCTATACTTTCATGTCTGTGACTATTTTTGTTTAACTGACAGTTTGTACTTCTTAATCCCTTTTACCTCTTTCACCCTCCACCTCCCTCCCATTTGGCAATTACCAATTTGTTCTCTTTATCTATTAGTTTTTTTTTTGTTTGTTCATTTATTTTGTTTTTTAGATCCCACATATAAGTGAAATCATATGCTTTGCCTTTCTCTGTCTCACTTATTTCACTTGGTATAATACCCTCCAGGTTTATCCATGTTGTTGCAAATGGTAAGATTTGATTCTTTTTTATGGCTAAGTAATAATTCATTGTCTATATACCACTTCTTCCTTATCCTTTTGTCTATCAATGGACACATAGATTGCTTCCATATCTTGGCTATTGTAAATAATGCCGCAATAAATGTAGGAGTGCATACAAGTATACCTTTTGAACTTAGTGTTTTGGAATGCTTTCCTTTTTTTTTAAAAAAAAGATTTTATTATTTTTAGAGAGAGGGGAAGGGAGGGAGAAAGAGAGAGAGAGAAACATTAATGTGTGAAAATCACATCAGTTGCCCTCAGTTTCCTCTCGCATGCCCCCAACTGGGGCCCAACCTAGGTTGCAACCCAGGCACGTGCCTTGACTGAGGATTGAACCAGTGACCTTTCAGCTTGCAGGCTGGCACTCAATCCACTGAATGACACCCGCCAGGGCAGGTTCCTATGACAAATGCTCAAAAGTGAAATTTCTGGGTCATTAAGATAGTTCTATTTTTAAGTTTTTGAGCATCCTCCATATTGTTTTCTGTAGTGGCTGCATCAATTTGTATTCCCACCAGCAGTGCCCAAGAGTTTTGTTTTTTTCACATCCTTGCCAACACTTGTTTGTGAATTTATTGATGATAGCCATTCTGAGAAGAGTGAGGTTCTATCTCATTGTGGTTTTAATTTGCATTTCTCTGATGATTAGTGACATTGAACATCTGTTCATATGTCTTGGCCATCTGCATGTCCTCTTTGGAGAAATGTCTATTCAGGCCCTCTTCCTATTTTTAAATCAGATTGTTCTTTATGTGTGTGTTAAGCTATATGAGTTCCTTATATATTTTACATATTAACCCCAATCAGATGTATCATTGGCAAATATGTTCCCCTATTCAGTAGGTTGTCTTTTCATTTTGCTAATGGTTTCCTTAGCTGTGCAAAAACTTCTTAGTTTTCTGTAGTCCCATTTGTTTATTTTTTCCTTTGTTTCCCTTACATTGGGAGACATATAAAAAAAAAATATTGCCAAGAGCAATCTCAAGGAGTTTGTTGCCTATGTTTTCTTCTAGGAGTTTTATGGTTTCAGGTCTTCCACTGAAGTCTTTAATCCATTTTGAGTTTATTTGTGTACATGGTGCAAAAAAGTGGTCTAATTTAATATTTTTTTATTTAGTTTTCCCAGCACCATTTATTGAAGAGACTGTCTTTACATCATTTTATTTCCTTGCCTCCTTTGTCATAGATCAATTGACCATATAGATGTGAGTTTATTTCTTGGCTCTCTATTCTATTCCATTGATTTATGTGCTTGTTTTTAATGCCAGTATGATGCTGTTTTGATTACTATAGCTTTGCAGTATAGTTTGGTATTAAGTAGCATGATACCTCCAAATTTGTTCTTCTTTTTCAAAATTGTTTTGGCTATTTGTCATCTTCTGTGCATACAAATTTTAAGATTATTTGTTCTAGTTTTGTGAAAATTGCCACTGGTATTTTGATAAGTATTGTATTGAATCTGTAGATTACTTTGGGAAGTTTGGACATTTTAACAGCACTAATTTTTACTAACCACGAGAATAGTATAGACTTCCATTTTTTTTTGTGTGTGTGTATGTTCTTCAATTTCTTCAGTGTCTTACAGTTTTTTGAATACAGGTTCTTTACCTCCTTAGTTAAACTTATTCTGAGGTATTTTATTTTTTTGATGCAACTGTGAATGAGATTGTTTTCTTAACTTCTCTAATAGTTTATTATTGGTGTATAAAAATGCAACACATTTTTGAATATTAAGTTTGTATCCTGCTACTTTACTGAATTTATTTATCAGTTCTAATAGTTTTTTGGTGGGATCTTTCGGGTTCTCTATATACAATATCATAACATCTGCAAATAAGGACAGTTTTTATTTTTTCTTTCTAATTTGGATGTCTTTTATTTCTTTTTCTTATCTGATTGCTGTGGGTAGGATTTCCAGTACTATCTTGAATAAAAGTGGTAAAAGTGGACATCCTTGTCTTGTTCCTGATATTAAAGAAAAAGCTTTCAGCTTTTCCTTGTTGAGCGTGATGATATTTGTGGGTTTGTCATATATGGCCTTTATTATGTTGAGGTATGACCCCTCTATCCCTACTTTGCTGAGAGTTTTTATCATAAATGGATGTTGGATTTTGTCAAATGTTTTTCTGCATCTATCAATTTGATTGCATGATTTCTATCCTTCATTTTTATGTGTGTATCGTGTTAATTGATTTACAAATATTGAACCACACTTGTATTCTAGGAATAAATCCCACTTAGTCATGGTATATGATATTTGTAATGTATTGCTGGATTTGGTTTGTTAACATTTTGTTGATGATTTTTGTAGCTATATTCATTGGGACTAGTATAACTTTCTTTTTTTTTATGTCTTTGTCTGGTTTTGGTATCAGGGTAACGCTGGCCTTGTAAAATGAGTTTGGGAGCCATTCCTTCTCTTTAATTTATTGGAAGAGTTTGAGAGTGATAGCTATTACTGTTCCTTTGAAGATTTAATAAATAGTTTGTAGAAGTTTTCTATATTCCTGTGGTATCAGTTGCCACTTTTCTTTTTTCACCTTTGATTTTTAAAGTTTGGATTCTCTCTCTCCTGTTTTTTTCAATAGTTTATTTTTTATTGAATATTTTCTATTACCATTTATTCCCCTTATGCCCTTTTCTACCTTGACCTACCCCCTTGCCTCCCATAATCACCATACTGTTGTCTGTGTCCATGAGCTCTTTTTTATTTTTGCTCAATCTCTCCATCCCGACTGTGCCCCCAAGAGCTGTCAACCTGCTCTTTATCTATGAGCCTGTCTCTAGTTCACTTGTTAGTTCAGTTTGCTCATTAGATTCCACAAATAACAAATCATATGACATTTCTCCAAAGAGGACATACAGATGGCCAATAGACATATGAAAAGATGCTCAATTACGGCAACCATTAGAGAAATGCTAATTAAAATCACAATGAGATACCACCTCACACCTGTCAGAATAGCTATCATCAATAAATCTACAAATAACAAGTGCTGGCAAGAATGTGTAGAAAAGGGGAATATCTTTGAACTGTTGGTGGCAATGCATATTGGTGCAGCCACTTTGGAAAGCAGTATGGAGTTACCTAAAAAAATTAATAATGGAACTTTCTTAAGTAGTTCCACAACTGCTATGTGTGCTATCACAACTGATACCACAGAAATATAGAAAAATACGATAAACTATTTTATCAAATATTCAAAGAAACAGTAATAGCTATCATTCTCAAGCTGTTCCAATAAATTAAAGAAAAGGAATGGCTCCCAAACTCATTTTACAAGGCTAGCATTGCCCTGATACTAAAACCTGATTCCACTACTGGGAATTTATCTGAAGAAACCTGAAACACTAATTCAAAAGGTTATAAGCACCCCTATGTTGATTGCTGCATAATTTACAATAGCCAAGATTTGGAAGCAGCCCAAGTGTCCATCATCAGATAAGTGGATAAAATATGTATAGTACATTTACCCAATGGAATACTCTTTTGCTGTAAAAAAAGAATAGAATTTTACCCTTTATGACAGCATGGATGGATCTGGAGAACATTATGCCAAGTGAAATAAGCCAGTCAGAGAAAGACAAATATCTCTTTTTTTCCTTGATATGTTTGGCTAAAGTTTTTTTTTCTTCCTCACCTGAAGATAGGTTTATTGATTTGAGAGAGAGAGGAGAATGGAAGGGGAGTGGCGGGGGGGAGGGGGGAGAGAGAGAGAGGTGTCAGCATGAGAGAAAAACATTGATTGGTTGCCTCCCACATGCACCATGACTGGGGAATCAAACCTGCAGCCAAGGTATGTGTCCTGGCCGGGAGTCAAACCTGAAAACTTTTCATGTACAGGATGACACTCCAACCACTCGAGTTACCTGGCCAGGGCTTAGCTAAAGATATATCAGTTTTGTTTATCTTTTCAAAGCATCAGCTCTTGGTTTTATTGATGTTTTTTGCCTTTTTGGACTCTATTTTATTTATTTCCACTTTTTCTTTATTATTTCCTTTTTTTTCTACTTCCTTTGGGAATTGTTTGTTCTTTTTCTAGTTCCTTCAGGTATAACATTAGATTGTTTATTTGACATATTTCTTGTTTCTTCTTTCTTTAAATTCTCATCTGAGGATATGTTTATTGATTTTAGAGAGGATGAGAGAGAGAGGCAGAGAGACAGAGAGACAGAGAGACAGAAGGGGAGACATTGACATGAGAGAGAAACATCAGTTGGTTGCCTCTTGCATGCACCCTGACTGGGATCGAACCTACAACCTAGGTATGTCTCCTGACTGGGAATCAAACTCATGACCTTTTGGTGTATAAGATGATGCTCTAACCAACTGAGCCACCTGGCCAGGGCTGAAATTTTTCTTGTTTCATGTGGCAGGCCTGTATTGCCATGAATTCCCCTCTTAGAACTGCTTAGGCTGTATCTCATAAGTATTTTGATTGTTGTGTCTTCATCTTCATTTGTCTCAAAGTATTTCTTGATCTTCCTCGATCTCATTGTTAACCCATTCATTGTTTAGTAGCATGTTACTGAGACTCCATATGTTCATGTGTTTTTTAGTTTTCTTTTTGTAATTGATTTCTAGTTTCATACCATTGTGATTGGAGAAATGCTTGACATGATTTCAATCTTAAATTATTGAGACTTGTTTTGTGAATCAACATGTGTTCTATCCTGAAAAATGTTTCATGTTCACATGAAAAAAATTTATATTCTACCACTTTTGGGTTAAATGTTCTAAAATATCAATTAAGCCCATCTAGTTTAATGTGTCATTTAAGGCCGTGGTTTCCTTGTTGACTTTTTGTCTGGATGATTTATCCACTGATGTCAGGGGTATTAAAGTCCCTTACAATTACTATATTACTATTGATCTTTACCTTTATGTTCATCAATGTTTGCTTTATTTATTTTGGTGCTCATACATTGGATGCTTAGAGATTTATGAGAGTTATACCTTGTTGGAATTATCCACTTATCATTATGAAATGCCCTACTTTTTCTGTTGCTACAAGCTTTGTTTTAATGTACATTTTGTCTGATGTAGTATTGCTATACCAGCTTTTTTAAATTTTCATTTTCATGAAGCATCTTTTTCTATACCTTTACTTTGTGTGTCTTTCAGTCTGAGTGGGTCTCTTGTAGGCAGCATATGTATGAGCTTTGATTTTTTTCTGTCTATTCAGCCATGCTATCTATTTTGATTGGAACATTTATTCTATTTACATTTAAAGTAATTACTGATAGGTATGTAGTTATTGCCATTTATTAATTGTTTTCTGATTGTTTTTGTAGTTCTCTGTTCCTTTCCTATTTTCTTGCTTACTTCTTTTGTATGTTGATGAATTTCTGTAGTGTCATGCTTAGATTCCTTTCTCTTTATTTTTTGTATATTTCTTGTAGATTTTTGGTTTCTGGTTACCATGTATTTCATATATACCTAGCTATATTTATAGCAGTCTGTTTTAAGTTGATGGTCATTTAAGTTCAAACCCATTCTAAAATTACTACAATTTTTACTTAACCTTTATGTTTATGTCTTTGTTATTATTTTTTATTCCTTGTATGTGTTTATCCCTTAATTTATTTTTGTAATTATGCATGACTTCCTACTTTTATCTTTTGCACTAGCTTTCTAGTTTGTAGATTGACTGCTTTTACTAAATATTTGCCTTAGTCCTTGAGAACTTTTTCATACTTTTGACCCTTTCTTAAAGAAGTCTCTTTAATATTTCTTGTAATACTGGGTTAGTGGTGGTGAACTTTTTTAAGCTTTTTCTTGTCTGGAAACTCTTTATTTCTCCTTTATTCTAAATGATAACTTTATTGGGTAGAGTAACCTTAGTTGTAGATCCTTGCTTTTCATCACCTTAAATATTTTGTGCCACTCCCTTCTGGTCTGCACAGTTACTTTTGAGAAATCAGCTGATGGTCTTATGGGAATGGCCTTGTATGTAACTAACTGCTCTTCTATTGCTGCTTTTAAGGTTCTCTTTTAGTCTTTAACTTTTGGCATTTTAATTGTGATGTGTCTTGGTGTGATCTTCTTTGGGTTCATCTAGTTTGGGATTTTCTGTGCTTCTTGGACTTGTATGTCTATTCCCTTTGCCAGGTTAAGGAAATTTTCAGTCACTATTTCTTCAAACAGGTTTTTAGTTCCTTGCTCTTTCTTTTTTCTGGTAGCCTTATGTTGTGAATGTTGCTATGCTTGATGTTGTCCCAGAGGTTCCTTAAACTACCCTTATTTTAAAATTCTTTTTTTCTATTGTTCTGGTTGGGTGTTTTCTGCTACCTTTTTTCCAGATTGCTGATTTGATTCTCTGCATCATTTAATCTGCTCTTGATTTCCTCTAATGTATTGTTGATTTCAGTTTTTGTATTCTTAATTTCTCTTTATAATTATTTTTTATTTTTTTATTGTTCAAATACATTTTTCTCTATTTTCCCACCACCACTCATCTGCCCCGCCCACCCCCACCTCCCACCCTCAATCCTTTCCCACTTTGGCTTTGTCCATGGGTCTTTTATACATATTCCTTGATTTGACCCTTCCCGTTCTTTTCCCCAATATCTTCTTCCCTCCTTCCCTCTCGTTACTGTCGATTTGTGTTTTATTTCAATGTCGCTGGTTATATTTTTCTTGCTTGTTTGTTTTGTTGATTAGGTTTCACTTATAGGTGAGATCACATGGTATTTGTCTTTCACCCCCTGGCTTATTTTGCTTAGTGTAGTGCTCTCCAGTTCCATCCAAGCTGTCATGAAGGGTAGGAGTTCCTTCTTTCTTTCTGCTGTGTAGTATTCCATTGTGTAAGTGTACCTTAGTTTTTTGATACACTCATTTATTGATAGGCACTTAGGTTGCTTCCAGCACTTGGCTATTGTAAATAGTGCTGCTATGAATATTGGGGTGCATATGTTCTTTTGAATTGGTGTTTCAGGATTCTTTGGGTATAATCCCAGCAGTGGAATTTCTGGATCAAAAGGCAGTTCCATTTTTAGTTTTCTGAAGAAATTCCATACTGTTTTCCACAATGGCCACACCAGTCTGCATTCCCATCAAAAGTGTACTAAGGTTCCCTTTTCTCCACAACCTCACCAGCATTTGTTTGTTGATTTGTTTATGATGGCTATTCTGACTGGTATGAAGTATATTCTTCATTTCTGACTGGTTTTTTTTTGCTTTCTGTCTCCTTGTTGAAGTTCTCACTGCATTTATCTCATAAGTTCATTGAACATACTTTTAATTATTATTTTGAGCACTGCATCTGGCAGATCGCTTGTCTCCATTTCATTTAGTTTTTTGATGTGGAGTTGTATTCTGTTTTTTCCATTTGGAACATTTTTCCTTAACACCTCATTTTGGCCGACTCCCTGTTTGTGCTATGTATGAGGTAGAGCTGCTGTACATCTCAGTCTTGAGAGATTGGCCTTGTGTAGAAGGTCTCTATGGGTCTCAATGGTGCTCTGTCCCTGATCACCTTAGCCAGGTGTCCCAGGTCCCTTGTGTAGGTTGTGTGTTCCTTATTACTGTAGTTGAATCTCAATTGCTCTTGGCATGTCAGTGGGTGGGGTTAACCTTTAGTTTGATTGGCTATGAGGGCTGGCAATGACTACAATGGGTGAGCTATTGTGCTGGGGCTTACCCCACAGAGCAAGTGTCATATTGGCAGGTGTCTGGTGCAAGCCTAGTCTGTCCTTTGGATGCGTTATTTGCAGAATTGGTTGTGTGGTGCTCTTGTGTGGTCTGAAGCTAGCCACTGAGTGTATTGGTTTTGGAGCCTCGTGGGATGGGATTCAGTGTAGGCCAAAGTCAGCCAGCACTTGTGCTGGCCTTGGCGCTACCTGGTAGGAACTATAATGTAATCTGCTATTGGCTGCCACTTGTGCTGGGCTTAGAAGTGCTTGGGAGAGTCTATGCTGTGAACCAAGGCTGGCTGCCACTTGTGTCAAGCTAGGGATCCTTTGGTGGGCACTATGATACAAGTGAGATGATCTGCCACTTGTGCTGGGCTTGTGGCTTAGTTGAAACTATGTTTCAAGCCAAGACTGGTGGCCACTTGTGCCAGGCTTGGGCCATTTAGCAAGAGGTACAAGGTATGCTGAACCTGCTGCCACTGATTGTTTGGGGTTTGTTGTATTTGAGAGAGTTTAGGGAAGTCCATAGCATGAGTTGAGACAGGCCAGTTGTGTTGAGCAGCTGCTGGGGAAAACTAGTGCCAAAGAGGTGAGTTGAGTGGGGCTGGTTCTCAGGGAGTCAGTAGGGCGGGGGAATGGTGTTAGGCAGGTTAATGGAGAGTTCAGTATTGGCACCTGCCTACACTGGGCCCACTGGATTGGAGGACCCCTCAACAAGGGACAAGAGTGCCTGCCAGCACTTCTGTCCCTGGAGAGAGTTGCCTTGACCCCTGTCTCTCCAGTTCTTACCATGAAGTTAGTTAATTTCGTTATTTTTAAATGTGTCCTTGGCAATTTTGAGCTGCTGCCCATATGTTGGAGCTCAGAAGAGGTGGATTTGTGAGCAAGTGAGTTTGCATATAGGTTAAGAGCAGTGCCTTAGTATTTGGCAGTTCTTTGTCTTTCCCCAACACAATCCCTGCTGGTTTTTCAAGACAGATATTGTGGGGGCTTCTCTTCCTGGCACTAGTGCTCCAGGCTGGGGAACCTTGTGTGGGTTTGGGACCCCTCACTCTTCAGAGAGGACCTCCACAGACAAGAAATCCCTCCCAACTCTTAATCACCACACCATGAGTATGGGACCTACCAATTCTGCATCTTCACCCCAATTACCAGCCTTTACATGGCTGCTTCTTTATATCCTTAGTTATAGGATATAACTAGTCTTCAGGTGGTTCAGCTAGTCTTCAGGTGGTTCTCAATGGTGGTTGTTCTGTAATTTAGTTGTAATTTTGGTGTGATCACAGGAGGAAGTGAGCACAGAGTTTACCTACTCTGCTATCTTGACTGAAAGCCTTTAGTTGATTGATTTTCAATAAAGGCACAAATACAATTTAATGGAGAGTTCAATGGTGTTGGAATAATTTGACATGCATAATAAAAAACAAAATAACACAAAAACCTCTACCCATAACTAATACCATATTAGGATTAATTTGAAATAGACTGTGGATATAAACATAGAATCTAAAACTGCAATAATATAATCAATATGAGAATGAAAATAAATGACATAGAGACTTAAAAAAAAAAAAACAAAAAAAAAATCAATGAATCCAGGAGCTGGTTCTTTGAAAAAATAAATAAAACTAATGAGCCTTTAACTAGCCTCATCAAGGAAAAAAGAGAGGGCCCAAATTAATAAAATCAGAAATGAAAGAGGGGAAATAACAACAGATACCACAGAAATACAAAGAATTGTAAGAAAATGCTATGAACAACTATACATGAAGAAATTGGAAAACCTGGATGAAATGGATAAATTTCTAGAATCATCCAATATCCCAAAACTGAATCAGGAAGAAGCAGAATATCTGAATAGGTTGATAACAACAAATGAAATCGAAGCAGTAATCAAAATATTCCCAGCAAACAGAAGTCCTGGACCAGATGACTTCACAGGCGAATTTTACCAATCATTCAAGAACTAACACCTATACTTCTCAAACTACTCCAAAAAATTCAAGAAGAGGCAAGGCTTCCAAATTCTTTTTAAAAAGCCAGCGTTATCCTAATTCCAAAACCAGGTAAAGACAAAACAAAGGAAGAAAACTATAGGCCAGTATCCCTATGAACAGTGAGGATAAAATCCTCAACAAAATACTAGCAAACCAGATACATCAATACATTAAAAAAAAATCATGGCATTATTATTGTCAAGTGGTATTTATCATGGGGATGCAAGGTTGGTACAATCTTCACAAATCAGTAAATGTGAACGCATAAACAAAATGCAAGATAAAAATCATATGATCAGGGACTTCCAGCCAAGATGGAGGCATAGGTTAATACATTGTCTCTTTGCATACGAAAAGAAGAACAAATTTAAGAAAAAATAACCAGAACTGTCAGAAAATCAAACTGTATGGAAGTTCAACAACCAAGGAGTTAAAGAAGAATCATTCATCCAGACCAGCAGGAGGGGTGGAGATGGGCAGCCAGGGCAGAGAGGACGCATGGCACGGCAGTGGCTGGAGGACCAGGTAGTCCCACATTTGTGCATGGATAAACTAGGAGGAACAGCTGGGGAGCGAGACAGACACCACAACCCAGGGTTCCAGCATGGGAAAAGGAAGCCTCAAAATCTCCGGCTGTAAAATTCCTGGCCTGCATGTGGCAGATGGAGAAATTCCTGGCCTCACAGGAGAGTTCATTGGAGAGACCTAGAGGGTCCTGGAACATACATAAACCAACTCACCTGGGAATCAGCACCAGAAGGGCCCAATTTGCTTGTGGGTAGCAGGGCTAGTGACTAAATGCTGGCCAGAGCTGAGCAAATGGCATTGTTCCCTCTTGGACCCCTCCCTCACATACATCATCATAATGGAGCAACCTGGGTGCCCTGCCCTGGAGAATACCTAAGGCTCCACCCCTTCCAACAAAACAGGCCCCTGAGACAAAGAAATATGGCCCAAATGAAAGAACAGATCAAAGCTCCAAAAATAGAACTAAGCAATGAACAGATAGCCAACCTATCAGACGCACAGTTCAAAACACTGGTAATCTGGATGCTTACAGAAGTGGTTGAATATGGTCACAAAATGGAGAAAAAAGTGAAGGCTATGCAAAGTGAAATAAGGAAAAAATATACAGGGAACCAACAGTAAAGGGATGGAAACTGGGACTCAATGATTGGGAACAGAAGGAAGAGATAAGCATTCAACCAGAAGAGAATGAAGAAACAAGACTTCAAAAAAGTTAGGAGAAGATTAAGAACCTCTGGGACAACTTTAAACATTTTAACATCTAAATATAGGGGTGCCAGAATGAGAAGAGGAAGAGCAAGAAGTTGAAAACTTATTTGAAAAAATAATGGAGAACTTCCCCAATCTGGAGAAGGAAATAGACTTCCAGGAGATCCAAGAAGCTCAGAGTCCCAAACAAGTTGGACCCAAGGAAGCACACACCAAGGCACATCATAATTACATTACCGAAGATTAAAGAGGAGGAGAGAATCTTCAAAGCAGCAAGAAAAAAGGAGATAGTTACCTACAAAGGAGTTCCCATAAGTCTATCAGCTGATTTCTCAAAAGAAACCTTGCAGGCAAGAAGGGGCTGGCAAGAAGTTTTCAAAGTCATGAAAGTCAAGTACCTACATCCAAGATTACTCTATCTAGCAAAGCTATCATTTAGAATGGAAAGGCAGATAAAGCGCTTCCCAGATAAGGTAAAGTTAGAAGAGTTCATCACCACCAAACCCTTATTATATGAAATATTAAAACGACTTACTTAAAAAAAGGAGGAAGATTAAAAAAACTATGAACAATAAAATGACAACAAACTCAAAGCTATCAACAACTGAACCTAAAAAACAAAAACAAAAACAAACTAAGCAAACAACTAGAACAGGAACAGAATGATAGAAATGGAGGTCAGAGGGAGGGGGAGGGGAGAGAATGGGGAAAGAGGCACAGGGAATAAGAAGCATAATTGATAGGTACAATAAAGACAGGGGGAGGTTAAGAATAGTATAGGAAATGGAGAAGCCAAAGAACTTATATGTATGACCTATGGACATGAACTAAGCGGGGGGAGGGAATGTTGGTAGGAGAGGGGTGAGGGTGCAGGGGAATAAAGGGAAGAAAAAAATGAAAACAGAATTTTAAAAAATGGTTTGATACCTGGGATTCTATTCAATAAAACATATAGTGCAGTAAGTGGATGAAAATATGAATGAAACAAGATAGCTATAAATAAATAATCGCTGGAGGCTGGAAAATGAATACATGGAAATGTATTATACTATTCTATCTACTTTTGTATAAATTTGAAAATCTTCACAATAAAAATTTTTGAAAGAAAAAATATCATACTATCATATCAATAAATGCAAAAAAATTTGATAAAATCCAGCACCCATTTATGATAACTCTAAGCAAAGTGGGAATAGAGGAGTCATACTTCAACATAATAAAGGACATATACGAAAAACCTACAGCCAACACCATATGCAATGTGAAAAACTAGAAGCATTTCCTCTAAGATCAGGAACAAGACAGGAATGTCTGCTTTCACCACTTTTTCAATATAGTACTGGAAGTCCTAGCCATAGAGATCAGACAAGAAAAAGAAATAAAAGGCATCCAAATTGGAAAGGAGGAAGTGAAACTGTCATTGTTTGCAGATGACATGATATTGTACATTGAAAACCGTATAGATTTCACGAAAAAACTACTAGACCTAATAAATGAATTTGACAAAGTTGCAAGATACAAGATCAATACTCAGAAATCAATGGCATTTCTATACACCAATAATGAACTATCAGAAAGAGAAACTAAGAAAACAATCCTCGTACTATTGCAACAATAGAAAAAAAATGAGGTATCTAGGAATAAATTTAACCAAGGAGGTACATTTTTCTGAACTCAGAAAAATATAGGACACTGAAGAAAAATTGAGGAAGATACAAATAAGTCAAAGCATATCCTGTGGATTGGAAGACTTAATATCCTTAAAATGTACATACTACCCAAAGCAATCTATAGATTCAATGCAATTCCTATAAAAATACCAATGGCATATTTCAAATATTCCAAACAAATATTCCAAAAATTTATATAGAAAAAAAAAAGACCCCGAATAGCTTTCATAATCTTGAGAAAGAAGAACAAAGTTGGAGGGATCATAATACCTGATATCAAACTATCCTATAAGGCCACTGTAATCAAAAAGTCTGGTACTGACATAAGAACAGATACATAGACCAATGGAACAGAATAGAGAGCTCGGAAATAAACCCACACTTTTAGTGTCAATTACTATTCAACAAAAGAAGCAAGAGCATACATGGAGTAAAGACAGCCTCTTCAATAAAAGGTATTGGGAGTACTGGACTAGTGCTTTCAAAAAAAAAAGAAAAAAAAAAAAGAAAGTCCACCATCTTACACCATACACTAGAATAAACTCAAACTGAGAAAGAGTTAAATATAAGTTGCGATGCCATAAATATCCTAGAAGAATACATAGGCAGTAAAATTTCAGATATCTTGTGGAGCAATATTTTTTGCCAATATATCTCCCTCAGCACTGGAAACAAAGGAGAAAATTAACAAATTGAGACTATATCAAATTAAAAATTGTCTGAACAGCTAAAGAATATATCAGCAAAAGGAACCTACTGTATGGAAGAACATATTTGCCACTGATACATTGGACAAAGGAATAATCTCCAAAATGTATAAAGAACTCATGACTCAATACCAAGAAAACAAACAATCCAATTAAAAAGTGGGCAAAGAGCGCTTCTCCAAGGAGGACATGTAAAGGGCCCATGGACATATGGAAAACTGCTCAACATCATTAGCCATCAGAGAGATGCAAATTAAAACCACAATGAGATATCACCTCATACCTGTCAGAATGGCCATCATTAATAAATCAACAAACAGCAAGTGCTGAAAAGGATGCGAAGAAAAGGGAACCCTAGTCCATTGTTGGTGGGAATGCAGACTGGTGCAACCACTGTGGAAAACAGTGTGGAGCTTTCTCACAAAATTAAAAATGGAACTGTCTTTTGACCTAGCAATTCCACTTCTGGGAATATACCCAAGGAATCCCGGAACACCAATTCAAAAGAATATATGCACCCCTATGTTCATAGCAGCATTATTTACAATACCAAAGATTTGGAGACAGCCTAAGTGCCCATCAATAGATGAGTGGATAAAAAACTGTGATACATTTACACAATGGAATACTATGCAGCAGTAAAAGAGAAAGAATTCGTCTCTTTTGTAACAGCATGGATGGAACTGGAGACTATTACATTAAGTGAAATAAGCCAGTCAGTGAAAGACAAATACCATATTATCTCACTTATGACTGGAATCTAAAGAACAAAATAAATGAACCAGCAAAATAGGTCAGAGGCACAGAAACATGGAACAGACTGTTGCCTGTAAGAGGGAATGGGGTTGTTGTGAGAACTGGTTGAAAGAAGGTAAAAACATTAGACAAAGGACATATATGCGTGTCCCATGAACATGAAAAACGATGTGGGAATTGATTGTGGGACTGGGGGGAGGGAGGCAAAGGGGAAAATTGGGACACCATAATAACATAAACAATTAAAGACTAAAAAAATAAACCTCAACTTTTGCTTGAAAAACAATAAAACTACAATACTTGTGGAAGACATCATAGGAGGACATCTTCATGACCTTGTGTTATGTAAAGGATTCTTACATATAACACTATAAACATGGTCTATAAAGGAAAAATTGATAAACAAGACTTCATGAAAGTGAGAAGTTTTTGCTCTGTGAAAAGCACTGTTTAGGGAATGAACATATAAACTACAGACTGGAATAAAATATTTGTAAATTTCCTTCTTTTTTATTACATATCTGACAAAGGACATATCTAGAATATATAAAGGATTCTTAAAGTTCAACAAGAAGAAGCAATCTAAAAAATAAGCAAAATATTTGAACAGACACCTCACCAAAAAAGACATATGGATGGCAGACAAGCACATGAACACATGTTCCATGCTATTAAGTATTAAGGAAATGCAATTAAAATTGCAGTTAAGATACTGCTGCACATGTATTAGAATAGTAGACATAAAAAAAAAAAACTGGCAATATCAAGTACTGCCAAGGATGTATAGCAACTAAAACTCTCATACATTGCTGTCAGAATGGAAAATGGCATGCCTATTTTGGAAAACAGTTTGTCAATATCTTACAGTTGTCATACCAGTAATCCTTCTCTTAGGTATTTACTATTTACCTAGGAGAAATAAGAACCGATGTTTACATCAAAACCTGTGTGTGGATGTTTCTCTAGTGGCTCTATTCATAATCACCTAAAACTAGAGGCAACACCAGTGTCACTCAACTGGGGAATGGCTGAACAAACTGTGGTACATGCAGTGGAATACTAACCAGAAATAAAAAGGATTACTGATACATGCTATACCATGGATAAATCTTTTTAAAAATCATTTTAAAATTATTTTATTTATTTATTTTTAGAGAGAGGAGAAGGGAGGGAGAGAGGGAAAGAAACATCCATGTGAGAGAGAAACATCGATTAGCTTCGTCCTGCATACTTCCCAACCTGGGACCAAATCTGCAACCCAGGCATGTGCCCTGATCAAGAATTGAACCAGGAACCTTTTGCTTTGTAGAATGAAGCCCAACCAACTGAACCACACTTGTCAGGGCACCATGGATGAATCTTAGATGCATTATTCTAGTGAAACAAGCCAGACCCAAAAGGCTACATGCTCTGTAAATCCATTTATGACATTTTGGAAAAGGCAAAACTGTAGGGACAGAAAAGAGATCAGTGGTTTCCAAGGGCTGTTGATTGAAGGAAGAGGTTGATTACAGTGAGGCATGAGAGAATATTTTGGGGGCAATGAAACTATTCTGTATTTTGACCATGGTGGTGGTTACATGAGGATGTGTTTTGTCAAAACTCTTAAAACTACACTAAAAATACTGAATTTTATTGTAAGTAAATTATACCCCAATAAACATGACCTAAAAACAAAAAAATCCTATTGACTTTAGCGTGAAGCTCAAATGCTTTTGTTGGTCTGTCAGTGAGGCCTCTCTCAATGTTGTGTGGGGCAGAAGTCAGAGTGCAGTGAGCCAGGTCTTGACACCCGCAGCAGTTTTTCTTCCTAGATCTTGCCCCAGTTTGAAGTTGCTGTAGACATCTCCCTGTTTATCTGTTACTATTCCCTCTGCTGCACCGAGCACCATGGAAGGCTGGGTCTCCAGACCCTTGTCTGTTGAATGAATGAATGAATGAATGAATGAATGAATGACTAAACTGATGCATCCTGTGGGTGAATTCTACATATTGACATTGAATGTAGTTTTGTTTCCTTAACATACTTCTGAAGTTCCTTTAAAAAATAGGTATTATTTCTCAGCATCACACAAAAATATTCCTGTAGCAATAGTTATTTTATTTTTTTATTTTTTTAAATACATTTGTCTCTGCCTCCTCCCCACCTCTTTCCCTTGCCCCCTCCCTCCTTCCCTCCCTCAGCTCTTCCCCTTTGGTTTTATCCATGAGTCCTTGCTATATGTTCCTTGACTTTCCCCTTCCCTTCCCTTTCCCTGCCCCCCCCCCTTCCCTCTTGTCTCTGTTGATTTCTTTTCCTTTCAGTGTTGCTGGTCATATTTTCCTTGCATCTTTGTATTGTTGGTTAGGTTCCACTTATAGGTGAGATCACATGGTATTTGTCTTTCGCCCCCTGGCTTATTTCGCTTAGCATAATGCTCTTGAGTTCCATCCATGCTGTCACGAAGTTTAGTAGTTCTTTTTTTCTTTCTGTTGTGTAGTATTCCATTGTGTAAAAGTACCATAATTTTTTGATCCAATCATCTACTGATGGGCATTTAGGTTGCTTCCAACACTTGGCTATTGTAAATTGTGCTGCTATGAACATTGGGGTGCATAGGTTCTTTTGTATTGGCGTTTTGGTGTTCTTAGGGTATAGTCCCAGCAGGGGAATCACTGGATCAAAAGGCAGTTCCATTTTCAGCTTTTTGAGGAAATTCCACACTGCTTTCCACAGTGGCTGCCCCAGTCTGCATTCCCACCAACAGTGTACTAGGGTTCCCTTTTCTCCACAGCCTCGCCAGCACCTGTTGTTTGTGGATCTGTTTATGATGTCCATTCTGACCGGTGTGAGGTGGTACCTCATTGTGGTTTTGATCTGCATTTCCCTGATGGCTAGTGATGCTGAGCATCCTTTCAAATAGTTATTTTTAATCCAAGCCAGTTGATTCCTTATTAGCCAGACAGACAACTTTGATTTTTGTACCCCACCCCCAAAAGACTTCCAGTGTATTGAAAAGATATCCTGTCTGCTCTTCCAAGGCTTTTCTGCCTGTAGTTTCCAATCCAACTTCTTCTTTGCTATCTTAATAACCTCCCTGCAACACCATTTGGGGTAAAATCCTCACCTGCTGCTGATTAACTCTATAATACGCTCCTCTCTATGTCAGCATGTTCAAATGAGATTTTATCATGAATCATATGGAGAATCACATCCGTTCCTAAGGACTTTAACCAGCAGGCATGATATTTCTTCATAGGGAGAAAACTCCCACACTCTGCTTTAGGTAGGAAGAGGTATGTAACCCGGCCTCATCTCTTTCAGATTGGCTCCTACTTTGGGGCCTCCCTCTGCTCCGTGGACGTGGACAGAGATGGCAGCTCCGACCTGGTTCTCATCGGGGCTCCCCATTACTATGAGCTGACCCGGGGGGGCCAGGTGTCTGTGTGCCCCTTGCCCCGGGGGGTGAGTAGCTGATAAGGAGGCCTGGGCTGGGTGGGCCTGGGTGTGGGGGGAGCCTGGGAGTTGCCCAGGCCAGGGACTCGCATGGGATTTGTTCTGCAGAGAGCGAGGTGGCGGTGTGAGGTCACTCTCCGAGGGGAGCAGGGCCACCCCTGGGGACGCTTCGGGGCAGCCCTGACCGTGCTGGGGGACGTGAATGGGGACAAGCTGACGGACGTGGCCATCGGGGCCCCGGGAGAAGAGGAGAACCAGGGTGCTGTCTACCTGTTTCATGGAAGCTCGGGACTGGGCATCAGCCCCTCCCACAGCCAGGTGAGGCCCCGTCACTGTCCCTGTCATGACAGTAACCTCTTTACTGACCCATCCCTTTCTAATTCAATGTTCCCACAGCTGCCAGACTAGTTCTCCCATTACTCCTTTCAGAACCTTTAAAAATAATAACACACTTCACATAAACCTCAAAAACTCCTCAATTCTAGATTAATTCTTACCACTTAACTACAGGAGGTGCATGGGGACACCAACACCTGCACTATACAAATGAGATTAGGCGTAGGAGTGATAAATGGCAAGCTGGAAGTGTAGGGATGCAGGCATTTCTTTTCTTCTGAATCTTAGTCTTGGTAAGGTAACCAACAGCCCTGGTTTTAGACTGAAAAGTCTTCGTACCTGAGGAAACCCCTACAGTTGGTCATCCTGCCAGGGCTGCACGCTTCATGGAGTTGTGACTTGTGCAGTCACACAGGGCTCCTCTCTCAGGAATTTTAGAAAATTTTCAAATTTATAAGCAAATTTGAAACAATTGAACAGTGAACACCCATATAATTACAACCTAGAAACTATAATGAACATTTTCCTAGACTTACTTGATCACATGTCCATTCTTTTTCTATAGTCTCTCTTATTTTTAATGCATTTCAAAGTAAGTTGCAACATCAGTCCACATCACCTGCAAATATTTCAGCATGTACATCATTACCTAGAATTCACTATTTGTTTACTGTTATTTTTAAGATAAAATTTAGAAACAGAAAATGAATAAATCTTTAGTGATTCAATGATTTTTGACAAATGCATACACATGTTGCAACTCCCCCTCCTATCAAGATAACAGCACATCATTATCACTCCAGAAAGTTCCCTCCTGCTCCTTCCCAATTTCTGACCCCATTTCATTCCAGAAGAAAATATTATCCTGATTATTTTCTACCACAGATAGATTTGCCCATTCTAGAACTATATAGGCCCAGTATTTTTTTTTTTTTTTTTTTTTACAGGATCTTTAGTTGTAGCCAGGGCTAAAAACCACTGCCTTACCTATTTCTCTCCTTTCACAATTGTGTGAATATTATAATTATGCCCCTTTCACTGGAGCCTGCTGCTTCTCTCTGTAAATAGAGTTCGAAGGCTCTGATTTTATTTTATTTTTGTTACAAAAGCTTTACATGCTTGTAAAAATTTATAAATCTAAAGTGAAGAGTGAAAGCCCTACTTCCCCTTATCTGTACATAACTTACCCCACAAAGGAAAATAAGGTTAAGGGTAGGGTACTTTATGTGTCCGCATGCATGCTCGTATGCATGCACACCTCACAGACTCTGGAATTAAAAACAAATGCAAAAAGGATCATGCAAACCTATTGTTCTACTGTTTGCATTTTTTACTTGATTGGGGCAGGGAGGGGGTGCTCAATGTTTGGACAAGCAAATAGGCTGTGGATTTCCCAATTTATACATTATACATATTTTCAAAACAAAACTTCATGCCAACAAAATACAATAATTTTTGCTAAAAAAAAATTTGAGTTACACGTACATGCCCTAAACACACAAATTTTACGTGATGAATTTTTACATATCTATGAACCGAAATAAGCACCACTTAAGATTAAGATATAGTGAATTTCCAGCATCTCATGCCTCCTTTCAATTGACAAAATCACTTTAAAAATCATGGTAAATAGACATGACATAAAATTCACCATTTTAACCATTTTAAAGTGGGTAGTTCGGTGGGCATTAAGTACATGACAAAGACACAAAATTTCTTTTTATTTTGCTGTTAGTCAGTCAGTGTTACTCTTACACATAGACCAGAGAGTGAAACTTGTTTTTAAAGGCTGATTATGAAAACAGCAATTTCCACACCTGGACTATGTTTTCCTCTTTATTTCCCCTTGTCTTTAGGAACCACCTTTAGCTCTTTCGGTGACTCTTCTTGACATGATTATTTTGCTGCTTCTTGATTTTTGTTATGCATTGAATTCTTACCATGGGAGGTGAAGACTGAGCCCTTTCAGACCCCTTTTGCCACATATTCACATGCCTTCTACCCCTCCCCACACTCCTTACATTTATGTGATAATTTTGGTTAGATCAATATCAGTGTTTGCACTATCCTGACCATGTAAATGAGATTCAGCTGAATCAAATTGTATGCTTATGCTATGCCACTTCTTTCCTGTAAATTATTTATTTTCTCTCAAAAACTCAGGTAATTAATGGAAACTTTGGATGCCACCTCAAGACTATGGCCTAAAGTTGAATACTTCACCTAATTCTTGAAAAATTGTGGGAAATGAGACTTGACTGGAGCCCAGACAGTCTCTCCTTGAGTCACCCTCAAGGCAACTGAGTTACTTTTCTTTCTTTCCCATTCCCCTTCTCCCCTCCTCTTTTCTACTCCCAGCGAATTCTAGGCTCCCAGCTGTCCCTCAAGCTCCAGTATTTTGGTCAGTCACTGAGTGGGGGTAAGGACCTCACAATGGATGGATTGGTGGACCTGGCTGTAGGGGCCCAGGGACATGTGCTGCTGCTCAGGTGAGAAACTCTTTCTGAGCACACTAGGTTATCTTCCCTTTAAGGAGCAGCTTCGCTGTCTGAAGACCCTTGATGGTCCTTTGGTGTCTCTACAGATCCCAGCCTGTGCTGAGTGTTGATGTGACCATGGACTTTACACCCAAGGAATTGGCAAGGAATGCATTTGAGTGTCGAGAACATGTGGTGAGAGGCCAGAATGCTGGGGAGGTCAGAGTCTGCCTCCATGTACACAAGAATACAAAGGACCGGCTGAGAGAAGGTGAGGCTGGGGGGTAAATAACAACAGGTTAAGTGACTGGGGACATTAATAGGTAACCCAGCCTTCTCAGCCTTTTTGGCAGTTCAGAGCAAAGTGCTCACAGGCTCCAATTTATTGCCCATGTAAAATTCCCCTTACTCTCTTCAGTTCTCTAGATAACCAAGGGCCCACACCTGTGAATTAACTGGGAATTTTTTTTTTAACTGAGAACTCATTTAAAGGGGAGTTGGCATTGATGAAGCTAAACACAAATTCGCTAAGCATTCAGACATGCATTTTATCACAACAAACTTGCCTTCTTCCTTTGTTTCTACTTTTAAGGAGTGACATTGTGCTTGGGATAGAGGAATAGTAGTGGTGGCACTAGAGAGAAATAGGGGGAGGTCATAAAAGTAAGTTTCAAGCAGTAATCTTACTGGGCTGAGGAAACAGCAGTTAGAATTTGGGGCAGCCAGCATGGATAGAGCTTGAGGGCCAAGTCCTGGCGTGTAGAGGATTGCAGAGAAAGGACCCCCAAATTTACACAGAAATCACTCTTAAGGCATTGACTGACTCCTAAGCCATGCATGTGCAAGCAAATACTCCAAGGAACAGTAGAGGACAGCAACTGGAGAGCTAAAGAGTTGAACAGAAATTCAGCAGCTCCCCATTGCCGGGGAAAGAGAATTGGGAGGGGTCTTTGTCAACAACTTAGTCTTTCTATTGGGACAATGTCCATTGAGTCCAGCAACCAGGAGAAACAATAGACAATTAAAAAAAGACCCACGAGTGCTTCATAAATTGGTGTTATCATATAGGAATTTTAAAAATAACTCCAATTAGTATCTTCAAGAAAAAAGAAGAAATGATGGGGAACTTCAGAAAAGACTTAAAATTCATAAAATAGAGTCAAATGGAAACTCTAGCACTGAAAAACACGCTAGCTGAAATTAGGATTTCAATAAATAGATTTAATAGCAGTTTAGAAGCAGAACAGAAAATTAGAGAACCGGAAGGTAAAGCAATTTAAAACATCCAGATTAACATACAGAGAGAAAAAGATGAAAACTATACAAAGAAACTATTAGAGACATATGGGACATGGTAAAAAAAAAATCTAATAAACATGTCATTGGAATTTCAAAAGGAAGAGAGAGAGGGAGGGAGAGAATAAGAAAGAAGGAACAGTTAAAGAAATAATGGCAAAGGATTTTCTAAAACAGACGAAAGACAAGATTCTCTACCAAATCAGAGCAGGATAAATATAAAGAAAAACATACCATAGTATATTACACTGGTGTACATACATTATACATTGTACTATACCAAAGCACAAACTGCTGAAGACCAAAGACAAAGAAAAAAAGTTAAAAGCAGTCAGAAAAATTACACTTAATTTTCCAGTATATAACAGGATAGCTACCATTTATTGAGCACTTATATGTGGCACTGTGCTAAGTGCTCTATAGACACCATTTCATTTCATTTTCACTACTGGGAAGGTACAACTATTGCCTTCAACTTAAAAATAAGATATTGAGACTCAGAGAGGTGTTATCTGCCCAAAGTCATACAGCTATGGGCAGAGGAGCTGGGCCTCAAACTCCCGCCTGCCTGACTCCAAAGCCAGACTTCTCACCACTGTGATGCCCTGCCCCTTCAGGAGAGATCCAGAGCATCATCACATATGACCTGGCTCTGGACCCAGGTCGCCGACATCCTCGGGCCATTTTTGATGAGACAAAGAACAGCACACGCAGACAGACACAGATGTTGAGGCTGAATCAGAAATGTGAGACACTGAAGTTACAGTTACCGGTGAGCTGGCGGTAGCCACACTCCTGGGTCCTCCAAGCACGGGGTGGGCTTGGGAAGCTGAGAAGGCAGACCCCTCAAACCACCGCTATCTCTCAGACTTGTGTAGAGGAATCAGTGACCCCCATCACCCTGCGCCTCAACTTCTCTCTGGTGGGGCAGCCTTTGTCCTCCTTTGGGAACCTCCGGCCAGTGCTAGCTGTGGATGCCCAGAGACTCTTCACAGCCTTGGTGAGTCTTGCAGGGGCATGGACGGGACCAGAGGCCAAGACTGTTGAAACTCATGTTATTTTATTTCAAATAATTTTATTTCAATATTTTATTTTATTGTCATATTTGACATCATTTCATTATTTCCTTTCGTTACATTTTATTATATTCTTTTTTTTTTTGCAGTTTCCCTTTGAGAAGAATTGTGGCAATGACAACATCTGTCAGGATGACCTCAGCATCACCTTCAATTTTATGAAGTGAGTGCCATTTCCTCATTGTTACCTCCAAGCCTACACCAAGACCTGGTACCCTGATATTCTCCTTGCCCCTGAAGGAGCCCAGCATGGCACAGAGCAGCTGCTTTGGAGGTGTTTGGGTGTCTGCCCCACCCACTGTCTTCTCTCTCCAAGTGTCCATGCTTCCTTCCCACCAGAGCAGACTTCTCACAGGGAAGTCCTCAGCATTTCATATCCTGGCTTGTTCCCCCGACAGCCTGGACACCCTGGTGGTAGGTGGTCCCCGGGACTTCAACGTGACTCTGACTGTGAGAAACCAAGGCGAGGACTCCTACAGTACTGTGGTCGCCTTCTTCTACCCACCTGGCTTGTCTTATCGGACAGTGTCAGTGTTCCAGGTAGCCAAATTTTTCTCAGACTCCATGTGACTTTGCTTTCCTGGTCCCCATGGCTTGTGGTTTACATCCCCATCTTGGCTTCCCTTGCCTTCTAGAACAAGCAGTCATGGCGATCCTGGCATGTGACCTGCGAGTCTTATGCTTCCACTAAAGGTCCTGAGACCTTGCATGGCAGCACCTGCAACATAAACCGCCCCCTCTTCCCAGGCAACTCAGAGGTCAGGCTGAGGACTCCTCACCTTTTTTCTTTTGTCATCTTTTAAGTAGAGTTTCCTTTTTTTTTTTTTTTTTTAAGAAAAGAGCTTTATTTAAATATAATTCACATGCCACAAAATCTACCCATTTAAAGTATACAAATTCAGTAGCTCTTACGTTGTTCACAGAGTTGTGCATTCATTACCACGATCAATTTTAGAATATTTTCTTACCCCAAGAAATGACCCTGCTCCTCCTAGTCATCAACCCCAGTCCTCCTATTTCTCCCAGTCCTAGGCAACCACATACCTACTTTCTGTCTCTAGAGTCACCTATTCTGAATATTTCATATAAATGGAATCATATAGTGTGTGGTCCTTTGTGTTTGGCTTTTTACTCAGCATCATGTTTTCAAGGTTCATCCATATTGCAGAACTTCATTCCTTTTTTATTGCTGAGTAATATTCTGTGTTATGGATGCACCACATTTTATTTATTCATTCTTCAGTTAATGAACAATGAATATTTTCTCCTATTCTTGTTAGTCTCTCCTTTCTCCAACTCCAGGTCACCTTTAATATTACATTGGACGTGGACTCTAATGCTTTCCTTGGAAACAGACTACTTCTCAGGGCCAATGTGAGCAGGTATGCTGTGCTTGGCTTCCCGCAGGTATTCTCCACTTTGTGGTGACAACCCTTTGCCCAGGGTGAACCACTGCCCTCTCCCCACTGGTTCTTCCTTTGGTTCATTCATTCAGTAACCACTGAATGAACACTCACATGTGCCAGACATTGTGCCCAGTACTAATGGGACATAGATGGACAAGACAACCATGGTTATTGTCCTCACAGAGGTTGTAATTTAGTGGCAAAGATAGACAGGAAAGCTGACAATCACAATACAGCATGAAATATACTATGTTCTGTATTCCTGAGATCTTGGTGTTCAGAGGAGATTCCTGAAAAAGATGTGTTTAGGCTGCGAGTTAGCCAAATAAAGGCATACATTGAGGGTACGCAAGAGGGCATAATAAAGGAAGAGTACCAAGCAAAGCCTGGAGACTGGAAAGATCAGACTGTGTTTAAGTGTGGCCTGAGCACATGATGTAGGATTTAAGGAGTTGGTGAGATATTGGCAGTGTCATAAACTGACTGATGGGTGCTATTAGGAAATTTGCAGTTTAACCTGGGAGTGACATGATCACATTTGCATGGTAGAAAAATCGCTCTCCAGGAGGTCTGGGATTTTGGGTGGGGTCAGTTTTGAATTCAGGCACCAGTGAGAAGAAGGCATCGCAGACACCCGAGTGAGTAGGGATGGGTCTAGATTAGGTAGAGGCAGCGAGTAGAAAATAATGGTGTTTAGGATGCACAAAGAACAGAACCTGGTGGTTGGTTTGAGGTGGAGGGAGGAGGAGATGGAGAATGAAAGAGCTCCCTGTTTCCCTTCAGTGAGAACAACATGCGGAGGACCAACAAAACTGAATTCCAGCTGGAGCTGCCTGTGAAATACACTGTCTACACAGTGGTCACCAGGTGCCGGCTTTTAGGGCTTTACCTTTGCCTTCACTATGCGGCTGGACATGGCCTACTGTGTATCTGTGTGTGTGAGTCTGTGCACGTGTGCCTGTGTGTATCTGAGGATATATGTGCATATGTGTGTATGTATTTGTGCATATGTGTGTGTGGCCCAAACTGGAACACACATTGCTTGCACCCTCTCAGGGCTGCATTGCCCATGTGTCTTAGCCTGAGACCTCTCCTCCAGAACACTCCTGATGTTCTGTCACCTCCTGCCCCTTTTCCTTTCTACCTTCAGACGTGAGGACTCCACCAAATATCTCAACTTCACAGCTTCAGAGAAGACCAGCCATGTTATAAAGCATCAATATCAGGTGGGGAGCTGAGAAGGCTGGGAAGGGAAACCAATGTGCTGGAATGCAGAAACTGATGGGAAGCATGCATCAGGTGCCTCTTATGTGAAGGGTTCTGTTCCAAGCTTGCTCTCTATACACACAAGCATGCACACACATATGTGCATACAGTCATACCATGGTACCCATGGGGGATTAGTTCCAGGACTCTCCCCTATTACCAAAATCTGTGAATGCTGAAGTCCCTGAGATACAATGGTATTGTATAATATTTACATATAACCTGTGCACATCTTCCTGTATACTTGAAACCATCTCTAGATTACTTATTATACCCAATACAATGTAAATGTATTACATTTGTCTTGTTTAGGGAGTAAAGGTAAGAAAAAAAAGTCTGCGCATGTCAGGCAACCATTATAGGCCTAACTACATAGTACACATCAGCAACAATGTAACATTTTTTCCTGAATATCTTCAATGAGCACCTGGTTTAATCCGAGGTTGCAGAACCTGTACATTCACTCAGTTTATCTTCATAATGACTCTGTGGCAGAGGCATTGTCATTATCCCATCTACAGATAAAGAAACAGGCTCAGAGATATTTAAAAATTGCCCACAGTCACCACCAGTGAGTGGATGAGCCACTACTTAGGACCAGACTGTCTGGCTGTTGAACATATGTTTAACTGCCACAGTTGACTGCCTCCCAGAAAGCATCAAGTGGCAGGGCACCTGGGTCTGTGAGGCCTTACTCAGGTGTCCTAGATTGTCAGGAGTGGGAGGCTGATTGTAGCTGCAGAAAGGCCAGAGCCCTGATACCCAGCCCCCACCCACACCTTGCAGTTCAGCAACCTGGGGCAGAGGAGCCTCCCCATCAGTGTGGTCTTCTGGATCCCCATCCAGCTGAACAAGGTGACCGTGTGGGATCAACCTCAGGTCATCTTCTCCCAGGTAAGCCCTGCTGGGCCTGAGGAGTAGGCTCAGCTCTTCCTTTCACATGTCTTTCCTAAAATCTGGAATTTGGAGCTATTTCTGACCCTCTCCTGGACCTAGGACTTCTCACCTTCCCTCAGGGTGGACCCAGGAGATTTCATTTCTCTCTCTCTGTAATGTCTCTCTTTCTTCAGAATCTATCCAGTGCCTGCCACACTGAAGAGAGGGTCCCCCCTCAGTCTGACTTCCTGGCTGGGCTTAAGAAGACCCCAGTGCTGGTAAGAATAAGTGTAACGGCAGCTTCAGGACTACATGCAGACTCAACACCGTCCCCTTGTTGGTCCCCAATACTGCCTCTCAGCTGAGTGGGTGGAGTGCATGGAGTGTTTTCTGCAGCTAGCATTCTCAGTCGTGACTCCTCTCGCCTCCCTTCCGCAGAACTGCTCCATTGCTGTGTGTCAGAGGATCCAGTGTGACATCCAGTCCTTCAGCAGCCACGAAGAATTCAACGTCACCCTCAAAGGCAACCTCTTGTTTGATTGGTATATCAAAGTATGTGGGGCTCTGAGGCTCAGCCAGCCAAGACATGATCCTGCAGGGGGCACATGGTTCAAGCTCCCACCCTCTCTCTCCCACAGACTTCACATAACTACCTCCAGGTTGTGAGCACAGCAGAGATCTTTTTTAATGACTCAGTGTATACCCTGCTTCCAGGACAGGGGGCATTTGTGAGAGCCCAGGTATTGGTCTTGGGCACAGAGGGACTATTGGAAGGAGGAGGGTAGGCTGGGATTGTGCAGATGTCTGGGTAAAGAGAGAGAGATTGAGAGAGGTGGGGAAAAGGAGAGGGGAGCGAGGGCTAAGGTTGGGGGCATACGGAGAGGTTAGTTATTAGGTTCAGAGTGTGCGCAAAGACTGGCTGGGGAACCTCCAGAAATCCAGAGCCTGTGTCTCCTGATACACCCCTCTTCCCCTCTCCCGGATCCAGATGGAGACCAAAGTGGAGCCATATAAAGTGCATGACCCTGTACCGCTTATCGTGGGCAGCTCTGTTGGGGGGCTGGTGCTCCTGGCCCTCATCACCGCTGGACTGTACAAGGTACTCACTAGAGGCTCTCTTCCCACCTCTGCCCTTGTCCCCCTCACTGCTTCTCATTCAGCAGCTTCATTACTGGACTTGACTCCCAGCAGTGCTGCCAGCTTTGTGACCTGTGGCAAGTCACAAAGCCTCGGTTTCTTCAGCTGTAAAATGAGAATATAAATACCCATTTTGTGAAGGTAATTCAGTTAATATATGCAGAGCACTTAGAGTGCTCCCTGGTACAGAGTGACCAGTTCTTCTTCTCCTTCCTTCTTCCTTCTTTCTTCTTTCTCCCTTCTCCCTTTCCCTTCTTCCTCCTCCTCCTCCTCCTTCTTTTCCTCTTTTCCTTTCCCCTCCTCCTCCTCCTCCTCTTCCCATTTATATTTCTTTCTTTCCTGGCCCCAACATTGATGCCATCTCCCTCCCTGCTCCATTTTCCCCAGGTCCCTTCAACACTCTGCCATCTTATTTTTTGTATCTCTTGCTCTGTCTGTCTCCTCCTCATGGTCTGCATGACCCTGGATTCACCCCCCTGGCTTCGGTGGTCTTTACGCCTCTGTCCCTGCCCCCACAGCTCGGCTTCTTCAAACGGCAGTACAAGGACATGATGAGTGAAGCTGCTCCAGAAGCTGCCCCGCCCCAGTAGCAGTTCCTCCTCCATGGAGTGCCCTCTCCTGAAGCAAGCAGGACCTTGGTTATACCAACATGCAGGCTGCTAGACAGACACGTCTGTCCAGTAGGAGGCTGGGGTGGTGATGTCTCACTCAGGAAAGACCTGCTTAGGTTTTCATTTCCATTCATGTGTGCATACAAGTGTGCCTGTGAGTGTATGTGGGTTGTGTGTGTGACTCAGATGTCTCTTGTATAGGGGGACAGGTAGCTTCAGCAGATGCTCTCAGGCACAGGGAATTGCTTGGACTTGCTTGTGTGTGAGTGAAGGTGCCGTTCAGCCTTCCTCCAGGACAGAGGTGATGGCAGCTCTTGTGGGTGAACTTAAAGGGAAAGCAAAAGATCCCATCCCTGCTGAAGGATGTGAGAACTCCCTTTGTGGGTGAGCACACAGACCTGCAGAAACCTGTACACCTGGGACCAACACTGTATGTAGAAGCCATGCTGGAATGAGGATCCAGTCAGACAATAGGAGCCTGTCCAAACCCATTCCACACTAGAGCTAAATATGTCCATTAAGCAATGATACACTTCCCTTCACCTGTTCATTTATTTATTATTTTAATGTTACTATCATTTTTTGTACTATGAAACCTGTTCATAGTACAAAAATCAAAAGATGTGCAAGGGCATGTGGTGAAAAGTCTCCCTTCTATCCTGGTTGCCCCAGTCATTTAAGTCATTTCTAAAGGGTAGTCAAGTCTATGTGTTTTCAGGTCTCCTACACAAAGACTTTAGGCATTTGCAAACACACACACAAGCTTTTTATGCAAGTGATAGCACACATTTTTTTATACTGTTCTGCATCTTGCTTTTTTCATTACTATAGCTCAGACACTGTTTCATAAAGACGTAACGTGTATTTTCATTCTTTTATGCAGCTCCATAGCATTTCATTGTGTGGGTGAATCATAATGTATTCAGTCAATCTCCTTTTGAGATATTGTTTCCAATCTCCTGTGATTAAAACAGTGGTGAATTAATAATTTGAATGTGCCATTTTTGTGTATGGGTAAAGATAATTTTTAGGGTATATTTCCTGATGTTTGGATTCTCCCAGAAGCAAACCCAAGATACAAATTTGAGAGAAAGAATTTTTTTTGAGTTGCATCAGGAAATACCAATAAACAGTAGAAATCTTTTAACTAAGGATATACAGAAGAAGCCACATCAAAACTGGTAGGAAGGGTGGAGACATGGAAAGGGCTGGACGCACTCCAACAGGTGGCAGCTGAGATTTGGGAGGGATATCTCAGTTACAAAGGTTCCTCCTGGGGAGCATAGGGTCTCAACTCCACACTGAGCTCCCCAGCCCAGAGCACCAGAGCCAGAAAGAGGTGCCCACATAAACATTGGCTGTGAAAATCAATGCAGATCCTGTCTGTCGAGGAGACATATGAGTCTGCTAGAGACACACATACCCTCTTAACAGGCTTAAGTGTAAAATCTTGTTGACAGCTACTCACTCTGGGTTCTGGCAGAGGGAGAGTGAAGCAGACTGGAGTTGTATGAGGAGAGGCTGGGGTTTGTAGCACTGGGGAGGGAGTTGAGGGGACAGCTGCCAGAACCCCTATGCTGAGTCTATCTTCCACACTGTGGATGCCATCCTTTTTGGGCAGAGCACTCTCCTCAAAGCATCAACTTGAGGGAAAGAAATAGCCCACCATCTGGACTTTCTGTCACCCCACCCTGCAGAACTCATGCCCTGCTGAGGATTCAGCTGCCTGGGCTGGGGTGTAGACATCTGGGAAGACTCAAGGGGTGTCAGTGACTGAGTGGTGTAGCATTGGGACAAGAGCTATTCCGCTCACTTTCTGGTGAATGTGCCTGACACCTCCCTGTCACAGAGGACCCTCTAGTCCCACCCTTCAGGCTCCAGGTGGCCGTACCCTCTCAACTCCTGGCTGCTCTGCGCTGCTGTGGTCTGGGAATAATCTTGGACAAACCGAGTTGTGTGGCTCTAGGACAGGGCTTATTTTTCCCTCACATAGCTGACCAGTGCAGAGCCCTCCCTTCACATGGCTAAATCTTGGTCTGATAAACTGCTGATCTCACTCTGATGACTCCTTGAGACCTTTTCCCACCACAAAGGCCTGTAGGTGCCTGTCAGGGAGTAGCTAGACTTGATATACCCTGAGACATTTGCTGAGTGGCTTCCGACCCAGCATTGGCACTGAGTTTGAACCTGTAAGTCTGGTGAACACCACTTACCCCTATCTGGTGACTCACTGAGAACTTATCTCATGCAACTTGAGTACCTCCAGAGGCTCTATCAATGACTGAACCTATGAGGCAGCCAGCAGGCAGAGGCAAGTCTCAGGGTGCATTGGGACTTTTGCTGACCTGCTCCTAAAAAGAGCTGATAAAAGCTTAGTTCTTCCCATGTATACTCAGGCCCAGCAGGAGCAGCCACAAACTGTGGATTGCTTTGTAGCCCCAAACAGGTCGTCCAGGGTCAGTCACAGGCAGCATCTGACATTGGCCTGAATCCAAGCCCCTCCCAAGAGGCCCCAGAATCAACAAATAAAGTGGCCAGCTTCAGACAACATCAGAGCAGGGTCCAATTAGCTTCACAAGTGGCATATCAAAAGGGAGATCTTGGCAGGAACTAGACCCTGCTGAGGTGAATTCTGCTTTATGTGATCAGCATCTCTACAGCAGCTTATACACTGTGATTGGGATCAGTCCTCTCAGTTGTACAGCTTGAGGGTTGACCCCCCCCCCATACCATCCCAACACTCACAGGCCAATAGCAATCAAGACTCAATTACAACAGGAGGGCCCACATAACCCATGCAAGGGATATTCCTGCAGTACCCAGCTCAGGTAATCAAGGAAACTCTACCACTGGCTCCCATGGGACACCTACTACATAAGATCACCCTACCAAGACTGGGAGACATAGCAGATCTACCTAGTACATAGAAACAAAATACAAAGATGAAGTCAAAATTGGGAGACAAAGAAACAAGTCCCAAATGAAAGAACAGGAGAAATCTCCAGAAAAAGAGCTAAATAAAATGGAGGCAAGTAATTTACCAGACATGGTTCAAAAGAATGGTTTTAAGGATTCTCAAGGAACTTAGTGAGAACTTCAACAAAGAGATAGTAAGCATAAAAGGGACATAGAAACCATAAAAAAGAACCAGTAAGAAATGAAGAATACAAGATCTGAAATGAATAATACACTAGAAAGAATAAACAGTAGGTTGGATGAAGCAGAGGATCAAATCAGCAATTTGGAAGATAAGGTAGTAGAAAACACCCAATCAGAGCAGGAAAAAAAATTTAAAAATGATGGTTTAAGAGATCTTTGAGACAACACGAAGTGTAACAACATTCTCATCATAGAAGTATCAGAAAGAGACTAAAGAGAGCAAGGAATTGAGACCCTATTTGAAGAAATAATGCCTGAAAACTTCTCTAATCTGGTGAAAGAAAAACACACACAAGTTCAGGAAGAACAGAGTCCCAAACAGGGTGAACGTAAAGAGGCCCAAGCCAAGACACATCATAAATAAAATGGCATAGATTAAGGACAGAGAGAGAATCTTAAAAGCACGAAGAGAAAGAGAATTACTTACAGGGGAGGTCCCATAAGACTGTCAGCAGATTTCTCAACAGAAACATTTTGGGCCAGAGGGGATTGGTATGAAATATATGAAGTGATGAAAAGCAAGGGCCTACAACCAAGGCTAATTTATCCAGCAAGGCTATCATTTAAAATTGAAGGAGAAATAAGAAGATTCCCAGATAAGAAAAAGCTGAAGAAGTTCATTACCACCAAACAAGTATAACAAGAAATGTTAAAGGGTCTTCTTAAGAAGAAGAAGGAAAAGGAAGGAGAAGAAGGAGGAGGAGGAAGAGAAGGAGAAGAAGAAAAAGAAGAGAAGGTGGTGAAGAAGGAGGAGGAGGAAGAGGAGGAGAAGGCATAGTTGTAAAGAATAAAATGACAATAGACACATACCTATCAATAATTGCTTTAATGTAAATGGCTTAAATGCTCCAATCAAAAGACATAGGGTAGCAGAAGGGATGAGAAAACAAGACCTCTATCTATGCTGTTCACTAGAGATCAATGTCAAAACAAAAGATACACACAGTAAAGGGATGGAAAAAGATATTTCATGTAAATGAAAATGATAAAAAGCTGGGTAGCTTACTTATGTCAGACAAAGTAGAATTCAAAGCAAAGTCCATAACAAGAGACAAAGAAGGACATTACATAATGCTAAAGGGGTCAATCCAGCAAGAGCATGTGACCCCTGTAAACATTTATGCACCCAACATATGAGCACCTAAATATATAAAATAAACCTTGATGGACATAAAGGGAGAGATCAATAGTAATACAATCATAGTAGGGAATTTTAATACCGCATTAGCACCAATCGATAGATCTTCCTGACAGAAACTCAGAAAGGAAACAGCAGCCTTAAATGACACACTAGATCAGATGGATTTCATTGATATATTCAGAGCATTTCATCCCAGAGCAGCAGCATATACATTCTTTTTAAGTGCATATGGAACATTTTATAGGATAGACCACATGTTAGGACACAAAACAAATCTCAATAAGTTTAAGACTATTGAAATCATATCCAGCATCTGTTCTGACCATAATGGTATGATACTAGAATCAATCACAAGAAAAACAACTGAAATAAAAAACACACACAAAGACATGTTACTAAACAATGAATGGGTTAACAATGAGATTAAAGAAGAAATCAAAAGATACCTTAAAACAAATGAAAATGAAAACATGATAACCCTAAATCTATGGAACACAGTGAAAGCTGCCTTAAGAGGGAAATTCTTAGCATTACAGGTCTACTTCAAGAAACAAGAAATAAATAAACAATCCTAAACAAATGTAAATAAACAATCTAAATTTACACTTAAAGGAACTAGGGGGAAAAAAAACCTAAAGCCCAAAGTAGAAGGAAGGAAATAATAAAGATCAGAGCAGAAATAAATAAAAGAGTCTAAAAGACACGAAAGATCATTGAAATCTAGAACTAGTTCTTTTTTAATATCTTTTATTTATTTTTTTAAATTTATAAATCATGTTTATTCTATCACAGTTGTCTCAAGTTTTCTCCCTTTACCCCCCTCCACCCACCCCACGCCCACCCCCCACTCCCACAGTCAATTCCCACTCTGTTGTCCATGCCCACGGGTCATTCATACATGTTCTTTGCCTAGTCCCTTCCCCCTCCCCTCTGGTCACTTTCAGTCTGCTCCATGTTTCTGTGCCTGTGGTTTACTTTGTTCATTAGTTTATTTTGTTGAATAGAGTCCACTTATAGGTGAGATCATATGGTATTTGTCTTTCATCAATGGCTTATTTCACTTAGCTTAATATTCTCCAGTTTCATCCATGTTGTCACAAAAGGTAGCAGTTCCATCGCTCTCTCCTTTCTTTCTTAAATACACATTGATTTTATTTATTTTTAATGTCCAAGTTAATTATATTAAAAAAATTTAAAACCCTTATGAAGTCTCAGCAATTAAACTAACATGACACCAGCACAGAAATAATCAACTAGATCAATGAAATATAATGAACATTCTAGAGACAAACGTATATATCTGCCTAACAATATATGATTAAGTTGATATTTCAAGTCAATGGGTAAAATAAGGCTTATTCAACAAATAAGGTGCATGGACCACTATTAATTGAAATAAAACAAATATAGAGCCCTATTACACACATTATACAAGAAATATTCAGGTGAATTAAAAACCAATATGTATAATCTAAGGAGTTTTCAGAGAAAATACAAACTAACATTTTTCATGACCTGAAGTAAAATATTCAAACCAAGAAGCTATAAATATTGATAATATGACTGTATTAAATGTTTAACTATATAGTAATATACATATAAAAAAAGTTAAAGGACAAGAAATAGAATAGGAGAGTATTTGCAACACATCTAAAACATGGTTAATAGTGGGGTTTTTATTTTTGTTTTAAGGGAAAAAATTTCTACACACCTTTAATCAATAAATGGATAAAGAATACCAAAAAGTCATTTAAAGCTTTTTTAAAAAAATAATAGAAATAGGCAAGAAAAATTACTAAAACAGGTTTAGTTTCAACAAAGAGTAAAGGAACAACTAAAATAACATCATTGTCACAATCAGATTAATGAGTATTAAAAATATTGGTACTATCAAGTATTGGCAACTCTGAAAGGAACTGGGTATTCATAGAAACTTTTTCTTCATCTTAAAGCAGTCCCTTTAGCATATTTTGCAATGCTGGTTTGGTGGAGGTGTATTCTTTTAGCCTTCTTTTGTCTGGGAAACTCCTTATTTCGCCTTCCATTCTAATGGAGAGCCTTGCTGGGTAGAGCAGTCTTGGTTGCAGAGCTTTGCTTTTCATTACTTGGAATATTTCTTGCCATTCCCTTCTGGCTTGAAGGGTTTCTGCTGAGAAGTCAGCTGCTAGCCGTATTGGGGCTTCCTTATATGTTACTACCTCTTTCTCCCTTGCTTGCTTTAGGATTCCCTGTTTGTCTTTGATATTTGCCATTTTCATGATGATGTGTCTTGGAGTGGGCCTCATTGGGTTCCTCTTGAATGAGACCCTCTGTGCTTCCTGGACTTGTGTGACTTCTTCTCTCCTCCAACTAGGGAAGTTTTCCATCATGACTTTTTCAAACAGGTTCTCTATCCCTTCCTCATCCTCTTCTCCTCCTGGTATCCCTATTATACGGATATTATTTCGTTTCATGTTGTCCTGCATTTCCCTAAATGCCTCTTCATTCTTTTTGAGTCTTTTTTCATTTTCTTGCTCTTTCTGGGAGCTTTTTTCTACCTTGTCCTCCAGCTCTCTGATTCGGTCCTCAGCTTCATCTAGCCTGCTTTTGATTCCTTCTATTGTGTTCTTCAATTCAGAAATTGCATTCTTCATTTCCTCTTGTCTCTTATTGATAGTTTCTATGTCCTTTTCCATACTGATATAGATGTAGTTAAGTTCCTCATAGTTTCCCTGTAGTTTTTGGTAATTCTCTCTGAGCTCACTGAGCTCGTTGAGCTTCCTTAGAACCGTTGTTTGGAACTCAATATCTGATAGTGTACTTGGCCTCTATTTCATTTAGTTCTCTTTCTGGGGATTCCTCCTTTCCCTTCGAGTGGGGCGTATTTCTTTGTCTTCCCATTATTTGTGAGACTCTTCTTTTTTGCTTCTGATTCTTAAATTGATTTGTCTTGATTTCCTGACTTTGTGGTGTGAACTTCTATGGTGGAGACCACTGTTTTTACTTTGTGGATCTGTCTCTGATGACGTCAGATGTTGATCTTGTCTGACCTTAAGCAGTCTGTTGGAGACTTCCAGTAATCAACTGTTCGTGGCTGTACCCTTCAGCTGTTAATCTATTCTCTCTGCACTCAGCAGGCCGCCCTAGACAGCTCATGGTGGGGTGGAGTCCCTCCTGGGGGCAGGTTTATTGAGTCCTTTCATGCTGCTGCTGAATGGGGGCAGAGTCTGCTCTGGGATCCCGCAAGCCAATCTCTCAGTTCTCTCTCCAAAGCCTCCATCCCCAGTCTCTCCTCAAGTGTCACCAGACCTCTCTGTGCCCTCTTTCGCCAGGGATTTTATGTCTGTGGCTGCCACTGTGCACACAGCAGGCAGCTTAGACAGCAAGGGGCAGGGTGGAACCCCACCTGGGGGCAGGGCTATTGGTTCCTTTGACATAGGTGCTGCTCAGGGGGAGTGGTCTCTTCTTGAGCAAGATGGCTGCTGCTGCATGGGGAATGAGTCAGCACTGAGATCCCACCGGCTACTCTCTCAGTTCTCTCCCCAAAGCCTCCTTCCCAGTCTCTCCTCAGGTGTCTCTAGCCCACTCTGCTCCCACCTTTGCCTGAGACTAGGGTAAGTGGCTGCGAATAAAAATTTGTGCGTTGGCCCTTTAAACAGTTCTTTGTGTCTCCAGCCGCCTGTGTCTGGCAGAGAGCAACCCTGCCGCTTTTCGCAGCTGGCTGTTTTCTGTGTACTTTTTGGGCTCGTGCTGTGGGCTGGAGATCCCCACTTTTGGTTTAGATCTCACTCTTTTCAGGGGGGTCCAACTGGATGTTTCAATATCCTTCTGGTGCGGCCGCCCGTGGGCGCCCCACCCACCTTCTCAGGTCTCTACCACACTCCTTACCAGTTAGATTGCACTGAAGCCAATTCTTTTGTCTCAGAGGTTACAATGCTTCTCTCTTGCTATGGTTGTTGTTTGTTCCAGGTGATTTCTCCACAATTTAGTTGTAATTCCATATTGGTCCTGGGAGGAGGTCAGTGTGACTTCCATTCACTCCTCGCCATCTTGATTTTCAACATATAAGATATTATTACTCCCCACACACCTTCACAGGTGCACTGCCATGGGGGATGGGAGACATGGAGTGGGGCCATTGAGAGTCATTTTGCATGTCAATAACAGGAGGATAGCTTCATTCTTCATATGCAAAGATGGCCACTTTGCATATCAAAAAGGCTAACCAGGAAGGTTGGCCCAAGTTTAACTGAGGATGTAACTGGGAAAGCAGCTCCCCTGGTTGTAGCGCCTGCTGAAGGAGTCAGTGATGGGGTTGTAGGGGAGGATTCCCACTGGGGTTGGGACCCAAGTGTGACAGTCATGCTAGAGGTTTTTGACCACACAGTTTTCAGAAGCAGGAAAGCAAGATGTAGCAGCCATGCAGGTGGCTCCCCTGATTACAGCAGGTGTACATGAGAGCTGAAGATAGTTTGCTCCATGCCATGTGGGAACAATGAGAAGACCCTGTGGGAAGGAAAGGGGAGAAAGGACTCTTGGGCCATGAGAAGGTACCACGTGGGTTTCGATTAAGAACCAGAAGTCATAGTGATACAGCTGATGGTGCTGGGAACCGCAAGATGCCTGCCTAGCCAAGCTCCGGACTTCTGTTTTCTTCTGGATCATTTGCTGATATGTTATCCTTTATATGCATCAGCAAGAAGAACCAGGTCTCTCCCATCAACACTACCTAGTACACAAACAGAGGGAAGCTGCCTAAATCAGGGGACAAAGAAATAGGGCCAAACAAAGGAACAGAACAGAACCCCAGAAAAAGAACTAAACAAAACAGAGGTAGCCAACCTATCAGATGCAGAATTTAAAACACCGGTGGTCAGAATACTCAAAGATATTATTGGATAGGACATAAACATAAGGGAAGAAATGAAGGTTCTACTCAGGAAATAAAGAAAAATCCACAGGAAACCAGCAGTGAAAGGAAGGAAGCCAGGATTCAAATCAAGGATTTGGAACATAAGGAAGAAATAAGCAGTCAACCAGAACAAAACGAAGCAACAAGAATTGAAAAAAAAGATGATAGTATAAGGACCCTCTGGGACATTCCCAAAAGGGCCAGTATCTGAATCATAGGAATGCCAGAAGGAGAAGAGGAAGAGCAAGAAATTGAAAACATATTTGAAAAAATAATGAAAGAAAATTTCCCTAATTTGGTGAAGGAAATAGACATACAAGTCCAGGAAGCACAGAGAGTCCCAAACAAGTTGGACCCAAAGAGGTCCACACCAAGACACATCATAATTAAAATGTCAAAGATTAAAGATAAAGAGAGAATCTTAATAAGCAGCAAGAGAAAGGCAGAGGGTTACCTACAAAGGAGTTCTCATAAGAATGTCAGCTGATTTCTCAAAAGAAAGTTTGCAGGCTAGAAGGAACTGGCAAGAAGTATTCAAAGTCCTGAAAAGCAAGGACCTACAACCAAAATTACTCTATCTAGCAAAGCTATCATTCAGAGTGGAAGGGCAGAAACAGTGCTTCCCAGACAAGGTAAAGCTAAAGGAGTTCATCATCACCAAGACCTTATAACAAGAAATGTTAAAAGAACTTATTTAGGAAAAAGATAAAAAATATGAACATTAAAATGACAACACACAACTATCAACAATTGAATCTAAAAGACAAAAACAAACCAAGCAAACAACTACAACAGGAATAGAATCATAGATATGGAGATCATTTAAAGAGTCATCAGCTGGGAGGAGAAAGGGGGAGAATTGGGGAAAAGGTAGAGGGATTTAGAAGCATAATTGGGCAGGTACAGAATAGATTGGGGGAGGTTAAGAACAGTATAGGCAATGGAGAAGCCAAAGAACTTACATGCACAACCCATGGACATGAACTAAGGAGGGGATTGCTAGAGGAAAGGGGGGAACAGGGCAGAGGGGGACAAAATTGGGACAACTATAATAGCATAACCAATAAAATATACTTAAAAAATTAAAAATGGAACTGCCTTATGACCTAGTGATTCCACTTCTAGGAATATATCTGAAGAAAACTGAAACACTAATTCAAAAGAATATATGCATCATATGTTTATAGCAGCATTATTTATAATAGCCAAGATTTGGAAGCAGCCCAAGTGCCTGTCAGTAGGTGAGTGGATAAAAAAAGTGTGGTATATTTACACAATGGTATACCACTTGTCTGTAAAAGAAGGAAATCTTACCTTTTTGCAACAGCATGGATGGACCTGGAGAGTATTATGCTAAGTGAAATAAGCCGGTTAGATAGCATAAGATTTCACTTATATAGTGGAATCTAATGAACAAAACAAACAAAATAGAAACAGATTCATAGATACAGAAAAGAGACTGTCACAGCTGTCAGATGGGAGGGTGGTTAGGGGCTGGGTGAAAAGGTGAAAGGATTTTGCCAAAAAAAAAAAAAATCTCATAGACACAGATAATAGTATGATTACCAGAGGGAAAGGGGGTGGCGGGGGACAGTGGAAGAGGGTAAAGGAAGGATATATGGTGATGAAAGGAAACTGGACTTTAGGTGGTGAACATGCAAGATAACATACAGATGTATTATAGAATTGTACACCTGAAACCTATATAATTTTATTAACCAGTGTAACCCCAAAAGATTTTTAAATAAAGAAATACCAATAGGGGAGGAACATGAATTGGGGAAGAGAAGGCAGCCAGTAAAGGGTGTGTTATGAAAAGCACTGCTCGAGGCCCTGGAGCAGAACCCCACTGGGGAGTTCTGGGAAAGAGAGTGGAACATGAACCTCTGCCACTTCCTGCTCGAGGAGAGAGGAAACTGGGGTATATATATAAGAATTCCACATAATTATTGGCTAAGAGCTGCTCTGGGGGGAGGGGGGGGCATTGATTCCCTGGTCTGCCCTGAAACTGGGAGAGCAGATTCTGGTGGTCAAAGAAAAGGATACAAATGCTTCTACTAGGAAGCCTGACAGGTGAGTATATCCCCTGGTAAGGCCCACAGGGATCTAAGCAGGGCACCTACAGCACCTGCTACCAAGGGTGCTTGAAGGTAAAGTTTGGATAGCTGTTTCTAGTTAGCCCTCCCTCCTTGCTCCCTCCCTCGCCCCAGTGTCCATATCCTATATTTTTGTCAGTACAGTAATTGTGACTGGCCTGAGCACGCATCCAGTCTAATTCTCACACACCAGTCCTACTAAGTGGCCTCCACTTGCTATTTAATAGCATCTGAATTTCACTTATGAGGCTTAGAGGTCATAACAGTTGCCTGAGTTCATACAGATGAAAAGAAAATGGAGCCTTGATTCAAACCCAAGTCTGTGTGACACCAAAGTTTTCCCTTCTACTGCCCTGATGGCCTCAGAGGAATGGCCTTGCAGAGGCACAAGGAAGGTGTGGGAGAGAGAGTGGCTGTTACTTAGCTGTTATAATATTAGGTGAACCATATGAAATTGCTGACATGTTTATTGACAAAAATGGCAGTTTCTTGTGGTTCACTGAAATACAGGAAAACCATGGCTTAAATGAATATTAGTTCCAATTGTGATAGCAGGAGGGTTGGCTTAATTCTGCCCAGGGAGGGGAGGGATACCTGGCTTAAGTCAGAGAGCAGCACAGGTTAGGCTAAGAGAGTGGTCAGGAGCTTGGACATGTGGTCTTTGTAAGCCAGAGTGAGGAGTTTTCCTTTTATTCAAAGTGGTATAAAATGTCACCCATCAGATGGTGACTGTGAGACTTTAGATTGCCATACACATGCTACCTTTCGATAGTCCTAGTTTCCTCTCCTGACTGTAAAATCCATTTAAAATGTTTTTCTTCTGTTTTAAGTTGAAAGATAAAAAAACTCAGTATCTTCAGAAGTCCTTAATTGACCCAGGAAAGGAAAAGGCCTCTGAGTTGGTAGGCACCTGCTCTTGGATGGGCAGTTAAGGTCCTGCGGGCTCAGAGTCCACAAGGGCATCTTTGAATTGGAGGCCTGTGTTGAGTTCAGCCAGATAAGAGCTTTATATTGGGTTAGAAAAGAAATCACTTTTAGTGACAAATTAACCTAGATGAGCACACAGTTACTAACAATGCCACAAATCTCTGCTGATAAGCAGCCAACCCAGGATAGTCTACCCTGGCTTTCACTTTTTGAGGCCCCCTTGCTTCAGAACAAGTAAATCCCTTCAGCCTCCAGTCTCCAGTCTCTTAGAAATAGATTCTTATCTATGGTAGATGGTAATAATTATGACCCCCCCAGTGAAATGTGCCTCACTTTATCTCACCCCTTTGCAATGTGACATTGCTCCTCCTCCCATCAGGTGGTGGGGCCTGCTCCCTACCCCCTTGATCTGGGGCTGGTCTCATGGCTTGATTTGACCAATGGACTGTGGTAGGAGGGTCAGAAGGCCCACAGCTTCTGCTCTTGCCCTCTCACAACCCTGCAACTACTATGCCGAGACCCATCTACCTTAGTAATTTTCAATCTTTTTCACATCATGGCACACATAGACTATTTACTAAAATTCTGTGGGACACTAAAAAAAATATATTTTTTGCCAATCTGACAAAAATACATATAATTTTTATTCATTTACACTAGATAACTATTGTTGTGTTGACTGTTGTTATTTTTTTATTTGACAATCTAAGGGAAAAGAGCTCAATGATCCTGACTAAATAGTCAGATATGGCCTGTTTTAAAAATTCTTGCCACACACCTGTTGAAAACCTCTGCTCTAGCCCGTTGGTGAATGTGCAGCCACACGAGGAGATGACTGAGGCCTCTAGCTGACAGCCAGTACAACTGCATGCATGAGGTCATCAAGCCCAGACAAACCCAGCAAAAGAACTTCCTAGACTATCACCAGACATAAATGTGAGAAATGATAAATTATTTCAACTCACTGTATTTGGAAGATTTGTTATACTGCAATAGATAACATACAGCCACCCAGTCAAAGAGGACATTTCCCAGTTTCCTTTGTACCTAGGGGTGGCCTTATAGCTAGGTTCTGGCTTATAGGATGTGAGTAGAGTCAATGAAAAATTTTAGAGTTCAGTCCTCTGAGAAAAGGAGTGTCCTCCTTTTCTCCTCACCCTCTTTGCACCAGCTGGAGCATAGATGTCATGGTGCATCATTTGGGACCTTGCAGACAGGTAAGAGCCAGAGTGAGACAGAAGGAGCCTGGGTTCTGACTCTGTAGAGACACTCCATATTCATACATAAGTAGGGGACAGAAATGAACACTGATCTCATTTAAGATATTAGTATTCCAAGCATCTGATATAGTAGCTGCCCCTGTAGTGTAACTAATACCACTACCTTCCCAAAGGTTTTGTTTTCCTACTTGGTACAAGAAACTAAACTTGTGGTAAAGCCTGAAGATTTCTCGATGGTGTTGCTACCCCAATTCCTTGGCAGTTCAATCCCCCCTCCTTCTTACCACAATTCATGATATAACTTGCATCCAAAATCAGGGGGCCAGGAGTGTTTCCCTCCATTCATCGTTGGGGTGGTTACAGGACTCAGTTACACTTTCTCCATCTGTAGGACTTTCTTGATGAGTACACTTGGCTTAGTCTTCAAGGATTTATCCTTAACCTCCGGGAACACCATGGGGAGGATCCTATCCCTCTATCCCTTCCTTCCTGGGAACAAAATGACATGACAGAGAAATATGGGGGTGAGGTGGGGAATTGTCCTTTAAAGACAGAGAAGTGGGACAGATTGCATGTAGCAAGAGGAGTGGCAGAAACTTTCTGGAAGACCTGTTCAGGCCCTGTGGGTGGGCATGGGATGGAAATGGATTGGGAGATCCAAGGATTGCTGCACATCAGATTTCTGTTCTCTTCTTCCCATGGTGGTGGGGTGGGGAGGGGGGAACAATTCAGGAGACAGACTGTAAATTATTCTGTTCCATTTAGCTTTGGCAAGCCAGACCTGAATTAAATCAGCTTCTGTCCTAGTTTCTTCATCCACCCACCTCTACCCTCAATATGTGGCAGATCAGATGCAGCCCCTCCAGCCCCTCCAGTGCCCCCACCCTACTGGAATCTTCTTCAGCCAGCACCTCTGGGCAGAAATTTATTAAGTCCAGAATGCCAGCAGTGGTATAGGCTGGCTGTTCTCCAAACTTCCCCAGATCTTGTCTTGGCCTTTGACCTCTTGCCATAGGCTCAGCCTGGCTCTAAACACCCCAGGGGTACCAGATGGACAGAGCTGAATGTGACTGACTCATGAACCCACTGGGCTGAGGAGATGGGTAACTTGGGTGTCTATCCCTTCCTTGCTTATATCATCCTCCCTCAGCAGCCATCCTTTTTCTGGAAATGTCACTCATGATTCACTGAAATGAGGCTATGATTTTTATATACCATATGGTCCTGGCTGGAGTCTCATTGCCCTCATCTGTAAAATGGGTGGGTTGAATTAAGTATACATCTTGTTCTATACTTTTATGATCCAAGTTATCCTTTCCAAAGGCAAGGTGTCTTACTTACCTTAGTTTTTCTCTGAAGTATCATGGAAGTATCTTAGGCACTTGAGAAGGGAGATGAAGTGTTATTCATCCAGTGTTCTTGTCTTGTCCACATTCACCCACCAAGTGTGGAACCCAGTCTGAGGAAAAGAAGTAATGGCAAAGCCAGAATTCAAGGCACTTTCAAGGCCAGAGGCCACTGGTACCCACCCTGTCCATTAGACCAGCTCTGAGTCTCTCAGACTTCTAGCTTTGTAACAGGGTGGTGGTGGCGGGGGGTGGGGGTCCAAAAACAGCAAAGCATATTTTCAGTGCATGGTTGGAGGATGGGGAAGTGAATAGTATGGTGATTAAGATACTTTGCGCTACAATAGCTAGTTGGTAGCTGTGTGGCCACCCTGGACAAAAGATCCATATGACTTTCAGAGCATTTGGTGATTCATGACACAGCCAGGGGAGGTGGTCCACTCAGATATCTATGAGTTATGGGAGGCTCTTGCCTGACTAAAGATGGCAACTGAAAGAAGGTATAAGATATGAGAGAACTGGCAAAAGTAGGTCGTTGTAGGAAGGGCCAGATATGAGGTCACATAGGGAGCTCTGGGTCAGCATTTAAAATAAGGGCAGGCAGCCATGAAATAGCAGCCATGTGGTTTGAAAGGGGGTAGAGGGGCCACTCCATCAGCCATGAGGTCAGTAGTGAGTGGCAGTCATGAGGAAGGAGCCATGGGAGCCATGAAGTAGGGGAATTTGGTCATGAGGGAAGTGCCAAGTAGTTCTGGATTAAGAGCTGGAGTAAGGAAAAGGAGATCCACTGGGAAACCTTCCTGGAGAACACAGCATCAGAGCTGATAGAGCTAGGAATTGTGTGGGCCTGCCTAACCAAGCATGGATTAGTGGGAGATGCCTGGAATGCTGAACTGTGACCAGGACTGCTAAGCCACAGACTTCCATTTTTCTGAAAGATGGTACCTCTTGACTGGCATATTCTGAGACTGGCTTGTGTTGGCAAAGAGGGCCAGGATTATGTAGTTTGGGGGTGTTTTAAAGGGAATAGGACTTATTGGCAGAAATCCACCATACTTCTGAATATGTATAACTGTGAATAAACAACCCCTTTCCTTTTTCACTAAACTCTTGTATTGGGAGTCACGCTTCTTGGTGGCAAGCGCACGAACCCCACAGTTGTTCCAGAACAGCATAGGCAGGGTTCTGTAACAGCTTGAGTCATTTCTGGTTCATTATTTATTCACTCCAGAATCTGAGCCACTTCTCCTTTCTCTTACTGGGTTTTCCTGTCACCATTTCCTTCTTAGAATTTATCACAGCCCCACCTCACCTTTCTTTCTCTTTCAAAGTTTCTTCACCTCTAAGTATTTCAGGGTCTTTCTCAGCCACATGGTGTCTGAGGTTTTCAGGGCTGCTTTTCTGTAGGTGATATTGCTGCCCACCTCTCCATGCCCAGGACCCCAAGTCTCCAACCCTTACCATGCTGGCACGGCCAGGGCCACCAGCAGCCTCTGTTGCCAGATCCCGGGACTTTCTTATTTCTGACCTCACTTGATGTCTGGTCCCCTGTGACACTACTCCCACTCCTCCCTTTACACTGCCCGTCCAAGATGTCCTTCTTGCTCTTGGGCTTCTCTCTGTTCATGTACCACTTCCTTCACAACTTCCACAGGTGCCTGCTCTGCTGCCAACATTCGCATTTCCCTGGGACTCACCCAGGCACACCTTTCTCCTCCCTCTTCACACTGCCACCAGGATCTCATCCAGCACTTCTGCTGATGGTTCCAAAACTCATCTGCAACATAGACTTTTCCCCTAAGATCCAGTCCCACATACCCAATTGCCTCCCAGAGCCCTTCAGGTCCCTCTTACCTAATGCAACAATCATCACAGCATAGCAATGATAACAGCCAGGAGTTAAAGCTTTTACACACTTTTCTAAATATTTCACACTTACCAACGCATCCTTCCCAGCAGCAATAGAAGGTGCATACTTTTATTATCACCTGAATTTTGCAGATAAGCAAACTGAGGCATAGGGAGATTAAAAGAATCCAAGCTCTTAAACACTACATTTAGGTTTTCTCAAGACCAAAGTTGGCCTAACCCACTTCCCCTCCCCTTCTCTGGTGCTCTGTAGATCAAGGACTGGCACTATTGTCCTCCCCTCAGTGACCAGTCACCTTCTGGTCCATCACCATGGCCACTAGCTCACTCTACAGGTCCCATCATCTCCCTCTTCATCGGCCCCTCTTTCTAGCTTCATAAAATATAAATCTGAAGGATAATCCTTTCCTCTGTCCTTAGGAAAAAATTGCATGACTTAAAGAGGGTGTCTGGGCCTGAGACCAGCTTCCCCTTCTTCTCTTTCCCCATGGCACTGACCTCATCGCTTGCTACTTCCCACCTCCCTCCCACTCTCCAGTTTCCATCTCTGATTTCCACAAAGTCCCTCCTGTGTAATGCCTCTTCCACATTTGCCGATCCCTTCTGAAACATGCTCCCCTGGAGTCAGGTGCATTCAAGATTTAGCTCAAGTGTGACCTCCTCCAGGATGCCTTGCCTGAACCACCCATTTCAGCCTGGGTAAGTTTCTCTGCAGTTAATGTGTTTCTCTTCATAGCAAAGTCATGCTGTTTACACATTTGCCTTCTCCACTGACCCCTCAGCTGGGACCTGTGGTTTGTGTTTCCTCTTCTGACAGAGGGCATGCACAACTGGCCTGAAGTTAGGCTTGTTGAATAAATAAGTGAATACCCATCCTGTACTCCTCCAAGGGCCCAGATGCTTGACTGCCTGACCCAGATGCTTGACCCAGAGGTTTCCAGGCCAGAAATGGAGGGCTCCCACCAGAGTATCCATTAGGGTCCTAACCCCACCCTGACTTCTTCCCTCTCTCTCTTCAGGTTAACTGGAGTTTTGAGGTCAAGCAGAACCTTCAGCCAGTACAACAAGGAAAATTGGGAGAGGTGGGGCAGAGCAAGGACTGGCATCCACACAAGTCTAGATTGGTGAGGCAAAAGAAGCAAGTCAAGTCATCTCTGGTCAGAAAGACTCCTGGATTGGAGTGTGTGGCTGCCTTGGCCCCTTTCTCTTCTCATCTTAGTCATATTCTCCACCCTCCACTTCTGAGTCATTCAGACAAGTTCCTTCTCTACCATCAAGCTCTTGACCACATCTCCGCTTACTTGTTCCCTTGGCATCTTGGAACATCCAGCCTTTCTCCAAAGCTCAGGAGCTTGGAAGCCCACGTCTGACCTTCTAGTCATGACCAGAACCAGGGCACCCCTTCTCCTGTTGATGGGTAAGCTGGGGGCCCTGATTAAGGGGGATGAAGGGATTAGGGTCCAGGTAAGAAGAGAGCTGAAAATGCACATGTTTTGGACTCAGACATTAGGAGAGGGATCTAGAGTTTGGGATCTGGAGTTCGTGGAGAGAGAGGAGGTTGAGGAATGAATTTGGGGGGAGTTTAAGAGATTCTCAGAAAGGCCAGTTTTGTGGACAATCCAGAGATTTCTCAAGTAGGCAGAACCTACTTAACTTTGTGCTCTGCCCACAACACCCCTTTGGTCTCAAGTTTTCCTGGACTCTCCCTCTTAGGAACACCAGGGTAAGGGTGGGATAGGCACATCTTTAGAGCTGGGGTGTTGCTTGGCAGAAATGGAGAATTCAAACTCGCCAGTAGGCCACTAAGTGAAGAGCTGTTTCTCGACCATCTGAAAGATAGAAGCAAGGCTGAAGAAGGTCCAAGCCTGGGAGTCCAGAAGACTAGGAGACACTGTGGCACTGGACCTGCAGGGGAGGCCAGGGGTTGAGCCTGGGGAGATGGAGCAGAAAGAAGACCCTTTTCCAAAGCTTCTCTCCTTACCCTCTTCTCCAGCCTTGACTTCCTCTCTCTGCTTCAACTTGGACACGGACAAGCCAACAACCTTCTCCATGAACAGTGCTGGGTTTGGACAGAGCGTCGTCCAGTACGCCAACTCCTGGTGAGAACCAAGTGGTGACTGACCTATGGCTCTCATCAAGTCCTCTCTCTGTTCAGGGTTCTGTTCCTCCCCTACCCCTCCCTTTATTCCAAGCTTTTCTTTCTGTCTGATAAGACAATTCCCCCAAGGCTATGAAAATTTGAACTGAAAGCAAAAGCTGTCTTACCATCTCAATTTTCACAGCTAACTTTTATTGAGCACTTACTAGGTGCTAGCACTGTGCCAAACACCCTTTATGTGGGTATTGATGTAGTCCTCAACTCAACAATTGTTGAGCACTTACTGTGTGTCTCAGGAGCCAGGGATACTCCAGAGAATAAAACAGACAAAAATCCCTCCCATGCAGAATTTAAGTTGTTACTAATCTCCACTTGACAGATGAGAAAACTGAAGCAGAGAGCTGAAGCAAACTTGCTGGAATAACAGTCCAACTTTAGCGTCCATAGCATAGTGGTTAGACAATTGTATAATTTATGAAGTGATCCCCCTGATAATTCTAGTATCCACCTGGCACCTTACAATATTATTGACTATATTCCCTATGCTGTACTTTACTTCCCTGTGACTACTCTGTAACTACCAATTTGTACTTCTCAATGCCTTCATCTTTTTCAGCCAGCTCCCTCACCCCCGTCTCGTCTGGCAACCCTCTGTTCACTGTATCTATGAGTCTGTTTCTGTTTTGTTTGTTTTGTTCATTAGATTCCACATATAAGTGAAATCATATGGTATTTGTCTTTGTCTGTAGTGCCCTTACTCTTAACTGCAGTGTTCTCTGTCTCTCCCCAGGGTGGTGGTTGGAGCCCCCCAGGAGATAAAAGCTGTCAACCAAACAGGAGGCCTCTATCAGTGTGACTACAGCACAGCCACCTGTCAGCCCATCTACCTGAAGGGTGAGTCACTGTTCCTCCCCGGGACCAAGGTCCAGGCTCCCATGTACTGTGGGGTCTGTGTGGGGCACAGGGGACCCAATCTCTAGCTTCATCTCTGTTTGTAAACCTTTACTCTCAGACAGGCTTCCTGAACCCCTTATGACCTCCCCACCCATTGCACCCCTGTAGCTCCATCAAGACCTGGAAGCCCCTTTCATGTGCCAGACCTCCTTGTCTCCCAGGGATGAGTTAACTCTTGCCCAGATGTATACAGTTTCCTCTGTCCTGAGGGTGACCACACACATATATGTCCCTTCAGTCCCCCCAGAGGCTGTGAACATGTCCTTAGGCCTATCCCTGACAGCTGTCACCAACCCCTCTCAGCTGCTGGTGAGTTGCCCCAGGTCACAGGAGCATCCTGGGGGAAGAGGTGGGGATCTGGGGCTGCTGGAGCTGGGGAATCTTGTGGAGGGTGGAGGTGCTAGAATAGGGGGGCTGGGTGGGAGAGAGACAGGCATCTCCTCCCACTAACCCCCTCTGTCCCCAGGCCTGTGGCCCCACTGTGCACCACTCATGCAAGGAGAACATGTACTTGACTGGGTTCTGCTTCCTGTTGGCCTCCGCTTCCAGGAATGTCCAGAGGCTCCCAGCTGCGCTGCAGGGTGAGTGTTTGGGCCACTGGGTCTTTAGAGGAGCCCACACACATCTGACTGGGGATGCAATGAGGCCTGACACACTCCTACCAGAGTAGATAAAAAAGACAGATCTGGGAAAAAAAATTTACTGGATTATGGAGAGGGTCAAACATGGGCTGTAGAGTCATGGCCTGCTTTCACATCATGCCCTATGACTGTCTCACTGTGGGACTTTTCCTCTGACCTTACCCTGCCTGAGCTTCAATTCCTTCATCTCTCAGATGCGTATAAATACACACCCAACACAGAGTAACATTAGATGTTCCATGGCCAGCGTTTAGCACAGTGCCTGGCATGTGGTAAGGGCTCAATTAATGCCAACTGCTATTATTTTTAGAGAGAAGAGAATCTGTTTTCACCCAGTGTACCCTGTGTGAAATGTATATGTGTTACATGCGCTCATGTATGCAGGTTGAGTCACAGGACCTCGCTTCCCCAGTGCTGAGGGGAATGGGAAATGCGGTGGTGAACCAGTGAGATCTTCAGATCCAGCTCACAGCAGACAGGGGCCCCTCCCTAGTTTCACATTCACACTCAGGCCCTTGGGGGAAATGACATCTGGCCACTGAATGAAGCGCCCGCCCCCTGTTTTAGCACCTTCAAGGTTCTAAATTTTACCACAGGCACTTCGGCTTTCTTGAGAACATCCAGGACTCCACCCTCTCTGGTGGGAGGCCTCTGGGGCAGAAAGGGAGAGCTGAGAGATGGGAGAGCTTCCTCTTCTGAGGACAGATTCTGTATTCACCTAGGAGGGGAGTGGGGTCCTGTATCTAAGCAGAGAAGAGAATAGGGCCAGTGTGCGGCTATTGTGAGAAGTAAGTTAAAATTATTTAACAAAGCTTTGCATAGTGGTAGTGTCATAGCCAATGCAGTTTTCCGAGGCTCATTGTTGCTACTTGAAAGCTTTTCCCAATACCTCACCATGACGACTTGAAATGCAGTCAGCATTGGCAATTAAAAAAATTATTTTTAAGATTTTATTTATTTATTTTTAGAGGAAGGGTAAGGGAGGGAGAAAGAGAGGGAGAGAAACATCAATAGGTTGCCTCTTGCACACCCCCAACTGAGGACCTGGCCCGCAACCCAGGCATGTGCCCTGACAGGGATTTGAATCAGCAACATTTCGGTTTGTAAGCCAGCACTCAGGCCACTGAGCCACACCAGCTGGGGCAGCTTTGGCAATTTTTGACTGTCTCTATGGAGACTGAATTTTAAAAAAATTTAATGAAAGTTCAGTTCATCACTGACCAAGGAGGAGAGGCCCTGGCCAGGGGCTGGGCCAGAATGGAGATGTTGTGGAAAGAGGTTTGGTGGGGCCCATGGAGAGGGGTACAGACCACTGAGGTAGAAGTCAGGGTGCGGCTTCTTACCATCTAGACTGGAAAACTTTCACTTTTTTTTATCAACCAGGCTGGCCATGCTGATGTGAGCTGCTGAATCTCAGATGTAGCTTCTTTGGAGGCTTAGAGGCTTTAGGGAACCTAGGGGCCCTGTTCTGGGCAGGGGTTAGGTAAACCCCTGGGGAAGAAGGGGTGGGTTCTTGTCACCAGAAGGCTGAGGTCCTGGGCTCTGGGAGTGTCCCTCAGAGGACTGGTGCCATCTCCTTCCCCAGAGTGCCCAAGGCAGGAGCAGGACATCGTCTTTCTGATTGACGGCTCAGGCAGCATTTCTTCCCAAGATTTTACCAAGATGCTGAACTTCGTGAAGGCTGTGATGAGCCAGTTCCAGAGGCCCAGCACCCAGGTGTGCCCTCAGGGCAGGGAAGGCCAGTGTGCAGGACCCGTTGGGGGGCTTGCAGGAGGCGTGCTGGGGGTTCTGGTGGAGTGACCTTGGTGCCAGCCCCACCCGCTTCTCCTAGTTCACCCTGATGCAGTTCTCCAGCACCGTCTGGGTTCACTTCACTTTTAAAGACTTCACAAACAACTCAAACCCACTAAGCCTGTTGGATTCTGTGTATCAGCTGAAAGGGTCCACGCACACAGCCACAGCCATCAGGAATGCCATGTGAGTCCTGACTTCTTCCAGGTCCTTTCCCACTGTGTCTGGTTTTCTTCTGGGCCTCATCGGGCTCCATGAAAAGGGACAGATGGGATTGATTTTCACCTGTGTTCTCCTCACAAAGCTGGGAGCCTCTGAGCAAGACCAGGGTCTCTCAGAGGAAGGGTCACCTCTTCATGCTCACAAAGACATCAGGGGCTGACAGCAGGTCTCTTCAATGGCCTCTGAATCCTCTTCTTCACTGACAGAAACCAACTATTCAGTGCTCCAAAAGGGGCCCGAAAGAATGCCTCCAAGATCCTCATTGTCATCACTGATGGGAGGAAAGAAGGCGACCCCCTGGGTTATCGGGATGTCATCCCCATGGCTGAGGCAGCGGGCATCATCCGCTATGCGGTCGGGGTAGGATGTGGCAACCCCCCCGCCCCCTGCCAATTCCTCTGAAGGCAACTTTTCTTTCAAGGACAGAAACCCCCAGCTCTCCCAGCTTCTACTACATTTCAGGATGAAAACTGGTTTAGCCTGGGGACCCAGATCTTTTCCCTTAAACTTCTGGCTGTTTTCTGAGCTCACTTTTCTCTCCAGTACATTGGGTAAAATAATATTGACCTGGCAGTGTTATTAGAGGACATCAGTACCCAGAAAGTGGTAGGCACGTTAGATTTGTGGTTATTTTCACTGAGTGGGTTTTTGTTGGGGACAGGTGGGATCTGCGTTTCAAAATACGCATTCCTGGAGGGAATTGAATGACATTGCATCAAGGCCCTCCAATGAATACATATTTAAAGTGGACAACTTTGATGCTTTGAGAGACATTCAAAACCAACTAAAAGAGAAGATCTTTGCCATTGAGGGTAAGTCAGGGATGGAACTACTCATTTCAGAAACCCTCTTTTGATAAGTGCCTTTCCTTCTTGAACTTAGACTTCCTGGTCATGGGCATGAACACCTCCTTTTGCGTATTAATCTTCAACAAGAGATCCTCTAAAAGCTTAGGTGTCTTCAGACTTGGCAAAGCCTGTCTTCCCCCTGGAACCCAAGTGTCATGGCTTCCCCTAGGTACACAGACCACACGCAGTAGTTCCTTCGAATTCGAGATGTCCCAGGAGGGCTTCAGCGCTGTGTTCACACCTGTGAGTGGGGTCCCTTTCAGGCCACTGATGTAGGATGAGGGAAGGCAGGGAGGAGGGAAGCTGCAGGTAGATGACATGTGAGTAAGGGGAGTTGGTGGCAGCGATTGCTTTGGAAATGCATCTCTTCTCGCTCCCCTCGCTCAGCCCCAGAATCCTTTCTCTCCAGGAGGGACCAGTTCTGGGGGCTGTGGGAAGCTTCAGCTGGTCTGGAGGTGCCTTTGTATACCCCCCAAATATGAGCCCCACCTTCATCAACATGTCTCAGGAGAATGTGGACATGAGGGACTCTTACCTGGGTGAGAAAAGGCTTTGGTTGTGAAAGCGGGCGGGAGGGGCAGGAGCCCGAGGCCAGAGGGCGAGCCTTTGCGCTGAGGCCTGGCCCCCTCAGGTTACTCCATCGAGCTGGCCCTTTGGAAGGGGGCGCAGAGCTTGGTCCTGGGGGCCCCCCGCCACCAGCACACCGGGAAGGTTGTCATCTTCACCGAGGTGTCCAGGCAATGGAGACCGAAGGCTGCCGTCGCAGGGACCCAGGTTGGGTGTGGAGGAACGTGAGGGTGGCAGGGTCTCCAGGGCTGGAGAGGGAGGAGATGAAGGGATTTGGGGCTTGTGGAGCGGGAGGTCCCGGTGCCTGGGGAGAGGCGGAACTTGGCCCAGAGGGGCCCCTCTGGGCGGGGGCAGAAAGGGTGACTTCAGTCTCTGCCCTCCAGATTGGCTCCTACTTTGGGGCCTCCCTCTGCTCCGTGGACGTGGACAGAGATGGCAGCTCCGACCTGGTCCTCATCGGGGCTCCCCATTACTACGAGCCGCCCCAGGGGGGGCCAGGTGTCTGTCTGCCCCTTGCCCCGGGCGGTAAGTGGCTGCTAAGGAGACCTGGGCTGGGTGGGCCTGGGTGTGGGGGGAGCCTGGGAGTTGCCCAGGCCAGGGACTCGCATGGGATTTGTTCTGCAGAGAGCGAGGTGGCGGTGTGAGGTCACTCTCCGAGGGGAGCAGGGCCACCCCTGGGGACGCTTCGGGGCAGCCCTGACCGTGCTGGGGGACGTGAATGGGGACAAGCTGACGGACGTGGCCATCGGGGCCCCGGGAGAAGAGGAGAACCAGGGTGCTGTCTACCTGTTTCATGGAAGCTCGGGACTGGGCATCAGCCCCTCCCACAGCCAGGTGAGGCCCCGTTGCAGACCCTGTCACTGCAACAACCCTCTCCTTGCTTCCCCCGTCTTCCACACTGCCACCGAGAAAATTCTCTGTTTTCACATGTCCTTTGCCCACCGCTGGGCATCCTAGAGGCAGCAAACACAATCTATGGAATTCTAGAAATGGAAATATTGACTGGTGCATTCTCTGCTTTCTATAGAGACTTGATACTTGAGCAGGTTCTCCACCCAGGGCTTTGAATCCCCCGGCAGCTTGACGAGGTACGTAGGCCAGGCATTAGCAAGCACGTTTTAGAGGTGAAATCTGAGGCCTGGAGAAGATAAGTGCCTTGACTTGTCCAAGGTTTGCAGTGGATCAGGGATGGTGATGAGAGAGGTTCCAGTCCTCTGACTTCTAACCCACTGGCCCAGTGTCTTGGTGGCTCCCTGTTGCCCATCAGTGTAGGTCTGGTTGCTCGGCCCGCCTGTCCACTCACCCCTGCGTCTCCCCGGACGCTGCATGACTTCATTCCCCGCCGCCAGGAACCCTGCCAAACGCCCATCTACGCACGAGCCCTCATCCAGCGGGGCAGTGTTCCCTGAGAAGCGAGGGCTGCTTCCCTCGGCAGAAGTCAAGGAAGCCCCCATTAAAACATAGACGAAGGATCTGAGTAGACCTTTCTCCAAACATGATACACTAAGGACCAACCTGCCCATGAAAATGCTGAACAGCATTAGTCGTCAGTCATCAGCACAATAAAGCCACAACGAGACACCGCTTCACACACCCTGGGGTGGCTAGGATGAAAAGGACAGATAGTAACAGGGTGGGGATGTGGAGAATTTGGAGCCCCCGTATACCGCTAGTGGGAATGGGAAATGGCACAGCTGCTTTGCAAAAACAGTCCTCCAGAGGTGAAACACTGGAGTTTACAAAGGTAAACACTGAAGCTGTAGGACCCAGCAATTCCACCCAAGAGAACTGAAAACGCACTCACACAAAGAGTTACACACAAACTGTCCACAATAGCACTATTCACAAAAACCCAAAGGTGAAAACGACCCAAATGTCCATCTACTCCTGAACAGCTAAATAAAAGGCGGTATAGCCATACGATGGAATATTATCCAGCCCTAAACAGAAATGGACTGACACACGCTACATAGACATAAAACTTGAAAACATTATGCTGAGTGAAAGGAGCCAGGCACAAAAGACCACTCCTTGTAAGATTCCACTTACATGAGATCTCCAGAATAGCCAACCCACAGCGACAGGAAGTAGGTTAGTGGTTGTCTGTGGCCGAGGGTGGAGGGAAACGAGGGGCAAAGGGGTGACTGCTAAAGAGTAGGAGGTTCCTTTCTGGGGTGATGAAAATGTCCTAAAATTGATCTGTTGATGGCTGTATAAGTCTGTGAATATCCTGAACAACACTGTGCTGTATACTTTAAAAGGGTAACTTGTACAGCACGTGAGTTATATCCCAAAAAGCTGTTAGGTACAAGAGTCACAGGAGATCCCTGAAGCTCTGCCGCTTCCCAGCTATGTGATCTTGGTCACTACTCAGCTGCCTGTGCTGAGCTTCCAGATGCGTACAATGGTGGTAACAATAAACCTTATAGGCTGCTGCTGTGAGGTTCAAATGAGTTAGTGCATATATGTACCTATAGTACATATATAGCACACCTATACATATGTGCCTGGCCATAATAGATGTTACATTATAATCAATTATTGTTGATGCCATTTAACAACCGAATAGGGTTTTAGAGAACTTGGAACTATAAGCAGAGGGTGAAAGGCTTTGTTGAGAATCATGAGAGTCCACCTGTTGCCATGAAACTCCCTGCGGTTCACACCAACTTCTTCAACTTCCCTTTGCTGCACCGGCTCAGAGGCACTTCTATGTCGACCCGTGAGTGCTAGTGTTTCCTGGGTTATACCCACGAGGCCTGATTCCAAGAGGAGGCCCTTCCAGATCCACGGCCAATCATGGTCGTCCTTCCGCACCACGAGGCGTATCTCACCGCACACTTGACCGGGAAAGTCTGGCCTTGCGCCCCAGGGTCCCACACACCAGCGTGAGGATATGGAGGCGAAACCAGTGTTCCTGAGGGCAAGGCCACTTGACTGCATCTGTGCGGTTCCTGCACCCCTTTTCCTCTCTGTACTCCCTTGGTAATTGGTAACTTTTTCTTTTCTTTCCTATTACTGCTCTTAATGCCTGCCAGTCCCAGCAATGCCCAAAGACTGAGAGGGCACGTCCTCCCAGGGGCTGCTCATTCCAGGAGCGATGGAAATAAAGGAGAAGGGACCCACAGGGGACGCAGGTGCACAGAGTGTGTGTTTGGGAGCAGCCACTCCCCATCCCAACTGGATCCCTCCTTGTCCTCTAAAGAGACAGGGAGCAAAAAGGGGCCTTGGGCATGGGGTTGGAGGGTCAGATTTCAGGTCTGGAGTTGGCCCGTTAAAGGCTGTGTGGCCTTGGCACTGTCTGCGAAGAGGAAGGTGGGGCTGGACGATTTCTGAGGTCCCTTTCAGCCCCAGTGCTCGTCATCATCAGCACGTAACTAGTGACCACGTTGCAGGTGCTGTACTAAGAACTATGTGAATTAGTTCATTTGCTACTCACAGCTGAACTCTGCGGTACTATTATCCCCGTGTGAAAGGTGAGGAAGATGAGGCCTAGCAAGATTGAACTCAGGCCCCAGGCCCCATGGCTGGGAAGCGGAGGAGCCGGCATTGGAACCTGAGACTAGATGAATGAGCAAATGAAATTCAGGTCACCAGGCCAGTCTTTCCATCTCCACTTCTTCCGTCATGTCTTAGGAATCTTTCCTTTTCTCTAGTCACCTTTGCCCCACCCCACGTCCTCTTTTTCGGGCACTTTTCTTGGTGGTCTCTTCTCACGACTCGCCATTCGGTCTCCCACATTCCTACTTCCCCATTCCTCTTGTTGCCGATTTCCACGTTGTTCCTCTGGCCCCTCAAACCGGCTTGCCTTTCCCTCTCTGTCCAGAGGATCACAGGATCCCAGTTCTCCCCCAGACTCCAGCATTTTGGGCAGTCGCTGAGTGGGGGTCAAGACCTCACCCTGGACGGACTTGTGGACCTGGCCGTGGGTGCGCAGGGGCACGCGCTGCTGCTCAGGTGAGAGGCCCCTGGCTCAGGCACACCCCAGGTGGCCCCTGGGTCTACCCTAGGACACCAGCCTCCACACTCCCATCCCAGGTTGCCCTCCTGAGACCCAGGGCTTGTCCTCAGCTCAGCACTCTGCCCACAGGACCAGGCCTGTGCTGAGGGTGTGGATGAACATGTACATAACACCTGCAGAGATCGCTAGGCCTGTGTACGAGTGTCAGGGGCTCACGTCCTCTGTCCAGGATCTGGGTGATGCCAATGTCTGCCTTCATGTTTATGAAAGTCCCAAGAACCGGCTGGGTGAGTCCTCTCTGACTCGGGACAACCTGCTCCCTGGAGCCCTCCAGCTCAGGACTCCTGCCGTGCCCTTTTGCCCGCCTGGGGAGTTCCTGGCTCTCTCAGCCCTCCCCATTCCCTACGTGCCCCTGTAGGCGACCTCCAAAGCTCTGTGACCTTTGACTTGACGCTTGACCCCGGTCGCCTGAATCCCCGTGCCATTTTCAAGGAGACAAACACTCGGAGTCTCACTCGTGTCAGAGTTCTTGGGCTGGGACAGCACTGTGAGGATGTGAAGTTGCTCCTTCCGGTGAGGGGGTCTCGGAGGCCGGGGCGGGAGGCGATTCTGAGGCTGGCAGTGGGCTCGGCGGGGAAAGGACGAGGCGTGTCCCGGTCCTCCCGCTGGTTCAGCAGCAGCATGGCACCTTGTGTGCAGGAGGGGCTTAACATTGGATAGCCGAGTGAGCGAGTGTGTTAGCAGGTGAGCGAACGAGTGAGTGGATGGGCTGGCTGCAACTGCCGGAAATCACTCAGCTGGACTTCAGAAGAGTGTGGCTGCTTCAGAGATCTACTGGGCAGTGGGCTGGGATTCTCGTATCGTGTTGTTCCTTTGACACAGACCCTGCCCTAGGTGCCAGGGACACAGCAGGGGACGAAACAGTCCATGCCCAGAGGGAGTGGTGGAGAAAAGGCAAAAACGATTATCAAGTTTCTAGATAACAGGCATCAGGCTAGGCAGGGAGGCAAAGCCAGGGAGAGAAGGGAGGGGTGTCCAGAGGCCTCCTGGAGCAGAGGAAGTCTGAGAAGACCCTGACCAGAGTGAGCCCGTGGGAGGCCGGGGGAAGGGGAGCCGAGGCAGAGGACAATCACAGCAGAGGGTTCTCACGGCAGAATCAGCGACGAATGTTTAACGAGTGCAGGTAGGCGTCATTGTCGCCCCATTTTACACACGAGGAGATGGGACACGGCTAGCGATTGTGAGGGCGCCTTCTTTAGCCACCTGCTCTTTTCGCTGTCTGCCTTCTAGGCTTGTGTGGAAGACGCTGTGACGCCGATCGCCTTGCGTCTCAATTTCTCCCTGGTGGGCAAGCCCATCTCCTCCTTCAGAAACCTCCAGCCTATGCTGGCTGCGGATGCCCCCACATACTACACGGCCTCTGTGAGTCCTGGTGTTGGGCTCTTCGGGAGGCAGTGGAGGTGTGGACTCCAGACCTTGGAGAAAACCCCGTTTTGCCTTCCCTCTCAGCTCCCCTTTGAGAAGAACTGTGGAGCTGACCACGTCTGCCAGGATGACCTGGGCATCTCCTTTGGCTTCTCAGGGTGAGCTTCCACCTCCGTAGACCTGCCCCGGTGTCCCAGCCCCACTCCTGGAACCGAAAGCTCCTGCTTGGCTATCCCTAAGGCTTCTATCCTGTGCTCAGAAGCCAGACATCCTACCCGCCGTGCCTCCCCACCTCCCCGCTCTGTGTTTTATCCCAGACCATCTCTGGCCCCAGTTGCAGAACCAACCCCCGCCCTCTACCCCAACACCTAGCTTGAAGACCCTGGTGGTGGGGAGTAACCTGGAGCTGAACGTGGAAGTGAAAGTATGGAATGACGGCGAGGACTCCTACGGAACCACAGTCACCTTCTCCTACCCACGTGGGCTGTCTTACCGACGTGTGGCAGGGATCCAGGTATTATTGCCCCTGGGGAAGGAAGCAGCTTAGGTCTGGAGATCAGCAGAGACTTCCTGTGCTGGGTTCAACGCTCAGGCTGGGGCTGCCATTGCTTAGCAGCCTCCGATAAAGCAAGAGGTCTGGCCTGACCGTGGTTGGATAGATAGGGTTGTGCTCTCTGGGGCTTGCCTCAGCTCATGTTGTGTTCATTTCTGGGCATCACATTGTTAAGGACGCTGACTATCAGGAATGAGTTCCCAGGAAGCTGCTAATGTGGAGAGAGAGGGAGCCCTGCCTCCAATGTCTTTGTATTCCACATCATATCGACATCCTTCTTTTAAAAGAAAACACGTCTTGGCCTTCAAATATTTTAAAACACTGTCCCGTTCAGTTAATTGGTTACACTAGCAGGAGCGTTCAACACCTTGGCGTCTCCGCACCGCACTGGAGGAAGAGTTGCCCTGGGCCGCACACGAAATGCACCGCGACGCATAATCACAAAAAAAAACCTCATAATGTTTTAAGTGAATTTACGATTTTGTGTCGGCCGCATTCACAGCCATCCTGGGCTGCGTGCAGCGCAAAGGCCGTAGGTTGGACACCCCTGAGAGTCTAGATTGTGTCCTGGCATACTTTTTCTGTAACGGGCTAGGAAATAAATATTTCAGCTTTGTGGGCCACACAGTATCTTTCACATCTACTCAGCTCTGCTGCTGTAGAGCGAAAGCTGCCTGCCATCGACAATATGTAAATGAATGGGTATGGCTGCGTGCCAATAAAGATGCATCTGTAAAGGTTGGTGGTGGGCTACCGTGCAGCGATCCCTGTTCTAGAAGACAGAAGTAGGACCATGGCAGTCACAGTGGAACCGATTTGTAACAAAAATTTTATGAAAAATGTTAGACATTTACAAAAGTAGGGAGTAGATCAACGTACCTCTCAAAAACTTGTCACCGAGATTCATCGGTTATCAACGTTTTGCTACACATATTTCATCTGGCTTTTTTCCGCCTCTTTGCTGAAGCATCTGAAGACAAACCCCAGACGTCACGTCACTCCTCCCTATTTCACCATATAGCTCTGGACGGTCCCCACGTCCTGCATGACCCAGTGCCAATTTCACACCCTATGAAATGAATGATTCCTTGGTGTGGAGACCATAATAAAATTTCTTTAATTGCCTCAAAAGCATCTTTTACGCCTAATTGATTTGAACCAGCATATCAACTAGATCTACACGTTACGTTTGGCTGGTTGGCCTCTTACGTCTCTCTTTGGCTAGTATTACCAATAAGACCATATTCTGATTAACATTTGAAGGAATGCACTAGAAATGGCAAGGCCTAGCTGCATGTGGGGTGAGTGCCCTATCATTGAAAGTCCTTCTAGATGTATCAACCAAATGCAATATGTGCAGATCTGTTGGGTATTTACTTTACAAATGAGCTGCTAAATAACTTTTTGGAGACAAAGTAGGGAGGGCTGAACGTGACCTGGATATTAGCCGATATTAAGGAGTTATTGCTAATTTTGTGGGGTGGCATTTGTTGAGTCTTGAGGTTATGTTAAAAAATATCCTTATCTGGCTATTGTGGGTGGCATTTGTTGGTTGTGTACATGGAAGCATTTCTGAACGAAACGGTGTGATATCCGAAATGTGCTTCAAATTGTCGAGAAAAAAGAAATTAAAAGGTGGAGAGCAGCTGAATTAAACAAAAAGGAGCCCTGAGCAGTGTGGCTCAGTTGGTTGGGTGTCGTCCGGCAAAGCAAAAGGTCACCGGTCTGATTCCCGGTCAGGGCACATGCCCTGGGTTGCGGGTTTGGTCCCCAGTCATGGAGGTTTTTTTTGTACGAGAGGCAACCAATGGGTGCTTCTCCCTCGCGTCGATGCTTCTCTCCCTCTCTTTGTCCTTTCCATCCCCTCTTCCTAAAAAGTAATTAAAAAGTAGAAAAATGTTGGTAATTTAAGCTGAGTGATAGGTACATGGGGTTGATTTATCTAGCCTCCCTTCCTTTTAGAACGTTTGCCCATTTCTGTAATAGAAAGCCTTTTAAACATACCAATAAATAAAAGGGGGGCAACTTTAATAAATCTGAGATGTCTCCATTAGGAAAAGTTCGGGCAGATAGTGTCTAAATTCTAAGGACGTTTTAAAAACATGACCTTGGGGTGGAATCCACGAAACTGTCACTAACTTTACGGAGTCTCTCTGGAACACTTAACAAACGCTCACCTGCCTATTTTCACCTGCCCTTGCTTAGAGCCAGGGGCAGTCACGCTCCCTGCACCTGACCTGTGACAGCACCCCAGGCCGAGGCCAGGACACCTGGAGCACCCGCTGCAGCTTGAAACACCTCATCTTCCGCGAGGGTGCTCAGGTCAGCTTTATCTCCCACTTCCCTGCCCCACCCGGGCTCACCTGCTCGGTGACCCTCCCGCTCCCAACCCCCGTGCCTGCCTCTTCCTCAGATCACCTTCATGGCCACCTTTGACGTCTCCCCCAAGGCCACGCTGGGAGACCGGCTGCTTCTAATGGCCAACGTGAGCAGGTGAGCGGGGCCAGGTGCGCAGGGCCAGGTGAGCGGTGCCAGGCTCGGGGCAATGCCCCCTCGAGCCCAGCCTCCTCTTCAGGAGCCCTTGGTAATGGCTCCTCCTTTCTCCAGTGAGAATAACACCCCCAGGACCAGCAAGACCACCTTCCAGCTGGAGCTCCCGGTGAAGTACGCTGTCTACACCGTGATCAGCAGGTGCCACACCAAGACCTGAAAAGGGTTCTTCGGCATCATTCTGAGGGGGCTCAGGGAGAGTCTCCGTCCCTGTGGCCACTGAACATCTGGGACATTTAGGTTTTATCGTTACCCTTTCAGTCGTTAGGTGGTAGCTGCTAGTACCACGGACTAATCAGTCATCGCGTGTTTATTGTGGGCTAGCTATGACAATAAGAACTGTGATATTATCGGTACACTCTACATTTGATAGAGCTTACGGCTCTCAGAATCCTTTCTCCAAAGCCCCAAGGTTGCCCTGGATTCCGTAAGAGATAGGAGAGATGTCTCTGTCTTCAAGGTTTTTACAGCCTTATTGGGGAGCAAGGTTATTCTGCAGCCTGAGGCTATGTGAATTTCTAGGGGCCTCCTGTCAGGGGAGGCCTCAGCTAAACATTGACAGGTTCTGTGGCATGGGGCTTGGCCCTTGGCTTTTGGGTGGGACAGTTCTTCATCGCAAAGAACAGTTTTACAACTCGCAGGGCTTTCAGAACCACTCCTCCTGCCGTCCCCGTCCCCTTTGGGAAGGATAGGGAGAAATAACCTGCCTGCTTCCGAGGCGGGGTGTCAAGGAAGAGCTGACGGTGCTGTCCAAGGAGAGGTAAATGAGGTGTTTGAAACTGGGAGTCAAGTGGTTGGGCAGACACCTTCCCAGCGTTTGCTATGTTTCAGGCACAGTGTCCTGGTAGCTTTCCATAAATTTAATTGACTTTGACAAAGACTTATTGAGCCTCTATTATGTGTAATCAAAAGCACACAGAACCCCCTGCCCTTGTGGGAGGTATGCACTGGCGGTATGTAATAGGCCCATGTGACTGAGCCTGGTATACTCCCCCGCTACTTGCACAGGGTGTCTCGTTGCATGTCCTCCTCCTGCCCAGAGCGTCACCCGTCATTCACACCCGCACACTGGGGTCTCTCAGCCGCCCAGCCAGTTGCATGCTCTGAGCACGTTCGCCGGAGCTTGCGCTGGGCTTAGCACACCGTGCAGGGCGCTCACAGGAAGAGCACACCACGTCTAAGCATGTGTGGCCCTACAGCTCAGCTGTCCTCTGCAGATGTGACTCGGTGGGAAGGGCCATCAGGGGGGCGCTCAGGACGAGAGTGGGCATTTTGGGGGAGCCCACTGGCAGAGCAGGGGTGTGACTTCAGAGTAGGAGTGTAGTCTAGACTTTGGACTGTGCAGGCAAAGGTCAGGTCCCCAGGGGACAAGGCAGAACAGAGGTGGAATCTGCTGCCCATGTGAGGGGCCAGGTTGGCCATTGGGTCTTCAGGCATGGGCCTCGGCCGGCCTGAGGAGGCGCTGTTCACTGAAACGCAGTGAAGAGCCCGCTGTGGGCTCTCCCCCACCTCTAAGCCCCAGGCCCAGAGCAGCCAAGGAAGCAGCAGAGAAGGGCCCTAAGGAAGGCCGTGGCAGACCAGGCAGGCGCAGCGACCAGCAGACTTGTCAACAGCGCCAGCCCGAGTCTCCCCGAACCTGTGCTGTGTCCCACACGACCAACCACACCCTGCATGCCCGTGATGGCCTGGGAGGAAAACAGGCACAGTAACAGGCTGCCACTCCCCCAGGGAGTCAGTCAGGGGCCTAACTCTCGGTCCCTTTCACAGCACCCCCTGCCCAACCCCACCTTGGCGGTTTCCTCTGCCGGCAGCTTCCGCAAGCACTTTGCATCCAGCCTGAAGCCCAGCCCTGCCCCCTAAACCTTCCCAGTACCCCAAGTCAGCCTCGTTCCAGGGTACCCCAAGACCCCACTGACCACCTGTCCTGTCATGCTCTCAGCCAGAGCCTCCTCAGGGGGCCCCCATGGGCTTCAAATCCACCCATGCCTCTTCTCTCCCCAGCCATGAAGAGTCCACCAAGTACTTCAACTTCTCTGCCTCGGAGGAGAAGGGAAGCAGCGTGGCCCAGCACAGATACCAGGCGAGTGATGGCGACTCAAGAGCGTGGCCTGGGGCGTGGCCCGGGAGCCCAAGGCTGGGGAGGGATGTGGGATTTGGTGTGGTGTTTGCCTTCACTGCCCTCTGTACAGGTGAACAACCTGGGACAGAGGGACCTGCCTGTCAGCGTCAACTTCCTGGTGCCCGTGGAGCTGAACCAGGTGGCTGTGTGGACAGGGGTGACGATCCTCCACCCCCAGGTACTCAAGGACTGTGCATGGCTCCTTCACTAATGCCCTCTGCCCGGATTTCTTGTGTCCCTCATGAGTCTCTGATGTCCCCACTGAGGTGCTTGCTCTCTGTGTCTTCCTAGAACTCACCCATTCAGTGCTCTTCAGAGAGAAGATTGCCCACAGAGTCCAACTTCCTGACCCACATTCAGAAGAATCGTGTGCTGGTGAGGAGGGCTCTGGCTGCCCCCACTTGAAGCCACTCGTCAGGGGAATTTAACTCAGGAATCCGTGTGACATTCAGGTGGCTGTCTGCTGAGCAGCTCTCCTGAATTCCGATGCGGCTGCTCCCCTTAAATCAGACAGCTTAATGCTATCCTCTGCCTTCAGACCCTTCTGTCTCTGGCCTGATGCTACTTCTCAGCCCCTAGGACTGCTCCATTGCTGACTGCCTGAGGTTCCGCTGTGACATCCCCTCCTTCGGCATCCAGGAGGAACTTGACTTCATCCTGCAGGGCAACCTCAGCTTCAGCTGGGTCAGCCAGGTGTGTAGGCCCAACAGCGGAGTCCCTCCCCCCAGACTCAGGTGGTACCTGATATGTCTGTGCCCATCCTCCATCAAGCTAGGATGTTTCTCTGACTCTGAGCTTCCCCCAGATCTAGTTCCCCAGCTCTCCCGCTCTCTTTCACAGACATTGCAGAAGAAGATATCGGTCGTGAGTGTGGCTGAAATCGTATTCAACAGATCTGTGTATTCCCAGTTTCCAGGACAGGAGGCATTTTTGAGAGCCCAGGTAGTGACTGTGGTAGACAGTAGCCTGGTTGGTGAGAGCGCTTCTTACGCTGAATCTGTGATGCTGGGTGGTGAGCTCACAAGCCCTGAGGGAGGAAGGGCGAATGTCCCTGGGTGGGGCACTTGCACCTAAACTCATGAGCGCTTCTGTATCTCTGCTCTTGGGGTTTGGCCCGGGGAAGCAGAGGAGAAAGTTAGAGGTCGGAGAACCTGGGTAGAGTCTGGGACAGCAAGAGGCCTGATACTTTCTGATCCCCAAATCAGATGGAGATGGTGCTAGAAGAGTATAAGGTTTATGATCCTATCCCCCTCATTGTGGGCAGCTCTGTGGGAGGACTGCTGCTGCTGGCTCTCATCACAGCGACACTCTACAAGGTAAGTGTGTTCATCCTACTCTTGACACTATAAGCATTTGTTTTCATTCCTTACAGTATAGGAAAGAGCTCACCATGGAGTCGGGTGCATATTCTGGCTAAGTTACTGCATGTGAGAGATTAGCTATGACATCAGCAGTCCCTAACTGTCCCCCACATTTGTGCTTTTCTATCTGATTTTCAGGCCTTCTCTGGTCTCTCTGACTTTGTCTCCCACTCTTCTCTGCTTTACTACTTGTTTCCCTTGACAACAAAGTGAAACATAAAAAAGCACCACCGTAGATTTGGTATTGACATCACCAGATTCATTCTGTGACTAGGCAAGTGACTTGTCTACACTGGATCTTGGTTTCTTTCTTAATGTAATTCTACCCATTTCACATAACTATGTAAAGTCTAAATGTCACAATGTATATAAAGGTATTACTGCATTGCCTGAACATAGTAGGGGTTCCAGAAATGGTGAATCCCTCCCTTTCCCCATAATCTTTTTCTTCCTCTTCCACTGGACTTCCTGATTTTCCTCTCCTTCCTCTCCTACAGGTCGGCTTCTTCAGGCGTCAGTACAAAGAGATGATGAAAGAAGCAAATGGATAAGCTGCCCCAGAAAATGGGACATCAGATCTCCAAACTGGCCAATAAAAAACTGCGTCCTGCTCTCTTGTGGACCTGCTCTGTGCTGAGAGGTTTCTTGGCCCTTTTATTCTCACTCATGCCAGGCTTGAGAGGGAGGGAAATGTTTCACATAAGGAAGGCTGGGATCAGGCTGCTTTCTTCTCTTTGAGAGGATGCTGTTTATTTGCACAAAGTGTCTTGCCTGGGAAGGACCATTTATCTTGTCAAGGCTCCAACTGGAAACTCTAGGACAGAATCCTTGCCATGACCCCCCACTCCCAGAGCACTTGACTTGAAATTTCTACCTGGATACATGGGCAATAGTCTCGGGCTCCATTCTCCTTTCCTCCAATAGCCACCAATGATCTTTCTAAAATACAGTATTGACCAAGCCACTCATCCTTACCCATCTTCAGTGGCTCCCTGTTAATCACAGGATAACATTTGAACTATTCAGTCCTGTTCGATTTTCCAGGAGGTAGGCTTTGAAGCACAGAGTATGAGACGTTCTCTGCTTTTCTGTCATCCTCATTTCTAGTAAAATACTATCAGTACCAGCTCATAACTTTGTCTTTGGAATCTCAGTCCAGGTTTCCCCAATGGAGTTGGGAATAAAATGCCTTCACATTAGAATTTGTAAGCTTGGCTTTGAGCATTGGTTGGCATTGCCAGCCATGAGGGAAGAGCGGCCTCCTCCCCCTGGAGGGGCATTGCCCCAATTCCCCTTTGGCTCACCCCACTTCAGGATCTCTTAGAGATTAAAAGAGGCTAAGGTCGCTTCTACTTTTTGAGGCTCTAAAGGTAGCAAATGAATAAATGCCAGAACATGATGATAAAAATTGTGCATTTTAAATATTTGCATTAGCAAATTAATATATTGCACAAAAAGATGTATGTGCCTTTATTGGGAAACATGTCAAAGGTCTAAAATTAATGCGTAATGTGGATGTGGGTCCTGGAAATGATGCCCATGGTGTTCCCTAATCACGGTAGACTCTGGTCAGCCCTGAGGTCTGCAGCCAGGACAAGACAGTTAAACAGATTAGGGGTTATAAACTTCCCTTATTGGGGGCAACCTGACCTCTTAATCTACTTGCTTCATTCTCCGGGGTGTCACTGATAGGAAACAATAGGGCTGTGGGGGAGGGGAGGTCCAGGAGAAGGGGCAGACCTCAGTGGCTGCTCTTTCAGCTGGAAAGGTCATTGGAGTGAACCAATACAGATGTTTCTTAGAGATCCTGAGATGTGTTGACATTGTTTACATATGATTAGTGATTGGAGAGCACTTTGAAGTCCTATACACGGACCTGCTCCCTCCAATAAGGCCATTCTTATTGTGCCAACCATCTCAGTATAAAGCCCAAGGTAGTGCTTGGCACTGAGCTGGGAGTCAACACATCCCTGCCCTAGAGAGATCCCCCTGTTGCTACCACCACAAAGGTTCTCAGGCCATGTTGATATTTTAATTAGAATAAAGGAAGCGGAAGCTGTTGATCACGTGGTTTGAGGGAGTGCTAGAAAGTAGCACTTTACTTCCACCCAGCAATATCTTCCCATCCATCATCTTAGGATCCAAATTCCTTTTGTACTTTGAAGCTCTGGGGTCTCTAGAAGGGCTGATTATCATACAATAGCTTCAACTAGGGCTCCAGACTAGATGTTATTAGAGTCTGGCTTTGGAGTGTTATTTCTCAAAATGTGTTCTACAAACCACTGGTGGTTTCCTATTGTCTCTCCTAAGTGCTAAGTTTTAGAAGGGCGGGAGGAAGAGTAAGAGCCCTGGCCAGGTGGCTCATTTGGTTGGAGCATCATTCTGTACATAAAAAGGTGGCAGGTTTGATCCCAGGTTGGAGGATGTATAGGAGGCAACAGATTGATGCTTCTCTCTTTCCATCTCTCTTTCTCTTGCTCTATAAAGTCAATGAACTTATCCTCATGTGAGAATTTTTTAAAAAGAGCAAGAAACAAAGGGGTTCAAGAATGTGAACTCACCTCTTCCCAAGGATACACCAAACCTACAGCTATCTATGGGTCATTTCCCTCTGAAAACGATTTGAAAAGTAGATGAACTGCTCCTCTATGACAAAAGATAAAAAGGCCACATCAAGATGGGTAGGAGAAGCAGAGACATGCTTTTGCTCATAAGTGCCCACCAGTGTGGTGCCTCCATTAAAGGAGCAATGGGTTTGTGCCCCACATCAAACTCCCACCCTTGGGATGGGCACTGAAGAGACAAGCCCCGAAATGTCTGGCTTAGAAAACCAATGGAGCTGATATCCAAGAAGCCCGAAGAATTTTAGGGAACTGAGATTCTCCTTTTAGAGGGCTTACCTGTAGTCGCACTCTCCCCAGGACCCAGTGCAAAAGCAGAAGTTTGAAAAGCACATAGGTGATACGTGAAGGAGGCTCATTTGTTGAACTTAAGGCATCTGCTGAACCAGGGGACAGTCGAAATTCTTCTGAGACAGAGGTGCTTGTGGATGCCATTTCTTCTTTTGTGTGTGTGCTTTCAGCCTGCTCTGCTAACACAGGCAGGTGAGCTGGGACATGGCACTCTCACTGCGTTGCTAGGACAGATGGAAATGCGTGGTTGTGACTTTCCCACTGCCTTGCTGGAAAGAGAGAATGCCGGTCCTTGTAGCACTCCGCTGCTCCCTTGCCAACGTTGGTGGGTAAGTGCAGTTGCAGCACTTCCCCATTCCCTGGCTGGCACCCAAGAGCACAAGTGATTATATATTCTGTGGTTCCTTCCCTGAAGCTGGCAGGCAGGAGACAAGACACTCCAGCTGCATCACTGAAACCTGAGGGTGTGTGCAGTTAAGGCATTTTTCTGCTACCTTTCTGGAGACTGTGCGTTTATCCCACCCCCTACACTCTCTAGCTGCTTTGCTAAAACCAGTAGGTACATGCAGTCCACACAGGAGGTGTCCCTTGATCACCTGCCCCTGGTGGCTGATGGGGCTGGTGCTCCTGGGCTCCACAGAGTGGTAATAATCAGGAAGACGGTTCTTGGCAGGCTACCAAACAGCAAACTGAAACACCCTCAATCTCCTTGTGGAAAAGGCCTTATTGGCTTATTCTGGAGCTTCAGCTTGAGGGAAGGGCTTCCTGTTTCCCACACATCTAGAGGCTACAGAGGTGCCCCTAGGGAACAGAAGCAAGGAGACACCGTTATTGCGCACTGCCTGGGCTTTGCTACAGCTTGATGATACTTCCCAGAAAGGAGCTTATAAACTCATCTAGAGGCCCAACTTTTGTACTGTCACCCAGGGGATATCTCCAGATCTAGGAGACTAGCAAGGTTTCTGACTTAAGCCCCATAGAAGTGAGCTGCTGCTTGAGGGTCTAGCTTCCAACCAGCCTGAAACTAAGCACTAAATGAAATTCCTCCCTTTGGAATACTGACAAGTTTTGCTTGGCACATTCTCAACAATGGGGACCTTTTAAGAATAAATCAAGCTGTTTAGACAATCACAAACCTTGGGGAGATAACCAAGAGCTAGAGCAAGTTTGAATGATAAATTTCACCACCTACACAAGACCACTTCAAGACAGAGAGGCAGCTGTTTCACCTAACACATAGAAACAATCTTGGATATCCACACCAAGACATAATATAATTAAAATGTCAAAAGTTAAAGGTAGAGAATCATAAAAGCATTATGAGAAAAACAACGTGCTGCATGCAAGGGAAATCCCATAATGTTATCAGCAGATTTTTCAGCCAAAATTTTTTTTTTATACTCACCCAAAGACATTTTTTCATTGCTTGCTTAGAGAGAAGGGAAGGGGGGGAGAGAGAGAAATATCAGTTGGTTGCCTTCTCATATGAACCCTGACTAGGGTATGTGCCCTGAATGGGAATCAAACACATGACCCTTTGATCTACAGAACAATCCTCCAACCAATTGAGCCACACTGGCCAGGGCTCAGCAAAAATTTGAAGTTCAGAGGGAGAAGCATTACATATTCAAAGTGCTGGAAAGAGAAAACTTCCACCAAGACTACTCTGCCTAGAGAAATTGCCATTCAGAATTGAAGGAGACACAATTTTGCAGACAAACAAAAGCTAAAGGAGTTAATCACCACTAAACCAGCCATACAAAAAATGTTAAAGGGAATTCTTTAAGCTGAAAAAAATATGACAGTAATTAATGACACAGAAAACATACAAGAGTAAATTCTCTCTGGTAAAGGTAATATGTAGTAAAAATAGTGAAATAATCACTTATAAAGCTAGTATAAATGTTACAAGATAAAAGTAGTAAAAGTAACTAAATCTACAATAATTAGGTAAGGGATACATAAAGAGATGTAAAATGTGACATCAAAAACATAAAACATGAAGAGGGAGAGTAAAAATATAGAGCTTTGAAATATGTTCAAATTTAAAGTGCTGTCAACTTAAAATAAAATAGCCTAAGTGACCATCAATGGATAAATGGATAAAGAAAATGCAGTATACACACACAGTCAAACATATACAATTGAATATTACTCAACTATAAAAAAGAATGAAATCTTGCCATTTGTGACAATATAGATGGACCTGGAGGGCAGTGTGCTGAGTGAAATATGTCAGTCAGAGAAAGATAAATACTGCATAATTTCACTGCTATTGAAATATAAAAAACAAGACAAACAAAACAAAACTGACTCATTAAGAGAACAGATTGGAGGTTGCCAGAGGTGGGGGGTCGGGGGACAAACTGAGTAATGGGAATTAAGAGGCACAAACTTCCAGATATAAAGTAAGTAAGTCATGGGGAAATAATATACAGCATAGGGAATAAGGTCAATAACAGTATTAACTTTGTATGGTGACAGATAGTAACTAGGCTGATAGTGGTGATCTTTTGCAATGTATACAAATGTCAAATCACTGTTATGCACCTGAAACTAACATATTATTGTATGCCATTATACTTCAATAAAAAAAGAGCAAGAAACAGTTTTAAATCCATACATCTCACCCATTTGAAACTGGTAACTTTCACAGAAAATCTTGTTATATTTATATTTAATAATTGTGTTCTTAAAGGTTGTCCACGGATTCCAAGGACTGCAGTGAGCTCTTGTCTAACATGCAAATAACAGGTGCTATATTCACATAATTTTCCTATGTGCACAATTGCTTACTTTCATGATATTTGCATTTTTCAGGGCTGTATTGGGTTGTATTTTGTGATCTCCAAATCACAAAATGAATCAATGGCTCAGAAATTATTCATTGAAGCATAAAAGTTGTGATAAAAATAAGACCATTACTGCAACTTAGATCTTGACATTCATCAAAATCAATACTGAATAAGACTTGAGCGTACATTTAGAATAGGGATGTAGGAATACTGAGATGCGTGTTCGTGAGCCAGAATATTAAAATATATCTGGAGCCCTGACTGGTGTGGCTCAGTGGACTGACCAATGGCCTGTGGACCAAAAGGTTTCTGGTTCAGTTTCCAGTTAGGGCACATGCCTGGGATGCAGGCAGGTTGGGGTCCTGTGAGAGGCAATAGATTGATGTTTCTCTCTCACATTGATGTTTCTCTCCCTCCCTTCCCTTCTCCCTAAAAATAAATAAAATCATATATATCAGGAAAATATTATATCATCTGAAAATTGGGCTTTATTGAATTAGATACCTGTTTGTCCTTATACTGTTGTCCATGAGAAAATTTTGCCAGTTGAGATCCAAGATGGCAGAGGAGTAAGTGGAAGTTACACTAACTGCCTCCCGGAACCAATCTGGAATTACAGCTAAATTGTAGAGAAATTATCCAGAATAACCAATGGAACAATAGCTAAAGAGAAGCCTTATAAAAATGGACAGACAGAAGAAACCACTTGACCACAACAAAATTGGTAGGGCGTTCAGAAGAGATGCAAGAGGGCTGGCTGGGCTCCCACAGGCAGCCGCTGAGATGCTGGATGGAAATTCAGCAGCTGGGGGTTCCCCATGAGAAGTGTGGGGTCTAAATCCCAAGCTGAGCTCCCCAGCCTACAGCACCAGAGCCAGAAAGGAACTCAGATCATATTCAGCTGTGAAAAGTGATGAGTTTCAGTCTTCCAGAAGAGATGGCTGGAGTCACAGAGTCTTTTAAAGGGCCAACACATATAATTTCATTTGCAGCCACTTACTCTGGGGTCTGGCAAAGAAGGTGGGCAGAATGGATTAGAAACATTGGAGGAAAGCCCAGGGATGGAGAACTGAAGGAGCAGCTACAAGGATCTATGTGGTGAGTCATTCCTTATACTTAAGGAGCCACCTTGCTCAGGCAGGGCACTCCCCTCCAAATGGCATGAGCCTGAGGGGAAGCATAGCCCCACCTACAGGAGTTACTCTACCCTACCCTGTGGTGCTTAAGCCTGACTGCAGGTTACAAATTGATTATATAACAATGGAAGGAGACAGCCACAGACTGTGGATCACTGGTAGTCTGGACAGGCTACCTAGGGCCAGACTGGGACTCCATCTGACATCACCAGGGATGGATCCAGAAAAGGAAAATAGTGAGATGAATTCCACCATGGTCTTCTTCATGATTTGTGCTATTTTCTTACCTGCATAGCTTTTTAACATTATTTTTTGCCCTTCAAGTTTGTGCATATTAAGTCACTAGTTTTTATATTATAGTTTATTTCAATCTCATATTTGCTCCTACTTTCTCTTACTCCATTTTACCTTCTCCTTTCCTCTTCTTATTTTTGTTTTAAATTTTATTTTCTCTCTTAGTTTGACTTGTTTCCATTCTACATCCTTACTCTTTCTCCCTTTTCCAGCTTCTTAAAACCATTTTTCTTGTCATTAGTCAACTCACATTCTTTTTCCCACTCTTAAAATACCCTTATTCTCTCCCCACCTTTATCAGTCTTTGCTCATCAGTTGTGGATATGGTGGTTGTTGCATTTCTCCAATTTTATTTCTAGATCTTCACTATTTTTGTATTTCAAATCTCAATTTTAGTATTCTCCTCTCCTACTCCATTTTTCCTTCCTCCTGTGTTTTCTCTTTTTCTTTTAAATTTTAATTTTTCCCTGTCTTAGACTGGTTTTCATTCCTCACTCTCAGTATTCCTTCTCCCTCTATCATCTCAAAATCACTTCTCATTCTTCTAGACATCTCTTAAGCTTTTCTTTCTTTCCATTTTCCCTCTTATTCATCTCCCACCTATATTAATCTTTGCTCATTGTTGTTGATAGCACTGTGGTGGATCTTTTTCTCCAATTTGTTTCCTTTTTCTTTCTCTCACTATTTTTTTAATTCTTCTTTATATTTTTAAATTTCTATTTAATGCTGTACGCTTCCTTTCTCTCACTCCATTCTGCATTCTTCCCTCCCCTTTTGTTTTACAATGTAAATTTTTCTTTCTTTCTCCCTTCATCTTGTTCCTACTCCCTAGCCTTATTATTGCTCTTCCCTCTAGTCTCTCAAAATAATTTTTCTTTCAGTTAGTCATCTCATATTTATTTTTCCTTATAATAGTCTTAATCTCCTTACATCTTTATTAATACTGGCTCATTTGCTGTTGATAGTGTGATTGTGGGTGGGGGTTAATTCTGTGGGTGTTGGTTTGTATCCCGGGTGGTTTGGTTTTGTTCTGGAAGCACCTGTACAAGAGTATACAAGATGTGGTGGGCAGAGTGACTCTGTCATCCAACTGGAGGAGGTGACCCACCAAAGAATGACCCAATAACAACCAAAACACAATACAACCAGATGGCCCACATAAATGGCATAAAGGGCATCCCAAGAACATCAGATTCAGCTGATCAAGGAGACTGAACCACTGAATCCCACATGTCTCCTACAACAGAAAGCCTCACCACAAAGACGGGGAGTCAAAGAAGATCAATCTAAGAAGCAGAAACAAAAAAGAGTCCCTAAAATGGAGAGACAAAGAAACAATCCTCAATCAAAAGAACAGGAGGAACTCCCAGAATGAGTCTAAATGAAACTGAGGCAAGTAAACTCTCAGACAGTGAGTATAAAATGGTTATAAGGATGTTAAATGAGCTCAGTGAGAACTGCAAAGAACCCCAGGGAAGCTACAATGAACTTCCTGTGAATTATACTAGCATGAAGAAATATATAGAAACAATAAATAAATGCCAGGAGAAAATAAAGAATACAATATCTTAAATGAAGAGCACTGTAGGAGGAATTAAAAGTGGGCTAGATGAAGCAGAGAATTGAATCAGCAGAGGAGGACAAGGTAGAAAAAAAAATCCCAGACAGAGTAACAAAATGAAAAAAAACTAAAAAAGAATGAAGATAGTTTAAGGGAGCTTCAGGGCAACATGAAATGTAATAATGTCCATATCATAGGCTACCAGAAGAAGAAGAACAGGAGCAAGGGATAGAAAACCTGTTTGAAAAAGTTATGATAGAAAACTTCCCTAACTTGATGAAAGAAAAAAATCATACAAGTCTAGGAAGCACAGAGGATCCCAAAGAGGGACCTAAAGAGGCCCATTCCAAGATGCATCATTATTAAAATGGCAAATATCAAAGACAAAGAGAGAATCTTAAAGGCAGCAAGGGAGAAACAACTAGTAACATACAAGGGAGCTCTGATAAGTCTATCAGCAGATTACTCTACAGAAAATTACAAGCAGGAAGGAAATGGCAAGAAATATTCCAAGTAATGAAAAGCAAAGGCCTGCACCAAGACTACTGTACCCAGCAAGGCTCTCATTTAAAATGGAAGGTAAAATAAGGAGCTTCCCAGATGAAAAAAAAAGAAGGCTAAAAGAATGCATCTCCACCAAACCAGCATTGGAAGAGATGCTAAAGAGATTGTTTTAAGAAGAGAGAGAGAGAGAGAGAGAGAGAGAGAGAGAGAGAGAGAGAGAGAGAAACACAGGAACAAAGGGAAAAATGGTAGTGAATAAGTGCCTATCATTAATAACCTTAAATGCAGAGGCATAGGTAGATACACTTTGTCTTCTCACACAATCAAAAGAAGGACAACAACAAACTTAAAAACAAAAAATAATCAGAACTGACAGAAAATCAAAATATGTTGAAGTTCGACAACCAAGGAGTTAAAGAAGAATCATTTCTCATATTGGTAGGAGGGGCAGAGATGGGCAGCCGGGGTGGAGAGGATGCACAGCAAGGTGGCAGCTGGAGGACCAGACAGGAGAGATGGCAGCTGGCAAACGGGGAGGTCCCACATTTGTGTGCAGATAAACTGAGAGGAAGAGCTGGAGAGTGAGACAGACTGCGCAATACAGGGTCCCAGTGTGGTAAAAGAAAGCCTCAAATCCTCTGGCTATAAAAAACCTTTGGTGTTGTGAAGGTGGGAGAAACTCCCAGCCTCACAAGAGAGTTCACTGGAGAGACCTACAGAGTTCTAGAATGTCCACAAACCCACCCATCCAGGAATCAGCACTAGAAGGGACCAATTTGCTTCTGAGTAGAGAGGGAAGTGACTGAAAGATGGTAGAGAGATGAGCAAGCACTATTGTACCCTTTCGGACATCTCCCCTACATACGGCGTCACAACACAGTGACCTGGGTTTCCCCGCCTTTGCGAATATCTAAGCTCCACCCCTTCAAACAAAACAGACCTCTGAGACAAAGAAATATGGCTCAAATGAAAGAACAGATCAAAGCTCCAAAAACAGAACTAAGTGATGAACAGATAGCCAACTTATCAGATGCACAGTTCAAAACACTGGTAATCTTCATGATCACAGAAATGGTTGAGTATGGTTGCAAAACAGAGGAAAAAGTGAAGCCTATGCAAAGTGAAATCAAGAAAAATATACAGGGAACCAATAGTAAAGGGAAGGAAACTGGAACTCAAATCAACTCTTTGGAGCAGAAGGAAGAGATAAACATTCAACCAGAACAGAATGAAGAAACAAGAATTCAAAAAATTGAGGAGAGGATTAAGAACCTCTGGGAGTACTTTAAACATTCCAACATCCAAATCATAAGGGTGCCAGAAAGAGAAGAGGAAGAGCAAGAAATTGAAAACTTATTTGGAAAAATAATGAAGGAGAACTTCCCCAATCTAACAAAGAAAACAGACTTCCAGAAAGTCCAGGAAGCTCAGAAAGTCACAAAGAAGTTGGACCCAAGGCAGCACACACCAAGGCACATCATAATTACATTATTCAAGATTAAAGATAAGGAGAGAATCCTCAAAACAGCAAGAGAAAAGGAGACAGTTACCTACAAAGGAGTTCTCATAAGACTATCAGCCAATTTCTCAAAAGAAACCTTACAGGCAAGAAAGGGCTGGAAAGAAGTATTCAATGTCATGAAAGGCAAGAATCTACACCCAAAGTATCATTTAGACTGGAAGGGTAGATAAAGTGCTTCCCAGATAAGATAAAGTTAAAGGGGTTCATCATCACAAAACCCTTATTATATGAAATGTTATAAAGATTTATCTAAGAAAAAAGAAGATAAACTATGAAGAGTAAAATGACAACAAACCCACAACTATCAACAACCGAGTCTATAAAAACAAAAACAAACTAAGAAAACAACTAGAACAGGAACAGAATCACAGAAATGGAGATGGGGCGGTGAGGGCAAAAAGATACCCGGACTCAGAAGCATAACTAGTAGGTACAAAATAGGCAGGGGGAGGTTAAGAATAGTATAGGAAATGGAGAAGAAGCCAAAGAACTTATATGTATGACCCACGGACATGAACTAAGGGGACGCAACGCTGGTGGGAGGCTAGGTGCAGGGCAAAGGGGTATAAAGGGGAGGAAAAAAGGGACAACTGTAATAGCATAATCAATAAAATATATATTAAAATTTTTTTAAATAACCTTAAATGTAAATGGATTAAATCCTCCAAAGGACATAAGGTAGCTGAATGGATAACAAAGCATGACCTGCATATATGCTGTCTACAACAGACCCACCACAGAACAAAAGATCTATAGAGACTGAAAGTAAAGGGATGGAACAAAATATTCCAAGCAAATGGACACACAAAGAAAGCTGAGGTAGAAATACTTATATCAGACAAATAGATCTCAAAACAAAGGCCATAAAAAGAGACACAGAAGGAGACTTCATAATACCTAAGGGAATAATCTGTCAAGAAGATATAACATATCTTGTTATATGCACCCAAACATAGCAGCACCCAAGTATATAAGGAAATTTTTGGAGGACTTCAAGAAAGATATCAGCAGCAACACACTCATAGTAAGGGATTTTAACACCCCATTGTCAACAATGGGTAGATCTTCCAAAGAATTAGCAAGGATATTGTGGCACCAAATGACACTCTAGATCAAATGGACTTAATTGATGTATACAGAACTTTTCACCCCAAAGAGACAAAATATATATTCTTTTCAAAGGTACATGGGATATTTTCAAAGATTGACCACATGGTAGGACGCAAAACAAGTTTCAACAAATTCAAGAAATTTGAAATCATATCAAGAATCTTCTTGGATCATAATGGCTTAAAACTAGAAACCAACTTCAAGGAAAAACTCAAAAACATTCAAATTCATGGAGACTGAATTACATGTTATTAAATAATAAATGGATTAACAGTGAGATCAAAGAAGAATTCAAAAAGTTTCTGGAAACAAATGAAAATGAACACACAACACGTCAAAATCTATGGACACAGGAAAGGCAGTCCTGAGAGAGAAGTTTACTTCAATACAGGCTTATCTAAAAAAGATAAAAAACATTTCAAATAAACAATCTAACCCTTCATCTACAAGAACTGGAGGAACAAACCAACCCCAGAACAAGTAGAAGGAAGGAAATAATCAAGATCAGAGCAGAATTAAATGACATAGAGACTAAAAGAACAATTCAAAAGATCAATAAATCCATGAACTGGTTCTTTGAAAACATAAACAAAATTGACAAATCTTCAACCGACTCATCAAGAAAAAAAGAGGCCTAGCTGGTGTGGCCTGTGAACCAAAGGGCCACTGGTTCGATTCCCAGTGTAAGGCACATGTCTGGGTTGCAGGCCAGGTCCCCAGCAGGGGGCGTGTGAGATGTAACCATACATTGATGTTTCCCTCCCACTCTCCCTCCCTTCCCCTCTCTAAAAATAAGTAAATAAAAATTTAAAAAGAAAGAGAAAAAGAGACAGGATCCAAATAAATAAAATGAAAAAGAAGAAATTAAAAAGAAGAAATTAAAATCAATACCACAGAAATACAAAGGATTGTAAGAAATTATTACGAACAACTATATGCCAAGAAATTTGACAACCTTATTGAAAAGGATAAATTTCTAGAAACACATAATCATCCAAAACTTGATCATGAAGAAGCAGAAAGCCTGAATAGACTGATAACTGCTAGTGAAATTGAAGCAGAAATCAAAAAACTCCCAGCACACAAAAACCATGGACTGGACAGCTTCACAGTCAAATTTTATCATTTAGGGAAAAGCTAACTCCTACCATTTTCAAACTATTCCAAAAACTTCGAGAAGGAAGACTCCCAAGTTCATTTTATAAGGCCAGTATTACCCTACCTCCGAAACCAGGTAAAGACACAACAAAGAAAGAAAACTACAGGCCAATATCGCTGATGAACATAGATGCTAAAATCCTCAGCAAGATACTAGCAAACTGGATCTGACAATACATTAAAAAGACCATACACCATGCTGAAGTGGGATTTATTCAAGGGATGCAAGGATGGCACAATATTCCCAAATCAATAAATGTAATACATCACATAAACAAAATAAAAGACAAAAATCATGTGATCATATCAATAGATGCTGAAAAAGCATTTGATAAAATTTAATATCCATTTATGATAAAAAAAAAAACACTCAGCAAAGTGGAAATAGAGGGAGCATACCTCAACATAACAACCTCCATAAACACTAAGCTTACTGCTGACATCGTACTCAGCAGGCAAAAACTAAAATCTTCTCCCCTAATATGAGGAACAAGACAAAGGTGTCCTCCATCACCACTCTTATTCAACATAGAAACAGAAATTTGAGCCAAAGTGATCAGACAAGAAAAAGAAAAAAAGACATCCAAATGGGAAAGGAGGAAGTAAAATGGTCATTATTTGCTGAAAACGTGATAATGTACATAGAAAATCCTACAGGCTCCACCAAAAAACTATTAGACCTAATAAGTGAATTTGGCCAATAGTGGGATACAAAGTCAATATTCAGAAATCAAGGAGCAAGATGGTGTAGGAGTGAATGGAAGTCACGCTGACCTCCTCCCAGGACCAATCTGGAATTACAACAAAATCGTGGAGAAATTGCCCGAAACAAATAACTAAACAATAGCAAGAGAGAAGCGTTATAACCTCAAACAGACAGAAGAAGCAGCTTTAGCACAACCTAACTGATAAAGAGTGTGGTGGAGACTTGAGAGGGCTTCCTGGGCACCCGCAGGTAGCAGCACCCGAGGGATATTTAAGCAGCCAGTAGGATCCCCCCGAGAAGAGTGGGATCTAATCTATAAGTGGGGATCCCAGACTACAGCACCAGAAGGCAAAAATCACACAGATAACAGCTAGCTGTGAAAAGTGGTAGGGTTGCTCTCTGCCAGAGATGGGTGGCTGAAGAAGCAAAGAGCCTCTTAAGGGGCCAATGCATAAATTTTTATTTACAGCCACTGACCCTGGGCTCCAGCAACGGCGGGGAAAGAGTGGACTAGAGACACCTGAGGAGAGACTGGAGCTGGAGGCTTTGGGGAGAGAACTGAGGGAGTAGCCATGGGATACTGGTACTAACTCATCTCCCTTATGACAGCAGCCATCTTGCTCAGGCAGACCACTCCCCTCAGAGCAGCATGAGCAGAAGCAATAGCACCACCCCCAGAAGAGACTCTGCCTTGGCCCTGTGGTGCTTAAGCCTGACTGCTGAGTACAGAGTGAAGCCACAGATAGTAGATCACTGACGAGAGGTGGGGGGCAGAGTGGACTACAGACACTTGAGGAGAGACTAGAGACAGAGGCTATGGGGAAAGAACAGAGAGAGTAGCCACCAGGATACTGGTGCTAAGTCATCCCCCATACAGCAGCAGCCATTGTGCTCTGGCAGATCACTCCCCTCTGAGCAAGATGAGGGAAACAATAGCCCTGACCCCAGGAGGGATTCTTCCCCACCCTGTGGTGCCTCAGCCTGACTGCTGAGTGCAGAGTGATTAAATTAACAACTGAAGGAGACAGCCACAAACAGTAGATTTCTGGAAGTCTGAACAGACTGCCTAAGGTCAGACGGGGTCAATATCTGACATCACTAGAGTTGGATCCAGAAAGAAAAAATGGCAGTAAACACTAGAAGCTACTGAAACAAAATCCACTGTGGCCTAGTCCATGATTGGCGATGCCTTTTTTTTTTTTTTTTTTTTTTTTTTTTACGACATAGCTTTTTAATGTTCATTTTGGATCCATCAAGTTTGTGCATATTAAGTGATTAGATTTTATATTAATAGTTTATTTCTCTACTTTTGTATAATAGTGTTACTCTCTTTACAGCCTTATTAATACTCGTTCATTTGCTGTTGATAGTGGGATTAAAGGGGGAGTTTTTTTTGTGGATGTGGGTTTGTTTCCTGGGCTTTGTGATTTTGTTTTGTGAGCACCTGCATCAAAACACAGAAGATGAAGTAGGCAAAGTAACCCTCAGTCAACCAACTGGAGGGAAGGACCCACCAAAGATTGACCAAACAACAATCAAAACCCAATTACTTCCAGAGAGCTAACATAAATGCCATAAAAGGCATCTAAAGACCAACAAGGTCAGAGGATCAGGGAGGCTGCACCACTGAATCTCACAGTTCTCTTACCATAATAGTTCATACCACAAAATCAGGAAGTCAAAACAGATTAATTTAAGAAGCAGAAGCAAAAAAGAACAGTTGCACAATAATGGGAAGACAAAGAAATATTCCACAATTGAAAGGACAGGAGAAATCCCAGAAGGAGTATTAAATGAAATAGAGGAAAGTAAACTATCAGATGCAGAGTTCAAAACAATGGTTATAAGGAAGCTCAATGAGCTCAGTGAGCTCAGGGAGACTTACCAAAAACTACGGGAAAACTATGAGGAACTCACAGAAAATTGTATTAGCATGAGAAAGGACATAGAGACTACCAGCAAGCATCAGAAGAAATGAAGAACACAATTTCTGAATTGAAGAACACAGTAGAAGGAATCAAAAGTAGGCTAGATGAAGCAGAGGACAGAATCAGCAACTGGAGGACAAGGTAGAAAAAACTCCCAGAAAGAGAAAGAAAATGGAAAAAGACTCAAGAACAGTGAAAAGGTATTAAGGAAAATGCAGGAAAGCATAACATTATCCGTATAATAGGGGTATGAGAAGGAGAAGAAGAGGAGCAAGGGATAGAGAACTTGTTTGAAAAACTAATGAAGGGATACTACCCTAATTAGAGGATAGAAGAAGTCACACAAGTCCAGGAAGCACAGAGGGTCCCCCTCAAGAGGAATTCAATGAGGCCCACTCCAAGACACATTATAATTAAAATGGCAAATATTAAATACAAAAAGAGAATCTTAAAGGCAACAATGGGGAAACAGGTAGTAACATACAAGGGAGCCCTGATAAGGCTAGCAGCTGACTTCTCAACAGAAACAATACAAGCCAGTAGGGAATGGCAAGAAATATTCCAAGTAATGAAAAGCAAAAGCCTGCAACAAAAACTACTCTGCCCAGCAAGTCTCTCAATTAAAATGGAAGGCAAAATAAGGAGTTGCCCAGATAAAAGAAGGCTAAAATAATATACCTCCACCAAACAAGCACTGCAAGATATGCTAAAGGGACTATAAGAAGATGAAGAAAATGAGTGAGAAGGAGAGGAACACAGATACAAAGGTAAAAAATTAATAAGTATCTATCAATAATACCTTTAAATGTAAATGGATTAAATGCTCCAATCAAAAGACATAAGATAGCTGAATGGATAAGAAAACATGACCCACATATATGTTGCCTACAAGAGACTCACCTCAGGACAAAGGACCTGCACAGACTGAAAGTAAAGGGATGGAAAAAAATACTCCAAACAAATGGACAGGGAAAAAAAGCTGGTGTAACAATACTTATATCAGACAAAACAGATTCAAAACAAAAGCCATAAAAAGAGACACAGAAGGATACTTCAAAATACTCAAAGGAAGAATCCATCAAGAAGACATAAACATTGTAAACCTATATGCACCCAACATAGGAGCACCCAAGTATATAAGGAAAATCTTGGAGGACCTCAAGAAAGACATAGACAGCAATACACTGATAGTAGGGGATTTTAATACCCCACTGTCAAAAATGGATAGATCTGCCAAACAAAACATCAACAAGGATATTGTGCAACTGAATGAAGCATTAGATCAAATGGACTTAACTGAATATATATGTATATGTATATTTATGTATATATATTTATGAATATATGTATATGTATATGTATATTTATGAATATATGAATATATATTTATGTGTGTGTGTGTGTGTATATATATATATATATATATATATATATATATATAAAACCTTTCATCCCAAAGAAGCAAACTACACATTCTTTTCGAATGCACACGGACCATTTTCAAAGATAGACCATATGACAGGACACAAAACAAGCCTCAACAATTCAAGAAAACTGAAATCATAACAAGCATTGACTCAGATCACAAGGGCTGAAACTAGAAAGCAACCTCAAGGGAAAAACTCAAAAACATTCAAACTCATGAATATTGAATAGCATGCTATTAAACAATGAATGGGTCAATAATGAGATCAAAGAAGAAATCAAAAAGTTTCTGGAAACAAATGAAAATGAACATTCAACAGTTCAAAACGTGTGGGACACAGCAAAGGCAGTCCTGAGAGGGAAGTTCACAGCAATACGGGACTACCTAAAAAAGATAGAAACATTTCAAATAAGTGCCCTAACCGTCTATCTTCAAGAACTGGAGAAACAACAACAAACAAAGCCCAGAATGAACAGAAGGAAAGATATAATCAAGATCAGAGCCGAACTGAATGACATAGAGACTAAAAGAACCATTCAAAGGATCAGTAAATCCAGGAGCGGGTTCCTTGAAATGATAAACAAAATCAACAAGGCTTTAAGCAGACTCATCAAGAGAAAAAGAGAGAGGACTCAAATAAATAATATCAGTAATGAAAGAGGTGAAATTACAACCGATACCACAGAAATACAAAGTGTTGCAAGAAATTACTATGAACAATTATATGCCAAGAAATTTGAAAACCTCAATGAAATGGACAAATTTCTAGAAAAAAATAACCTTCCAACACTGAATGAAGAAGAAGCAGAAAGCCTGAACAGACTGATAACAGCTGGTGAAATTGAAGCAGAAATAAAAAACTCTTGACACACAAAAGCCCTGGACTGGATGGTTTCACAGGAGAATTTTACAAAACATTTAAGGAAGAACTAACTCCCATCCTTCTCAGACTATTCAAAAAAACAAAACAAAACAAAAACAAACAAACAAACAAACAAAACCAAGAAGAGGGAAGACTCCCAAACTCTTTTTATGAGGCCAGCATCATCCTAATCCCGAACAGGTAAAGACACAACCAAGAAAGAAAACTGCAGGCCAATATTGTGGATGAACATAGATGCTAAAATCCTCAACAAAATATTGGCAAACTGCATCCAGCAATACACTAAAGAGATCATCCACCATGATCAAGTGGGATTCATCCCAGGGATGCAAGGAGGGTTCAATACTGAAACTCAACAAACATAATACATCACATAAACAAAAGGAAGGGCAAAAACCAAATGATCATATCAATAAATGGGGGAAAGGTACAGCACTCATTTATTATAAAAACACTCAGAAAAGTGGGAGTAAAAGAGGCATACCTCAACATAATAAAGACCATATATGAAAAACCTACAGCCAACATCACACTCAACAGGCAAAAACTAAAAGCTTTCCCACTAAGATCGAGAACAAGACAAGGATGTCCACTTTCACCACTTCTATTCAACATAGTATTGGAAGTCCTAACCACAGTGACTAGACAAGAAAAAAAAAGGCATCCAAATTGGAGAGGAAGAAGTAAAACTGTCATTGTTTGCAGATGACATGATAGTGTACATAGAAAATCCTATAGACTCCACCAAAATATGACCCAACCTAATAAGTGAATTTGGCAAAACAGCAGGATACAAAGTCAATATTTAGAAACTGAAGGCATTTTTGTACACCAACAATGAAATATCAGAATCAGAAATCAGGGAAAAAATCCCACTTGCTATAGTACCAAGAAAAATAAAGTACATAGGAATAAACTTAACCAAGGAAGTAAGAGACCTGTACTCAGAAAACTACTCAACACTGAAGAGAGAAATTAAGGAAGACAGAAATAAATAGAAGCACATACCCTGTTCATAGGTTGGAAGAATTAACATCATCAAAATGTCCATACTACCCAAAGCAATTTATAGATTCAACACAATCCCTATTAAAATACCAATGATGTATTTCACAGACATAAAACAAACATTTCAAAAATTTATATGGAACCATAAAGAACCCCAAATAGCTGCAGCAATTTTGAGAAAGAACAAAGTAGGAGGGATCACAATACCTGACATCTAACTATATTACAAGGCCACTGTAATCAAAGCAGTCTGGCATTGGCATAAGAACAGACACATAGATTAATGCAACAAAATAGAAAGCCCAGAAATAAACCCATGTCTCTATGGTCAATTAATGTTCAACAAAGGGGACAGAAGCATAAAATGGAGTAAAAATAGCCTCTTCAACAAATGGTGTTGGGAGAGCTGGACAGCTACATGCAAAAAATTGAAACTTCACCACCAACTTACACCATACACAAAAATAAACTCAAGATGGATAAAAGACTTAAATATGACTCATGACACCATGAAAGTCCTAGAGGAGAACATAGGCAGGAAACTCTCAGATATTCCACACAGCAATATTTTCACAGATATGTTCCCTAGATCAAGGGACATAAAAGAAAGAGTAAACAAATGAGACTCCATCAAAATAAGAAGCTTCTGCACGGATAAAGAAAACATGAGCAAAATGACAAGGGGACCAACTGTATGGGAAAATATATTTGTTGATGATATGTTGGACAAGGGTTCGATCTCTAAAATATGTAAAGAACTCACACAACTCCACTCCAGGGAGACAAACGATCCAATTTAAAAACATGAGCAAAGAACCTAAATAGACACTTCTCCAAGGAGGACATAAAGAGGGCCCAGAGACAATATGAAAGGATGCTCATCATCACTGGACATCAGAGGAATGCAAATTAAAAACATAACAGGATACCACTTCACACCAGTCAGGATGGCCACCATAAACAAATCAACAAACTAGTGCTTATGAGGTTGGGGAGAAAAGGGAAGCCTAGTGCACTGTTGATGGGATGCAGACTGGTACAGCCATTGTGGAAAACAGTTTGGAATTTCCTCGAAAAGCTAAAAATGGAACTACCTTTTGACCCAGCAGTTCCACTGCTGGGATTAATTATACCCTAAGAATCCTGAAATACCAATTCAAATAACCTATGCACCTCAATGTTCATAGCAGCACAATTTACAATAGCCAAGAGATGGAAGCAACCTAAGTGTCATCAATATATGAGTGGATCAAAAAAATATGGTACATTTATACAATAGAATACTATGCAGCAGAAAGAAGAACGCCTACCCTTCACAACAGCATGAATAGAACTGGAGAACATTGTGCTAAGTGAAATAAACCAGGTGGTGAAAGACACATACCATGTGACCTCACCTCTAAGTGGAACCTAATCAACAAAACAAAGAAGAAGGAAAAATAAATAACCAGCAACATTGAAAGAAGAAACAAACCAACAGGAAAGAGAGGGGAGGAGGAAGGGGAGTAACAGGGAAAAGAAAGGGAAGGGTCAAGTCAAGGAACATGTATAAAGACCAATGGACAAAGCCAAAGTGGGTAAGGACTGAGGGTGGGATGTGGGGATGGGTGGTGGAAAGATGAGGAGGGCTGTACTTAAACAAAAAAAAAAAATTTTTTTTAAAGCAGCTAGGCACAGAATCAAGATGACAGAGAAGTGAGTAAAAGTCACACTGACTTCTTCCCAGGACAAACCTGGAATTACAACTAAATTGTGGAGAAATCACCTGGAACAAACAATGAACAATAGCGACAGAGGAGCCTTGCAACCTCGGAGACAGAAGAATCAGCTCTAGCGCAATCTAACTAGGAAGGGATGCGGTACAGACTCCAGAAGGTGGGCGGGATGCCCACAGGTGGCAGCACCAGAAGGATACTGAAACATCCAGTCGGATCCCCCTGAGAAGAGCGGGGTCTAAACCATAAGCGGGGATCGCCAGCCCACAGCACCAGAGCCCAAAAAGTACACAGAAAACAGCCAGCTGTGAAAAGCGGCAGGGTTGCTCTCTGCCAGACACAGGCGGCTGGAGACACAAAGAACTGTTTAAAGGGCCAACGCACAAATTTTTATTTGCAGCCACTTACCCTGGTCTCCAGCAAAGGCGAGGCAGAGTGGGCTAGAGACTCCTAAGGAGAGACTGGGGAAGGAGGCTTTGGGGAGAGAACTGAGAGAGTAGCTGGCGGCATCTCAGTGCAGACTTGTCCCCCATGTGCCAGCAGCCATCTTGCTCAGGCAGAGACAATTCCCCCTGAGCTGCAGCAGCATCAGAGGACCCAATAGCCCCGCCCCCATGTGCGATTCCACCCCGCCCTGTGCTGTCTAAGGTGCCTGCTGAGTGCAGAGCGGCAGCCACAGACAGTAGGTCCCTGGCTAAAGGGGATGCCGACAAGTCTGGAGACACTTGAGGGGAGACTGGGGGTGGAGGCTTTGGGGAGAGAATGGAGAGAACAGCCGGCAGGATCCCAGTGTGGACTCCTCCCCCATATGGCAGGAGCAAGAGAGAACCCGATAACCCCACCCCTAGAAGGGACTCCGCCCCACCCTGAGCTGTCTAAGGTGGCCTGCTGAGTGCAGAGTGACTAGATTAACAGCTGAAGGAGACAGCCACAGACAGTAGATTCCTGGAAGTCTTCAACAGACAGCCTAAGGTCAGAGAGGGATGACATCTGACATCATCAGAGGCAGATCCAGAAAGTAAAAACAGTGGTCTTCTACCATAGAAGTTCACACCACAAAGCCGGGAAATCAAGACAGATCGGCTTAAGAAGCAGAAGCAAAAGAGAAGAGTCTCACAATTAATGGGAAGACAAAGAAATATGCCCCACTCAAAGGGAAAGGAGGAATCCCCAGAAAGAGAACTAAATGAAATAGAAGCAAGTACACTATCAGATATTGAGTTCCAAACAACGGTTCTAAGGAAGCTCAACGAGCTCAGTGAGCTCAGAGAGAATTGCAAAATAACTTCAGGGAAACTACGAGGAACTCACTGCAAACTATGTCAGCATGGAAAAGGACATGGAAACTATCAATAAGAGACAAGAGGAAATGAAGAATGCAATTTCTGAATTGAAGAACACAGTAGAAGGAATCCAAAGCAGGCTAGGTGAAGCCAAGGATCGAATCAGCGAGCTGGAGGACAAGGTAGAAAAAAGCCCCCAGAAAGAGCAATAAAATGAAAAAGGACTAAAAAAGAATGAAGAGGCATTTAGGGAAATGCAGGACAACATGAAACGAAATAATATCGTATAATAGGGATACCAGAAGGAGAAGAGGTTGAGGAAGGGATAGAGAACCTGTTTGAAAAAGTCATGATGGAAAACTTCCCTCCCTGGAGGAGAGAAAAAGTCACACAAGTCCAGGAAGCACAGAGGGTCCCATTCAAGAGGAACCCAATGAGGCCCACTCCAAGACACATCATCATTAAAATGGCAAATATCAAAGACAAGCAGAGAATCCTACAGGAAGCAAGGGAGAAAGAGTTAGTAACATGCAAGGGAGCCCCCGTATGGCTAGCAGCTGACTTCTCAACAGAAACACTGCAAGCCACAAGGGAATGGCAAGAAATATTCCAAGTCATGGAAAGCAAAGGTCTGCAACCAAGACTGATCTACTCAGCAAGGCTCTCAATTAAAACGGAAGGCGAAATAAGGAATTTCCCAGACAAACGAAGGCTAAAAGAACACACCTCCACCAAACCAGCATTGCAAAATATGCTAAAGAGATTGCTTTAAGATGAATAAAAAGAGCCTCTGAATACCCAGGTCCTCTCACAGTTGCCAATACTTGATATTACCAATAATTTTTAACACTCATTAGCCTGATTGTGACAATGATGTTATTTTAATTGTTCCTTTACTATTTGTTGAAACTAAACCTGTTTTTGTATATAGTCTTGCCTAGTTCTATTATTTTTAAAAAGCTTTAAATGACATATTGGTATTATTTACCCATTTATTGATTAAGGTTTGTAGTACTTTTTTACCTAAAAAAAATAAAAACAACTATTAACCATGTTTTAGATGTGTTGCAAATACTTTCCTATTCTATTCCTTGTCCTTTAACTTTTTTCATATGTATGTTACTGTATAGTCTTAAATGTTTAATATAGTCATTGTTAATATTTACTTTATAGCTTCGGGGGTTGAATATTTTACTTCAGGTCATGAAAAATACTAGTTTTATTTTCTTCTAAAACTCCTTAGATTCTACATATCGACTTTTAACTCACCTGAATATTTCTTGCATAATGTGTGAAATAGGGCTCTATCTTTGTTTTATTTCAAATAATAGTGGGCCTTGTACCATATTTGTTGAATAAGCCTTATTTTACCCATTGATTTGAAATATCAACTTAATCATATATTACATTGTTAGACAGATATATACGTTTGTCTCTAGAATGCTCATTATATTTCATTGAGCTACTTGACTGTTTCTGTCCTGGTGTCATGTTGGTTGAACTGCTGAGATTTATAATGGTTTTAAATATTTTAACACTTATACTTAACTTTGACATTTAAAAAAATAAATGAAATCATTGTGCATTAGAAAGAAAGAAAGAAAGAAAGAAAGAAAGAAAGAAAGAAAGAAAGAAAGAAAGAAAGAAAGACGGAAAGAAGGAAAGAAAGAAAGAAAGACGGAAAGAAGGAAAGAAGGAAAGAAGGAAAGAAAAGAAAGGGAGATGGAACTCCTACCTTTGTGACAACATGGATGGAACTGGAGAATATTTTTTTAATTAATTAATTTATTTTTTCAACTACATTTGTCTCTGCCTTCCCCTCACCACTTTCCCTTGACTCCTCCCTCCCTCCCACCCTTCCTCAACTCTGCCCCTTTGGTTTTGTCCATGAGTCCTTGCTATATGTTCCTTGACTTTCCCCTTCCCTTCCTTTTCCCCTGCCCCCGCCTCCTTCCCTCTTGTTTCTGTTGGTTTCTTTTCCTTTCAGTGTTGCTGGTCTTAATTTCCTTGCATCTTTGTATTGTTGGTTAGGTTCCACTTATAGGTGAGATCATATGCTATTTGTCTTTCGCCCCCTGGCTTATTTTGCTTAGCATAATGCTCTCCAGTTCCATCCATGCTGTCGCGAAGTTTAGTAGATCTTTTTTTCTTTCTGCTGCGTAGTATTCCATTGTGTAAATGTACCATATTTTTTTTATCCAATCATCTACTGATGGGCATTTAGGTTGCTTCCAACACTTGGCTATTGTAAATTGTGCTGCTATGAACATTGGGGTGCATAGGTTCTTTTGAATTGGTGTTGTGGGATTCTTAGGGTATAGTCCCAGCAGAGGAATCACTGGATCAAAAGGCAGTTCCATTTTCAGCTTTTTGAGGAAACTCCACACTGCTTTCCACAGTGGCTGCACCAGTCTGCATTCCCACCAGCAGTGTACTAGGGTTCCCTTTTCTCCACAGCCTCGCCAGCACCTGTTGTTTGTGGATCTCTTTATGATGGCCATTCTGACCGGTGTGAGGTGGTACCTCATTGTGGTTTTGATCTGCATTTCTCTGATGCCTAGTGATGCCAAGCATCCTTTCAAATGTCTCTGGGCCCTCTGTATCTCTTCCTTGGAAAAGCGTCTGCCCAGGTCCTTTGACCATTTTTTGATTGGATAATTTGTCTTCTTGGAGTGGAGTCCAGTGAGTTCTTTATATATCTTGGAGATCAAACCTCTATCTGATGTATCATTAGCAAATATATTTTCCCACACGATTGGCTCCCTTTTCATTTTGCTGATGTTTTGTTTCGCCGTGCAGAAGCTTCTTATTTTGATGAGGTCCCACTTGTTTATTCTTTCCTTTATGTCCCTTGCTTTAGGAGACATATCAGTGAAAAAATTGCTGTGTGGGGTATCTGAGAGTTTCCTGCCAATGTTCTCCTGTAGGACTTTTATGGTATTAGGACTTATATTTAAGTCTTTTATCCATCTTGAGTTTCTTTTTGTGTATGGTGTCAGCTGATGATCCAATTTCAATTTTTTGCATGTAGCCGTCCAGCTCTCCCAACACCACTTGTTGAAGAGGCTATTATTGCTCCATTTTATGCTTCTGCCCCCTTTGTCAAATATTAGATGCCCATATAGATCTGGGCTTATTTCTGGGCTTTCCATTCTATTCCACTGGTCTATGGGTCTGTTCTTGTGCCAGTACCAGATTGTTTTGAGTATAGCGGCTTTGTAGTAGAGTTTGATGTCCGGTATTGTGATCCCTCCTACTTTATTTTTCTTTCTCAATATTGCTGTGACTATTCAGGGTCGCTTATGGTTCCATATAAATTTTTGAAATGTTTGTTCTATTTCTGTGAAATATGTCATTGGTATCTTAATAGGGATTGCGTTGAAAATTGCTTTGGGTAGTATGGACATTTTGATGATATTAATTCTTCCAATCCATGAGCACGGTATATGCTTCCATTTATTGGTGTCTTCCTGAATTTCTTTCTTCAATGTTGTATAGTTTTCTGCATACAGGTCTTTTACCTCTTTGGTTAAATTTATTCCTAGGTACTTTATTTTTCTTGTTGCTATATCGAATGGTGTTTTTTTTCTGATTTCTTCTTCTTCTATTTCATTGCTGGTGTACAAAAATGCCTTTGATTTCTGAATGTTGACTTTGTATCCTGCTGTTTTGCCAAATTCACTTATTAGGTTGAGGAGTTTTTTGGTAGAGTCTGCAGCGTTTTCTATGTACACTATCATGTCATCTGCAAACAATGATAGCTTTACTTCCTCCTTTCCTATTTGGATGCCTGTTATTTCTTTTTCTCGTCTGACTGCTGTGGCTAGGACTTCCAATATGATGTTGAAAAGAAGTGGTGAAAGCGGGCATCCTTGTCATGTTCCCGACCTCAGTTGGAAAGCTTTCAGTTTTTGCCCGTTGAGTATGATGTTGGCTGTAGGTTTTTCCTATATGGCCTTTATTGCATTGAGGAATGCCCCCATTTTTTCCCATTTTGCTGAGTGTTTTGATCATAAATGGGTGCTGTACCTTATCGAATGCTTTTTCGGCATCTATCGAGATGATCATGTGGTTTTTGTCTTTTCTTTTACTTATGTGATGTATTACACTTATTGACTTGCGTATATTGAACCATCCCTGCATGCCTGGGATGAATCCCACTTGATCATGGTGGATAATCTTTTAATGTATTGCTGGATGCGGTTTGCCAATATTTTGTTGAGAATTTTAGCATCTATGTTCATCAGCAAAATTGACCTGTAGTTTTCTTTCTTTGTAGGGTCTTTATCTGGTTTTGGGATTAGGGTGATGCTGGCCTCATAAAAAAGAGTCTGGGAGTCTTCCTTCCTCTTGGATTTTTTGGAGTAGTCTGAGAAGGACAGGGGTTAGCTCTTCCTTAAATGTTTTGTAAAATTCTCCTGTGAAACCGTCCGGCCCTGGGCTTTTGTGTGCCGGGAGTTTCTTGATTACTGCTTCAATTTCCCCAGCTGTCATCGGTCTGTTCAAGCTTTCTGTTTCTTCCTCCTTCAGTGTTGGAAGATTATACTTTTCTAGAAATTTGTCCATTTCATCAAGGTTTTCAAATTTCTTGGCATATAATTGTTCATTGTAGTTTCTGACAATCCTTTGTATTTCTGTGGAATACAAAGTTGTTATTTCTCCTCTTTCATTTCTGATATTATTAATTTGGGTCCTCTCCCTTTTTTTCTTGATGAGTCTGCTTAAAGGCTTGTCAATTTTATTTACCTTTTCAAAGAACCAGCTCCTGGATTGGTTGATCCTTTGAATTGTTCTTTTCGTCTCTACGTCATTCAGTTCTGCTCTAATCTTGACTGTTTCCTTCCTTCTACTTGCTCTGGGATTTATTTGTTGTTGTTTCTCCAATTCTTGAAGTTGTAGTGTTAGGTCTTCTATTTGAAATGTTTCTGTCTTTTTTAGGTAGGCCTGTATTGCTATGAACTTCCCTCTCAGGACTGCCTTTGCTGTGTCCCATAGGTTTTGGACTGTTGCCTGTTCATTTTCATTTGCTTCCAGAAATTTTTTGATTTCTTCTCTTATCTCATTATTGACCCATTCATTGTTTAATAGCCTACTGTTCAGTCACCATGAGTTTGCAAGTTTTTGAAGTTTCTCTTTGAGGTTGATTTCTAGTTTCAAGCCCTTGTGGTCCGAGAAAAAGTTTGGTATTATTTCAATTTTCCTGAATTTGCTGAGGCTTGCTTTGTGTCCTATCATGTGGCCTATCTTTGAAAAACTTCCACGAGCATTTGAAAAGAATGTGTATGTTGCTTCTTTGGGATGTAAGGTTCTATATATGTCAGTTAAGTCTATTTGATTCAGTGCGTCATTCAGCTCCACAAAATCCTTATTGATGTTTTGTTTGGAAGATCTGTCCATTTTTGACAGTGGGGTGTTGAAATCCCCTATTATCAGTGTGTTGCTCTCTATATCTTTTTTGAAGTCGTCCAACAATTTCCTTATATACTTGGGGTCTCCTATATTGGGAGCATATAAGTTTACAATGTTTATGTCTTCTTGATAGATTCTTCCCTTAAGTATTATAAAGTGCCCCTCTGGGTCTCTTTTTATGGCCTTTGTTTTGAAATCTACTTTGTCTGATCCAAGTATGGCAACCCCTGCTTTTTTCTCTTGCCCATTTGCTTGGAATATTTTTTTCCATCCCTTTACTTTCAATTTGTGTAGGTCTTTTGCTCTGAGGTGGGTCTCTTGTAGGCAGCATATGTGTGGGTCATGTTTTCTTATCCATTCAGCTACCCTGTGTCTTTTGATTGGGGCATTTAGTCCATCTACATTGAGAGTTATTACTGATAGAAACCTATTCATTTTTTCCCTTTGTACCTGTGTTTTTCTCTTCCTCACTCTTTTCCTTCATCTTCGTAAACCAGTCCCTTAGCATATCTTGTAGTGCTGGTTTGGTAGAGATGTATTCTTTTAGCCTTCTTTTGTCTGGGAAACTCCTTATTTCCCCTTCTGTTTTAATTGAGAGCCTTGCTGGGTAGAGCAGCCTTGGTTGTAGGCCCTTGCTTTTCATTACTTGGAATATTTGTTGCCATTCCCTTCTGGTTTGTAGTGTTTCTGTTGAGAAGTCAGCTGCTAGCCATATCGGGGGCCCCCTTGTATGTTACTTTCTCCTTCTCCCTTGCTGCCTTGAGGATTCTCTCTTTGTCTTTGAGAGTTGCCACTTTAATGATGATGTGTCTTGGAGTGGACCTCCTTGGGTCCCTCTTGAGTGGGGCCCTCTTTGCCTCCTGGATCCATGAGACCCTTTCTCTCCTCAAATTGGGGAAATTTTCCATCATTACTTTTTCAAAGAGGTTCTCTATCCTTTGCTCCTCTCCTTCTCCTTCTGGTATCCCTATTATGCGGATATTATTGCGTTTCAGGTTGTCCTGCATTTCCCTAAATGCCTCTTCATTCTTTTTGAGTCTTTTTTCCATTTCTTGTTCTTTCTGGGAGCTTTTTTCTACCTTATCCTCCATCTCACTGATTCGATCCTCGGCTTCATCCAGCCTGCTTTGGATTCCTTCTACTGTGTTCTTCAATTCAGAAATGGTATTCTTCATATCCTCTTGTGTCTTCTTGATAGTTTCTATGTCCTTTTCCAGGCTGCTATAGTTTGCTGTAAGATCCTGATAGTTTCTCTGCAGTTTCTCATAGTTATCTTGAGCTGGCTGAGCTCATTGAGCTTCCTTAGAACCATTGTTTTGAATTCAATATCTGATAGTTCCCTTGCCTCTGTTTCATTTAGCTCTCTCTGTGGGGAGTCCCCTTTCCCACTCATTTGTGGGGAACTTCTTTTTCTTCCCATTTTTCTGAGAATCTGTTAAGTAATTAATTTATTTATTTATCTTTGCTTCTGCTTCAATCAGGCAGTCTAGATTTCCTAACTTTGTGAATTAATCTTCTATGGTAGTAGGCAGGTCTTTGTTTGTTTGTTTGTTTGTTTGTTTGTTTATTCTTTAGTTTTCTTTCTGGGTCTGCCTCTGATGATGTCAGTTGTTGACTCTATATGACCTTGGGTCGTTTGTTTGAGCTTTCCAGGAGTCTATTGTCTGTGTCTGACTCCTGCTTTGAGCAGCTCTGTGACCCCTTCAGCCAGGGATCCACTATTTCTGCGGACAGCTCTGCACTCGCGGGTCCACCCCAGTCTGTTTACGCCTGCCCTCAACGATCTGAGCATTCCCTCACAGGCCCCATTGGCGCCCGCCCTGCGGGAGGCCTTGCCAGCCTGCACGAGCCCTTGCCAGCCCGAGCGGGTCCACACACACGCTCGCCAACCCTTGCCGGCCACTCTGCGCGAGTGTGCGTGCCTGCACTGGGTGGTTTTGGGCTGTCTGTCGTGTGCTTTTCAGCTTTTGGCTCTTTGGGGTTGTGGCTTGTTCCCGCACAATGGAGACTATGGAAAGGAGAAGGAGTCGGGGGACTCCTCGGTTCCTCCTCCCGTTCTTTCCCCAACGCCTCCGTCTCCAGTCTCTCCTCAAGGCTCTCAATGCAGCTGTGTGACCCCTTTGGCCAGGGATCCTCTATTTCTTTCAGCTTGTCTGCCTTAGCCCCCCAGCTAACACGCGCACAAGCTGTGTGTGGAACGCACAAAAGGCAGGTTAATTGACTCCCTTATGCCTGAGCGAGATGGTAGCTGCAGAGTGGGAGGTGAGTTATCACCGGGGCTCTGCTGGCCGCCATCTCAGTTCTCTTCACAAAATTTTCCTCACCAATCTTTTCCTAGGCACCAGCCCACTCTGCTGCCACCTCTGCCCAAAGATCAAGGAGGGTAGCTGCCACTGTAATTTTTGCGTTGGCCCTTTAAATGCCTCTTTGCATCCCCAGCCGCCTGTCTCTGGCAGAGAGCGCCCCTAAGCTTTTCGCGGTTGCGTTTTCTCTGTGTTCTTCTCAGGGGGAGCTAACTGGCCGTTTCAATGTCCCTCTGGTGCTGGTGCCCGTGGGCGCCCAGCCCACCCTCTCAAGCCTCCACCGCCCTTCTCACCCATTCAGATGTGTGAAAGTTGATTCCACTGTCTGTCCGCAGCTCCAAGGCTCCCCTCCCTCTATCGTTCCATTGTTTTCCAGGTGATTTCTCCACTATTTAGTCACAATTCCAGTTTGGTCTTGGGAGGAGGGCAGCGTGACTCCCATTCACTCCTCCGCCATCTTCCTCTGGAGATTATTAAGCTAAGTGAAATAAGCCAGTTGATGAAAGATAAATTCCATATGATCTCACCTATAAGTGGACTCTATTCAACAAAATAAACTAACGAACAAAATAAACCACAGGCATGGAAACATGGAGCAGACTGAAAGTGACCAGAGGGGATGGGGAAAGAGGACAATGGTGGAAACAAGGGGAAGGGACTAGGCAAAGAACATGTATGAATGACCCGTGGACATGGACAACAGAGTGGGAATTGACTGTGGGAGTGAGGGGTGCGGATGGGATGGGTGGAGGGGCGTAAAGGGGTAAAAATTGAGACAACTGAATAGAATAAACATGATTTATTAATTCAAAATAAAATAAAGACAAAAATAAAAAGTTAAGAAAATACTGCAATGAACGTAGGAGTGCATTTGTCTTTATGAATAAGTGTTTTCAAATATTTCATGTAATAACCAGAAGAGGGATTGCTGGGTAATTTGGTAGCTCTCTTCTTAATTTTTGCGGCACCTGCATAGTGTTTTCTGTCATGGCTGCACCAATTTACATTCCCAACAGTCCTACATGAGTGTTTCCTTTTCTCTTCATCATCTCCAATACCTGTCGTTTCTTGTTTTATTGATAATAGCCATTTTAACAGGTGTGAGTTGGCATCTCATTCTGTTTTTTGTTTGCATTTCCCTTATATTCTACTGATATTGAACATGTTTTCATATATCTGTTGGCCATCTGTATGTCTTCCTTGGAAAAGTGTCTATTTAGGTCTGTCCATTTTTTAATCTGACTGTTTTTCATTGAGTTGTATGAGTTCTTTCAAGTTGTATGGCTTTCTAGTGTTCTCAACACTATTTACTGAGGAAATTTTCCCTTCTCCACTTAAGATTTTTGGTTCCTTTGTCAAAAATTAGTTGTTCATATATGTGTAGATGTATTTTGGGGCTTTCAATTCTATACCATTGGTCTGTGTGTCTGTTTTTCCTCTCTGCCGATACCATACTGTTTTGATTGTTGAATTTCTGTAGTGTAGTTTGAAGTTAGGGAGTGTAATATCTCTGGCTTTGTTCTAGTTCCATGCATAAAGATTATATATTTTAAGAAAAAAAACAAAAGCAAACATGCATTGTTTTGCAAAGTTGTCATGTTCCAAACTGACAGAAAGATATCTATAGTTTCAGTGGTGGAATCTCTTGTATGCAAAATGTGTTTTATGTAATAAATATATTGGTTATAAATCCTGTTTAACTTTTGTAAAAGTGATCAAAACTTTAAATCTGAAATGTTATTTTTTTCTTTTCCAAAGAAAAGTTCTTTATATTTGGATATTAACCTGGTATCAGATGTATCATTGGCGAATATGTTCACCCATTCAGTGGGTTGTCTTTTCATTTTGTTATGTTTCCATTGCTATGCAAACACTTTTTAGATTGATGTAGTCCCATTTGTTCATTATTTTTCTTTTGTTTTTCTTGCCTGAAGCAATATATCAGGAAAAATAATGGCATGAGAAATGTCCAAGATTTCACTGCCTATGTTTTCTTCTAGGATTTTTTGGTATTGAATCTAACATTTAAGTCTTTAATCCCTTTTGAGTTAATTCTTATGTATGGTATAAGAAGGTGGTCTAGTTTTATTCTTTTGCACAGATCTATCTAATTTTACCAACACCATTTATTGAATAGACTATTTCCCCCCATTGTATGTTTTTGTCTTTTGTTAAATATTAATTGAACATAAAGGTGTGGGTTTATTTCTGGGTTCTCTATTCTGTTCCATTGATCTATATGTCTGTTTTTTATGCTAGTACCATGCTGTTTTGACTACTATGGCCTTGTAGAATAGTTTGATATCAGGTAGTGTAATTCTCCAACTTGGTTGCTCTTTCTCAAGATTTCTGAGGCTATTCAGAGTCTTTTTAGGTTCCATATAAAATTTTGGAATATTTGTCCTAGTTCTGTGAAATACACCATTTGTATCTTGATAAGAGTTGCATTGAATCTATACATTGTTTTGGATAGTATGGATATTTTAATAATGTTAACTCTTCATATCCATGAATACAGTGTACATTTCCACTTATTTGTATCTTCTTCGATTTCTTTCCTCAGTGTCTTACAATTTTCCAAGTATGGGTCTTTTAGATCCTTGATTAAATTTATTCCTAGGTATTTTATTTTATTTTTTGATGCATCTATATATGGGATTGTTTTTAAAATTTTCTATGTTTTCATTATTTTTTAGTTTTGTTTATTCTATTACAGTTGTCCCAATTTTTCCCCTTCGCCTTCCTCTGCCCAGTCCACACCCACTCTCACGAGTCCATCCCCACCCTGTTGTCCATGTCCATGGGTCATTCACACGTGTTCTTTGACTAACCCTTTCCCCTTTTTTCCACCACTGCCCCCTTTCCTCTGGCAGCTGTCAATCAGTTCCCTGTTTCAAAGTCTCTGGTTCTGTTTTGCTTGTTAGTTTATTTTGTTCATTAGATTCCTCTTATAATTGAGATCATATGGTATTTGTCTTTCACCAACTGGCTTATTTCACTTAGCATGATAGTCTCCAGTTCCATCCATGTTGTTGCAAAGGGTAAGAATTCCTTCCTCCTTCTTTCTGTTGCATAGTATTCCATTGTGTAAAAGTATCACAATTTTTTGATCCACTCATTTACTAATGGGCTGTTTCCAACACTTGGCTATTGTAAATAGTGCTGATATGAACATAGGGATGCATAAGTTCTTTTGAATTGATATTTCAGGCTTCTCAGGATGCATTCCCAGCAGTAGAATCACTGGGTCAGGAGGCAGTTCCATTTTTAATTTTTGAGGAAATTCCATATTGTTTTCCACAGTGGCTGCACCAGTCTGCATTCCCACCAAACAGTGTACTAGGGTTCCCTTCTTCCCACATCTTTGCCAGCACTTGTTGTTTGTTGATTTGTTAATGATAGCCATTCTGACTGGTGTGAGGTGGTACCTCTTTGTGGTTTTAATTTGCATTTCTCTGATGGTTAGCGATGTTGGACAGATTATATATATATATATATAATCAGTATGTCCTCTTTGGAGAAGTGTCTCTTCAGGTCCTTTGCCTATTTTTTAAGTGGAGTCTTTGTCTTCCTGGTGTTGAGTTGTATGAGTTATTTATATGTTTTGGAGATTAGCCCCTTGTCTAATGTATCATTAGCAGATATGTTCTCCCATACAGACAGTTCCCTTTTCATTTTGATGATGGTTTCTCTAGCTGTGCATACAATTTTAATTTGATGTAATCTCATATGTTTATTTTTTCCTCTATTGCTCTTGCTCTAGAATATGTATGGACAAATATATTGCTACGAGAGATTCTGAAATTATACTGCCTATGTTTTCCATAAGGACTTTAATGGTATCATGACTTCCATTTGTCTTCTATCCATTTTGACTTTATTCTGGTGTATGGTGTAAGTTGGTGGTCTAATTTTAATTTTTTTGCATGTACCAGTCCAGTTCTCCAAACACCATTTATAGAAGAGACTATTTTTACTCCACTGTATGCTCATGCCCCTTTTGTCAAATATTAATTGGCCATAGAGACTTGGGTTTATATCTGGGCTCTCTGTTCCACTGATCCATGTGTCTGTTCCTATGTCAGTACCAGCTTGTTTTGATTACAGTGGCCTTGTAGTTTAGTTTGATATCAGGTATTGTGATCCCTCCTACTTTATTGTACTTTCTCAAGATTGTTGAGGCTATTCAGGGTCTTTTTTGGTTCCACGTAAATATTTTGAAATATTTGTTCTAGATCTGTGAAATATGCCATGGGTGTTTTAATAGGAGTTGCATTGAATCTATACATTGCTTTGGGTAGTATGGACATTTTAATGATGTTAATTCTTCCAGTCCATGAACAGGGTATATGCTTCCATTTATTTGTATTTTCCTTAATTTCTATCTTCAGAATTCTATAATTTTTTGAGTACATGTCTTTTACCTCCTTAGCTAAATTTATCCCTAGATATTTTGTTTTTCCTGTTGGTATAGTAAATGGGATTTTTTTTCTTAGTTTCTCTTTCAGATAGTTCATTGTTGGTGTACAAAAATGCCTTTGATTTCCTTTTTTATTTTTACATGATTTTATCTACTTACAGTCTTTAACAGTTTCTTGCACACATTTTGTTCAATTTTTATTGTATTTAGCAAAAATGTCCTGCACCTAATTTTCGGTGAATTAACTCATGATTTTTTTCAAGGGTGCTTTGGGAGTCTCAGACAACCTTCTGCATAAGCAGTCCTTAATGATTGGGCAGCATCTTCTGGAAATTGTAGGGAGGCAGGAAAGGTAACAGGAGGGAACAGAACCTGTGTTGAAACACTTGGATTATTCTCCTGTTGGTCTCTTACTTGATATCAAAGCATCAGATATGCAGGTGCTGCCTGGACAGTAGTCATGTCCCAGATTTCAAGCATTTTCCAGTTTAACTGTTTCCACTCTTGATTTGTACTGAAACATCTTGATGTAAATATTCTTGCAGAGTCAATATTTCAATTTGGGTATCTATTGTCAAGGGCATCTTAACTCAGTGTATCTAAGATTGTCCAGAAAATCTCCAGTCAAACCAGTTCCGGTCTCATTTTCTCATATTATCTACTGGCACCAGCATTAATCCAATTTCATATGCAAGGAGTGATGGACCATTTTCACGCCCTCCCTTTCCCTTAAATATACTCCATACACCCAAGTCATTACCCATTTAGGTCAAATCAACACCCAAGTATCTCTTGAATCTAGTTTTCCTCATCTCTACTGATAACATATTTAGTGAAAGTGGCCATAACCTTTTTTTCACAATGCTATATAGCCTTCTATTTTGCCTACCTGTGTTTTTGGTTTTTAATTTTTTTAGTTTGTAAATCATGTATATTCTATTACAGTTGTCTCAATTTTTACCCCTTTACGCCCCTCCACCCATCCCATCCGCACCCCTCACTCCCACAGTCAATTCCCACTCTGTTGTCCATGTCCACGGGTCATTCATACATGTTCTTTGCCTAGTCCCTTCCCCTTGTTTCCACCATTGTCCTCTTTCCCCATCCCCTCTGGTCACTTTCAGTCTGCTCCATGTTTCCATGCCTGTGGTTTATTTTGTTCGTTAGTTTATTTTGTTGAATAGAGTCCACTTATAGGTGAGATCATATGGAATTTATCTTTCATCAACTGGCTTATTTCACTTAGCTTAATAATCTCCAGAGGAAGATGGCGGAGGAGTGAATGGGAGTCACGCTGCCCTCCTCCCAAGACCAAACTGGAATTGTGACTAAATAGTGGAGAAATCACCTGGAAAACAATGGAACGATAGAGGGAGGGGAGCCTTGGAGCTGCGGACAGACAGTGGAATCAACTTTCACACATCTGAATGGGTGAGAAGGGCGGTGGAGGCTTGAGAGGGTGGGCTGGGCGCCCACGGGCACCAGCACCAGAGGGACATTGAAACGGCCAGTTAGCTCCCCCTGAGAAGAACACAGAGAAAACGCAACCGCGAAAAGCTTAGGGGGCGCTCTCTGCCAGAGACAGGCGGCTGGGGATGCAAAGAGGCATTTAAAGGGCCAACGCAAAAATTACAGTGGCAGCTACCCTCCTTGATCTTTGGGCAGAGGTGGCAGCAGAGTGGGCTGGTGCCTAGGAAAAGATTGGTGAGGAAAATTTTGTGAAGAGAACTGAGATGGCGGCCAGCAGAGCCCCGGTGATAACTCACCTCCCACTCTGCAGCTACCATCTCGCTCAGGCATAAGGGAGTCAATTAACCTGCCTTTTGTGCGTTCCACACACAGCTTGTGCGCGTGTTAGCTGGGGGGCTAAGGCAGACAAGCTGAAAGAAATAGAGGATCCCTGGCCAAAGGGGTCACACAGCTGCATTGAGAGCCTTGAGGAGAGACTGGAGACGGAGGCGTTGGGGAAAGAACGGGAGGAGGAACCGAGGAGTCCCCCCGACTCCTTCTCCTTTCCATAGTCTCCATTGTGCGGGAACAAGCCACAACCCCAAAGAGCCAAAAGCTGAAAAGCACACGACAGACAGCCCAAAACCACCCAGTGCAGGCACGCACACTCGCGCAGAGTGGCCGGCAAGGGTTGGCGAGCGTGTGTGTGGACCCGCTCGGGCTGGCAAGGGCTCGTGCAGGCTGGCAAGGCCTCCCGCAGGGCGGGCGCCAATGGGGCCTGTGAGGGAATGCTCAGATCGTTGAGGGCAGGCGTAAACAGACTGGGGTGGACCCGCGAGTGCAGAGCTGTCCGCAGAAATAGTGGATCCCTGGCTGAAGGGGTCACAGAGCTGCTCAAAGCAGGAGTCAGACACAGACAATAGACTCCTGGAAAGCTCAAACAAACGACCCAAGGTCATATAGAGTCAACAACTGACATCATCAGAGGCAGACCCAGAAAGAAAACTAAAGAATAAACAAACAAACAAACAAACAAACAAACAAAGACCTGCCTACTACCATAGAAGATTAATTCACAAAGTTAGGAAATCTAGACTGCCTGATTGAAGCAGAAGCAAAGATAAATAAATAAATTAATTACTTAACAGATTCTCAGAAAAATGGGAAGAAAAAGAAGTTCCCCACAAATGAGTGGGAAAGGGGACTCCCCACAGAGAGAGCTAAATGAAACAGAGGCAAGGGAACTATCAGATATTGAATTCAAAACAATGGTTCTAAGGAAGCTCAATGAGCTCAGCCAGCTCAAGATAACTATGAGAAACTGCAGAGAAACTATCAGGATCTTACAGCAAACTATAGCAGCCTGGAAAAGGACATAGAAACTATCAAGAAGACACAAGAGGATATGAAGAATACCGTTTCTGAATTGAAGAACACAGTAGAAGGAATCCAAAGCAGGCTGGATGAAGCCGAGGATCGAATCAGTGAGATGGAGGATAAGGTAGAAAAAAGCTCCCAGAAAGAACAAGAAATGGAAAAAAGACTCAAAAAGAATGAAGAGGCATTTAGGGAAATGCAGGACAACCTGAAACGCAATAATATCCGCATAATAGGGATACCAGAAGGAGAAGGAGAGGAGCAAAGGATAGAGAACCTCTTTGAAAAAGTAATGATGGAAAATTTCCCCAATTTGAGGAGAGAAAGGGTCTCATGGATCCAGGAGGCAAAGAGGGCCCCACTCAAGAGGGACCCAAGGAGGTCCACTCCAAGACACATCATCATTAAAGTGGCAACTCTCAAAGACAAAGAGAGAATCCTCAAGGCAGCAAGGGAGAAGGAGAAAGTAACATACAAGGGGGCCCCCCGATATGGCTAGCAGCTGACTTCTCAACAGAAACACTACAAACCAGAAGGGAATGGCAACAAATATTCCAAGTAATGAAAAGCAAGGGCCTACAACCAAGGCTGCTCTACCCAGCAAGGCTCTCAATTAAAACAGAAGGGGAAATAAGGAGTTTCCCAGACAAAAGAAGGCTAAAAGAATACATCTCTACCAAACCAGCACTACAAGATATGCTAAGGGACTGGTTTACGAAGATGAAGGAAAAGAGTGAGGAAGAGAAAAACACAGGTACAAAGGGAAAAAATGAATAGGTTTCTATCAGTAATAACTCTCAATGTAGATGGACTAAATGCCCCAATCAAAAGACACAGGGTAGCTGAATGGATAAGAAAACATGACCCACACATATGCTGCCTACAAGAGACCCACCTCAGAGCAAAAGACCTACACAAATTGAAAGTAAAGGGATGGAAAAAAATATTCCAAGCAAATGGGCAAGAGAAAAAAGCAGGGGTTGCCATACTTGGATCAGACAAAGTAGATTTCAAAACAAAGGCCATAAAAAGAGACCCAGAGGGGCACTTTATAATACTTAAGGGAAGAATCTATCAAGAAGACATAAACATTGTAAACTTATATGCTCCCAATATAGGAGACCCCAAGTATATAAGGAAATTGTTGGACGACTTCAAAAAAGATATAGAGAGCAACACACTGATAATAGGGGATTTCAACACCCCACTGTCAAAAATGGACAGATCTTCCAAACAAAACATCAATAAGGATTTTGTGGAGCTGAATGACGCACTGAATCAAATAGACTTAACTGACATATATAGAACCTTACATCCCAAAGAAGCAACATACACATTCTTTTCAAATGCTCGTGGAAGTTTTTCAAAGATAGGCCACATGATAGGACACAAAGCAAGCCTCAGCAAATTCAGGAAAATTGAAATAATACCAAACTTTTTCTCGGACCACAAGGGCTTGAAACTAGAAATCAACCTCAAAGAGAAACTTCAAAAACTTGCAAACTCATGGTGACTGAACAGTAGGCTATTAAACAATGAATGGGTCAATAATGAGATAAGAGAAGAAATCAAAAAATTTCTGGAAGCAAATGAAAATGAACAGGCAACAGTCCAAAACCTATGGGACACAGCAAAGGCAGTCCTGAGAGGGAAGTTCATAGCAATACAGGCCTACCTAAAAAAGACAGAAACATTTCAAATAGAAGACCTAACACTACAACTTCAAGAATTGGAGAAACAACAACAAATAAATCCCAGAGCAAGTAGAAGGAAGGAAACAGTCAAGATTAGAGCAGAACTGAATGACGTAGAGACGAAAAGAACAATTCAAAGGATCAACCAATCCAGGAGCTGGTTCTTTGAAAAGGTAAATAAAATTGACAAGCCTTTAAGCAGACTCATCAAGAAAAAAAGGGAGAGGACCCAAATTAATAATATCAGAAATGAAAGAGGAGAAATAACAACTTTGTATTCCACAGAAATACAAAGGATTGTCAGAAACTACAATGAACAATTATATGCCAAGAAATTTGAAAACCTTGATGAAATGGACAAATTTCTAGAAAAGTATAATCTTCCAACACTGAAGGAGGAAGAAACAGAAAGCTTGAACAGACCGATGACAGCTGGGGAAATTGAAGCAGTAATCAAGAAACTCCCGGCACACAAAAGCCCAGGGCCGGACGGTTTCACAGGAGAATTTTACAAAACATTTAAGGAAGAGCTAACCCCTGTCCTTCTCAGACTACTCCAAAAAATCCAAGAGGAAGGAAGACTCCCAGACTCTTTTTTATGAGGCCAGCATCACCCTAATCCCAAAACCAGATAAAGACCCTACAAAGAAAGAAAACTACAGGTCAATTTTGCTGATGAACATAGATGCTAAAATTCTCAACAAAATATTGGCAAACCGCATCCAGCAATACATTAAAAGATTATCCACCATGATCAAGTGGGATTCATCCCAGGCATGCAGGGATGGTTCAATATACGCAAGTCAATAAGTGTAATACATCACATAAGTAAAAGAAAAGACAAAAACCACATGATCATCTCGATAGATGCCGAAAAAGCATTCGATAAGGTACAGCACCCATTTATGATCAAAACACTCAGCAAAATGGGAAAAAATGGGGGCATTCCTCAATGCAATAAAGGCCATATAGGAAAAACCTACAGCCAACATCATACTCAACGGGCAAAAACTGAAAGCTTTCCAACTGAGGTCGGGAACATGACAAGGATGCCCGCTTTCACCACTTCTTTTCAACATCATATTGGAAGTCCTAGCCACAGCAGTCAGACGAGAAAAAGAAATAACAGGCATCCAAATAGGAAAGGAGGAAGTAAAGCTATCATTGTTTGCAGATGACATGATAGTGTACATAGAAAACGCTGCAGACTCTACCAAAAAACTCCTCAACCTAATAAGTGAATTTGGCAAAACAGCAGGATACAAAGTCAACATTCAGAAATCAAAGGCATTTTTGTACACCAGCAATGAAATAGAAGAAGAAGAAATCAGAAAAAAAACACCATTCGATATAGCAACAAGAAAAATAAAGTACCTAGGAATAAATTTAACCAAAGAGGTAAAAGACCTGTATGCAGAAAACTATACAACATTGAAGAAAGAAATTCAGGAAGACACCAATAAATGGAAGCATATACCGTGCTCATGGATTGGAAGAATTAATATCATCAAAATGTCCATACTACCCAAAGCAATTTTCAACGCAATCCCTATTAAGATACCAATGACATATTTCACAGAAATAGAACAAACATTTCAAAAATTTATATGGAACCATAAGCGACCCTGAATAGTCACAGCAATATTGAGAAAGAAAAATAAAGTAGGAGGGATCACAATACCGGACATCAAACTCTACTACAAAGCCGCTATACTCAAAACAATCTGGTACTGGCACAAGAACAGACCCATAGACCAGTGGAATAGAATGGAAAGCCCAGAAATAAGCCCAGATCTATATGGGCATCTAATATTTGACAAAGGGGGCAGAAGCATAAAATGGAGCAATAATAGCCTCTTCAACAAGTGGTGTTGGGAGAGCTGGACGGCTACATGCAAAAAATTGAAATTGGATCATCAGCTGACACCATACACAAAAAGAAACTCAAGATGGATAAAAGACTTAAATATAAGTCCTAATACCATAAAAGTCCTACAGGAGAACATTGGCAGGAAACTCTCAGATACCCCACACAGCAATTTTTTCACTGATATGTCTCCTAAAGCAAGGGACATAAAGGAAAGAATAAACAAGTGGGACCTCATCAAAATAAGAAGCTTCTGCACGGCGAAACAAAACATCAGCAAAATGAAAAGGGAGCCAATCGTGTGGGAAAATATATTTGCTAATGATACATCAGATAGAGGTTTGATCTCCAAGATATATAAAGAACTCACTGGACTCCACTCCAAGAAGACAAATTATCCAATCAAAAAATGGTCAAAGGACCTGGGCAGACGCTTTTCCAAGGAAGAGATACAGAGGGCCCAGAGACATTTGAAAGGATGCTTGGCATCACTAGGCATCAGAGAAATGCAGATCAAAACCACAATGAGGTACCACCTCACACCGGTCAGAATGGCCATCATAAAGAGATCCACAAACAACAGGTGCTGGCGAGGCTGTGGAGAAAAGGGAACCCTAGTACACTGCTGGTGGGAATGCAGACTGGTGCAGCCACTGTGGAAAGCAGTGTGGAGTTTCCTCAAAAAGCTGAAAATGGAACTGCCTTTTGATCCAGTGATTCCTCTGCTGGGACTATACCCTAAGAATCCCACAACACCAATTCAAAAGAACCTATGCACCCCAATGTTCATAGCAGCACAATTTACAATAGCCAAGTGTTGGAAGCAACCTAAATGCCCATCAGTAGATGATTGGATAAAAAAAATATGGTACATTTACACAATGGAATACTACGCAGCAGAAAGAAAAAAGATCTACTAAACTTCGCGACAGCATGGATGGAACTGGAGAGCATTATGCTAAGCAAAATAAGCCAGGGGGCGAAAGACAAATAGCATATGATCTCACCTATAAGTGGAACCTAACCAACAATACAAAGATGCAAGGAAATTAAGACCAGCAACACTGAAAGGAAAAGAAACCAACAGAAACAAGAGGGAAGGAGGCGGGGGCAGGGGAAAAGGAAGGGAAGGGGAAAGTCAAGGAACATATAGCAAGGACTCATGGACAAAACCAAAGGGGCAGAGTTGAGGAAGGGTGGGAGGGAGGGAGGAGTCAAGGGAAAGTGGTGAGGGGAAGGCAGAGACAAATGTAGTTGAAAAAATAAATTAATTAATTAAAAAAATATTCTCCAGTTCCATCCATGTTGTCACAAAGGTAGGAGTTCCATCTCCCTTTCTTTTCTTTCCTTCTTTCCTTCTTTCCTTCTTTCCGTCTTTCTTTCTTTCTTTCCTTCTTTCCGTCTTTCTTTCTTTCTTTCTTTCTTTCTTTCTTTCTTTCTAATGCACAATGATTTCATTTATTTTTTTAAATGTCAAAGTTAAGTATAAGTGTTAAAATATTTAAAACCATTATAAATCTCAGCAGTTCAACCAACATGACACCAGGACAGAAACAGTCAAGTAGCTCAATGAAATATAATGAGCATTCTAGAGACAAACGTATATATCTGTCTAACAATGTAATATATGATTAAGTTGATATTTCAAATCAATGGGTAAAATAAGGCTTATTCAACAAATATGGTACAAGGCCCACTATTATTTGAAATAAAACAAAGATAGAGCCCTATTTCACACATTATGCAAGAAATATTCAGGTGAGTTAAAAGTCGATATGTAGAATCTAAGGAGTTTTAGAAGAAAATAAAACTAGTATTTTTCATGACCTGAAGTAAAATATTCAACCCCCGAAGCTATAAAGTAAATATTAACAATGACTATATTAAACATTTAAGACTATACAGTAACATACATATGAAAAAAGTTAAAGGACAAGGAATAGAATAGGAAAGTATTTGCAACACATCTAAAACATGGTTAATAGTTGTTTTTATTTTTTTTAGGTAAAAAAGTACTACAAACCTTAATCAATAAATGGGTAAATAATACCAATATGTCATTTAAAGCTTTTTAAAAATAATAGAACTAGGCAAGACTATATACAAAAACAGGTTTAGTTTCAACAAATAGTAAAGGAACAATTAAAATAACATCATTGTCACAATCAGGCTAATGAGTGTTAAAAATTATTGGTAATATCAAGTATTGGCAACTGTGAGAGGACCTGGGTATTCAGAGGCTCTTTTTATTCATCTTAAAGCAATCTCTTTAGCATATTTTGCAATGCTGGTTTGGTGGAGGTGTGTTTTTTTAGCCTTCTTTTGTCTGGGAAATTCAACTGTTTGAATGGCCCTGAAAAAGGAAATTATTTTGACATTCTAAAGATATGTTATCGCAGCTGCAACTCTTGAGAGATGAATTCAAGCAAGAGTCAAAACTTACAGTGAAAATGAAATAGCAAGTTTATTTATGAAATACACTTGAGCACAAAGCTGCAAGCAGGCACCCACCTAGTCTGAGTGTCACGCCCACTGGGGTTTTAGGGGTTTTATGCTTGCAGCCAATGTCCATGCTCCCCTTCCACCCCCCTTCTCCAGGCCTTGAATTTAGCATACAGTTTCAAAGGTTTTCTTTCCCTGATAGTAGGAAACCATACTACCATACACACAGAATTTCAAAGGCTCTCTTCCTTCTGCACTATCATGGTCTCTCTTGTGATCTTTGGAACACCTGGCAATCTTATCTGACCAGGCTCAAGACTGCTGAATTAATGGGTGAGACGTGTCTCCCTTCCCCTTCCTGCCTTGGTTTGTTATCTATTAATAATGTCTAACAGGCAGGCTTAATTAAGGTAAAGATTGACTTTTGTCAGAGAACATTCTAGCTTAGGACATAACTACCTGCCATAAACTGCTTTTAGTTACTAAGTTTTAATTTCAGACCATCCTATGTGGTTACTTTTGGTCTCTGAGTTTGTAAGGCCGCCATGTGGGCCTCCTCTGAACTTGTCAGGTTTAGTAGGTGACCCATTTTTGTTCACAATGCTTAAGAGAGCCGCGTGAAGCCACTCTTCAGCCCTTTGTTTCTCCTCTAAGGGGGTCTACCACATGACTAGTAACATGTCATGGGGAGGAAAGGTCAAGGGAGTGTCCAAACCGGTGAAATGAAAGGTCAGGGGGTGTAAACCACATGACCAGCGATATGAAAGGTGGGGGGGGGGGTGTAAACCACGCGACCAGCAATATGAAAGGTCAGGGGGTGTAAACCACGTGACCAGCAATATGAAAGGTCGGGGTGTAAACCACATGACCAGCGATATGCTAGGAAAGGAGAGGTTAGGTTATCCCGGGGGGCAAGGTCCTTGTTTTCCCAGTTTTGCCCGTTACTAGGCACCCAGGGATTTCCGCCCTGGTGACCTTCTTTACCTGGCCCAACATCCTTGCTCTGCTCATATCTATCTAACTGCCTACCACACCTTCACTTCTGAAAGAGTTCCTGTGTTCAAGTTCTGGTCATATCCTGCTCCTTTGGTTCCATGGGCCAGGAGGTGGGGGCGGTGAGCTTTTGTTCTACAGCTAGAAGTTCTCTCATTTTTGCAAGCATCAGCTCCATGACTTGTGGTTTTAGTCTGCTGTTTCTGAAAATCAACTCAGTATCTTGTTAGAAACTTGACTGGACCAGTCTGAGTTTGTTCTGCAGCTATACTCTTACCACTTGGGAAATTCCAAAAGTTTCAGGAGCTCTGTGCCAGAAACAGGACAAAGACAAAACATATATTTCTTATAATAAATGACAATATCACAAGCTTTAAAAATAGAGAGTTGGTGGTTCTCCTAAGTGTGGAACCCCAATTAAGTGGCCCAAGAGTAACCAGGGTTGAGGGACATCACACAGCAGCTCTGGGTGGAGTCAGAGCCTTGGCACCTTTAGCGCCCAGCCTGGGAGAAAGACACTTTCATAGCAGTGTTGGTTTTGGCGAGTGTTTGCCTATCTTTTTGCAATTCGCCTTTATTGTTCTTTAAAAATGACTGGGAAACAAAAATCTTTTGCTAGACAAGTGATAATACAATTGAAGCAAAGGTGGAAATCAGCAAAATGTTAGCGTTAAGTCTTGATTGTGAAGGGAAGTCCAAAATTAAAGATTATGTATGAAATGTAGTATTATTCAGGATTACGTATATTGGATGAGGTATGATGACGGTGAAAGACATGAAGAGACCTTTAAATTTGAGAATTTAAGAAACTCATCAAAAAATTATTTTGAGGTTCTAGACACAGAGATCACGGACCCACAGAACTGATGACAGAGTGCTGTTTGCTATAGATCCCTTAGCACAAGAGGAAGAAAACAATTTTTCAACTTGACCTTGACAGTGTTAAAGAACAAAATTCAACAAAGCACATTTGAAGATCTAATTGGCTTTATTAAGTGATTCGTGAATCAGTCAACATCCCTTCTAGCAACCAGAAGTGTACTTGGAGGGGTTGTACAGAACAGCAAATTTTTTATAGGAAAAAGGGTGTGACAGGGAAGTTATTAGCAAAAGAAAAGAAAGAGTTATTTTTAGACCAGGACTTCTTTTGAGTGTAAGGGAAGGCAAGGGGGAAGATCGCCTCTTCTTCCTTTTGAGGGGATGGAGGAGGCCCCTGAGACAGATTACCTATCTGGTGCTTAACCAGAAAATTCCAGACTGGTTAATTAAGGCCATGTATCTAGGAGAGGTTGCAACTGAATTTAAATCAAGATTAACTCTAGGTTTGGTATCATGAACTTTTGGCCCATGGGATTTAGGGACTGCGGTTTTCTCAGCAGCAGTCTTGGCGAGAAGTCAGCCTCAAACCGGCAATTGCAGTCTTCCGCTCCTTCCCGCAGGGATACCGTCGATTCCCTTCCCAGTCTCCGTTGATTGCTTCTGTCCATTAGATATCAGCTCAAGTAAATTGAGCTAAAATTTTTACTTAGAAAACTACTTTATATTGTCTACACTTGATGGTAAATCTACATTTTTAAGTGTTAGAAATAACTAAAATATATATTACTTAAAATAAAATGCCATAGTTAGGGATTGTGTCATATATTTTAACCTAAGTCTACACTGGGCTTTTATATATCACACTTTTTTTCATGTTTTTACAAAACATTTATGCTTAATTGTGTACTACTAAAGTCACACAGAAAATTACAGAGAAGAAATAGCAACCATCCATTTATCTACTCCTCCCTGATTTAACAAGTATTAATATATTCAGTACTCTATGTTCAATTTAATAAATGTTAAAAGTTTCCTCCCACCCCACCAGAGGCAATTACTCTTCTGATTTGTATCTTCATAGATTAGTTTCACCTGTTCATATGAAAAGACTCTTACACTATGCATTCTGGTATCTGGCTTCTTTCGTTTATGATAATGTTGAGATTCATCCATGTTGTTACATATGTCTGTTACTTTTTGCTCACTAGTAAGTCAATTGTATGAATTTACCATTTTGGTTATTCATACTCTTAATGGGGTCTGCCGTTTTAAACACCCTCACCTATATCCCTCCTCCCCTCGCCCCACACCCCCACTACCTGAGGGGTGTTTTTGCCGCTGTCCAGGCTCACATCCGTGTAGCAGGGCTTCTACAGCCATCTGTTCCACCACTTCCACTCATATGCAACCTGGTTTCTGAGGCTGCCAGGGACCTACCAGAGGGCTATCCCCTGGGTACCAACTGGGTTTCAAGGGCTCGGGAGGGTCGTCTCCTGGGACAGCCAGGCCCTGGAGAACAAATCCAGAGCACTGGAGGTGGTGGCGGTGGGAGAGTTTGAGGGATTTTCTCCAAAGGTGTCTTTGGCTTTTTGCCCCTGCCTCTGTTCTGTGCTTAACCAAGGACTTCCTCAATGTGCCCTTCCTCCTCCCACTTCAAGGGCCTGAGTAATTATTTTAATTCTTCCCCAAGACACTGAGCACCCTTCAGCACGCTGCTGCACAGCCTTGCAGGTCTCCGTCAATGCACTGCTCTGTGATGGCCCTGGGAATTGTGCTCTTCCTGAGTGGTGAGTGGGGGCCCTTGGTGCTGGGAGGAGCCTTGAGGTGGGAGTAAGGCAGGGTTGGGGCTGGTGGTCAGCTCATATCGCTCTCAAAAGGAGATGAAGGCAGAGGAACCACTTAGTGCCCATGGTCTGGTGTGGAAGGAGGAATGGCTTGGAATCTAGGGAGGGGCGTGACCTGAGCAAGGGTGAGGGAAGATGGATTGGTGGGTTGTCCTTGGCCGGAGGATGGACTGCTTCTCCACATTCCCCAAGGTGTCCCTCTCTCTCTCTCCTGTGGGGCCCTCATATGAGCATTTTGTGGGCAGGAGGGGTCAGCCCCAGCGCCCCGAGGAAGGGAAGGCCACAAAAGCCGCCAGAGAGGGGGAGAGGTTGCATATCACCTCCTTGGTTCTGCGTTTCCCCCAAGTCTTGATTTCAGGTTGGTTGTCCCACTACTGCCAAGAGAATACTTTGGAAGCTGAAGACTGTCAGGACCACATTTGTGTGTCATTTAAAAACCAGTTGTATGTCCCTTAAAAATCAGATTTCACACAAAAATCTAGACTGGCAGCTGTGGCAGCTTGATGATGGCTGTCCCCTTTGGAAGGGCCACAATCTCTAAGTGTCCATCATGCTCATGCCCACCTACTTGACTCACTGATGTCACCTGCCTGGCCCTGAGGCACTTGAGGCAGAGACCCTTGGTGTCCTGCTACTTGTCAGACCATACGGGCTGCTTTCAGACTCAGAAGCAGAATTATTCTTTGAAAGGATGATGTAAGATGTGAGGCTCCCTTGCATGTGGCCATAGCAGGATCCCAGAGCCCTAAACATGTGGCCTCTTCCCAGAACCCCAGGGTTCAGGTGGCTGGACCCTCCTTGTCACTGCCCAGCCTCATGCTTGGGCTTCCATAGAGCTTCCCTCGTCTTGGGGTTGGAGTCTCTCACTCGAGACAGAACTCGAAATTCTGGGAGGAGTAGGGAGGAAAGGTTGCTTGGGAGAAGGGGTAGTAAGAAAAAGCCCTTCAAATGTCGAGGTTTTCCCCTGCGGCTTTCAAGTTTAGCCACCAGGGAACAGACTGCGGTGGGTTAAGGATCAGGAGAGAGGGCTGGATCTCTGACTGTGCCAGTGACTGTGCAGCCCTGGGTCAGTCAACAAATAGTAATTTAGTCACCTGCTAAGGGCCAGCCACTGCACTGGACTCTGAGAGGGATGTGGAAAACACGTAATTTCAAATAATTAATCACAAAATTCTAAGTGTTTTCTCCAATCTGGACCTTAGCGGTCTCTGTATAATGAAAAGACGAGGCAGGGCAGTATTTATATGGGGTGACCATGAGCCCTGATTTGCCTGGGGCAGTTCCAATCTCCCTGGTAAAAGGGGCAGTCCCCTTTACTTTCAGAAAGTCCTCATTTAGACAGTAAACTGTGTGGTCACTTTATCTTTAAAAGACATTCCTGATCTATATGCTGATCTACGAGGGGATGGACCTCATTTCAGGTTATGGGTATCCTTTGAAGTGTACCTGAAGAGACATTTTTCTGGATTGTTGTCTTTTGCATTATGCTATGATTATTTTTAAGGGATGGGGAGAAACAGGAACCACACAGCTGGCAAAACAGGAAACAAAGAAGATGGGCAGAGGGGAAACCAAGGCTAGGGTAGGGTGGCATCAAGATTTCAAGGAGTCAGTGGTCCAGAAGAGTGGGGCTTTGCTGACTGTCCCTTCTACGCCACCTCCCCATATTCCTCAGTTCTGACTTCTTATCATGGATTCAACTTGGATGTGGAAGAGCCCATGGTCTTCCAAGAGGACGCAGCTGGCTTTGGACAGACTGTGGCCCAGTTCGGCAGATCTCGGTAGGCCCCACCTCCCCCCTCCTCCTCGCCCTCATCCTACAGACAGGTCGCTGCATGCAGCAGCCCAGGAAGTGTCTTGGGGGAAGAGAAGCATAAATGAGAAGCCTATTCTTTTTTGAAGCCCCTGACACCACTGCTATTTACAGTCCCAAGAAGTGCTACAAACTCTGGGCAAGACATGACCCTGGGAGAGAGGCTTTGAATCTTCCCTCCAGGGTTGGCTTCTTGGCATGTGACCAGTGCAATTGCCTCTGTACTTGGGTTCCTGCACTTGAAGTACTGTCTTGCTCCCTCCCTCTTGAAATTATTAATAATTTAATCTTTGCACTTGTGTTTTGTAAGAGAAGATTGATGGGACAGTGGAGATGCACTGGGAGCTTTGGGATCCTGGCTCACAAGTGGCCCGGCCTCCCACAGCCTCTGGGGAAGGGTTCTCAGCTACCTGCTTCCCCACCTTCACCTAGTGACCGCTGCTGACCTCGGCCCCTGGCATGAGCTGGGCAAGGTCACAATGGGCTTTGCCTGGGACAGGCTTGCCCCGTCCTGTGAGGATCTGCCCTGGCCCTGTGAGTATCCCTAGGCCAGAGGGAGTGTGAAACTAAATAGCAAACAGAAGATACCAGGACAGGTAAAGAGGGAGAGACCACACAAAAAAAGGAAAAACCTTTTTTTCAAGAAAAGAGGCTTCACATTTAATTTTGCATTGGGGCTGGCAAATTTTGTACCTGGCCCTGACTCAGGAGCTCACATTTCCAGGGCCCAGAGACAGACCCAAGGACTGGAAGTCACAATTTAATGCAAGCATAACCAGAGTCTGGACATTTGGTTATTATCTCTAAGTGTATCTCCAATCCGGACCTTGGGGTCTCTGTATAATGAAAGATAAAGGGAGAGATCAAATCCAGAAAGGAATTCCAGGAAGGCGCCACAGAAGAGGTGGCGTTGGCAATGAGCCCGAGAGCACAGGCAAATTCAGTTGGCCAAGAAGGGATGTACAGAAGTCACTGAGTTTTACATGCCCATTCCTGCCCCCCTCCTCACCCAGCTGGCAGGCTAGGGACATAAAAGCAAGTGCCAGGCACCAGAGTGTTATTTTGTTTTTGTGTTTTTGATTGCTTTAAAAGATAACACATAGACTGAAAGGTAAAAATCTAAAAGGTCCAACTCAAGGACTTTCATACGTATATACCCAGGTAACCATCACCTAGATCAACATGGAGAATATCTCCAGCCCCTGACCCTGACCCCTGAGTCGCCCTGGGTTCCCCTGGGACACCCCCTCCCGATAAACTCAACACCCAACAAACCCAGTGATAGCCACTGTCCCACTTCCATTACCATCAATTTTTGTTCGGCTCTATGTCTTTTTCTTTTTTTATGTGAACATTCAGAACAGATTTATTGGACAATAATATAAGGAAGACCCAAAGAAAACAATCATAACAGTACTTGATATGGGAAGTGTAACTTCCTTAAAATGTGTGTTTGGGATTCACAAACTGTCCCATGCTTTTCTGTGGTGCTGGGTAACCAGCAGAGAAGCTGGCCACTGTGGCTGTGAGCACAAAGGGCGAGCCTATAAGTGCTCTGTGCTCAGAGCTCCGTTAGGCCCTCTGACTTGAAAAGTGAAATGCAACTATCGATTGGACACTGTTCACCAGTATTTATAATAAAGTAAATAATATGGACTAGATGACATTATGATTGTTACAAGGTTATGTTTTTCCTGGTTTCTGCTGAATTGTAGCCCAAGTACTAAAATGATTGAGCCTACGCTTGAGAAATGGGTTTGAATAAAGAAAAACATGCAGAATAATAGTCTAAGGCTAAACCTTGGTTCATGCATTTATACTAGCAGATCCAAAATTGCTATATCTGTTTAGGTTTTCATCAGCAATCTTAGGCACACAGGGGCTTTAGCTTTCCATAAAGGAATAGCTCTGTAGAAGGAAATTTAAATACCAATTTAATTAAGCTTTGCTTGGTTTATTAATTAAAATATAACAGTATTTGTCTAATTTTCTCATCTAAGTTGGGGAGGCTGTTCATAGTGATAAAAATTTTTCCAAAATTAAAAAATTCCCTCTCAAGGAGTTTTGCAAATAAACTGTTGCATTTATACGGCTGTAGACATATGTGGATTCTGCTGTTTTAAATTGCCCAATTTAAAGTTTTATATTATATTTTTGTTCAATTAATTACAGAATCATCTATTTGTTTTGAAAGTTTACAACTTCAGAAAATTTTTCCATTTAACTTGAGGCTATCTGTTTCTTGGTTGTCTAAGAATGATGGTACCCCAGAAACAAAATGCACTTACCCACAGTTGAGAAATGGTATTTTTGTTTTGCATAGTTTTGTTTTTGGTGAATGTTAAAAAAAAAAACCAACCCAAACCATCTGCATGCATAAATGCACATATATATTCATGCAACTGCGGAACGCGCAGTGTGGTCCTGAGCACTTGTGGGTTAAACTTGGGCCCTGATATTTGAATAGCCTCATGAGTGCCAAATGCCAAGAGCAAAGCTTCATTTCTTCATACCCTGGAGTGTCCTCTGCCCCCACCCGTCCTGCAACTGTCTGTCATGTTGTGCCTCCAGACTCATGGTGGGAGCCCCGCTGGAGGTGGTGGTAGTTAACCAAACAGGACGGCTGTACAACTGTGATGCTGCTTCCAGCCTATGTCAGCCCATGTCATTGCACAGTGAGTGACCTGACCCAGGAATCAGGGCCCTCAACTCTCCTACACCCGAGTTCCCCCTCAGCCTCCAGCCCAGATTCTCCCCCAAATGAGAGTGTTCCTATGAGTGTGACCATGCGTGCCTGCCCTCTCTCAGCCCCCCTACAGGCTGTGAACATGTCCCTGGGCCTGTCCCTAGCAGCCTCGATTAACCGCTCCTGGCTGTTGGTAAGTTCCCTGGGCCACAGGAGGATCAAGAGGGGCTGGGGCCAGAGAAGGGTGGGGCTGGGGGAGAAGAGGGGCAGGGGCAGAGTTCTGGGGGCCCCCTTGCCTATACAGCCCTCTGCACCCAGGCCTGTGGCCCGACCATGCAAAGAGCCTGTGGGGAGAACATGTATGTAGAAGGTTCCTGCTTCCTGTTGGGCTCCCAGCTGCAGATTATCCAGAGCTTCCCCACTGTCCAATCAGGTAGGTCTCTTAGAGATAAGATAGCAATGCTGACACGCTGGCACTGAAAAGCCAGCAGAGCCTGAGGCCCTGTTTTCCACCTCTTTAGCTGAGGCGGCTTTCCCAGCGGCCTCAGCCCGCTGGGCTGCCGGGAGTCCCCTAACAAACTCTTCCTGTTTTAAGGGCAGCAAATAATAGGGCGGTAGGAAGTGGGCTACAGTTGTGCCAGCACTGACGTCTTCCGCAGGGAGTGGTGCCTGGACACACTGCAGAGACATCTCTCTGCCTAACTCCATCCTCTGTGTCCTTGGGCAAGTGGCTTCATTCCCTGGGCCTTAGTTTCCTCATTGGTAAAGTGGTGCTAAATAATCAAGGTGCTTACGAGGATTAGAAGACTTAATATAAAGAAAGGGCTCAGACCCCTGCCTTGCACAGCATATGTGATAGTTATTACGACTGATCTAGCTGAGGACAATGTGGACTAGGAGGGAGATATAAACTGCCTCCTCTGTGGCATCGGAGGGGATAACAGGCTGCCAGTAAGGGCCAGGACCACTCCAGGTGCCAACTGAGAACATGGCTCATGCCAGGCGTGGTGGGCTTTTAGCCAAAGGAGAAGGAACAGCAGAAGAGCCCCAGACCACACTGTGGGAGCTGAGTCCACAGAGGAAACAGAGAGTGGAGGAGGGTGTTCAGGACTCTGGGGGCACCGTGCCCTTCCTGGGATGTCTGTGCAGCCAGGGAAGGGATGTGGCATTGAAACACTAGGAGGTAAATGTCTTCTAGATGTCTCTGGGGCTCGTGAGGTGGGGTGCATGATGAAAATGGGACACAGACACATAAACCTGATGTAGGCGAGGCAGGTTTGCCTAGAAGCGGAAGGGATGGTGTGCCAAGCAGGGCGGGTGCCCGACCTTGCCACATGCTCACAAGATCCTGGGCAGTGGGCAGGATGATCCCCATGAACAAGAGAGAAAACGGTCAGAGAGGTGAGTTCCCACTGGAAGGAAGTGGAGAAGTTCAGAGTTTGAGCTGACCACACCTGATTGGTTCAATTCTTTTCCAGAAGACACTCAGCGATGGCTAGGTGCCTACTGTTGGGAGCCCCGTGGGTACAGTGGAAGGAACAAGGAACAGAAGTGCCATTGTGAGGGAGCTTGGTTGCCCTGAAAGAGGATGTGAGGGGTGGTTCCATGATGCAGCTAGAAAAGGGGGCAAAACTGCAAGATATGGTGACAGGAAACACCAGTTACCTAGATATGGGAGAATAATGGTGAGAAGGGGGCACCTGGGAGCTTTTGAGCCTGACGTGTGGGTGGCTGGATTTCATGGTCCTCAAGGAAGGAGGGAAGGAAGTGATCTTCCTGACTTCTCAGCACCAGCTGGTTGAGTGGGCGGATTGGGGGAGGAGCTGCCGCAGCTCTGCATCTGCCTCAGCGCTGTGGTCCTGAGCTCCCCGTGCCCTGGAAGCAGCACAGGATGTGGGGCCCTGCTGCAGGTAACAACTGGGTCTTGCAGACAGGCCCCAACCCCCCACTTGAGTGTGGGAACAATCGGAAATGTCATATTTGTGCTTATGACAGGGCTTCCCATTCCAGTGTGGACTCCACAAGGGCAGGGACGGTGTCTGTTTTTAAAGCTATGGTCTTAGGTCACATTTCCTGTGAGAGTGTGCAGAAAGCAGGCCTGGGCAGGGGGAGAGGGTGGACTGCAAAACCACTGGATCAGAGGCCTCTGCCTGGAGCTTGGAGCTTGGAGTCCGACTGGAGAGCGGCTGGATGCTGTTACCCCGGGGAGCAGGAGATACAACTGCGGACAAGGCAGCTAGCTCCCTCCGTTTCTGACGGCAGTGGTTCCTGGGGAGAGGCTGAGCTGGGCGCCATGGACAGTCAGTTTCGTGTGGCTGGAAAAGTGCTTCTATCTTGATAGGAATCAGGTCTTGGTGACACACCCAGCATCCACTGCAAGTGTGTCCTTCCTTGGCCTACAACAATGCCTGGCATGTGGTGCTGATGGTGATAACGGCTACCTGTCACTGGGGGAGAACACACCCTGTCTTCAACACTTTGTGTTTGTGTACATGTTAATGCTTTTTCTCCTTGCAATAACCCCACATGATAGGCACCATTATTATCCTTATTTTACATATGGGGAAAACTGAAGCCCCACGAAGTTATATCATTTGCTTGAATTCTCCACTAGTAGGTGGTGGAGCCGATTTGAGCACAAGCATGGCTGGCTCCAGAGTGCACACTCTGAACCTCTTTGCTAAATTGCCTTCTCCCATACTCTATGACATCCTTAGAGTGTGCCTTCAATAAATGTCCATAGGCTAAATGATTGCGGAACCCACTGGGCCCCTGTCCTCTACTTCTTCCTTCCCCTTTTTAGGCCTTGTGGAAAGAGGGGTGTGCCAAGGGGAGAAGGGGCTGGGAAAACAGAGTTGAGTCTTCTCTGTGGAGGGTGTGGGAAACAGGGTGGGAACTGACCCCTATGGCAAGAACAACTGCCTGACTTGTGGAGTGGGAAGGTTTTCTGGGTGCCAGGAGATGGTTGGGACGCACTCATGCATCTCTTATTTTTTCCCTCCCTCTCTGCAGAGTGTCCAAATCAAGAGATGGACATTGTCTTCCTGATTGATGGCTCTGGCAGCATTGGCCAAAGTGACTTTAAGCAGATGAAGGACTTTGTCAGAGCTGTGATGGGCCAGTTTGAGGGCACCAACACCCTGGTGAAGACCGGGTCCCCCTAGGCCTGGGGAGTGGGGTGGGGAAGGGTCTGCTTCTGGCAAAGACAACCTGGCGGGGGGGCATGGCATCGCTCGGGGTTGTGGGCTCAGTGGACCTGTGCCATGATCAGGCTAGGGTCCAGGGTCAAAGTACGATCCCAGCCTAGGGCCAGTTTGAGCCCTGACCCTAGCAGATATCCCCATTGCATTTGATAGTTTCCCACATGATGTTTCTGCTGTTTAAAAGCCTTGAAAAAACTGTAAAATAATTTTGCTGTGAAATTTGACTGAAAGTAACTAGGCCAAATGACGATTCTTTATTATGTTTTCCATGTAACTCATGACTTTCTCATCTTATTATTTTATTTCCCAGTGATTCATATATATGTTCGTACAAACTCTTGAGATATAAGGAAATATAACCTATAAATTGATTACATCTGTTATAATTTTTTTTTTTTAATTTAAGTTTGGCCAATATTGTGGTTGGCTAGGTAATTCTTGCTTTCTAATGAAAGAAGCATTAATTGATTTTGATTTTCTAGTTCTCTCTTTGGGCCATTTTCTTTTCTTCTGGATTTCAGTATATATTTTCTGGGCCTCAAAAATACATGGGTCATGGTTTGTAGATCCAAAATTATTCCAAAATAAAAAGCTTATCAACACAGAAATGACAATTCCTGAGCCCAGGGCCCTCCTCTTGGCCTCCGCAGTTCTCACTGATGCAGTACTCGAACCTCCTGGAGATCCACTTCACTTTCACCAAATTCCAGACCAGCTTGAACCCTCAGAGCCTGGTGGACCCCATCGTCCAGCTGAAAGGACTGACGTTTACAGCAACGGGCATCCTGACAGTGGTGTAAGCTCCCTTCCTGCTGCCTGTGGGATGCCTGCCACACCGCTTCCTCACGCTGGGGCTGCGCAGCCCTTCTTCCAGGCTGAGGGAGGCTCTGGGGAGAGAGGCACCAAAGGGCAGCAAGGAGGCTGCAGGCAGAGTCCTCCCTGGAGAGTTTCGGTCCTCCTTGCTTACTGCATTCCCCCGATACAGGACAGGACTCCTCTGTCCCGTTTTTCCCCTCTGCCTGGCCTTAAGATGACTGGATCCAGAGCCCACGGGAGGCAGCCAGCTCATGGGTTTTGGTTCAGACACATCCGTGTTCCCATGCTGGCTCCCCACTTATTATCTGGGCAACCCCAGGGGTTACTGACGCTTTCTGGCTCAGTAAATTGGCAAATGAGGATAAATTCACAACTTGATTGTAAGATTAAAAGAGCTAACATGAGTGAGGTGCTTCTGCACAGAAAGTGCTGAATAAATCGGTTGGTGTTTTATTCAGAGAATGGTGCAGCCCCTCTTTACCTCCCTGGGAGCTACTCTGGAGATATGATGAACAAGTGATGCTTCTGCCAAATGCACCATCTTTACTTCTGGGTGGCTCTTCTGTCTTGGGCACTGGCCCCTTGGGACTGGACCACTGTGAGAAAAGCCTGCTCCTTGAGTTAGACTTTGTCCATGGTGGTGTCCCTTTCTTCTCTGGGGCTCCTTTCAGTGGTGGCTGATAGTGTGGTTTTCATCAACGCCGTCCTGCTCCCCGCCACCCAGAACAGCAGCCTCCTGCTCCCCAGAGCCAAGCCCATGTCACGGCTGGGCACAGCTCCTCCTTGCCACTGACTGGGATTGAGGGTGGGGGCTGTTTTTTAGACATTTTCTTACAGAAATGACAAAATGGTGATAACATTAAAGAAATATGGGGGGACAACATTCCCTCTAGCCAAACACCTCACAGTATTTTATCAACAAAAAGAAATAAGTACAAATGAATGAATAAGCCCCACTTGCAAAACAGTGCCATTTCCATCATTGTGTTTATACGGATGTATTTTATACAGTCACAGTCAGGGTAGAAACTATTTTTATCTAGCCTTTTTTTCATGTTATATAAATCTTTTCCATGTGCTTCTACAGCTTTTATTGTTCTCCTTGGAAATGGCTGTGTACTTTCCCGCCAAGGACCTGGGTCTTGGTTTTGCTAAACACCTTCCCTGACATTGAACATTTAGGTTGTTTCTGGTATTACATTTGGCATGTATGTGTAAATTTGAGTTTGTAGAGCTATGTGAGCATACAGTTACATTTTTAATAGTTTGTAACAACCATCATAGAATTAACGCTTTATCTATAGGCCATTCACTATTGTAAAAACTTGATCTTATTTGACCCTCAGAATAATCTGATACTATGTGTCTCAGTTATCTATTGTTGCCAAACAAACAACTCCCAAATTTAGTGGCCTAAACAACAACTTTTATTATTATTTTCACGATCCTGGGGCTCAGCTGGTCAGGTGGAATCTGAGGCTGGAATGTGGGAGCTTCATTCACATGGCTGCTGCCTTGACAGGATTGGCTGGAAGGCTGGGCTCAGCTGGGCTGTCTGGGCCTCTCTCTCTGTGGTCACTCAATGGGGGGGGGTCTCCAACACAGCAGCTAGACTTCTCTTACGGGGGATCAAGGGCTCCCCAAAGTGCAAAAGCTACTAAGGCTTCTTAGGCATGGTGTCACTTCCATTGCATGAAACTGATTAGAGAAAGTCATAGGCCAGGTTCAGTATGGGAAGGGAATCGAGTGTGGTTCACTGGGGACCATCTTTGGAGACCAGCTATGGCGTAATTGTTATTCTCATCTGGCATGGAGAGAAGCAGAGGCTCAGAGAGATAAAGTAACTTGCTCAAAATGGGTCTGACTCCAGAGCTCCTACTCAGAACCGTACTGCCTCCTGAAAATAAGGTTTCATAGTGGATGGAATTTTAGGAACAAGGAATAGAAAGAAGTATCTTTATTATTGGTCTTACTAATTATTGTCAGTATGATTTTCAAAAAACGCTGAATTGATTTCTTAACATGCCTGCCAGTATGAGTGTACCAGGACTCCCCAATATCTACAATTGAGCTTCTAGTGTTGCAAACAATTTCCAGAATCAATCTCATCTCAGTAGAGCCATCTCCCTTTCTTCCCTGACAGGAAAGAACTATTTCATAGCAAGAATGGGGCCCGCAAAAGTGCCAAGAAGATCCTCATTGTTATCACAGATGGACAGAAATATGAAGATCCCCTGGAATACAAGGACGTCATCCCCCAGGCTGAGAAAGCTGGCGTTATTCGCTATGCCATTGGGGTATGTTCTCTTCCTCATGACTTCCCCAGAGTCAGCCTACACCTCACCCAGGCAGCAAAAGTGGTGGATTCCTCATCTTCAGCTGCCTCTCTGCCACAGGTGGGTGATGCCTTCCAGGAACCCACTGCCAAGCAAGAGCTAAACACCATTGGCTCAGCACCCTTGCAGGACCACGTGTTCAAGGTGGACAACTTTGCAGCACTTGGCAGCATCCAGAAGCAGCTACAGGAGAAGATCTTTGCAGTTGAGGGTAAATGAGGAAAAAGCTTGGGTCTTGGAATTGAAGATGTCCCAACACAATTGTCCCCAGTGGTCCTGAAGGTCCATCCCTATTCACAGCTCCCCCAAAATTGTTTCCCAGAACCCAAGCCCTAGGCCACATTCTCCCTCCTCTGCTCTGAGTCCTTGTGGTCTCATGGCCTCTGGGAGCCTAAATGACCTGTTTCCTCACAGGAACCCAGTCGAAGACAAGTAGTTCTTTCCAGCATGAGATGTCACAAGAAGGCTTCAGTTCAGTACTCGCAATGGTGGGTGGCGCACATGCTTGACAGACAGGTCTCAGGCACTGCCCTGGGCCAGCCCTTGATTGATAGCTGGGACCCAGAAGTAAACAAGAAAGCAGGCCCTGTCCTCAAGCTAACCATCTATTCAGGGAGTATATGTAGGTGCTGGGAACATAGCAGAGAACAGGATAGCCAAGGTTTCTTCTCTAAGGGAGCATTTTTCCAGTGAGAGGAGATGACAAATAACAAACAAAAGACTTTCAGATTGTGCTAAGTGTTGGGATAGAGTAAGAAAGGTGATCAGAGGAGGCCTGAGGAGGAATAACTAAGGCTGAATGATGAGAAAGGGCCAGCCTTGGGAAAATCGGGGGAGAGATTGCTCCAGGTAGAGGAAAAGGCAAGTGCAAATGTCCTCTGGCAGGAACAAGGTCACTGCAGTAGCGAGATAGAAGGGCCAGCATAGCTGGAGCACAGTGAGCTAAGGGCAGGATGGAGGGAGATGGCCATGATAGGGGGTAAGGGCCAGATCATGCCAAGACATGACAATATAGCATGATATGTCCAACAGTAGATGTGTGCCCAAAATATCCAGAGGGATTTTCTTCAAAATAACATGGGGAGTAAATGATGGGGATGTAGAAATAAAAAGTTTGGTCATGAACTGATCACTGGTAATTATGGGTTCATTATACATTCCTTTCTACTTTTGTATATGTTCTAAATTACCCATGATCAAAAGTCTGAAAAGTGAACAGTCTATGCAGAGCAGGAAATGTCTATCATGTCCCAAGGGAATCGAGGAAGCCACACAGAGGAGGGACTTGGGACTGATTCTTCCAGAGAGAGGAGTTGAGTCTAAGAAAGAAAGGAGAGAGAAGGGACCGGGTCAAAGGCTTGATGTGTTTTGGAACAGAGGGTAACTCCCCAGGTTTGACAGGGATGTGTCCTAGATGTCTTCCTAAGAGGCTTGGTGACAGAGAGCCATCTTACTTTACCAGAAGTGTGGGTGAGGCAGTGGGGAAGACACAATGGATCATATTGGGACAAGGGCAGAGGGATGGATTGAGAGCTGGTGGGACACAGGGGCACTGGCAGCTGATAGGGTCTAGGGAAGAAAAAGAATTCCAAATAGAGTGGAGTTGGTGGCAGCGATTGCTTTGGAAATGCATCTCTTCTCGCTCCCCTCGCTCAGCCCCAGAATCCTTTCTCTCCAGGAGGGACCAGTTCTAGGGGCTGTGGGAAGCTTCAGCTGGTCTGGAGGTGCCTTTGTGTACCCCCCAAATATGAGCCCCACCTTCATCAACATGTCTCAGGAGAATGCGGACATGAGGGACTCTTACCTGGGTGAGAAAAGGCTTTGGTTGTGACAGCGGGCGGGAGGGGCAGGAGCCCGGAGGCCAGAGGGCGAGCCTTTGTGCTGAGGCCTGGTCCCCTCAGGTTACTCCATCGAGCTGGCCCTTTGGAAGGGGGCGCAGAGCTTGGTCCTGGGGGCCCCCCGCCACCAGCACACCGGGAAGGTTGTCATCTTCACCCAGGTGTCCAGGCAATGGAGACCAAAGGCTGCCGTCACAGGGACCCAGGTTGGGTGTGGAGGAACGTGAGGGTGGCAGGGTCTCCAGGGCTGGAGAGGGAGGAGATGAAGGGATTTGGGGCTAGGGGAGCGGGAGGTCCCGGTGCCTGGGGAGAGGCGGAACTTGGCCCAGAGGGGCCCCTCTGGGCGGGGGCAGAAAGGGTGACTTCAGTCTCTGCCCTCCAGATTGGCTCCTACTTTGGGGCCTCCCTCTGCTCCGTGGACGTGGACAGAGATGGCAGCTCCGACCTGGTCCTCATCGGGGCTCCCCATTACTACGAGCCGCCCCAGGGGGGCCAGGTGTCTGTCTGCCCCTTGCCCCGGGCGGTAAGTGGCTGCTAAGGAGACCTGGGCTGGGTGGGCCTGGGTGTGGGGGGAGCCTGGGAGTTGCCCAGGCCAGGGACTCGCATGGGATTTGTTCTGCAGAGAGCGAGGTGGCGGTGTGAGGTCACTCTCCGAGGGGAGCAGGGCCACCCCTGGGGACGCTTCGGGGCAGCCCTGACCGTGCTGGGGGACGTGAATGGGGACAAGCTGACGGACGTGGCCATCGGGGCCCCGGGAGAAGAGGAGAACCAGGGTGCTGTCTACCTGTTTCATGGAAGCTCGGGACTGGGCATCAGCCCCTCCCACAGCCAGGTGAGGCCCCGTTGCAGACCCTGTCACTGCAACAACCCTCTCCTTGCTTCCCCCCGTCTTCCACACTGCCACCGAGAAAATTCTCTGTTTTCACATGTCCTTTGCCCACCGCTGGGCATCCTAGAGGCAGCAAACACAATCTATGGAATTCTAGAAATGGAAATATTGACTGGTGCATTCTCTGCTTTCTATAGAGACTTGATACTTGAGCAGGTTCTCCACCCAGGGCTTTGAATCCCCCGGCAGCTTGACGAGGTACGTAGGCCAGGCATTAGCAAGCACGTTTTAGAGGTGAAATCTGAGGCCTGGAGAAGATAAGTGCCTTGACTTGTCCAAGGTTTGCAGTGGATCAGGGATGGTGATGAGAGAGGTTCCAGTCCTCTGACTTCTAACCCACTGGCCCAGTGTCTTGGTGGCTCCCTGTTGCCCATCAGTGTTGGTCTGGTTGCTCGGCCCGCCTGTCCACTCACCCCTGCGTCTCCCCGGACGCTGCATGACTTCATTCCCCGCCGCCAGGAACCCTGCCAAACGCCCATCTACGCACGAGCCCTCATCCAGCGGGGCAGTGTTCCCTGAGAAGCGAGGGCTGCTTCCCTCGGCAGAAGTCAAGGAAGCCCCCATTAAAACATAGACGAAGGATCTGAGTAGACCTTTCTCCAAACATGATACACTAAGGACCAACCTGCCCATGAAAATGCTGAACAGCATTAGTCGTCAGTCATCAGCACAATAAAGCCACAACGAGACACCGCTTCACACCCCCTGGGGTGGCTAGGATGAAAAGGACAGATAGTAACAGGGTGGGGATGTGGAGAATTTGGAGCCCCCGTATACCGCTAGTGGGAATGGGAAATGGCACAGCTGCTTTGCAAAAACAGTCCTCCAGAGGTGAAACACTGGAGTTTACAAAGGTAAACACTGAAGCTGTAGGACCCAGCAATTCCACCCAAGAGAACTGAAAACGCACTCACACAAAGAGTTACACACAAACTGTCCACAATAGCACTATTCACAAAAACCCAAAGGTGAAAACGACCCAAATGTCCATCTACTCCTGAACAGCTAAATAAAAGGCGGTATAGCCATACGATGGAATATTATCCAGCCCTAAACAGAAATGGACTGACACACGCTACATAGACATAAAACTTGAAAACATTATGCTGAGTGAAAGGAGCCAGGCACAAAAGACCACTCCTTGTAAGATTCCACTTACATGAGATCTCCAGAATAGCCAACCCACAGCGACAGGAAGTAGGTTAGTGGTTGTCTGTGGCCGAGGGTGGAGGGAAACGAGGGGCAAAGGGGTGACTGCTAAAGAGTAGGAGGTTCCTTTCTGGGGTGATGAAAATGTCCTAAAATTGATCTGTTGATGGCTGTATAAGTCTGTGAATATCCTGAACAACACTGTGCTGTATACTTTAAAAGGGTAACTTGTACAGCACGTGAGTTATATCCCAAAAAGCTGTTAGGTACAAGAGTCACAGGAGATCCCTGAAGCTCTGCCGCTTCCCAGCTATGTGATCTTGGTCACTACTCAGCTGCCTGTGCTGAGCTTCCAGATGCGTACAATGGTGGTAACAATAAACCTTATAGGCTGCTGCTGTGAGGTTCAAATGAGTTAGTGCATATATGTACCTATAGTACATATATAGCACACCTATACATATGTGCCTGGCCATAATAGATGTTACATTATAATCAATTATTGTTGATGCCATTTAACAACCGAATAGGGTTTTAGAGAACTTGGAACTATAAGCAGAGGGTGAAAGGCTTTGTTGAGAATCATGAGAGTCCACCTGTTGCCATGAAACTCCCTGCGGTTCACACCAACTTCTTCAACTTCCCTTTGCTGCACCGGCTCAGAGGCACTTCTATGTCGACCCGTGAGTGCTAGTGTTTCCTGGGTTATACCCACGAGGCCTGATTCCAAGAGGAGGCCCTTCCAGATCCACGGCCAATCATGGTCGTCCTTCCGCACCACGAGGCGTATCTCACCGCACACTTGACCGGGAAAGTCTGGCCTTGCGCCCCAGGGTCCCACACACCAGCGTGAGGATATGGAGGCGAAACCAGTGTTCCTGAGGGCAAGGCCACTTGACTGCATCTGTGCGGTTCCTGCACCCCTTTTCCTCTCTGTACTCCCTTGGTAATTGGTAACTTTTTCTTTTCTTTCCTATTACTGCTCTTAATGCCTGCCAGTCCCAGCAATGCCCAAAGACTGAGAGGGCACGTCCTCCCAGGGGCTGCTCATTCCAGGAGCGATGGAAATAAAGGAGAAGGGACCCACAGGGGACGCAGGTGCACAGAGTGTGTGTTTGGGAGCAGCCACTCCCCATCCCAACTTGATCCCTCCTTGTCCTCTAAAGAGACAGGGAGCAAAAAGGGGCCTTGGGCATGGGGTTGGAGGGTCAGATTTCAGGTCTGGAGTTGGCCTGTTAAAGGCTGTGTGGCCTTGGCACTGTCTGCGAAGAGGAAGGTGGGGCTGGACGATTTCTGAGGTCCCTTTCAGCCCCAGTGCTCGTCATCATCAGCACGTAACTAGTGACCACGTTGCAGGTGCTGTACTAAGAACTATGTGAATTAGTTCATTTGCTACTCACAGCTGAACTCTGCGGTATTATTATCCCCGTGTGAAAGGTGAGGAAGATGAGGCCTAGCAAGATTGAACTCAGGCCCCAGGCCCCATGGCTGGGAAGCGGAGGAGCCGGCATTGGAACCTGAGACTAGATGAATGAGCAAATGAAATTCAGGTCACCAGGCCAGTCTTTCCATCTCCACTTCTTCCGTCATGTCTTAGGAATCTTTCCTTTTCTCTAGTCACCTTTGCCCCACCCCACGTCCTCTTTTTCGGGCACTTTTCTTGGTGGTCTCTTCTCACGACTCGCCATTCGGTCTCCCACATTCCTACTTCCCCATTCCTCTTGTTGCCGATTTCCACGTTGTTCCTCTGGCCCCTCAAACCGGCTTGCCTTTCCCTCTCTGTCCAGAGGATCACAGGATCCCAGTTCTCCCCCAGACTCCAGCATTTTGGGCAGTCGCTGAGTGGGGGTCAAGACCTCACCCTGGACGGACTTGTGGACCTGGCCGTGGGTGCGCAGGGGCACGCGCTGCTGCTCAGGTGAGAGGCCCCTGGCTCAGGCACACCCCAGGTGGCCCCTGGGTCTACCCTAGGACACCAGCCTCCACACTCCCATCCCAGGTTGCCCTCCTGAGACCCAGGGCTTGTCCTCAGCTCAGCACTCTGCCCACAGGACCAGGCCTGTGCTGAGGGTGTGGATGAACATGTACATAACACCTGCAGAGATCGCTAGGCCTGTGTACGAGTGTCAGGGGCTCACGTCCTCTGTCCAGGATCTGGGTGATGCCAATGTCTGCCTTCATGTTTATGAAAGTCCCAAGAACCGGCTGGGTGAGTCCTCTCTGACTCGGGACAACCTGCTCCCTGGAGCCCTCCAGCTCAGGACTCCTGCCGTGCCCTTTTGCCCGCCTGGGGAGTTCCTGGCTCTCTCAGCCCTCCCCATTCCCTACGTGCCCCTGTAGGCGACCTCCAAAGCTCTGTGACCTTTGACTTGACGCTTGACCCCGGTCGCCTGAATCCCCGTGCCATTTTCAAGGAGACAAACACTCGGAGTCTCACTCGTGTCAGAGTTCTTGGGCTGGGACAGCACTGTGAGGATGTGAAGTTGCTCCTTCCGGTGAGGGGGTCTCGGAGGCCGGGGCGGGAGGCGATTCTGAGGCTGGCAGTGGGCTCGGCGGGGAAAGGACGAGGCGTGTCCCGGTCCTCCCGCTGGTTCAGCAGCAGCATGGCACCTTGTGTGCAGGAGGGGCTTAACATTGGATAGCCGAGTGAGCGAGTGTGTTAGCAGGTGAGCGAACGAGTGAGTGGATGGGCTGGCTGCAACTGCCGGAAATCACTCAGCTGGACTTCAGAAGAGTGTGGCTGCTTCAGAGATCTACTGGGCAGTGGGCTGGGATTCTCGTATCGTGTTGTTCCTTTGACACAGACCCTGCCCTAGGTGCCAGGGACACAGCAGGGGACGAAACAGTCCATGCCCAGAGGGAGTGGTGGAGAAAAGGCAAAAACGATTATCAAGTTTCTAGATAACAGGCATCAGGCTAGGCAGGGAGGCAAAGCCAGGGAGAGAAGGGAGGGGTGTCCAGAGGCCTCCTGGAGCAGAGGAAGTCTGAGAAGACCCTGACCAGAGTGAGCCCGTGGGAGGCCGGGGGAAGGGGAGCCGAGGCAGAGGACAATCACAGCAGAGGGTTCTCACGGCAGAATCAGCGACGAATGTTTAACGAGTGCAGGTAGGCGTCATTGTCGCCCCATTTTACACACGAGGAGATGGGACACGGCTAGCGATTGTGAGGGCGCCTTCTTTAGCCACGTGCTCTTTTCGCTGTCTGCCTTCTAGGCTTGTGTGGAAGACGCTGTGACGCCGATCGCCTTGCGTCTCAATTTCTCCCTGGTGGGCAAGCCCATCTCCTCCTTCAGAAACCTCCAGCCTATGCTGGCTGCGGATGCCCCCACATACTACACGGCCTCTGTGAGTCCTGGTGTTGGGCTCTTCGGGAGGCAGTGGAGGTGTGGACTCCAGACCTTGGAGAAAACCCCGTTTTGCCTTCCCTCTCAGCTCCCCTTTGAGAAGAACTGTGGAGCTGACCACGTCTGCCAGGATGACCTGGGCATCTCCTTTGGCTTCTCAGGGTGAGCTTCCACCTCCGTAGACCTGCCCCGGTGTCCCAGCCCCACTCCTGGAACCGAAAGCTCCTGCTTGGCTATCCCTAAGGCTTCTATCCTGTGCTCAGAAGCCAGACATCCTACCCGCCGTGCCTCCCCACCTCCCCGCTCTGTGTTTTATCCCAGACCATCTCTGGCCCCAGTTGCAGAACCAACCCCCGCCCTCTACCCCAACACCTAGCTTGAAGACCCTGGTGGTGGGGAGTAACCTGGAGCTGAACGTGGAAGTGAAAGTATGGAATGACGGCGAGGACTCCTACGGAACCACAGTCACCTTCTCCTACCCACGTGGGCTGTCTTACCGACGTGTGGCAGGGATCCAGGTATTATTGCCCCTGGGGAAGGAAGCAGCTTAGGTCTGGAGATCAGCAGAGACTTCCTGTGCTGGGTTCAACGCTCAGGCTGGGGCTGCCATTGCTTAGCAGCCTCCGATAAAGCAAGAGGTCTGGCCTGACCGTGGTTGGATAGATAGGGTTGTGCTCTCTGGGGCTTGCCTCAGCTCATGTTGTGTTCATTTCTGGGCATCACATTGTTAAGGACGCTGACTATCAGGAATGAGTTCCCAGGAAGCTGCTAATGTGGAGAGAGAGGGAGCCCTGCCTCCAATGTCTTTGTATTCCACATCATATCGACATCCTTCTTTTAAAAGAAAACACGTCTTGGCCTTCAAATATTTTAAAACACTGTCCCGTTCAGTTAATTGGTTACACTAGCAGGAGCGTTCAACACCTTGGCGTCTCCGCACCGCACTGGAGGAAGAGTTGCCCTGGGCCGCACACGAAATGCACCGCGACGCATAATCACAAAAAAAAACCTCATAATGTTTTAAGTGAATTTACGATTTTGTGTCGGCCGCATTCACAGCCATCCTGGGCTGCGTGCAGCGCAAAGGCCGTAGGTTGGACACCCCTGAGAGTCTAGATTGTGTCCTGGCATACTTTTTCTGTAACGGGCTAGGAAATAAATATTTCAGCTTTGTGGGCCACACAGTATCTTTCACATCTACTCAGCTCTGCTGCTGTAGAGCGAAAGCTGCCTGCCATCGACAATATGTAAATGAATGGGTATGGCTGCGTGCCAATAAAGATGCATCTGTAAAGGTTGGTGGTGGGCTACCGTGCAGCGATCCCTGTTCTAGAAGACAGAAGTAGGACCATGGCAGTCACAGTGGAACCGATTTGTAACAAAAATTTTATGAAAAATGTTAGACATTTACAAAAGTAGGGAGTAGATCAACGTACCTCTCAAAAACTTGTCACCGAGATTCATCGGTTATCAACGTTTTGCTACACATATTTCATCTGGCTTTTTTCCGCCTCTTTGCTGAAGCATCTGAAGACAAAGCCCAGACGTCACGTCACTCCTCCCTATTTCACCATATAGCTCTGGACGGTCCCCACGTCCTGCATGACCCAGTGCCAATTTCACACCCTATGAAATGAATGATTCCTTGGTGTGGAGACCATAATAAAATTTCTTTAATTGCCTCAAAAGCATCTTTTACGCCTAATTGATTTGAACCAGCATATCAACTAGATCTACACGTTACGTTTGGCTGGTTGGCCTCTTACGTCTCTCTTTGGCTAGTATTACCAATAAGACCATATTCTGATTAACATTTGAAGGAATGCACTAGAAATGGCAAGGCCTAGCTGCATGTGGGGTGAGTGCCCTATCATTGAAAGTCCTTCTAGATGTATCAACCAAATGCAATATGTGCAGATCTGTTGGGTATTTACTTTACAAATGAGCTGCTAAATAACTTTTTGGAGACAAAGTAGGGAGGGCTGAACGTGACCTGGATATTAGCCGATATTAAGGAGTTATTGCTAATTTTGTGGGGTGGCATTTGTTGAGTCTTGAGGTTATGTTAAAAAATATCCTTATCTGGCTATTGTGGGTGGCATTTGTTGGTTGTGTACACGGAAGCATTTCTGAACGAAACGGTGTGATATCCGAAATGTGCTTCAAATTGTCGAGAAAAAGGAAATTAAAAGGTGGAGAGCAGTTGAATTAAACAAAAAGGAGCCCTGAGCAGTGTGGCTCAGTTGGTTGGGTGTCGTCCGGCAAAGCAAAAGGTCACCGGTCTGATTCCCGGTCAGGGCACATGCCCTGGGTTGCGGGTTTGGTCCCCAGTCATGGAGGTTTTTTTTGTACGAGAGGCAACCAATGGGTGCTTCTCCCTCGCGTCGATGCTTCTCTCCCTCTCTTTGTCCTTTCCATCCCCTCTTCCTAAAAAGTAATTAAAAAGTAGAAAAATGTTGGTAATTTAAGCTGAGTGATAGGTACATGGGGTTGATTTATCTAGCCTCCCTTCCTTTTAGAACGTTTGCCCATTTCTGTAATAGAAAGCCTTTTAAACATACCAATAAATAAAAGGGGGGCAACTTTAATAAATCTGAGATGTCTCCATTAGGAAAAGTTCGGGCAGATAGTGTCTAAATTCTAAGGACGTTTTAAAAACATAACCTTGGGGTGGAATCCAGGAAACTGTCACTAACTTTACGGAGTCTCTCTGGAACACTTAACAAACGCTCACCTGCCTATTTTCACCTGCCCTTGCTTAGAGCCAGGGGCAGTCACGCTCCCTGCACCTGACCTGTGACAGCACCCCAGGCCGAGGCCAGGACACCTGGAGCACCCGCTGCAGCTTGAAACACCTCATCTTCCGCGAGGGTGCTCAGGTCAGCTTTATCTCCCACTTCCCTGCCCCACCCGGGCTCACCTGCTCGGTGACCCTCCCGCTCCCAACCCCCGTGCCTGCCTCTTCCTCAGATCACCTTCATGGCCACCTTTGACGTCTCCCCCAAGGCCACGCTGGGAGACCGGCTGCTTCTAATGGCCAACGTGAGCAGGTGAGCGGGGCCAGGTGCGCAGGGCCAGGTGAGCGGTGCCAGGCTCGGGGCAATGCCCCCTCGAGCCCAGCCTCCTCTTCAGGAGCCCTTGGTAATGGCTCCTCCTTTCTCCAGTGAGAATAACACCCCCAGGACCAGCAAGACCACCTTCCAGCTGGAGCTCCCGGTGAAGTACGCTGTCTACACCGTGATCAGCAGGTGCCACACCAAGACCTGAAAAGGGTTCTTCGCCATCATTCTGAGGGGGCTCAGGGAGAGTCTCCGTCCCTGCGGCCACTGAACATCTGGGACATTTAGGTTTTATCGTTACCCTTTCAGTCGTTAGGTGGTAGCTGCTAGTACCACGGACTAATCAGTCATCGCGTGTTTATTGTGGGCTAGCTATGACAATAAGAACTGTGATATTATCGGTACACTCTACATTTGATAGAGCTTACGGCTCTCAGAATCCTTTCTCCAAAGCCCCAAGGTTGCCCTGGATTCCGTAAGAGATAGGAGAGATGTCTCTGTCTTCAAGGTTTTTACAGCCTTATTGGGGAGCAAGGTTATTCTGCAGCCTGAGGCTATGTGAATTTCTAGGGGCCTCCTGTCAGGGGAGGCCTCAGCTAAACATTGACAGGTTCTGTGGCACGGGGCTTGGCCCTTGGCTTTTGGGTGGGACAGTTCTTCATCGCAAAGAACAGTTTTACAACTCGCAGGGCTTTCAGAACCACTCCTCCTGCCGTCCCCGTCCCCTTTGGGAAGGATAGGGAGAAATAACCTGCCTGCTTCCGAGGCGGGGTGTCAAGGAAGAGCTGACGGTGCTGTCCAAGGAGAGGTAAATGAGGTGTTTGAAACTGGGAGTCAAGTGGTTGGGCAGACACCTTCCCAGCGTTTGCTATGTTTCAGGCACAGTGTCCTGGTAGCTTTCCATAAATTTAATTGACTTTGACAAAGACTTATTGAGCCTCTATTATGTGTAATCAAAAGCACACAGAACCCCCTGCCCTTGTGGGAGGTATGCACTGGCGGTATGTAATAGGCCCATGTGACTGAGCCTGGTATACTCCCCCGCTACTTGCACAGGGTGTCTCGTTGCATGTCCTCCTCCTGCCCAGAGCGTCACCCGTCATTCACACCCGCACACTGGGGTCTCTCAGCCGCCCAGCCAGTTGCATGCTCTGAGCACGTTCGCCGGAGCTTGCGCTGGGCTTAGCACACCGTGCAGGGCGCTCACAGGAAGAGCACACCACGTCTAAGCATGTGTGGCCCTACACATGCTCAGCTGTCCTCTGCAGATGTGACTCGGTGGGAAGGGCCATCAGGGGGGCGCTCAGGACGAGAGTGGGCATTTTGGGGGAGCCCACTGGCAGAGCAGGGGTGTGACTTCAGAGTAGGAGTGGTAGTCTAGACTTTGGACTGTGCAGGCAAAGGTCAGGTCCCCAGGGGACAAGGCAGAACAGAGGTGGAATCTGCTGCCCTTGTGAGGGGCCAGGTTGGCCATTGGGTCTTCAGGCATGGGCCTCGGCCGGCCTGAGGAGGCGCTGTTCACTGAAACGCAGTGAAGAGCCCGCTGTGGGCTCTCCCCCACCTCTAAGCCCCAGGCCCAGAGCAGCCAAGGAAGCAGCAGAGAAGGGCCCTAAGGAAGGCCGTGGCAGACCAGGCAGGCGCAGCGACCAGCAGACTTGTCAACAGCGCCAGCCCGAGTCTCCCCGAACCTGTGCTGTGTCCCACACGACCAACCACACCCTGCATGCCCGTGATGGCCTGGGAGGAAAACAGGCACAGTAACAGGCTGCCACTCCCCCAGGGAGTCAGTCAGGGGCCTAACTCTCGGTCCCTTTCACAGCACCCCCTGCCCAACCCCACCTTGGCGGTTTCCTCTGCCGGCAGCTTCCGCAAGCACTTTGCATCCAGCCTGAAGCCCAGCCCTGCCCCCTAAACCTTCCCAGTACCCCAAGTCAGCCTCGTTCCAGGGTACCCCAAGACCCCACTGACCACCTGTCCTGTCATGCTCTCAGCCAGAGCCTCCTCAGGGGGCCCCCATGGGCTTCAAATCCACCCATGCCTCTTCTCTCCCCAGCCATGAAGAGTCCACCAAGTACTTCAACTTCTCTGCCTCGGAGGAGAAGGGAAGCAGCGTGGCCCAGCACAGATACCAGGCGAGTGATGGCGACTCAAGAGCGTGGCCTGGGGCGTGGCCCGGGAGCCCAAGGCTGGGGAGGGATGTGGGATTTGGTGTGGTGTTTGCCTTCACTGCCCTCTGTACAGGTGAACAACCTGGGACAGAGGGACCTGCCTGTCAGCGTCAACTTCTTGGTGCCCGTGGAGCTGAACCAGGCGGCTGTGTGGACAGGGGTGACGATCCTCCACCCCCAGGTACTCAAGGACTGTGCATGGCTCCTTCACTAATGCCCTCTGCCCGGATTTCTTGTGTCCCTCATGAGTCTCTGATGTCCCCACTGAGGTGCTTGCTCTCTGTGTCTTCCTAGAACTCACCCATTCAGTGCTCTTCAGAGAGAAGATTGCCCACAGAGTCCAACTTCCTGACCCACATTCAGAAGAATCGTGTGCTGGTGAGGAGGGCTCTGGCTGCCCCCACTTGAAGCCACTCGTCAGGGGAATTTAACTCAGGAATCCGTGTGACATTCAGGTGGCTGTCTGCTGAGCAGCTCTCCTGAATTCCGATGCGGCTGCTCCCCTTAAATCAGACAGCTTAATGCTATCCTCTGCCTTCAGACCCTTCTGTCTCTGGCCTGATGCTACTTCTCGGCCCCTAGGACTGCTCCATTGCTGACTGCCTGAGGTTCCGCTGTGACATCCCCTCCTTCGGCATCCAGGAGGAACTTGACTTCATCCTGCAGGGCAACCTCAGCTTCAGCTGGGTCAGCCAGGTGTGTAGGCCCAACAGTGGAGTCCCTCCCCCAGACTCAGGTGGTACCTGATATGTCTGTGCCCATCCTCCATCAAGCTAGGATGTTTCTCTGACTCTGAGCTTCCCCCAGATCTAGTTCCCCAGCTCTCCCGCTCTCTTTCACAGACATTGCAGAAGAAGATATCGGTCGTGAGTGTGGCTGAAATCGTATTCAACAGATCTGTGTATTCCCAGTTTCCAGGACAGGAGGCATTTTTGAGAGCCCAGGTAGTGACTGTGGTAGACAGTAGCCTGGTTGGTGAGAGCGCTTCTTACGCTGAATCTGTGATGCTGGGTGGTGAGCTCACAAGCCCTGAGGGAGGAAGGGCGAATGTCCCTGGGTGGGGCACTTGCACCTAAACTCATGAGCGCTTCTGTATCTCTGCTCTTGGGGTTTGGCCCGGGGAAGCAGAGGAGAAAGTTAGAGGTCGGAGAACCTGGGTAGAGTCTGGGACAGCAAGAGGCCTGATACTTTCTGATCCCCAAATCAGATGGAGATGGTGCTAGAAGAGTATAAGGTTTATGATCCTATCCCCCTCATTGTGGGCAGCTCTGTGGGAGGACTGCTGCTGCTGGCTCTCATCACAGCGACACTCTACAAGGTAAGTGTGTTCATCCCACACTTGACAGCATCCAACCCAAGGCCCCCCACAGACAGGATTATATGTATAGCAGTAAAAACTCAAACAATGGAATCAGGCAGGCCTGCGTGAACATTTTGTCTCTGTCTTACTGTTTAATGATAGGCAAGTTGCTCAACCCCTGTGGGTTTGTTCCCCATTTTTGAAATCATAATAATGCTTACCCCACAGAGTGCCTGAAGCAAGACAGAAGTGCAGCTAGGGTATGTAGGGAGTGCTTCCTGACCACAGAACCTATGCTTTTCTGCTCTGGATTGTGTGTATAACCACTGCTCTTGGAGCATAGTAGATCCTCCCAGCACGATAACTCCTATTTACATAAGTGTTCTGGCACACACAGACAAGTCAGCTAAGTTCCCTTCTTCTCCCTCAGCTTCTTCCTTACTCTAACTTTCTTCCCTGCCCTCTTACCCAAATTTTCTGATTTACTTCCCTTCATAGCTTGGCTTCTTCAAACGTCAGTACAAAGAAATGATGCATGACAAGCCTGAAGACACTGCCACATTCAGCGGGGAGGCCTCAAGTCTGCCTTTGTCCTAATAATCTACTTCCCTGTTTATGTCTACCCCCATATCCTGGTCTTGCCTTAGCCTATGTATCTGCTTCTGTGGGAATAACCTCTGCATAGATCTGGACTGGCCTGAGCAGTTTACGAGGTACTACACCATCTTCCCAAGGCCTTGAGAAAGATTTTTACGTTTTTACGTATCTGCCAAACTTCTTTAGTGATAATCCACTTTTTAATGAAGCAGGCATAATGCCAGCATAAATTTTTTTATGTATGAGAATTTTCACATTAAACGAGGATGTTTATAATCTGTTTCCCTTGTACGAAGGAGCTCGAATTCAGGGCCTGAGTGCTATTGTACAAAGGGCTGTGTAAACCTGTTTGTGGGTATCGAGAATGCTCTCTCTCTTTCTCAGGTGACTGAGGCCTGTGATCATCTTTTCTTAGTGGTGCAGTGAGTATTGTCAGGGAAGGAGGCCCATAGACATATTTTATATGTATTGATAATGGGTTTCAGCCCAGGCTTCACGCTCTTTGGCAATGGACAGTGAGAAGACTGTCTTAAAAGTTGAATGAAATGTCCAGGGTTGGTTTGAACCAACATCCCCCTCAAACTGGGTCCCCAGAAGCTAGAAGAGCCAGTTTTCCATAAAGGAGCATCGGATTTCCGAAACGAACACAGGAGACCCATTAAAGGTGGTCATGAAGAATGACCGAAATTCCACACTCATAATTAGGTCATGAAGCCTCACATTATAGGGCCGTAGACCCTATGTTTGAAATCAGGGTGGTTTCCAGTTAGTCGGAAGTCACACCGTTTCTCGTGAAAGCTGTTTAGAACCCAGAGCCCTAATTATTAATACTGAGCAAGAACGCATGATGTCCCCCGCCAGCCGCTCCCAGATCAGGCCTCGGGGAGAGCACGCAGTGTGTGCGTGCCTCTGGGCCACCTGTGGCGTCGTGGTCACCCGCCCCCGGCCTGCCCCGCGGTTCTCACAGAGCCTTCGGACACACATTTCCACATCTTTATTGAGCCTGGGACCTCCGCCCGGATCTCAGGGCCGTTCGTAGCCGGTGGGCAGAGGGTTGACGTGGGAATTGTGGAAAAGAGTGTGGTTTCCGTCCCCCCAGGAGTAGGGCTGTGGAGAGAGGGAGAGCGAGTGGTCAGCCCCAGGCCCCCTGCATCCTGCCTGCTCCCGCCCAGTGCCGAAGCTTTGGCCTGCATACCTTGGTGCGGATGCGGAGATGGTGGTAGGGGATGAATTCGGGGCGCTCGTGGTGGCCCGCGTGGAGCCAGCAGTTGAGAGTGCAGAGCGCCACACTCGGGAGTGCCAGCACGAAGGTCAGGAAGCGCCAGGTGCCGGCTGTAAGGGGCAGAGGCAGAGGTGAGAGAGGCCCCAGGAGGGCCTCAGGGCTGCGGGGGAGGGGAATAGCCGGGGGTGTCGCAAGGTCAAGAAACCGCAGTGTCAGGCGCTGGCCCCACTCACCTCCTGCCCCTCCGTGGTCTCCCTTGGCTGCACTCGCCAAGCCCCGACTCAAGGACTTCAGAGGCAGAGCCATCGCAGCGACGGAAGCTAGGAACAACAGCACTGTCCTTTCACTCTCCTTCACTAAGGTCTAGATTATCCTCCCCTCTTTTTGGAGCCAATCACCTGTTGAGAGAGGGAGGCTATTTTTAGGGGTTTTCTATATTTAAAATGAAACCTGATTGGCAGAGGTCTTTCTCGCCAGACAGCTGCTGTACTGTGCCTTTTATTTTGGTAAGGGGACATTTAAAATACAATATGCCATTCTTTTTATAGTTGCAGGGAAATATTTTGTTCAATACTGTAGTCCCAGTGTCTGGTACAGAACAGGCCTTTAGTAAATATTTGTAGAATGAATTGTGTCCTTTTGAATCTCAGGTTTTTTAAATCTGTAAAATATATAATAATGTATACTTAAATTATGTTTATGAAGTCTAAATAAAGTAACATACTAGTGTGGCTCAGTGGATTGAGCATTGTAGTCCTGCAAACCAAAAGGTTACACCCTCCATTCCAGGTCAGGGCACGCGCCTGGGTTGCAGGTCAGGCCCCTAGTCAGGGGACTATGAGAGGCAACCGATTCAATCAATGTTCTCTCCATCTCTTTTTCCCTCCCTTCCCCTCTCTCTAAAAATAAATAACATCTTTAAAACAAACAAATAAATAAAGTAACATAGGACATACCAGCTTAGAGTCTTGCACATAACAGTAGCACAGTTCTTTGTAAAGAATAGAACTCACTCTAACTAGTTTTTAAAAGATAAGCAATTGAGAATCTTAGGTAGCTCACAGTATCTCTGGTATGGCCAGAGAGGCCTGCAATACGCACAGCCCGACACAAACCATTCTATGTGCCAGCTTCAGTGAGACACTTCACACTACTGGACACTGGGTGCCAAAAACTTCACCAGTGCTTCTCTGGAAAGCCAGATTCTTCCATTCTCACCCCCTCTTTAAAACGGAGTCTTCGTGAAACTTGCATCCTTGATTCGCTGTCTTCTGAATCAGAGTCTTGTGGGCCCCAACTGGCAACAGCTAGGCCATTGTATGTGCTCTAGTTTCAAGAAAGTCTGTATAATTTGGTTCTGGCTTCTGTCTTAGGGAGGCAGGAATTGTATCTTGGAGAAAACCCCCAAATACAAGAAAAGTGCCCAAAAGATGCTGGGCAGCCACAAACTTGACAAGTGTCTACTGCAAGTATGTTATTACAATCTGAAAAGCCTGACTTCTTGGAAGAAAAAGAAGAAAACCTAGGCAGGCCTGAATGAATCCTATCTCTAAGCAGGTCACTAGAACGCTGCAGGTCAGGGCTGGTGATGTCCGCCTGGGTCTCTGCCCTGTCCTCAACACCAGCACAGAACCTGGCACGAAGTAGGTGTTCTAAAAACACGTATTTAATTAATGCTTGAACCATGTTACATTCATTAATCATATAGAAATGCCTTCTCAGAACTACAGTCCAGCAGGATGCTTCCAGCTTCGAGCAAGACCTGATGTGCCTAATATGAATATATAAAAGAAAAAGGAATTATATATACCCGATCTAAACATATAGAAGAAAAATGAGGAGGGTACATTTTCAAAGTAAGTTTAAACTGAACTTAGCTTCTACTTAACTTTCTTAGGCTTTTTTCTTTTTTAGCAACCGTGTGTAACAGTCAAATGTTATACAGTGTTAAATTATTCCTGAGTCCGCACTGAGCTATAATGGAATTCTTCCTACAATTGCTTTCTCCCAGTTGGACTTGGAATTGCTACTGAGAGGATGGGGGCCAAATTTCAGTTACAGTTACTTGGCATCTCCCTCCACATACAGTCCCCTTAAAGCCCTCTCCACTTAATAATATGGCTTACGGAGAAAATAGAAATGTAGAGTGATATTTTTACCTGAAAATATTCTAGGCCTCCTTCTCCCCACTCAGAGCTTTGTTGGTCATTGCCATACAATTCCCTGGGGATTCCCTTCCCTTTGTCTCAGCTTGAAAGTTCCCACTGAGAGCTTTGCTTGCTGGTACTTAGTGAGCTGGGACCCTGAGGTCTGCCCCCATCCTCTGCTGCTGTCACCCTCCTGTGGCGCACCTGCCTAAGCACCCAGAGGCTTCTATTTGGGCAGTCTGTGCTTTCCTAGGCTGATCATGGTTTTGCCTCAACTGCCTGTGTGTAGAAAGAGTGCAGAGTTGACTCCTGCACTCTTTGTACTCACCATTGTTTCTCTTTCTTCCTTCCATCCTTCTGTTCCCCTCATCTAAGGACATTTTTTCATTGCTTTAGAGACTTTAGTTACTTATTTTAGAGAAAGGGGTAGGTAGGAAGAAAGAAAGGGAGAGGAAAATTGACATGTGAGAGAAACATTGATTTGTCGCCTCTCACATATGCCCCAACTGGGGACCAGGCCCACAATCGAGGCATGTGCCCTGACCAGGAATCAAACTGGCGACCTTTGGTTTTGCAGGATGATGCTTAACCCACTGAGTGATGCCAGCCAGGGCCACTTTTTTATTGCTTTTAGAGAGGAAAGGGTGTGGCGGGGCGGGGGAGAGAGATTTCGATGTGAGAACGAAACATTGCTCAGTTGCCTTCTCATAGGTGCCCTGACCAGGGATCAAACATGTGACCTTTCAGTCTACCAGGAGGACACTCCAACCAACTGAGCCATACTGGCCAGGGCTCACCATTGTTTCTTAAGTTTTCTCACACATAATTTATTAATTGGGCTGCTGCCAAAGTTTCCATTTACTAGAGGTTTAGGGTTTGGGGGTTTTGTTTTTTTTGTGTTTTTTTTTTTTGTTTTGTTTTTTGTTGTTTTGTTTTGTTTTTTTGCTTCAAGCAGAGGGAGGAGCAAGTTTCCTAGTTGTTAAGTAAACCCCATGGGTAGCATCTCAGCCCCTTCCAAACATTTCCTCAATTTTGGTGGTGAAGGGTATGGAGGGAAGCCTCCATGTCACTTTCTCTTGTGCTTCCTTCCTGGGATGCTACATGTCAGGAGCATATTTTCCAACATGTGACCTACTAAATATAAATTTTGTTTACGGGGGCTCTAAGACATCATATTTGTAATTGGAATTGTCCAAGAAAGGCAACTGAATGATGATGTAGGACATGGGTTAGCCAAAATGTATGGTAAAGAGAATTGGAGATAACAAAATCAGGGTAGGGGCCACCAGGGAGCTAATAACAATAGGATGATAGGGTCTAAAAAGGGGCTGTTAGCTCCCTCTGCCCTTGGAAGGGAAGAGAAGTGTCATCTTCCCAACATACCTATGCATTCTTCTTCTCCAAATAACACACTGGATATTCTTTGTGAAATCACCCCACCCCTCTCATTTTCAGTTCACAGTCCAGATGGGGTTGACTCCCTCCTCCAGTTCCAAGAGGGTCCACGTGATCCAGGCCTAGCGAATCAGAACATCCTGTTCTCCTGGCCAAAGTGATTGCTTTGGGAAGGGCACAGATCCATGGGTCTCAATTTGGGGGCTTTATTCTTAGAATATTGAGACACAGTAGTACTTCAGTTAGACTTGGAGTTGCGGGAGCCTCAGATTGAAGTTCAATTCTGAAGCCATTTTTCAGAGCATAGCTGAAAGATGGAGAGAAGTATAGCCTTGTTAATATTATTTGAACCCCCTGGATTGAGATGTGCCAGAATTGAGAAAGATCTTAGACTTTTCGGTTACATAAAATAACAAAAGCCAGTTTGGTATGGGGTTTTAAGTCCTCGTTAATTGCTAAACATTTTTTTTTGTGAAAATTAATGTTTCTAAACTTTTATCAGCAAATTTCAAATTTCTGTTCCTCTGTACAGGGATCCATGTTGAAATTTTTTTTTGAAACTTTTTTTGCCTCCTTTTGTGGATATGATAACTACTAATGTCTTTAACAAACATTGTGTAATATGTATGATTTTAATGAATTAAACTTAATGGATGCTTTAAGTGAAGGGATCTAGTATTTATTAAAATGAAGTTAGTCAAATAAATTACACATTGAGATATATGAGTATTCCAACTTGCTAAAGGTTAAATGGTTGACTCTTTGTACTTTTGTTTTCTTCTTCCATTTCATAATAGTGTATTGTTATATATCAAAATAAATCTATGTGCTGTGACCTGATGTCTCTAAAATATGTATCTAATGCTGGGGACACTGAATATTTTAGGTAGGTACACTTGCTCACAGTTGGCCTCATTTACTGTAACTCAAGCCAGGACTGCGGTGTTACTATGGGCCAAAGTCTGAAGCTGCCACTCCCATATAAGACCTTCATCTCACATCCTATGTGCTGTGTTCGCTAGGCCAGCTGGTATATAAAGAGGTCCTAAAATGGTGACTTATTAATCTCAGATATTTTCTAAACCAGTATTTTGCCACCGCAAATGCTGATTTTTGAAAATACCCTTGAAGGCTTTTCTGCACTCTCACTGATGTTACTGAACATTTAATAAGACAATCTTGGCAATTAGTGGTGATCTCATTACCTGGACACAAGTAAAAAGCATTGTTTTCTGTCAGTTTTCTCTTTTATCACTATAGAAATAACCATTGAATCACTGAATGGCAGGCAAAGTGACCAGGAAGACAAAGATCAGGTGTGATCACTTTCATGACCACTTTGGTTAACTTTCCAAGTACACCCACATTGTATCTTGGGAGGACAACAAGGGTCAAAGAAACCACAGTCAGCATTAAAAAAAAATATATATATATGAGCAACTGGAAGTGATTCAACTTGTTTTTTACCTTGAATACTTGATTCAACTAGTATTTATTAAGTTCCTAGTGTGAGTCAGGCACTGTGCCAAAGCCTCTGTTGTCATGGAGCTCAGTCTACCGGAGGAGACAGACATGTGACCAGACATTCACATTGGTTCACAGTACCACTACTGCAGTCACCACGTCAAGTGAGATATGAGAGCTTACAAAAGTTTTCGATGGAGCTGGGGCTCACATGATAATTAGGACAAATTTAGGTGACAGAAAAGGAGAAGCGCACTCAGGGCAGTTGAGAGAAATAAAACAAGTGCAAAGGCACAGAGATGTGAAAGGCCATGCCCAGTGAAGCTGCAGTGGTAGGACAAAGCTAAGCTGAGAAGCTATGCAGCCTGTGCTGAAGCACTTGAACTCTATTCTGTAGGCTATGTTGGGGAGTGGGGTGGGTGGCAGGCATGGCTGCTTTAAAGCAGGGGAGTGATATTAGGTTTAGTTAGTATTGGAGTCCAGGGTTTAAGGAAGGCATCTAACTAGTGGATTACATGAATGATGAACCAGAATGCATAGACTGTAGGGGAGATTGATTGGGAGTCCTTTGCAATAATAAAGCAAATGATGATGACAAGGATTTGCACTTAAGGAAGTAGCACTGGCAATGGAAAGGAGTGCTGGCAGGGCGGGGTGGATGGAGGAGGAATGAGGGAGGGAAGATGGATATGGAGAGAGAAAATTGATGCATGAGAGAATATGAAAGGACAGGGAGAGGTGGGAAATCCAGGGAGAGATGGGCATGATCAGAGGGTAGAGACTGAACAGGGTGGGATGCAGTCAACAAAACCTTTTTGTGTCCACAGCATGCCAAAATCATGTGCTCTCCAAAGTCATAGTAGCTGTCAGTATACATGTTTGCTGTCAGATCTTTAGCTAGATGACAGGCCCAAGTTAATGCAATTAATTCAGTCTATTGTGCTGATTTTATTCCTGGCAGATAAAAGCTTTCAATTACATCAACTAAAGAGGTAAAGATGGTAATTATCATATCCAGCATGATAATTTCCTTATTCATCCTGTAAGTGGAATCCATCTGTAGACCAAATTAGGTCAGTATTATCAACAGGTGTCTCCTTTAAATCATTCCTAGGAGTCCGAAGATAAGCAGGTAGGAGAACACACAGTCATGGTCATCTTTGTTCTGCGGGGAAGGAAACAAAGTACCAGTGTTAAGATTATTACATTGAGCTAAAGTAAAGTGGGCACAGAAAGCAGCAATACTTCATATGAGGCTAATTTGCTGATTGACTAAATGATGAGTATGGTGAGAGTTTAAGAGAGTCTCAAGTGAATGTGGGACATAGATAGTTAAGGGGGCTCCCATGACAATTTCTTCAGTAGCTTTGCATCACGGGATCACTGTAATGGCTCTTATTCCTGGGGACTGCCCTTTTGCTACCAAATCTTGTTGTTGACTATAATATCCTATAGGCCAAGGGTGATCACAGTGTTTTGGGGTAATCATTTCTAAAGTGTTTCCTTTATCCTTACATATAAAAAGAAAAAATGGCAAATCATAGTTAGGGTGTCCAAAAGCTGGAGTTCGAGTTAAGTTGGTTTTTAAAGTACTTAGAACTTTTTAACATTCTGGAGCCTATTCATTAGGGTCAGTTGATCCAATCTGAGTAGAACACATAAAGGTTGAGCAATAAGTGAAAAATTTGGTACCCAGTTGCTGCAATAGCCTGTTAGTCCTAAAAATCTTCTTAGTTGTTTGTTTTTGGAAGAGAGAAAGCTAAAGTTCCTTTGATTTGTTCACGATTAACAGTCCAGCCTTTGATATTAAACATACATTACGTCAGGGAGGCAAAAATGGAGTTTGTCGTTAGAAACCTCATGCCCCCTTGAGGCCAATTGCTGTAATAAGTAAAAAGTATCGAGAGTCCAAGAGTTTCAGAACATAGAAGCAGATCATCTTTACGTTAAATCAATGTAAAATTTCTTAGAAATTTAAAGTCTTCTAAGTTCATTTTTAATATTTGAGAAAGTAAGTGGGACCTTCAGTATAACCCTGGGACATAAAACAATCAACATATATTGGTGTTCTTCCCAGGTGAAGGCAAAAAGATTTTGTCTGTTTTTGCTGACTGGAATGCTGAAAAAATGCACTACATAAGTCTACCAATGAGAAATAATTACTGTTTATTGGGATGGCAGAAAGTAAAATATGTGGATTAGGGACTATAGGATGTAGAGGAACTGCAATATTATATGTAACCCTTAAATCTTGTACAAATCTCCAGCTTTCCAGTTTGGCTTTTTTTACAGGTAGGGTAGGCATATTACAAAGGATTATCACTCCTTTTTTAAGGTAGTCCTGGATAATGGGTCTAATTCCAGTTAACGCTCCTGGTATTAATGGGTATTGCCTATACTGGGCAAAGGTTTGGTCACATTAATAGTTGCCTTGATAGAAGTGATTAATTTGATTTTTTTAATTCTGAGGTAGAGAGAACCCATAATTTGTCAGACACACTTTGTAATAGTTGTTCATTTTCTAGCCTTTTTCTTTTTCATCTGTTTGTTTCATAATTATTATCCTTTCATTTGTCTGATCGTAGTTTGAGTCTGAACTCTCTAATTATAAGAACATTTCATCTTCTTGTTTAAAAAAATTTCGGGCATCATGAGTTTCTTAAAAGTCTCGGCCTAGTAAATGTACCAGGATACTTTTAACTATGAGAAACATGTTTTCTTGTAAGATTTCCTAATTGGAAGTAATAGGCTCTGATTTGAACACTGACATTGGCAAATTCGAACCCCCTATCATTTGTACCATATTTTTACTCTAAGGGAGAGGGCAACAAAGGTGGGTAGAGTTAAAGACAGATAGTGTGGCTCTGGTGTTGAAGAAAGCCGTAGCAGTTTCCCCTCTTTTAGTTATTTCTCTCTCCCCCCAGGTATCAGTAAGAAGAAGGGGAAATGCCCCACTCTGTTCCTCAGGGCAGCACTAAGCTTGTTTTATTTCTTTTCTCTCTCAAGATCCCATTTTAGTTTCTGACAATCCTTGAGGTGGCCAAGTTTGTTACAATAAAAACAGACTCCCCTGTTTTTTGTAAGTATAGGCTTTTTTATTATCTTTGTTTGATTACTTATTATAGTTGTAAATTCATAAGTTTTGTGGCTTTAGCTTTTTCCTTCTTTCAAATGGTTTTAGATAGCTGATTGGCTAAATCTACCAATTCGTTAGAATGCACTGTGGCCCAGCCGAAATTGTATCATTTTCATTAGAGTGACAAGTTCTTCATTCATTTAAAAATGATGAACTGATTAAAGAGTCATTTTGCTGTTTCTGGAGGATAGTAGGTGCCATTCTTAAATATCGTCTTAAGGTTGGTTTTTTTTTTTAACCTCTCAAAGAAATCAAGTACAATTTTCATCTGGCCCCTTTTTGCATTGTCAAACTGCAGGTGGTACGGGTGGGCTCACTCTGGATCCTGCCTCACTGCCCCGAGTAAATGTAAAAAAAAAAAAAAAAAAGAACATGAATCCTTGAAAATATTAGAAAGATTTTTATTTAGGCCTTGCTGAGGGTTATAGCCTGAGAGCAGAGCTTCAAGAGGCCTTGAAATAGTGTTCTACCTTCAGAAAAGGGGATGCGGTGGGTGCTTATATAGAGGCAGAGGAGTAAGCTAGAAATGCATCTGGTGCATTACAAGTTTCAATTAGGGTACATACCACTCAATAATTATCAGTTTTACATGAAATGGAAGGAATGCATAGAAAAGATAAGGTTGAGTTGCTGTGCTTTCTCATGTCAGGAAATTTTAATTAGGGCCTGAAAACAATTAAATTACGTTGAAACTCTTTGAGGTGATTTTTCAAAAACTTATTTATTTTTAGAGAGGGGAAGAGAGGGAGAGAAACATCAATGCGTGGCTGCCTTTCACACACCCCCAGCTGGGGACCGGGCCTGCAGCCCAGGCATGTGGCCTAGACTGGGCATCAAACCAACGACCCATGGGTTCAGAGGCTGGTGCTCAGTCCACTGAGTCACACAAGCCAGGGCTCTTTGAGGTGATTTTTATCCGGATGTTAAGAACAGGCATTGCTATTGACATTTAGTGTTAAAACTGTGTAGGTCCTGTATGTGATTACCTGCCCTGATTTGTGCCTTATTAAGAAATTCTGGGAAAGCTCCTTGTTTTTTCTTGGTTGCTGATGTGGACCCTAAGGAAGAAGGTACCAACTGAGAAGGGCTCCTGATGGCTAACTGGGCTCAAATTTAAAAGCAGAGCCTAGCAACGGGTTTTAAACAGGGGCCTCTCACGTAAACCTCACTTCAGAAGCCTGCCTCCCTAACTGACCTACCTGCCTGTACTATTCCTGACACCTGAGCCAGCACTTACTTATAAAGGAGTTTCTGGAATTGTATTTCAACAGACAGGCCTGGTGCTTCCCCTGGCAATGGGGACTGTGCGCCCATGGCCACATTAGCATCTTCACCAACCAGTCAGAGCAGCTCCATTTTGGACCAATCAAACTGCAACAATTTGAAGTTTTTCATTTACATGAAGACAGACCAATCTGAGACCAGGGGCAGCGGGAACTTCTAGCTATATAAGCCAGCTCCCCTCTGGCTTGGACAACTATACTTTACCTTTCTCCTGAATATTGTGGTATTTCTGGTTAGAGTTGAACCACCAAGAACATGGACCTCTCAGCAGGGCAGACTGGAGTAGAGCCCGAAGGGGGCAGAGCAGGACAGGGCTCGCTCATCCCAGGGCCACCGCACTTGCTTCACAGCTCTGCTGTAACATTATTGAGCTGTCTCACAGCTGTGCTGTTCTCCCAATGTGCTGTACCACAACTGAGCTGTTTGCACTGAATAAAGTTTCCTTCGTCACCATACCCCAAATTGGGGATTCCTATTGGCCGAATTGGCACCAATGACCATTGATTGACACTGATGAAGAGGGAGAAGCTGAAGCAGATTCCTTTCTCAGTGGAAAGCTGAAAGGGGCAGTGGACATGCTTGTCCACCCGCTTCCACCCCTGATAACACCAGTAACATCAATATGCTTGGGGTGGGGGCAGTGGGTTGTGGAGGGTGCACCACCAAAGGGGCAAACGGGGCTGGGTGGAGGCCTATGTCCTGGTGCTGCCCGTGGCTAGCTTTGACCCATTGAAATCTCCAGCCCACATCTCTTTTGCATGACACCTGGGGGAGTGCCCACAGTCTCCAGAAGAGCCATTGGGTGACATTGCAGAGACCCCCAACCCAGAGAAGGCCCACCCTCAGGGAAACGTACTGGCTCAGAGGCCACGTCCTCCTAGCTGGGAGCTGTGCTCATGGATGTCACTCGGACCCCTCAGCTGGCAGCCTCTGTGCACCTGCTGGGAAATGCAGTTTAATCCCCTTGGCTGAACAATACTATGATCCCTTGGGGTATGAAGCTGCAGCTTCCCGGTGAAGCAAACAGGCTCATGCTCCTTGATTTATTAAGTTCAATATCTAATTCCCTTTGCTCTCTCCTTTTGTGCGTGTGTGTGTGTGTGTGTGTGTGTGTGTGTGTGTGTGTTTAGTAATAATTAGCTAACACTAGGAGTGGGAGGTCCATTGACCCCTGCCCCCAAAACCACATATGTAGGCATCCCCCTGTACCCTCCAGACTGGAATGCCAAAGGTCCCAGTCATCCTCACCCCTCAGCAAGGGGGTGTTCCATTCCCAGTCCACCCTGTTTCTTACTTCCCAAAAGCATGCTGCCACCTATATGCTGACCTTCCCAAGAACGGGGCAAAATGGTCAGAGCAGTAAGCACACCACAAAGAGCCATGTAGGAATTGCTATCCCATTCCCCAACAAGAATGTGAAAGGAAATGGCTAGGGGCAATCTTTCCTTCAGAGAAAGATTTCAGGACCCAGCACAGCCCTGAGGCCACAGTCCCCTCCCTCAGGGGTCTCCACCCCTGAGCACACTCCTCCTCTACCAGACACATACACCTCACCTGGGAACTGAGAGTGAGGACATGAGGTACTATGGCAGGATGACAATGTCCCCTAGTGGCAGAAGGCAGTGATGAGAATCCATGGCTGGAAAGCCCCAGAGGTTTAAGACAGTGAGGCTGAGGGACCCTGGGTTGCAGGGCTGGGATTAGGGTGAAGTAAGTAAGGCACTGGGCTCTAGCACAGATTTTAAGGTGATGCCCCAAAACTTAGTAATCAAGGTAAATGACATTTGAAGGCAATATTTCAAAAAAAATTAATGTGAAAAATCCATGGTGAACAACATACCAAATTGTAAAACAAAAATCAGCATTCAACCTCATATTTTTGAAACCGGAAAAGTAGGCATTTGTGCTGCCTGTCACCTACCAGACCCAATAAGCAGAGACAGGGATTGAGTCTTTATGGGCACTTTATTCAGATGGTCGGAGACATGAGAAGACAACGGGTTTATACCATAACAGATCATCTTAAATTCCATTTTAAACTCACCCTTTTTATAAGGAGAAGGAAAGTGTAGGTAAGGCGTTTGGAATTCAGGGAAAAAGTTAATCAAATAAAAAGCTGCAGCATTCTTTCATCTGTGTCCAGGGCTGTGGTATATTTATCTGTGTCCTGGGAGGTGGTCTTATATGTGTCCTGGGCAGTGGATGTCTCGCCCTGGAGCACAATGGCTCAGATACCATCTTGACTTCTTGCAGTCCTCCTGGAGCACAAAGGTGGAACTGCTTATCGTCTCCTGGAGTCAAAATGGGTCATACCTTCAGTTCCTGAAGCAATAGCTTTTTATATGCATTGATTACTAAGCTTATTAGCTATTGCCTGTAACTAAAAATTTTCCAACATTTGAGTCCTTTATCATTGCCCCACTGTTAGTTTAAACTATCTTATTTCTATGAGATCAGTTTCACTTGGTTGTTGAGCACAAATCTTAGCATTAGACTGGTAGGGGGCTTAGGAATACATTTAACTGCAGATCCACATAAGCGGGCACATTGTATGCAACAACAAGCTATGATAAAGCACAAAACAGTTTTTAACACAGTTGCAAAAGTTGCACACTCTCCAGCAGGGGCTATATTAATGACTTTTAAGAAAAATGTTCCCCTGTCCTTTAGGGTTACCACAGGTACCCAATTATAAACATTCGAGTAGGTTATTTTCTTATTGATATGCTTAAACAAAGTATGATTTCAAAGGCTTTCCAGGTGAGTACAAACACATGTAAGACATGTAGTGAAAGTTTGTTCAACATAAGTTCCTTCTCAAAAACAAAATTCAGAGATGCTTAGAACATTTTTGTTAAATCTACCCAAATATTTTCATCTCATTTGAAAGAAACAAGTTTTCCATAAGATGGGGTTAAACAAAAAGTAGTGAAAAGAGTATAAGTCACTGTTTTCAAAAGATGAATTCAAGGTCTTCTTGAGGTCAGTAGTCCATTGTTCCTCTGGTGCTTTCCTTGTTCTGGTGTGATGAATTCAAGGTTTTATATCTGCGACCTTCACCACAGTGGGGGTTGGTGAGGAGTATGTCCCAAGGTTCAGTCCACTTTTGTTCTAGTTGGCTTTCTGGAGACACTGTTGGCCAAGTCTTGAGTAGCACCTTATTTCCAGCTGAAAAGAATGTAGCAACCTGTAGGGGAGAGTTCTCTAACACAAGCAAGGTCATTAATTACAGCTAAAATCTCAAATTTTGTACATTTTCTTTCCCTTCACTTCTTGATCTATGTACATATCTCCCACCCCAATCATAGCCTGAAATGGCCACCTGTTCACAATTTCATAAGAACTCAGTTGAACCCCACTTCAAAAAGCCATTCTTATCCTGAGTAGGGTAGTAAGTAAAACATGATCCCAATGGAAATGAGTTTCTTGGCACAGCTTGGCTATATTTTTCTTCAAGGTGTAATTCATCATCTCTACTTCCCCAGAAGCCTGAGGTCTCCATGCTGTGTGGAGTCTCCAGTTGATTCCTAAAAATTTACTAATTTTCTGTGTAACTTCTGAAACAAAAGCAGGTCCATTATTGCTCTGGATGCTGCTGGGTAGGGCAAGGCGAGGAAATATTTCCTTCACTAGGGCTTTATCTCTGAGTATTTCTCAGTTCTAGTAGGATAGGCCTCCATCCATCCTGAAGAGGTGTCAACAAAGGCTAGCAAATATTTCTGCCCTCAGACCCTTGGCATCTAGGTAAAGTCTATTTGCCAGTCCTCAAATGGGCTCTGTCTTTGGTATTGTTTTCCTTCTTTCTTTTGATGGGGATCTGTCTTGGGGTTGTTTTTCTGGAACACAACACATCTAGCAATTACTTTTAGTATGGCTTTAGAAATTCCAAGGCCTGTGAGCCACAGTTTAATATATGTGGTTAGTGAGTCCCTTACATAGTGAGTGGCCTCATGCAAATGCTTCATGACTGGCTCTACTAAATGTTCAGGAAGTGGTATAACTCTTTTCATATTCTTTCTCCACCCCCTATAAGCACCTTCTTCATCAAAACCCCAGCTCTCAGCTTTCTCTAAGTCTAGAGTCAAATATTCAGGGTTAAATTGTGACAAGTCTAGAACAGACACCAAAAGCATTATAAACGTTCCTTTAGCAGCCTCTTCTGCTGCTCATTCAGCCAGATTGTTTCCTCTAGCCACTTCAACATCCTCTTTCCATGCCCCAGGCAGTGCATAACTGCCATGTGTAAAGGTATCTGAACAGCCTCTAATAATTTTAAAATTTCTGCTGCATGCTTAATCTCTTTTTTTTTAGAAGTTAAGGGTTCTTTTTCCTTCCAGATGGAGCCATGTGATTGCAAAATTAGGAAAGCTTACCTTGAGTAGGTATACACATTTGTAATGGGGTGCTGAGCTAGAGGTCCCTGAAAATTGAGAAAACCCCCACTGCTACCCCTTGGAGGATGGGAGAAGTAGAGCAGGGCCATTGAGTTACTTTGCATATCTAAAGAACTTGGCCAGTGTTTTAGTAATGTTAAATAGCTGTGCCTGCTCAGAGCCAGGGAGAGGAGTCTGACTCTGATGCAGGAGGGGCTTGCTGCACCTGCATGAGAGCAGGGGGGCAGTTAGCTCTATGTCTGGAGACCAAGCCTGTCCAGGCTAACAACGGCAGCTGACAAAGGCAGAAGAAACCAGAGTGCTGGTAGGGGTAACCCAGTGTGGGAGGAGTTGGAAATGAGGTGAGTAAGGATGATCTGCATTGGGATTTATACCTAGGTGCGGGGGACAGCCAGGCTCTCTCTCTCAGTCATGCTAGAGCTCTAGACCATGCAGCTAAGAAAGGAGCAGGGACCAGCAGCCATATGGGGCTCTTGACCATGTTGCAGCCATGCGCTGTCTTGGCCATGCAGTTTGAAAGGATGCCCCCCACCACCACTGGCCCACCATGAGGATGCGGTTTTGGATTCAGAGCAGGAGCCTACCTAGCCAAGCACAGACAATGGGAAGAAGCTGGAATATAGACAAGAATCTGCCCAGCTAACCTACAGACTTATATTTCTTTTACTGAGTGATAGTACTGTAACAGGGTACAGCTAGCCCCGCCCCCCAAAAAGGGGATTTGTAATAGGATCCAGAAATTGGGCTGTCCAAGAAAAATATAGGATATTCTCACTCCCCTAGGTGGGCTGCCATGGGGGATAGGAGACACTGGAGCAGGGCCATTAGAGTCATTTTGCATGTCAATAACAGGCCAGCTTCATATAAGACTTAGAGCAGGGCTATTGAGAGTTTCTTTGCCTGTCAGTAACAGGAGGATAGCTTCATTCGCAATGTGCAAAGATGAAAGATGGTCACTTTGCGAATCAACAAGGCTAACCAGGAAGGTTTGCAAGTGTTTAACCCAGGATGTAACTGAGAAAGCAGCACCCCTCTCATTGAGGTGCCTGCCGAAGGAGTCGAAGATGGGGTTAGCAGGGGAGGATTCATGCCGGGGTTTGGACCCAGGCGTGGCAGTCATGCTAGAGGCTTCTGACCACGCAGTTTTGGGAAGCAGGGAAGCGAGATGTAGCAGCCATGCAAGCGGCTTCCCGCCCCCCCCGCCCCCCCCCGCCCCCCCGTTACAGCAGGTGTGCCTGAGAGCTCGGAGATAGTTCACTCCATGCCATGGGGGAACAATGCGAAGACCATGCAGGAAGGAAAGGGGAGAAAGGACTCTTGCTAGTGGGCCATGGAAAAGTGCCAAGTGGATTTGGATTAAGAACCGGAAATCACAGTGACACAGCTGATGGTGCTGGGAACCGCAAGATGCCTGCCTAGCCGAGTTCCAGACCTCTGTTTTCTTCTAAAGGACAATTTACTGATATGTAATTTGTTACATGCATAAACAAGAAGAACCAGTTCTCTCCCATCAATAGGACCTCTGGCCTGGTTTGGCAAGAGAGGGCAGGACTAAGCATTTGTGGGTGTTTCTTTGTTTCTAAAGGGAGTGAGATTTAATGGCAGAATTCTGCCATTTTTCTAAACCTATATAGCTTTTGAGTAAATAGTCGCTTTCCTTTTCATAAGACTCTGGCATTGGGAGTCACAGTTCTTATCAGAGGTAGGCAATAGAACCCAGTGGTTTCGTTTCACATTCACTCTCTTTTCATGTGACAATTCCAGTATCTTCCTCAATGCAATAAGTTTAGCTTTGTGAGCAAAGGTTCCCAGCAGCAAGGCCTTGATCTCTACTATTCCTTCAAAAATCACAACGACATACCCAGGCTTTCTGTTTCCTTTATCCATATAACTGCTTCCATCTGCACATAGAATCCAGCCTGCCTCTTCCAGAGGATGGTCCTGTAAATCAATTCTGCTGGAATAACTTCAGTTTTCTCAGCACAGTCATGTGTCACCAAATTGAGTCAGGCTCCCGGAGAAGAGAGGCAGGATTTAACTTACAGTTTTGAGGGAGACATTGGGATTGTCAAGAAGAATGGCTTGGTACATTTCTTCCAGGTTTGAGCCACACATTTCCCTTTTGCTCCAGCTGGCTCAACACTTGGTGAGGTGCATAAATGGTGGTATCCCAAGGAAAATTTTCAGCTTCCTATAAGAGCTCACAGGTGGCTGTCGTGGCTCTCAAGCAGGCTGGCCACCCCTAGACAGTGTGACCTGGTTTACTTGACAAGTAAGCTGTGGGTTACAAAATGTTACTAAGCATTTGGGTGAGGAATCCTAGGGAAAAGCCCTGACTTTCATGAACGTGTAACTTGGAGGCCTTTAGTAGGTTTGGAAGCCCCAAAGCTGGTGTAGAAGCTACGTGTGCCTTCAGGGACTCAAAAGTCTGGTGCACTCTGTCCACTCTAAAGGGATATATTCTGGTCCTTTCAGAGTTTTTCTAGTTTAACAGATCTGATATAGAAAACGGAGTGTGTGCCCAATAACATCCAGTGGGCCAGCCCTCTGGTCCTACTCTCACTGGAAGTTTTCACAAAGGGTATTGCCCTGCCCTGGTAGGGGCTTGTCCTCCACTGAATTTGGTTCCCTAATGGGTTCGAGATGACAAGACCAGTACTAACCCATAGTACTTGCAAACTCATAAATAATTTTGATTAACTGCCTCTGGCCACATATCTGTTTTTAACAGAATAAGGAGAGGTGGTCTGAAGCAAGGTAAAAATCCGCCTTAACAGATCTCTACCCATACTTATGCTAAAGAGGTCACACCCTCCCTTGGAGGATTATGCACCACCTTCTCCCACCAAATCAACATGGAATTCCCTCACCCCGTCCCACGAATTATATAAGTCCTCAGGACCAAAAGACCAAGCGCCTATGCCTTTCTCACCCACCTGCACTAGACTTGTACTCTTCCATGAAAATGTATCACTAATAAATTTTGCTTGCTTGCTGATCTGTAAATATTTACTGTGTCAGCAAGAAGAATAGAGCCTCCCATAACATTTCATCTCTATCTTCCCAGAAGGCTAATGTCTCCATACCATACCATGTAGAATGTCCACTTGATTCCAAAAAATTTACTAATCTTCCATGCAATTTCTGAAACAAAAGCAGCTCCATTACGGCTCTGGATACTGCTGGGTAGGCCAAAGCGAGGAATTATTTCCTTTGATGGGAGTTCCATTACTGCCAAGGATTTCTCAGTTCTAGTAGGATAGGCCTCTACCCATTCTGAAAGAGTATCAACAAAGACTAACAAATATTTCCATCTTCGGGCCCTTGGCACCTGGGTAAAGTCTATTTGTCAGTCCTCAAAGAGGCACGGCCCTTGGTATTGTTTCTCTTTTTTTTTCTGATGGGGAATCTGTTTTAGGATTATCCTTATGGCACTCATAGCTTTAGAAATTCCAGAATGTGCGAGAGCCATGGTTTAATATAGGTGGTTCAAAACCCTAATTCTTAAGTTTTTTTTAAGTCTGCACTCCAATATTCAGGGTTAAATGACAAGGGTTTAATGTTCCTTTAGCAGCCTCTTTTGCTGCTCAATCAGCCAGATTGTTTCCTTAAACCACTTCAGTGTCCTCTTTCTGATGCCCGGGGCAGTGCATAAGCGCCACCCATAAAGGCACTTGAACAGCCTCTAATAATTTAAAATTTCTGTTCCATGTTTAATTTCCTTTCTATTGGAGGTTAATCATCCTCTTTTCCTTTCAGATACACATTGACCCTTTTTTAAATCAATTCTGCCAGAATGAACTTCATCAATTATTTCGGCATAGTTATACATTAGCATGGCCGAATCAGGCTCTGGGAGAAAGGAGACAGGATTTAACTTACAGTTCTGAATTGCTTGGTACATGCGTATTCTCCCAGGAGTGAGCCACAAATTTCCTTTTTGCTCTATCAGGCTCAGTACTTGTTGGCCTGCATAAATGGTGACAGGTTGTCCCAAGGAAAAATTTTCAGCTTTCTATGAGAGTTTACAGGTTGCTGCCACAGCTCTCAAGCCAGCTGGCCACCCTGGAAAGTGTGATCTAGTTTCTTTGATAAGTAAAACAAGACTCATTTTGCTAGGTTCAAGCAGAAACCCAGCAAACCTTACTGCTTGTTGGCAAAACTGGGCCTTCTGTGCTGAGACTTTATAGCCACAAGACGCCAAATGGTTCAAGGTGGCTATAGTATTACTTAACTGATGTATTTACATATTGTTAACAGTTTCTCCCTCTAGTTTTATATCTTTTAAATCCTGGCTCATGGTCTCCCCAAAAATATTGGGGGAGTTCTTGAACCCTTGTGATAAGACTGTCTAACATTACTGAGTCTTGATCCAAGATTCCTGGTCCTGCCATTCAAAAGCAACCAATAAGCTCTATCCAGTGTGGCTCAGCTGTTTGGCTGACATCCTGCAAAGTGCAAAATCTGCTGGTTCAATTCCCAGTCAGGACACATGCCTAGGTCACATGTTTGCTCCCATCAAGGTACATGTTAGAAACAACCAATGTTTCTCTCCTTCTCTTTCCCCCTCTCTTCCCTTCTCTCTAAAAATAAATAAAATTTTTAAAAGTCTTGTTTTGGGGATAAGGTCCAAGCTCCTCAGCTTTCACAGTTTGCCCCCTCCTACCACACCAGCTTCACCTTCTCTCTTCCCTCTTACCAGTCTTTGCACTTGATGTTCCCTCTGCCTGCAATGCTCTTCCCCCAGCTCTTTATCTAGCTGATTCCAGTTCCTCCCTCCAGCGTCCAACTCAAATGTGTACTCCCCTGGAAAGCCTGCCCTGGCCACCCTCTTCCCTCCACACAGCACTGAGCACACGGTGATGCCTACGTCCCTGCCCTCGTCCGTCTGGGAGGTTCCTGAGAAGGGCCAAATCAGGTTCATTTCTATGTTCAACACGAAGTGCAGGGAAATTGTAGTGGACTGAGTGGGGCTAGGCAGGCATGTTGTGAGTAGAGGGTGAGCCAGCCAGTGTCCCTGAAGACCAGGGCAAGTTGGGAAAAGGGAAAGAACAGGATAATCTCACCTGCTGGTCACCAGGCAGTATTTTTGGAGAGAGAGAAAAAGAAAATGGAGGTCAGGCTGGCAGGAAAGACACCAGACACTTCTCAGGATGGGGTGGACCAAGAATGCTAAGTACGGGGTCAGGAAGAATCAGAAAGGCCAAGGAATCCAGAATTCAAGGCCACCTCTAGCTCTTTGTCTCTGTGTAAATTAGAACAAGGTACCCCCTTTCCCAAGAACCTAATTCTATGTGGTAGATGATTGCCTAGGAAATTTACAAACCTACAAGGTCTATGGTGTGAATGGCGCCCGCTTAGATATAGTGCCCTTGTGCGGTGCCTTGTGCGATATCTAACCTAAACAACCGTAACAGCGGTCCTGGGGCCCACCCCTCCTCCATGTGTGACCCTGGCTTGTCCCTGCCTCTCTCTGGATCTCAGGGTCCCTGTCTGACCACGGGATGAGGTCTCTAGGGCCTGAACCCTGGCCAGGGGGGCAGAGGGAAGATCATCCGGTGCTCACCATGAGGAACTCAGTCTGAGGCTTGTCCGCCACCTCATCCAGCACCTTCTCCATCCGCTGCAACTGCTCCAGGTAAGAGTTCAGGCTCCCCAGCTCCCGCCGCAAGGCAACCCCTGCCTCACTCTGCACACGCTCTGCTTCACGGTCCAAGGAGCCCTCCAGAGCAGCCAGGAACTCCCGCATCTTGCCCAGCTGCTCCCTCACAGCCCCCTGGAACTGGCGCACTGTCTCCTGTGGGGTCAGACAGGCAAACGCACCTGGCTGGGGGCTCCCAGCCTGGACCCTCAGTCCCCGGGCTCTGCCATGCTAAGCCCCTCACCTCCACCTCCGTCAGCTGATGTTCCAGCACAGCCACGCTCTTCTCCTTGCGCATACATGCCTCCTGCAGCTGCAGCTTCTGTTGTGGGAGCTGTGCCTGGGGGGTGAGACAGAAAGAAGTGGCGCTGCTGCCCTCCCCCACCTGAACCTGCCCTCTAGGACCCAGCCTCAATGCTAGCTCCCCCTCCAGCCAAGCTGGCATCTTGCCATTCCCCTAACCTTGTGCCTTATCCTCCACTTGCCTATGTAGGTCAAGTTCTCTTCAGCCAGAGCCCATCCCCTCAACAGTCACCCCCCCAGCACAGGTCTTCATGAGGATGACAAACACAAACGTGATTGGGTCTCCTCCACCAGAGGGGTACGAAGTTGGCACACGCAGACTTCAGGGGGTTAGTGTAGAATGTGTGAAGAAGAAATGCAACCTCCTCCTATTCCTGGGCTTCACCCCATACTTAAAAGCAGAACGTCAGCGAAATACCCCAATCAGCCTCCCTGCACACCATGGGCTACCAGTCTGTGCCTCCTGAAATACAGGTTGTTGGGGAGGTCCTAATACCTCCTGCCAAAGCCACTTTTTGTTGGGAGGTGCAATTAGGAGGTTCCAGGGCTTCCAAACTTAGTTTCCTCTTCTGCAGAATGGGACCAGTCATCTGTACCTCTCTAGTGGCTGCGCCAAATTGGCGGCCTCCTCCCACTTCCCTTAAAAACAATCTCGACTTGAGCCTCAGTGCCAGTATGGGCCTTCGCATAGCGCTGCGTGCCTGGGCGCCTGGAAAATCTAGGTTTGGGCCGCACCAGTCCCACCAGGGCTCGCCCCCGCCCGCCTCTTCCAGGCTTCCCCCTCCGCCAGGTCCCGCCTTCAGCCAGTCAGCACCACCATTCCCTAGCTGCCTCGCCCCTCCCACGTCCCCCGAAACTCTAGGCGCTTCGGGCCCTGAAGCTCAGAGTCCAAGGTCAGTGCAGCAACCTTCTGATGGGCCCTCCCCCGTCCTAGAGTCCCATACGACCCCGACCCCCGCCGGAGGCCGCCAGGGTCCCAAACCTTGAGGCGTGTATGGGCTTCAGCTGCAGGCAGCAGGCGGTGGCCGCGGTGCGAACCCAGCGACGCACACACGCCGCACACGAGCGCGCGGTCCTGCTCGCAATAGATGCTGAGCGGGTCTAGGTGCTCCTCGCAGTGGCCCTGCGGCACCCGTGCCAGCCCCTCCACCAGGCGCGCCAGCTGCAGGTTGGTGCTGAGCGCCTGCGGCCGCGTGGGTGCCTGGCAGCACGGGCAGGGCGCCGTGCCGTCCGCCGCCGGCTCTCCCGCCGCACGGCTAAGGCAGGCGCGGCAGAAGCTGTGGCCGCACTCTGCGGTCACGGGCGCGTCGAAAAGCTGCAAACACAGCGGGCAGGACAGCTCCTGGTGCAGGAGGCTGGGCGCAGCCGACATGGCGGGCCTGGGTACAGGAGAGGTCGGTCAGGGAGGCTGAGCGGCCAGCCACCCAGCCCCAGCCCCAGCCCCAGCCATTTGCCTCCGCCCAGCAATGAGGGACGTTGTCTCAATCCTAGTTCCTAAACACAGAGCCCAAGTTGCAAACACAGGCTTACCCTCTGCCCGTTCCCTGTCTTCGCCCCAAATTCTCCAAAGCCCCCAGCCCTAACCTCCTCTCACCCCCTCAGGATCCCCAGCCCTCCCCTCGCCCGTATCTCCAGGCCCCCAGGATCCACAGGACTCACAGGTCTGGCTGGCGATCTTGGGCAAAAAGAGACTCCCAGGAGGCTCCGCCGGCGTCAGGCCTAACTAACCACAGCGAGGTCAGAGTTGTGTCTGAATACAGGTGAGAGGCAGGCAACAAGCTCAGGGCAAGGACAGGGGCCTCTCAGGGGCAGCTAGCAGTGGACATCACTGTGATGGGCAGCAGTGAATAGCAGACAGATCCTCCCAGACTGAGCCCTCGCCCCGGGACTATATTTAGCTGCCCTGCCTCAGCCTCCCATCACTTCTGGAAACTGTTCTTTTATTCTTTTCTTTTCATTTAATATTTTATTTAATTTTTATTGATTATGCTATTACAATTGTCCCATTTTTTTCCTTTGCCCCTCTCCACCCAGAACCCCCTACTGCCTCTGGCGAACCACCTTCCTTTGTTCATATCCATGGGTCATGCATATAAATTCTTTGGCAACTACACTTCCTATACTTGCTCTTAACATCCCACTGCCTGTTCTGTAGCTATCAATTCGTACTTCTTGATCCTCTCATATTTTCCCCCATTAGCACAGACACCCCTCCCCAATGACCACCATCCCAATGTTCTCCATATCTATGATTCTGTTTCTGTTCTGCTTGTTTGCTTAGTTTGTTTTTTAGATTCAGTTGTTGACAGCTATGTATTAATTGCAATTTTTAATGTTCATAGTTTTGATCTTCTTTTTCTTAAATAACATCCTTTAACATTTCCTATAATATTGGTTTGGTGATGATGAACTCTTTTAGCATTACCTCATCTGGGAAGTATTTTATCTGCCTTCTGATTCTAAATGATAGCTTGCTGGATAGAGTAATCTAGGTTGTAGGTCCTTGCTTTTCACCACTTTGAATGCTCCTTGCCAAACGCTTCTACCCTGAAAAGTTTCTTTTGAGAAATCAGCTGTCTTATGAGAACTGCCCTGTAGGTAACTAACTGGTTTTCTCTTGCTGCTTTTAAGAGTCTCTCTTTGTCTTTAACTTTTGGCATTTTAATTATGATGTGTCTTGGTGTGGATATCTTTGCATCCACCTTGCTTGGGACTATCTGTACTTCCTGGACTTGCATGTCTATTTCTGTCACCAAATTAGGGACATTTTCTTTCATTATTTTTTCAAATACATTTCCAATTTTTTTATCTTTCTCTTCTCCTTCTGGCACCTCTATGAGGAGAATGTTGGAATGCTTGAAGTCCTCCCATAAGCTGCTTATACTATCCAACCAAGGATTCTTGGATTCGTTTTTCTTCTTGCTTTCTGGTTGGGTGTTTTTTTTCTTCCTTATGTTCTAAATCATTGATTTGATTCTTGGCTTCATCTACTCCACTGTTGTTTCCCTACAAATTGTTCTTTATTTCAACTAACGTATCTTTCATTTCTGACTGATCTTTTTTATACTGTTGAGGTCCTCACTAAGTTCCTTGAGCAAACTTATAACCAGTGTTTTGAGTTCTGCATCTGATAGATTGCTTATCCCCCTTTTGTTTAATTCTTTTTCTGGAGTTTTGATTTGTTCTTTCATTTGAACCATGTTTCTTTGTCTCTTATTTTTGCAGCCTTCCTGTGTCTGTTTCTATGTATTAGGTAGGGCTGCTATGACTCCCTGTGTTGGTAGCATGGCCAAATGTAGTAGGCGTCCAGTAAGGTCCAGTGGCATAGCCTCCCCTATAACCCAGGCTGGGTCCTCGAAGTGTGCCTTTATGTGGGCTGAGTACACTCTTCTCTTGCAGTTGAGCCTTGACTGCTGTTGGCAGGTCAATAGGAGGGATTTATCCAGGCCAGTCAGTTGCAAGCACTGGCTCTGGCCACTGACCACCAACCTCCACCCTCTGTAGAGGATTCACTGTGCTGGGGAAGGGTGATGGTGCTCTGATGTGGTCTGTAGCTGTCCACTGGGTGTGCTGGCTCTGGGATTTCCCGAGTGGTGCAGGCCAAGCTCAGCCCCAGCCCATATTCTGCCCAGCACCAGCCTGCCTAAGGTATAAAGCCATCTGAGATGGCTGCTACTTGGGCTGGGCTTGGAGATTCCCAGGTGAAGCCAAGCTATGAATCTAAGCTGGTTGCTGCCAGTGCTAGGCCTGGGGCCATTTAGCAAGAGGTATGGAGACTGAGGGCTCACTGAGGCCAGCTGTTGTTTGTTTGAGAGGATTTAGGAAGTTGTCAAACATGAGTCAAGACTAGCCATTCACATGGAAAAGTCACGGTTAACAGCTTGGGTAAACCCGTAATTTGGGTGGGATCAGGCCTCAAGGGATCTCCAGGGCAGGGCAAACAGTGTTACCTAGGCTGATGGAGTCTCTGATATGGCACCCACCTGCTGGGTCTGTGGCTCTGTGGGGGGAGGGTTCAGAAAGGGACAATGGCCTCTGCTTGCCTTTCTATCTGGGAGAAAGCTGCCCCCCAGCTCTTTTCTTGATGCTAGGTACTTAAGTTCCTTCCTATATGACATTGGTGCCTTTTAAGCTGCTACCAGGATGCTGGAGCTCAGAGGGAATGAGTCTGAGTAAGTCCATGGGTGGGTTCTTTAAGAGGAACTGCTTGGTACTCCAGAAGTTTCTTCCACCAACTCAGTCCCTGCTGGTTTTTGCAGCCAGAAGTTATGGGGACTTATCTTCCTGGCACTGGAACCCTGAGCTTGGGGTCCTGCTGTAGGACTGGGACTCCTTGCTCTTGAGATGCCTCTCCTGAATTTTTATCCATCAACCTGGGTGTGGATCCAGCCCATTCTGTGTCTGTGCCTGTCCTACCAATCTGAATGGATGAGGTTTCTTTAATTCCGTAGTTTTCAGACTTCCATTGAACTTGGTTTCTAATAATTCTGAATAGTGGTTATTCTATATTTTAGTTATAATTTTGATGAGGTTTTGAGAGAAAGTGAGCTATGTTTACCTATGCCACCATCTTGGACAGTAGCCCTTATTTAATATTTTTGGACTGCAGTTGACCATGGGTAACTGAAACTTCAACACGAGTCTGTTTTTAAAAAAATTTCAGAGCAGTTTGACCAAAGGCACTATCTCATTCTCAGGGCTCAGCTTGGTTGGGAGAGTTGTAACTTCATGTTTCCAGGGTATGGCTTCATTACTCTCTGAGCTCGCTCTTCATATAACCTGTGTTGTTGGCTCATTGCAACATGGCTGCTACCTCCATACACAGTCTTCTTTCCTAAATGTATGTGAACAGAGTTCTGCATTCTAGTAGAGTGAAGGGTACAGACCTGCGGCCTTCTCTTCTCTGGTACAATCTCAGCAACCTGTCTACAAGGCATGGATTGTGGCCAGCTCTCACTGCACAGGGTCCTCTCCCAGGAATTGTTAAGTAGTAGCTCTCTGTGGTCAGGAACAGATAATTTCACATCAACAGGGTTCTGAAATCAAGATGCTTTTAGATCAATGGTTCTCCAGTGGATTCTAAGGATCTCAAGTGGATCTGCAAAGATTCTTCCAGTTGTTCTATGGGCATATCGCTTTGTACATTGATGATGCTCATTAAACTGGATTGAATTGATTCAGTACCCCAGAGCCTGAAATTTATAGCATAAAAGATTTCCAGGCTCACCTTGTACCTCCTTCATCCCATATCTGGAATCAGTGATTTGCCCAAGGAGTTCCTGGGCTCCAGGAGAGGGAGGGTAGAGTGGCCTAGAGATGCTTGAGGAAAGTCTGGGGTTGGTGATTCTGGGGAAAGAACTTAAGGAACAACTGCCAGGATCCTTGTGCTGAGTCATTCCCCATACTGCAGAAGCCCTCTTTCTCAGGCAAAACACTCCTCTCCAAATGGAAACTGTTCTAAAAGTGAAGACTGAGTGGCCAGGGAACAAGAAACACATGTCAAGGCCACCTGTCCTGGCCTATCCCACTGTCCCCTCCCCTGCCCAGTCTGAACCCAGAGCTCAGAGCCAACAGGAGACAGGGCCTCTCATACCACAGAGAAGAGGGAAAATGATTGGTAAGAGTCTGTCCTTTCTCCCCCACCCCCACTTCCAAAATCTCCAGCTTCCCCCTTCCCCAAGTGTGGCTCCTCCCCAGCTTGTCACGTGCTTATTTCCCAAGCTTATGGCTCTCCAAAGTCACACTGTCAGTATTATCTCCATCTGCAGGAAGACGGGACCTCACCCCACCCTGAAAGGTTTTATTCCTCTAGACCTGAGGGAAGAGTCTTTTTTTTGTCTCCCCAGTGTCCAGCACAATCCCGGGGGCAAAGTGGGCCTCCCTTAATGTTTGGAAAATAAATAATAGAGGGCTAGTTTAAAAAAATGAATGAACTGGCCCTGGCTGGTGTGGCTCAGTGGATTGATTGCTGGCCTGTGAACCAAAAGATTTCCAGTTCAATTCCCAATCAGAGCACATGCCTGGGTTGTAGGCCAGGTCCCCAGCTGTGGACATGCAAGAGGCAACATATATTTCCTGTACATTGATGTTTCTCTCCCTTTCTTTCTCCCTCCTGTCCCCTCTCTCTAAAAATAAGTAAATAAAATCTTTTTTAAAAGTATTAAAAAAATGAATGAACTGAATCCAGAATGTGCAGCCCTGGGAGCCTTATGCCTTCCTACATGCCTGTCCTTGAAACCTCAGTTTAAATTTCATTGAAAATAAAAATCAAAGTCTTCACAGTGGCCTACAAGGCTCTAACCAATGTGACACTATGCATCTCTCACCCCCACCCCAAACCTGCTCACTCTAGCCTTGTCCTTTGTACTTGTCATCCCCTCTGCCTAGAAAACTCTTTCAAACTCAAGTATTGCATGGTTTCCTCAGATCTTTACCCACTGTCCTCACTCAGATCTTTACCCACTGTTACCTTTTCAGTAAGGCTTTTCCTGACTTTGTGGTTTTCTTTATTGTTTTTAAATATTTTATTTATTTTTTAGAGAGAAAGGAAGAGAGGGAGAAGAAGGAGAGAAACATCAATGTGAGAGAGAAACATTGATTGGTTGTTCTCATATGCACCCCTACCAGGGACTGAACCCACAACCCAGGCATGTGCCCTGACCAGGGTTCAAACCCTGATCTTTCGCCTTGCTGGAAGATGCTCAACCAACTGAGCCACACCGGTCAGGGTGCTAACTCCCTGGTTTTAAATCTCACATCTCCCTTCCCTGTTTTACTTTTCTTCAGAACATTTATCACCATCTGACATGCAATATATTTTCTCATTGGTTTTCATCCTTTTCCTCCTACCAGAATATAAATGTGTTCACTTCTTGTCTCCAACTTAAAATAAGGTGGCACACAGCAGGTGCTCAATAAATACCCAGCAAAGGAATAAACACAAAAACTCACTGGGTCCTCTTTTGCCCTCCTAGTCAGAAAGAAGGTACTGAGAGAAAGTGTGACCTTGATTTGCTTTCTCCCTTGACCATTCTCTGTCTCTCTCAGAGATTCCATTTCTGTTTCAGTCTCTTAAATTCCCCCTTTGGACTCTCTCTTTGCCTCTCTCTTGCGTGTTTAATATTCATGTTTATGATATTTATCCCAAATGTGTGCACAAGGTGTTCTGGACCAGAGACGGGCTTCTCATTAAATACGTCACAGTGAATAGTAAATGTCTGCCCCCTCCCCCCACCCCAGGGTCTAGGATGATGCGATGAGAGCCTGGTCCATTATCCTATGAGAGTAGCCAGACGCCCCACAGGTGAGCAACAGGAATTATGTTTCCTGCTTACAAAGGGGAAGGAAGCCGCTGTTCCCCTCCTCTGCCTAAAGGTCTTACTTCAATTCTTTGGCAGGTATATAAATCTCCCCAGGAGTCAGCTAGCTCTTCGCACATCTTGGCTTTTATGACAAGTCTCCAAGTTCTGGACTTGTCTCCAAGCTGTGGGGCTCATTTCTGGAATGTTTGAAGCTCTTGCATGTTGCATGCTGGCCTGCTTTGAAAGCTACCCCAGGCTTCCGGGCACCTTGGGGGCTTAACCTAAGAACCGTGTTCAGGCTATAATCCCTTGGGCCTCTCATGAAGAGATAAGAGAAGTTTTATTATTTTTTTCCATCAGAGCAATTCACTGTACAAATGACTCCATATTTATTCTCATGATAGGTGAGCAGTCTCAGGAAGCTAAGGCTTTTTACCCCAACCTGAGAAATCCAGGGAAGTTTAATTTCTCCACTCTGTATCTAAGCCCCTGATTTTTCTTGCTGCCATTTTTGATGGCTCAGACTTGGCCTGGCGTTGGCAAACAAGAGGGGCATGGGGATAAGAGCGGATCTGGATCTGGTCTCTGAAACTACAAGCCACTTCACTTTGTCTCAGAAAAGTCAACATCCCAAATGTAGATCTCACCTGGAGTTGCCATCACCGCCAGGCTGGGGCTGGAGGTTTGGTCAATAGGAGCCGGAACACAGGACAGGGAGGGGCAGCCAACTCACTCATTACTTCTCTGTAGGTGGGCCAGGTCTGACTCTGACCCAGGGAAGGGACATTGATTGTCTGCAAGAGGTTAGTGGACAGGAGGGGCTGAAAATTATGTCAGGAGAGGAGGAGGTGACGACAAGTTCTGCTCACCCTAAGACAGAGCTCTGCGAGGTCCCTTGAGTCCCCAGAGCTCAGAGGGGGCAGATTTTAGTTTCCTGCCAGGGGTCCAAGCTCTCCCTCAGGGAGAGCTTCCCAAGAGCTGGAGTGATAAGTGCAGCAGGGGATGAGCACTCCATGCATTGGATAAATGCAAAAGAGGCCAGGAATTCCCTATCAGGAGCACTGCAGAAGCAGGTCCTGAATGCTGACATCACGAGCTCAGGAAAATCACCTTCCTCTCCGGGTTTCCGCATCTTCGGCTAGGATATAGGATAAGAAGGATAATAATGCCACCCCTGTAGGGCTGTCATGAGGACTAAACCAGACAATACAGACAAACGCCGGATGGTGGGCTGGCACCAAAGGGGTTAGGAAACGATGACTGACTCCACTAGCTTAAATCTTGACTCTGCTCCTCCCTTGTTGTGCAACCTTAGGCAAGTTATGTAACATGATTTTCTCATCTGTAAAATGAGGATTGTTTAAGGATTAGTATCAGAGTATTTGACTGTTATGAAGATTCAACAAGTTCATTTGTGTAAGGCTCCTAGAACAATGCCAGGCCCATAGAAGATGTTCACTAAGTGTTGGCTGTTGATGTTATTACAATTATTACTAATGGTGCCAATGAATCCTCCCGACAACCCTGTAAGGCCAACAATATCATCCCCACTTCACAGATTGGGAAACTGAGGCTCAGAAACTTTAGTAATGACAAAAGCACCTACTATGTGTCAGGTCTGTTCCAAGCACTTCACGATTCTTAACCCATTTATAATCTCATAACCTCATTTGTAACCTCGTAACACCTCCTCATTGTTCCTATTGTGTCCCAGGAGACACAAAGAGATGAAGCGACCTGCCCAAGGTCCTGGCAGTCTGTGGTCCGACCAGCCCCAGGAGGAGCAATCTGGCTCCAGCAGTCAAAGAGTTACTTTGCTGGTTGGAGGTTCACACCCAGGAAGCATTTTAACACCAACAGCTCTGGCTCTAGTCCAGGGGGCAAGGATGGGCCTGCAGTAAGACTGGAGGTTCCTTCCTACCAGGCAGGGCTCAAAGCTCAGAGCTTTGAGACTTCCCCCAGAAAAGGGGCCAAGGGAGACGTTAGAGGTGCCCAAGGCCCCTATACCCCACCTGCCCAGGGGAAACCACCCTGGCAGTCTCCAGGAATGATCAGGCTCTACCTCTACCTCCCTGAGAGACCCTGGGTAACTTACTGCCCTTCTCAGTGAGGTGAGTGCGTTAATGACATAGGATGCAGACGCCAGACGTGGGCTGTGACCTCCTTAAGTCACACAGCTAAGAGCTGGAGGGTCTAGGAATCAAGTCTGCGTGGGTCTGACGCCCCTTGTCCCCTGCTTTTCCCACTCTCCCATAATCTTCTGAATGTGCTTTATACATTCTGGAACATTCTGTGAAGAAAAGGAAGTTGTTAACATTACTGTTATTGCAATATCTGCCCCCTAATGATGTCTGTGGACAGCCTGGAGGAGGCACACATTTCCATATACATAATCCCGCCAACCATGTTGTCGATCTTTGAGGACATTGGGACTTTTAAGATGTTGGTTGGAATTAGGGCCTAGGAGTCAGGTAGACGTGGGTTCAATCTGTGTTTTCTCAGTTATTACCAGCATAGGCTTTCAGAGTAATTTCTGAAAACCTCTGTTTTCTCCTCTGTGAGGTGGGATAAACACATATAACTCATGGGGTTATTCAGAGAATTAAAGGAGATTATGAATGTTAAGTGCTGGTACAGTGCCCAAAACATAGCAAATTCAAAAATGAAAACTGTTGTTACTATTATTGGTCTTCCACCAGCAATTATCATGGGGTTGGGCAAGTAGTAGATCCTTAATACAGGTTTTTAGAATAAAACAGAGTCTTCAGAAACCTCGTGTCCTTCTGAGTTCCGAGTCTACAATGTTCACATAGAGCAAGCCACCTATCAAAAGGTGTAAGTTGTTCCCACTCAGTTCCAGCCTGAAACCACTGTAGGAGTGAGGCTTCCAGTCCTAGGAGAGGAGAGGCTGCGTATTCCCAGCCCCTCAACCATTGCCTCCCTGCGACATCACACCAAAGTTCACCACTTGCTCTGAGGCAGTGTCAGGTGAAAACCAGGTCTTCCGTGTCTCGGTCTGAATGTGTGCAGCAGGAATGTGACTGAGATTGGAGGCAAGCTTGGCCCAAAGGGAAAGGATCCTGGGTGGTGATATGCAGGAATAAGGGAAGAGGCACAGTGCCACACCACTGTGACGTGTCCTCAGCTCCCTCACCCCAGGAAGTCAGGTATGAGAAGCTCACCTTCTCCTCCTAGTCATGACACACACTCTTCCAAGGGCAATTTCCTGCAGCTCCAAAGGTCCGGTTGAAATGTGTTACATTGGTTGCACTGAAAGCCAAGGCCCCCCCACCCAAACAAGCGTTCAAGTGATGCAGTCATTGGCCATGTGACCAACTGGATCTCTGCTCTGTGTAGGCGTTGAATTGGGCAATCATTTTTAAATTCTATGGCTCAAGTGCACAAAGCTTCTAAGATTCTACCAAATGTAAAAAGAGCAGGTTCCTATGATTCTAGATTCTCGGATTCTTTTGCCATTGCATAAAGGCTTATCAAGGTTGAGTCTGTGCCAGGCCCTGTGCTGAGTGCTGTGGACCGGAAAGGGGCCTCAATGAGCTCAGTTTGGTGGGGAAAGTAGAGGGAATGGGCACACTGTGTGGTAAGCACTGCAGTACAGGTGGAGTAGGCGCATGCTGTGGACATGGACAAGCAATAATTCATTTTGCACAGAGAGGACAGAAAAGTCAACAGGGAAGAGTAGACAGGACAGGCTCAGAAGTTAAACCGTCAAGCTATGTGATCCCCTCAACTACATGACCTTGGGCAAGCCCTTTAACCTGAGCCTCACTCAGTCTTCTCATTTGTAAAACGGGGCTTCTATTCTGTACTCCAAAGGGACTGTTGTAAGACTTAGAAACAATGCACATGAAGGGTCATGGCCTAAAGGGGGGCTCCAATGTTTATTATTTCTCAGAGAAAGTGATTCTCGATGAATGCTGGAGCACAGGCTCCAACAAGCAGACCAAGAAGAAAACAAAGCCATGCAGAGAACAAGTGCCACACGTGCAGAGGTCCAGAGTCCACCATGGTAGAAGGTGCGGCTGAGGAGGTTGACAAAGGTCTGAAGGCCAAACCAAGGGGCTTGGACTTGATTCTGAGGCGCCGAGAGTCATAGCAGGTTTCTGAGCAGGGGAGGGACAGGAAAAGGTGTGGGCTAGGGAGATGTAGCCTTCTGGCCACAGTGCGCAGAATGAGTTGGAGATTCTGAAAGGATGAAGACCAGTGAAGATACACAGTAATAAACAGCCATGAGCCAGGGAATACTGGCTGTTGGACCACAAGTGCCACCCGTGGGGATGTTGGCACATAGTACTACCCAGCCTGTGTGGGTCAACATATATGAGGATGGGAGCAGAGCCCTGCTGCCCTTCTGGAAGTTCTCAAATACAACATGCTGTAGGTAACACGGCCTCGATCATCCCTTCATTCAGCAAATCTTCACTGAGCTTCTGCTGTGCAGCCTCTTCATGTTGGGGCTTTAGCGATGAAAAAAACAATGTCCCTGCACTCACAAAACTCACATTCTGGTAGGGGGATGAGTGCCAAATACATATATATATATATATATATATATATACACACACACACACACACACATATATATATATATATATATATATATAGTGTGTGTGTGTGTATAATCTGTTAGGATCACATCACTAGAAGGAATGGTGATTGTTACACCCCAGGTGAGCAGGGAAAATGAAGGGTTCCCAGTACCCACCTAGGAAGAACCAGGGTTCAAGCCAGGGACTGTAGACCTTCAAGTCCACAGTCCTTCAGCTCCTGGAAGCTGCCTCTCTTTGAAGAGCTAATACGTAAAGCACACCTTTCCAGCTACTGGTATCCTCCCTTGAGCCACAGGGCCCATTCACAAAGATCTATTGAGCACTTCTATAGGCCGAGCACTGTTCTGGTTGCTGTGACTACAACAATGATGTGGACAGGCATGAGGACAAGCTGGCAGGAGAGTCTGGTGCTAAATAAATACAGTTAGTCACAACTTAGTCACGACTGCTATGAGCTACAACAAAAAAGTAGCAGGTGTTGGGACCTACTCTGAGAGGGATTCTAAACCTGGTCTCCCTGCGGAAGTGACATTTAATTTGAGACTTAAAGTCTCAAGAGTTTGTCAGGCAAAGAGTGAGGGAACAGATTTCCAGGTTAAGGGAACAGCACGTGCAAAGGCTTAGAGAAGCAAAGGGGCCTGGCACACCTGGGGAACTGAGAGGCCACTGTGCTTGGAACTCAGAGGCGGGGAGCAGGGTGTGGTGCAAGACAAGGCTGGTGCGACCCACAGGGCCAGACCAAAAGGGCCTTCCCAGCCATGTTAAGAGCAAGTTAAGGATTCTGGGCACAGCTTGGGCTCCAATCCCGTGTCCCTTTCACCTGCTCTGGGTCAAGCCCCCTGGGCCCAGACTGACTCTCCATCCACAACATTCCATCCAGTCAACAATTTTTTCAGTCCGTACAAGTGTCTCTTTTCATCACTTCCCAAGAAATTCAGCTCCTGGGACCAAGTCCTGGCTCTCCCAGGAAGCATTTGGCAAGGTTTCGGGAACCACCAGGTAGCCCATGTTATGTTGGAATATTTACTAACAGGATGAGCCAGTGTTATGCCCACTTTACCGATAAGGAACCTGAGGCTGAGAAATAAGCACACACTGTTCTTCATCACCCTTTTTTTCCACCTCATTTCTCCCCAGTGTGTGGATTTACAGGAGCTACCAGGTTCTGGCTGCTCAGATTTTGATTGTAACATCCTATGATGTGTGCGAGAGAATGCTAAGGTTCAGGGAAAAGTGGCGATTTCAGGGCTCTAAAATTCCAAGATTGAGCCTTGGCACTCCAGTAAACTGGGGTCCTGGTCTGTGCTAGCTAGTGCAAGCCTGGAGTCGCAGGCACCACCCATTAGCCCCTCTCCGCCCCCGAGCGGCCTTCTGGACCAGCAGGAGGATGGGTTCCTGGCGCCTCCCCCCACCTCCCATGGCCAAGGGACTCAGGTCCCGCCCAAGAGCAGACTTCCTGGTCTGCGATACCGGGGTTAAGCCGCAGTTGCCGCGGCGGGGGACCCCGGAACCATGGGGTGCACGCGCGACGCCATCCTGGAGGCGCTGGAGAACCTGACTGCCGACGAGTTCAAGAAGTTCAAGCTGAAGCTGCTTTCAGTGCCCCTGCGCGATGGCTACGGGCGCATCCCGCGGGGGCCACTGCAGTCCATGGACGCTGTGGACCTCACTGACAAGCTCGTCAGCTACTACCTGGAAGCGTATAGCACCGAGCTGACTGCCCAAGTGCTGCGGGACATGGGCATGCGGGAGGCCGCAGAGCGGCTGCAGGATATCACAGGCAAAGGTGAGTGAATCCCCGCCACGCCCTCCACCACCTCCTACGTCCTCCAGGATCCCCTCACTTACATCCAACCCCCAACCCGAACGTTTACTCCTTGGGTTCTTTCGCTTTCTGTTCCTCCTACCCTCTAATGAAAGCTCCTCCTGCTGGGAAGGGAGGCTTCCCGCACTTGGTCCTGACTGGCTTCCTGACCAAAGGGCCCCAGACTCCCAAGAGCCTGGAGGAAAGACAGAAATGGAAGAGGACCACTTATTCCCTTGCAGGCTCTGCAGCGGGGCCAGCCGAGATCACGGTCCCCACCCGAAAGGCAGCCGAGTCGTCAGGTGAGACCCTCACACCCAAACTCGCTTGTTCTCGGCACCTCACCAGCCCCATGCCACCACACCACACCCCTGCACAGCCTGTCTGTTCCCGCAGCCAAGAGAACCAGGAGAGAGCAAGCCTGAGCCAACCCTACCCACACCCCTCCTTGGGCCCAGCCTGGTTGAAGGGGAGACCTCCTTCCACCCATCCCACCCTGTCTGGAGTCCTGGTGGGTTGCCCGCCTTGAGCCCCACCCCTTTAGCGTGCATTCCGATCAATTTCTGAAGAAAGCAGTGATCAGCAGGAACAGTCTCCAGCACCCACTCTGGGTGCCAGCTCACATGCTCTACTCCCTCCTGTCCCTAGGGCCGCACTTCGTGGACCGCCACCGGGCCGACCTCATTGCACGGGTCACAGACGTGGACGGGGTGCTGGACGCTCTGTACGGGAAGGTCCTGGCAGAGGAGCAGTACCAGGCTGTGCGGGTGGAGGCCACCAATCCGCTGAAGATGAGGAAGCTCTACAGCTTTGCTCCAGCCTGGGACCTGACCTGCAAAGACCTGCTCCTTGAGGCCCTGAAGAACACCCAACCCTACTTGGTGGCTGACCTGGAAAAAAAGAGCTGAGGCAGCAGCTGGAACAGGGGTTGGTGTGCTGAATGAATCAATTATTTTTATACACAATATATTAGAAGAAACCACTGTGTACTTGGGTGGGCTTTTTCCTACTTCGAGCCTAGAAGCACATGCAGAGCTAAGCTACCTACCTAAATGCCACAGAGGCTCAGGGGAAATTCTACTTCACTGCTTTTCCTGGGCAGCAGGCTCCCCAAACACTTCATCCTTCCTGCCTCCATCACCGTGGTGAACATCCTTCAGTCACCATTTAGAAGCATTGGTCCTAGGAGCCAAGAGTTGAAAACAGCATTCATCAGTAGTTAAATGGATATATAAATTAGTGGTATTTCAAACAGTGGAATTCTATACAACAAAAATGAATGATTATAATCATGTGCAACTACAGGGATAAACCTTGAATACATTGTAGCACAAAATAAACAAGGGTGAATACATACAGTCCAATTCCATTTATATAAGGTCTAAAGTCCAGCAAGAATCACTGTATGTAGTTTAGAAATCTATATATAGATGAGAATTCTATATCCTCATAGATGAGAAACTATAAAGACACACAAGAAATTATCACAAATGTCAGGATAGTTTAATAGCCCTAGAAAAGAAGCTGTTGTGAAGTGTGCTCTGGGGTGCATTTCTTGCCCTAGGTAGTGGTTACAGGGATATTGCCTTTAAATTATTCTTTAAAATGTACATATAAGTTATAAGTGCTTTTCTGTATATAGGACATTTTTAATTTTTATTATTTATTTACTAATCCTCACCCAAGGATTTGTTTATTGATTTTGGAGAGAGGGGAAGAGAGAGGGAGAAGAGAGAGAGAAACATTGATGTGAGAGAGAAACATTCATTGGTTTCCTCCCATACACACCCCAACTAGGGATCGAACCACAACCCAGGTATGTGCCCTGACTGGAGACTGAACCCGCAACCTTTGGTGTATGGGACAGTGTTCCAACGAATTGAGACACCCAACCAGGACAGGAGATTTTTTAAATACTGGAAAAGATAGGAAGGTACCTAGAACAGTGCCTGGCACATGGTAGATACTTAATAAATACTTGCAAAATGAATGAAATTGATCTAGTGCTATAGCAGACCATTGGTCACACAGTAAGTGGCAGAATCAGAATGGCCCTGAAGTCGTTGCTCAGAGGCATAGGTCAGAAGCTTGGTGAAAATGAAATCTATGTAGTAAGACTCTACTGTGCTAAGTGCAAAAAGCAAAAGTTCTCAAGTTCTTACCAGAGAAGTGTGAGGGTTGGTGTCCAAGTGAGCTCCTGCCAGGTCTTGGGAACCCTCAAAGTGGGGAAGAGGGGACTTATTAAACCTCTTATTGCCCAGTCACATGATCCTGAAATTCCAGCCAAATTACTTTTCACAGGGTTACAGAAATAGCCACATCATCTAGATCTAATACCCAAGGTCTTGGTGAAATCCCTTAATCCACCATCATAGCCTTCATCTTGTCCACACATTATAATGACCAGATGTTCTCCCTGGCTAGTCCTCTTGGGTTAGTGACACATTAGTGGGTGTAGCACAGGAGACCCTAACCAAGGAGCTGCTTAAGTGTTTATGATATTCTGGAAAAAAAAACTCCACCTGGTAGACTAGCAGATGTGGACATGCCATTTATTATTCACATTACACATGAACTAACAGTGGTGGGTTGCTGTGAGAGAGACTGCACCTCCTCCAGTCTGAGGTTCATTATAAGGGGTACCAGAAAAAGGCAGCATGGGTCTAGGTTCCACAAACCTATGTGTAGCCTGGAGCTACTTACATCTGTGTATGAGCAGAAGGAAAAGGTCAAGAAGCAGTCACAGGGCAAGAAGCCACTCCCAAAAGGAGATAAGGAGGTAGTTAAAATCCATTCCCAAAACAATACACATTCCTTCTTGTCAGGTGCCCCCTGGCTATCCCTTGTCACAGGAGGTGGGAGAGCCTTGTATTGACTCCACACTTGGCATGGACAATTAGTTGAAGACCAGAGAAGGACTAAACCTGTTGGACCCTTCAGGTTCCCCAAACTCCTGACTGCCTCTCAGTTGCACCAAGTCCTGGGGATGTTGAAGAATCAGGCTCCTCCTTGGCAAAGCTATATATCAATAAACTTTTTTAAAATGCAAATCCCCTTAAAAAGTTTACCCAGTAAATTCATTAATAAGAAAACAACTTGTACTTCCAGTAAACACGGCTTGCCTCCTCACACAACCTCATCAAAATTACAACTAAAATATAGAACACCCATCATTCAGAAGTCAAGTTCAATGGAAGTCTATGGAAGACAACTATGGAAGAAACCACATCCATCCAGACCGGTAGGAGGGGCAGAAATGCAGAATGGGCTGGACCCATACCCACATGTGGTGGATAAATATTTGGGAAAGATATCTTGGGAATGAGGAGTCCATGCCCCACAGCAGGACCCCAAGCTCAGGGTTCCAGTGCCAGGAAGATAAATCCCCATAACTTCTGGCTGCAAAAACCAACAGAGATTGAGTTGGTGGGAAAAATTTCTGGAATCCCAAGCATTTCCCCTTAAAGAACCCCCACACAAACTTACACAGAAGTGCTTTCTTTGAGCTCCAGCACCACTAGGGTAGCAGCTTGAAAGGCACCAGTGGCATATAGGGAGGACCTGAAGTGTCTGGCATCAAGGCAAGAGCTGGGGAGACAGTTTTCTCCCAGACAGAAAGGCAGGCAGAGACCATTGTCATTTGTCTGAGCTCTCTCTGCAAAGAAACACAGACTCAGCAGGTGCGTGCCATGTCTGAGGCTCCATCAGCCTGGCTAACATTGTTTGCCTTACCCTAGAGATCCCCCTTGACTCCATCCTGCCCAAATTATGGACCTACCCAAACTGTTAACCATGATTTTTACATATGAATGGCTGGCTTTGACTCATGCTTCACTACTTCCTAAGTCCTATCAAACAAGAAACAGTTAAGTGACCCCAGGCCTGGCACTAGCAGCAACCAGCCTAGATTCACAGCTTGGCTTCACCTGGGAATCTCCAAGCCCAGCCCAAGTAACAGTCATCTCAGATTGCTTTATACCTTAGGCAGGCTGGTGCTGGGCAGAATATGGGCTGGGGCTGAGCTTGGCCTGCACCACTCGGGAAATCCCAGAGCCAGCACACCCAGTGGACAGCTACAGACCACGTTGGAGCACTATCACCCTGCCTCAGCACAGCTTATCCTCTAGAAGGTAGAGGTTGGTGGTCAGTGGCCACAGCCAGTGCTTGCAACTGACTGGCCTGGATAAATCCCTCCTATTGACCTGACAACAGCAGTCAAGGCTCAACTGCAAGAGAAGAGTGTACTCAGCCCACATGAAGGGCACACTTCAAGGACCCAGCTTGGGTGATAGGGGAGGCTGTGCCACTGGACCCTACAGGACACCTACTATATTAGGTCATGCTACTGACCAGGAGTCATAGCAGTTCTACATCATATGTAGAAACAAACATAGGGAGGCTGCAAAAATTACGAGACAAATAAACATGGCTCAAACAAAAGAACAGATCAAAGCTCCAGAAAAAGAACTAATAAAAGAGGGATAAGCAATCTATCAGATGCAGAACTTAAAACACTGGTTATAAGTTTGTTTATGGAACTTAGTGAGGACCTCAACAGCATAAAAAAGATCAGTCATAAATGAAGGATATGCTAATTGAAATAAAGAACAATTGGTACGGAAACAACAGTAGAGTGGGTGAAGCCAAGAATGAAATCAATTATCTGGAACATAAGGAAGAAAAAAGCAAGAAGAAAAAAGAATCCAAAAAAATGGGGATACTGTAAGCAGCTTATGGGAGAACTTCAAGCATTCCAACATTTGCATTATAGGAGTGCCTGAAGGAGATGAGAAAGACCAAGAAATTTGAAATCTATTTGAAAAAAAATAATGAAAGAAAACTTCCCTAATTTGGTGAAGGAAATAGACATGCAAGTCCAGAATGCACACAGAGTCCCAAACAAAATGGATGCGAAGAGGTCCACTCCAAGACACATCATAATTAAAATGCCAAAGATTAAAGATAAAGAGAGAATCTTAAAAGCAACAAGAGAAAAGAAGGTAGTTACCTACAGGGGAGTTCCAAGAAGACTGTCAGCTGATTTCTAAAAAGGAACTTTGTAGGCCAGAAGGGATTGTCAAGTAATATTTAAAGTCATGAAAAGCAAAGACCTACAGCCAAGATTGCTCTTCCCTGCAAAGCTATCATTTAGAATTGAAGGGCAGATAAAGAACTTCCCAGACCAAAAAAAAAAAAAAAAAAAAGAGTATGAACTCATCACCAAAACATTATTATATGAAATGTTAATGAACTTATTTAAGAAAAAGAAGATCAAAACTATGAACTATAAAATGGGAATATACAAATCTATCAACAATTGAATCTAAAAAAAGCTAAGCAAACAAGAAGGACGGACACAGAATTATGGATATGGAGAGCATTTTAATGGTTGTCAGATGGAAGAGGGTTGTGGGGAAATGCGTGAAGAGGTGAGGGAATTAAGAAGTACAAATAGGTAGTTACAGAATATCCATGGGGATGTAAAGTATAGTAGAGGAAACAGAGTAGCCAAAGGACTTATATGCATGACCCACACACATGGACAATGGTGTGTGTATTGCCTGAAGGAGTGAGTGGTGCTGGGTGGAGGGGGGCAAAGGGAGAAAAATTGGGTCAGCTTTAATACCATAATCAAAAAAATATAATTAAAAAAATAAAACAATCTATTATCAGCTATTTGCTCTCATCAGAAGGTTCACATTTCTAAGAAAGTTGCTGTCATCAGGTAACAATGACAACATAGAAACTAAGGGGTATCAGCTACATCATCTCCTCTGAGAAAGTGGAGACCAGCAGACCTTACGGATGATGTTGGGAGCTGAGAGGGTATGTGTAGACCTTGGAGTTGGGGGAGGAGATGGAGAGAGAAACATTTTAACAACACCTGTCCTGCATTCTTGGCACCTCTGTTGCACTGCACATACCCCTCTAGGAGAGTTAGTGTCCACCCAAGGTTCTAAAGCAACCTCTTATTGTGTGGAATATGCATGTGTTAGAGTTCAATTTAATGCCAAAAAAGTAACTGTGAACCCTTGAAACCTGAGAACTAAGAAGGGCTCCTGGTGGCTATATGGGCTCAAATTAAACAAACAAAAAAGAATTCTAGTCACGATGGAGGTGTAGGTAAACACACTTCACCTCCTTGCACAACTACAGAAAAAATTACAACTAGACCACAAAACAAATATCACTCAGAACCATCAGAAAATCAAGCTGTGTGGAAGTCCAACAACCAAGGATATAAAGAAGCCATATTCATCCAGACAGGTAGGAGGGGTGGAGAGGTGGAGATGAACAGAGAAGTGCGAAGACACTGTGTGACATGGAGGGGAGGCAGAACGGGCAGTCCCACATCTGCTTATTCATGATATCCGGTGAATAAAAATGGGGAGGGATATCTCAGGAGCAAGTGACCGCAACCCCAGGCCAGACCACACAGCCCAGGGATCCAATGTCAGGAAGATAAATCCCCATAACTTCTGGCTGTAAAATCCATGGGGGTTGGTGTGGTAGAAGAAACTACTGGATCTTCAAAAGACTCCTCTTAAAGGGCCCACATGGACTTAGGACTTATGCAGACCCACTCCCTCTGGGTTTCTGCACTAGGGCAACAACTGGAAGGGCACCAGTGGCATATGGGGAAAAAGTGAAGTGAATGGCATCAGGGTAAGTGCCAGGAGACAGCTTCCTCCCGGGTGAACCTCTAGAAGCTAGGCAGTGGCATTGTCCCCTCTCTGAGCCCTCCTACCACACAGAGCCACAAAGTGGTGAAATGTGTTGTTCCACCCTGGCAATTAGCTAAGTCTCAGCCATGCACAATTTACAGGTATCTTTTATACAGTAGGCCACACTACTAAGAGAGGGAGTCAAAGCAGCTCTACTTAGTACACAGAAACAAACACAGAGAGGCTGCCAAATTGAGGAGACAGAGACATATGGCCCAAATAAAGAACAGAACAAAACTCCAGAAAGAGAACTAAATGAAATGGAGATAACCAACCTATCAGATGCATAGTTCAAAACACTGGTTATCAGGATACTCTAAAAACTCATTTAATATAGCAACAGCTTTGAAGGACCCAGGCAGAATCAATGTTACAGTAACTGAAATAAAGAAAAATCTATAGGGAACCAAAAGTGAAGGGGATGAAGCCAAAAATCAAATCAATGATTTGAAACATAAAGAAGAAAACAGCATTCAATCAGAACCACAAGAAGAAAAAAGAATTTAAAAAAACGAGAATAGTCTAAGCAACCTCTGAGACATCTCCAAACATATCAATATCCAAATCACAGGGACGCCACAAGAAGAAGAGGAAGAGCAAGAAATTAAAAACTTATTTGAAAAAATAATGAAAGAAAACTTCCCAAATTTGGTGAAGGAAATAGACATACAAGTCTAAGAAGCACAGACAGTCTCAAACAAGTTGGACCCAAAGAGGACCACACCAAGACCTGTCATAACTAAAATGCCAAAGGTTAAAGATCAAGAAAGAACCTTAAAAGCAGCGAGAGAAAAGTAGAGAGTTACCTACAAAGGAGTTCCCATAAGACTGTCAGCTGATTTCTCAAAAGAAACTTCTTAGGGTAGAAGGGTTTGGCAAGAAGAATTCAAAGTTATGAAAAGCAAGGACCTATAACCTAGATTATGCTATCCAGCAAAGCTATCATTTAGAATGTAAGGGCAGACAAGAAGTGCTTCCCAGACAAGGTAAAACTAAAGGAGTTCATCATCACCAAGCCATTATTACATGAAATGTTAAAGAGATTTATTTAAGAAAAAGAAGATCAAAACTATGAACATTAAAATGGCAACAAATTCATAACTATCAACAGATGAATCTAAAAAAAAAAAACCAAACAGCTAAGCAAACAACCAGAACAGGAACATAATCATAAATATAGAGATCATTTGGAGGGTTATCAGCTGGGAGGGGGAAGGGAGAGAATGGGGGAAAAAGGTGTAGGGATTAAGAAGTGTAATTAATAGGTACAAAATAGACAGGGGGGTGTTAAGAATAGTGTAAGAATGGAGAAGCCAAAGAACTTGTATGCATGATCCATGGACATGAACTAAGGGGAGGGGGCAGTTCTGGAGGGAATGGGGGTACTGGGAAGAGGGTGGAAAAGGGGGAAAAATTGGGACAACTGTAATATTATAATCAATGTATTTTTTTAAAAAGAAAGAAAAAACAAGCAAACAAAAAAAAGCAGAGCCTAACAGCCATTTCTGCACAAGGGCCCCTCACGCAAACTGCAGACTGTATATCACAGAAGCTTCTGTGCTAGACTGACTCCCTGTTGCACTGTGTTTCTCCCATCTTAGCCAGCCTTTATAAAGGATTTTCTGGAGTTCTTGTTCAACCAGTTCCACTGGGGTTTTCCCCATCCAATCAGAGCTGTGCAACTCTAACCAATCAGAGTGGCTCTACTCTGACCAATCAAGGACCATAGGGTGGGGACTTCTGTCTCTATAAGACAGCTCCCCTCTGGCTCAGACAGTGCACTGTCCCTGAAGACTGTAGGCTGTGGTCGGTGGGCTGCAGTAGAAACAGGAATACTCAAAATGGAAGGTGTTTCGCCAGAGCATACTGGTTGTGGGCCATCGTGGAGCTGCCTAGCTGGAGAGGGGCCTGGCCCCAGGGGCAGCCTCATGGTTGTGCTGTTTTCACAGCCATGCTGTATTACCTCCTAGCTGTTTGCTCTAAAGTTTCCTTCTTCACCACACACCAAATTGGGGGTTCCTGTTGGCATCTGAATTGATGCCAATGACTATGGTTGACCCTACAATAATCTGGGTGAAAGTGTTTTTGCACAGATTCTAAATAATCTCTTTAAAGACATAAATTCTGGGAGCTCTCTGTCTGCTTGTCAGGAGCACTTGGTAAGCTGAGAGGGGGGAAGTTGTTTTGGATGGCAGCTTGAGAAAGTCCTAAATATGAGAAATGGCATGATAAGGCTGTCAGTAGCTGAAGCTGTTGGTCCCCTGGTCAAAATTCCTCACTGTTACCAGCTTCTGTGCACACTGCCTGATTTTTAGCTGCCAGTATCTGTTTTCTTTGACAGAAGACACCCCTGGACTCCAGAGTCAGCTTTGCCTGCTATTGGCAGGCCACAGTATGTGTGGAGAAAATAACTATTTTAAATGCTGCCTAGGCATTTTACTGTTGACAACTCTGGTCACACCCAAAGTCTAAACATTCACAAGAGGACCCGGACTTACAATGCCTGCCCCAAGTTTCTGCTTTGGTTTTTTGAGAGCTCTTTTTAAAATAACCACTTAGAGGTGAGCCCGTGATAAGTTAGTGACCTTCTCTCAACCACCTTATAAATAATAGGTGCCTGCTCTGTTACCTGCTACATGGGACCTGGGACAGAGGACTACCTTTTCCCCCTCAGCAGTTTGCACCCACACTGCCCCCCCACACACAGCTTCTGGGATCTGTAAGTAATAAATCTTGTGACTTTACTTCTTTTGTATGAGTGGACTGAAACTGCCTTCAATCAAAATGACTCTGGGATATTGATTTCTCCAAAGTGGGAGCTCAGATGCTGAGGAAGTTACCCGCTGACTCTGTGTAGTTGACGTGTGCCTCCTTATTCAGCAGGTCATAATCTGCATATTCTTAATTTAATACACCAGCTACAGGCCCTCCAACATAGGAGTATATGATATGTTGGTAGATACTTGATATCTGCATGCAAAAGAATGAATTTGGATCCCTACCTCTGAACCATATACAAAAGTTAACTCAAAGTGGATCATAGATCTACATGTAAAAGCTATAACTATAAAATACTTAGAATCTCTGTGACCTTGGATTCGGAATGTTTTCTTAGATATGGCTCCAAAGCACAAGAAGCAAAATAAAAAATATATAAACTGTACCATCAAAATTTAAACCTTTTTGCTTCAAAGGGCATCAAGAAAGTGAAAAAACAACCCACAGGATGGGAGAGATTTTTTTGCCAATTATATATCAGATAAGGGACTTGTACCTAGAATATATAAAAAGCTATGGCAACTTAATAATAAGACAAATAACCCAGTTTACAAAAGGGCAAATGATCTGAATAGATAGTTCTCTAAAGAAGATATACAAATGGCCAATAAGCACATGAAAAGATGCTTATCATTAGCCATTAGGGAGATAAAAATAAAAACCAAAAGATACCATTTCACACACACTAGGATAGTTATAATCCAAAACACAAATAATTATCAAATGTTTGCAGAGATATGGAAAGATTGGAACCCTCATACACTGCTGATGGGAATATAAAATGATGCATCTCCTTTAGTTCCTCATATGGTTGAACATAGAGTGCTATGGTCCTGCAATTCCACTCCTAGGTATACACCCATGAAATAAAAGCATATTCCCCAAATATATTGTACATAATATTCATAGAAGTATTGTTTATAATAGTCCCAAAGTGGAAACAAACCAAATGTCCATCAACTGGTGAATGGATAAATAAAATGTGGTATATCCATAAAATGGAGTATTATTCTCAATAAAAAGGAATCAAGTACTGATGCATGCTACCACATGTATGAACCTTGAAAACGTTATGTTGAATGAAAGAAGCCAGTCACAAATGCCAACACACTATACGATTCCATTTATATGAAATGTCCAAAATAGGTCATCTATAAAAGTTGAAATTATTTTAGTGGTTGCCTAGGGGTGGGAAGATAGGGAATATTATGGACTGAATGCCTCCCCCGACTCCCCCACCCTGAGACAAAATCCATACATTGAAGCTCTAATTCCCAATGTGACTATATTTGGAGATAAGCATGGGAAGGGAGTGATAAAGGCTAAATAAGGTCATAAGGGTAGAACCTTAATCTGATAGGCCTGATACCCTTATAAGAAGAGGAAGAGACACCAGAGTTCTCTTGTTCTTCCTCCCTCCCTCTCTCTTTTTCTCTCTGCCCCTCCCCCTCCTCCTTCTTTTCCTTTGCCTTATGAAGACACAGTAAGAAGTTGTTATGGCAGCCTGTACAGACAAATATGGGACGATCGTGGGGTTATAACTAAAAGACATGGGGTTTCTTTGGGATAATAAAACTTTCTAAACTTGATTGTGGCGATGGTTGCACAATTCTGTGAATATATCAAAAACCATTGAATTATACACTTATAATGGTGTAAATGTATGGTAAAACACTACAGTTTCTCTCCCTTTCTTTCTGGCTGCAGCCATTAGGTAAGCCAAGATGGGCACTTACAGTTACATCCAGGAGCTATGGAGGAAGAGGCAGTCAGATGTAACACATTTCCTTCTCAGGGTGCGCGGCTGGCAGTGCAGCAGCTCTCTGTGCTCCACAAGGAGCCCCCACCCAGCCCAATAAAGCTTGCAGACTGGGATACAAGGCCAAACAAGGTTATGTCACATAACGGATTCTCATGTACCATGGTGACCAACACCCAGTTCCTAAGTGTGTGACCTATGCTTAGCCTGTCCATCATGGTGTTAACCAGCTAAAGTTTGCTTGGAGCCTTCAGTCTGTTGCTGAGGAGTCATCTGGGCCCCACTGTGGGACTCTGAGTCTTGAATTCTTACTGGGTTGGTGAAGATTTCATGCACAAATTCTTTGAAGTTATCCTCATTGATTCATTCCATGAGGCTATCAGAAGAAAACCTGACACTCAGTGAATCATCAAACAGATCCTACACAGAGAGAAGAGAGAGCTGCCATATGCAAGCAGCAGGAGCCATGACCTTGGAGAGGGCTACAGTCCTACCATGCTATTGGGAGTTCTCACATGCAGCTTGGAGGAGGCACAATAGTCTCCAGCTCCATTGTTACTGCTAAAAGTAATATTTGCAAAATGTTTTCCTAATAAACAATTTAGGACTGTCAAAAAAAGAGAAGGAACTGAAGCTTTCTGACAACAGCTGTGTTGGTAGTGGATCCTCTAGTTCCAGTCAAGCCTTCAGATGGCTGCGGCCCTGGATGGTATCTTGACTACACTCTCATGAGAGACCCTGAGCCAGCATTACCAGCTAAGCTGCTCCTGGATTTATGACTCATAAACTGTGAGATAATAAATATTTGTTGTGAGGAGAATCAAGATGGTGGAGGAGTGAGTGGAAGTCACACTGACCTCCTCCCACGACTAACCTGGAATTACGACTAAGTTGTGGAGGAATCACCTGGAACAAAACAACTGAACAATAGCGAGAGAGGAGCCTTATAATCTCCAACAGACTGAAAATCAGCTTTAGCACAACCTAACTGGTAAGGTGTGTGGTAGAGACTTGAGAAGGTGGACGGGGCACCCATGGGTGGCGGCACCAGAGGGATATTGAAATGGCCAGTTAGATCCCCCTGAGAAGAGCAGGGTCTAAACCATAAGTGGGGATCTCCAGCCTACAGCACCGGAGCTTAAAAAGTACACAGATAACAACCAGCTGCAAAAACCGGCACTGTTGCTCTCTGCCAGAGACAGGCAGTTGGAGATGCCAAGAGCCTTTTAAAGGGCCAAGGCATACATTTTTATTTGCAGCCACTTACCTAAGTCTCAGGCAAAGACAGGGCCAGAGTTGGGTAGAAATGCCTGAGGAGAAACTGGGGAAGGAGGCTTTGGGGTCAGAATAGAGAAAGTAGCTGGTGGGATCCTGGTGCTGACTCATCCCCCATATGGCGGCAGCTGTCTTGCTCAGGCAGACCACTCCCCTGAGCGGCAACAGCATGAGAGGACACAATAGCCCCATCCCCAGGAGGGACTTGGCCCTGGCCCGGTAGGGCTAAAGCCTGAGTGCTGAGTACAGAGCGGCAGCCACAGATAGTAGATCCCTGGCTAAAGGAGGTGTAGAGTGGTCTAGAGACATTTGAGGAGAGACTGGAGACAGAGGCTGTGGGGAGAGAATGGAGAGAATGGCCAGCGGGATCCCAGTGCTGACTCCTCCCTCATACAGCAGGAGCAATCTAGTGTGGGCAGACCACTTCCCTGAGTGGCAACAGCATGAGAGGACTCAATAACCCCGCCCCCAGGAGGGACTCTGCCCCACCCTGTGGTGTCTAAGCCGGTCTTCTGAGTGAAGAGTGACTAGATTAACAGCTGAAGGAGACAGCCACAGACAGTAGATTCCTAGAAGTCTTGAATAGACTGCCTAAGTTCAGACAGGACCAACATCTGACATCATCAGAGGCAGATCCAGAAAGTTCGAACAGCAGTCTCTTATCATAGAAGTTCACACCACAAAGTCAGGAAATCAAGACAAATCAATTACAATTTAAGAAGCGGAAGAAAAAAAGAAGAGTCTCACAAATAATGGGAAGACAAAGAAACACCCCCCAGTCAAAGGGAAAGGAGGAATCCCCAGAAAGAGAACTAAATGAAATAGACGCAAGTACACTATCAGATATTGAGTTCCAAACAATGGTTCTAAGGAAGCTCAACGAGCTCAGTGAGCTCAGAGAGAATTACAAATAACTACAGGAAAACTATGAGGAACTCACCGCAAAGTATCTCAGCATGAAAAAGGACATAAAAACTATCAATAAGAGACAAAAGGAAATGAAGAATACAATTTCTGAATTGACGAGCACAGTAGAAGGAATCCAAAGCAGGCTAGATGAAGCAGAGGAATGAATCAGCAAGTTGGAGGACAAGGTAGAAAAAAGTTCCCAGAAAGGGCAAGAAAATGAAAAAAGACTCAAAAAGAATGAAGAGGCATTTAGGGAAATGCAGGACAACCTGAAATGAAATAATATCCATATAATAGGGATACCAGAAGGAGAAGAGGATGAGGAAGGGATAGAGAACTTGTTTGAAAAAGTCATGATGGAAAACTTCCCTCACTGGAGGAGAGAAAAAGTCACACAAGTTCAGGAAGCACAGAGGGTCCCATTCAAGAGGAACCCAATGAGGCCCACTCCAAGACACATCATCATTAAAATGGCAAATATCAAAGACAAGCAGAGAATCCTACAGGAAGCAAGGGAGAAAGAGTTAGTAACATGCAAGGGAGCCCCGGTACGGCTAGCAGCTGACTTCTCAACAGAAACACTGCAAGCCACAAGGGAATGGCAAGAAATAGTCCAAGTCATGAAAAGCAAAGGCCTGCAACCAAGAATGCTCTACCCAGCAAGGCTCTCAATTAAAATGGAAGGCGAAATAAGAACTTTCCCAGACAAAAGAAGGTTACAAGAATACACCTCTACCAAACCAGCATTGCAAAATATGCTAAAGGGACTGCTTTAAGACAATGAAGAAAAAGAGCCTATGAATACCCAGCTCCTTTCACAGTCATCAATGCTTGATATTACCAATATTTTTAGTACTCATAAATCTGATTGTGACAGTGATGTGTTATTTTAATTGCTACTTTATTATTTGTTTAAACTAAATCTGTTTTTGTATATTTCTTGCCTATTTCTAATTTTTTAAAAAGCTTTAAATGACTTTTTGGTATACTTTATTCATTTTTTTAATTAAATGCTTGTAGAATTTTTTCCTTTAGAAAAAACACTATTAACCCTTTTTTATATGTGTTGCAAATACTTTCCTATTCTATTACTTCTCCTTTAACTTTATATATATATATATATAAATCTATATAGTCTTAAATGGTTTAATATAGCCATATTGTCAGTATTTTACCTTGTAGCTTCTGGGTTTGAATATTTTACTTCAGGGTAATAAAAATATTTTGTATTTTCTCCTAAAACTCCTTGGATTCTATATATTGATTTTTAACTCACCTGAATATTTTTTGTATAATGTGTGAAATAGGGCTCTATCTTTGTTTTATTTTAAGTAACAGTGGTCCATACCCCTTATTTGTTGAATAAGTCTTATTTTCCCCATTGATCTGAAATATCAATTTAATCATATATTACATTGTTAGACAGATATATTCATTTGTTTCTAGAATGCTCATTTTATTTCATTGATCTACTTGAAAATAAATAAATGAATGGATGAATGAATAAATAAATAAATATTTGTTGTTGTCAGTTGCTAAATTTGGGAGTAATTGGTTATGCACTAATAGATAACCAATACAGTGTCTGCAGTAACAACAGTTATAAATGTGCGAAACTTCCCAAGACTCTGAGGTTCTTTTCAGCTTTCAAATCCTGTGATTCTGTGACATTTACTTTCCCAGGGAGTAGAACCCGTGACCAGTTGAAGAGGTGGCCTGGCTAAGTTTCTGGTTTTGGGCAGCAGTTACATCCACTTAATAAGGTGACAATGTTTACCTTCTGGCCAAATCGCAGTTACTGGGTGTGTGTAAGGAAAAGCATTAATTCTGTTTCACTTTTTGAAATGTTGACAATACCTCTGTACTTCATCAATACCTACACAGTCTCCTCCTTCCTGAAAAGAAAGGATGTTAGGCTTTCCAGAAGGTGGTGCTTTGTGCCACTTCTTCACCTCTTTGCCCTCCAGGAAGGGGGTCCAGCACACAGCTGAAGAGTGTGACAGGAACAGCAGGAGAACCAAGGAGTTCCCAGCTTAGTGGAAATTCACAGCCACAGCAAAGGCAAGTTTTAATGCAGGTATGAACCCATGTTCACAAGCATGCACCCTACGCATAATAGAATCATATACTCTTTGAGAGGTAGCTCTGGGAGGGGCCTTGAAGACAATCTTATCTTATATGCTCATTTTACAGATAAATAAACTAAGGCCCAGGGAGAAGTGGTTGGGGGAGGGGTAAAGAGTGGCATAAAGAGGTTGGCATGAGTGAAAAATCTGCAGGAAACTCATCGGTATCCAAAGAGTTTCTAACTTTACAAATACTGTGCTGAGGAGTGAATGTGTTGTGCCTAACTCAGATCTAAGATGGTCCTGGCCATTAAGAGATGCAAGCCTTTTGAACTGGGAGAGGATATGAAAAGGCCAAGTGATATAATTCTAAGCTTCAGGACTTTTTCTTTATTCTTTTAATTTTGAGGAGGAAATGTTGAAGCAATAGAAAAATTACCTGTAGGAAAATAAATATAGTGATATTCTTATAAATATTGGGTAAGCCAAAAAGTCCATTACTTTTTTTCATAAAAATAAGAGATCTTTTTCATTTTCACCAATAACTTTATTGATTTGGATATTTTGAGTATGTCGGCTATCTCCTGCTGTTGGCTTCTCGTGGGTAGAGGCCAGGGGTGCTGCTAAACATCTTCCAACAGGTAACACAGCCCCACAGCAAAGAATTATTTGGCCAAAATGTCAATAGTACCAAGAAAATTCGTAAACTACTTTTGACACATTGGATAAATCACAGCACCTTCTCCACACACTACACAAATATTTTTTTTTTTTGCATTTCAGTTGTGTTTTTACCTTCTTAAAATAATAAAGCATGATACACCAAAAACGTTGCATATCTTCTTCCATTTTCAATATTAAAATGGCTGCATGAAAATTCACCAATTTTGATTTTTTTTATTTTTTAAAGATTTTATTTATTTACTTTTAGAGGGAGTGGAAGGGAGGGAGAAAGAGAGGGAGAGAAACATTGATGTGTAAGAAGATACATCAATCACTTGCCTCTCACACGCCCCTAACTGGGACCCAGCCCACAACCCAGGCATGCGCCCTAATCGGGAATGGAGCCGGTGACCCCTTGGCTTGCAGGCTGGTGCTCAATCTACTGAGTCACACCAGCCAGGGCTTGATAAATTTTTTTAAATGCATGCTGATATAACAGCTGTCACAATACAATCTAACAAAATTGTTTCAAATTGAGTCAAAGACAACTAAGCATTACTAGAGCCATCTTATGGAAAAAATGTAAGGGATCTTTTGGTCAACCTTATATATATGTCTGTCCAGGGTGCTGACAAAGCTCACAATTTCCAGGTTGCAAACACTGTCACATCTGCTTATTTGTGACTACTTACTTGCATTCAACTTCTTGAAAAATATGAGTGACTGCAGGTACAGAGCGGCCAGTAAGTGTGAGGATGAAGCCTCTGGATGCCGCACTCTGTGCTCTGCCCTGCCTCTTTCTGGCTTTCACACACCCACCTCCTCGCCCTTGCCAAGCCTTTCCTCACAACTCATTTGGGGTTTTTATCCCAGAAAAATGCTACCACCACCTTTGGTCGCCCTGCCCTGAAAGTAGAGTGGAAACTAGGGATGGTTACATGTGACAGACAGACTGTTCACAAGGCACGTGTGTGGTCAATGACAGTTTGCTGGGAGTGTGGGAAGCAACCTCCAAGACAGCAGCAGTGATTCCTACCTCCCAGTGGTCAGGCCTTTGTGTAATCCCCTCCCCTTGAGTGTGCACTAGATTAGTGGCTCCCTTTTAGTAAATAGAATGTGGCAGAAATGATAGGATGCTACTTCCAAGATAACGTTACAGAAAGATTGCAACTTTCACTTGAGTGTCCCCTGCCTCTCTCCTGGTTGCTTGGCCTGTGGAAACCAGCTGCCATATTGTAAGATGACCTACGGATTGACCCAAGTGTCAAAGAATTGATGTTTGTGGTCAACAGCCAGGGAGGACCTGAAGCCTACCAACAGCTATATAACAGTGACTTTAGGAGTGAGTGGATCCTTCCCCACTCGAGCCTTGATATGACTGCAGCCTTGGTGACACCTTGATTGCAACCAGAAGAACTCAGCTAAGCTGAGCCCAAATTCCTGACTCATAGAAACTCTGAGATAATGCATGCTTGTTGTTTTATTTTATTTTTTTAAAGATTTTATTTATTTATTTTTAGAGAGAGATGAAGGGATGGAGAAAGAGGGGGAAAAACATTGATGTGAGAGGGAAACATTGATCAGTTGCCTCTTGCCCATCAGGGACCAAAGCTGAACCCAGGCAATATGTCCTGACGAGGAATTGAACCAGTGACTTTTTGCTTTGCAGACCGATACTCAACCAACTGAGCCACACTGGCCACAGCCATGTTTGTTGTTTTAAGCCTCTTGGGGGAAATGAGACAGGGGCCAGTTTATTACTGCTATTGGCTATTTCTGATGACCAGTAAGATGAAAGAGACATGGGTTTTTTTATGGCAATGTTGCAGTGATTAATAACTAATATAAATAGAAAATAATCCATTCATTTCATATATGCAATCAAACCATATTTTCCCTTCTATGTTGAGGCCTCAGCAGTTTAAGTTGGCAAGGAGGGTAGCTCTCTGGAGTTGGGCGAGACTGAAATTTTTCAAAGCCTTGTAGACCATTCATGCGAGGCTAGACTTTCCCATGCACCTCCTAGTCTTTCTCCTGGTATCTGCCCCAGTACCTAGTCCCCCATCTTCATCTTTCTGAGCTGACCAAGGCCCTTAATTATGGCCCCTCATTCTGCCCAGTAAGCAGCAATAACTATGTATAGAAGAGTGGGTCTCAAGTTTCCAAAGTCCAGCCCTCAGCTTGAATCTGGGTAAATCCACTAGACTCTCTTAATTATTGAATATTACACTGGCTGTAGGTCTGTCTTCCATTTTCAAATGTCCCCTTGTAAATCAAGATGAGGTGGGTGGAAAAAGGGACACAGAACAATCCTATCTCCACGTAAGGAAGCAAAACGTGGTCTTCTGGCAGCCCTTGAGGAGCTGAGTATTGTTTACAGAAAGAGTTTGCCCCTCTCAGATCTAAACCCATTTGCACTAAATTATTTGGAATACTGACTTTCTTGTCTTCTTAAATGGAAAAAGAAAAAAAAAAAGGAAAACAAATAAATGAAAAGACCTAAGGCCTTTCTGGGACCACCTCCTTTGGAAAGCCTGCCTGTGTCTTCTGAAACTTTCCCTTCTCTGTGTTCCCAAAGGCTGAAATCATGTGCACTATGAGCTCCTTAAGGGGTAGGGGCAGAGGGGGGGTGCTAACTTATTCCTTAGACTGAAAAAACCTTGAGAGCTGAGGTCACATCTGTCTTGTTCATTGCTGCATTCCCAGAACCTAGCATAGAAACTAGCACTTGGCAAGTGTTCAATAATAAATCATTAAGAATTAATAAATAAATAATTGAAGTTACTTAGTGTAACCAATTTTTTAAATAATTCTGAGCCATCATTAAGGACATCAGGTTTCTTTTTTAGATTTTCTTTATTTTTAGAGAGAGAAAGGGAGGGAGAAAGAAAGGGAGAGAAACATTGATATTAGACATCAATTTTGTTGCCATCCTTTAATACATCCTTTAATGTTTTTGGTGAAGGTCTAACTACCCTGACACTAAACATTCCCAAACTACCACACTCTTTGACTATTTAGATTTATTTTTCTAAAATTCTTTTTGAAACAAAAAGCTTAACAGAAAAGTTGCAAATCCATTATAAAGAAATTGCCCCTCAACTATTTGGGAATAAATTGATGTTTTGATGCATTATCATCTCTGAATACTTCAGTGTGTACTTCCTATCTATTAAGACTATTCTCCTGTAGAACTACAACACAACCATAAAATCAGGAAATTGCTATCAATACCTCAAATGCTGCTCAAGTTTTTCCTGTTAATAAAAAATGTCCGTTACAAAAAAAAAGTCCATTACAGCAAAAGGATTTCAGAACCACACGTTTCATTCAGTTGTTATGTCTCCTTTGTCTCCATTATTCTAGAACAGCGCCTCAGCTTTTTCTTGACATTGACTATTTTTAAACTTTTTCTTATTGGAATATAGTACTGCTTTATGGCCCTTCAGAGTTAGGGAATAAATGGACACAAATATTTATTTCTATATCTATTTATACATTTATTGGAAAGAATAAATCCACTTTGGTACTTCCAATTCCATCCCAGCACCGTTAAAGCCACCAGAGTTTTCTCCCTTTCTCTATTCGTGTCTCCCGTTTTTGACACCCAGAAACCTAATCATGTCCTTAATATATATAATAATTTGATCAATACCTGGTATAACAAGTCTCCTATCTTGCCTGCCATCTTCCTCCCTCCCATGATGCCCTCTTCACCCTGCCAGAGCTCTGACACATGGCTCTGGCCCACTGTGTCTCCCCTACCCCTGCCAGCACATGCCTATTTGGCTCTGTCTGCTCCTAAAGGCTTTCAGACCTGATTATTCTGGAAGGGATCATAAGGGAAGGGAAGCAGAGGCAGAGGGGTGGGAGGGCAGGGCGGGGGGTGGGCAGTGACAGAGAAGAGCAGATCTGCTTTGAAGTAATTTTTTTTCTTTTCTCTTTTCCTTCTTGCTTGTCCCTTTAGTTTGTATAATTCTAACAACATTCTTTTTGTTTCTAATTGCTATTTTTAGTAAGCCATTGGCTTAGAAACCAGATTGACTAATTCATTCCTTTTTCATTATACAAAGTTTTTTTGTTTGTCTTAATTATCGAGTAAATTGAGAGGTCCTGGATTTTGAGTGAGGCCTATCCTGGGAATTGAGAGCATGAGCTTGGGTACCTGGTCTTGGAGACATCTATTTTGAACTTCCAGATATCCCCTTTTACTTCACACCTGAAACTCAGTTGGATTCTGGATAGGGGAGGCTGGCAAGCCTGGAAGTCACCCATGGCAAGTAGGATGTTAGTCCCTCTCTTCATCCCTTAGGGAATCCCTAGCATCTACTTTTGAGAATCTATGGCTAGCCCGGAGAGCTGACCCTGATGCAGAGAGGTTCGTGAGTTGTGTGGGATCCCTAGGGTCCAGGAGAGGAGGAGTCTGGAATTCTCTGGTGACAGGTGCCCTGAGTTTAGGATGCTGGAATTTCAGTCCTGGTTTCTTCCAGCTGGCTTTAGGGAGAAACAATGAATCTCTGGGTCAGAATGGAGTAGGGGTTACTCCTACTCCTACATGATTAATGGAACTCCTGCCTCCCCAAGTGCGGTCAGGTGGAGCCCCTGTCTGCTCCTTTTTTCCTTTTAACTCTAAGCAGCTGCTGACCAAGGGCTGCTATGGATCTGGGGTCAGAGATGAGAGGCAGCATGTCTATGACCTAGAACATTGTCTGTGGGGAAGCACTGGAAGCAGGGAAGCACTGGTAGGAGGTACGGGTCGGGCAGGCTTTCTTTTTTTTTTTTTTTAAGACTTTATTTATTTATTTAGAAGGGAAGGGAGGGAGAGAGGGAGAGAAACATCAATGTGTGGTTGCATCTCACGCTGGTTGCATCTCACGGCCCTCTACTGGGCACCTGGCCTGCAACCCAGGCATGTGCCCTACACTGGGAGTCGAACCGGCAACCCTTTGGTCCGCAGTCTGACGCTCAATCCACTGAGCCATACCAGCTCGGTCAGGAATCAGAGACTCATAAACCTGAGTCCCAGCCCCTAAGTCAGAACCTACCTCAAACATTCCCAGTGATCTTCACACACTGGTATCAATCAGCCAGACGGTGAAGTGGAAAGAGAATTGTATTATGCCAGAGGGGGTTGTCATGTTTCTGGATTTCTTGCCCCTTTTTCTCCCTCCTCCCACCCTCAATGGGTAGCTGGGGTCAGGGAACCCTTGAGGTCCCCTTTTGCAGGTCTTAGATTGGCCAGCCACGCCCCCTGCCAACAATCTGCTCCCAAACATTCCCCTAGCCTCTGCCCCTGCCTAAGTGTCCACCCACCCTCACACCCTGAAGTTAATAGCCCTGGGACCTTCAGGGCTGAGGCTCGACTGGGGTAAGGACTGGACCTATTGGTCCTGAGCTGGTTCATCTTCCTCAGCCCTTCCTAGAACGTGCTCCTTTTCTTCTGCCACACACTTAGGAACTAGACACAGATCCCAGGGAGGAAAAGCTGAGATCACTCAGGCAGTGATTAGACCTTCAAGGCTCTCTGTGCCTGCCCCATTCACAAGGCTGTGAATGAGCCTCTGTCCTCCTGGAGTATGTTGAGGGAAGGTAGGTAGAGAGTCTGGCTTGGGGTGGAAGTGCTGTTCCAGCATCCTTAGTACCCCTCCCAAAGCACTTGCCACACCACAGTTGAGTATACAAGTGAACAGGACTCCAGCTGCCAGGCCATGGCCACACCCACTCCATAGAAGGAAACTGTGTGTGGCTCCTGAGGCTCAGAGAGGGAAGTTGGATTCCAGGACTGGGTGAGGTCAGAAACTGAACTGGATTGTATTGGAATCAATCTCAGTGGATTAGGCAGAAGCAGAGCCAGCCCAGCAGAAACAATGTTACTCATTCTCACCCAGTCCAGGACCTGGTGCTGTCTGGTTCATTTCTGTAACTTTAGGGAGGAGCTAGTATGTGAGCTGGCATAATGCTTGTTGACTGACAGCACAAGTGAAAGGGCTCTAGACCTGAGGGAGGAAGAAAGGTGAACGGAGGTTAACAGAGTCACTCCATTGGCCCAGTGTTTCATGTAGGTGATTCCATGGAATCCTCACCGCAACTTTGTGAGGTAGCCATCATCATCCCTGTTTTATAGATGAAGAAACTAAAGCTCAGAAGAGGTAGACCTGTCCAAGGTCACACAGCTAGGAAGAGACAAGCCTGGATGTTATATGCTAGAAGCCGAGAGAGGGGCTACTTCACATTACTTCCCTTTGCCCCTATTCCCTGTGGCTACAGTTCTAGTCACAGCAAGTCTGATAAAAGAAAGCAAAATCTGGGGACAGGGCGCCAAATGCATGGGGCTAATAATGGAAAGAGTCCCACAGGTGTGGGCAATTAGGCCTCACTCAACCTCAAAAAGGCTACAGCCTGTGCTTCTCCCAGGAACACAGGCAGCTATTAGGAGAAAAAAGAGGGGTCTCATAGTGTGGACTCTGCTCTGAGCAGAGATTATGTAGTGCTTTGGGAGGACTTCCATCCGGCTCCTATATACTCTAATTTTTACCAATAGAAATGCTTGTTTGGGCAGCCCTCCCCAATGTCCAGGTGAAAGGGCCATGTTCAGTCTCCAACGCCTGGGTGCAAGTGAATCTTCACCACGTTGTCCTCTATTGAGGGAACAGAGAAAGAGTCTGGGGAACCTGTGAGGAAAGGAGCTAAAGAAGGGAAAGGAGAGGATGACAATCCTTGGGCCTTCTGACCCTGGCCTAGAAATGCCACAAAGCATCCCCTCAACAGATAGGTTTCCTGGTCCTTTGCTTTGGCTCTGGGCCCTACCAGCCCTCGCTTTACCCTGTAAAGACAGTCAAAGTGGTCATACACCCCAGAACTCAAATAATGATCCCAAATTCAAATTCTCAGGTCCTTCTGCCAGAACACAGCCTTCTGTATGGTACCCTCTGGAGGTTAGGACTTGCATCCCCCTCTTCCCACCGAATTCCTCACAGAGCATGCCTGGCCTCTGGCCCCATTCCTCTAGGATGAGGTAGTTGTTCCTTTTGCTGTGATTAGCTCCATCATTCCCTAAGTCTGTGCAAGGATCTGGTCAGCAGCTGCCCCAGGCGTTCTACATCTGGAAGCAGCTGGGCCAGTGCTGTACAGCTCCTGCCATCCAAACACTCTAGCTGATGTTCTGTCTCTGGGGCATCAGAGAACAGGACTAAACCCTCTTTTCTGGGAAGGTTCTCTGAAGGTAGTGATCACAGCTCTGCTGTTCTGATTCCTCCAGCCTGGGGTTCCTTGATTCAGCCCATGAATCAACAGCCCTACAGAAGCAGAAAAGAGGTTTGCATAGAGATGCTGATCACCTCACTGTCCTTGAGGACTGGACTGAAATCAGAGCTGAAGTTTGGGCTGAAACTGAAGCCAGGATATAACGGCAGAGGCTGCTACCTTGGTGTGGCCATTTGTGCTGGTGCAGGTTGGAGCTGTGGGCAAAGGCCTTGCCATACTCAAAGCAGACATAGCACTTCTAGCTGCTGTGGGCCTTCTGGTGGAAGAGCAGGCAGGCGTTCTGGCTGAAGCTGTCACCACACTTGCTGCTAGTGTAAGGCTTCTGATCCATGTGAGTGTATTGGTGCTACAGCAGATTTGAACTGTCTACCAAACACTTGCTGTAATTGGGGCACTTAAAGGGTTCCTCACCCTACCCATGTGTGAGCTTTGGTGTTTAAGGAGCTTGAACCTGTAGCAGAAGGTTTTGCCACACCTTGGAAAGGGACAGAGAGGGTTGTTCACACAAGTGGATGTCCTTGCGCTCAGCACACTGGGTGTGCTCACTAAAGCCATGGTCACACTGAGGACACTTGAAAGGTCGTTCTCCATTGTGGGTGCACTGGTGCCACAAGCAGTCAGCTGTTCCTGAAGTTCTTGCCACACTCACAGTGTCAACTCTGGTGCTTGAGCAGATAAGAGCTGCACCCAAAGCTGTCACCGCACCAGGCAGTTTCTCAGGATGAAGCTAACACTGTCAGTCTTACCACATTCTGCACAGGTGAAGGGCTTCCACCTGCGTGCACCCATTGGCGTTTAACCAGGTCCTAGAGGCAACGGCCCCAAACCTCCTCGCACTCTGGGCACTTGAGGGATCGGAGGCCTGAGTGGGAGCGACAGTGTCGGGTGAGGTTGCAGTTGCGGCTGAAGCAACAGTCACACTCAGGGTAGGGCTATGGCTTCTCGCCAGTGTGTACCCAGCGGTGCTTAACCAGATCTGAAGCCAAGTTGAAAGCTCTTGCCACACTGCGGACAGCAGTTGGGCTTGTCACTCGTGTAGCTGCTTTGGTGAATGAGGTCAGGGAGGTAGACTGAGGTCGAACCACACTCCTAGCACTCAAAAGCTTTGGAGATTGCAGGACAGTTGGTCCTTGAAGGGGCTTCTTCCTCCCCACATCCAGAGCCGAGTGTGGATAAAAATGGAAATATCCACTAGCCCGTGTCGCTCTTGGCAGCTAATGGTTTCGGTAGATTTAACCCTCTCGTTCATCTGATCATTCAAGAGCTCCCCATCTGCGGCCGCTGTCAAGGAATTTGACACGTTCGGCCTGGCTCGAGATTCTTAATACCTTAGCGCGGACTACGGCTCCCTCTTCGCTGGGATGCGGGGAAAGAAGCCTGAAGGAAAAGGTGCTCACTGCTGAGGGCACCCTGAGGACGGACTAGCCACGTCACCTGGTGCTGCACGATACTGAGACTCCATTGCCGCAAGTCTAGGATCTCCAAATTGCACCAGTCCACTCCGGGACCCCTGGGAGAGAGTATCCCACCTCTTCTAAACGAGGCGTGTTAAGCTTTCCGTGCACTACATATCCCAGCATGCACCGCACGCGCCTCCTGGGCTCGCGCAACTATCAGATAAATAACTACTACCATCGAAGTGCTTTCTGCGACTGTGCAAGAGTCAGAGTACCGCGATCGAAAACTACAAATTCCGACTTGCTTAATAACTGCGGTGGCGCTACTTAGAAAACGTCAGAGAGGAGGTGCCTGGCTACGTCCCTCTCTTCCAGTTCCGCTCCCTCGGATCAGCGGCGAAAGGGGGGCGGAGCTTTAGGCCTGAGCCAAGATGGCGGCTGCGAAACCAACCCCTGCGGACTCGCTCTCTTTCTGCCTCGCGCAGCTCACGGCGGCGGCCGGGGAGGGTCTAGGTGGGCTAAAGGACACAGCTACCAACGAGACACCCTTAGGCCGTGCGCTCTTAGCCCTCCGCACGCGCTACGTCAAGGCTGCGGGGGGAATCGAGCGCTTCCGGGCACGCGGCGGGCTCCTCCCCCTTCTCGTGCTGCTACGGCAAGCGTCTGCAGTGGGTCCCACCCCGTCCCAGACTGGCTCTGGCTCCGCCCCTTCGTCGGTCGAGTCCGAGGCTTCTGCTGGCCCCGCCCCCTCCGTTGCGTCCTCGTCGGCGCCCTCGCCGCCTGCGCGCTTGCGCAAGACCCTGGACTTGGCGCTCAGCATCCTAGCCAACTGCTGTACAGAAGGGGCGTGCCGGACTGAAGTGCGCAGACTCGGAGGTATTCTCCCTTTGGGTAAGTGCTCCGCCCTCATTTCCTAGACGGATTCCACGCACTCCCTCTTCTTCCCCGGGTGTGGGCGGTGTCTTGAGTTCTTTGTGTTGTACCCTGGAAGAACGTGTTTTTGACAGCGCGGCGCACACACGTCTCAAGTTTTCATGCCTCCTCATGTTACATCTCTGTTTATAGTCTAGTCGAACCCTCCCAGATCAATAATTACAGTTATTGCCTGGGTATTGATTGCCGGGCGCCTCCCTCGCCTCTGGGCTAGTGAGGCCAAAGAGGGGTTTTTTACCCTCCATTTATAAGGTTCTTAGCAGACAATGGCTTCTAAGTTGACAGCCCTGTGCAGGGCTGTCATTTGATGAGGTAGAGCTTGGAAGATGTGGTGGTCCAGAAAGTGGGCTCTGCAGTCAGCTAGACACTCCGATGCTAGGTAAAATGGGATGATATAACTACTTCTCAATAGTGGAGTTGGGAGAAAATTAAATACAGATATAGAACGCAGGCATTCTAAGCATGAACTGGGTACTTCAAGTTACTAAGAATTAAAACAATTAAGAGCAAATCCTAACAAAAGACGGCAGGCTTTTCTGTTTCCCAGCTAAGTTGGCGCCTCCTGGTGGCAACAGTGTAAACACAGTTTGCACAGTTTACGCCTGTATGAAATTGTGCGAATTTTGATAAAATCTTAAAATTTTTGGATAAAATGAAACATCAGTATACTTTAAATTTATATAAAATGCATCTGGGCCAATGTATGTTTGAGAAGAGGCCTGGTACATTAATTACTCCTCAAAAAATTAAAGTTTTTGTTATTAGCGTATAACCCCCCCCCCCCCGCCATTATTCAGTCACTATTTTGCCTTTTAAATATCTTCTGATTCCATCCATTTCTATCCCTCTTCCATCACGTGCCCAGAGACTTGTGCCCAGGTTCTGGGCTGTGCTGGTAGCTGACTTGGTTCAAACCACTTCCTCACCTGGGCTATTGCAACAAACTCCTTGGTGCTTCCCCTGCCGTATTCTTTTTCCCTATAATCCATTCTCCCCCCCCCCCCCCCCCGGTTACTAGATTCCATCACATCACTCCCATTCTTAACGACCCATATGACTCCCAGTGCCCTCACATTCAAACCCCGATTCCTTGGCCTGGCATTCGAGGCTCTTCATGAGTCATAGCAGACATTGGGTCTCACCTATAGACCTTTGGAAAGGCTGCTTCCAAACTTGAAATGCCCTAAAGCAGCGCCATTCATCGTCCTTCCAGTAAATATCTACCTATTTGACCTTCCAGACCCAATAAGTATTAGTTTCTTCTGGAGGACTTCCCTGACCCTCTCAGGCCACATTCTTGAGGTGATTATTGAGAGAGACAAGAAACAGTAGAACCCTGAAGAGGCCAAATTCTCTTGCAGTGAGTATTCTTCAGTGTGTGAAGACAGACAGCATCCAGAACCGAACAGCCCGTGCTCTGGGCAACTTAGCCATGGAACCTGAGAGCTGTGGGGACATCCATTCTGCTGGTGAGAAGGCTATGAGTATAGAGTTGGCTAGGGCTTGGGGTGGGACAGGGGCTTGGGTGTTTGTCTTCGCTCATTCTGTGTCCTTACCTTCCCTCTCCAGGTGCTGTTCCCTTACTCGTTGAGAGCCTGACGGCCTGCCAGGACTCACAGTGCCGGCAGAGTGTGGTCCGTGCCCTCCGCAACCTGGCAGACTCACCCCAACACCGCCTGGCCCTGGCACAGCAGGGAGCAGTACGCCCCCTGGCTGAGCTTCTGGCTGCAGCCCCAGACCCTGCACTGACCTTGGCCCTAGTCCGTGCTCTCCTGGAGCTAAGTCGAGGCTGTTCCCGGGCTTGTGCTGAGCAGCTAAGTCTGGGTGGGGGACTAGGCCCACTGGTCAGCCTGGCCTCCCACCCCAAAAGGGTGGTACGTGAGGCAGCTATCCTGACCCTTGCCAATCTATGTGCCCAAGGCCTGGTACGGCCTGCACTCGGTAATGCTGGTGGTGTGGAAGTGCTGCTGGGTGAGCTCCAGCGGCGCCGGGGACCCAGTGGGGCTGGCCCAGCCTCCCAGCAGCCCCTGGTGCGGGCTGTGTGCCTACTCTGCCGGGAGGCCATCAATCGGGCCCGGCTGCGTGATGCTGGTGGTTTAGAGCTGCTGATGGGCCTGTTGCGGGATCCTCGTGCCAGTGCCTGGCACCCTCGTGTCGTGGCTGCCCTTGTGGGCTTCCTCTATGATACAGGGGCCCTGGGCCGGCTACAGGCTCTGGGACTTGTACCTCTCTTGGCTGGGCAGCTGTGTGGTGAGGCTGGTGATGAGGAAGAAGAAGGAAGAGAAGCTGCTTCCTGGGACTTTCCTGAGGAGCAGACCCCTGAGCGAATAGAGGCTGGAAGCTTTCGAAGCCTCAGGTGAGTCCCCGCCTGAGCTTTGGGATGGGGTTTGTGTCTACTCTGGCTCTCTTCACAACCCTTACCCCCATTCTGTCTCAATAAGACTTTCACTGACTTGATTCTTTGTTTTCCCTGGATATGACCACTTCCCAGTCCCCATTAAACACACCTTCTCTCCCCTGGGTCCACCTTTGACCTTGGCACCACCCCAGCACCTCTGAACTTTGGGGTTCAGACAGGTTCGCTGGAAGGTAGTATGTGCACTGGTTGTATTAGTATACTCTGGAGTCTAAGTTCTTATTTTGGTACTATCACTTACAAGCTGAGTTATCATGGGAAACTTAATTTCTCTGAGCCTCTAATTTCTTGAATATAAAATTGAGGATAATAATACATACCTACCCCATGGAGTTGTTGTGAAGATTAAATGAGGAAACTTTGGCACTAAACACAGCTCAATAAATGTCAGCTGTCTTGTGAACTCTCTGACTTCATTTCCTACTGTTCTCCCTCGTGCCCACTACAGTCTTGCACAATAGCCTCCTAGCTAGGTTTTTAACATCACAGGTAAGTATCATCTCAGGGCCTCTTTAGTTGCTGTTCCCTCTGCCTAGAGTACTCTTCCTCTCATATTCCTTGATTAGATGTTACCTTCTCAGTGAGGGTACCATCACCACTGGGTTTTTTGTTTGTTTGTTTGTTTGTTTTTAATTTCTAACTAGTAACAAGAACTGAGAAATATAGTCACTTTATTTTTATTTATTTATTTTTAGAGAAAGCGGAAGGGAGGGAGGGAAGCATCAATATGTGATTGCCTCTTGCACGCCCCCTGCTGGGGACCAGGCCTGCAACCCAGGCATGTGCCCTGACTAGGAATCAGAATGGGCCACCCTTTGGTTCTCAGGCCAGCACTCAATCCACCGAGCCACACCAGCCAGGGCACCACTGTTTTTTAAATGTCAGCTTTTCTCTCTTCCAGCTCTATTCCTCTTCTATTTCTATTCCTTTTCATTTTCTTGATATGCATCCCTTCACTAACTCCACACTAACATGCCTTATGGTTTCCGCGTTTATTTTGTTGTTTGTTTCTGCTTACTAGAATATAAACTCTCAAAGGCAGGAAGTTTTGTTTTGTTTATTGCTTCTTCCTATCACCTAAAATGGGGCTTGGCATATAACAGGCATCAGTCATTGCTGAATGAGTTGGGGTTTTCCCTCCTCCTCTTTCTCACCTTTCTGCCCTTCTGGGCACTTCTTCTCCCAGGCTTCTGTCACCTTCTTTTGGCCCTCCTTGCCTTTGCCTTGGCTCTGAGTTCAGTCTCCTCTTTCTCCCCTCTGCAGGTCGTGGCTGATATCTGAGGGCTATGCTGCTGGCCCAGGAGACATCTCTCCGGACTGGTCTCCGGAGCGCTGTCCTCTGCCTCCTCCGCCTGAGCCAGCCGAGCCAGCCAGCCCTGCCAGGAGCTCAGCCTTGGTGCGGACTCCTCGTGCTCTACGCACACCAAGCCGCAGCCCTGCTGCCACTGAGGAGCCTTGGGGCCGTGAGGGACCAGCGCTGCTGCTGCTTTCGCGATTTTCCCAGGCCCCGGACCCAAGTGGGGCGCTGGTGACAGGCCCAGCCCTCTGCGGCCTACTGGCCTACGTGACAGGTGCACCAGGCCCACCAAGCCCGCGTGCACTGCGCATCCTGGCGCGCCTCACCTGCAACCCTGCCTGCCTCGAGGCCTTCGTGCGCAGCTATGGAGCTGCGCTGCTGCGTTCCTGGCTGGTGCTTGGTGTCGCCCCGGACGACTGGCCCATGCTGCGTTCCCGGCCCCTCACCCTGCGCAGCCATCACCGGGAGCTGGGTGTGTCCCTGCACCTCTTTGCTCTATATTCCACTTAGGCTTCAGTGAGCTCAGAACCTCGTCTCACCACTCCTCCCTCTCTCACTAATCTCTCAGTCCAAACAACCCTAGCCACCAGGAATGAGGAAAGGAAGGCTCCATCCGGCTCCATTGTCAGCCTACAAAGTTCTGCTCCATACTTTGCCTAAGACTTGGGGGCCAGGTATCCCCAAACCAGGCTTGGCCCCAGCAACTTAGGGTTGTGCCTGTTAGCATTTCCTTCCCCAGTTTACTCATGGTTCTGCATTGTCACTGACCTGTGAACCCAGGTTCAGACACCCTGTGCTTCCAGGTCCCACCACCATTCCAACATTACCAGGGACTGCCCTCTCTCCTGTGTGCTGCTTCAGTCCTTGAGGGCCCTGACTTACTCCCTGACCATCCCACTTCCTGTTCCTGCCCTTGACTTCCAGTTACTAGCATCTGAACCCCATCTCTCCAGAGCTTGCAGTCATCCTCCTTCCCCATGCCTTTATGTCGTGCCCTGAGGTTTTACCCATCTTCCTTTCAGGGCCCAAGCGGTCTGCCTTGTCCATCCCACCCCAGTGTTGGACACCAGCTCCCAACCTGACCCACTCTGCCCATCCCCACAGGTGAGATGCTGCTGCAGAACCTGACTGTGCAGGCTGAATCGCCCTTTGGAGTGGGCGCCCTCACTCACCTACTGCTCTCTGGGAGTCCTGAGGACCGTGTGGCCTGTGCACTGACCCTGCCCTTCATCTGTCGGTGAGGGGGATGTGGGTGCCTTGCAGGGGTCAGGGGAGCAGGTTGCTATCCCCAGGCCCGCCCTTTTCCACCTTCTGAAGGACTCCCTTTCTCCTCAAAGGAAGCCCTCTCTGTGGCGCCGGCTACTTCTGGACCAGGGTGGCCTTCGTATCCTCCTGTCAGCCCTAACTCGGCCAGCTCCACATCCACTCTTCCTCTTCTTTGCCGCAGACTCCCTTTCCTGCCTCCAAAGCCTGATGTCTCCCACTGCAAGCCCAGCCCACCCTCCTGCAATCCCCTTGGACCTAGACCCGCCCTCCCCTTGCCTCTATGAACCTCTGCTGGGCCCAGCCCCCATCCCAGCCCCTGATCTACACTTCCTGCTGGACTCAGGCCTGCGGCTCCCTGCCCAGCGAGCTGCCTCATCTACTGCCTCCCCTTTCTTCCGGGCCCTGCTAGCTGGCAGCTTTGCTGAAGCCCAGATGGACCTGGTACCTCTTCGAGGGCTATCAGCCAGTGCAGCCTGGCCTATTCTGCATCACTTGCATGGCTGCCGGGGCTGTGGAGCAGCGTTGCAGCCCATTCCCCTGCCAGGCCAGCCCCTGCTGGGCTCAGAGGCTGAGGAGGCACTAGAGGCTGCTGGCCGTTTCCTGCTGCCTGGGCTGGAGGAGGAGCTGGAAGAGGCTGTGGGGCGTATCCACCTGGGACCCCAAGGTGACCCAGAGTCAGTGGGTGAGGTATTTCGCCTGGGCCGGCCCCGGTTGGCTGCCCACTGTGCCCGCTGGACACTAAGGCCAGGGCAGTGCCCGCGGAAGCGAGCCTTGGCCTTAGTGGGGCTTGTGGAGGCAGCCGGCGAGGAAGCAGGTCCCCTTACTGAGGCTTTACTGGCTGTGGTGATGGGAGTTGAAGTGGGGGGCAAGGGTCCCAGCCTAGACTATTGATACCCCCTTGGAGGGGCCCCAAGAGTCAGTTGGCTATGAAGGCAGCCTCCCTCAGCTGCACGGGAAAGAGGCCAAGCAGAAGTCACCACCGAGGGCTGACGAAAGGATGGAACTGGACCCCGCGATGATGGGCTGAAGACTCTGGAGTGAGAAGCCAAGGTCAGGGTCTGGGCATGGGACCCATGAGATGGAGAAGAGCCCAGAGCCCCAAACCCCTGTCTTCACCCAGCCTTCTGGAGTTGGGATTAAAACTTTGGAGTTGGATACCCCTATTGTGTGGTGTCTCTATTTTCCTGTGGGTATCTCTTCACCCCTTCACCAATAAAACAGGGTATTGTCCAGATCTCTGGATCTTGATACAGGCTACCCTTGGCATGTAGGAGTTCAGTAAGTGAAATGCAACCCTGGGATAAAAGAAAGTTCCCAGGCTTCTCCCTAGGATGTGGTCTTTGGCCCCTAGGGAAGCCTGCTTCCTGCTCACATGCCTTCATTGCTCAGGCAGCCACTCAGCTGGGCACAGACTTTGGTCAGGGCTGAGAGGGCAGTGCTGCGGGAATGCTGAGTTTGGCAGTGTTTGGCCAAAGCTTTGGCATTACTCTTTTCAGAATGTCCATCACCCATCATGGGCCTTCAGTCTCTGGGTCCATTTTCATCTCGGGCCAAGTGCTCTCCTGCTGTTTGCCTAAAAGAAGACCTGCTGTGTTCCTGGAGTCTCTGAAGCCCTGTCTTAGTCATGCCCAGAGAGAGTCAACACTTTGGGCTGGCACTTAGTTAAGGGAAGAGCTCATGTTGCTTTGGTCTCCAAGACAGGGCCTCCATCACCCGGCTCCCAGATCTATGACCACTCAGGTGGCAACCTATCTTTGAGGAGACTACGTGTCCTGAGTCTGTCAGCCGACCTCTGGGGGGGCTGTCTCTGTGCCTCTGTGAGCCTTTGTCCAGGTCTCCATTTATTAAGCTGCGTGTTAGAACCACCCAGACAGCTTTTTAAAGGATTAAAAAGATACTGATGCCTGAGTCCTTTCTGATTAATTTGGACTGAGGGGAGGGTGCCCTGGCAATCAGTGTTTTAAGAAAGTCCCCCAAGTTGGCCCTGACCAGTGTGGTGTGGTTGGGCATTGTCCCGTAAACTGAAAGGTCAAGGGTTCAATTTCCAGTCAGGGCACCTGGCTGAGTTCAGTTCCCAGCCAGGGTGTGGGCAGGAGGTAACCGATCAATGTTTCTCTCTCTCTCTCCCCCCTCACTCTAAAAATAAATCTAAAAAGCCCCCGGGTTCTGATTTGCTGCTTTACCCACCCCCTCCCCGCAACACATCCCTTTCATTTTAATTAACATTGCCTTACAGGAAAAATATGGAATTAAGATTAGTTTTTGTATGGATCTCAGCTCAGAATCAGGGCTATATTACAAGAGATAGTGTTAGCAAATATAACTACACAATTGAGAGCCATTTATGACACTATGATTCTTACTGTATTTTTTCTGAATTACAGTCTTAAAACAAGGACTGTACCCTATTCTACCCTGGTTAGCATTGTTTTAAGCATTTGCCCCATTTACAACAGAATATTGCATAGCTCAATCCCACATGCAAAGAGGTGTGTGCTGTAAGAAAGGTTACATTTTAATTAAAAATTATACACATAAATCAAAGCCCATGTTAAATATTAAATACGCTTCATCCAACAAAACCATTTTGTATGAAATAATTTACAATGATGCTTTGCTGTACAGTTGCAGCAGCAGATGAATATAATCATAACCTCAGTACTTGTTAACTGCAGAATTCGAACCCTGTACTTGTCACATTTTGAGAGAAAAAAATGTTTCAACACTCAGAGCTTGCTCAGAACTTGTCACACTTGCAAGAACTTGTATGAGTCACAATGCCACCCTACAAGAGAAAGTGCTTCATCACTCATGTTTGGTACTTCTTGGTTTCAGCACTGATCAGAAGTTCTGGAACAAATTAACAAGTACCAAGATACCACTGTATCTTGTAAATGCAATAGGAGTAAACCCATTCATTCTTTTGTGGCATAGTGGTCACACATCAGCTCACGTGGCCAGCTAATTGTTTTTAATCCTCACCTAAGGAAATTTTCATTGATTTTAGAGAGAGAGAAACATCCATCAGTTGCTGTCCATACACACTCTGACCAGTGATCTAATTGAACACACAACCTTTTGGTGTTTGGGATTACACTCCAACCAACTGAGATACCCAGGCAGGGTATGGCCAGCTAAGTTTTTAAGGCTGAAGTGCGCATGTCTGGACTCAGGTCTGGGTTGAGACCCACAGTCCAATGGCTGCAGCACTACTGTATGTGTCCATAACCATCTACAGAGTGTCTTGATTTATCAGGAGCTCAGTCCACGAAGGGCTCCTTGTTCCTTTGTGTTGCTGAAGCCTGTGTCTTTCTTCTCTCGGTTCAAAAGTATCTTGGAAAGGAGCTCTTTTGGACCAGGTCTGGGTCACCTCACTGTTGGGGAAAGTCTTTGTCTTGAAGGCTGGCTGGGTGGGATCTGGCTGCCTGGGAGCGTTTTCTGAGTTTGCACGAAATTTGTGCCTGGGTTTCAGTTGAACTGTGTCTGTTTTCAACTCTTGGAGAAAAGATCCTGCTTTAGAATCTGCGGAAGGATTCATTGTGTCTCTGTCACAGAGAGATTTCTTTGTGTTTTAGTATTGTGCCTTTTGGAATCTCTGTTTATGTCATTATTTGTCAGTGTCTCTAAGGGAAGGTCTCTGAGCCTGGGATCTGACTGATTCTTACAACATTATTTCTGCCCCCAGCCCCAAACTTCTGTCTGGATCAAGTCTCTCAGGAAAGGCCTGGGTGGGAGCGGGGCACTGTCTGAGGCTCAGGATGCTAACTTTGGGAGGTGTCTGCTTGCGGGCCTCAGCCGGTGTCTCAGAGTCTCACTGGGCCGAAGATGCCGGGCATGGTCTGGAAGAGCCACATCTCTGACTCGGGCTGTGGCCGCCTGAGGCTCCCCGCAGCTGAGGCCAAGGCTGGGGTGTGGCAACCTCCCTACAAGCAGGGGGACTGGGCCTGCGTGGGCGGCAGCCCTCCCTCCCGTATTACACGCCCCCACCCAGGATTCTCCCGTCCATTGCCCCCTACTCCCCCCACCTTTCCCTTTAGCCCCATCCCAACGGATCCCGGCTTCCTTACATGGTCACGGCTGGGCCTTCAGCTCCCGGACGTCCTCCCCCACCCCCACCACCCTCCGCCCCCACCGGACACGGCCCCCGCCCTGCAAGCCCAGCGTGGTCCGCCTGCGCCCCACCATGGAGGACCTGGGTGAGTGGGGCCCGAGTCCCCTTGTACCCAGCCCTTCACCATCCCCTGGACCGGCTTCCCCATCCTGGAGCTCCCTGGCACTCCCCCGCATCTCCTCATCCTGCCTCCCGTCTTCTCGCTTCTGGTCTCTGCCCGCGCCTTCTTTCCGACTCCACGTCCCCCTTCCTGCCTCTCCCTTCCTGCCTTTCCCGGGCCGGCCGCTCCCTCCCTTCTTTCCTCGCTCTGCTGCAGACAGATGGGCAGGGAGATGCAGCGCCTGCCCGTGGGCGCCTGAGCGCAGGGGCTCTAAGATGGGAGGGGTTAAAGGAGTCTTGGGTCCGGGGCTGGGAAAATAGACGGAAAGGGAGACTCTGACATCAAGTTTTGGAAAAGAAGGGGGCCTGCCCCAGGGTTTTGGGAAGGAAAGAGTTAAAGATTCCTAAGTTTGGTAGGGGTCAGGTAGATGCGAGGGAGAGGTTAAGGGTTCCACCGCGGTCCCAGAGATTAAGAGTGAAGGGGCAGGAACTTCTAGGTTCTGGAAGAGAAAGGAGATGGGGGCGGCAGGTAGTGGGAAGGGGTCATTTTGTTCTCCCTCTCTGTTGAAACTGGGGCTGGAAGACTGTGCCCTCCCACTGTGAGACACAAGGGGTTCCAGCACCCTGCAGTAGGGGGTGCTGCTCAGTAGGGGTTAAGAGCTCTGCTACTGGGGAGAATAAGCCAATCAGAAAGCAGGTCCCTGCAGATTCACCAATGAGGTGCATAGGGTGGGACCCAGTCCTGGCGGTGGGCCAGAGCTGAGTGGGCCTGTTTAGGTCCGGGGAGGACTTGGTGGGCGTGGCAAAAGAGCATCCAATCAGAAAGCTGGGTGCCAGGCATGTAGCCAATTGAGCAATTTGGGGTGGAGCCAAATTGGCTCCAGTAAAGACCCAATTTTGACTGCATTAGGGAAGATTTTGAGAATAAAAAAAAATCAGGTGGCTGGATTTGTTCATGACTCTCAATACTGGCTTCTGTCCTCAAATACTGCACATTTGGAACCCTATCCTCTCATATCTTAAGGTCCTGTCTCTGCCCTAACCTTGACCTCTCAACCTCTCATCCTGATGGTGTCTCCCTGCAGATGCCCTGCTCTCTGACCTGGAGACCACCACCTCACACATGCCACGGTCAGGGGCTCCCAAAGAGCGACCCCCAGAGCCCCTCACATCTTCCCAGCCCTATGGCCCTCAGCCACAGGTGAGATCGGATGCTGTGGACTGGGGCAACCACTAGGGCCAGTCTGGCCAAGGCTAGAGGAATCTGGGCCTGAATGAGACAAAGTACAGGTCTATCATCCCACACATGTCTCTCTCTCTCTGTAGATGGGGTCTGGGGAGTCTTTAGGAGCCTCTGGAGACAAGGACCATCTGTACAGGTAAGGGGCCTGGGAACTAGGGAATGGGAAAGCCAATTAAGACTCAAGGTCAGGAGGCTTTGGATTCCCCACCCTGAACCCAAGCTCCCACCCTGTTTCCCAGTACGGTATGCAAGCCTCAGTCTCCAAAGCCTGTGGCCCCTGCGGCTCCTCCATTCTCCTCTTCCAGCGGTGTCTTGGGCACAGGGCTCTGTGAGCTAGACCGGTTGCTTCAGGAACTTAATGCTACTCAGTTCAACATCACAGGTACCAGGGTTACTGAGGCAGGTCTTGATGGGATAGGGGCAGGGCAGGGAAGGGCAGAGATTAAAGGGTATAGATTTCCCAGAGTAGCTAAAAGGACACAAAGCCTTAAGTGGGAGGGTGGGTAGAGCATGGCCCTATGTCCAGTGCCCTTCTCTCCTCTCTGCAGATGAAATAATGTCTCAGTTCCCATCTAGCAAGGAGACTGCAGGGGAGCAGAAGGAGGACCAATCTGAGGACAACAAAAGGCCCAGCCTGTGAGTTTGGCACAGTTGGCAGGGCAGGAAGAGCAGTGATCAGTCTTGGATGCCTGAGTTACTGGAGGGATCGTTACTCTGGGAGGCTCTGAGTTGACACGAGTTGTTTTCTTCATAGCCCTCCCAGCCCATCCCCTGTTCTCCCAAAACCTTCAGCCACCTCGGCCACCCTGGAGCTGGATAGACTGATGGCCTCACTCTCCGATTTCCGAGTCCAGAACCATGTGAGTCAGGCAGGGGGGTGGGCCATGGTGGCTTTGTGGCTCCCTAACCCATTTTAGACCTTTCCACATCTGCTGCCCTGCTGATTCAACTCATGTCCTCCCTGTTGTAGCTCCCAGCTTCTGGGCCAACCCAGCCACCAGTGCCGAGCTCTGTGAATGAGGGCTCCCCATCTCCACCAGGGCCGACTAGCAAGGGCAGCTTAGACACCATGCTGGGGCTGCTGCAGTCTGACCTCAGCCGCCGTGGCATTCCCACCCAGGCCAAGGGCCTCTGTGGCTCCTGCAATAAACCTATTGCTGGGCAAGTAAGTGGGGCTCTGTGAGTAGGGTGATAGAGAACCACGTACCCATGATCATCACTGAGAGCCAGCCTTTGTGCTGTTCCTTTTTAATAAGTGACTCTGGAAAGTGGTATTATTGTTGTTCAGATTTTATGAATGAGAAAACTGAAGCTCTGAGTCACACAGCAAGTAAGTGGCAGAGTGAGAATTCCAACCCGGTTACTTTTTACTGTGGTCCTTCTATGTGGCAGGCACGGTGCTACTAGCTCCTTTACAAACCCCCATCTCATTTGATCTTCTCAAAATCCTATTTGGCTCCACCCACCACAAAACTGTTTGTCCTCTACTAGAGCGTGGTTTGGTTCTTGGCTTACTGACTGAGCAGATATTATTGGCAATAACTGTGCCCAGTGGTTGACGTAGATTCTCCTGGCAGAATTTCCAATCTGAGCAAAGCAGGTGGCATTATGACTTTCATGGGCCTTAGGCACTTTTGCCTTTATACACCTCTTTCATTAAAAAAAACACTAAAAATTGTATTTTATGACTGTTAATATAAAAATTAATATATTAATATTATATATGGAATCATTTTTTTCTAGCTCAGTTTTTTCTTCTGACTTTAAAAGAAATTACAACATTTCCATGGGCTCCTAAAAAGTATTGTGGGCCCGAGGCAGTGTGCTGGAACACCTGGGTTGAATCTCTATCACTTACCAGACTGAGTGACTAGAACATTAGATTCTTCATCTTCATCTCTCAGAGATGAAACTCGAAAAGTGCCATGTAACCCTTAGCTCACTGGGGACATGGTAGCCCAAGGGCGACTCTGACCCTGGCCTCACTCCCATCTCGAAGGTGGTGACTGCGCTGGGGCGTGCTTGGCACCCTGAGCATTTCGTTTGTAGTGGCTGTTCCACCGCCCTGGGAGGCAGCAGCTTTTTCGAGAAGGATGGAGCCCCCTTCTGCCCTGAGTGCTACTTCGAGCGGTTCTCCCCACGGTGTGGCCTCTGCAATCAACCCATTCGACATGTGAGCCCTGCCTGGCCCACAAGCTTCTGCACTGTCTCACCCAAGGAGTCTGTGAGATGGGCTTCATCCACTCACTTCCTCCTTCCCTCACCCCCCTCCCACCCCCTTCCCACCCCCTTCCCAACCCATCTCACTCCCTCTCACCCCGGCAGCCCTGCACCTTGGCCTCTTCCATATTCCTTTAGATTCTGCCCTCTCTCTTTGACTCCCAAGTTCCTCCTTAGGTTTCCCTTGCCTCAAGTCACATTTCATTCTACCCACTCACCTAGGCTCAGGGTGGGAGAGGGAGAGAATGGATGGAGAGTAACAATGAATGTCCACTTTCATATCCTACAGAAGATGGTTACTGCTTTGGGCACCCACTGGCACCCAGAGCATTTCTGCTGCGTCAGTTGCGGGGAGCCCTTTGGAGATGAGGGTGAGCTTGACTCCCACCTTCAAAGCAGTGGGTCTGCTTTACATCCTACCTCACACCCTTTGGCTCAGTCGGCTAAGACCTCCTTAGGCCTTGGGGCCATGAAGTTTCTCCTGCTCTCTTCTGGCCCCAAACCCTCCCTCCTGTGGGTTTCCATCTCATCCCCTTCCGCTCTGCACCACCCCCTACCACCAACCCGCCTCAGACCTTGTCCCTCTTTCCCTACTGCTCACTGTGGCCCCACAGTTTTCACTGCTCGGAGGACCATTTTCTTTCTGCCCACTCGGTTTGCACCCCTAGGTTTTCACGAGCGCGAGGGCCGCCCCTACTGCCGCCGGGACTTCCTGCAGCTTTTCGCCCCGCGCTGCCAGGGCTGCCAAGGCCCCATCCTGGATAACTACATCTCAGCGCTCAGTGCACTCTGGCACCCAGACTGTTTCGTCTGCAGGGTGCGCTCTGTGGAGGCGGGACCTGGGGGTGGGCCAACGGGGCGAAAAGGGGGAGATGGTGGGGGTGGGGGGGAAGGACCAAGAGTCCGAGGTGGGTAATCATTCAGGGCTGGGTGTTCCTGGAGGCAAGGCTTCAAGTCTCGGTGGGACTGCGGGGTGACGGACAGAGAGGGGTGTCTTGTAAATCGAGTTATCAGGTGGCGGGTTCAGCCGCTGATTCATCCTGTCACTGCCACTCTTCCGCAGGAATGCTTTGCACCCTTCTCAGCAGGCAGCTTTTACGAGCACGAGGGCCGCCCACTGTGCGAGAACCATTTCCACGCACGGCGCGGTTCGCTGTGCGCCACGTGTGGCCTCCCGGTGACCGGCCGTTGTGTGTCTGCCCTTGGCCGCCGCTTCCACCCGGACCACTTCACCTGCACCTTCTGTCTGCGCCCGCTCACCAAGGGATCCTTCCAGGAGCGCGCCAGCAAGCCCTACTGCCAGCCCTGCTTCCTCAAGCTCTTTGGCTGACTCTCAGCCCTCCAACACCCGCCCTTCCCGAAAAGCCCATGCTCTCCAGACCCCAAGGCCTTGCTCTTTTGAGCTTGGGGCTCTCCCCAACCCCACCCTAAGAGCACCACCGGCTGTAGAGGCCCGCCCCTAAGGTATTTTATCCTGTGTTCTCCCGGCCTATCCCAAGGCCAAACGCCCCCAAAGTGGGACACGCACTGATTAGCACCCCCACTGAGTCCTTCACTTTATTGCCACCCTCAAGGGAACCCTGACTGCAGGAAGGCCCTTGCAATTCCGACTGATCAGAAGCCAGCCCGGGACATGCCTCCCCACGCTCCCTCACTGCCCTGTGCACTTTTTTGTACGTACATAAATACACAGTCCACTTCGCACTGGTGCTGTGTCTCTGCACTGGAGAGCCTTGCGTCGCGACTCCCCTCCCAGCAGCCTGTTCTAGGCTGCCTCCCTGTGGCTGGAGCGAGACCTGCAGCCTTAGTCTGCACATAAATCTGATGAGCCTGACTCTGGAAAGAACCGTGAGCAGACCCACAGAGCCAGTACATGAGCTCAAGCTGGGCCCCATAGAACCTTCCTGCCTCCACCCTCCATTCCCTGCCTCTGACCCCCTTCAGCTCTCTATATTTTCGAAATAAGCACTTAAACTTTTCCCAATTCCCCTGACCCCCGCCATCTTGTCTGGTTTCCAGTTGGGTTTTTTTGTTGTTTTGTGGGGTTTCCCCCGCTTCCTGTAAGACCTTCAGAGATGGGCTAGATCCAGAAGTGCCAATCTATGCCCACCCTTTGGATCTGGGCTGTAAGGCACAGCTTCCCTTTTACTATAGTATTGACTCATAACATCTCCCCCAGACAGAGGGTGACACTCAGTGTGGTCAGGCAGGGTCTGGAGGAGCCAGGAGGAAGCTTCTAACTTGGAGTCATGGAAGGCTTCCTGAGGGAGGTGGCACATGAGCTAAGTCCCAACAGAAAAAGGTAGGGCCAGGGCATTTTAGGTGTGGAGAAGTTCAGCTTCCATCTGAATACCCAAGCCCCAGAGGCCTTTCGGAGCCCCCAAACCTTTACCCTGTACCCTGCAGTCCCCTGGGCGGGAGCATGGAATCCTGGGCCCAAATTATAGGGGTCTTTGAGGATGGGAACGAGGGATCCTCAGAGCCCCTTCCAGCTTATCAGCCAGAGAGCATGTGAGGGCAAGAGACAGATGAGATGTTATCTGTCCTTACCTCAGGCAGACCCCTAGATCCTTTCCTCTCTGATGCTCCGTTCCTTGGGTCTTCCCTTGCCTCCTGCTCTTCTCCTTGCACATACTCCCCCTGGACAATGCTGCCCATCCCCGGGCTTGTAACCACCTCCCTGTCCTGGGGATGCCCAAATTGGTCATCTCCAGTCTCCATTCATTCACCAAGTGTTTATTGAATACTTACTGAACCAGGCTTCATATCAGGTGTTGGGTGACCACAGGGAACCAAGTAAACATGCTCCTTGCCCCCATGGAGCTGAAGTCTATCTAGTAAAGGAGACAAGTGACAAGTGTGATGAAGTAATGGGACTTCTATGACAGCCTAGCACCGCCCCAGTCCTTTATAGTACTTATCACTCTTGCAAATACACATTTATTTGTTGCTTATTTATTTTGTTCCTTAAACTGGAATGCAAGCTCCCAAGAGCTTGTCAGATGACATATGTTTTTGTCAGATGACACTGTCTTTCCAGTGTCTGGTATGGTATCTGGTATGTGGTAAGTGCTCAATAAATGTTTGTTAAAGAAGGGAGGAGCAAGGGAGAAAAGAAAGGCAGGAAAATGAGAAGGCAAAAAAAAAAAAAAAAAACAACTAAGAGAAGGTGGGGAAGGGATTACCTTAATCAGATAGAGAAGGCCTCTGAAAATGTAATGTCTAAGCTGAGACTTGGTTGAGAAAAAGCCAACTGGGCAAAGAGCCTGAGGAGAGCATTTCAGGCAGAGGAAGCAGCAAGTGCAAAGGCCAAGAGGTAGACAGAGCTTGGCGTATTGGGAATAAGGAAAGAAGGCCAGTGTGGCTGGATCAGAGTGAGGAAGGTGGAGAGTAGCAGGAGGTGAAATCAAAGAGGAAATAGGTGCCACATCATGACAGGCTCTGATGGCCACAGTGAGGTCTCTAACCCCCATGTGTCCTCTGATTCTGGCACTCATCACCCCTGGGAGCAGACACTGTGGGTGCCCTTCCCACATCTGCTTGGCCCACCTGAGAAGTCATGTAGACAGTTCCCTGGTACCCAGTCTCCTCAGCTGCCTCCTGAGTCTCTGTCTGAGGGTGCTCTCTGGTGGAAGGAGCATGCTCTTGTACCCCTCAGGGCTGAGCTGGGTGGGGCAGTTTTAGAACCTCCAACTAGTTAGAGACATGGACTGGTAAAGAAATACCCCAGCTGCCTGGCTGCCTGAGGATCAATTCTGAGGTGTGTTCTCCACAGAGTCTCAGAGGGTCCCCATTGGCATATGGAATCCAATTGCTCACCGTGGTTACCTGTCAGTGGACACATGCTTTATTGGCTGTTCTCGCCTCCCAAATCCTTCGCAATCCTTATTGGGATCACCTCCCCAGTAAAGTCCTTACACACCAATTCTCATTTTGGGGTCTGCTTTTTAAGGCATTCCTTAAACATATTTCATTGTATTCCCCATCTCAGGCATGAACCCAACTGCCATCGTCAGACATCCAAGTCTGGTCAATTCTAGAAGAAAGGCAGAGAGGTACAGCCCCCTCCCTTCTTGTGTCCAGCCCCGTGCTGAGCAATAGAACTCCAGAGATGAATCAGATCATTCCCAGCTCTTGGGGAGGCTCTAGCCTTATGGGGAGACAGACCTGGACCCAGACAAGGGCCATGCGATATGCTTGGAAGTGTATCAGAAAAGTCAGAGAAGTCTTTCCTAAAGAGGTAACAAGAGCTGGGTACTGAAGGCTGAGTAGGAGTTGGTCATTTGGGAGGCAGGGAGGCCTCTAAGCAGAAGGTACAACTTATGCAACAGTTTGGGGGAATAAAAATATACAGGCTGCGCAGGAAAAAGGAAATAGAAGGAAACTCTAGATTTGGTATGGGAGCAAGGGAAAGGGTGGGCAGGAGTTGGGGCATGGCAGTACTTGAACATCTAGCTGAGGAGATTCTACTTCCTCCTGACTGAGATGGGCAGCTATGGAGTGTTTCGGAGTAGGGGTGCGACAATGTCAGATTAGGGCTTGAAAGTGATCTCTCTGGGTTAGTCAGAACCAGGGGGCTGGCTCAGCCAGGTTCCCTAGGTCAAGGCTGAAAAGTAGGCATTTTTCAGGGGTGAAGTGATTTTGAGCCTGAGGCACTGGAGAAAGGGTAGAGGATAAGGCCTAGGAAGGGATGTTCCTGAATTTGAAAGGGCCCACCTCCCCAAGACCAGCTTTCAGCCTTGATGTGACCTGATTCAGCTAAACAAAGCCACCGAGGGGGGGACAAGGCCTGGATGATTTGTCAGCTCATTGCACCTGAGGTAACCATTAATCCTTCCCCTGGAAGAATCCAAGGGCTGGTCTCTTGAGGGCCAGATGTTAGACAGAATGGAGGAAGACGCAGAGGCAGGCTTGCCACCCGGGCTCAGGGAGCAGAGGGTCTTAATCGACAACCCTGCTGACATCCTGGTCATTGCTGCTTATTTCCTGCTGGTCATTGGTGTCGGCTTGTGGGTGAGAAGTTGAAGGGTGCTGCTGGGGGCCAGGTTTCTGGGGCATGGGGGGAAAGTCTCAGGGAGACCTCAGGTGGCAGTAGGAGCAGGATGCCTAGATATTTGAGGGAGAAACCAGGGCCTGGGTGAAAGAGGGGGAAAGTAAGTCTCTCCACAGTCCCCTACCCCTACAAGTAGGTCTTCTGATAGCCTCAGGGAGGCTTAGCCAATACTCATTCTTTGTCTTCCCACTTTTGGATTGGGCTAGTATTTTCCTCAGGAACAGCATTTTAAGTGATTCCTCTGTTCCCCTGTCTGGACCGGAGCCCATAGGCCCGATCCAAGGCCCCGAGGAAAGCCAGGCCAAATCTAGCCACACCCAGGCTTGGGCAGTTGGACACCAGATTAAGGCAAGGGTGGCTCTGGGTGCCTGGGAAGGGGTTGTAGGGGTGGGGTGTGAACCACCAGGGGAGCCAAGCACTGGTTAATCTTCAGCCTGAAACAAGGCTGAGGAATGTGTTGAGGAGGCTAATGAGGTCCAAAGATATGCCCTGAACCCAGGTCTCCCCAACTCCTGTTTCCCAGTCCATGTACAGAACCAACAGAGGCACCGTGGGCGGCTACTTCCTGGCAGGACGAAGCATGGTGTGGTGGCCGGTGAGAGAGGCTGGCTGTGGAGTGGAAGGGGGCCTAGAGAAGCAGCCTGGCTCACTCATACCTCTGGTCACCCAGGTAGGGGCCTCTCTCTTTGCCAGCAACATCGGCAGTGGCCACTTTGTGGGCCTGGCGGGGACTGGTGCTGCAAGTGGCTTGGCTGTGGCTGGATTTGAGTGGAACGTGAGTGAGGCCCCCTTCCCCCATCCCCAGAGGGAACTCTTGGAAGGGTCCTACCTAGGTGGGCTCCAGACAGAGGGAATGTGAGACTGGAGGTGGAACTTCCTGATTGTGGGGTGGGGTTGGGTTTCAAGTGAGGGTCACAAGGCCAGCATGGAGGCAGAGGGATGTAGGAAATGACCACTTTCAGTATAGATATATGTCCTGCTCCCGACTTGCTGTGTAAGGCTGGACCAGCCACTACCTCCTGTAGCCTCTTTGAAGAAAGATTTGATTTACTCCTCTCTGAAGTGGGGTGAAGATAAAGAAGTGCTTGTTCTTATGCTCTCTGAAGTTGTGGCCCAGTGAAGACATCGTGGCCAAATTAAAGCCCCTTCCAGAAGTGGGAGATAGACAAAGCTCTGGGACTGAGACTCACCTTGGAAACCTGCAGAGATAAGGGCTTTGAACTCAGGGCTTCCTGGAGGAGGAGGCCTCTGAGCTGAGCCTTGATGGTTTCTTGAATGGAGAGTGGAAGCAGCCCTTTTCTGGCAGAGGCTGGGGTCAGGCTGAGGGGTCTGTGCCTGAGCCCATGCGCTTGGGGGTAGGGGTTAAGGACCATCTTGGGAGGGACCGGGCAGAGGTCATGGCCTGGGAGGGCAAGGGGGGTTCTAGATAAGGGCCCAAGAAGATGTCAAGACCATGTTCCTTAATGTCCAGAGCTCAGGGATATCATCCGTATTTGTGTTCTCTGGGCCCCAGATGCGAACTTGACTTTACAACAGCATATTCACGGAGAGGAGGTCTCTCATACTCTTGGCGCGGGGGGGGGGGGCGGCGGGGGGGGGAGGGCGGGGGACGGAGGACACGCCCTCATTGCAGGATCTCAGGGAGTCACTCTCAGTTGTCGCACTGTGCTCACAGGCGCTGTTCGTGGTGCTGCTACTCGGCTGGCTCTTCGCGCCAGTGTATCTGACCGCGGGTGTCATTACGATGCCGCAGTACCTGCGAAAGCGCTTCGGCGGCCATCGTATTCGCCTCTACCTGTCCGTGCTCTCGCTTTTTTTGTACATCTTCACCAAGATTTCGGTGCGCACGCATGGCGGGCAGAACTGGGCCCTGAAAGGGCGGGATCACTGAGATAGGGTCTTTAGAAGGTCTTGGGGTGGAGGGTGGGGGGACCAAGGAGAAATACGTGTAAGATCCTGATGGAGGCAGCGCCTGGAAGGCACGGATTTCTGGGGCCGTGGCCACAGTGGGTGGGACCTGGAAAGGCCAGGCCATGGAAAAATGAGGGAACCTTTGAGGTGTGGTCACATAGGATTGTGGTCTGGGCAGATGGACCTGGGTCCCTGCCCTGGCCTTTGGGTCCTCACTTGTGTGCTCGCTCCTTCCCCCAAGGTGGATATGTTCTCCGGGGCGGTATTCATTCAACAGGCTCTGGGCTGGAACATCTATGCCTCCGTCATCGCACTCCTGGGCATCACCATGGTCTACACTGTGACAGGTGGCCGTGACAGGGGCTTGGGGAAGGGAGTAGGCTGGGGAGATGTGATAAGAGCATCACTCAACCATACTGTCTGCTCACCAAGACCTGTCTCCTGTTTCCCGAGTGCATGAGCCCGGAGAACGGGCCATCATTTTGAAATTTGTTCTCCCGGAAGAGGCACCTTTTCCGTATTAGAACAACGACAGGGTCTGTAGTAGGAGCAGCCTGTCTGGGCTGTCCCCACTGACCCATGCCCATTGCAGGAGGCTTGGCAGCGCTGATGTACACGGACACCGTGCAGACCTTTGTCATTCTCGGGGGGGCCTTCATCCTCATGGGTTACGGTATGTCCCAATACGGGAGAGGCACGGAGGTCATGAGTTGCAGGGCGCTCCCTCTGGGAGCTGGGACAATCCCGTGTCTCAGGCGTGTGGGCTCTAGGGAGGGCCTTGGCGGGGCGCCAGGTCCCCTGACGGTGTTGCCCACACAGCCTTCCACGAGGTGGGCGGGTATTCAGGGCTTTTCGACAAGTACTTGGGGGCAATGACGTCGCTGACGGTGTCCGAGGATCCGGCCGTGGGCAACATCTCCAGCTCCTGCTACCGACCTCGGCCTGACTCCTACCATCTGCTCCGGGACGCTGTCACGGGGGACCTACCGTGGCCCGCTCTGCTCCTGGGGCTTACCATCGTCTCAGGCTGGTACTGGTGCAGCGACCAGGTGCGGGGTCAGGGCTTGGGTGGGGCAAAGTCGGGGCAGAACCAGAACCAATGTGGGCGGGGCTGAGATGGGTGCCTGAAACCATCTGGCGGAGCTGGGCCGAGGGCAAGCTCTGCGAGGGCGCGAACCCTGCCAGGTTGGGACTAAACCCGAGGAAGCCGGATCCAGCCGGCCGGGACTGTGTATGGAGCAGAATTACTGCAGCGCTGAGCCAGGCAGGGCCTGAATTAGAGCGGCAAGTTGAGGCAAGGTCTAAGGGGGAGGAGGATCCGGGACTGGCCGCAGGTAGTTGAACGCACCTGGTCACAGGTCATCGTCCAGCGCTGCCTGGCGGGGAAGAACCTGACCCACATCAAGGCGGGCTGCATCCTGTGCGGCTACTTGAAGCTGATGCCTATGTTCCTCATGGTCATGCCGGGCATGATCAGCCGTATTCTTTATCCGGGTAACGTATGCACCCTGACTGGACCAAGAATGCCGACCCCCATCCAACCCTTTTTTGTGTAAGAACCCGGCTGCCTGCTTCCAATATCCGTTACAGTTTTGAAATTTGGAAATCTAGTCATCCAGTTCCACCTCCTTCCAGGACTCCCACCTCGCCTCCACTAGAATTCCCAGCCCCTACTTCAGGGACCTGTCTTAGCTGTGTCGTGCCCTTCCCCCCAGACGAAGTGGCATGCGTGGTGCCCGAGGTGTGTAAGCGCGTGTGCGGCACGGAGGTGGGCTGCTCCAATATCGCCTACCCGCGGCTCGTCGTGAAGCTCATGCCCAATGGTGAGAGCGAACACCCAGGTTGCCCCCTGCCCTCAGGTGCAGGCTGCTTCGGAGACTGCCAGCGGGAGGAATCACCCATTGCCAAGCCTGCACCCTCATTGCGCTCCCATTGGCCCACAGGTCTGCGTGGACTCATGCTGGCCGTCATGCTGGCCGCACTGATGTCATCGCTGGCCTCAATCTTTAATAGCAGCAGCACACTTTTCACCATGGACATCTACACGCGCCTGCGGCCTCGCGCAGGGGACCGCGAGCTGCTGTTAGTAGGACGGTGAGACTGGAGCCCCCACTCCCGTCCCCCAAAACTCAGCCCGGGAGGGGGACAGGGAGCACTGGTAAGGTTAAGGAGAGAATGGTGTCCTGGGTGAAGTTTGATGGCTGCTCACCGCAGGCTCTGGGTGGTGTTCATCGTGGCAGTGTCGGTGGCCTGGCTACCTGTGGTGCAGGCGGCACAGGGCGGGCAGCTCTTCGACTATATTCAGGCAGTCTCCAGCTACCTGGCACCACCTGTGTCCGCGGTGTTCGTGCTGGCGCTCTTCGTGCCCCGCGTCAATGAGAAAGTGAGCATGCATATACAGTGTTTGCTTGGTGCAGGGCTTGGGCATCAGAAAAGGCTGACGTTCTTTATCCCACAGGGTGCCTTCTGGGGACTGATTGGGGGTCTGCTGATAGGTCTGGCACGCCTTATCCCGGAGTTTTCCTTTGGCTCTGGCAGCTGCGTTCAACCCTCTGCGTGCCCAGCACTCCTCTGCAGGGTGCACTACCTCTACTTTGCCATTGTGCTCTTCCTCTGCTCTGGCCTCCTCACCCTTGTGGTCTCACTGTGCACAGCACCCATCCCACGCAAGCACGTAAGTGCCAGCCTCTGGACAGGCACCAAACATGCACCACGTGGGCCAGTGCAGCCCTCTCCAACCCGTTTGCCAGTTCGCTTCCAGTGGAAGCGAGTGGTACCACTTCCAGTGGTACTCAGTGGAGAGGACCTGATTTTCTAATGTTAAGGACTGCTGAGAGCATGTTGGGAGTCCCGTTTGAAGTTGCATTTGCAAAGAAAATACGTTTTTATTTCATGACATTTATCTGAGGTGGTTTGGGGGAGGTGGCTTGAAGATTGTAAGGGAAGTGATTAAAGCTCCCCAACATTTTTGGCATGGCCTTTGGGACTCAAAACACAGGATATGATTGGTGGCTAAAAGGGACAGAGAACCCACAAAAGGGTTTGGTCTTGTTCTGCTTCAGGGCTGATTGGGTGTGGGGGTAGGGGCTGCACTGAAGAGCCAGGCCTTGAAAGATGGGCTCAGGACTCCACAGGTGGAGAAGTGGGGGGAAAGGTGACAGGAGTAAATACGAGCAAATACCCACAGGAAGAAACACTGTTTTAGCAGGACTGTTAAGACTGGAACCTAAAGCACTGCAATTTTAAGTGCAGACAGAACACCTGGGGTGATTAAGCAGGGCCAAGAGCTTTAAACGCCCCACTGAGGAGCCTGGGTTTAGCCTGAGGGCAAAGGGCAGCCATAGGTCATGTTTGAGTGAGCTGAGCCTGGGCTAGGTGTACAGGGTGGACAGAGGGAGGCTAGGAAGTGCCAGTGTGGATGAGACATCAGGGTCTGGGCTTGAAGGTACAGAACTCCCACTTGGTCTCTGCTCCCACCTCTCTCCAGCTCCACCGTCTGGTTTTCAGTCTCCGGCACAGCAAGGAGGAACGGGAGGACCTGGATGCTGATGAGGTGGAAGGTCCAGGCTCACCCCCTGTACAGAATGGGCATCCCGAGCATGCAGTCGAGATGGAGGGTAAGGCACTACCCCAGGAGGTGGGGCTAGGGAGCTAAGTTCCCTCAAACTAACTGTAGGGCTTCAATTTTTCCTAGAGTCCCAACCCCCAGCACCAGGCCTGTTTCGCCAGTGCCTGCTCTGGTTCTGTGGAATGAGCCAGGCTGGGTCAGGTAGTTCCCCACCCCCTACCGAGGAGGAGGTGGCTGCAGCAACCAGGCGGCTGGAGGACATCAGTGAGGACCCAAGATGGGCTCGTGTGGTCAACTTCAATGCCCTGCTTATGATGGCTGTGGCCATGTTCCTCTGGGGCTTTTATGCCTGAGGTCAACTGTGTTGGGACCTCTTGAGCCACAGCCAGGGAAGAGCTCAGCCTCACAATGAGTGCAGGTGGGGAGCCTGCAGTGGTAAGAAGGGGCAGGAGGGAAGGGGGAAGGCCATAGTTCTCCTTCCCTCTAACTTGTCCCTGTCTGGGGCCCAATCCATCTGACTGGCAGTTATGTACTGTGAGGCCTTGGCCAACCAGCCACAACAGTTCCCCAACACAAAAATAAAGCTGCCTTTCCCCACCGCCCTGCTGTAGTCCAAGTGTTCTTGCTTCAGGCTCTTGGCCCTCCATCTGGGCTGCTCACAAGACCTTCTTTTCTGGAGACAAGAGCCATGTGGCCCTCCACTCATCCACCTCTAGCTGGTGCTTCTCAGTCTTCCAGCCCACGTCCTGCAGTCCTGGGGAGAGGTCATGGGGGTATTGGTACTACAGGAACTGCTGGGGAGGAGTCTGGGCTGACCCCAGAGAGAAGGGTAAGGAGCGGCACAGACGGGGTAGAGGCTTTATGCCCTGCTCAGGCTTCTCTTGCCTCTGCTGGGTGATCTCTGGCATAAAATTAGGCTAAAACTTCATCTGGTCACAGCAAGAATTCATTGAGCTAACACATGGTGAAAAGATGGAATGGAATAGATACTAAATAAAAGATTAGCACCCGCATTTGTAAGACTCCCCTCACTCCCAGTTCTTCAATGCCAACTGGGATTTATTACAGAAACAACACTGACAGCCTCAGAGGCCAAGGAGCCTGAAGGGTGTTACCTTTCAAGAACTTTGGGAATAGCTTGTCCAATACTTCATGGGTCTCCCTGACGATGGCCCAGCTCTCCTTCTTAGGACCTGGATGGGGGTGCAGAACCAGGAGCTCTTGGGTCCCCAAGCCAAACATCCTCTCTCCACCCCACTTGGAGTTATCAACAGCCTAGACTGTGAAGCTCTTACCTGTCCGTACTCGATTCCTCAGTTCTTCCAGCTCTCTTGGGAGGGGCCCATCTTCCCGCAGGGCTCCAAGAACCAGTCCATGTGTGGCAGCCCTTAGGACAGTCTCAGGGCCTGCCATTGGGCTCAGAACGACCTGTACCTGGTCTGGAGACCCAGAGACAGATTGGTACCAGGGAGGGCCACTCCCCAAACACTCCTGACCCCATCATCCTGCTTCATCCCTGTCTGCCCCTAGAGGCCGTCGCCTGACCTGGAAGGCCCTCTCTCACCCTTGCCTTTCCCACTGGTTGCTCCCCAGTGCTCTGGCCAAACCAAAATAACCAATTTCCAAATACAATTTCACAGCAGCTCACTGAGGTGGGTTTATTTTGCATGTTTGTAATGGCTAGTTGAGAATAAGCACCTTTTAACAACACAACCAGCAGACCAATAGATTCTAGTACTTTTTTCCTCAAGAAGTGACTCTGGATGGAAGAGAAAAGTGGTCCCCCTGAGAAAACTAAAGGTCATAACCTAATCTGAGTAAGTGCATTGCAATATACTATGAGCTTTTACATAATCACCTTATTTGATCCTCATAAAAATACTGCAGGTAATAAGGCAGGTATTGTTAACTCCATTTTATAGGGGATAAGGTGAACTTCATGGTGCATGCACCTCTAATTCAAATGCATCGAGTCTCAGTCTAGAGCTCCCTCCAGGACACCAGGTGGACTCCAAACTCTCCAGAGCTTGTGGCCCTGAAGCTGGAGGAACCAGAGGCTGACCCCAGGTGGGCGAGCCTAAGGCTGGGAAAATATGGCATACTTACTTTGCGACTGGTCCCAGTGAAGAAGGTAAGGTTCTTTGTGTCCCTCAACCAGTTGCTGCAGCTCAAACACACTGAAGGAAAGAGAGTGCGGTGGGGGAAGAGAAAGCAAAGGCAGGAGTGAACAGCCACCTGCTAACTACAACTGTCCATACTTCATCTGTCCTTCACCCACTTCCCATCTATCCCTTAAGCCATTACCCATGCACCCCACAGCCACCTTCCCTTCTTTCTATATTTAGTCATCCATTTACTCCATCCACCCATTCTTCCTTCATCCAACAAATATATCCTTTATATCTACTCTATGTTACACACCCAGCTGCACTCAAGCATATGTGCTGACCCCATGTCTGGTCAGTGGAAATAAAGAACCCAGAGCAGAGGTGGGCCTGGTCAAGGAAGGCCACTGTGTAAATGGAATAAGGCACACATGTGGGAAGTGGGGGGCTAGTAGTGATGAGTGGGAGACACCAGGCTACTTACCTGGAGATCAAACGATGTAGGGGGACACCCAAGGACAGAGACAGAGATGGCCAGAAACCTGTGGGAAGCTGGAGTCAGGAGTCCCAGGTATGGGGACAGACCGAGAGACACAGGACTTGAGACCAAGGGATTGGGTCACCTGTCCACAGTGGCTCCATCTGGTTGGCTGAAGTAGGGTCAAGTACCTCTCCACTCTGAAGGAAGTGCTTCAGGACCAGCCAGAGCCGACTTTCATTCAAGGTCTCTATGACAAGGGCTTGGACTGCCCGGTAGTTGGCATAAATGTGGAGGGCAGTGAGGAGGAAGAAACAACCGAGGCTGAAGCTGGAATGAGAGAGCAAAGTGGTCAGCAGGGGAAGAGGCCCAGCGGGGCACCTCCGTCCCATGCTTGCTCTCGGCTTACCTAGGGCAATTGGACACGAGGGGAAGCATCAAGAGGCTGACCAGGAGCCCTGCCAGGTTTACCAGTGTCTCCTGGAAAATGGCAGAGGATTTGGGAGTTGGAGGGCTCCCCTCCAGGCCAGACTGAATAGCCTTGAATGCCTTTCACAACATTCCTCCCTGCCCCAGAACCACCCAGGTCTCCCTACATGGATGAGGGTGCGTAGTAAATTTTTAATATTTTTAGTGAGTGTCCTGTCACTTAAAAGATACCACCAGCTGCTTCTCCCCTCAGGCAGATACAATGCCCCTTAAACATTTTCTTTGTCTCTCAAGAGTCTCCTGAGTATCCTATGCTTAGCCAAGGAAATGTCCAGAGAATGGGGAAGTATTTCTTATTGTGGTTAAAAAAGGCTGAATTCCCCGTAGTCTCTTGGGTATGCAATTATCAACAGATACTTTTACAAAGGGGTCAAGGAATGACCAAGGAAAAAAGGCACAAGATTTAAAGCTCTTCCCTTGAGAATCAATCTTATCAAATCCCTCTGATGGCCTAAGATGGCCTGACTGAGCTCACCCTAGGAGAAAGGACCACAGGCCGCCTGCCCCCAACTTACTATGAGGGAGGAGGAATCTGGACTGGTACCCCTGACTACTGGGGTCTCCAGGAGAGTTGGTCCTGGCACAGAGGAGGGCTTCAGCTGGAGACCTTTTCTTACCCAGCCATCTGGATAAGGGGGTGAGCTGTGGAAATAAAGGCTGTGGGTGTGACAGTACACTGGGGACCAGAAACCTTGGGAGCTCAGGAGCAGAGGTACCGCCTCTTCCCTAGGTGGGAAGAGTCACATCCAACAGCCACAATAAGTGGTAACAAGGCAACATCAGCAGAAAGCAAGGGACTGCTGCAGGGTTGAACATGTCCTAGATTGCCCCTGTGATGTGTTATTGCCTCTGTGGATTGAGGAAGCCCTGGAGCCTTGGAAAATACAGCTTGAGGGTGGGGGAGGGTTGAGGGGTTGGAAAGAGTAGATGAGCGATAGCAGGCACAATGCGGGGAGATCCTAACAATCAAGGCTTGGGTTGTCCTTATTTCTTCTTCTCTAACAACCTTCAGGAGAGATAATGGAGAAGAGCTAGTCTAACTAGTTCCTGAGAAAAGGGACGTGTCCAAGGGGACCCTGAAAAACTGAATCGCTCTACACCTTACTACGTTATTGGTAGAATGACAATGAGTCCCTCCTGACAAGGCCACTACAGGAATGTAATGAGGTCATACAAATGAAATACATGGTTAATGTTTAACAAACACAGGGTTGGTGTGAGAGTTAAAATGATGCAATGCACATAAGCACTTAGCAGAGGGGTTTTGGGGGACCCAATACCTGCAGGGTTCAGCGTGTAGGGGTGACGACAGCCCTACTCCAAGCTCCCATGGTCAGGTGAGTGGCTGGGCCAGAAGGCCTGCTCAACTGCTGCGTAGATGCCTCTGGCCAGTCAGTGACCCCAGCCACCTCACATGCTGAGCACTTTTTGACTTGCCAAGTACTTTAACATGTGGGGCCTCAGATGATTAGAATATTCACCTCCCAGAGTGGGGCTTTGGCCTAGAGAGGGTAGGGCTAGGGCTAGGGCTCATTCTTGGCCACATGGGCAGTGGGCAAAGGCTAAGATAATCAGCTTGGACTTACTGCCACCAGAGCCCGTGCCCTTACACCTGATTACCTAACCTGAAAGTCAGGGCAGGGAGCACTGCACCTCTTTCTGCGTGTCTCTCATCCCTACCCCCAGGAGCAGCCTGGTGTTTCTGTCCATGCTCCCAAATTGTGAGCAAGCCTGTGGCACGCCCCCACACCTCTCCCTCACACCATCCCCCCAATTCTGCTGCTCACCTGGCTGCTATCCTTGGCCGACACATCTGCCATGTTGTTTCTCCGGGCCTGGTGCATGGTCAGAGCAGCCCGAGTGGCCCCGCCAGCCACGCTCACAATGCACTTGGGGGGAAAAGGGAAGAGTGAAGGTGAGAGTGGCCACGAGCTCTGAAAACACAGGCCCTTCTATGGCTGAGCCAAGTTAATGGCTCAAACCAGATGGAGAAAATTAGGCCTCAGGCAACCCTGCAGCAAAACCCTGAATGCTGTCCTTGGTACTGTTTCTCACTCCACACTTCTGCTAGGCCCACCTCCCGTTCTATTTCAGGAGAAAACTCAAGTTCTGCCTGCCATACAACCCCGTGTACCCGGCCCCAGGGACACTCAATTTCTCTCCCCAAGGCAGAGGCCCAAAGACCTCTTAGCTGAGAACTCCCCGCCCTCCACCTTCTACTTTGGCTGCACCCTTCCCCTTGCCGAGCTCCCGGGCTCAGTCTGGTTTCCAAGTTTATGCTTGCACTCTGCCTGCCACAACTAAAACTCCACTCTCTCCCTGCTCCCGTGGAGGCCTATCCAAGTTTTCCAGGCCAGTTCAAAACCCACAAAGGTGATCCTGACCTCCAAAGGGAAACGGGATCTCTCCCTTTGCGATCTAAAGCTTACTGACGAGGGTCACTGATCACCTTCATTCATCTCATATTTATCAAACCTTTTTTAGATGTCAGGCACAGATTTAAGTGATATGATATAATTCAGGCACAACCCTTGCTCTCCAGAAGCTTATAAATCAATAAAGGAACAAACAAGTTGGTATATAGACAGAGGGAATAGTTTGCTCAAAGATAAGAGGAATGTGTACAAAGCAAGCAGGAGTGACTGGGGACCTGGTCACCTGGAACCTCGCAAGCCTTGTTAAACTCTTTATCCCAAGAGCAACAGGGCAGGGAAGTGACCTGATCTGACTTCCACTCTTACAAGGATTATTGGGTTGCTCTGAGAAGGCCTGAGGAGGCTGAGAATGGAAATGGAGACTACTTGGGAAGCAGCTGTTTTTTCAGCAGTGAGGAACCACCAGGGGACATGGAAATGGAGGAGCGACCGGACTGGAGAGATTCAGGAGGAAAAATAACAGAACTGAATGGAGACTGAGCTGAGGGTGACAGGTGAGGGGGTAGGGGAAGGCATTGATGAAAACCAAGCTTTTGATTAGTGTATCTGAGGGACAGAGGTGCTGGTCACTGAGAACAGAACTCTAGAGAGGGTTGGGGGGGAGGTGGGGAGGGCAGGAGTAAGTTCATGGCTGTGTTCTATTCCCTTATATGAAGAGACTGTGGCCCAAAAGGCGGAGTTTGGTGAAGAACATGAAACATGGCAGAGGTCTCAGTCTTTGGTCCACAGCACTGATCCTCTCTGGGGTTTCCTGGCCTGGGGGCGTGAGAGGATGCGCACGGTAGTTAGTGCATCGGCCAGGGAAGCTACATGTCCTCCATCACAAAGAACTGTTGCATATGAAATGTCAGTAGTGCCCTGAGAAGCTGCTCTAAAGTGATTCTGAAGAGATACATGGGCCTTTGACATGGGTCTTACATGTCTTCTTAAGAGTCTTCAATCTGCACAAGGTACTTAACCCTGTGGTGAAGACATGCTAAACTCTTCACCAAACCTTGCTGGGCTTCAGTTTCCTCACCTGGATGAAGCCAACTTGAAGGAACCGTGAGGGTGAGCAGCCTGCCAGAGATGAAGAGCTTCTGTTCACCCAACTTGCCCCTCGAGCCTCACCATCCAGTCTGTGCTCTGTCTTGCCACCGGACCTTGACCCACACTGTTCTGCTCAGAACACCCACGCTGCCCCTTAACCTCATTCTTCAGGACCCAGCCCCAGGAGAGGACTTGCTCCATCCCCTGACTAGGCCAGATTCCCTGCTGAACCCTCTTGCCCCATACAATTCTCATGTGGAATATCTGAAGCTGTAATTCTACACATATTTGTTTAATTTTGTGTGGCTTTCTTTCAAAGATGGGAGGGACCATACTCCACGCCAAAGATGTATGAGGCACTCAATAAATATTTTATTGAAAGAATGAAAGGTAGTCAGGGAGCTGGTCCCAAGATGTTGGCACTGGAGCACCCCTTCTGTCTTTCAGCTCAGAGCTCCCTCACCAGTACTGGGGCTCTGCATCCTTCCTTCAACTACCTGAGGCACCAGAGGCAACCTGGCTAAAGAAGGATCAGAAGGTATGGGTGGGTCTGAGTAGAAACATCTGAACTCTTTCACTCTTCCAGAAGTGCCCTGAATACAGGGTCCAGGCTGGGCTCACCTGTGTGCCCCAACAGAGCCCCCCCACAGCAACACTAATGCAGATATCTTGGCTACAGGGGTGCCCCAGAAGTTTAGGTACCTTGGCCAGGTTGCTGATGCAGATGGTCACAGTAAAACAGATTGGGTATATAGGAGCCATAATCTCCAGGAACATGGCTACATCATTGAGGATGTCAGCAAAAAGTCTGGGGGGAAGGATCAGAGGTTAGAGGTCTGAGGTGAAAGACCTTTATAACAGAAGACTCCCCTCCCCCCTCAATCCCAGCTCCTCACCTCCACTGCTTGGCATTACAGTCCAGTTTGCTCCTATGGGGGAGGAAAGGTTGGTTCACAATTTGGATTTAAGAAGAAAACACATCCTGTGGGCAGTGCAGGCCACCCTAGGCCATGGTAAGGGCCGAAGGGCTCAGGAAAACCCACACCCCGGCTAGATATCTGTCCCAACACCCTGTCACTGCTGCCTGAAATGCCACCATCAGCTGGGACAACCTCTGGTAGTCACTTAGTGTTTCCCCCCTTACTAACACCCATGACACACCAAAGAACAAAATTGCCTTACGGCTGCTCCCACCCACTGGCCCTCTGCTGAGAGAGGCTATCCCTGCCATCTGTTCCTGCCATCTCCCCTCCCCTTCCTCCTGCTTTGAGGGTACCCAGCAAGAAGTTTAAATATTTTGGACTGGTAAACACTACATTTACATAACCCCCTGCACTTTACAGATAATTAGCCCAGATAAGGGATATGACTTCCCTCGGATCACAGGGTGAATGGAGGAATAGGCTAGAGAAAGAGCCAGGTTCTGACATCCAGGCCCAGGATATTTCTATTATACAACATCACGATGGCCACCTCTTCTGCCAGGCAGAGTGACTCTCTGATCCGTGCACAAACACCTGGGGACCACTCCCCCACTGGCAGGAGAACAGCTCAGAATTTGCAGTATTAGCCCTGACCCTTAACCTGAAATCTCCTAGAGAGAAAGGGGGAACTCCTGGGTGAGGAGTGGGACACACATGGGGAACTCCTGAGGGAATATATGGCAAAGGCAGGACTGGAGCACATGGGCCTGGTCTAGGACTCTGCCCTCTAAGGCAGCTGATACCACAGAAAGAGTACAGGCTTTAGGTTCAAATCGCACCTCACTAGTTATAAGCTGTGTGACATGGGTAAATTCCCTCTTTTAGGTTTGCTTCACATCTATAAAATGTACACATTCAATCCTACTCTAAAATGTTTTCTAAGAATTAAAACAAAAAATAAAAAAATAAAATGTTTTATAGGAATTAGAGATGATATATAAAAGCTTGTGAGGCATGGTTAGACTGTTAATAGCAGCTAGTGTTCACTGAGCACATATTATGTGCCATGCAATGTGCTAAGCACTTAGCATAAACTATCTCATTGTACCTCACAATCACAATTAACAGAAGATACGCAATCACTCCTGAGGTTGCCCAATACTGACCCGAGGAGGAGACAGGCAGCACAAGACTCTCAATCCCTTCTAGAGAAATGATGACATTGATCCCACGTGAGACAGGGATCCTGATGATTTGCTCAAGCCCACTTCCCACTCAGCCTGGCAAAGTCCAACTAAGTGTCTGAGCCTCCACAGTAGCCTCTGGCGTAAAGTCATTCCTTTTGGGCTAAGCACTGTTCCGTTCTGTCTTCTCTTTCAATAAGCAAACAAAGGTAACGCTGAGCCTTGTGGCAAATCAGTGCTCTTGAAGGCAATTCTGATCAAAGAAATGGCTATGTGGCTTCATTGCTAGGTGACCCTGGGTGAGCCTGTACTGGGTACTCTAACTAAAGACTCCTTAGTTCTAATGATATAATTGCTAAATCCCCTCTACCTGAAAACTGGTAGGAGAGGGAAGCTGAAAATACAGCGTTGAGAGAGATATGACTACAGTCTGGGTAGAGTGGCCAGAGGTCTCTGACCTGGAAGACAGACTCACCCCTTCCACCAGGCAAAGATGATGCGGCCCAGCATGCCCGTTGAATCTGGGGGAGAGAGGCATCGGTAAGGAATGAGGAAAACCTTGGGGCCAGTGGGGCCCGGCACACCCTAGCACTGAAATGGCTGATTCGCCTTGGGTCACTGCCCATGGGAGCTCAGTCTGATACAGTAAGTTCTAGACAGACGTAGCTATATGGTGGGTCAGCAGTGCCTGGACTTGGTAGTTCCTCAACTCAGTATTCACCAAAGAGAAGTATGTACCCATGCACCCTGAGAGACACAGATCAGAAATAGTCTTTGTAGCACTGTTCATAACAGCAAAAAGAAACTGGGAAAAATGCAAATACTCATCAACAGAATGCATGAATAAATTATGGCATATCCACTCAGCGGCCTATTAGACAGCTGTGAAAAATCAATGGACTACAACTATTCACATCAACATGGATGAATCTGAATAAAACTTTACACGGAAAAAGTTAAGTCATGAAGACTATATACAGCACAGCATACATTTCATAAAGCTCTAAAATAAAACTAAACAATAGAGTGTTTAAACCACCAAAAGCAGCAGGAAATCTTGGGTGGAAAGTTCAGATATTCTGGCTCTGAGGTTGGGCACTAAGTTCACAGGTGCTAATTAGAAGACAAATAAAAAGGATTGGAAATGCAGGTTTGTGACAGAGAACTGGGGGTGTGGGCCAGAGGGAAAGGCCTCCTCAGGCTAGGGAGAGTCAGAGAAGTCTGTGGAATCAGTCAGACCTTCGTTTGCACAACAAATGCTTACACTGGCTACCTACTCTGTGCCAGGCACTGAGACGTAGCGGATATTACAGTGACCCAGAAAATTATGGTTCCAGGCTCCAAATCCAGGGTAAAAGCAAATAGCAATCAATATGAAAAACAATGATTTAGATAGACCAAGGATCAGTTAACTGTGATATGTCAGATTGGAAGCCCATTTCTGTAAATAAAGTTTTATTGGAACACAGCTGTGCCCATCCATTTATGTTAAAAAAAAAAAAAAAAAAAAGGGCAGAATAGAGTCACTTTAAAATGGAGCCAGTGCTGCCACCTCAGAGGAACTGCCTTGCACATCTCATGCCTCATATATTTGGAATGTTAAAATGGCAAAATAATCTTCGGACTGGGACTAAAGTACTCTTGTGCCCCAAAGAACTGTTTGCAAAGATAACAAGAAAGCAGGTATTATGACTACATGACTGAAAATTAAAACCATTACTTAGAACCAGCATCACTATGTTATATTACCTGCACTAACAGAAATACCTTCCTTCTATAGATGTAATTGTTCCTCTTACTCTTCTTATACCCATTGCATTTGTCTCCTAATCCAAACATTATTTGGGCTTCTTTCTGATGCTTCCTGAATAGCTACTTTTTAAAAAAACATTTTAAAATTAATCTAACAAATAATTTCTTCCACAATAGCAATTGCAGTAAAAACCCCAACAGTATTCACTAGCCAGTTGTTATGTTCTATGGTCTTCTAATTCATATATACGTAGCCATTTAAAAACTACAGAGCTACACAAATTTGGAACCAACCAATAAATTCTAAATGTGAGGAATAAAACTATGTTTTTTTTTAAAAGGTTTTATTTATTAATTTTTAGAGAGAGGAGAGTGGAGGGAGAAAGAGAGGGAGAAACATTGATCGGTTCCCTCTCGCACACCCCCAAATGGGGACCTGGCCCACAACCCAGGCATGTGCCCTGATAGGGAATCAAACTAGCAACCTTTCAGTTCGCAGGTTAGCACTCAATCCACCGAGCCACACAAGCCAGTGCAAAGTGAAGCTATATTCTACATAGCTTCATTTAAACTTTCCTTTTTTCCCTTAAATTTTTTTTTTATATTCAGGCTTCCCAGTAATTTTTCACTGAACTTTATTATACCCTAGATTTAAATATGGCCAAAGATAAAACAACTGTATTGAGATGGGCATCAACAAAATATAAGATACCTAAAGCTATTCTCTGAAAGGTAATTTATTCGCCCCAGGCAGACATGGAAAGTTAGAATCAAATTTTAGGTTCTCTGTGGCTGATTTGTCAGATACATGGGAACATCCAAGGCTCGAGGCTGAAAGGCCTAAATGCTAAAAGGTTAACTGTCACTAGTGGAATGTCCATCGGCTGAAGAAAGACCCTAGATACTCTCAGAAGTGTGTTCAACTTGCAGAAAATATGAAGTTTGAGCTGGTACAAATTAAGTTAACAAGGTTTAAGCCCTAGTCAAAGATAACAAAATGCTATTACACCTGAAAAATAATATGTAACTAACTTCCCAGCTCAAATTGTATCGACTCTTGCCATTACATGAACTTAGGTTAACAGTCCTGCAATCTTAATTAGAAAGATAGCTCATTTTAATAATTTTTCTGCAGACTAACTTCCTGTCAGCTAGAGACTGCAGTATGTTCCACCTTGAGGCTGTCACAATCATGATCATTACCAGACATGCATTCAACAAATACAGTGACAAAGAAAGTATATGGTTGGTTGTGCTAAGTGTTTGGTGGACCCAATGTTGAATTATCTCATAACTTTCCCATAAATTCCTTTACTTCCACTAACAAATTTGGACCTACCACTTCTATTCCTAAATGGAGGCTAAAGTATGTTATGACTATTGTTATACGACTATTTTTTGACATTACGGTCCTATTTCTGCTAAATTACTCTTATAGTCTTTTTAGAACTCTGAAAAGATATTAAATTCACGGAATAAAATTTTTTCAGTTTTGTCCCTCAAGTATAACAAAATTCTGATATATGTAAGGCAAGTGAAATTAGACAAGTGATCTCCATTCAAATATTGTAAAGTTCAACTAAACTTTCTTTAGTTAGAAGAGTTTCAATTACTCTAAAAATGGTAAATGATCTGTTATTTATGTGTGAATCTAAACTGTATTCCTTATGAAATTATCTATGAGTCAAAACAAAAATTTAACAAGATGATTGTTAAATATAATGTTAACAGGCATCCTGGGCAATAAATTCAAAGCTTTTATTTAACTTATACCTGCTTAGTTTTTTATTAAATATAAAGGCCCCGTTAATCAACTCATTAGATTGATCAAGTCAAGACACCTGAACTATAACAGGACTTAAAAAGCAATTGGTTTTTTAGTAGTTCTCTGGGAATCACACATGCTCACATGCATGCTCCCACGCATACACACAAATAAATTGGTAAATTACTCTGTATATAGGATTCCCCACAATAATCTTGTATAATGCACTGTTCAGAATCTGCAGTATTTTGAAACCTATAGGAAGTGGACATGACCAAATTAAAGATGTCTGATAAACTCTACGTATAAAGTTTTTGAAAACTGCTGTATTCCCAAAAAGATCAATTCTAAACTATAAAGGAGAATTTATATAAAATCACAACAGATTTAAAAGATATCTTTTTAAAAAAATCAAGTTCTAACTCATTTTGCTAATTTTTTTTTTAAGGCTTCTTTTAGAGAAGGGAAAGAGGGAGAGAAACATCAATGTGTGGTTGCCTCTCACATGCCCTCTTCTGGGGACCTGGCCCACAACCCAGGCACGTGCCCTGACTGGGAATCGAACCAGCAACCGTTTGAGTTGCAGGGCAGCACTCAATCCACTGAGCCACACCAGCCAGTCATTTTGCTACTTTTTCAAATGTGACTAAGGAAAAAGAGATACAAATGGTAATGTTTACATTTTTTTAAAAAACTATTAACTGATTGGATTTGGGGTAGAAAAAATAACTATAGAGTATTACTAAACTCCACAAATGTGCAGAATTCCAAAATGTGCCGGCATTGAAAAACTGCCTTGCACTGAGATTTTCCAAGAGGTACAACAAGCCTGCCAGGAAAACATTCGGTCTATATTAACAGCTTGCTGTCTTCAGTATAGGTCTTCTTCATGTCCGTCACACTGCTCTTGCAAATATCCCTTAATAAAAAGGGTTTTCAGGGCACAGGTACCTCATTCAAAATTATCCCAAATGAACCTGTTGACATATACTGGTTCTCAATCATGTTGCCCAAAGAGAAAACCATCCTACATACGCAGACCCTATTTTTTTGGGCCCCAATGCCAGGTGCTAGGAGCTTGCCTGCCAAAGAAAGCAAAAGGATCCTTGCCAGCAATTATTAAGCCAATTAATACTGGTTTGAAGACTGACAGGAAAGATGCTATATGTCAATATATTTCTTGAGGGAGGTAATTCTCTCCTTCAGTGCAGACATCTGGGTACCACTGGCTAATAACCTGCATGCACTCCTCAGACACCTGCCTATAGCCTCAGGAAACACAAATCTAGAACTTGGGCAGTAGCTCCGCGGCTCACTGCATCTTTAATCTCTTACTAGGCATACTGCTCAGGTTGGCCTCTGGACCAACACCAATGCCAATGCCCCACCAGGAGCAATACAGCAAAAGCCTTGTCTTATTCGAGCCAGCCATGTCAGCCGCACTCAGAGAAAGATTACAGCCACAGTAGGACTGGTGAGTTGCTCCCTACCCCGCAAGTGCAATCTGCCAAGGGTCAAGGTCGGGGAGGGAGGCAGGAATCCCAAATAGTTATTCTTATTGATCTCAAATAAATGCTTGTTGCCTCTCACTTTGAAAAGCATTTTATTTTTAGGTTAGCAACAGATTGTCCATGGGTGTTTTGGGGACACAATGGTAGTATCAGCTTGCTGTGACAGAAACTATACAGCCTGCGAAGTGTAAAATATTTACCATCTGGTCTTTTACAGAAAGTCTGCCTACCCCTGATTTAGATTATACCTGATATTGAAAGTAACAATCATTAAGTTCAGGAGGGGGATCACAAAAGGCTGTTTGAAAACCAAACAAATAAAAAGGCCTCAAACAGTGGGCACTGGAAAGGACAGCTACAGAAGGCAGAGGACTCCCAACTTTGTTCAAGCTTCAGGGCATGGACCGTTAAGTGGGAGATGCAAGAAGGAGAGCTAGGTTGTGGAAAGGAGGGTTGGGAGCTTCTCACAACACAGAAAGGTGATGATGTACACCAGTCTTCCCCGTTCTCCACTGGAACCAGATGTACTCATCCTTTGTCACAGCCTCCATCCGCAGGCATGGGGGCCTTCTAACTAGACATCTTTTACCCAGTACTGGACTTGAGGGAGACTGCTAAACACTCTGGTAGACACCTGAAATATATGTGCCTTTTAATCTTCACAACAGCCCTGACTTTGAGAAGAATCATTCCCTTTCATAGACAAAGGTCGAAGATAGGTAAACAAAATGGAACCTTTTACCAAAAATCTGGATTCCCAGTTTTTCTTAAAGAACCTAAAGACATGGCAACACTGGATCTGCCTTCCCTTACTGCCATAATGGGCTGGGGCTGGGCAGTGGCTGTTTCATTCAGAGGCACACGTACAACACATTTCCCATCCAGCCTGCTGTGCGTCTCCGTTTTTGTGTCCTGTATGTCCCTGGAAGTAATACCCATCAGGCTGGCTGTAGTACAGGAATCCTCCCTTCATCACTCACCCTACCCTCTTCTCTTCAAGTACATTTTATTCTACACAAAATTTTCACTGCTCCATTTAAGATTCTTGTATTGGATCAACTTAGTGGCTCTGAACTTGCCAAGATTACTTTTACTGGTTGAGAGACAGCTCACTGGCCAGACTCTTATTTTTTCTTCTTTTGACTGCGTACTCATAACCTCTCAGGTGCATGTCCTGCACCCAAGGGTCACTTAACAGAAAGAGGGACTACTCTATCCTTCATTACAGGAAGTCTGCAAGGCCCCTGTCTGAATCTGGAGGTTGGCACTAGAATGCAATAATGACACGTATCCTCCCTATTATCTAAAATTCAACGTTGTGCCCTAGCTGGTGTGGCTCAGTGGACTGAGTGCCAGCCTGTAAACCAAAGGGTCATCGGTTCAATTCCCAGGGCAGGGCACATGTCTGGGTTGCAGGCCAGGTCCCCAGCAGGGGGTACACATGATACAACCACACATTGATGTTTCTCTCCCTCTCTTTCCCTCTCTAAAAATAAATAAACTCTTTTTTTAAAAAAAACTTATTAAAAAAATAAAATTCAACATTGTCCATGAGACTAGGAAACTTAACTTCTACCCGTTTGTCTCTGCCTCATTAACAATCAGGTGAGCTGTAAGATATAGAAAATGTTGAGTTCGAGTTAGGGATAAGCTGTCCACAAATTGCACTTAGCTCCACTCTAAAATTCTACCTGGCAAAAAGAGTGTTAAAAGTGAGACACGGGAGTCAGTCAGTTTGGGTCAAAACTCTGGCCCTATGTTATCTAAGGCAAGTTACTAAATCTTTGCTGTGCCTCAGCTTGCCCCTCTGAAAAATGTATTAACAATGACAACCACCTAATATAGCTGCTGCAGAGACTAAGTTACCTAAGTGTGCAAAATGCCCGGCATATAGTAGGCTGTCAAAATATTAGCTGCTAACAGTATTACTATTGTTAGGTATGACAACTATATCATGTTCCATTAAGAGATCTGTAACTGAAAATGACCACATCGAAAAATTCCAAGGAAGTTTCTTATATAAAGCTCTACATACAAATTTCCTGTGTTTGATGGAAAGGAATTTGTAAAATTCTTTCTAATTAAGGGGGCTTTTAAAAAATATCAACAACAGGCTCTAAAGTAAATGGATACTTTTTCATATCTTAAAGTGGTCTTATTTTTTTTTTAATTAATCTGAAGACAGATATAGGCAGCATGCTGGTGATTAAGACTAGGGTGCTTAGAAATGACATGAAAACTTCAAGTACTGACACAGATTCCTACTGCACTCCAGACACTTAGCCAATAGGGAAGCAAAGGAAAAGATCCAAATAAGCAGTTTGGTGAAATGAAAATGTACTGTGAACAATACCTCCTGGGTTCAAATCCATGCCCTATAACTATGACCCTGGGCAAGTTACTGTGCCTCAGATTCCTCATCTGTAAAATGAAGGTAATGACAATATTATCCCATTGTCTGTGAAGACTGCGTAAGTACATTTAGAGATTGGCATATTGCCCTGGCTGGTATGGCTCAGTGGATTGAGTGCCAACCTGCAAATCAAAAGGCAGCCAGTTCGATTCCCAGTCAGAGCACATGCCTGCGTTCTGGGCCAGGTCCCCAGTTGGGGGCATGCAAGAGGCAACCACACATTGATGTTTCTCTCCCTCTCTTTTTCCCTCCCTTCCCCCTCTCCAAAAATAACTAAATAAAATCTTAAAAAAAAGAAAAAAGAAAAAAGACTGGCATATAATAAGCACTGTTTGTGCAAGCCACAGATTGCTAGCACTTCTCCACTGACATGCACTCTCAGAGGGCTTCTTCCCAGAGTTAACTCTCATTTGGTCGATTTGCTCAGTCTTAATGGCAAGGGTGTTACACACAAGCTTCCTGATTCTCCAAAGATCCAGGAAGGCTCATCAGAGATGTGGCCAGGATGATGCTAGGAGCAGAACAAGCCTTACTTTGGCCTATTTAAAACCTCACTAGGTACAGCAGGGAAATACAAAGAACAGCGGAGAAAGCCATGGGGCTCTGATGTGGAGCACATGGGAGTTTCCCTTTTTTTCTCTACTTCACTCTCTTAGTGGCATGGTACCGAACTGTTATCTTTTATTTTTTATTCATGGTTTTTCAAAAAGTTGTACACAGTCAATAGATGACTACTGACTACTACAGCTGTTATTTAGAACACCATTTAGTATTACAGAATCTAAAATGCCTTTCATTTTTTTCAGAACTTTCTATCTCCTACTCGGAACCAACTACAAAAAACTTTTTTCTAGTACTAGCCCATTTCCCATACCCTAGGCAGCTGGCAGTTTTATTTACTCATGCAGTCCTCTACAAAGAACCTAGGAGGCAAAGGGAGGGGCCTATTAAGTTAAGGATCTGGTCTCCAGATGACTTAGGGACACTGCAAGGCCGGTGTGCGGGACGGGGAGGAGAGTATACCAGCAGTGGGCGGCTAATAAATCACTGAATAAAGCCAATAAAAATCTTTAAAATTTACTCCAATGCATTTTTTTTTCTTTCTTTAGCAGGATACAAAGGCACTGTTGTAGGCACTAGATTTGGCTCCCGGACCTTATCAGGCATATGTCCACAATTATACCAATCAGAGCCAAGAGGCCAGAACACTGGGAGAGCGGCAAAGCAGAGGTTGGGCCACTTAACCGAAGGAAAAAGAGGAAGCCAGAGATGGCAGGGCTGAGAGTAGCGATAGGTCAGGCTCTAGGGGCCCAGCTTACCTTTCACCAGCCAGGTGGCCGTGGCAGCTGAAACAGAGGCTTCTGCATTCCCCACCCCTATGCCTAGCAAGACTGCGTGGGTGGCCAGGGAGCCCGAGAGGCTGGAAGCAAAGGCCTGGAGAAGAAAAGAAAGCGGTAAGTGGGCACAGGAGCATGGAGGTCTACGTTCTGCTATCAACGCTCTTTAGTGTGTGACCTAACAATCGTCACAGCTCCACTCTGGGCCTCAGTATCCAGTCTATAAACGGGGAGGGAGAGGTGGCCCTCACTGTTTCGCTTAGCCCCGGCTATATGCCGCCCCGCTAACCTGTACGGAATCCCATAGCTGGTAGGGCAGGTAGTCTGGGCTGACGCTATCCGGAAAGCCTTGAGGCAGGAACACAGCCAGGAGACGGGAGAGAGGTGGAAATGCCGTCCCGGGAGCTCCCCCTCCGCACCCGTCTCCTCCTCCGGGTTTCGCTGTAAAAGCGCCAGCGAACCCCCACCAGCGCCACCCCCAGGTCTCCCACTGCAGGCTCCCGTCGGGAGCGGCGCAGCATCCCCGGGCCGCCTGCGAGCCGAACTGCTCGGAGCACAGTGTAGACCCGAGACTGGCGTGCCCAGCCATTCCGCGATCGCTTCCTGTGGTCCGGCTGGACAGAAAACGTGAGCGGTACGTGTGTCCGGCTGGGCTACGGCGGCTGCAACGGGGCAATCTTCCTTCGCGAAAGGGCGGTCGGCATCTGCGGGGTCCTTAGGCAAGCATGAGAGCTAAACTATTCGGGTCTGACCTCGCCGACCCCCCGACACTTCAGGGTTGGTCCCGGCCCTTGTTCTTTCTAGCATTTTGTAACGGGCCTGCGGAGCAATGAGGACTGTCTGGCCCGCCAAGTCCTGGAGGTACCTGCATTTCTCGGACCCGCGACTTCCAGTTTTGGGCAGAAGGAAAGAGAGCGTTCCTAGGGAACCGTGGCGTTCCAGACCCGGTGTGGCCACAGAATTTTTAGCTACGTGACTCCCAAGTCACAGTCTCCGTCTGAGCCTCAGGTGCCTTCTTTGTTGTGAGGCCCATGGCTACATTTTATTCCTACTTTATCCCCGGCAACCAACACATAGTAGTAGGTGCTTAAAAAAATACTTGTAAATGAATATATGATGAAAATTTGGGCCATATGCTCCCTGAGAAGGCCATGTTAAACTTCCCTTTTTGTTTGTTTTTGTTTTTCTTCTGGGCAGCTCTGGCACTCCACTAGAAATTCTCTGCCCTTCAGCCATCCGCAGGACTGGTAGAGGGTTGTTTCTGAAAGGATCCTAAGGACATCTGAGGAGTGAGAAAATGAAGGAATTGCAGTTAATAGTGTCAGAAAACAAAAGAAATAGGCAAAAGTTCTTGCGTGTTTGTTGGGGGGTGGGGGGATCTAAGGACTGTTTCTCTTCCCATTCACCTTTCTTTCTCTTCCTCTTCCTTCCTCCTCCCTGTTTAGTGCAATGCACTGACTCCATCATAGAAATTTGCCAAAAGCGCCCTCATTTCATTTTAAAGAAATGAGAAAAAAATATCCTGATTAGCCTGGTGTGGGAGTTCAGAAAGAGTCGACCAAAGATGTGCTTCTGTTGTAGGTGGATTGTTTTGAGCTAAAGGCAATTTCAGCTTCAGGGGCAAGAGAAACCTCTGCCCCTTCCTTAACCACCTGGAAGAACCTGAATTAGGGGTCTTGCCCATAATTAAAAGATATCAGCAATAATCTTTTTGACCTACCTGTATGGCAGGGAAAACTTACTTAATAAACATTTGTTCTTCTTATCCTGCAATGACCCTTTGAAGCCCCCAAGCCACCTTACCCATCCCTCGCTCAAAATGTCATATATCCTGGAAACTGCTTTCCTATTTCTGAACCTCACTTGTATGTAGGGGTCTCTGAACCTCTCATGTATGTTGGGTTTCCATATAATTTATGTATTAAATTTGGTTATTTTCTCTTGCTAATCTGTCTCATATCTATTTGATGATTAGACCAGCCAGAAGAACGTTGAGGGTACAGGAAAGTTTGTTCCTCCCTCATACTGGCATTCTTGGACACCCACCCCCTCCCAGTTTGATTCTCTGCTTAAAACTTCTGATTCTCCCAAACTATCACCTTCCTCTGGGACCTCAGCCTAGAATGTCCTTCTACTCCACTCATCTTATCTCAGAGAGACTATGTAACGTCTCTCTGAGGCTGAGATAGACCCAGGGGACTTCATTTTTCTTTTTTAAAATTTGAGATGCTTGTTGGAGTGAAAAATTGAAGGGTTAAAAATGTGAATATTTTAAATGTTAGCCTTGGTGAGTGTATGGAATTCTGAGGCCAACCTCTGAATGAATCCCATGAGTGGCCTCAGTTTGAATCCAGAGCCTGTCACTTAGTATCTATGACATCTTGGGTGAGTTTCTTACCTCTCTGTCCTTCAGTTTCTTCATCAGTAAAATGGGAATAATATTAGTACCTACTATGTAAGAACATCCAAACCTGTAGAGAATTTTTATAAGAATATATCTGAGCCATACAGAGGATACTCATAGAAGCAAGATCTTGAAAGACTGAGAAAAATCTTTCTCAGAATGGCAGTTTGTGGCTTCTTTTATACATTCAGAATGAAGGAGGGAACATAGGGTACATGCTTTCCTTGGGGTATGCCCACTCAAATCTTTAAAAAAAAAAGATTTTATTTATTTGTTTTTTAGAGAGATGGGAAGGGAGGGACAAAGAGAGGGAGAGAAACATTGATATATGAGTGGTTGTGTTACAGGAGAAACTCCCAGAAACTTGCTTCTTTCCAATGCAGTAAAGAATTACAGATCAATGGTCCTACTGGTGTGCAAGCAAAGTTTATTAGTGCTAAGTTCTAATATGAAGGCAAAAGCAAGGGTGGCAAAAGCATGGTGGCCAGAGGCCAGGTGGCTAGGGAGCTGGTGGCCAGAAGCCAGGTGGCCAGCGGCCCCCCATGTGGCAAAAAGAGCCAAGAGTGGCAAAAGAGTGAGTACTTTATTCTGAGGACTTATGTAGTTGGTAGGGTGGGGGTGAAGAAGTTACATATTGGTTGATGGGTAGAGGTGGTGCCAGCTTTCCCTGGGAGATGTGACTACCCAAACATAGGTATAGGGGTCTGTTAGCCCAAATTCTTATCTTGCTCCAGACTCTATTTGTTCATTTTGTATATGTGACAGGAGACAGGCAGTTAATCAAAGTTGTTTTATGAGCTTTTCTTTGGGCACTGTAGTCCCTCTCTCCTTCTCCCTTCCAGGCCTTAGGATGAATATACAGTCGTTTTCCTTTTCCCATTAGTGGAGATGATATACACAGACTTTCTAGGGCTCCCCGGCTGTACTATCATAGTTTACTTGTGTTGTTCAGAATGCCTGGCAGCCTTATCAGACCAGGCTCAGTATTATTGGGTCACCAGGTGAGCCTTTGCTTTTAGCCTTCTAGTTCTGGTTAGATTGCAATGGTGAGGGCCCTGCCTTTATTTCCCCTCTGGTTTCTCATTCTACCATAACATTTGCCTCTCATGCCCCCAACCTGGGACCTGGCCCAACCCAGGCTTGTGCCCTGACTGGGAATGGAACCGGTGACCCTTTGGTTCACAGGCTGTGACTCAAGCCACTGAGCCACACCAGCCTGGCCTCAATTCTTTTTTTTCAAGTAAATTTTCCTCTAAATTCTAAGGGACCCCATGACACTTGTAACAAGGGGAGCAGCACGCAGTGGCATCTGCTCATTCCAGGCTAACCCCCTGAAGCTGTCTCCAAGGTCTTCTTTTCTCTGACTCTCCAGTGAGCTGGCAGCAGCCACACCTTGGCTTCACTTCTTTCCCACAACATATCTAAAGAACCAAAGCAACTCCATCTAAGCTCTCTCCTGTTGCTTCTTCTGTCCTAAGTCCTTCCTTATTTTACTATCCTCAGCTCAAATAAACATACTCTCAAGATTAAAAGAAAAAAAAGAAGAAGGAACATAGGAAAACTACATGAAGTTGGGAGAAAGCAAGGCGGGAGTTGGAGTACAGGATAAAAGAATCATTTCAAAGGTATGTTAACCTAGAGGTACAGAAAAAATGGGCAGAGCTCACTTAAGGAAAAGATAAACCAGTTAAAATGCCTAAAGTGTGACCATCCACCATGACCTGCCCAGTTATGGAATTTATGGTCAGATCACCGTGTGAGGTTACTTTTAGTAGAACTCCTTTTCATCCATGTGAGTGGGAAGTTCTTAAACTATGTTTGGCACATAGTACATGCTATTGTGGACAAAAAAAAAAAAAAAGGTTCTGTAATAATATTGACAAGTCCAGTGGCAGAAAATAACCTCATAAGGTCATCCAGCACTTCAAACGTGCATTAACCTAGATGCCCAATAAAAATAGGCAGGGCTTGCTTAAATTTTCACTAAAGAACTTCTAGGCCTGGGGTGCAACTATCCACTATGATCTGCCCAGTTAGGAATTCATGATTTATTAGAGCACCCATTTTCCACCTGCAACGTACTACTAGGACATTCTAAGTAAGGATAAGGTAAGACATCTTATAAGATAAGGGCTTCAAAAGATTAGTGAAGGGTGATCATAAGGACAGGTGTTTAGTAATTAGAAGTTTTCCCTGTCCTAGAGATAGGTTGAAAATGTTATCTCTGATAATCTCATTATGGCAGGACCCCTATTAGCTAGTTAAATTGGGGCCGAAGTTCCTCTTGAGCCCACAGTGTTTTGGTTGCCTCTAGATTAAAACAAGCTGTATACCAGAGACACACTTTGGGGTGACTTGTTCTGAACCTCAACGTGGTCAACACCCATTACAGTCCACTCTTCACACCGCTTAAAATTCCCCTGCTTAAAACCTTAAAGTGGCTGCCTACTACTTTTATGGAAGAAGTTTCAACATTTTCCTCCAAATCCTTCAATGGTTTTTCTTTTTTTAAATTGAATTTATTGGAGTGATATTAGTTAATAACATTATATGAGTTTCAAGTATACAATTCTATAATACATCATCTCTCCCCAAAGGCTAGTCTCCTGTTACCATATACTTGGCCCTTCTTCCTCTTAATCCTCCCTGTGTCCCTCTTCCCCTCTGGTAACCACCATACTGTTATCGCTGTCTATGAGTTAGTTTATTGTGTTTGTTCTTTAATTATTTGCTGATTTATATCCCACATGAGTGAAATTGTCACCAAACAGCACCTGGGGTCCCGCTGCCTGCCGCCACCCTCTAGGCAAAATTCCAGAGACAAACGTTTGGTGATAAAGGAAAGAATTATTTTTTCAAAAGCTTCACAATTATGGAATAAGAGCTTTCCACTTGCATTAGTCTCATAAGCCTATTAATTAAGGCTAAACTCTCTTTAGTTACATTTTTAATCACTTAAGCATATCAATTAAGGCTAAAGTCTTTAACACCTGAGCTCTCTTATCATTCCCGGTTAGTTTTAATTATCTCATTTGTATAGGGTTAGTTTACAAATAAAACATTAAGATATAAAAGCTACACAATTTTGGAAAAATGGCAGACTTTTGCCTCAGAGCCCATCCCCTCTAGAGCAGCCAAAGAAGAATAACCCTACCACCTTCTGCCAGGCCAGCCTGATCCTAAGATGCGCCAGGAGTTCCTTCCCATTCAAAATACCATTTGTTGGGAAACGTGGGAAGCTGCAGGATGATCATCCAGGCCTCCTCGAAGAAGAAAGAGCCAGCAAGCAAGCTCAAGTGCCAGAGCCAGCCAGTCCAGGAGCCCTAGAGCCCTTATTTTATTTCAAATATTTTAGCCCACACTTCCATGCACTCTGGAGGCATTCTGCTTCTCGGCCAATCCCGTCCTAGACTGTTTACTATTGCCTCCTCCTACAGCCCCTCCCTACTGTTCCCCAGTAATCTGATCAGACTTCTGTGTATCAAAATCATATTGTTCTTGTCCTTTTCTGTCTGACTTACTTCATTTAGCGTGATACTCTCAGGATCCACCCTTGTCACAGATGGCAGTATTTCATCCTTTCTTATAGCTGAGTAGTAGTCTACTGTTTATATTACCATATCTTTTATAATCATCCATCAAAGGACACTTCAGTTGTTTCCATGTCTTGGCTACTATGAATAATGCTGTAATGAACATAGGGAGATATATATATATTTATGAATACATGTTTTAAAATTTTGGGGGGTAGATACCCAGAAAAGGGATTGCTGATTCATAAGGTACACTAACTCTATTCTTAATTTTCTGAGGAACCTCCACACTGTTTTCTATAGTGGCTGCACCAGTTCACATTCCTGACAGCATTGTGTTAAGGTTCCTTTTTCTCTACATCTTCTCCAGCACTTGTTATTTCTTGTCTTATTGATAATAGTGTCAATGGCTTTTCTTCACACTTGAAAATAAAACAAACTTTTTTGTCATGGCCTACAAAGCTCTGTAGATGCGCCCTGCCTATCTCTCAGACTTTGTTGCTTATCATCCATCCTCTCACTCCCACAACTAGAACTTAAGCTCCAGGAGGACAGGAATGTTGTCTTTTGCATTGATATATTCCCAGGGCCTGGTACCAGTGTCTGGAACAAGGTAGGTACAAAATACTCTTTGTGGAATTAATAAATTTATTTTCTAAATAGCCTTTGTAAGGTAGGTATTATTTTGTTCATCCTTTACAGACAAAACTGAGGCTTGAATATATGAAGCCACTTTAAAGTTACAAAACTACCAGCCAAAAAATGGACAAAGGACCTGGGCAGACACTTTTCCAAGGAAGAGATACAGAGGGCCCAGAGACATTTGAAAGGATGCTTGGCATCACTAGCCATCAGAGAAATGCAGATCAAAACCACAGTGAGGTACCACCTCACACCGGTCAGAATGGCCATCATAAACAGATCGACAAACAACAGGTGCTGGCGAGGCTGTGGAGAAAAGCGAACACTAGTACACTGTTGGTGGGAATGCAGACTGGTGTAGCCATTATGGAAAGCAGTGTGGAATTTCCTCAAAAAGCTGAAAATGGAACTGCCTTTTGATCCAGTGATTCCCCTGCTGGGACTATACCCTAAGAATCCCAAAACGCCAATTCAAAAGAACCTATGCACCCCAATGTTCATAGCAGCACAATTTATAATAGCCAAGTGTTAGAAGCAACCTAAATGCCCATCAGTAGATGATTGGATCAAAAAATTATGGTACATATACACAATGGAATACTACACAACAGAAAGAAAAAAAGAACTACTACACTTCGTGACAGCATGGATGGAACTAGAGAGCATTATGCTAAGCGAAATAAGCCAGGGGGCGAAAGACAAATACCATAAGATCTGACCTATAACCGGAACCTAACTAACAATACAAAGGTGTAAGGGAAATAAGACCAGCAACACTGAAAGGAAAAGAAACCAACAGAGACAAGAGGGAAGGAGGGAGGGGTGGGCAGGGGAAAAGGAAGGGAAGGGGAAAAGTCAAGGGACATATAGCAAGGACTCATGGACAAAACCAAAGTGGGGAAGGATTGAGGGAGGGAGAGGGGGAAGGCAAAGACAAATGCATTTGAAAAAATAAATTAATTAAAATATATTACTATAAAAATAATAATAAAGTTACAAAACTAAAAATGGCAAAAGCATTCATTCATTTATTCATTCAGCAAATATTTAGTGAGCAGCTGTTGTTCCTGTGGTTACCAGAGGCAGGGTTTATACCTGAGGCTAATGATTTTAGAACTACACTATTTTTGTATTCTTTTTAAGAATTACAAAAATAATAGAAGGATACATCCATGCTGTAAAATAATTAAAATAATAATATTGAGAGATATGGTCAAATTCTCCCTTGACATTTATGTCTCCCTTGACAAAAAATGGCAGTCAATCCCGAGAAGTAAATATTGGTTACTATGTTTACATGTTCTGCACACAGAGATAGAGAGGAGAGGGAGAGAGAGAAATAAAGTTTTTAAATTTAATTCCCATTCTCATATTCCCATACTTGCAGCTGGGGATCACCTACTCTAACTATAGTTCATTTAACATTCATTGTCTTAGAGATCTTTTCATATCACCACCTATGTATCTACTCCGCTTATTTTACTTTATTATTTTTAAATTAAATTTATTTTAATTTAATTTTTAAAAAGACTTTATGTATTTATTTTTAGAGACACAGGAAGGAACAGAGGAAGAGAGGCAGAGAAACATCAGTGTGTGAGAGAAACATTGATCGGTTGCCTCTCGCATGCCCCCAACTGGGCATCTGGCCTGCAACTCAGGCATGGGCCCTGGCCCTGACCGGGAATTGAACTGGTGACCTTTCTGTTCTCAGGCCAGACCTCAATCCCCTGAGCCACACCACACACCAGCAAGGGTTTGCTTGCCTTTTTTTTTTTTTTTTTTTTTTTTTTAATAGGGGCGGGGAGGGAGAAAGAGAGGGAAAGAAACATGGATGTGAAAAACACCAATTGGTTGCTTCTTGTACACGTTCTAACTGAGGACTGAACCTACAACCCAGGCAAGTGCCCTGACCTTTTGCTTTGCAGGATGATGCTCAACTTACTACCTGCACAAGTCAGGGCTCATTTATTTTAACAAATGTATGTCATGCTGTAGTATAAATGTGCCAAAATTTCTTTAGACTCCCATACAAATGGACCTTCAGGCTGATTTTGCCTTTTCATTATTACAGACTGGCATGGTAAATTCCTTGTACAGGCCTTTTTGTGCATTGATTATGAGCATTCTTTATTTTTACTTTTTTCTTTTTTTGAATTTTTTTTTTAAATAGAGGCCAGAGCAGAATCATTGGGCTGAAAAGCATGCATATTTTAATTTGAACAAGCATTGTCAAATTATTCCTTTAAAAAGCTTTGTCAGGTTGTATTGCAATTATTTCTCCTAGTGGTAACCAATAGTTTCTACCCTAGATCAATGAAAACATATGCACACAAAAATCCGTACACAAATATTAATAGCAGCTCTATTCATATTTGCCCCAAACTATGAACAATCCAGTTGTCCATCAGTCGGAGAATGATAAACAAGTGTGTCCACGTGATGCACACCCAGCGGGGAAAAGGAACACTTACTGCTGCTGACAACAACTTGGATAAATCTTAAAGGTGTTATTCTGCGTGAAAGAAGCCAGTCTTAAAGGTTACATGCTATATGATTCCATTATAGGATATCCTCCAAAACACTGAACTGTTGTGATAGAGAACAAATCAATGCTTGGTAGGGTTTAGTGATGGGACTGGAGGTGACTGCAAAGGGGTAGCGGGAAAGAGTTTTTTGGGGCAATGGAAATGTTCTGTATCTTGATTGTGGTAGTAGTTACATGAATATATGTATTAAAATTCATAAATTACACACCAAAAAGAGGTCAATTTTGCTGTATGGCAATTAAGAAAATGTTATAAACAAAAATAAAACAATATCTATGAGTGTATAGGTTGTGTGAACTATGAATGTTGTTTTTTGAATGCAGAAAGATATGATGAAATACACACATTGTTAATGCTAGTTACTTTGTAGAGGGAGGGAGTAAAAATAATCACCTTTTTCAGGATACATTTTTTGTAATGTCTCATCTCAATTAGTCTGTGGTGTCTTGAAATTTGAAAAACATCTACTAAAAATGGAAAACAGGAACATATTTAAAAAGAAGAAAAAAAGTGTTTCTACTTTGTTGAGTACCTACTGATATGTTAGAGAACAAGACAGCTATGTCTCCATTCTTGTGGAACACAGCTTGATAAAGTTCAGTCCCCATATCTTACAGATGGCTCACTTGCAAATTGTGAAATTACTAGTAGCTGCCTAATAGGATTTTTTTGGTAAGAATAAATACCTTAACAGATGCTTGAAACAGTGCATGACACCAATGGTAAAAATAATGTAAGCTGCTATTAATATATCACCTATGAATTGGGAGAGTAGTTGCCATCCCATTGTTGGGGTCAGTTGATCTTAGTTTTGTTAGCATTTGGGACCTGGATACTGTGGTGTGGGGCAAAGGGCAAGGATCTGGCCCTGGTTTGGTTTGCTGGGCCTTTCCACTCATCTGTTCTCATGGCCTTGTTATCTTTCTAACTTCAGGGAAGCCTCTCCCTCCTTCCCCTCCCCTTGTTGACCTATCATTCCTCCTCAGGGCCTAGGTGCAGGGCGTTTTCCTTTTAGGCTCACACTTGGCTCCTTGCTTACATCTAGCTTGGCACAGAGGGACATACATACCCTGAAAAGTGTGGGTGAGACATAATAGCACTGCTGGACCTGAAGGTGAGCAAACCTGAGAGAAATGTGATTTCAGAGCAGGGCAGGATTTGAAAGGTACTGGAGGGGAAGTGACATTGCAGGCCACCAGGAATCTTTAAGTGCAGTGAGGGAATTGGGGGAAATATCCGGGGATGAAAGAAAAGGATACTTAAATTTTTCTTTCTCTGAACAGGCAAATGGCTCTTCTTCAGGCTAATAAAGATCTCATTTCCACAGGAATTAAGGAATTTAATGCTTTGCTGAATCAGCAGGTAAGCCCAAGTAACCTGTTTCAAAGGACAGGACTGGTGTGTTAAAAGGTGGGTGAGGGGAGAGAAGGGGGAATAATTTGGATCTGGGAGAGTTGACAGGAATAACTAGAGACAGGAAATACAAATCACAAAAAAGAGGATGGCAGAGTCTGTGGGTTATTCCTGATTCACAGTGCTAACCACGTTCTCTCCCTGCTCCTATCCCAGATCTTCACTGAACCTCCTGTCTCTGAAGAAGCCATGGTGACTATGGTAGACGACTGGGTGAACTTCTACATCAGCTATTACAGGCAGCAAGTGATGGGAGAGGAGGAAGAGCGGAACAGGGCTCTGGAGGAACTTCGGCAAGAGCTGAATACTCTGTCTGTCCCTTTCCTGGACAAATATAGGGCCTTCCTAAAGTCCTTGTGAGCACCCAAATCACCTACTGCTTTTCTCCTAGCCCCGAGACTGAAGCGTGCATCTCCAAAATACCCTTAATTCCTACCTCTGTATTCTTCAAGTCCTCAGGCTCTGCCCCTTCCTGGTGTTACTCTACCTTGACACCTCAATAAAGACCAACACTGGTTTGGCTGGTCTTCCTGGCTTTCCTTTGGTTGTCTGTCCCTGACTTGTGGAAGCAGTTGGTGCCTTTTCCTTCAGTTCTGCTTCCTAGATATGATCTTGGAGATTTAATAAAGTAACCACTGGTAAGTACCAAAATAGCCTAAAAGAGGGGCCCATGGAGACAGGCACTAAAGAGAAAGTGCTGGGGGCAGGGTTCATTGAAAAAAGAGGGAGACAGAAGTTCTCCAGAAATTGTGGTCCAGTAACATGCTTGTCTAGAACACAGTTGTCAGAAGCCTCCCAGTCTTGTTCCCTCTGTGCTAGATGGAATCAAGCAAGAGTCCACCTGCTGTTTAATACATCCCTTATTTTTCAAGAGAGAAAACTTTTGGCTCCATCACTCCTTAGCCCCAGATCCCGGAATTGGAGGCAGATATTCCCTGCCCGACTTTCCTTGCAGACCCATCCTTCTCCTGTCATTCCCTGGGCTAGACACCCTTTCTCTTTGCCCTCCAGACCTTAAGCTTCCTTATTTTAGGGTTCTGGGGTGGAACCAGGCTCATGAACTTTAAAAAAAAAAAAACAAAAAACGAAATGAAGCGGTTAGAACGAAGAGGGACCCGCTGACTGTACTATCTCTAAGTAAAGCCTTGGGGCGCGGTGGGGCTGGGAGAGAGATGGGGAGGGCGAGGGGCGGGGAGCGGGAGGCAGGAGGGGCGGACCCAGGAGGCGGGCGGACCAATCGTGCTGTGCGTGGCGCGCGCCGAAGGAGGGAACTCGGCCCTCTTCCGGTCATTTTTTTTTGTGGTCGCCTCAGCCGGGCAGGTCTAGAGGTGAGAGGGCTTGTTTTCTCATACTAGCTTCCAGCAAGACTTCAATTCGTATCTGTGCACTTCCACATCTGACTTTTGGTTTTTGGGTCTCTGTAGTCTGGTTCAAGGTCTAAAGGGAACTAGCTCAGTGCCCCCAACCATCCTCCCAAACTTGCGGTGTGAGGTGGCTGCAGACCCCGCAAAAGAATTGCGGCCTCCCAGGGAAACAGGAAGCCAGCATCTCTAAAGTGTGATTGGTGGCTTATGTGGAGGCTAGGGCCTTCCCACTGCACCGCGCCCCGCCCCCCCCCCCCCCCGCAAAAAAATCTTAGCCATTAATGGGGACCCAGGGCTGTTTGGGTGGGACAATAGTCAATAACATCACCTTTGCAAAAGGACCTGATTACTTTGTATGGGTGGAGCAGAGAGACCAAGGAACCATGTTTAAAAAGCATTAGATTTACTCCATTGTTGTACAAGGTGCGGCTGAGAAGAACGGTCAGAAGCCATTTTGGGTCAATTAATGAAGATAAAACTTCCCATAAATTTAGAAGTATCCAGCCTTGGGAGCTGCGGGCTGATTTCTTAAATGCTCAGAGGAAGATGACCAATTATCAGGTATGTTGTAGTATAACGGGAAGTTCAACAGCTGAATTTTATTCCAACCATTTTATAAGCTGTATGAAATTGAGAAATTACAAAATAATTTGTTAAGGACAGAAACCTGTTAACTTCACTCTATGTTCTCATATGCTGATTAACCAAGCATCTGGTCTTGAATCTACAAAGAAGTTAAATTTGGAATATTTTGATTTTTCAAAGATGGTAATATGAACCATCAGGATCTGATGATCCATAATAATAAAATTAAAATTACTGGACCAGTGAGTAACCTAAATCCATTATTGTTTCTGCAGAAAAATTAACCAGAGTTAGCAGGAAGCGTAATGCCTTTTATCTTGACAGCAGTACCTGTCAAAGTACCTGAATTAATAGTTGAAATGAGATTGTAAACAAAAGGTGAAATATTACAGCCACAACCTTTCCCTTGTCCTCATTCTTATATTGACCCTGACCCTAGGGCTGACTCTGAACTTGAACCTCCCCTTTACCTTCACCCTGACCCTTACTGCATTCCAATAGACTTTTATTCTGTGAGAGACACCCTTACCCTCCCAATAACCCTGACCTTCACACTGACATTGTCACTCATTTTCACCCTCACACTGATCGTGATGTTGAACTAGACCCTGAACTTTACTTGATCCAAACTTTTACCCTGACTTTGACCCTCAACCTGAATCTTATCCTGACCCTTACCCTGAAATTGATCCTGACTATAACCCTACCCTAACTGTGACACTAACTGACTCTTAGCATGTCCCTGACCCTAACAGTGACCTTTATTTTCACCCTCATTTGACCCTGACCAAGTCCCTCACCAAGGCCCTGAATTCACACTGACTCTGGTTCTGAACCTGATCCTTGACCGTGATCATAAGCCTGACACTGACCAACACTCTGACTTTGATGCTGACGCTGATCCTTACACTACTGCCACTGGGACCCTGATCCTGACCTTAACTCTCAAGCTCTCCTGACAATGACCTTCATCCTTACACTGACCCTGTCCCTCAACCCAATACTTACCTGACCTGTCTCTGACCTGTCTCAGACCCTCACCTTCAACTTCATTGTACACATGACCCATACCCTGATCCTTATCAGACTTGCAAACTGAATAAACCAATACTGATTTTCAACTTAACTCTGATCTAGACCTTCACACTCATCCTTACACTGACTGTTAAGCTGATTATTACTCTGAACTGCATGCTGAACCTGACTAACCTGACCCTGACCCTGAATTGGGCTCTGAATCTGACTATCACTCCGTCCCTGAACATCATCTTCATCCTCCTGACCTGGGTTTGGGCTTCAGCCTCGCCCAGTTCTGACACTTACCTTCTCTCAGCCCCTCAGCCTGATGCTGATACTGACCATAGTTCTCTGACAATGATAATCACCCTGGCTCACCTTCAAACTGATCTAACTCTGATATGACTCTGACACTGATTCTAAACTCCCTACCCCTAAAAATTTAAACTGAATTTGATCTTCAACCTGACCCTGATACTAACCCTGATAAAATAGTCTGAAGTTAACTTTGAGCCTGATACGCATAAGCACCCTGACCCTAAACCTGACTTTGGCCCTCTTGCCTTACCCTGTGTCTGACTTAGATTCTGACCCTTAACCTCACACCGTACATGACTGAATCTCACCCATATCCTGAAACTTAGAAGGACTCTGACTCTGACTCTGACCCTCACCCTGACTTTTCCCTTGCTACTTTCCCCCTGATTCTGATTTGGACCCTCCCTCTTACCCTAACCTTTACTTGACACTCACTCTGGCCTTCACACTTTCATACTCTCACTGTGATCCAAATTCTGACCTTTAATGTGACCATCACCATGACTCTGACCCTGAAGCTAATCCTGACATTGGTTCTAATTCTCATTCTCACCCTGGTTTACATTTTTCCTTTTTATTTAATTTATTGGGGTGACATTGGTTAACAAAATTATACAGGCTTCAGGTACACAATCCACAACACATCATCTGTACACTGTATCTCATTCTCACCCTGACCTTGAAATTGTACCCCACAACTAATACTGACAATGACTACTGTCCAGACCCTGATTATCACTCCACCTTGATTTTAACCATAAATGAAAGGATAAAGTCAGTACCATTTGCTACCGTGGCACCATTTGCTGAGGAGGCCTAGGACCTTATTAAACATTACTGCCATTTTATTCTTCTGAGCTTATATGTCCAGGACTGGAAATTAACGGAAAGCAAGAACAGAATGTGACTAACTGCTCCCCATATCCAAAGGCAGAAGATAACATTGGAGCAGATTGCAGCCCTGTTTACAATGCACCAATAGCCCAGGGGCCACACAACAGCAACCCCCACCCTTTTTTAAACCCAGAGCCCCCACCCCTCAATGCTGGTGTATCTCCCCATGCCATGCCCCTCTCCTTTCTTGGAGAGTGAGTAAAAACTTTACTGTCTACACTTTCTTCTCTTTGTGAGTTCTTTCACAGCCCGTGTCACTGACCACCCTAACAATTATGACCACACTAGTTCTGAAACCTGTCCTCACATAGACACTCTACTTGATTCTTATCTTCACCTTTAAGCTGACCTTCAACTTGACCATGACCTTTACCAACACCCTGACTCTCTTACTCTGATCTCTCAGACCATCATCTTCACACTTACCTTGTCCTGATCTACCTTCATCCTGCTTATAACCCTTTATCCCAAACTTTATATTTACCATGATGCTCACTCAGATCTGCATTTTTATTTTGACTTTTACCTTCACCTTGACCCTGACCTGCATTCAACCTTTATCCTTACCCTGACCCTGAGTTGAACCTTACTCTAAATCCGACTTGTGATCTGATGCTACCTTTACCTTGACTCTCACTCTGACCCTCAACCTGATCATTATCACGAGAACCTTGCCTTGAACCTAGTCCTTTGCCTACATTTAAAACACATTCATCCTCACCGTTTCCATGACCATCACCAAAATCTGATTCTGATATCACCTGACACTGACTCAGACTTTCTCACTCCCTTGAGCCTTACCTGAAATTGATGCTCATCCTGACTCTGACCCTACTCTGAATCTGACCTTGATCACCCTACACTGAAAACAACCTGACCTGATTCCTGATTTTGAAGCTGACCCTGACCCAGACACTATGGTCATATTAACTCTAAAACCTTACCCTGACCCTGACCATGACCCTGACCCTGACCCTGGCCCCGAACTTATCCCTTTACTTCTACAATGAGCCTGGTTCTCATTGTTTCACTTACCCTGGTCCTCACCCTTCCCTTAGCCTTGCCTAGTCCTTGACATTACCCTCACACTGAGGCTGACCCTGAACTTGACACTGAGTCTCACTCAAGATGAGGATCTTGACCCTAGATTTGGTAATTACCCTCATACTCACCTTGATCCTAGGATGACTTTGACTCTGATCCTCACCCTAACATCAAACATGACACAGACTTCATTCTGTTCTTGACACTGAGCATGACTCTTCCTGAAGCTCACCCTAACCCTGACACTGATGTAAACTGGTCACCAATTTGGATTATCCTGTCATCCTAACCTAGATCCTGTTCCTTAACTGGCTTTGATCATAACCCTGATGTTGAAACAACGTGACTCTGACATTTATCATGACCTCACCTTGACATACAATCTATCTTGTATGCTAATTCTCACTCTGATCCAGCCCTCACCATGAATCTAAACTTCACACTGACATTTAACCTCTTATTTCACCCAAACCCTAACCCTGACCTTGACCTCACCGAACACTCCCCTGAAAAATGACTCTGAAGCTGAACCTCACTTTTGCACCCATCTTAACCCTATGTCTCACCTAGGTCCTGACCTTGTAACTGATACTAAAACTCATCTTCATTCTGACCTTGATGCTCATTCTGACCCTGATCCTTACATTCAACTTACCATGATCCTGATGGTGACTTTCTACTTTAATCTAACTCTGATCATCACCCTGACTCTGACCTTAACCTTCACCCTGTCCCTGTAACTCTTACGTTAACTCCCGTCCTGTGTTTGACGTTAAAACTGACCCTCACACTTACACTGAATATAACCCTAAACCTCACCCTAACACTGGCTATGACTGTGATCCTGATGTTCTGCCTAACTCTGACCCTGATGCTCACACCAACACTGACTTAGTTCTCATCTTCAACATGACTGAACTGGTTGCACACACTCTCTGACCCTGATTATGACCATCACATTGACCCTGGCACTTACTTTGAGGTTGACAATAAACCTGACCGTGACTGGGTCACGCTCTACCTGACCCTAATCCTCGCTCTACAATCTCATCTTTATTTTGACCTTTATTTATTGAAAAATAATTTTTTAAAGATATCATTTATTTATTTTTAGAGAGAGGGCAATGGAGGGAGAAAGAGATGGAGAGAAACATTGATGTGCAAGAGGTTGGTTGCCTCTCGCATTCCCCCAACTGGGGACCTCGCCCGCAACCCAGGCATATGCCCTGACTGGGAATCAAACCACATCCTTTTCATTCACAAGCCAGCGCTCAATCCTCTGAGCCACACCAACCAGGGTTTGACCTTTATTTAAAGCTTACTGTGATGCTGACACCCTAACCTTGACTGTGACCCTTACCTTGACCTCTATCTTAACACTATCCAGACCCTCATCCTCATCAAGACCTTGACACTTGTTGCAGCCGTCTCCTGAAACCAGACTCAGACCTCATGTTCACACTCCTCTTGACCCCATCATCACCATGACCCTGAAACAGCCGGAACCTCATTCTCATTCTGACCCTTACATGATACTAACTGTGACGCTGAACCCGACCCTCACACTCACTACAATGCTCACTGTGACTCTGAACCTGACCATGACTCTGATCCTCACCATGACACTTACTTTTATCCAAACCATTCATTGATCATTAAACCTCTAAGTATCCCAAACCTGTCTGCCACCTTGATCAGACTTTCACCTAAGCCTAACACTGAGTGTCATTCTCACCCCGACCCGTACCTGATGCTTACTTTAACTCTGATCCTCATCCTCACTTTCACTATGACCCTGACATTAACCCTCAAACTGATGCTCACAGTGATCATTACCCTGAGCCTGATCCTGAAACATACTCACCCTCACCTTGACTCTGACTTCTACCCTCTTGATGACACTGGTTCTGACATAACTTTTCCATAACTCAGCCTGATTCTGACCATGATGCTCATTCTGACATTGACCCTGATCCTCACTCACTTAGACACATTAATTCTCACACTCACCCAATCACCCTGAACTTGAGCTTGACCATGAACTTCACCTTCACATTGACCTACAACATCCCTATCATCCTTGCCCAGATTCTACTTTAGTATACGCTAGAAGGTTATGATCACCTATTTGATAATGTTTTCCATGCAATTTAACATATCATAAAATCCTAGTTAGTTTAATATCTCTCTTTTATAAGGAGAGAGAACCGATCTTTTGAGGTATTCCAGGGGACCTCTGGAGCACCCCAAAGTTATCCATAGGTCAATAAGACTTAATTTAGAGCACATCAAAAGGTGTGAACATTTGACTGAAAAGGTCACATATTACTATGAAATAATACTTAATTTTGCACTTAGCCAAAGTGATAATAAAAGGTCTCAAAGACAAATACAGAAGGTTACATGACTGTGACTCAAACTTTAGTGTTTATGATTGAGAAGATTCAGTTTTATGTAATCAAGAACCTCAAGAAAACAACATAAAACACAGAAAATTATTTTGATAAAACATAGGTTATTTGTTTTGTAGATAGAGAACTTCACAATATCATACCAGGAGTAGACCAATATACAGGAAAACTGTCTTTTTAAAAGAAAGAGAGGGAGCCAAACTCTAATTTTGCATCAGCTTACTTTTAATATTTGTATTCATTTACTTGATTATGTTTATTCAATCTTATTCAACTTGACCACACACATTTCTTTTTCTATCTTTCATTTTTTTAAAGATTTTTATTTTTAAATTTTTAAATTTATTTTATTGATTATGCTATTACAGTTGTCCCAATTTTTTCCTCTTTGTCACCCTCTATTTAGTATCCCCATTCCCTCCAGCAGTCCCCCCTTCTTAGTTCACGTCCATGGGCCATGCGTATAAGTTCTTTGGCTCCTCCATTTCCTATACTATTCTTAACAGCCCCCTCTCTGTTTTGTACCTACCAATTACACTTCTTAATCCCTGCACCTTTACCTTTACCCCTGCTCTCCCCTGGCCCTCTCCCAGCTGATAAACCTCCCAATGATCTCCATATCTATGATTCTGTTCCTGTTCTGGTTGATTGCTTAGTTTGTTTGGTTTTTTTTTAGATTCAGTTGTTGATAGTTGTGAATTTTTTGCCATTTTCATGTTCATAGTTTTAACCTTCTTCTTTTTCTTAAATAAGTCCCTTTAACATTTCATGTAATAATGACTTGGCAATGATGAATGCCTTTAGTTTTACTTTGTCTGAGAAGCACTTTATCTGCTCTTCCATTCTAAATGATTGTTTTGCTGGATAGAGTCATCTTGGTTGTAGGTTCTTGCTTTTCATCACTTTGAATACTTCTTGCCAGTCCCTGCCTGCCTGCAAAGTTTCTTTTGAGAAATCAGCTGATGGTCTTATGGGAACTCCTTTGAAGTTAACTCTCTCCTTTTCTCTTGCTGCTTTTAAGATTCTCTCTTTGTCTTTAACTTTTGGCATTTTAGTTATTATGTGTTTTGGTGTGGACCTGTTTGGATCCAACTTGTTTGAGATTCTCTGTGCTTCCTGGACTTGGACTTGAATGTCTATTTCCTTCACTAAATTAGGGACGTTTTCTTCCATTATTTTTTCAAATAAGTTTTCAATTTCTTGCTCTTCCTCTTCTCCTTCTGGCATACCTATGATTCAGATGTTGGCCCTTTTGGAGATGTCCAGAGGCTCCTTAGACTATCCTCACTTTTTTGAATTCTTTTTTTCTTCTTGCTGTTCTGATTGAATCCTTATTTCTTCCTTATGGTACAAGTCATTGATTTGAATCCAGACTTCATCCCCTCCACTGATGGTTCCCTGTAGATTTTTCTTTATTTCACTTAGTGTAACCTTTGTTTCTTCCTGGGCCTTTTTTATGTTGTTCCCATACTGAATGGATTATTTGACATCCTGATCATCAATGTTTTCAACTCTGTATCTGATAGGTTGGTTATCTTTGTTTTATTTAGTTCTTTTTCTGGAGTTTTTTCCGTTATTTCATCTGGGCCATATTTCTTTGTCTCCTCAATTTGGCAGCCTCTGTGTGTTTGTTTCTGTGTATTAGGTAGAGCTGCTTTGACTCCCTGTCTTAGTATTGTGGCCTGTTGTAGACAGGCCTGTAAATTGTAGTGTGGCACCTGTAAATTGTGTTGGGCGGAGCCTTAGGTGACCGCCAGGATTGGGCAACCTGCTTCCCTGTTTTGTGGCTCTGTGTGGTGTGAGGGCTCAGAGAAGGGACAATGCCACTGCCTGGCTTCTGGAGGTTTTCTTGGCACTTCCCTTTGCCAACTGGTGAGCTTCCAGCTCTTGCTCTGGTCCTGAATCCCAGAGGGGTCTGCGTATGTTTTAAGATCATGTGGACCCTTTAACAGAGTCTCCTGAAAATCCGGCAGTTTTTTCCGCCACCCCACACCCACTGGTTTTTACAGCCAGAAATTATGTGGATTTATCTTCCTGTTACTGAAACCCTTGGCTGTGTGGTGGCCTGGGGCTGAGATCTCGCACCCCCAAGGTATCCCTCCCAATTTTTATCCACCATGTATGAATGTGGCATTTCCTGATCCTCTGCCCCTACCTCTCTGCACCACCTCAGGTCTCTATGCCTCTTTGCTTGCCTCCATGTCTCTGCCCTCTCTACCCATCTGGATGAACGTACTTTCTTTAAATCCTTAGTTGTTGAACTTCCATACAGTCCAATTTTATGATAGTTTTGGGTGTTATTTGTTTTGAGGTCTAGTTGTAATTTTTCCTGTGGTTGTATAAGGGGGTGAAGCATACTTACCTATGCCCCCATTTTGACCAGAAGTCTCTTTTCTCAAGATTTCTTTTTCATAAACTTTCTACAAGTTTTTGTGTTCATTTTAGTTTGTCTCTTATTCTCCTATCCAATTGAGAAATAATCAGAAACAATTACTTCATTTTTCTTCACAAAAGTGTATCTCCATTTCTTACATCTTCAGCCCCTGAAAGCATGCATTTTATTTTCCTTAGCCCTTAAATACCTTAATTTCCTGTGAAAACTAAGAAGTAAGCAATTGTAAATCTTTTTTTAAAAGATTTATTTATTTACTTTTGGAGAAAGGGGAAAGGAGGGAGAAAAAGGGGGAAAGAAACATCGATATGAAAAATGTCTATGTGAGAAACATCAATTGGTTGCCGCCTGCATGCACCTCATCTGGGGATGCACCTACAACCCAGGAATGTGGCCCTGACCTGGAATAAAACCATAACCCTTTGTCCAGCATGATGATGCCCAACCAACTGAACCACACCAGTCAGGGTAGAAGTAAGCAACTGGAAACTGTGTAACACCAGTATTCTTTTAGATTGACAAATTTATAAACACATTTCACAACATTTAAAAGTATATATATTTCCTCATAACAATATTTTAAAATGTGGCACAAGGTATGCTTACTAATAGACCCAAATATCTTTAATTCCTCCATAATAAGCAAAAAGTAGATAAACTTATATTCAGTAATTAATTTTTCATTATTTTATCCTATTTGGAAATGCTCTAGATATTCAATAATTTCTACCTTTTAACTTAATTTAGCAAAATTATGAGGCTTCAAATTGCCAAAAGATTTTGAGAAACAATTTTTAGGCATGCTGAATTATTGTTGACACAGAATTATTGTTGAAAAGTTTCACTTAGAAAACATTTTATCCTCCTTATATTTATTTTATTTGCTCTTAACAATTACATTTAGATTACTTATGAAAATTTTATAATACTGAGTTATCTTTCTTGCTGACAAGTTTTGCAGCAGAGGTAACATAAACTTATTTGGCTAATAAGCCCAGAAAGAATAAAAGTATTACATGCAAAGCTAATTGCTCTAAAGATATGCTTATTTAACAAAAGAAATTCAAACTAGCTTTACTACCAAATATTTTCCAAGATCATATGATTCTGAAAAGCGTTTCGGTTAGTTTTTATTATGTGTTTGAGAATACATATGTAAGTGCTTGTTTGTTCAAGCAAATTAAATAGAGCCCTTTTATAAATTAACTGTCATCTGAAGGTAGAAAATATTACACAACACACATGAACATTCACACAGATGCAGAGACCTCCTGGTCTTCATTTTTAAATTACTGCCATAAGAAGGGTATGATAATGAAAAAGGACAGTTGGCTCCAAACGGTGTGTCTGGCAGATGGAATAAATTAAGTTACCTGCTTAGAAGGCTAAAGCTTTTTAGTCTCAATATTTGTGGAGAAAATAATTAAAGTTTGTATTTGTATTTGACAAGGGAGTCTTGGAACCAGAAAATCAGTTTATGCTTAAAAAACAACTCTCATCTCCCATTTTCCCCTTCAGTCTAGGAATTGAGGATGATGACAACAGGTGGACTTCAGACTACTTCTAGAGTTGCATTTCTGGTTTCATGAAGGTTTGTAAAATAAGGACAATTGCCCTCAACATTAGGTTGTAATTTAAGTGATATTGTACATTGATTTAACCATCTAACTACATAGTCCCTAATTTGCTTCTTTCTTTCTGGGTTTATAGTTTCATTTTACTTTAGGGGAGGAGGATTTTTTTTTTTTAAGTTTCTATTAGGCTTTGAATCTTTAACTTCCAATGCTGCCAAATTTTTTACCAAAAAGTTACTAAATCCCTTCAAATATCTTGGCAGGTTTCAGCTGAGACAAGCAGTAAATAATTCTCGTGGTATTAAACAATTCCAAGGACTCAGTAGAGTGCGAAGGTCATTACTCTCCAGCATCATCCCCTCTGATAGCCAAAAAGAAAGAACTGACAGAGAAGAAGTGCTCCTGGCCAGTCATAATATCCATTACCTTAAAACATTCAGGTAGGGTTGACATAATTTCTCTACATAAAGCGTGTTTAAACATTCCAATTTTCATAATTTTATCAATCTTTACATTACACTTTTTATTTATAAATCATGTTTATTCTATTACAGTTTTCTCAATTTTTACCCCTTTACCCCACTCCACTTATCCCACCCCCATCCCCCGCTCCCACAATCAATTCCCACTCTGTTGTCCATGTCCATGGGTCATTCATACATGTTCTTTGTCTAGTCCCTTCCCCTTCTTTCCACCATTGTCCTCTTTCTCAATCCCCTCTGGTCACTTTCACTCTTCTCCATGTTTCCGTGCTTGTGGTTTATTTTGTTTGTTAGTTTATTTTGTTGAACAGATTCCACTTATAGGTGAGATCATATGGTATTTGTCTTTCATCAATGGCTTATTTCACTTAGCTATTATCCAGCTACATCCATGTTTTTGCAAAAGGTAGGATTTCCATCTCTCTCTCTCTCTCTCTCTCTCTCTCTCTCTCTCTTTCTTAAATGCAGATTGATTTTATTTATCTTTTTAATGTCAAAGTTAATTATAAAATATTAAAAAATTTAAAACCATTATAAAGTCTTAGCAATTAAACCAACATGACGCCAGCACAGAAATAATCAAGTAGATCAGTGAAGTATAATGAGCATTCTAGAGACAAATGTACATATCTAACAGTGTAATACATGATTAAATTGATATTTCAGATCAATGGGTAAAATAAGGGTTATCCGAAATAAGGTGCATGGACCACCAGTATTTGAAATAAAACAAATATAGAGCCCTATTTCACACATTGTACAAGAAATATTCAGGTGAGTTAAAAATCAATATGTAGAATCCAAGGAGTTTTAGGAGAAAATACAAACTAATATTTTTCATGACCTGAAGTAAAATATTCAAACCCAGAAGCTATACAGTAAAATACTGACAATATGACTATATTAAACATTTAAGACTATATAGTAATATACATATAAAAAAAGTAAAAGGACAAGTAATAGAATAGGAAAGTATTTGCAACACATCTAAAAAAGGGTTAATGGTTTGTTTTGTTTTCTTTTTAGGGAAGAAATTCTACAAATATTAATAAAAAAATGGATAAAGAATACCAAACAGTCATTTAAAGCTTTTTTAAAATAATAGAAATAAGCAAGAAATATACAAAAACAGATTTAGTTTCAACAAATAATAAAGGAACAATTAAAAGAACACATCATTGTCACAATCAGATTAATATGTATTAAAAAATATTGGTAATATCAAGTACTGACAACTGTGAAAGGAACTGGGTATTCATAGACTCTTTTTCTTCATCTTAAAGCAGTCCCTTTAGCATATTTTGCAGTGTTGGTTTGGTGGAGGTGTGTTCTTTTAGCCTTCTTTTGTCTGGGAAACTCCTTATTTCACCTTCCATTTTAATTGAGAGCTTTGCTGGGTAGAGCAGTCTTGGTTGTAGTCCTTTGCTTTCCATGACTTGGAATATTTCTTGCCATTCCCTTCTGGCTTGAAGTGTTTCTGTTGAGAAGTCAGCTGCTAGCCATACCGGGGCTCCTTTATATGTTACTACCTCTTTCTCCCTTGCTGCCTTTAGGATTCTCTGTTTATCTTTGTTATTTGCCATTTTAGTGATGATGTGCCTTGGAGTGGGCCTCATTGGGTTCCTCTTGAATGGGACCTTCTGTGCTTCCTGGACTTGTGTGACTTTTTCTCTTCTCCAGTTAGAGAAGTCTTCCATCATTACTCTTTCAAGCAGGTTTTCTATCCCTTCCTCATCCTCTTCTCCTTCTGGTATCCCTATTATGCAGATATTATTACGTTTCAGGTTGTCCTGCATTTCCTCAATGCCTTTTCATTCTTTTTGAGTCTTTTTTCATTTTCTTGTTCTTTCTGGGAGCTTTTTTTCTACCTTATCCTCTAGCTTGTTGATTCAATCCTCGGCTTCATCTATCCGGCTTTTGATTCCTTCTACTGTGTTCTTCAATTCAGAAATTGCATTCTGCATTTCCTCTTATCTCTTCTTGATAGTTTCCATGTCCTTTTTCACGGTGATATAGTTTGCAGTGAGTTCCTCATAGTTTTCCTCTAGTTTTTTTGTAATTCTCTCTGAGCTCACTGAGCTAATTGAGCTTCCTTAGAACCGTTGTTTGGAACTCAGTATCTGATAGGTTACTTGCCTCTATTTCATTTAGTTCTCTTTCTGGGTATTCCTCCTTTCCCTTCCACTGGAGGGTATTTCTTTATGTTTCCATTATTGTGAGACTCTTCTCTTTTGCTTCTGCTTCTTAAGTTGATCTGTTTTTGTTTTCCTGACTTTGTGGCATGAACTTTTATTATCGGAGACTGCTGTTTTTATTTTCTGGATCTGCCTCTGATGATGTCAGATGTTGACCCTGCCTGAACTTAGGCAGTCTGTTTGAGACTTCCAGGAATCTACTGTTTGTGGCTGTCTCCTTCAGCTGTTAATCTAGTCACTCTGCATTCAGCAGGCCGGCTTAGACAGTTTAGGGCAGGGCGGAGTCCTGGGGGCAGGGTTATTGAGTCCTCTCATGCTACTGCCATATGGGGGAGGAGTCAGCACTGGGATCCTGTTGGCAACTCTCTCCGTTCTCTCCCCTAAAGCCTCCGTCCCCAGTCTCCCCTCAACTGTCGGCAGACCACTCTGCACCCTCTTTAGCCAGGGATCTACTGTCTGTAGCTCCCACTCTGCACTCAGCAGGTGGCTTAGACAGCACAGTGCAGGGTGGAATCCCCCCTTACTGGGTTATTGGGTCCTCTGATGCTGCTGCAGCTCAGGGGGAGTGGTCTCTGCCTAGGCAAGATGGCGACAGCTGCATGGGGAATGAGTCAGCACCGAGATCCCACCGGCTACTCTCTCAGTTCTCTCCCCAAAGCCTCCTTCCTCAGTCTCTCCTCAGGTGTCTCAAGCCTTTGCCGGAGACCAGGGTAAGTGGCTACAAATAAAAATTTATGTGTTGGCCCTTTAAATGGTTCGTCACGTTTCCAGCCGCCTGTCTCTGGCAGAGAGCAACGCTGCTACTTTTCCCAGCTGGCTGTTTTCTGTGTACTTTTTGGGTTCTGGTGCTGTAGGCTAGAGATCCCTGCTTTTGGTTTAGACCCTGTTGTTCTCAGGGGGATCCAACTGGCCGTTTCAGTATCCGTCTGGTGCTGCCACCCATGGGAGCCCTGCCTCCTTCTCGAATCTCTACTGCACTCCTTACCAGTTAGAGTATGCTAAAGCTGATTCTTTTGTCTCCAAGGTTACAAGGCTCCTCTCTCACTATTGTTCAGTTGTTTGTTCCAGGTGATTTCTCCCCAATTTAGTTGTAATTCCAGGTTGGTCCTGGAAAGACATCAGTGTGACTTCCACTCATTCCTCCACCATCTTGGTCCTCTAATTTTATCAATCTTTAAATAAACTAATCTAATTGGGACATTTTTCAAAATTGCCATTGTCATTTTAGTTGATAATTTCCTTGAGGGCTGCCAGCAGTTAGGAAGAACCCCAGTCATAACTGAAGTTTGTCCCACACTTCTGTCTGGAGCTTCCTGCTTGAAAGTCACCAAGCCAAGTTCTTAGGACATAAAATCTATAGATTGTCTTTTAGTAAGATTTTGTCATTGTTTTTCTTTCCTTTTTCTTCTTCAATGCAGGACAATTGTATTCCCAATATCCTGATTTTTTTTTTTAACAGAGTCTGTAAATCTCTAAAAACAAACAAGAAGGGGACTGAGTGGACTTTGATTTTTGTTCTTATTTCTGTTCTTCCATTTTGTCAAGGGAATCTTAATGTTAAACCAATATGAGAGCTATCTAAAAAGAATTTCTTTCTTTTATATTTAGAAGTTTTCCTAATTCAAAGGATCCATTGTCTGGCCTTGATAAGTAGAATCTCAATAGAGACTTGAACCAATAAGCCTCTTACAGCTTAACCAAGGAAAGAGAAAATAGGCAAAGCAAAAACCATATTCCATAGGCAGTAAGGGTGAGGTAGCTCCAGTATCCCACAAAAATTGTGATATGCCTCTAGCCACAAACCTGCTAATTCATGGCTAATGTAGGCACTACAAAAATGGAATTTTTCCAGTACTAACAAGCAATAAAGCTTGAGATGACAAAGGGCCTTTATGAGCTGTAGTCCTTTTGACAAACTCCCCTGAGAGTTGGCGTGGCCAGACAAAGAATTTAGAACTTAATCTATTTGACTGGCCACTACATACGCCCTGGTAAGTGCACCTCATAAATGGTGGAGACCAGAGAAAATACTTTGACCAGTCACAAAGGCCAAGATTTCAGGATGTATTACATGATAATAGGAAAGACACAGAGATACAGAGAAAGACAGAATTAACAAAACTCATGAGTATTCATACCAAATAAAGAAGTCTCTAAGCCCAAGAAACTAGTTTCACATATATTTTCTCCTGTGAATCTAAATTTAGAAAAGACAAAAAAAAAAAGGGGCTCTTACCACTGTTTATCTAAAAATAAAAAATGAAAATGAGAAGCAACAAGCATTTATTTGAAATTTAAAAAAAGAGAATAGCTATTTGGGATGCACCAATTCAGGCAGAAGCACAAATAATGTTCTGATTAGGCAACAAAGATAACAAGTATTTAAGAGAAAAGAAAAGGAAACAATTACATCAATAAAGAAAGGCATTTGTATTGTTGCAGATAAGCTAACATAGTGACACTAATTCCGAGGAATGTTTTAAATTTTTAGTCCAGTAATCTGTCTGGTAGCCATATCTGCTTTCTCATTGTTCTGGCAAGCAGTTCTTTGGGACACAATGTTGCTTTAGGCTCACACCAGAATTTTTTTTTTTTTTTTTTTTTGCCCTGTTTTAACATTCCAAAAGTTTGAGGCATAAGACATGCAAGATAGTTTCTCTAAGATGGCATCTTGGACCCCAGCTCCATTTGTATTAATATTTTTTATACTACTCTGCAGGTAGAGATCTGGGAGTATGACTTGGCAAGAATCCTTACGTTTGCTGGCTCATGTGAGAGGTCCCAGGATTTTTCTACTGCAGCAGCTTTGGGGTGAGCTGTGCCCAGCCAGTGAGGTGCCCTGCTCACATGCCAACTGTGGAGGAAGAAGAAACTTTCCTCTAACATTGGACAATGGAGAGACAGGCTTGCTGCTGTTGGCGGGTAGCCCAGATCTGTTCCGGGTGACTTGAATGACTTTGAATGGCAAATCTACACTGATACACAACTTGAGCCATGTTTATGTAAAACCGCTGGGCTTCCAAATTTATCTTCAAATTTGTCAGCACACCTATGTGTTTATTTTCCAGCTGTCAGAAAATGGCTCTCCTCCAACCCTCCTTGCTTTATGGGAACTATTAAGAGCACTTTGTTAGTGAGAACGCCTTATGTGCTTGTTTCCCAAAACAACCCTGGAGTGCACATGTGGCAGTAGCATTATTAGGATTATCACGGGGTACTGGGTGAGAGGTGCCCCAAGGAATGTAGGAGAAAACCCCCATAACCCTTGGTTGGGGCATGGGGGAAGCAGACAATACAGCTGAAGATATTTTTGTAACAAAGGCTAGTCTAATAGCTGTGCTACCATCTCGGGACAAGACGAGTATGACTTTTAGACTGTATATATAGCAAGGGAGGTAGAGGCCCCTGGATCACTGAGTCATGCTTCCCCTGAATGGGGATAGAAAGCAAGTGAATGTAAACTATACAGAAAACGGCAAATGTAGCTCATTATGGGAGGAGTTGGAGATGAGGTCACGCAGGAGGATCTGGGTCAGGATTTAAACTAAGGGTGAGCGGCCATAAGGGGATTTGGCCATGAGGCTTGAAAGGGAGTAGAAGAGCTATGAAGGAGGAATGATATAGCAGCCACGTGAGAGGGAAAAGTAAGCAAGCAACTATGTAGTTTGCAGTCAGGATCCGGCCATGCGGCCTGGTGTAGTAAGGAAGGAAACATATTGCTGCTCTGATTGTGCCTGCTCTAGCTGACTCTGAACTCTCCCTTGCAAGACACTGACACTGCTACTTTGCAAGCCTGGACTCTCTCTCTGGACTCTCAGGACTTATGTCTTTCTGGAACCAGTGGACCATGGCACATGCTTTCCTGGGCTATTACATGGTGGCTGAGGGCAACATACCCCAGATCCTGAAGAAGAGAGCTGCTGTGAGACTGTTTGCACAGCTGGATTTAGTTCAGATAAGGAGATGGGGAGTTTTTAAGGCTTTTGGCTTATAGCTTGGTGGGGAGTTAGGGAAGTGTTGGGTCTCATGGGGGAATGGGGCTCCAAGTGGAAATGCTGCCTGGCCCCCACCAAGTTTGGAATATTGTAAATAAAGACCTATTCCTTCCAGCATTAATTGTTGGGTCATTCATCAATGTGCCACGTGGATGGGTCCCAGTCTGCTCAGTAACAGTTTTGGCAACCCAGATGGGACTAAAGGAACCTGTACTCAGGTTCCAGGCACATGAGGCAGACTGACCCCTGGAGCACGGCTGTGGGGACTTCCCAGTCTGAGGGAACTGTCTTGTACCCCAGCTCAAGGAACTGGTCTCCTGAAACACCAGAATTGTGCAAGGGAACAGGTTTGGGGAGAAAGGGATTCCTTAGGGCCTGTGAGCTGAAACTGCACGCATGCTAGGGGTTTGGACATTAAGCCGCATAGGCACATTGCAATTTTGGGTAGATCACTTGAGTGCTCCATTATGGAGGATGAGTCACGTGGGTGCTCCACCATCTTGTGGGTGGCACATGGCCACTCCACCACATTGGATAATAAGGCACATAAAAGTGCCACTATCTTGGAAGTGGCACATGGCTACTCCACCACCTTGGAACTGGGCAAGGTGGTAGGCTGGGCACACTCTTCAGGTTAGTGCTGCTGTTGTGTGGGCACTGCGCCAGGCAGGTTCTCTGTCAACTGGGTTCTGATAGGGATGGCTCTAGTCCGGAAGGCCGTGTACTGGGGTCCAAGGGTGACAATGTTTCTGTTACTTTATGCATGTGCATATAAAGCTAGGGACTTTTAGCTGCCAGATACTGAGTTTGAGTAAGGTCCTTCCCAGTGGGGAAAAGAATAAAGATTGAAAGTGGATTATGGTTAAATCTGAATGGATAAAGGTAAATGGAAGGGTTGTGAAAGTTTTAATCCTGGAGGAAAGGAAACCTCAGCTCTTGGGTGTGGTTATTCTGTATTTGTTTTCTAATCTTGTGGAGCCCCGGTTTGAACTTTTCTGATTTGGGTACATCAGGAAAATCCTGACTCTGCTTTTTGGCCGGTAATACCTAGAACAGGTCACCTGTAACCAGTTGGGGAGAATGCCATAGCCATTTGGAACCCAGGAAGGGTCATTTGGAATGCTGATGAGTATGCCAGCCTGGGGCAGGTCTCTGACAAGAGATCGGGTGGTAGGGGACATGCCTCTGCTAGGAGACCAGTGGATGCACTGGTGGGTGAGAGAGTGAAGTGAAGTGCCATGGAATGCTGATGGGTATACCAGCTGACAAGTGAAAAATGAGACAAGGTTCTAAAGCTTGTTCTAGCCCCTCTTCTTCTTTTGGAACTTTGTCTTTGCTTTAAGTTTTGCTCTGTTTCTGCTCTGAAAAGAAATTGAGGTTTCCCAGGAAAAGTTAAAACTTCACACTATGTAGGAAAGTGAAGAAGGGAAAGTACAAGGCATGAAAATGCAATTTTAGTGGCTCGTAGAAGGACAAGGATTTTCCTTCACACTTTATGTGTTTTTTCCCTAACTGATCCCTCCAGAATTTGGCATTCTAAAGGAGTAAGTGATGACATAGGGTTTCTTTGCATAAAACAAATAAGTCCAATTGCCATTGGTGGTTTTAATAATGAAGACTTTGACTGGAATGCCCTGCCTGACAGAGGCATGCCTGGGCTCTGGTTGTTACCAGAAAGCCTTGAGGAACTGAAATTAATTTTCAAAGCTAGTAAAAGCCCACTGGAGAAAAAGCCTTGTACTTTGTACCTTGTACCCACTGGCGAAAAGAGCTTAGTTGGTTGAGTGGTGTGGCAGTCTTTCCAGGGAAGGAATGAAAGTTGCTTTCCTGAAAGATAGCTAGGGAGAACCTTAAGGCACAATGGAAACCTCAAAGACTTGAGAGAAGCGGGTGGTACAGGTGAGGCCAGATGGCAGGTGCGTGCCTCACCCTCTGTGCCCTGAAGGGTAGACCAAAGGGTCAATCTAAAAGGTTCCTTGTGTAAGGTCCAACAAAGCAGATTTAAAGATCATATGTGACCAATTGCTGCTCTTAGGGTGTTTATGCAAACAAATAGGCAAAATTAAAAATGGACTTAATACAGTAGCTTTAATGACAAGGAAGGTGATCTTAAAGAAAAAAGTCGTGTTTCAAGGAAAATCACAATGCTCAGTGGTGGACATTAGACTAGTACAGCTAACTGCCTTCAAAGTTTTTTCATGTGAAAGTTGAAACTGGGTTTGTGATATCATCGAAGATGCTCAATTTACAGGCAAGAGGGATGTGTCAAATTGCCACTGTTAAATGTCATGCCAACAAAAGCTTTGCTGTCATGATGTCTTCCCAAAAAACAGTCTTGCAGCCTCGAGCTTGGTCTGTGGGTTGGTGTGTGAATTAACATGTATGTTCTTCCTTCTGTTTTCATAGGGCGTAAGCCTATGATCTAATTACTGGAGAGATTGGTTATACAATACAGGCCTCACTTAAGAAGCCCCTCTGCATTGCTGCTTCCTGAAATGAGGCTCAACATTTTGGCTGGACTGACTTGTCAGGGCTAGATAGTTGAATCGGTGAAGCATGGGGTGGTCTGTTGGCTTTCCTCAAAACTGCTTTCCTTTACTGCCCTAAAGGTTCAGACAGAAAAGGTCCACAATTCTTCAGAGGGGAGATATCTTAGAATATTCCCCTCAGCCTAATTTGAGCTAAGTATAGTGAGCAAATGGGCTTTGGACAGGTCTTTTTGAGGACACTCTTTTCTACAGAGAAGCCACTCTTTTCTTAATGCAGGACATTGAAGAATTGGTCCCTACCTTTGTTTTTTAGTGGTTATGGTTCTGACTGTGCCTTCTAACCCTCTCGACAAATTTGTCACCTCTAGAATATGACAAGGATGCCAATTTTTCCAGCAGTGCTACCTTTTGGACATCACACATGCAACCTCCCAGGGCAAGCCAACGGACCTGTACTCTGCAAGATCCCTCCCCCTCACATGAAGTCCTCCCTTCACTCCAAGCCCCCTTTCTTGTTAGGAGTTCCTGAACCCAGGGGTAGGTAGGACGACAACCATGGCCAGTAGGAAGAGCTCCAGAAGATCATGAGACCTTTGTCCATTGTCCTTTAGAAGATTGTAAAGGGTCTAAAGTAAAAAAGAGGGGAGTTATAACAGGATACAGGGTGAGGAGTGTCCAGGAAAATAGGAGAAAACACCCATAGCCCTTGGTTATGGGATGAGGGGAGCAGATGATATGGCTTAAGATACTTGTCATAACAAAGGCAAGATAATAGCTGTGCTACCACCTCAGGGCAAGGTGGGCGTGACTTTCTGAATATATCCTGACTTCTGATATAGCCAGGGAGGCAGGTCTCCCTGGATCACTGAGTCGCTCTTGCCCTGACTGGAAATGGTAGCAAAAAAATGTAAACCATATAAAAAACTGGCATGTAGCTCATTGTGCAAGGAGTTAGAGATGAGGTCATGCAGGAGGCTCCAGGTCAGGATTTAAAACTAAGAGCAGGCAGCCATGAGGTGATTCAGCTCTGCAGTTTGAAAGGATATAGAAGAGCCATGATGTGGATTGTAGTGAAGGAAGGAGCCATGTGGCTGTAGGAGCCGGTCCACCATGGGCTAGTAAGAAAGCAGGCACGCTGCTTTGATCATGCCTGCTCTAGTGGACTCCAAAGCTGCAAGGATTGCTTTGCAAACCTGGATTCTATGTGGACTCTTGAGACTCGTGCCTTTTCTGGACTTAACCATGATCCAGTGTGCCATGGCACATGCTTTTCTGGACCATTACATAGAGACTGATGACAATGTACCCCAGATCCTGAAAGAGAGAGCTGCTGTGAGACTGTTTGCACTGCTGGCTTAAGATAGGGAGATGGGGAACTTCGGGGGAACAGGAAAGTGTTGGATCTTGTGGGAAAGGAGGGCTCTAAGCGTAAGTGCTGTGAGCCCTCCAAAGTTGGAATATTGTAAATAAAAACCTGTTCCTTCCAGTATTAATTGTTGGGTCACTCACCAAGGCACCACATGGACGGACCCCTGCCTGCTCAGTTACAGGATCTTCTCACCCTGTAGGGCAGTAGAACTTGCCACTCCTAAATATGACTCTTTGGCATAAAGGTCATTTTAAGCTGATTATTTTAAAGAAAAGCAGACATAGGAAAAGCTCAGAAAACTGAGTAGTAGTGTTACGGAAAGCCAGACTCAAGACACGATTCAGGGAACGGAGTAAGCCTTTATTCACACGCGCGCGGGCTCAGAGGAGGCAGCCTCCAAATTCTGGGCCCCGAATCGGGGTTAGAGAGGGGTTTATAAGCCCTAGCATTCCGGCGGGAAACGGATGGGCTTCCCAGGTGGGGGAAGGGATTAGCATTCCGGTGGGAGATTGATGTGCTACCCAGGCGGGGGAAGGGATGTGAAACGGGCTACAGAAACAGATAAGCAATGATTAACAGTTAACCTGGGAGGAGGTCTCTGGCTAGGCTGCTCCTCTTAAGTCATCTTGCCCTTATCATTCCCCCCTTTGATGGTAGACGAGATTGGCCTGAGTCTTAGCATCATCACACAAGCCACGGTGGTCACTCTGTTGGGGTTGGGTCGGGAGTCTTTGGTATCGGTGATGCTGGAGGAGCAGCACTCGAGCAGCGGCTCGTCTGGTGACCGCGGTCTCTAGGTTATTAATGAGGGTGCGCAGCAGCCAGGGTCCTAGACTTATTCCTAAGAGGAGTAATATCAGGGGCCTAGGAATGGAGCCAGCCAGCGGAGCCAGATTTGGGTATCTAAGCTCCATGTCCCTTGTCCTGACTCTCGGTAGCGCTTCGCACCATCTTTCAGCTCCTTAACCTTCTGGGTTAAGATTCCAGATTGGTTAACAAAATAGCAACACTCCTCTCCTAGGAATAGGCAAGTCCCCCCTTTTTCTGCTGTGAGGAGATCTAGGGCTCGCCTATTCTGCAGGGATACTTCAGCCAAGGAGTTTATCTGCTGCTGGAGGGTGGCAAGTGAGTCTGCTATTTGATCCATATCCTGGCTAAGGTGGGTTGATAGCTTGTGGTATGTGGTGGCCGACAGACCCAGGGCTCCTGCGCTGGTTCCTATGCCTATAGCTAGGCCCGCTCCTATTGCAATAGCTGCTCCTGCTTTGCCCCCCCGCGCTCTGCTCTTTTCACCCGGTAAGGCTCCTGGTGTTGGAGCGCCTGCTGGACTTCTCCCGTGGTTCGGATTGTGACACTTGGGACTAGGAACACTTTAGTGCATCGCCCATCCCAGTCCTTTGGCACACACTGATAAGCTGAGTGCCCGCAAAGCAGGAACAGGCCAGGTTCAGTGCATAAAGGTGCACTGTTGGATACTAGGGTGGTCTCCTGGCAGAAATTGGCTTTCAGGATTCCAACCTGGAGTTCACCTGTCGTATTCGGCTGCAGGCATGTAAGGTTAGTATATTCAGAACTCAGAAACACCGTCTCTGTTAGAGGGCCAATGGTTATAGTCAGGTTCTCGGGGGCTGGATTATTAGTCTCATTCCAATTCGGGGGGAACTGGCACTCCTACATATCCTTGCTCTTCTAGGGGTAGGCAAATCCAGCAGTTCTGGGTTGAGTTTCTAATAGTTTGGTAAGCTGAGAATATGGCAGATACTAAATGCTTTACCTGGGTTTCTGGGTTCACCATGGCCCTGGCCCTCGAAAAGGAGGTAAGGTTAATTCTCTGGTAGGTTGGCTCCTCCTGGTTAAATCGGTGGGCCACCTCTTTAACAGCCTTCAGCCTTACCTTTTCAAACTCTGATTGGGACAGGCTACTTAGCTGTATGTGAGAATTCCAGCAGACCTGTCGGCCGGGGGTGCCGTGCGGTTTGCACTCCTGACTCTGGTACCCTAAGGTGCCTCCCAATACTCCAGTGTTATACTGGCGCCCCCTCCAGAGGCAAGATTTTATGGAGCTGGCCTTTATGCATCCTGAAGGCATATCAGTGCTAGAGACGAAGGCCCGGGCGGGAAAAGGATAGTGGATTACCCCCCCTCCTATTGGGATTCGCTCAGCAGGGGCTCCACACTGACATGTTGGGAGGGTAACTGAGGCAGAGTAGGTCAAGCAAAGCAAACCAGATACCCAAACAAGCAACACAAACATAGATACATGACCCCGAGGGCTACGCGCTCCGCCTGGCTCCATTCAGAGGGTGTCGTGGCTACCAGTCCGATACCGAAGATGATTCCAGAGAGGCTGGCGATGATCAGATAACCACTGGGACAACGGTCCATGCCTTGGTTGCCGACTGAGATGGTTGGTCACTACTCTGGGGTGGGATCAGGTCTCTGGTTCTTCGGGTAGACGGCCCACTGTCCTTCAGTTCTCTTCAGCCGGACTGTGGGGGCTCCCTTCGAGGTGGAGGTTCGGTGGCTCCGAAGTCCTGGCTCGTCTGGATCTGCTGCTGCCTTGGCTCGAGTGTAGTGGATCCAGGGGGTTATTCCTGTAACTTTAAGGGCAGTAGGGGTGGTTAATAGTACTAGATGTGGGCCCGTCCAAATGGGTTGGAGTGGTTCCTTTTTCCAATCCTTTACCCATACATACTGGCCTGGACGGAAGGGGTGTGCTGGCCTCCCTCGGGGTTTGGGTTCCTGGCCCAATTGGGCCCCGTAGATCCTGTCTAGGGTCTTACCCAACTGTTGTAAGTACTGGGTCTGCTGTAACTCCCCCTTCTGTCGAAGGTCATTGGGACTTCCTATTCTAGTTATAGGTGGGGGTCTTCCAAAAACTAACTCATAGGGAGTATACCCCGAGGGGTTCGGGGCATTCCTAACCCGTAGCAGGGCTAGTGGTAACAGGTCTGTCCATGGCAGGCCGGTTTCTTGATGGAACTTAGCTAAGGTTTCCTTGAGAGTTTGGTTCATTCGTTCCACTTTACCGGAGCTTTGGGGCCGATAGGCCGTGTGTAGCTTCCAGTCGATGCGCAGGAGCCGGGCGACCTCCTGAACCACCTGGGCGATGAACGCCGGGCCATTGTCACTACCAATGGTGAGTGGGAGCCCATATCTGGGTATAATTTCCCTGAGTAGGATTCGGGTTACTTCCCGAGCTTTCTCAGTTTTGGTGGGGAAGGCTTCTACCCAACCCGAAAAGGTGCAGATCAGGACCAGGAGATACTTAAATCCTCGGCTGGTCTTGACTTCTGTAAAGTCAATCTGGAGGTCCTCAAAGGGCTGGGACCCCTTGTGTTGGACTCCCGGTGGGGCCCCTTGATGCGGGGCTGCATTGTTCCTTGCGCGGGTAATGCATTGAGCCAAGGCTGTTGAGCACAGGGTTGACAGGTTGGGGAAGTAGAAGTACCTTTTGAGCAAGTTTTCCAGGGAGGTCTTACCCAGGTGGGTCAGATGGTGGCAGTTTCTGACTAAATTGCTGGCCTGGCTCTGGGGCACATATACACGCCCATCAGGTAACCTCCAAGTTCCCTCGGGGGTTTCTTGTCCTCCAGCCTGTTGGGCCCATTTCATTTCTGCTGGCTCATAGTCCCGACGGTTAATGGGGTTCCCCAGCAGGGGTCCGAGAAGGGAGGGCTGTACTTCTGCCATCTCACCACATACTGCGGCAGCCTTTGCTGTCGAGTCCGCCTTCTGGTTCCCGCGGGCCGGTATGGTGTCTTGTTTGGAATGGCCTTTGCAGTGGATGACGGACACCGCAGTTGGGGCCCAAACTGCTTCGAGGAGATGCAGGATTTCTGTCTTGTTTTTAATTTCCTTTCCTTCTGCTGTCAGCAGCCCACGTTCTCGGTAGATGGCCCCGTGGATGTGCAGGGTGGCGTAGGCGTACTTGGAGGCAGTGTAGATACTGACTTTCCGGTCCCGGGCCAACTCCAGTGCTCTTATTAAGGCCCAGAGTTCCGCTCTCTGGGCCGACCATCCAGAGGGCAAGGCTTTGGCTTCTACCACCTGGTCAAGCGTGGTTACTGCGTACCCTGCCACTCGGACCCCTTCTCTCATATAACTGCTGCCGTCTGTGAAATAGGTCACGTCAGCATTGGGCAGAGGCTGGTCCCGCAGGTCCGGTCGGCTGGCATAGACCTCCTCAGTAACCTCTAGGCAGCAGTGGTCTGGGTCCCCTAGTTCGGTCAGCAGGAAGGTTGCAGGGTTTAATCTTTTTACAGTCTTTACCTGGACCCGAGGATTCTCTTGGAGTATGCCCTGATATTGTGTCAGTCTGGGGTTGGACAGCCATCGGTGTCCCTGTCCTGCCAGGAGGCTATGGATGCTATGGGGAACGAATAGAGTGGTCTCCTGCCCCAAAGTTAATTTGTCCGCTTCTTGTAGCAGGGATACCGCGGCTGCAACTGCCCTCAAGCAAGGGGGCCACCCGGCTGCAACGTTATCCAGTTGCTTAGACAGGTAAGCCACTGGGCGCTCCCAAGGTCCGGCTGATTGAGTTAAGACCCCCAGAGCAACCTTGTCCTTCTCATGCACGTGTAGATAGAAGGGCCGGCTGGGGTCTGGTAGGCCCAGAGCTGGCGCTTTACTAAGGAGGTCCTTTATTTGAGCAAAGGCCTGTTCCTGTTCTTTTCCCCATGCCAGGGGTAAGGTGTCTGGCCCACGCAGGGCCTGGTAGAGTGGCCTTGCTCTGGCTGCGAACCCCGGGATCCAAATTCTGCAAAAGCCGGCTGCTCCCAGGAACTCACGTAATTGTCTTCATCCGCTCGGGGCCGGGAAGCGGGTAAGGACCATTTTCCGGTCTGTATTTAGGGATCTTTTGCCTTGGGAAATTAGGAACCCTAAATATTTGACTTCTTGTTGGCAGATTTGTGCCTTTTTCCGTGAGACTCGGTACCCTTGTTGGGTTAGCAGTTTTAGGAGCGCTCTTGTCCCCTCTAGGCATCGGCTCTGGTCGGGGGCAGCTAAGAGGAGGTCATCAACATATTGGAGTAGAGTTAAATCCTTTCCCTCGTCTGAGAAAGATTGCAGGTCCCGGGCTAGCGCTTCGCCGAATAACGTGGGGGAGTTCTTAAATCCCTGTGGCAACCGGGTCCATGTCAACTGTGTCTTTACCGCCCTATGCGGGTCTTCCCATTCAAAGGCAAAGATAGGTTGGCTGGCTGGAGCTACCGGGATGCAGAAGAAGGCGTCCTTTAAGTCTAGGCATGTGTACCAGGCGGCAGTTGGCAGGAGTTGGCTCAGTAGGGTGTATGGGTTCGGGACTACCGGGTGCAGTGTGACGACGGCTTCGTTTACCACCCGGAGGTCCTGCACTGGATGGTACCCTGTTCCGTCAGGTTTCTTGATTGGCAGGAGCGGGGTATTCCACGTTGATTGACAGGGGACCAATATACCCTCTTGGGGGTGCTTTCGGATGACCTCCGATATTCCTAGGCGGGCCTCCCTTGAGATAGGGTACTGTCGCTGGCGGCACGGTTTAGCCCCCGGTTTGAGTTCAATTATTACTGGGACCTGGTTTCTGGCTAGTCCAGGGGGATTGTCCTCGGCCCAGACCCTGGGGAATTCCTGCAGCAGGTTGTCTCTAGCCTCAGGTCTGGGGCCATGGTCACCAGATTCCCCAGAATACAACTGGTATTCTTCCTCTTGTGGCAAAATGAGGGCCATGAGCCTAGGGCCATCCACTTGCAGCGAGGCCTCCCCTGACTGCTGGAAGGTGATTCGAGCTCCCAGCTTCGATAAGAGGTCTCGCCCTAACAGTGGGACAGGGCATTCAGGTAGGTATAAGAACTGATGTCTAATCCGGTGGCCTCCCAGATCAACAATTCGGGCCTGGCAGAAGCGTTTTGGGCTACTTGGCTGACCAGTGGCCCCTACGATGGTGACTTCTCATCCAGATGGGGGAGCTACAGGGGTGGTGATGACCGAGTGCTCTGCCCCGGTATCTACCAAGAAAGAGAGAGTCTGGCCCCCAACAATTGCTTCGACCATGGGCTCATGGGGGCCTAGATTCAGGGAGCCCGGTCTTCCTCATTCTGAGTCTAGGCCCGCCAGGCTAAGGATGGTGGGCGCCGGCTCAGAGGGCGCCGGACCAGCCTTCTTTTTCCGGTGCGGGCATTCTCTTTTCCGATGTCCTCTTTCCTTACAATAGGCACATTGGTCTCTCTTTACCTTGGCGTGCCCTTTCTGGTCTTTCGGTCCCCCTTTGCCTTTTGCTGCCGGCTGACTGAGGGCGGCTGCTAGCAGTGCGGCCTTTTTCTCTAATCTTTTCTGGGCTGCCTTCTCAGCGGCCTCCTCCCGGTTATTGTAGACTTTATTTGCTACCTCAACCAGCTGACTGATGTTCATGCCTGCAAAGCCCTCTAGCTTCTGGAGCTTTTTGCGGATGTCAGGGGCCGATTGGGAGACAAAAGCAGTGTTTACCATTAGCCGTGTATCTGGGCTTTCTGGGTTGAAGGGGGTGTATATCCGGTAGGCCTCTAGGAGCCTTTCTAAGAAGTCCCCGGGACATTCATCTGGCCGTTGGACAACACTGGCCACCTTTGACATATTGGTCGGTTTTCTGGCCCCAGCTCTGACCCCCTGGAGGATGGCTTCCCTGTACCGGTCCAGGGCTGCTCTTCCCTGTTCGGTGTTGTGATCCCAGTCGGGTTGGGTCTCTGGGGCTGCCACCCGAGCGTACTGGGCTGGGTCTATTGTGCCCACTGGAGTGTTGGCTTCTAGATATCTCTGGGCTCCTGGAAGACTCTGCGCCTCTCTTCCGTATTAAAAAGGGTTAGGAGCAATTGGCGGCAATCGTACCACGTTGGCCGGTGAGTTTGCATAATGGACTCCATTAGGTCTACGAGTGCCTGGGGCTTCTCCGAATATGAGGGTGTGTGGTGTTTCCAGTTCAAGAGGTCAGTCGTGGTAAAGGGCTGATAGTAAAACACGACCGGTCCCGGGTATAAGGTCCCATCAGGCCCCGTTCGTGGCGGGCCCTGGGTCTCCCGCAGTGGCATCTGGAGGGACTGGTGGTGTCTTAAGCGGGAGGCGATAGGAGATTCTGGGGGCGCTGTTGCCTCGGGCTGCGGGGGCGAGACTGAAGGGGGCGGTGTTTCAGGCGCCTCTGCCTGACCTCCCAAGTTCCTAGCTGGGTAAGGGGGAGGCTGCACCGGGGGGTCTTCCTCTGGCAGGCCTTGATAGATAGGGGGTCTCGCCACTGGTTTGGCAACTAGGATGCGGGTTACGTCCCTTTCCTTTGATCAGGAGCAACAGTTCTGGGCTCCCCTGGCTCGCCCTCCTGTAGCGCCTAGGTGACAAGGTTTGACCCCCCGCACACTTCCGGAGCTAGTCGGGCATCTCTTGCGCTAGCTCCTGCCACTTTTCTATGTAGAGGAATTGGTTTGGGTGTCCTGGACTTCCTGTGACTATGAGATGGACAGCCCTAATTATGTCTAGGTCAAGGGTTCCTTCAGGAGGCCAGCCTATCCCGAACGTGGGCCACTCAGCGGAACAGAAAATTTCTCATTGCCCCGGATCCATATCGGGCTGCTGGCCCCGGAACCAGTCGAAATTCCTTAACATGCAATCTAAGACAGTAGACTGTCTGCCCCCCATGATCCCTCCCGAAACGGCGCAGACAAACGGGGGCAGCAGGGATACTTTCACTTTCGCCCGCCTGGCCTCTCCTCTCGCGAGGGACTTGGGTCTGTCTTAGCTAAGGCTGCCCGAGTAGAGTCCGGGTTAGCTTCCCAGCCGTTATGCCGTATGACAGACCGAGGACCCGCAGGTTAGGGCTCACTCAGACTCGTAGGCTCGGGGAAACACCGCTGGCCTGTGGAGCCACACAGTCAGTCACTCACTCAATCACACAGAGGTTAACACTTTCCCTCCCGACAGGGAAACCGTGCCAGAGGCCAGTCGGCCTGAGAGGTGATCAGCCTCTCCTTCCACCACTTATAGGTGGGTCTGATTCGGGTCTGGTCCCCGGGGCACTTACCAATCTGGCGCCTTCAGGTAGGCTTGGGTCCGCTCCCCGAGTGCCCGGGTTATGGAACGGCCCGAGGTCGGGGCCAAGGGGAGCCCAGCCCCTCGGGACCCGAAATCACCGGGGCACGTGCTTCCCTCTGGAGTCCTGGCTCGCCAGGCAGACCCCAGCCGTCTTCACCGGAGGCAAACGGCCTGCTCGTGTGAGTCGTTTCCCGGTCAGGGACCCAAATGTTACGGAAAGCCAGACTCAAGACACGATTCAGGGAACGGAGTAAGCCTTTATTCACACGCGCGCGGGCTCAGAGGAGGCAGTCTCCAAATTCTGGGCCCCGAATCGGGGTTAGAGAGGGGTTTATAAGCCCTAGCATTCCGGCGGGAAACGGATGGGCTTCCCAGGTGGGGGAAGGGATTAGCATTCCGGTGGGAGATTGATGTGCTACCCAGGCGGGGGAAGGGATGTGAAACGGGCTACAGAAGCAGATAAGCAATGATTAACAGTTAACCTGGGAGGGGGTCTCTGGCTAGGCTGCTCCTCTTAAGTCATCTTGCCCTTATCAGTAGTTACCCATTTGTAAAAAAAAAATGCACATTTAAAAGGGAACCCATCATTTGTAAGGGTGTCCCTCTCTGTACCAGAAAAAGGATGATTCAATCTCTAGTTATAAATGGAGAAGAAAGCATTTAAATCTACCTAAAAACCTTACTCTAGTTTACTGTGGTTTTCCTGGTACTCTCCCATAGCTACTTCCAACCCCCAACATCCTCTTTTGTCTCTAGCTGGAAATAGGATTTAAGGTGATGGGGTTGGCCAATTGGGGAGTTATTTGTTTTTCCCAGGTCCCTCTCGTGTTTACCAAAATTTTACATGTTAGTAAACTTTAATTTGTTTTTCTCCTGTTAAGCTGTCTTATGTCAATTTAATTCTTAGACCAACCTAGGAGGATAAAGAATTTTTTTCCTTCCCCCAAAATGTCACGATTTGGAAGGTAAGTTTCTAGACTGCCAGCCCTTTGGAAATTATACACACACACTAAAATTAAAATGGCAATTATGAGGAACATTTCAATTAGATTAGCTCATTTAAAAGTGCACTTAATGCCCTGGATGGTGTGGCTCAGTGGATTGAGCGCTGGCCTGTGAATCAAAGGGTCACCAGTTGACTCCTGACCAGCATACGTGCCTGGGTTGCGGGCCAGGGTCCCTGGTTGGGAGAGTGCAAGAGGCGGCTGATTGATGTGTTTCTCACATATTGGTGTTTCTCTCCCTCTCTTTCTCCCTCTCTTCCCCTCTCTCTAAAAAGTAAATAAGTAAAATCTTTTAAAAAATAAAAGTGCACTTAAGCAAGGGCTTACAAATCAAATATACAGAATAAGATACTTATTTTAATTGGTATGCAATTGGTAGGATAACATCAAAGTGTGAAGAGAATACCCTAGAGAAATTCCAGACAGATTTTATTAAGCTTATGCTCCTGCACAAGGGAGGCAGCACAGAGGCAAAGGAGGTACTCTGACCTGGTTTTGGGGCTGGCTCTGCTTGGCTACTTTTATAAACCAGGGACGAAATGGGCTTGCATGAAAGGTGGGTTGTGGAGGGGCAGGACGAAGTTACTGCCTCCTTTGTCGGGTTGCTTAGCAACTGCTTTTAAGACTTTCTGTGAGGGCCAAAATGCTCATTACTGCCACACCAGGAAGGTCATATAGTGGTCAGATCTTGATTAACCAAGCTTGTGAAGCAGTTTAAGCACTGGCAGTTAAAAAGGAGACAAAATCAGCTATCTCTGCATTTTTGAGTAGGGAGTGGAGAGGTGGTTACATTATTGCAGTCCAGCAGTTCTTCTGGCCCTTTGGCATTCTTGGAGGCCCAGATCCAGGTCCCTATGCTGTCTCAATTAGACTTCAAAAATTCTGAAATTAGCTTCATTGAAAGATTTGCTTTAATAAGCTAATGAAAAATTAAGATAGAAAAGGCACCTAAAATAAGAGTGGCTATAAGATTGATATTACAGGCAATTGTCCTTAGATATCTTTTACTCCAAGGTCTAAGGCCAATCTAGGGGACGTACGGAATTTCCAAAACCCAGGGAGGGTCCTCAAAAGATTTTGTAAATGGATTACCTCCTGAGCCCAGTTGAGACAGGGTAGTAAGAAGCTAGGAAAATTCCTGGGCAAGTGGAATGGGGAAACAGATAAGAAAATTAAACAAAGCCAAAAAGTTGAGTGCTAGGCCTTATCTTCCCTAACCAGAGAATGCATAAGCTCCCTGGCCATAAATGGGGGGGGGGGGGGGGGTGAGGGAGTTGGGGAGAGGAATTCTAATGGAAACAAAGATAACCCTGGAACAAAGGAGCCAGCTTGGGAAGAAGCATTGGACTTCCCTTTCGGCTCCCCCTCCCAAGAAAGACAGTACTGTCTGTGCTCTCCCTAGGAATTTCCCCTTCCAAATTCCTCTGTTTCCTGTATATTAACTTGTTTCTGAAAGCTCAAGGTAAGGTAGGTGTTAGGGTTTTTAACCAGCCACCTGAGCCTCTATTAAGATGGTTAGTGATGCACATTGTGAAAGAATTCACAAGGAGAAGGAAATGGAGAGAGTAACGTTTTTATTTACTCTCCAAGGAAGGAGAGAGGCATGGTGTAGAGAGATACACCAGCACTGAGGGATGGGGGCTTTGAGCTTTTATTGTATTATAATTGGGTTAAAAAAGGGTGTGGGGTGTTGCTGTTGCATGGCCCATGGGCCGTTGGGGTGTTGTAATGTAACGGATATGGAGCAAGGTTCAGAATGGTGTAGGGAAAGAAGCTCCCACATCTTCCACAAGCCTAGCTTGGGGGCTGGGGAAAGCAGCAGCTCAGGGATTGGGAGTTATTTGACATATCAATAACAGATGGCTAACTACTAGTCTCCCTGTGCCAGGGAGATGGGTGTGACGTGGACCCATGATGTAGCTGGCAGGCAGCACCTGCGCAAGAGCTTGGAGATGGTTCGCTCCACGCCTGGGGCCACGCCTGCCTGGACTATCTATGACACCCAGGAAAGGTGGAAAATATGGGAATGCTAGCGAGTGTAGCTGATTGTGGGAGGAGTTGGAAATGGGGTTACAGAGGAAGATCCAGGCTGGGATTTAAACAAAAAGGCAGGCAGCCATGTGGGATGGAAACAATGTGGGACCTTGTAGGACCATGTGAGTAAAAAGGAGGTGAAAGAACTCTTCCCCGGCAGCCATAAGGAGGCACCACATGGTTTTGGATTAAGAACTGGAGATGGTGACAAGCTGATACTGCTGGGAACCGCAGGAGACCTGCCCAGCAAAGCTTGGATTGCTGGGAGGAACCGGGAGAAGTGAGCTTTGGACTTCTGTTTTTTACTTCCTCTGGAAGGCAGTACTTCTGACCGGCATGCTCTGAGACTGGCCTGACTGGGCAAAGGCGGAGGGCAGGACTGTGTATTTGTGGGTGTATCTTTGCTTCTAAAGGGAGGGAGATTTAACGGCAGAATTTCACCGTTGTTCTAAACCTGTATAACTTTTAATTAAATAATTCCTTTCCTTTTTACCAGTCTCTGGCATTGAGAGCCACAGTTCTTAACGGTGGTGGGCAAAGAACCATAAAACGAAAAGATCCCTGGGGCAGGATGTTTCTGTAACAGTAACATAAGGCTGCAGTTTGTTCCAATGTTATCTTCTGCTTGTGGCTGTAGGAAGCGGTTAGTTCTGTTTTTGCTTCCAGTAATATCCAGTCCTGGGGACCAGCTCAGAAGAGTAAAATGGCCGTCATATTTAACAAGGTCATAGGCCTGCTAGGCAAATGGTGCCACAATAGCAAATGGGGCTGGCTTTGTCCTTTCAGCCTCTGATATTAATAAAAGACAATTATAATCCAGTCCTTGTTTCTGCTTTTTGGCTGAGCGGTGACAGGCAGCACAAGCCCCAGACCTGGTTGCCCTCCGTTTTCACAGTGAGAGAGAAAAATAAAATTTTACATTGTCTCTTTCTAAATCCAGGCCAATTGGTAATTAATCCTTTTTGTTTCAGGGATAGCTATTTCCCATGTCCTAAGGGCTTTTTTTGGCTTTCTTCCTGTTTGGGACATGCAGGCTATCAATTCTTTCTTTGGCTATCAGAGAGAATGACTTTGGATATTAATAACTGTGAACCCTCCCCCGCCAAAAAGGGTTCTATAAAAGGAAACTGCACAAGGTAATCTGCCCATAAATTCCTAACTGAGAAGGTCTTGGGGGGTAGTTACACCCAGGCATATAATTTTTTTAGTAAAAGATTTTTCTTTGCCTTAAGCAAGTCCTGCCTGTAGTAGGCAGTTAAGGCAGGCATGATCAGAGTAGGAAAAATAGGCCAGGTATGGAATGTCACCAGAGCACAAAGCCTCAGGTACTTAGCAAAACTGGGACAACAAGGACCTCTCCCCGACGGTGACTTTTCTTCTTTTAGCATATCACTGGTCATATGGTGTAGACCCTCTCCTAGCAAGTCACTAGTAATGTGGGAGACCCCCGAGGAGGAGGAACATACAAACCTTGTTACTCAGGGGCCTGGCCCTGAGCAGGCCCTCCTAGAGCCAGCTGTAGTGTGTAGGTTCTTGACTTTGTATAGGCAAGATTTCACAACACGAGTACAGGTGACTATGAGGGTACGTTTATTAAAGCTGGGGACAATGAAACAAGGGCTTAGCATAGAGGAAGCAACAGGAGAGCTTTGGCTTGCCTGCCTTAGCCCATTGGGAAGTCAGAGGAGAGGGGGCCTTGGGGACAGGTTCAGAGGATTAGCCTGGAACAAGCTGCCAGATGCCCACTGCATTAGAGTTTAGGAGACATGTGGTGCCTATGAAGAAAGGAGTGGGTTGGAGAAGAAAGGAAATGGTACTGGCTGCTTCCCCAGACAGCATGTGCATGCTGGGTCCTTTGTCTCAATGTTTTTGTCTCTTTCTCGCAGGTGGGTATCTTAAGGGCGGTCTCAGGGGAGGGTTTGGGTAGACTGCATCAGATCTCCAGGTGTGCCCTTTCAGGGTCCTGATCTCAGGAAATCTTTAGTCATTGCAGTTGGTCCTGGCTTACTTAGTTTTGCTGCTTTTCTGGGCTTGAGCTTAAACACAACTGAGGCCTAGATGTTATCTCCAGAGAGGAAAGGCCAGGGGAAAAGATGTTACCCTGGGGATGAGGCTTTTGTTTTCTCAGTTTTGCCCTCTGCCAGGCACTTGGCTTCCACCCTGGCGACCATCTGCACCTGGCTATAAATTGCTTGGCCATTGTGTTCAGTTATCTGTCTCAGTTTCCCTTTGACACTTGCCAAGGACTTTTCCTAGCTTCTCACTATCAGGTCTCACTTGTACAACAACTTCCTTAAGCATTAAACACTCAAGACAATGAGGTTCTGACCCACATCAAATAATTTTAGAAATAAAGCCTTAGGTCTGTTGACAGAGTTTTGGTCAAACTGGAGACAACATCTAGGCCTCAGGAAACCAGCTAGGCCAGGTGGAGCAATGGCAGCGCTGAGATTAGGACCAGCTGTGACTATTAAAACCCCCCTGGTGTTGACCAATCAATAGAGACCAAGACCCGGAAATGACACACCTCCAAAGCTAAGGAATATTTCATTGAGATCCTCCTCTGGAACCTCCCCTAAGAGCTTCCCCTAAAGGACTTTTAGAGAACAGATAAAAGCCCTTAGCGCCAGTGTATCTGGCTTGATATCTCTGCCCCACCCTCTTTCCCCTTCACCTTCTTCTTCCCCAAGGCGTATATATCCTTGCTGCTTTTTCCTAAATTCATGAAATTAATTCTTCCAGAAATATTTAGTTTGTCCCAGCTGAAACCTGACAAGATATTTAAATGAGTTCAATAACTATGATAAAAAAAATTTGGCTAAATCGTCCTGACCAATATGGCTCAGTTGGTTGGGACATTGTTCCATTACTGAAAGGTCGTGGGTTTGATTCCTGGTTAGGGCACATGACGGAGTTCCACAACTTTGTCCCTGGTCAGGGTGCGTATGAGAGGCAACCAATCAATGTTCCTCTCTCACATCAATCTTTCTCTTTCTCCCCCTTCTCTTCCCCTCTCTCTAAAATAAATAAGCATGTCCTCATGTAAGGTTAAAAAATAATAAAGTAAAAGGCAAAATATAATTTCAAAATAATTTGATTGGAAGCTGCTATTTGAGCCTGATAGGCATTCTCCCCTAAGCTAAAATACTTCCATGTACCCAGAGGAAAAGAGGCAAATTAGGTATTATTTAGTTGGATGGGTAGATCAACCTATGTTGTCACTTATGTTACAACGCATTTGGTGGGAGGTGGGGGTGGGGTGGGGAGGATGGAGATTGAGAGTAATTATCCTCATCATACAAATCTGTGAAACCAGACATGCAACTCTGGAAAAGCAGTTCAATCTCATATATATTTACCACGTTGTGTTTCTAAGATTGAAGAAAAAAATAAAGCTAAAAAGAAACACACTTGCTCAAAATCTAGCCCATAGCTTTCATAATATTAAGTGTCTTCTCTAAAAACATTAAGAGCCCTGGCTGGTGTGGCTCAGTGGATTAAGTGCTGGTCTGTGAGCCAAAGGGTCATTGGTTCGATTCCCAGTCAGGGCACATGCCTGTGTTACAGGCAGGTCTTCAGGGGCGGCATGTGAGAGGCAACCACACATTGATGTTTCTCTCTCTCTTTCTCCCTCCCTTCTCCTCTCTCTAAAAACAAATAAAATCTTTTTAAAAAACTAAAATATTAAGAAAAATATTTAGTCATCTAAGCAGGTAACCTTAATTCCATCTGTCAGAAATACAATTTGGATCCAACTGTCCTTTTATATTATTATACCCTTCTCATGGTAATAATTTTAAAACAAAGGTTAGCAGTTTTTCTCTTTGCTTCTCTCTATATGTTTATTTGTGTTGTGTGGTATTTTCTATTTTATATGATATTGCTGATTTGTAAAAGCTCTATTTAATTGACTGAAGCAAGTACTTACATAAAAATTCTCAAAAATATAATATAAAGTAACTCAACATCTTGAGAATCACATGCTCTAGGAAAATGTTTGATATTGAAAAGGTTTGAGTATAGCTTGGTTAAATGGGCATGCCCTTAGAGTTATCAGAATTAAGTGTAATACTTTTTTTCTACCTGGGGTTTATTAGTCAGATAAGCTCATGTTGTCTCTGTTGCAAAATTTGTCAGGAAAAAAAACCCCTCAGTATGATGAAAATCTCTTAAGTAATCTAAACATAATTATTAAGAACAAGTAAATTATATAGATGCAAATAGAATAAAAATTGTTTTAGGTGAACTCTATGAATAATTATATTTATGTGTATTTAAAAATGGTTTTCTAAGTCTTTGTTAACTTGAAACTTTAAAGTTGTTATCTAGATTAAATAATGAATAGTAATGGAATGTATAAATCATTTCCAAATAAAATAAAATAGTGAGCCCTGGCTGGTGTGGTTCAGTGGATTGAGCGCCAGCCTGCAAACCAAAGGGCTGCCAGTTCAATTCCCAGTCAGGGCACATGCCTGGGTTGCAGGACAGATCCCCAGTAGGGATGCGCGAGAGGCAACCACACATCGATATTTCCCTCTCTTTCTCCTTCCCTTATCCTCTCTCTAAAAATAAATAAAAATCTATAAAATAAGATAATGAAACATTGATTACTGAACATAGGTTTATCTAGTTTTGGCTTCCTGTTACAGAGAAACTAAAGATATTTGGGACTCTTAGTAAACATGCCTTGTGCCTCACTGAAGGATTATTCTGTGAAAAATATATTTCTAGAAATTATGAGATGGGATGTATTTACAAATTTATTAATCTAAAGAATACTGGTGTAATAGATACTTCACAATTGCTTGCAACTTAGTTCTTAATAAGGGTCCTAAGGGTTAAAAATTCTAATTAATATGGAAAGAAATAATGTGTTTTCAGTAAAAGAAGGTATAAGGTATGGAAATGCATTTTTGAGGGAATGAAAAGAAAGTGGTTTGTCTTAAAATGTTTTTTTCTGAATGGGTAAGAGAACAAGAGACAAACTAAACAGGACAAAGAAATTTGTAAAAGAGTTGTGGAAAGGAATCTTGAGAAATGAAATTTTATATGTGATTAAGCTAAATATTATTATTTTAAATTTATTTAATTTATTTAATAGTATTATTTAATATTATTATTAATTTATTTAATATTATTATATTAAATTTATTTATTTAATTAAGTGAATTTAAAGATCAAAAGTAAGCTGATGCAAAATCAGAGTTTGCCCACTCCCCTACCCCCACCCCTGCTTTAAAAGAACAGTTTTCCTGTACTATTGGTCTGCTCCTATGAAGATATTGTGAAAAGTTTTATGCCTAGGAAGAAAAGATTCTGTGTTTTATCAGAATGATTTTTTTTGTGTTTTATGTTCTCTTATTCAAGTCTGTTATTACTTAAGAAAACAGAATCTTTTCAACAGAATACTTTCTAACAGAAGGTAAGAGCTAACCTTCTGTATTTAAAATGCCCTAGCTGACTTCCCTGCGAAGACAAAAGACAGCAGCAACAAAAGCTGTAAAGATTGTGGCACATGTGTATGAAGTTCATTCTGCTTCTGCAAAAGTAACCCCTCATTACCAGACTTTTGCCCTTCTGATGCCCTTTTAACATGGCAACAGTCTGCTTCTAAAAAAGAGACACTAAGGTGGGTAAACTTACCTTACAGTGACTGTAAATTAAATGAAGAGTTGGTGTGTGGGAAACCCAAGACAGCCGCTTGCTTCTTTCAAATCCCCTAGCAAAACCCATTTTTCAGCTTTTGCATTTCTTCATCCACGTTAGTACTTTTAAGCCAGGCTTGATTTAACTCTCACTTAATATTTATTATCAATATGTTCTTGTAGGAATGTTTTCTTGATGGGTTAGGTTGAAGACTTCCTCTGTTGCAAGGCTGATGCAGAGAAATGGTGGCAGAGAAATTTGGAAAGTGTGCTTCCCACTTCTACAATCTCCAGTGATAGAGGCACCCACTGCACTGAGAAAATCATACAAGCTTTGATGAAAAGACTTCAAAACTTTTGGAATTATCATCAAGCAAGTTTGAGAGAACGAATGGAAAAACTGAATTCAAGCAGAACAAGTTTTAATTACACAAGACTGAATGAACTGATGAGGATGATTGCAGTTTTTATGACTTTTTGCTTGAAATATTGCTGCTTTAAAAATTTTTTGTTTTCCAAATATAAGGAAAAATTTCTTTCTCTTAAGGTAACTATGACTTAATTTGGTAGCATATATCTTTGTAAGCAATATCAAAACACAATAAGAATCTGTCCTCCTTGTAACAGGACACAGCTGAAAACTGGTTAGATTACTGGAATGTCACATTTGAGAAAGACAAGGACAGACTCAGATATGACCAGACAGATTTTACAGAATTAAATTTATGTATGAAAGCCAATAAAACTCTTGGAAATACTGGCCTGCTACCTTGCTTGCAGGGTTCCCAGCAACCTTACCAGGTGAGTAAGGAAGGTCACTTCCTAGCAGGTGCAGGAAAATCAAGATATTTTGTGAACCTTCAGAAGAGAGGAATTCACCCAAATTTATGGGTATTGTAGGCAAAGCCTGATGGAAAATCCTTGGGTTGGGTTTTCTGGCCTTGAGAGTCCTTTTAAAGTTCAGTATAAAAACTCCTTATGAAAAATTCCCGAAGAGCAGAGTTAAGATACCCTATATGTTAATTACTATTCTTTTTGCACCTATTTAAATAACAAACCGAGTTTATTGAAACTAGACATAATTTCAAAAAATAGGTGAAAATATTGTTTCAATAATATATCTTTTGGATACTAAATTCTAGTGCTGTTTATTGTCTTTTGAGGTTTCCCCCCCACTCATAAATTGGACTGAATGCTGAATTCTTCTAGTTTTCTCCATTATCTGGCTCTCCAAACTAACATTTCCAATTTATTTTCCACCTTTCTCACTTGGAATAAGTGAGAATTAAAGCAATCCTTTCCCTAAAGCATACAATCTAAAGTTGGACAACTTAATAAAAACGTCAGAGAGATCATCACATCAGCTCATATATGAAAAGTTTCCATGTCAGTTGCAGAGAGATCACCAAAGACATTGAAACTGAAAACCATGGGCATTTAACAGGCTGTCACTGCCTGCTTTCACTGCACGTGAAGATGCTTTGAGTCCGACATTAGAAATCTTGACTAACTGCCTTCTGAACTCAAACCTGGATTATAGTCAGCTCCGATTATTAACCATCGTTTTTCTTTTGCTTTCATAAAGATGCTTCTTATTAAATACCAGATTGCTTGCACCATAGGCCTAACATGGGGAACCACCTGCGTCAGTGCCTCCTGAACTGAGAAACGGTTGTTTAAATGAACTAACCTTTTCTCAAGATATGGAACAGTCTGTCAACCCAACTTCTGGAATGCAAAACTTCTCAGGAACTTTCAGAGGAGGGAACTGCAAAGGCTCAGAGCAGGCCTCCCCAAAATGTGCCACTTTTGGCATATTATTTTGAGACTGTGTAGGCTCGTGAGAAACTTTTACAACTCTGTCCTAAGAATATAAATTTGGGATCTTTCCCAAGAGTTATTATCAGAGATAACATCTTTTTTAAAAAATATTTTATTTATTTCTTTTCAGAGAGAGGGGAAAGGAAGGAGAAAGAGAGGGAGGAAAACACTGATGTGTGAGAGAAACATCAATTGGTTGCCTCTTGCATGCCCCAACTGGAGACCCAGCCTGCAGTCCAGGCATGTGCCCTGACAGGGAACCAAACCGCTGATCTTTCAGTGACAGGCCAGCACCCAATCCACGGGGCCACACCAGCTAGGGCCAGAGATAACTTCTTATGACCTACATATATGACAGGGGAAACATCTAATTATTGAACATCTGCTTTTCTTACTGTCCTGGGAATGACTTTCCTTCCCTCTGAAGCCCCAAGATACCTTATATTATCCTCAGCTTAGAAAACTATGTAATCTCATTTTAACTTTCTGTCTCTGAATCTGTCACATATGTAGGTTGTCTGACTCTCATGTGTATGGAGTTTTCATATGTAGGTATGTAATTAAATTTGGTTATTTTCTCTTGTTAACCTGCCTCATGTCTATTTTATTATTAGACTAACTGGGAAAACCTAGAAGAGTAGTTTCTCTTTCACACAATCTATGTTTAGCCAACATTAGCTTTTTGCTGTCAGCACCAATTGAAATTCTTTGTGAATGGCATGCAAATCTTCTTATTTTTTAAAAAAGATTTTTTAAATTTATTTTTAGAGGGGGGAAGGAAGGGAGAAAGAGGGAGAGAAACATCAATGTGTGGTTGCCTGTCGCATGCCCCCCACTGGGGATCCAGCCTGTACCCCAGGCATGTGATCTGCACTGGAAATGGAACCAGTGGGCACTCAATCCACTGAGCAACACCAGTCAGGGTGAAAATTTTCCCTTTTTGACTTTAAACCCCCCTGACCTTTATTCATCAGCAGGGCACTGTTTGGGTTGCTACCAGAATCAGTGCCTCAAATTTCAATTTTTGATCCCAAATGAATGCTTTTCTTTGCTTGATTATTGCTTTCTGGCAGTTTAGGTTAACATATCTGGAACCAGAAGTGGGAACTGAAGCAATCTAAGAGAGCCACACAGGCCCAGAAAAAGGAATTCCCACTTTAAATGATGTCCACTGTGTATTTTTCCTTCATCTCCAAAGGCGACCTGGAAGAAAAGCAGTTACAGCAAATGAGTGCAGTGGAAGAAGCATCCTGCCAGGAAGTTGGCAAAGAGGACTTCTCCTAATGCTGCTCTCTTTGACTGAAAAGGAAAACTATCAACTTGCCCTGTGATTCCATGGCAGAGGCAGGGCAGATGGACCAGATGCATTAACAAACTCAGGCTGAATTTTCCAGCTGGAAATCAGGATATGCCAGTTCCCAGATGCAGTGGGATGTCAGTGAGGGATCCGGGTGGCCAGATTCAGAGATCAGTCCCGGCTGGGGTCAGTGACTAGTCTGTGGCCAGGGCTAGAGATCAGCATTGCCTGGGTCAGTCTGCAGCCAGGATCACAAATAGGTCCAGAGCATCGGTCAAAAATTAGTCTGCAGCTTGAGTCAGGGGTCATCCTGTGGCTGGAGTCAGGTATCAGCCTGAGCTGGGATCAGAAGTTTGGTTTAATGTCGTTCTCTCTGTACATCTCTGTCTCTCTTGTCTCGTTCTCCTGTGGAAAGACCTGTTGGAAGCTTGGCAACCTGGGCCCACAGGGAGGAGAGAAGGAGAGTCGGGCAAGATCCTCTGCAGTGGTGTGTGGAAGAACCTAAGGGGACAAGATGAAAATGGTGGGGGAAGGAAGGAGAAAATAGAATGTACATGGCCATATGGTGAGAAATGAAGGCTCTAAACCTCTGCACATATACAAACACTGACTCTGCATATGGATAACGTCTGGGAGTCACGTGGACAGACACAAACATGAGTTGGTGGGATGATGCCATTGGTACCGTTTGGGATTTCTATTGTTCCAGACTGCCCTTTTTGCAAAAAGTAACATGAAGTGTAGAATGTCATTATTTCTTTATGATTTATGCCCTCACCTCCACAGCAGCCACAGACCAGCTCAGCATAAGGAGAAGAATGCTAGCGAACGCCTGGACAGCATTAACCACGTGCAGGCACCGTTGTAAGCCCTACATGTATTAACACATTTAAGCCTAACAGTGTGTCCACAAGGTCGGCGCTGTTATTCCTATTTTACAGATGAGGAAGCAAGCAGAGAGAGGTTGCATGACTGGCCCCTTATCACATGTCACAGTCCTTGGAGCTACAGGAGTTCCTAATGTTTGTCAACTAAGCCGGTCTGTCAGGCGCAAGAGGGGGTGGGAGAAGAATGCAGAGATGAGAGGGAGGTGGGGTCGCATGGGCCGCGATCTCCCCGGCCTGGTTTTCTGGACTTAGCACCACCCTGGGACTGGACCTGGACCTGGACCTGGACCTGGACCTGGACCTGGAGCTACCGAACAGAGGCAGGCGCTGGGGCCAGAGTGGGCCACTAGGGGGCAGCAGGGACCAAGGAGCTGGCCTCCAGCCACCCTGACACGGCCTGACGCTTGTCCGCCGACACCGCGGGAGAGGGTGGGATTTTGCAGAAGCCCTGGCACTGTGCTGCTGCTGTCAGGTACCTTAGGCAAGTTACTCACAGGAGAAGCTGGCACCGCCTGGCCTTCGCCCATCGTGACATCTACTCCTCGCCCCAGCCTTGTGGGCTGCAGGTACTTACCTGTCTTTAATGGGGGAGAAACTGCGGCCCAGAGCGGTCAAGTACCTTGTCCATGGTCACACAGATCCATTGGCAAAGGCAGGTTCAAAGAGAGGCAGGATGAGGGTAGAGACCCTGCTTCTCTGAGTCTCAGTGTTCTCACCTGTACATGAGGTGTAAGGATATGGGGGTGGTTAGGAGCCAGGGTGCATCATGGGCAACTCCCACGCAGCAGTCTGGGCTGCTAGGAGAAGCCAGTGAGGTCATGCCTCGCATATGGGGGCTCAAAATGCTGGGTTTTTTTCAATTAATAACTTTCATAGGAAAATAATATCAGAAAAGCTATTCAACAGGATGTTAACAGAGATAGGTACATCTTCAGAAACATTTATTTATAACACCCACATGTACCAGGTGCTGGGGTAGGGGATGGGATTTCCGGTGGTTTTCTCTTTCCTATTTATATCTTTAGGTTTTTTCTGAATCACAGAAGGCTGGCACGTGCCAATTTAGTAATCAGAAAAAAGCAAGTAGGTTTTTTGTTAAAATAAATAAACAAACTGAAGCAGACACACGCAACACACAGGAAAAATCTCTGTAAAATCAAGGCTGGGAATGTGTGAAGTTGGGGCATGAGGACCCCGAAATCAATGCCTCTAGAGGCCTCCCAGGTCAGCAAAGGCCTTTTCCAGGGGGCTGGCCACGCCCAGGACCCTCTGAGCTGCTCCACCTGAGGCCCAGCCTCAAGGGGGCGCTGCGAAACTGCGCAGCCAGCATCTCGGTAGGCCCACACCCACCTCTTCCAGCTCCGGGTGGGAGGCGGGGGCGGGGTGGGGGGCGCGCCAGAGCTGGGCCCACCTGATCCTCTAGACCCCTGCCTCGTGGCTCTTGAGGCAGACGTTTGGTGCAGTCTGTGTTCGTCTTTCTTCCTCCATCTTTCTGGATCTTCTCCCTCAATGCTGAGACAAGTAAATCGTAGTGGACTAAAATGAGCTACTAGCCCTGCTCTGTACAATACTGTAATCACTAGCCACAGGTGGCTATTTAAATTTAAAGGTTAATTCAATAAAATTTAAAGATAATTTCCTCACACTAGCCACACTTCAAATTCTTAACAGCCAAACGTGGCTAGTGGCCACCATATTGGACAGTGTGAAACGTTTCTATTATGGTAAAAAGTTCTGTTGGGCAGTGCTGTCCTGGGCACTCAGTTGTCTTGCTATAAAATCACTTACTAATTTTTGTTCTTTGAATCAATGTTCTCTTTTTGTCCTGATTTCCTAACAATTGCCTTTCAACTGTTAAATATTTGAATGTGGAGTGAATTCCCAGGCCTAGAGTGGGGAAGTCCTGATCAGGAAAGGAGTAGGCATAAGCCAGACAGCAGCAGAGGGTGAGGGGCACACCCAGGGAGCGCAGACGGTAGGGGGCTCCCAACTCAGGTTTAACCAATGGCAGTGGGAGCTATGAGAGACTTAATAGGAAGCTGGAGGGAAAGCTGGAGCAGTTGCCAGGGCTGAGAATTCTAGGCTTTTAAGCTGTTTTACCTCTGACTCTTGTCACCCACGCCCCAGCCAGGATGGAGTAAACCCAAGAGATGGCAAAGGTGATAACATGGAAACTATCTTTAAGGCAACTGTATGACACAGATTTTATTATCCTTCCTTTTTTTATAAATGAAAAAGAAAAAAAGGCACAGACAGGATAAAGGGACCATAGAAAGCAGAGAAGCAGTCTTGAGCTTCATGCCCAAAGACCTTTGGGGTTTCATGTCTAGTTTGGAGGCCCATGCCTGGGAGGGCAAGGAGCAGATTTTTAGGGGGTTTCTATGTCTTTTGTTAAAGAGATTCCAAGAAAGGCCCTGGCAGCCAGCCAGCCATTCCCCTGTGCCGGTCACCTCCTTCCTGGTGGGAGTCACTTCACTCCTGAGTGAGAATATCAGCAATGAGGTTCTCACCGCTCCAGCCGCTGGTGTCAGGGCGAACCTTAGTCCTCCACCTGGGCAGGGTGGGAGGGAGTCCTACTGGAGGGAGACTTCCAGTAGCTCCATTTTTCTCACTGGCTCCTGCTTTGGGGTTGGTTACGTTTTGCGACTGGGGAGATTAAAGACAGACTGGTGTCTGCTGGACCACACTTCTCAGTGAGTGGGGCTAATGTGCATTTAAGCCAAAATATAAATTCCTTACCCCAGGCCCTGTTGTGTCCAATCTTAGCTCCACCACTGTCCCTGGTTCACTATGCTGTATCTGGCCTTTCTGCGCTGTGAGTGTGCCGAACTCCGGGGCCTTGGTACTTGCTCTACCCTCTGCTCAGAATGCTCTTCCCCTAGTCCTTCCTGGCTCCTTGTAGTCACTGAGGGCTCAACCTTCTTAAAGACCTCCCTTTAGCTCCCTGTGCCTCAGATCCTATTTTCTTCACAGCACCTGTCAGTATTTGCAATTTTTCCTTTTGTCTGTCTTCCCCACTGAACTGTAAGATCCTGGAAGGAAGGAAGGGACTTTGTCTCCCTGTTTCCTCGGCACCCAGTCAGTATGTGGTTATCCCACTCTCTGCTCCTTCCCTCCCTGTGCTAAGCTGGGAATGGGGGTTTGGGGAAGAATAGTGAGTGGCCTTTCTCTAACTTCCCCGAAACTAGAAGGGTGGATTTAAATTGGGCTAAGAGATGGGAGGTATCTCTAATTCTCCATTCCAGCATCCCCAAGTGCAGCTAATTCTGCAATATCAGCCTCAGCTGACAACTTAGGTCTCTTTCAAGATCCCAAGTAGAGAACGCTGACTCCGGGCTCCATTCTTTTGGATTTCCAACCCAACTGCCTCTTCACCACTCACTCACACAAATGCATTTCCTGTTTGCTGCTTAATTTTTAAAGTGGATTTTCTGAGACGATGCTCAGGCAAAGTGGATTAGAGCTGACACTTGATAGGTGCTATGCTGTACAGGAGGTGGCATTCCTTGGGGGCTGGGAGCTGTATAGTTTGGCCTGGGTTCAAATCCTGACTCTAGGAATCCCTAGCTATGTGACCCTCAAGGCCTGCTTCCTCATCTGCAAAATTGGGATAATAATTGGGCCTGCCTACTAATGCTGACATAGTGGATATACAGCATTTAATGTATTGCTTGGCATTATATATTTTTATTTTAAATCATTGCATTTTATTATAAAAGCTCTTGCAGGCAAAAAGTCCAGAAGGCTGGTTCAGGCTCTGCCATTCACTGTTGATCTTAGCAAGTCCTGCTTCCTCTCTAGACCTGTTTCCTCATCTGTAAACCATGTGTATGTGTTGGCAGGGGTGGCGGTGGTGGAGGTGACTGGCAGCTAAAGGGTTAGCTTTGGGCTCAGCACAGTGGAGATATTCTTAACAAACATCAGGCTGCATGTAAGGTAGTGAGCTCCCTGTCTCCTGTAGTGCATTTAGGATGCCAGAGCAGGAAGGAACCTCAAACAGCCAAGCCCCTCACTTTGCAAGGGTGACTGTCAATGCAGCTACTCAGGGACACAGAATGATGACATAGGAGGTTAAGACCCCTGCCTGCCTCTGAAGCCCCCTCCACCACACCACCTACCTGGACGTCCGGAACAGACCACCCACAGAGAGCCTGGGTGACAGACACTGCCTGGGTTCAGCGATGGGCCTGCCACTAGCCGGCTGTGTGACCTTGGCCAAGTGTAGCAGCAGCTGCTGCAGTGCCTCTGAAAGTGGCCATCCAACCATGATGGGAGTCGGTGGACAAACACCCCAGGTCCCCCACCCTCTGCAGGGGCACCGCTAGGCATGTGCTGTGCATGGCTTTCCAAAGCTCCCGGCAGGACTAAGTGGCAGTCGCCGGCACGGGCACTGTTTGGTAACATACCCTTTATCGCCTCCTGCCCTTCCCTGCCTCACTGCCCCCGCTCCCCAAGCAGAGTTTCCTGGCAGCACCTCCTAAATCAACTAATTGCACTTGAATCCCGGTCTTGTGGGGAACCTACGCAGAGAAAGCAAGTTACTTAACCTCTTGGGCCTGGGACCCCGGGATGGGAGGACTGAACGAGTTAACAGATAACGCACTCACAACAGTGGCTGGCAGTGTGTTTGTTTCGTTAATGAGAACAAGAGATAAAGAACCTTTATTTATATAAAACTCCACCCCTCCCATCCCACCCTCCTCAGCAAATCAAACACCAGGTTTAAACAATCCTTGAGATGCACACAAACATTACTGAACCCCAGGCCTGGGCCAACGTGCAGGCTAAACGTGCCTGGTGTCAGCATCTGGAATGCTCAGCTCAGGCGGGTCTCAGGCGTGAGGCTCTCCCTCTGGTCTCTGTGGCTGCCAGCAGTGGTGCCCACAAGGGCACAGACCGGCCCCAAGGTAGCTGGGTGGGTGTGTTCTGGGGATCCCGTGCTTAACAGGAGCCCCCAGCCTTACAGTTGTGGAGAGATCTGACAGCAAATCGTCACTGCTTGGTAATCGCCCTTTTTCGTGGGCTTCTGTTACCCCCGCTTGACTAAGCAGCCCTCCACGGCCCACGTCCTGCCTCCAGTGTCGCCCTAATGAAGCTCCGTTGAATGAATGGGCACCTCTGGGCACACGGCCACCTTCCAGGGCCTCAATTTCCCATCAGGTTCCCAGGCCTCCCCTGCGGGCTTGGTTACTTTTTAGGCTCCGTGTCCAAGCCAGTGACATGGCAGCCGCTGGTCCCAGGACTGACAAGACAGGGCAGCGAGGGACTAGGTGGAGAAAACATGCCTTGGGCGGGCATGACAGGGAAGAGCACGCGGGAGAAGCTGTGCACCGACGAGGTGGCCAACGGCTCCTCCGAGTCTCAGAAATCTGCCAGCTGGGCTGCCTTCGGGGGAGCCACCCGTAGGCACAGGTAAGGCACTCACAGCAACAAGAGGGCACGGCCTAGGAAACACTCGTGCACGTGGGCCCTGCAGGGAGCACGGCCGCCACGTGGGGGGTCTGGCTCGGGCTCTGAGCATTGCTGGGGTCAGGCTGGAAGAACAGGGACGACTTGCCCTCCAGTGGAACCCCACCTGGCAGGGGGTCTGGACCCCTCAGGCGCCTCACTGGGGGCTCGGACCTGTCTCCACAGCGGCAGCCACAACAGGGGCTGGACACAACATGGGCCTCATCCCGCTCCTCCTGGCTGTCACACTGCTTCAGGTGGCCGCACAGGTGGCAGGTGAGGGCTGAGTAGACAATGCCACTGCCCAGGTCGTCCCCCAGGGGGCCTGTGGTCTGCTCCAGGAAGAGCGGGGGCTTCTGGCTCTCCTCTCCCTTTGCCTCTGGCTCCAGACCAGGGCACCCGGGGCAACTGCTTGGGAGGAGTGAGTTCTGAGGGCTATGAGGTGGCTTCATGTCCAGTCCAAAGGTGAACAGGGGGACAGGGGCAGGAACCCCAGGGTGGCCAGAAGTGATGCTCTGGAAGGGCCTGTAGCACCCCTCCCCGCTGCTGGCCCCAACTCCAGATGTGCCTGGGCAGGTGGCGCCGCTGGCGAGCAGGCTGGAGAAGGCCTTGTACCCAGCTCCTCCGGAAGGGCCGCAGTCCGAAGACCCGCCGCCCGAGGCGCTGCCCTGCTTCACCGCGCACACAAACTCCCGATAGCCACCGGTGGGGGCCGCGGCTGCCCTGTGCTGCAGGACGCTCCGGCGGAGGATCTGCTCCCAGGTTTCCGGCTCAGTCTGGAGCTCAGTGGGTGGCTCAGAGGGCTGGGGAGCAGAGTGGATGTTGGGGTCCCCGCCCCCCGGGCATTCGGACGGCTGTGCGTCTGAGGAAAGCTCTCCTGCACCTGAGGACTGGCCCAGGAAGTCGCTGAAGCTGCGGTAGGAGGGGTTGTCTGTGACGACGGCGGACATCTCTGCGAAAGCCGGGCAGGCTGGGCTCTGTGTCAGAGTGGCTGGAGGGGTGGACTCTGGGTTAAAAGGCTCCTCACTTGGCAACTCAGCCCAAGGCATCGGAGCACTCCCACTTTCTGAAGGTGGAAGAAGGCAGGACTCCCCCAGGTCCTGTGGGCCAAAGCCCCCATTTTCAGCCCCGAGAAGGTCCAGGAACAGGCTCTCCGTCAGCCGGGCCGCGATGCCCTCCCTGCTGTCCTGGAAGCTGCCCCTGCTGCTCTCAGGTGACGGGCAGCAGCTCCCTGCGTCTTGCTCCACCTCCTCCTCCTCCTCCTCCTCCTCCTCCTCCTCCTCCTCCTCACTCTCCACCGGGGCCTCTGCCAGCTCCACGCACTTCACCACGCTGATGCTCTCTGGCGAGAGGAGCGTTGTGCTGACCGCCACAGGGCACCACGGCAACTTTCCAGGCCCCTGGAGAGGCTCCTTTCGGGCAGCCTTGGAGGAACTGTCACTTCTCTCCGTGTCATGCTCCAGCAAACAGGGCAGGAGCTTAGTGAGGCAAGTCTTCCAGTGCCTGCAAAAGCAAAGCAAAGTGTGGTCAGGGTTCAGTGTCGCCACTTGAAAAACTCCTATTCATCCTTGAAAGGCCAGCTTAATTTCACCTGCACTGATGTCTTCCTATCGCAGACATGCTTCCTGACTTTGCAATCAGTAATCCATCAGCCTATCCTACCACTACCCTGGGTGCTCCTTGAAGGCAGGGCCTGTGTCTTACTTTGGGATGTGTCAAGACCAGCACATATCCTGGTACTTAATACAAACTCAGTCTATAAAGTAAGGAAAAGACTTTGTCAGGGATGATGGTCCTTCAAATACTTATCAGCTCACAGCATAAGCAATGACCAATTAGAATGGCTGTGGGGTCCTAGGGCTCCCAGCGTCCCGAAGTCCCCTGCTGTGCCAGGTATAAACCCTTTAGTTACTGGACTGTGGGTGGGCCCAGGCGGCCCTCGGGGGGAGCTCAGGAGGCCAGGGGGATGGTGGCATACTCGACGGTTTAGGACAGTGGTATCTGCCAACCGGCAGGCAATGCTGTCAGCATTTTAACAGCTGCCACAGCCGCCCTGGTGGCCCCCTCTGCCAGTCTTGCCCGGGCCAGGCTGCACTCCCCAGGGGGTTCAACACGTGCCTGGCCCGCCAGGGAAATTCAGGGGGCTCAGTCAGCAGCCCATCTACCCAGCCACTCCTCCTGCTGCCCCTTGAAGGAAAAGTGCTGAGTGCCAAGGAAGAGAAGGCAGACACGGAGGGGGTGCGTGACGCCCCTCAAGGTAGGACCCACTGCACCAATTCCATCCCCTTCCAAATCCACAGCGGCTATGACCGAGGTTCGTATACATACGGGCACTTGGCTGGTTCCTGGCCTCCAGACCTCTTCTTCCACAGTGGCACCTGAAACGGAGGGACAGCCAATGAGACAGAGCGGAGAGCCTTCCTGGTGTACGGTGATGCTCAGTAAGGAAGCTCTGCGGGCCTTGATGCTGTGGGAAGGCTGCAAGCTGTGACATCACACGGGCCTGAGGTCCGATCAGCTCATTCAGCTCTCTGAGCCTCAGTTTCCTGAGAATTAGTGAGACTATCCTAATATTAAGTTGCTGAGGCTGATGGGGAAAACGACCACAGTCATTCGCCTACAGCTCCTCCCACTGCTTGAATCTGGTCTGGCCGTGTGGCTTGCTTTGGCCAATGGAATGTGGTACAAGTAACACTGTGCCAACTGGACCAGCCTACTGGAGGATGAGAGACACATGGCTTAGTCACCTCCATTGCCCAGGTGAGAGTCAGACAACTGCCGGACCTGTGAGGGAAGCCACTGGGGATGAGCCAGCCCAGAGATGTACCCGTCCAGCCCAGATACCCTTAGCCAACCCTATGGCTGAGCCAACCTGCAGAAGCAAGAGTACAGAAATGGCTCTGCTTTCAATCAAGTTTTGGGATCATTTGTTATACAGCAAAAGCTGACTGATACATAATCAATACATAATGACGTTTATTATGTGTGGGACCCTGTAATATATACTTTACACGTACTGTCTTGGTGAAGTCCCAAGTCAGCCCGGTTACATAAATACTGCAATAACCCACATGAGGAATCTGAAGCTCAGAGAAGTTAAGCCACTCGCTCAAGTCTACTCTGCAGGTAAGTGGCAGAGCCAGGGCTCAAAGCCAGCACCCCTGGACTACAGAGCCTGCCACAGGGTCCCTGGAGAACTGAGAACACTCATATCTTCTACACGGGACCTGCATCCCTAACTTGCTCCTCCTAGAGAACCCTGATGCAGCTCAGGCAAACCATACACGGCCCTCGCACTGGGGAAGCGGGCCCCACCCCCAGCTCAGAGGTGGCCACCTGGTGGGTCTCAGATACTCCCACTCCTTAGAGGGGAATGGTTTGGGAAAGAGCATGTGATGCAATTCAGGCCAATGAGAAATGAGAAGAGATTTGCTGGCACTTTGGCAGCAGTTTCCTGATTTTAAGAGGAAAACACAGGAAACGTGTCTCCATCTCCCTCTCCTTCTGGCCGCCTGCCCTGGTACAAGCACCTCTCCAGAAGATGAGAGGCAGATGACGTCAGGGGTCATCTCCTCCCAGGGGAGGGAAAAAAACCAGAGACCAAACTGCGAGGAACCCACCGAAGGCTGAAAAAGTAGCTACGAAAGCAGAGTGGAAGGGAGCGGAAGCCTCTGGGCTCTTAACAACCACATTGAGCTGCTGAATCAACCTTCCCCGAAACGTTCCTGATGGCTCAGGTGCAATTCCCAAAGCCAACAAGTGTCTTTAACACCCCAGGCGTCCTGATACATGCAGTCCTGAGCATCTGAACCAACCCACGCTCCTACCTGAGAGTCCTGGATGACAATGGCCACGAGGGGGCTGTGGGCTGGGTTGGGAATTCGGTCCCACCATTCTCTCTTAATCCTGAAAAAGAAAAGGAAAAGGCGTTGGTCTCTCCTTCCATAAAAATGATCACAGTTGCCAATACTTACCGGGGGTCAGAGACCATGGTGATTGCTTTTGGATGTCTCACCCTAATCCCATGAGACAGGTTCTGCTGCCAACCCCATTCACAGATGAGCAGACCGAGGCTCAGAGGGGTGAAGTGACAGCCGGCGGGCAGAAGAGCCGGGTCGTGCTCCAGCACTCGGCCTCCCAGAATGGAGGTCCTCCCTCGACACCTCCGTCCTCAGGGGGAACAAGACCCAGGGAAGTAGGAAGGGCTCAAGCTGCAGAGCATTCTGAGCTTCCCCATCAACAATCCCCTACACGGAGCAGCCGAGAGCAAGGTGCCAGGGAGAGGCTGGGGCTGGCCTGAGAGGCTGAGGAAACCCAGGAGAAATAGATTCCTTCACCCTCCCTGGGTCAGACTGGAGCCATGGAGTGTCAGCTCTGAGACGGAAGGTTCCTCAGATTACCCCCGGCTCAGCTTCTGCTAACCCCACTCAGTCAGTCAGCATGTCTTTACTGAGCGCCTACTATGTACCCTCACTGTGCCAGGCTTCAGGGACCCAACAGTGAACAAGACAGACAAAAGCCCTGCCCTCACAGAACTGACCTTCTAGAAGAGGGAGACAGACAGGTACAGAAATGAACATGTGGCATCATTAATTATGGCACTAAGTGCTATGAATAAAAATAAAGAAGGGAACAGAGAGGAATGGAGAGTGTGATCCAGGAGGGCCTCCCTGAGGAGGTGACCTCTGAGTGGCGACTGAAGGTGCGTGAGGAGGGAGTCATGGCGATGCCTGGGGAAAGGGCTTTCCAGTAGGAAGCACAGCAACTGCAAAGGCTCAGAGGGAACTTCCTTGGTGCATCCAGAGAAGAGCAAGGAGACTGGGGTGCTGGGACACAGTGAGCGAAGCTGGGAAGGACAGGCAGTGGGGAAACTGAGGCTCAGAGAAGGGGAGAAGACCGGCCCAGCGTAGCTAAGAGGTGTCAGTGACAAGATGTGGAGAGGAAAACTTGCAATCCCTGCACACTTAATGTGCGCCCAGCAAAGGGCGGGACACACTCATGCCAACCCTCAGCCATCACTGATCCTTATGTGGTGGGTAGGGCTCGCCAGTCCCATTTCAAAGGTGGGAGGACTGAGGCTCTGGGCCGTCAGGTTTCCTAGGCCTCAAACTCACTGGAAACCAGGCTCCTTCTGCCCTCCAGCCCACTGCGATCCAAGACTCTGCTGGGACTCACAGGACTGACAAAGCACGTTCTCACTATATCGCAGCCTGCAAAGGAGGAACCCAAGGCTGAGAGTCACGCAGCTACCAAGCACCAGGGCCAGAACCCAAACCCTGGTCTCCTGATAATGTCGGGCAAATTATCTAGAATTCTCGGTCTATTGTCACCGGCCCCCAACTGCCGAGACCATACCCTGGGCATGATCCACCTCCCTTTGCCAAAGGCAGGCCCTTTCCCCAGCTCTTCCTGGGCCAGCTCACTCCCTGAGTCAGGACTCAGCTCCAACATCACCTCTTCAGAGGGGTCTGCCCTGACCTCCCGACCTACAGCAGCGCCCTGCAACATTTCTGCCCTTCCCCTGGTACATTTCCTTCAGCGCATGGATCACCGCGGAAAATGGTTACGGTCATTCGCTGAGCTGACATCTGTCTCCCACAAGGAGCACGGGGTCCTTGTCAGTCTTGTTTCAGCTGTTGCTGTAGTGCCTCGCACACAGTAGCTGCTCAATAAACATTTATCGTTGCATGAAGGCTTGCAAGCTGACAAATGAGAGGAGGGATTCCTGCCCACTCCGCACCCCGACGGGGCCGGCCCAGGACTCACCTGAGGATGCTGAAGTAGCAGGACACGCAGATGACCAGGATGGTAACGCAGCAGATGGCGACGGCAAGCGGGAGGCGCTGCTGCCAGGACCACTCGTAGTCTGGAAGCAGGAAGGGAGGCGTGAGCCTGCATGGTGCCAAGGGCCGCCTGGCCTCCATTTCCCAAGCTGGAGCCCGGGCCTGAGGAAAGCGTCCTCCCAGACCCTGTAACATCTGGCCACCACCAAGTCCTCCTGCCTCAACCCCTTCTCCCCTCCCCCTTGCCCTTTGAGCCCTCATCACATGGGTCCTTGCTGCCCCCTGCTCCTCCAAAGCTCAGTGCCACCTGAGCTCAGTACCTGAAGCTGTCATACCCTCACTGATGACCCGGGACAGGTCCCTCGCACTCTGTGGGCGCTGGTTTCTTCATCGGTACAATGGGGTTAACAGAAGTGCTCATCTCACAGGGCTCTGAGAGTCACACGGCTTAACACACTCTGCACTCAGAACAGCGCCTGCACCTCCGCAAGTATTTGCCGTTACCGGCTCCACACGGCTGGCTCCCTCCCTCGGTCACTTCACCGCCGCCCGCCCAGACTCCCCCCCCCCCCCCCCCCCGCTGTTGCCCCGCTCATCGCGCCACCCCTTACTCTGTTGTATTTTCTTCCCAGACCCACTACCATCTGGATCTAGATCTATCTGGTTTACTTTTTCATTTACTTCTTTATTTTCTGTTTCCCCCTCCAGAATGCCAGTTCCACAAGAGCAGAGGTTTCTGTCTGTTCTGGTCACTGCTGATTCCCCAGTGTCTAGCAGGGGGCCAGGCACGTAGTAGAAGCTCAATAAATACTTGTGGAAATAATGGACCAGTGTCAAGAGCATTGCGCATGTTCCATACAAGCTATTTCTCTTCCTTTCCCTTCCCTTCCCCAGGTCAACGTTAGAATCAAATCAATTCAACAGAACTTTCCCAAGGACTTACCCTGTGCCTGGTCCTGTTCTGGGCACTGGAGACACAGACACAGGGTAGATACGACCCACGGAGCTCACAGCCCAGCGCGGGAGACAGGAGGGCAAAGAGACATCCAAGAACAAGGCGAGTGAAGCTGAGAGGGATGGAGGGATGTGTGGTGGGTGGGGTCAGAGTACCCCCCAAGCATCACTGTGCCCAGCACTCTGAAGAACCCTCCTTTCAGGGAACGTTCACCACAGCCTCCACTCTCCCCACTGAGGTAGGACGAGGCCTGAGGCAGCCTCCCCTTCCCAACCTTTCCTTCTTCTTTGCTAGGGAGCAATGTGCCCACCTGGAAAGGTCCACCTGTAAGACTTCATTTTATGTGAGGTAATTCCATATTTCCATCGCAAAAGCTATGTAATAAAGTTGCAAAGAGTTGCTCTGGCAATGTACTACCAAGGGGGTGGCTACCTTTCCTGGGACGCCTTGCAGCTACGTGTGGCCACGTGGCCAGTTTCACCAACAGAACGTGAGAGCAAGTGATGTGTGTCACTTCCAGGCTAAGGCTTTTAAGAAGCAGGTGTGGTCTCCCTGCTCTCATTCCCCGGCTGCTGGCTGGATGCAGACAACGGCAGGGCCTTGGGGATTCTTATCTTGGGCTCCACAGACCTCCAGCAAGTTTGCAGATAGAATTCAAGGGTCTGGGAACTTGGATGGGACAGAAGTGACACCTGTGTTTTCTCTAACTTCTGACACCTGGAGTCCCCTCCCATTAGGAACGGAGGGAGCGAACCACAGTAAGAGCAGCGTCAGTCCCTCAGCTCCCAGCAGAAGTCACAGCTGTTCCCCTGTCGCACTGCAGCTGCCGGCCCATGAAGACCACTATGCTCATCTACTTGGAAAGTACAGTATTTATGAGAACTCCCACCAAATCTTGTTCTTAATGTGTGAATACATATTCCTAGATAACAAACATATTTTAAAATATTTTTATAATTGCATTTTAATAAAATTAGTTTCCCCTGTATCCTATGTATTTTTTAAATATTTGTTTTTTATTTATTTTATTTTTTTTTAGAGAGAGGGGAAGTGAGGGAGAAAGAGAAGAAGAGAAGCATCAATGGATCGCCTCCTGCATGCGCCCTGACTGGGGACCAGGCCCACAACCCAGGCGTGTGCCCTGACAGGGAATCGAGCCATTGACCCTTCGCTTTGCAGGACGATGCCCAACCGATTGAGCCACACTGATCAGGGCTATGGATTTTATTTTATACATTTAAAAATGTTACCCTGGCCCTGGCCAGTGTGGTTCAGTTGGTTGGAGTATTGTCCCATAACGAAAAAATTGCGGATTTGATTTCTAGTCAGGGCACATACTTAGGTTACGGGTTCTATCCCTGGTCCAGGTGCATATGGTCCTTGGCCCAGACACATACGATCCCCTATTCAGGTGCATAAGGGAGGAAACCAATCAATGCTTCTCTCTTGCATCGATGTTTTTCTCCCTCCCTCCCTCTCTCTCTCTCTAAAAGCACTGGAAAAAATGTCCTTGGGTGAGGATAGGAAAATATATATATATATATTTTTTAACTTGGGGTTAATTTATTTTAAATAAATAAATTAAAAAATAAAATACATAGTATTACAGGAAAAACTAGTTTTATTGAAATGCAATTTTATATATACATAATTCTGAATGGGGCCCACAGGCTTCACCAGACTGCCAAAGGGGTCCATGATGCAAAAAAGGTTAATTGTCTTTGTCCTAGAGAATGACAGAGCCTCTGGGAGGAAAACCACCTGCAGACTAGCAAAGTTCATGCTGGACGGTTACACAGGCGAGAAATACATTTGCTCCATGTTCCCGCAGCCTAGCCCACTGACCCTGGCCAGTACACCACGTCAGTTTGTACTGTGTTACCTGCACTTAGAGGCATCCTATGACATGCAAACCCAGGTGCTCAGCCAGGGGGCCTGTCTGGCCACGGAGTAAAAGTGGGGAGGAGAGTTCCTACATGCTCAGGACTCTCGATAAGTACTCACTGTTAAGCCACTTGACGCTGGGGCTCCACTCACTCCAGGTGCTGTTGTAGCTCTGAGCCCAGGCCTTCACCCGTGCGCTGTAGAAAACCCCAGGCTTCAGGGTGTGCGCTGGGAGGTGGAGGGTGGGCTCCCTGTAGGTCACATTATGGACTGTAACCTGGTGGAGGAAAGGAAGACATTACTGCACCAGCGGGATGAGGGGAACACCAGCTCCCACTCAGGCTGCTGTCCTTAGCTGACCCCACAGGGGTTAAGAGCCACCAGCCTGGTATCTGGTTATTCCTCCAAGTCAGGCACTGTTGGCCACCTCCATGACTGTGACCAGAGCCAAGTGAGATGGGTCAGAAAATCGCCCTCACCTTACCCCCCTAACCCCCCTGATTAGCCGTATGGCATGACTGGGCAAGAAACAGTTTGCTTCCTCATCTGTAAATGGGGGGTAGGGGTCCCTCCTGTAATTTTCTGGCTGTGTGACCTTAGGTAAGTGACATAACCTCTCTGGTCCTTGATGTCCTCTTCTGCAAAATGGGGATAATAAAAGTGCCTACCTCCCAGGGCTTTTGTGAGGATCAAATGGGTTAATACAGGTAAGCCCTTAGGCCAGGGCCTGGCGCGCAGAGAGCGTGACAGTGATTTTGTGAACCACAGACAGAGTCACTGTGCCCCTCTCTCTCCTTCATGGGCTCCTAGAGCCTCCAGAGTGGAGCCCAAACTCACTGGCCTCAAATCTCAGCCCCGCCCAACCCAGCCACCCCTGGGAAGGGACTTCCAAGATCTGTTGTTAAGTGGAAAAGATGAGATGACGATTATTAGTATGTATTGCCTGCTGCTTTTTGTGTTAAAAAAAGTGGCGGCAGACAGACTCTGAGAGTCCCCCACCTTGGACCATGCCCTTGTGTGGTGCCCGCTCTCCAGTGTGGGCAGGACCTGTGACTGGTTTCTAGCCGACAGCCTGTGCAAAGGTGATGGGTATGCAGGACTGCGCGTATGTGATCACAGGTAAGACTGTAATTCCAACTTGCTGGGACACCCTCTCTGTCCCTCGCTGGCCTGGTATGGAGGGTGGCCTCCTGCCAAGGGCGGGCAAGAACCTGAGGCTCTCAGTCCAACAGTCAACAGGAAGCTGAATGCTGCCCACATCACAGGAGCCTGAAGTGATCCTTGTCCAGTTGAGTCAGGTGAGACCGCAGCCCTGGTCAACTCCTTGGTTGCAGCAGGGGACCCAGCGAGCTGGACCCAGACTCCTGACCCCCAGAAACTGTGCGGCAGTAACTGTGCTGTTGATATTATGTGGCCGTGGACTCAGGGACGCAGGAGCACACACATTCGCCTGCACAGGCGTGCGCTCTCCCCGGAAGGAGACGCTGCCTCCGACCCTCTGCCTGCTCCACCAGCCTCCCTCCCCTCCTGGCAGGAGACAGAGCAGTCGTCAACCTCTGGGAAGAGGAACTGGAGGTTGCAGTTGGAAGACAAACACATTTTCCTTCTAAGTCCTTTCCTACCATTTGAATTTTTTACGTCATGTAAATATTACTTTTATTTTTAAAAACTTTTAGAAAATAAAAAATGAAATAAATCTGTGTTTAAGATCAATTCTGCTGGCAAGAGAGTGGCCCGAACCCTCTGCAGCTCTCCCTCCTCCTCAGGCCCCTGCAGCGCCTTCCCGGCGCTGGCAGCTCCGGCAGCTCCGCTTCTGCTTGGGCTGGAAGGCGTTGGGGAAAAAGGTCTGGTGTAAATGAGCTGAGGAGAGGCTGCATGAAAAGGAAGCAAAACCTCAACAGGCCGCTGGAGAAACTGACGGAGCTGGAGCTTCCAGGGGAACTGAAGACAGGGTGGGAGCTGTGGGACCCCAGAGCTGGGAGACAACAGCACTCTCAGCCTCAGTATTCCTCTCCTTCTAAATATGATAGGCTGGAAGCAACAACTGGATCTACTTCACCAAAGGAACCAAACACCCTGGCGGTGAGTGCAGTGCTGGGAAATGTGTTGTTACTAAGAAACAAAAGAGAAGTCAAACTTTCAAAGAACTCCTGGTGGTTGGTTTGCTTTCAAGGAAAAGGCCAGGTATTTGGGAGACCACCTCTGAGAAGATCCCCAGAGGAGAAACAGCACAGGCTCTGGAGTTTGAATCCTGGCTGCAGGCCCCAGCTCCCACCCTCCTGGCAGCAGGACCCTGGGCGGGTGACACCACCTCTCCAGACCTCCGTGTCCTTCATCATCACTAAAATGGAGACAAGCTCTCCTGCCTGCAGGGCTTTCACAGCTGTTGGTGACTCTGTTGTGAGTGGCACATAATAAGCACACAAGAAATGGTGACCCCTGTGATCATGGGCGTGGCATTCATGACATTAAATGGACTTGTGGCCTCATTTTCTGGGTTTTTTTTTTCACCCTATATACTCCCAACTCCCTGTAATCCTCAGATATGCCATGAATTTTCATCTCTCTAAGCCTTTGCTCATGTAGTTCCTTCTGCCTGGCCTATCCTTCCCTTCCTTACCTATCTAGGATACTCCTACACATCCTGCAATGCCTAGGCCAAAACTCCACCTCCATAATGGAACCTTATCTAGAAATCAGCCAGCCAAAGAGTAGCCCCCTTTCCAAAATCTCACAATAAGCTTCTAATGTCTCTTCTTAGAATTGATCCCACTCAATCTCAGCCACAGCTGGTGTCTGCAATACTATAGCAAATATGGCTGGACACCAGCCCAGAAACTATGCCACTGTGGTCAGATACCGAAAGCTCAGGGTAGGTAAGCCTCTGTCTCCAGCTCTAGGGTTAATCCTCATTGATCTAAACCAGAGATTTTCAATGGTGTGCTACAAGAATTTCAAAAGCATGTTAATACCTGACTATTTAGTCAGGGGCACTGACCTCTTTTCCCTTAAATTGCCAAATAAAAAAATGACAACAGCCAACACAGCAATAGCTTTCTGGTGTGAATGCCCTGTTTTGAACCATAAATATATAGGTCATATAAAACAGTTGGATCTTATTGGCCATGTCGCATCATAAAGTTAAGTCTAATTGCTTAATTCTTGGTAACAGACATCCTTATAGGCCCCTGACTTTCTAAAAAGTCTTTTTGGAGCCAAAAGAGTAGGTCATTACATTTTTTTTGGTAAATCAGTTGAAATTATACCTTTTAAAAATAAGATTGGTAAAAATATATATTTTTTGATGTGCTGCAGAATTTTAGTAACTAGTTTATATTTGCCACGAGATTAAAAAGGTTGAAAATTGCTGGTGTAAACCAATTGTGGCCATCCATTCCTAGCCTTTGATTGGTTAGAGGGGAGCATGTGACCAACTCTGGCCAATGACTAATAAGAGGAATCCTTCAGGTCCAGCACTGACCTTGGGAAGGGAGTCATGCGGGGAGACATGGCTCAGCAGCCTCTTCCCCACCAACAACAGGAGAAGCTGGACCTGTAATTCTGAGGCCTGGGGCAGCCCTGAGCACCTGCAGGCCCACTGACCAGTTCTGGCCATTGGCTGGAGTCCAGCGCCAGGTCCTAAACCAGGCTGTGGTTCAGCCAGCCCAGTCCCTGTTTCCCCTCCCCCAGAGTCTCCTTTGGGGCACCCCCCCCCAATTCTCAGCCCATCTGGCTTGGGTGGAGCTGACCGCACCTGCAGATCGCACCTGCAGAGCGGAGGTGGGTACGGGACTCATCCTTGGCCAATCAAAGCGTGGCACCAGCACCCTCTCTCCTGCCCACAGCCTGTGACAGGTTCAGAGATTGGCCCAATGACCCAAGCCCAGGACTTTTTTTAGGACTGTCTGGAAAGAGAAACTTTTCCCACTGCGGTCTTGGGACCGAGGCCTGGAACTGCCAGTGGGCATGTTGGCCACAGGGGTGAAGAGCCTGCCTGAAAACAGAATAAAGCGAAGGCAGAATAAAGCCAGGCCAAGCAACGCGGAGACTCCTGGGACCGGGGTCCAGCCAAGATAAGCGAACACATACATTGTTTGGATGCGTCTCTCCCCTCCAGGCTACACCCCGAACAGGCACAGGGCATGGGAAGCCTAACGGTCAAAACTGGACCTGCCTCTTTCCTTGGTATCCGTGCAACCCCCTCTCCCCAAGTGCTCTGAGCCTCACGCTGTGTGTGCCCCATCCCTGCCCCAGCCCCCATCCTGGCCCGGGGCCAAGTAGGAACCACACGTGACAGATGGGAATCAACACCCACCACCTCCCTAGCTTGGCCAGGAAGAGAAGCGACAGCAACGGAAGCTGACGTGGGAGTGTGTCATATGTCTGGGCCTGCACCCTGGCAGCCGCGGGCAGGCCAGCCTGGGTCTGGGACAAAGGCATAGCCCAGAGCAGGCCCTCGACAACTCTGACAGGGGAGTTAGAGGCCCGGGCGTGGGAGGGTGAAGCAGATGGGGATCTGCAAGGCCTGTAGCCCTAAGGAGAAAAGGAGGATGCTTACAACGTTCTTTGTGCCAGGCAGGGGAGCTTGTCTGTGTCACGCACTTCGTGCTCTCAGTAGCCCTATGGGGTGGTACCCTTGTTATCCCCAGGTTAGAGATGAGGAAACTGAGGCACGAGCAGGTTAAGGGACATGCTCAAGATCACACAGCAGGCAAGTGGCAGAGCAGGCCCTGGAGCGCAGTTCTGTGGGACGCAGGGGCCCGTGGTGCGCAGCTGTCCTCCAGCGGAACGTGTGAGGGGAAAACGTGGGGGCGGGAAGTGACCTCCACCCCCACCTGCAACTAAAACAGGCAGGGCCAAGCCATCCGTGTGCACAGCCCCTGCTACTCTTTACCTGATAGATGAATCAGCTCTGCCTGTGAAAAATGCCAAAACACGTCTTTAAAAAGGAGCCGCTGTCTCTGCTGTGACTGGAAAGCAGGCATCAGATGCCATGGGTGTCACATAAAAGTAAACGCCGTGGGAACCCAGCGAGACGGCTTTACATTACGGCCAAAGCTGTTTTCTCGGGGAAGGGTCCGAGCCTGCAGCCTCCCACTGTCACAACGAAGGAGAAGGGATCCTGTCTGCTCAGCGGAGACCTTCCTTCATCAGTCAGGGTCGCGAGGGAGATGATGCTGAGCGACTTTCTTGCTGTGGGACTCAGTCATTTAAGTGTGTCCCCAAAATCTCGGTGTCCCTCCTGGCCCCTGGGAAACGCAGACATGGCCCAGGGCCTTCCTTTTCAGATGGGGAGCAGGGCCCAGAAATAACGTCCCTTCGCTGCGCACCGGGCACCGGGCGAGGGGTGGAGGGCAGGCCCGGCACAGCCAGGGCAGAGGCTGGGACTCTAGGTCCCGGGGCTGCTGTCAGCCCCGCCGGCCTCCGTCCCCCACGCCAGGGCCTGTGTCGCCCACCTCAGTCCCAAGAGGTGGTGCTGCACCCCCCAGGGCCCACTCACCTCCGTGGGGTCGGCTTCATTTGAAATGGCGACCTGGTAGGAGAGCTCGGAGTACAGGAAATTCTCAGGAGGGTACGGGTTGCTCCAGGTCAGCTGCCATGTATGGGGGACGCTGTCGTTGACCGTGAGGTTTAAGGGGGCCCTGGGTTTCACTGCGGAGAAGAGGTGCCTGGTGAGGGCTTGTCAGCCCAGAGGCCCTGGGCCAGGGGGCTTTCAGTGAGCACCACCTCTGTGTACATTTGTAAGGTACCCGGAGGTTCAGTTGTAACAGAGAATTACAATCACAACACTCACTCTGATGTTGCTACGATTCTGCCGGGCGCCACGGTGGTCATAACTACCCTTCTCCAGTGAACGCAGAATGCATGAACCAAAGCAACCCAAATTTCAGCATTTTCACTGTCACCCTTCATATTTTTGGCCACATCTATGTGCTATATTGTTTACTAAGTATTTTTCTTTATTTTGATTCATGTGTTTAAAAACTTGGACTCTTTTTAAGCAGTCGTATCAATGAGATCACAAGTCTACAGTGTGTATCAAAATCAACATACATATGTAAGAATTATTTTAATTCATGGGTTTGTTCATGGGTCAATTTAAAAACCCCCGAGCAGCAGGGGATGAGCAGGCCCTCAGGAACTGCGGATGGAGTGGTGGGGGCTGTGAGCGCTGAGACCTGCGAGAGATGCCTCTACTGCTTAGCAGCTGTGTGACCTTAGGTGGATTACTTGCCTCCTCTGTTCTATGGCTTATTCAATTGCAAAATGGGGATAATAACTGCCTTCTGGAAACTGAGGCTCAGAGAGGAAACGTGACTCAGCCAAGGACACACAGCAATAAGCGGTGCTTCGCACTCCTGTCACTGCGGCCCAGCGCGCTCCTGGGGAAAGGCTGCCGGGACTCCGGGGAGCAGGAGAGGCAGCCTCTGGGGCCCAGGCTGCCTGAAGCAGCAGCTGAGCAGCTCACAGAGGGTGGAAGGACGGCTCCCCGAGCGGTTTCTGATCTGCAGCAAGCGTGCCTTCTGCCACCCTCCCCCCCAGGGCTCTTACGTTCAGGGGGTTGAAATACCTGAGTTGAAGGGGGCCGGGTGCCGCTGAGCCCCACCCCGTGACAAAGCCCAAGGCACAGACGAGCGCGAGGACCCATCAAGTTTAAGAAATGGTAAGAGGCCCTCCCCCGCCTCGCCCCCCAAATGGAGCCTGCCCCCCCCCCGCCGCCCCCGAGCCCAGCCAGCTCTGGGAGCACCCGCGCCCCGCCCGGCCCCACTCACCGTGCTCGCTGGGCTTGAAGGAGCTGCTCCACAACAGCCGCGTCCCAGCCCACAGGTCCAGCTGATAGGTGTCCCCACTGACCACGTTGTCCATCAGCATATCGCACAGGCACACTGTGCTTCCTCTGTTCTCAGGGACACATGTGTGGTTTCTGCAGACACGGGGCTGTGTTAGGTGGCCACGCACACATGGCTGTCCCCAGTACATGCCTCAAGGAACCACATGCTCTTCCAGTTTCCTGGTCGCCCCGCCTCAAGGACCAGATCAGGAGACTTGGAAGCAGAGCGGCCAGGGTGAGGGGTGGGCACAGTGGCCTAGGGCTGCCTTCCCTGCTGGCCCCCACCCACCGTGGACTCTTACACACCCCCGGCCACGGCCTTGGTCCCGGGGCTCAGCTCATCCCTAAGAGCCAATGAAAGGGAAGGGGCCGTGGCATTAAAGGATCTGTAACAGCCTGTGCGTGTGTTCTAGCCACCCGTGGGGAGCACAGCTCCTCCCAGCGCAGAGGACTGTGGCACACGCAGCACGATCCTCACGTACCTCCCGAAACAGCCAACCCCGCGCCTCGTGGGCTAGGCCGGGGGCGGCGAACGCTTGCTGTAAAGGGCCAGACAGTAAGCGTTTTGGGCTTTGAGAGTCACACCATTTCTGTCCCAACTACACAACTGTGCTGATCTAGCACAAAAGCAGCCACGGACAATACGTAAACGAACAGGCATGGCTGTGTGCCAACAACACGGTATTTATCCAACCAGGTGGAGGGCCCCACGTGGCTCACAGGCCCTAGTTTTCTGTCTCTAGTCTCAGCCCACGGACCACATGCAGAAGCACAGCCCACGCGCCTCCGTGTGCCGTGGAAGCCGCCTCTGCCAGCGCCCCCGTCTGGTGTGGCCCCGACCCTGCGTGCCCTGTGCTCCTGGTCGTGTCTGGGCACCGCCTGTCATGGAGCCCCGTGTGCACGCGTTACCCCAGTGAGCCACAGGGAACAACGTACCCCACTTTCCGCGGTGACCTCCACCGACACTGTACCCCAAACACTGGTCCGGTCCAGCGGGTCTCTAAGCGTGGCCTGGGGATCCACTGGGTCAAACTATTTTCATAATCACACTAAGGTGTTACTTGCCTTTTACTCTCTTTCTCTCACAAACATACAGTGGGATTTTTAGAGGCTACATGGCGTGTTAAGATGTCACTGCTCTGTTGGCTTGTGTGCTGTTGTGATTTAAATATTCTGTTTTAATTCCTAATTGGGTAAATACGATAGCTATATGCTACCCAGACAAAAGCTTTCGAGGTCCTCACTAACTTTTAAGCATGCAGAGTCTTGAGACTAAATGTTTGAGAACCGCTGGCGCAGTTCATATTCCACCCACATCCACGTGCCACACACCTCGGTGACTGTGCTGGAGCATCGTGACATACTCACTGTACCTTACACACGGCGCCCTGGGCGTCCCAGCTCTAACGCTGTGCCCAGGAAGCCACAGGGAACCACACGGAGCACCAGGCACTCCAGGGCACCACCGGGGCAGGCGAGCTCCCAGGGCCAACCTCGCCGACCTCCCCGCTCCGGCGCAGGCTTACTCAGAGTACAGGAAATCCAGCTGGTAGGTCAGGCGGAGCTCAGCGCTGCAGTTGGTGGGGCCGTCCACCCTCCACTCACAGGTGGAGGTGCTGATGTAGTCGGAGAAGCAGGCGGGCTGATGCAGGACCTTCCCACTCCCTGGGGAGACACAGGAGCGCTCTGAGCAGCCGGGGCCCAACCAGCAAGAGGGACATGCGCCATCGAGACAAAGCGCAAACCAGCCCGATCAGGACCAAGGGGCCCATCACAAAACAAGGAAACCACAGCCCCAGGTAAGATCCTGCGCCAGTCTTCACAGAGCTGGGCCCAAACCGTGGCTCCTGGCGCCTCCCAGCTGGCACCGAGGTGATTCTGAGGCTGAAGAAATACCCTGGGGTGCAGGGTCCATTAGAGGGGATCCCCCAAATGCACCTCTATGTTTCGCAGCTCAACTACTTGCCCTTGGCCAAATTAAAGGAAAAATTAAAGTCTAAGGAGTGCTGCCTGCCAACAGGCAACGGCCCTGCCGCGGTGTGGCGGGGAGGCTGTTATCCCTGTGCCTGCGCCCACCCCCATCTCTCCTCCACCCCACTCTGAGCTCAGGAGGCTGACCCCCAAGGCCTTGTCACCCAGGTGCCCCTGTCCTCTGGCTTCCTGTTGCATTCGGCCAATACCAAAGGGCAGCATAAGAGGTTGCGGTGCTTCTTCAGGTGGTCAGTGGCAGAGCTGGATTTGAACGCGGCAGGATGCCTACTGGGTTTGCCGAATTGTCTGGGAGCCATCACGCCAGCGCCAGACCGCCCAGCACCTGGCAGGCAGGAGACTTCTTGCTCCAGTGGCCACGTTCCAGCACCAGCCCCATCACAGCCACCAACAATCTGCACTTGTTCTCTGGGTAAAGGACTCACCATGTTAAGGAGAGTCGTAGGTATCTAATAAATGTCTCAAACTCTCCTCATCTGACTCCCTGCTCCCCAAAACCCATACCCCTCTGCATCTCAGAGATGACAACTGCGTCCCTCCTGGTCGCTCAGGTCAGAAATCCCGAGGCGCTGCTCTCTCTCTCGCCCCATTCCAATCTGTCTTCAGCCCTCCCTCACAGACGGATCTGGAAGCCAATCCCCTCTCGTCTCCTCTGCTGGGCCACGCTGCCCGGCTACTGGGGCGCCTCCTCCCTGGCCCCCGGCTGCCACCCTTGCACATGCAGACACAGGGGATCCCTTCTAATGCAAAGGCCATGTCGCTCCTCTGCTCAGACCCTGCGAGGTCCTTCTTGACTTGGTTGCCCTGGCACCTGGTCCCACAGCAGCCTCCTTTGGTTCCTCCAACACCTCAGGCAGGCTCTCGGCTCGGGGCCTCCCCTGAGACCCTCTTGCGCCAGACGTCTGCATGGCCCCCTCCTCCTTCAAGTCGTTCCTCGGCTGTCACTCAGTGAGGACTTCGCGGAGCACGTGCTTTAAGCTGCAGTCCTCCACTTGACCCAGCTCTCCCGGTCCTCCCTGCTCCGTTCCACAGTGTCCGGCACGAACAACACCCCTTTTTATTACAAAATCATATGCATGTGATTCTGTAACATAACAATATCACACTCAAGCACACCATATGACATTTTAGGTGAAATGTTCAAATTAAAACTATGAATTATTATACCCATGTTATTACCCTACCAACCATACTCAAGCAGGCCTAACTAACTTCGGCCTGACCCTGTATGTTGTCTTTTTCCTTCTAACGATCTTTAGAATTTACGTATAATTAGGGCCATCTGTCATTGGCTGTCTCCTCCCACTACAAAGTAATCTCTTCAAGGCCTGGATCTTTGTTTTGTTCAATGATTGAGTGGCCGGTAAATAGTCTATGCGTGTTTGTCGAATGAATGAATGAATGAATGAATGAATGAATGAAAGAATGAGAGGTGGTGACTTACCAGAGCCTGCTGCCCACACCAGGATCAGGCAGCTCACAGGGAACGTGAGCCCAGGGCCAAGCCACCCCATCGGGAGATCCTAAGGCACCTGCTGAGAGAAAGGGACCCCGGATAGCGCGGACTCGTGGTCCCCACGACGCCCATCGTCCCGAGTGCAGCCTGCAGGACTCACCGTGCTCCAGACACAACTGCCCCGCTCCCTGGCCACCCGTGTCCCCGCCCACGCTGAGCCCTCCGTGTCCACCAGAGATCTGTTTATAATCACAAAACCCAGCCCCGGCACACAAAGCCCAGAGTGAGAGCCGCGAAGCACCTGTCCCAAGAGATGCTTTTTGGAAAAAAGACATCCCATGGCCTGCTAAGTTTGAGCATCCCTCGGACTTGGAAACGCATAACGCACTTTTGCATGTAAAGGTTCCGGTAGGTCCTGTGGTAAGGAAATGTATTTTTCTTCATTTAACTCAATGATTACCAAGTTTATTTCCGTACCCAAACTTCATTTTTGCGTGTGCGTCAAAACCCTAATTAATCCCCTGAAGGATTTATAATCCCTTGAGATACAGTTTGGAAATGCTAAGCTAACTGTTCAGCCTGACAGTGCTGGTTAAATAAATGATGGTAGACCCATGCAGTGAAGTATCAGACGGCCACTAAAATTGCTGCTGATTGTGGTAGACTGACTACATGAGCGGCCCAATTCTTCACTCCTGTGTCCATGTGACCTTGCAGTGGGCCCAGCCCCCCACCCTGGGCAGGGTGTTCTCCCTGCCCTTAGACTCTGGGCTCACCACGTGACTGGCTTTGGCCCAGAGAACGCTGGCCAGGGGAGCCATGCGAGGCCACTTGGCACAGCCACCGCCTCGAGAACATGCCCGGGCTGGCCTGGCGGTGGATGGTGACAGGCACGTCCCAGCGGTCTCCTGCTGCCTCAGGCAACAGGCAGCTGCCCCCTGCTGTGTGAGTGAGGCCACACGTCCGCAGGGCTGACCTCAGATGTGTAAGGGAGCCCGCGAGATGGGCCACGCCCAGATGCGGACCCGCACAGTCGGGCCGAGTGAAGTGTCCCTTACACGGCCCTGAGACTTCGTGCCTGTTTGTTACACGGCATTGTCACTCGTTCCCGTCACTCTCCGCGACCTGCACTTCTAACCCCATAGGGGACCCCTGCTGTCTGTAGCGTGTGTCCATGGAGCCCGCGGAAGCCTGTGCCTCCCTTACTTTATTCATGACACCCCACAAGACACGCCGGGGGAATAAAACTGAGGAGGTGCAGACACCCCAAAAGAAAACACAATTCAAATCCCCAAATCACAAGGCCCAGCAAGTACCCCACTCACGTATTAATATCTATCAGAGGCTGCGATGAGTACAGGGAGATAAATGGGAATTTTATTTATCCAAATAGCAGCACCTTCCACATACGAAAACTTACATTTTAAACCTACTGTATCATTAGTATCACTTCATGCCACAAAATTTAGAACCAAAGCACTGGATTTTAGCCTTATTTATTGCTTTTGTTACTTTGCTGTGCACAGTGGGGCTTCTGTGCCGCCCCAGGAGCACCACCACCACTCGGCTCTGACTGGTCCTTAAATGCAAACACCTGCTGCCACCTACTCGTATGAACCTGAACAAGCTGCCAACCCCTCGGCCTCAGCGCCCATCTCCCTGGGAGCGCTGGGCGGATTCAATGAGCTGACGCATGTGGAGGCCTCAAGCGGTGAACTGGACGCAGGCATGGCTCGTGATGTCACCAGTCATTATCGCTAAGGAAAATGCGCAGAAGCAGAATGCCATCGGCTCAAGGAGCGTGCCCTTCCCCCACACGCCCGGCCTGCAAGGCCCAACGCCCTCTACAGGGCGACATTCCTGGGCCCCGCTGACAGCGCCCCCCTACTCCCCCGTCTGGGCCTCTATCCTGAGGTCATATTCAGAAATGCCCCTGCCGGACCTCCTTCCGCTACTTAGTCGCTACGTGCTCTTCCTTCAGTTACTGTCTTTGGACTTTGGCTGCTTTATCTACGACGCAGAAACGATACCCGGATCAGGCTCTCAGGCGTCCCGCAGAGGGAAGCCAGGTGTGGACCCAGAACACTCTGCACCGTGTCTGGAGCCTGGGAAGGGCTGAAGGCCACAGCAGGAGCCCCAAGCCCCCAGACTTCATCCCACTTGAAGGCTCCACCCAGCCGGGCGGCCCCCCTCCCCACCCCCGGCGGCTGTGCCTGGCGCTCCTGCCACCCGCAGGCCTTCACTCCTGCTGCTCTTCAACCACACCAGCTGTTCCCACCGCCACACCTTTCCCCTCGGTGTCCTTTTCACTCCCATTTCCCCCTCTCTCAGCCTCTTTCTTATTTAGTCACAAGGAGTAAATTAACCCTCGGTGCTCCAGTACGTTCACAGTGCAACCATCACAATAAGGAACTCACGTCACACGGATGCGTGACGGCTCTACCCCGCTGACCCTATCTCCGCTGTGCTAACTGCCTCAACAATGCCCTTCACCAGCCAGGACCTAGCAGCGCCTCTGATTACCGTTCCCTCCCAGCGCCCAGGCCTTGGCTGCTAAACACAACTCTTCTCGGAAAGGACCCAGAGCCCCTTAGAGAAGCAGCTGATTCCGAGTCTGCAATTCTCCCCATGCCAGGAAGGAAGGGAGTGCCCCAAGAACGCTGGGGACACGTTCAAAGGACACATGAGTCAGCTCAAATGGGTGCCCACTGGCTGAAATGGGCACAATGGAAGTGTCACAGTCGAAATGATATAAACCAACTGTCTCCCTGGGCGTGAGAACAGGGATGCAGGAGTCCACTGAGAGATCAGAAGTAGCAGGGGCGGGGGAAGGGACTGCCCTTTTCACCAGGGCAGCCTCTGTCTCCCCATGAACCTGGTGTTAATTATTTACTAATTAAAAAGTCAAAATAATTAACATTATCATTTTATGTACTTTATATATACATAAAGTATACAACTTTATATGGAGAAACCAGGCAGGTGACCACCTTGCCCAAGTGGTCAAAGTTAACATCACCAGGAATGGGACCAACCAAAGTCATGAACTTTCTGAAGCTCTGCCGTGAGAGGAACAGGACGTTGCTTCTCCTGTGTTCCTGCCCCAAATCCATAAATCCTGCAGGAGCATCAGACAAACCTAAACTGAGGGGCAGGTCTGTACCCTTCAAAAGTGACATGGGGCGAAAGGCACAGAGCGTGTGGGAGAGGCGTTCCTCCGGGTGCCCACCATCCCAAGTGCCAGCAGTGGTCTCGTTCATAGCCAAGAACGAGCACCGGCATCGGTGTCTGGCACAGAGCATGTCCGCTGGGTTCAGTATTTCAGGCACGACAAGGGGCCCCCGACGGACTCAGCACGGGGCTGGAAGGCGCTCCTGGGAAGACCGGGTGGTGGGCCTGCGACGCCCTTTCCCCCCGCAAAGTCCTAGTGCCTTTCCCTCCACAAGTTCACAGGTGCCCACAGCATCCTGTGGCAGAGATGGCAAAGGTGTCACTTAGCTCCAGTTTTGAATAAAGAGAAACAGAGAGGCCAAGCTTCCTGTCCAAGGCCACACAGCAGACAGGCTACAGTGGTAAAGTCCTCCAAGAGGGTGGACTGAAACCTGACACTGTTGGCAGTCCGGGTGCCATCTTTGATCTGATTCGGAGAGCACTTCCAGATGTGAGCACGTGTGAGCGCGTGCACACACACACACGCCACAACCAAATGTCAGCTGGCCTCACAGGGTGTGGGCGCCGCACCTCAGGGGAAGCCATGGCACAGACACAACCAGAGGAAAGGCCTCCCTGAATGTAACAGGGCACAGAGGACAAGGTAATGGAATTAAAAGGAGTAATTACCAAGTGGCCCAGCTCATGCACGTGGCAAGAGGATACAATTTCAAGTTCGCACCTCAGTCATGGATTCCTGACCTGCTGGAGTTGGGAGGAGTCTCAGGGGTCGCCTGCCTAGCTCCACTGCCAGTCTGCACAGGGCTGCGTGGCCAATATCCCATCTCTGACATGCTGCAATCCTGTGTCTACTTGCACTCCTCCATGGATGGGGCACTCATCCCCAGGTCATGGCTGAGCAGAGCCTGACTACCGGAAACAGCGTCCTTATGTTGAACCTGGATTTGTGTAAATAAAACCCTGCTGGTCAAGCACTCACATTGTGCTTGATACTTTGCTAAGTGCAGTGGAAGCATCACCTTACCAAAGCTGCCCAAGAACCCTGCAAGATGGGCTTTTATTCCCACTTTCCACCGACGGGACCCGAGGCCACAGAGGTCAAAGAGCTGGCCCATCAGGTCCCACAGCTAATGTGGGCACAAGGCTAGAGCCAGAACCCAGGTTTGTACCCAAGGCACATCCCAATGCATGCATGCCTTCAACTCCTCCCAGAACCTCTCGTCAAACACAACAAGATGGCTGAAACGAGCCCTGAAAAGCTGGCCGTCCTGCTTGTCAATTTCCAACACGGGCAGCCCAAGAACAGGACCAGAGAGTGTGCCTGAGCAGCAGAAAAGGCCGAGGATGTGTAGCGTCTACAAACCCAATGAGCCAGAGGTAAAGCAGCAGCTACACAAACAAAAAAGCCAACTAAAGCCATATGAACAGAGATATAAGATCCAGGACAAGGGAGGTGAGAGCGCCCAGCCACAGCCGTGCACCCCTCTGCAAGAAACCCTGCCCATCGGAAAAGCTTACTGAGAGCAGGACGACTGACACAGGGCCCCGAACCCCAGAGGGCGCCGACCGTCTGTGCTGAAAGGTGCCGCCCTGCTCCACCCTGCAGCGCTGTCCTCACTCAGCCGACACGTTTACCGCGAGCCAAATCCCCCTCCGCACGCTTGAGTCATAGTAACTCATTCGCTACTCGGAACAGCCCCACGAAGTAGGTGCTATTATGTCCCCCGCTTTCAGATGAGGAGACCCAGGCACAGAAGGGCTCCGGCGGCCGGCCTGAGGGCGCACAGCAGTGACAGCCCGGGACGCGGGCGGGCGGCCAGGCTCCAGGGCCTCGGTCCCTCACCTCTGTCTGTTGACAAGCCTGAGTCCGCAGTGTTCTGGAGATCACTGACCTGTCTGAACATCTGACCCAACTCCGAACCCTCTTTCTAGAAAAGTGCAAACGTTTAACTTCCATTTTAGGGGTTCACAGATCCCCTGGAGCCCAAGTGAGGACACCAGGTTGAAGGCCCCTCCCCCTCTAGGCAATGAGCAGATTTTGAGGGTCTTTGGGCAGGGCTGTGGCAAGATTCTTCTCAGCACGCTCTGGGGCTGACCGAATAATGGGAGGGAGGCCGTGGTGGCAGCGAGCAGTTGCCGCAGGCGTGAGTCAGGCACCCCGTCTCTTCTCCACGCTGCGGTAGAGTCACTTTTCAATGGAAAACCAGGCCATGAACTGCCCGCTCATGTCCACTGGCCTCTGGCTCCTGAAGAGTGTCTTCACCCAGGGGCCACAGAGCCCCAGGGGGTCGCAGCCCATCCAGGAGGCGCATCCCGGACACAGGATACAGTCCAAGCCCGGGAGTGAGGATGGCCAATCCCAAAGGGCGCACTGTGTCATTCCATTTATGTAACCTTCTGGAAACGGCAAAACACCAAACAGAGAACAGATGAGCGGCTGCCGGGGGAGAGGTGGGGCGGGCGGCAGGGAGGTCGGCGAGGCTATAAAAGGCAACCAGGGACGGACCCTCGTGAGGACAGAACTGCTCTGCAGGTGGAGACACAGAGCTGAGCGTGCGGTAACATCGCACACGCACTGACCAGCACAGTGGGGCAGGGCAGCCTGAGCGCGATCAACAGGCGGTGTGGGTGTCGATACCCGCGCTGTGAGGACGCACCACGGTTCTACCCTGAGATGCTACCCTGGGGGGAGGCTGAGAGAACAGGGGATCTCTCTGTTACTTCTTACAACTGCCTGTGAGTCTACAATGACCTTAAAACTAAAAGTTTACGAAAATAAAAAAACCTCAAGCCCCCTGTTACACATACACTGTCCCTCCTACCCTGTCTGTCCCTCACAAGCCTTGGGCCCCTCTGGCCTCTGAGCACTGACCCTCCCAGCCCTGTTGTCCCGCGCAGCCTTCACACCCAGAAACCCCATCCTCTAAGGAGGGCTCCCCTGTTACTTCTTAGCACAGCACCCTGTTTGTTTCGGTCAAATACTTATCATCGTCTCTAATCATATCACTGAGGTTGCATGTGTGAATGTTTATTTTATTTCAGGATGTAGATGGCAAAGATAGAAAGATCTGACTGCAAAACTTTTTCAGTTTCCCCAGATCAAAACATAGCATTAAAAAAATAGAAAGCAAGCAGAAGACTAGAAAAAGGTAGCAATATACACGAAGAAGGGTTAATGGTCTTAATATATAAAAGGTCTTAAAAAACCAGTAAGGCAAACATCCTTTAAGAAAAAAAGGCAAAGGACATAAATGGTTCACCAAAGAAGTACTCTGCGTCGCTGCAATGTGATTTAGCCCTTCTCATTCTGCTGCCAGTTCATGAAGTTGGGAGTGTAAAAGATACCCTGTAACGTCTACGTTGTTTCTTTGTCTCTCTGTATGTCTGCCCCGGGCACTGCTCCGTCCCCAGTGCCTAAACAGTGCCTGACACACACAGCAGGTGCTCAGTAAACAGCTATTAAATGAATGGTTGGCTAAACTTCAACAATACAAATTCAATCATCTATCTTGAAACATGGGTATATACCAAACTTTTGCCCATACTCGCCATACATAGATAGTGCTTATTATGTGCCTGGCATTGTTCTCAGCGCTTACAAGGTATTAATTGGTTTGTTCTCACAACAACTCTATGACGTAGGGGCCACTAAAACCCCCATTTTACAAGTGAGGAGGAGGCTGAGGCACAGAGAGGTTAGAGCACTAGCTTGTGGTCACAGAGCCGGGACGGAACGGCAGCCGGAGCCAGGAAGCTAGCAGAGCGCCTCGAGTGGGAGTGAGAGCAAACCCTCCCGCTGGCAGAGAAACACATTTCACTCACTCTTTTTATGTGAGGGGAGGCGAGTGGCGAGTCTTGAAGTGTCAGAAGCCGGCAGCAGTTGGAAGTGACCGAGGAGGCTCCTCCCGAGCCCAGAGGGTGTATACAACAGGCCTCCTGTTCCTGTCTCACTCTAGACCTCAACCAGCTTGAAGGGGCTGGATCACAGGCAGGATGCAGTCCGTCCCGTGACAGGAGGCGTGTGGGGAGGAAGCCAGAGACACAGCGGGGGCTGCAGGCACCGCCTAGGGAGCCACTGACCCCGGAGCCCCACAGCTTAGGCCGGCCCGGAGCCTCCTCTGGCCCCCGAGGCAGCTGGGCTGGTGTGGCAGGGGGCCAGGGACACACTTCTCCCTGAGGCAGCAGCTTTCCCAGAACTGCTGCCTGGCTGGGGTTCCCAGAACCAGCAGCCACGTCAGCAGCCCAACCCAGGGTGGTGAGGCCGGCCTGCCAGGGCCCCAAAATGGCCTGGGCTCTGCCTACCTGCCCCACCTCCGTCCCAGTGAGTGACGGGAGGGGTGGCACTGGCTGGCTCTGCCACTACCAGGAGCAAGAATCAGCCACCCCCGCCCACAGAGCCCACTAGGCTCCCACGGACCTACTGTGCACTCCAGGTCCTCACCCATTTGCTCATGCCCTTGTGTATTCTTGTTGCAGGTGTTTTCTAAGCTCCTACTATGTGCCAGGTACTACAGATGTAAAAATAAGGCCATTCATTCATTCCTTGCTTCCTTCTTTCCTTTGACAAATATTTGAGTGACAAGAGAAGTTACTGGAAGGTTTGAGCACAGATGCGATGTCACGAGGCTTCTCAAACCACCCCCTGTCTGTGTGGTGTGAAAGGCCTGTGGGGTCAGGGGCAGAGGCAGGGGCCAGGGAGGAGGGAGGCTGCTGGACCGGTTCAGGCAACAGGTGCCGGCTCACACAGGGTTGTGGGGAGGGAATGGGAAGGACAGGGTGGATTCTGACCTTTGAAGGCAGAGCCAACGGGTTTGCTGACAGAATGGAATTTGGGAGGCGCGTGAGAGGACAAGAGGATTAATGAGGCCGGAGCCCCTGAAATGATGGGGTGGCCATTTACCCGGGTGGAGTGGGCCATGGGAGGAACCGGTGTGAGAAAGAGGCCCACAGAGAGCCGGGGGGACAACACCATCGGAAAACGTATAGGGGGCAGCTGTCGGTGAGCGCGCACGCTCCTCACACGCTGCTCCTCGAGGGTCAGGGGCGGGGGTGGGAGGACCAACAAGAATTCTCCAGGCGAGGGGAGGGGCGGGGGTGCGGAGAGGGAGGAAACATGTCCCGCAGAGGGCACCGAGGGCTCCCCGAGGGCAGAGACGGTGCCTTGTCCACATAACCTGAACGCCGAGCCCAGTGCCTGGGAGAGCGGGCACTCAATAAATGACCACGCGCACCTCACTTTGTCCTTACTGTTGCACGTGTACGGTGCTTCCTTTGTGCCCTGCACTGTTCCAGATGCTTTAAGGCCCCCCCCACGAGGTGAGTACAATTATGAAACCCACTTTACAGATCCTGAAGGATCCTGAGAGAGGAAGGAGTGGAGGGGAGGGACAACTGAAGAGTGAGTGAATAGCCAGGGAGGAGGGAGGCCACAGCCCAGTTCCCACCACACAAGATGGGCCTCGGCTGCGGCGATGGGACGAGAGGATGGGGCGAGAGCAGAGAGGCTGGCAGGGCCAGGGGACAGCGCTGCCCACCAGGCGTGGTAAGCAATTAGGACGCCATCCCCAGGGCAGTGGGAGCCACTGAAGGCCAGTCCGCAGGAGAGGCGCTGCTCTCCAGAAATCCCACTCAACCGGCGTGTGCAGACGACCGCAGGGCGAGACGGGGTGGCTGCGAGAGGACGGGGAGCTGCGGGAGCTGCAGGCGGGGGGCAGACCCCAGCCTTGCCTGGGAGCGTGGTGATGGCTGGCGGGGGCAGCTCAGGGTGGGCAGGGGGCCTCGGGCGGACAGCGGCGCTGGGAAGGGGAGCAGGCTCGCCGCGGGAGACCACACACTCCACCACACGGCAGACGCAGTGACTTCACGTGGGCGGCGGGCCCCGGGAGCCATCCAGGGGGGACATATGTCCCCGTGGCCTGGTCTCAGGAGAAAGGCTCGGGGTGGAGACGAATTTGAGGGTCACCAGCTGCGGCAGAAATCCAGGGGGTCACAGTGACGCACGACTTTATCTGAGAGGGACAGGAGAGGGCTGGAGACCATGACCTCCTTCATGGGACATGTCCAGCCAGACCCCCTGGAGAGAGGCACCATCTCAGGGACAGGCTGGCATCTTGTGCCAATGGCCACTTTATGGCAATGTGTACACTTGTGTTGGCTGTGGACACGTTGAGTCCAAGCGGCCAATGGGGCCCCTGGGAAAGCATCCAGGCAACCCCATCTAGGGTTCTGGAAGCCACGGCCGTCCGCAGAGGGCACTGGAGGCCCCAGGGAGGCGGCTGAAGCTGAGGGACCCGAGTCCAGACACCACCTGCTCAGGAGCAGCAGCCGGCCTCCTCTGCTCTACAAACCCTGCTCTTGCTCTATTTCTCTGCTCAGCAGTTAACTCCCTGCAGCATTTCTCTCTCTCTCTCTCTCTCTCTCTCTCCCTCCCTCTCCCTGTTCATTGTCCAAGGGTCCACCAGAACGCAGCTCCCACAAGGCGGGAGCCTGTGTCCACCTTCACTGGTACAGCCCCAGAGCCCAGCACAGCGCCCAGCACAGAGTGGGGGGGGTCCACAGATACTTGCTGAACAGGAGGGCGAATGAAGAGACTCCCCCTGACTGTGTGCAGGGGGCCTGGTCAGCTGGCATTTTCCACCTCTCACTGCTGGATAAACACTGACCAATTCTGGCTTGGAGTCTCCTTAATACCCTAATACGGGCACCGATGGGCCACCCCGGCGGAGGGCCAACCTCCAGGGAGCTGGTAACTGGGGCTCACTTCCCTGAAGAGCAAACATGTGACGTCAGGACTCAGGGCACTGATTAGATTTTGGCTGTGTTAGGAACAGTGACGGCTGTTAGCAGGCCTCAGAAATCACAATTGCCCCTGCGCATGCCCAGTCCCTTGAGCCAATAGACACCACGGGTTGGTCTCTAACAGCTCTTCTGGCCACGGGTCCACCCCCTTCCCAACTGGAGGAACATGGCAGGTGCAGTATTACCATTCCTGTTGTAGACATGGGAAAACTGGGGCCCAGGAAAGTTCAGAAACCTGCTTAAGGATGCACAGCCAGTAAGTGGTAGGGCCGGCCCTGGCTGCTGTGTCTTGGAGGTCTGAGTGCTGGCCTATGACCCTAAAGGGGGCCGGTTCAATTTTTGGTCAGGGCCCGTGCCTGGGTTGTGGGCCAGGTCCCCAGTTGGGGGCGTGCAAGAGGCAATGGACCAACATATTTCTCCCACATCAATGTTTCTCTCCGTCCCCTTCTCTTCTCTCTAAAAATAAATAAATCTTAAAAAAAAAAAAAATAAGTGATAGGGCTGGGATTTGAACTTAGACCTTCTGCCATGCACTTGGTCCTGCTACACACCTCTCTGTTGCTCCTGAAGCAAGCCCCCTGTGAAAAACGTGGCCAAACCTTCACCCTGCACGGAGAGGGAAACCAAGGCCCAGAGGGGGTCGGAAATAGTTCCAAGGTGATGAGGCAGGAAGTGACCGAGCTAGAACTTGGCCTCCGTCCTGTTTGTCCAGTCCTCACCCAGTGAACTTGTCTCCACAGTAGCCAGGACTTTGTCCCCAGGCAAACCCAAAGCTGGTAACATGTCAGCACTGATAAGAGCTCCCTGTTCATCTGTCTGCAGACAGACTGTGGGGTGGGATGGGGTGTGGGGGATGGGGTGTGGGGGAGACGCTCTCCCTCAGGTTCCTCCTGTCTCACCCCAGATCATTCCTGGCAGTCCGGGACACACAGACATGGGGGGGTCACCCACGTTGGCAGGGACTCCAGGGCATCTAAGACATGGAGCATAATTCTGGGCCCAAGTGTGCGGGCCCCACCTTGACTGTCTGGGAGACCTTGGCAAGCGGGGGTCCTCTCAGACCTCAGACTCCTCATCTGTGAAGTGCAGGCAGAACCACCTGCATCATGGTGTGGCTGCAGGGAGGCAAACGGAGCGTGGCTGGGTGGAAGCAGCCTCGGACGGTGTTGAGCAGGTGGCAAAAGCTCACCTCTATGTACCAAGTAAACTCTGAGACACTGAGTAAAATGACAGCTGCTATAACACAGACAGGTCTCATG